>NC_140580.1:947529625-948740875 GCF_964204655.1 Triturus cristatus
GGAAAATCCTCTGTATTTCACGATGCACTTGGTTGAAAAAGTAAAAAGCACAGTGCTGTTTGCTGCCACACACAAAGATTGCTTGCTTGAGATTGAAAATCGCAATCTGTCAGAAAGAGGGAGCACCTCCTTCTTCTCCCTTTCTCTTCGCCAACACCAAATCATCACGGAAGTCCATTTTCGTAGGTGTGGTTAACAAGCGAGTCATGCCCCTCCATTGAATGAACGCCAACTTTCTCCATTTTACCGGGGCCACCAACTCTGCAGGGCAGGCTCTGAAAGCAGGAACGGAGAATCCTGTTAGAAACAATGCCGAAAATGAAGAGCCCACAGAAGCGACATCCTCTCAAGCTGACACTTTATTAGGTCTGAATGTGGCAGTGCAACTCTTGACCTTACGCGTTTCGGCGCGCATGCGCCTTGTTCACAGGTGAGTTGAATGAAGTCCCAGTGGTCAGTGGCCCATCGATAAGACCACATTACCCAAAATGCACCAATATTCAAATTCAGGAAAATCCTCTGTATTTCACGATGCACTTGGTTGAAAAAGTAAAAAGCACAGTGCTGTTTGCTGCCACACACAAAGATTGCTTGCTTGAGATTGAAAATCGCAATCTGTCAGAAAGAGGGAGCACCTCCTTCTTCTCCCTTTCTCTTCGCCAACACCAAATCATCACGGAAGTCCATTTTCGTAGGTGTGGTTAACAAGCGAGTCATGCCCCTCCATTGAATGAACGCCAACTTTCTCCATTTTACCGGGGCCACCAACTCTGCAGGGCAGGCTCTGAAAGCAGGAACGGAGAATCCTGTTAGAAACAATGCCGAAAATGAAGAGCCCACAGAAGCGACATCCTCTCAAGCTGACACTTTATTAGGTCTGAATGTGGCAGTGCAACTCTTGACCTTACGCGTTTCGGCGCGCATGCGCCTTGTTCACAGGTGAGTTGAATGAAGTCCCAGTGGTCAGTGGCCCATCGATAAGACCACATTACCCAAAATGCACCAATATTCAAATTCAGGAAAATCCTCTCACCTGTGAACAAGGCGCATGCGCGCCGAAACGCGTAAGGTCAAGAGTTGCACTGCCACATTCAGACCTAATAAAGTGTCACCTTGAGAGGATGTCGCTTCTGTGGGCTCTTCATTTTCGGCATTGTTTCTAACAGGATTCTCCGTTCCTGCTTTCAGAGCCTGCCCTGCAGAGTTGGTGGCCCCGGTAAAATGGAGAAAGTTGGCGTTCATTCAATGGAGGGGCATGACTCGCTTGTTAACCACACCTACGAAAATGGACTTCCGTGATGATTTGGTGTTGGCGAAGAGAAAGGGAGAAGAAGGAGGTGCTCCCTCTTTCTGACAGATTGCGATTTTCTATCTCAAGCAAGCAATCTTTGTGTGTGGCAGCAAACAGCACTGTGCTTTTTACTTTTTCAACCAAGTGCATCGTGAAATACAGAGGATTTTCCTGAATTTGAATATTGGTGCATTTTGGGTAATGTGGTCTTATCGATGGGCCACTGACCACTGGGACTTCATTCAACTCACCTGTGAACAAGGCGCATGCGCGCCGAAACGCGTAAGGTCAAGAGTTGCACTGCCACATTCAGACCTAATAAAGTGTCAGCTTGAGAGGATGTCGCTTCTGTGGGCTCTTCATTTTCGGCATTGTTTCTAACAGGATTCTCCGTTCCTGCTTTCAGAGCCTGCCCTGCAGAGTTGGTGGCCCCGGTAAAATGGAGAAAGTTGGCGTTCATTCAATGGAGGGGCATGACTCGCTTGTTAACCACACCTACGAAAATGGACTTCCGTGATGATTTGGTGTTGGCGAAGAGAAAGGGAGAAGAAGGAGGTGCTCCCTCTTTCTGACAGATTGCGATTTTCAATCTCAAGCAAGCAATCTTTGTGTGTGGCAGCAAACAGCACTGTGCTTTTTACTTTTTCAACCAAGTGCATCGTGAAATACAGAGGATTTTCCTGAATTTGAATATTGGTGCATTTTGGGTAATGTGGTCTTATCGATGGGCCACTGACCACTGGGACTTCATTCAACTCACCTGTGAACAAGGCGCATGCGCGCCGAAACGCGTAAGGTCAAGAGTCGCACTGCCACATTCAGACCTAATAAAGTGTCAGCTTGAGAGGATGTCGCTTCTGTGGGCTCTTCATTTTCGGCATATATATATATATATATATATATATATATATATATATATATATATATATATATATATATATATATATATATATATATATATATATATATATATATATATATATATATATATATATATATATATATATATATTTTCACGCTCCGTGGGGTGTCCAGAAAGTGAGCAGCACTCGAGGCACAGACTGCTTTCCCCCAATAAAAGCTTTTAATGGTGAGAGAGTACAATCCAGTAGTTTACAAGCAGCTGACCGCCGCCTATGCTGGAGTCTGAAGTCCATGATATGTCCACAGATGGATGTCCCCCATATATTCACTGCGACATTTCAAGCTCAGGATGAGCCCCGGAGTGCACTGCTGCATCAATCCAAAGTCTGCGCTCCACAACGAGTCCCGTGTATCAGGGCTCCGTGGCCCCCTACTTCTGGGGTGGTGCTCGCTCGACGGCAGGATGGCCGTCTGTAAATTCACGCTCCGTGGGGTGTCCAGAAAGTGAGCAGCACTCGAGGCACAGACTGCTTTCCCCCAATAAAAGCTTTTAATGGTGAGAGAGTACAATCCAGTAGTTTACAAGCAGCTGACCGCCGCCTATGCTGGAGTCTGCAGTCCATGATATGTCCACAGATGGATGTCCCCCATATATTCACTGCGACATTTCAAGCTCAGGATGAGCCCCGGAGTGCACTGCTGCATCAATCCAAAGTCTGCGCTCCACAACGAGTCCCGTGTATCAGGGCTCCGTGGCCCCCTACTTCTGGGGTGGTGCTCGCTCGACGGCATGCAACGTGAGTCTCATTCAGAGCGGTCCAATCAGGACCCACGATAGAGCAGAAAAGGACTCTGCAGCCCGCAATGCCCGCCTTTGACCGCAGCTGCCTTTGATAAAGAGTTATTCTCGAAACGCGTCAGGCGGTGGTCAGCTGCTTGTAAACTACTGGATTGTACTCTCTCACCATTAAAAGCTTTTATTGGGGGAAAGCAGTCTGTGCCTCGAGTGCTGCTCACTTTCTGGACACCCCACGGAGCGTGAATTTACAGACGGTCGTCCTGCCGTCGAGCGAGCACCACCCCAGAAGTAGGGGGCCACGGAGCCCTGATACACGGGACTCGTTGTGGAGCGCAGACTTTGGATTGATGCAGCAGTGCACTCCGGGGCTCATCCTGAGCTTGAAATGTCGCAGTGAATATATGGGGGACATCCATCTGTGGACATATCATGGACTGCAGACTCCAGCATGCAACGTGAGTCTCATTCAGAGCGGTCCAATCAGGACCCATGATAGAGCAGAAAAGGACTCTGCAGCCCGCAATGCCCGCCTTTGACCGCAGCTGCCTTTGATAAAGAGTTATTCTCGAAACGCGTCAGGCGGCGGTCAGCTGCTTGTAAACTACTGGATTGTACTCTCTCACCATTAAAAGCTTTTATTGGGGGAAAGCAGTCTGTGCCTCGAGTGCTGCTCACTTTCTGGACACCCCACTGAGCGTGAATTTACAGACAGCCGTCCTGCCGTCGAGCGAGCACCACCCCAGAAGTAGGGGGCCACGGAGCCCTGATACACGGGACTCGTTGTGGAGCGCAGACTTTGGATTGATGCAGCAGTGCACTCCGGGGCTCATCCTGAGCTTGAAATGTCGCAGTGAATATATGGGGGACATCCATCTGTGGACATATCATGGACTGCAGACTCCAGCATGCAACGTGAGTCTCATTCAGAGCGGTCCAATCAGGACCCACGATAGAGCAGAAAAGGACTCTGCAGCCCGCAATGCCCGCCTTTGACTGCAGCTGCCTTTGATAAAGAGTTATTCTCGAAACGCGTCAGGCGGCGGTCAGCTGCTTGTAAACTACTGGATTGTACTCTCTCACCATTAAAAACTTTTATTGGGGGAAAGCAGTCTGTGCCTCGAGTGCTGCTCACTTTCTGGACACCCCACGGAGCGTGAATTTACAGACGGCCGTCCTGCCGTCGAGCGAGCACCACCCCAGAAGTAGGGGGCCACGGAGCCCTGATACACGGGACTCGTTGTGGAGCGCAGACTTTGGATTGATGCAGCAGTGCACTCCGGGGCTCATCCTGAGCTTGAAATGTCGCAGTGAATATATGGGGGACATCCATCTGTGGACATATCATGGACTGCAGACTCCAGCATGCAACGTGAGTCTCATTCAGAGCGGTCCAATCAGGACCCACGATAGAGCAGAAAAGGACTCTGCAGCCCGCAATGCCCGCCTTTGACCGCAGCTGCCTTTGATAAAGAGTTATTCTCGAAACGCGTCAGGCGGCGGTCAGCTGCTTGTAAACTACTGGATTGTACTCTCTCACCATTAAAAGCTTTTATTGGGGGAAAGCAGTCTGTGCCTCGAGTGCTGCTCACTTTCTGGACACCCCACGGAGCGTGAATTTACAGACGGCCGTCCTGCCGTCGAGCGAGCACCACCCCAGAAGTAGGGGGCCACGGAGCCCTGATACACGGGACTCGTTGTGGAGCGCAGACTTTGGATTGATGCAGCAGTGCACTCCGGGGCTCATCCTGAGCTTGAAATGTCGCAGTGAATATATGGGGGACATCCATCTGTGGACATATCATGGACTGCAGACTCCAGCATGCAACGTGAGTCTCATTCAGAGCGGTCCAATCAGGACCCACGATAGAGCAGAAAAGGACTCTGCAGCCCGCAATGCCCGCCTTTGACCGCAGCTGCCTTTGATAAAGAGTTATTCTCGAAACGCGTCAGGCGGCGGTCAGCTGCTTGTAAACTACTGGATTGTACTCTCTCACCATTAAAAGCTTTTATTGGGGGAAAGCAGTCTGTGCCTCGAGTGCTGCTCACTTTCTGGATACGCCACAGAGCGTGAATTTACAGACGGCCGTCCTGCCGTCGAGCGAGCACCACCCCAGAAGTAGGGGGCCACGGAGCCCTGATACACGGGACTCGTTGTGGAGCGCAGACTTTGGATTGATGCAGCAGTGCACTCCGGGGCTCATCCTGAGCTTGAAATGTCGCAGTGAATATATGGGGGACATCCATCTGTGGACATATCATGGACTGCAGACTCCAGCATGCAACGTGAGTCTCATTCAGAGCGGTCCAATCAGGACCCACGATAGAGCAGAAAAGGACTCTGCAGCCCGCAATTCCTGCCTTTGACCGCAGCTGCCTTTGATAAAGAGTTATTCTCGAAACGCGTCAGGCGGCGGTCAGCTGCTTGTAAACTACTGGATTGTACTCTCTCACCAGTAAAAGCTTTTATTGGGGGAAAGCAGTCTGTGCCTCGAGTGCTGCTCACTTTCTGGACACCCCACGGAGCGTGAATTTACAGACGGCTGTCCTGCCGTCGAGCGAGCACCACCCCAGAAGTAGGGGGCCACAGAGCCCTGATACACGGGACTTGTTGTGGAGCGCAGACTTTGGATTGATGCAGCAGTGCACTCCGGGGCTCATCCTGAGCTTGAAATGTCGCAGTGAATATATGGGGGACATCCATCTGTGGACATATCATGGACTGCAGACTCCAGCATGCAACGTGAGTCTCATTCAGAGCGGTCCAATCAGGACCCACGATAGAGCAGAAAAGGACTCTGCAGCCCGCAATGCCCGCCTTTGACCGCAGCTGCCTTTGATAAAGAGTTATTCTCGAAACGCGTCAGGCGGCGATCAGCTGCTTGTAAACTACTGGATTGTACTCTCTCACCATTAAAAGCTTTTATTGGGGGAAAGCAGTCTGTGCCTCGAGTGCTGCTCACTTTCTGGACACCCCACGGAGCGTGAATATATATATATATATATATATATATATATATATATTCCCATACGTTGCCACAGTTGAAGGTGCACACAGTAACAGGCGAACCCAGCCTTGTTGGTAGAGTCCTTTATTCGGCAACAAACTGGCAACAGCGCTGAATATTTCATTTGAGCCCCAACGCGTTTCGAAGCTCCTTCTGCTCCTTGCTCACGGGGCGGCTTACAGCGTGCAGACGTTGAGGGAAAGAGTCCCGATTTGTCAAATTATATTCTCCAAACGGCTGACGTCATCCTCAGACTTCTGGGACTCGTAGTCCTCCTACCACGATATGACCCATATTGGGTTCTGCCTTCTGTAAAATCATATCATGCCCCTGGATAGGGCCCTCAGTTCAGAGCCAGTTAAATATATGCACAGAACCTGTCACTCTGCAATCTGGTTTCCGTGAATCGCGAAGCCTGCAGTCCACAATTGATCCAAGTGGCGGTGCTACCTTCCCGACCTGGCTCGGCCGGTAATATTTTCCCATACGTCAGCCGTTTGGAGAATATAATTTGACAAATCGGGACTCTTTCCCTCTACGTCTGCACGCTGTAAGCCGCCCCGTGAGCAAGGAGCAAAAGGAGCTTCGAAACGCGTTGGGGCTCAAATGAAATATTCAGCGCTGTTGCCACTTTGTTGCCGAATAAAGGACTCTACCAACAAGGCTGGGTTCGCCTGTTACTGTGTGCACCTTCAACTGTGGCAACGTATGGGAATATACATATATATATATATATATATATATATATATATATATATATATATATATATATATATATATATATATATATTATCTACTGGCGGTCGCCAGTAGATAGTTATAGTTAGGACCCTGTTTCCATAGGAAATCCGCAACATTCTATTTGGAATAACTTTGGCGCCGGTCGAGGAATCCTCGCGAAATTTTCAAAACTAATGGGGCGCTATGCTCCGCTCCTACCCTGAAAGTCTCGGGGTGATTCGTCAAGCGGGGGCTGAGAAAAAAGGGGGGTCCCAAAACGCAATTTCCCCATGCATTTTTCCAAAGGACCTTTAGACACAGCTACAGCCCGAACGGCTGAACAGAATTACTTGAAATTTGGCAGAGAGGTAGTCCGCAGGTCAAGGAAGTGCCTTTTGTAGGTCTGGTGTAAATCTGTTCAGTAGTTTCTGAGAAAATAGCATTTAAATCAATATATATATCTGTAAGCGCGCTCCGTGCGCTTACGGTAAGCTTACCGTACGCGTACGGTGACGTGCGCGAGCGCGATTCTGATTGGTTGTTAGATCAAAGTAAACATTCGAATCGGTCGAAACCAGGAAGTATCGGCCGCCATTTTCTGTCTCTCGCACTGAAAAACAAAGGTTGATAACATGAAAAGGGGGCAACGAAGAGAGTTGCAGACCCCCTAGCGTTCGTCAGGGGGTTCACAGAGGACCAAAAAGTATGAAAAATAAATTTAATAATTTTTAAAAAAAATCGCGGAGTGCGCGTACGGTAAGCTTACCGTACGCGTACGGTAAAAAAAATAAAAAAATTAACAATCACATTTAATATATAAATCTAAGGACCCCCAAGGGAGAAAAAAACAATTGATATTTTGTAAAAAATGGCGTGGCGTGCACGGTACGAAATACGCAAGGTGGGCGCTCGGTGCGCGAAGCGCACTGAGTGCCCACAGCGCGCACCGAGCGCGCAAAAATTAACAATAAATAGATAACTTAGCATTTAAAAAACCGTACAAATTCACTGAAAAAAACATAGGTTTCACACACGTTATAGTTAGGAATTAGCATTTAAAAAACCTTGCAAATTCACTTAAAAAACCATAGGTTTCACACAAGTTATAGTTAGCTGTACATTTCACTCGTAAAAAACCAATGAAATTCCACGTTATAGTTAGATCAGGTAACTATAACTTGCGCGACCGCAATTCACTGCTGATGACGTCACATATTACATCACTCATGACATGGTCAGTGACATCACTCATCACATCAATGATGACATCTCAAATGACACATTGTGGATTGCGGTCGCGCAAGTTATAGTTACCTAATCTAACTATAACGTGGAATTTCATTGGTTTTTTACGAGTGAAATGTACAGCTAACTATAACTTGTGTGAAACCTATGGTTTTTTAAGTGAATATATATATATATATACATATATATATATATATATATATATATAATGGAACCCATATAAAAAATTGTTTTTGGGATTTGTTTTTTCAAAACCAACAATGTGGAAAGATATCTCTGACAAAACAATTATGTTTACCTATGTTGTTTGATGAACACATTTTATTTTGTATCTATGTTGGAATGGCTATTTGAGTGTTTGTTTACTTAAGCACATTGGTCAAAGACACCTGTACTCGTGATCAAGGGGTGTGTCCCCGAAATGCGTTGGGTCTTGTACAAAGCGTGAATTAAATTACCGCTGCTGCAACACTTTGATCTTTGGTGTGCTGTTTGAAGAAGGAACCAGCATTTGTTTGAATATTCAGGGACTCGCCGTCCTGCCGAAGAACACCGCCGCAAGCGGCAAGGATAATGGCAACTGCGTTGCCCAGCAACGCTCAGCTGAGGAACTTTTGAGAAATCCTTGCCCGCTTTTCTGAATCCAATACTGACGAAAGAGATGCCAAACTTCTTTCTGCGGGACCCGGGACTTGTTAATCCACAACAACGGTACTGCAAGGACTAAGGTGAGCGTCGGAGTATTTCGTAAGAAAACGGACATTAAAGCAGGTGGCTTTCCCCGCGGTTTGAGTATCAGCTCTTTACCGCTGGGAGTTGTGAGCGGTCATGCGTATAGCGTGAAAAGCTTTTTAACACTGTCATGGCTTTGTCAAGAAATATAAAACGATGCAAAGCAGCAGACAAGATGTTTGAGAATTACAAAGACAATGTTACAACTGTACCAAATGAACTAAGAAGTAATGAAGATACAACTCCCAACAAACGTCAGCTTTGGGATTGTATATGGAAAGCTCTCAAAATGGAGCAAAACAAGTGGTGGGAAGCGACAGCGCTCCAGAAATACATTGATGTGGGGCGAGTACCGAGAGGTTTGAGAATTTTTGTGACCCCCACCTTTAATGATCCGGACCCTGAGCTTGTTAGTGATTGGGCAGCTAACAACCATAACTGTTCGACGATCATGCTGGGACTGTTAGTTTAATATGCAAGGAAAGATGTAGAGCGACTTGCGGCTGAAATCGAGAACATTACAAAACAGCTGAAAGCTATCTGTAGTCAAGATGATTTTCAAAAAGAAATGGAGAAACTTGATGAAAAGTTCAGCAAAATTGAAGACGACATAAAAATTAAAAAACAAAGAAAATTCCACAGAGACCTGATTGACTATCAGAAAGGCCAGGTCTTCACCTTTACCAAAAAATACGATCGATTACGAGATACCCACACAACCACGGATGCTGCAAGTGTTGATCAGACACGTAGGCACACCATTGAAACTGGTGAAACAAGTGACAATCTGAGAGATGAAAGTATTGTCAGCGAAAGTGACATCTCAAGTATTTCAGGACGTGATGGGGTAAAAGAACGCATTTTAACAGAATTTACATTAATGGCAAAGGGAAGAATGACAGCCAACAAACAAACATCAAATCGAGGTCGTGGAAGAGAAGGCAGAGGCGCACTAAGAGGAAACAAAACATCATTAGGAGACTTGGGAAGCCCGGTGGGAAGTCGGACAAGGGGCCAACAACAGAAGAAATAATGAAACAGAACACAGTGATCAACCTTTCAAATCGTCCATTGAACGACACTGAGGTAGAGACTCTTTCTTTTGGTTTATCCTTTTGTCCATCACTGAATTTCAACTATACTCAAAGTCGTATAGACTTATTTTATTTTACACGTAAACTTAGGATTAAGAAATGGTATGTAACTAAGTTTACAAACACCAAGGATAATGTTGTAAATGATCCCAGTAGTATCAGCATAGGAGATGTTGAACTTTTGAACACTTTGAGGGGGTTGGAGTGTGATGATTATGAAGTTGTGGCTGATGAAAATATACGTACTGATATGAGCGCAGGCAGTACTTTCAGACCGAAATCAATTTTTCTCCCACAAATTAAAAATGACACGATTGATGTATTCGAAAGAGGGGTAATGCAAGAATTCTTGAAATTATCCAAAAAAAGATGGTTTGGTAACAATAATTTATCCAATGCCCAATTGAACGCCATTGAAAATCTGAAGAATAACCATACCATTGTAATAAAAAAAAGCTGATAAAGGTGGGAATGTGGTGGTTCTATTGCTGGAGCAGGGTTTTCTATTGAAAATTTATTGAAATTTGAGCTCCAGTTTATGTTTATATGTCATAATTAAAATTACTGATAATTAATTATTAAATATTAATTTTGTTGAAGTTTTTGATTAATCAACTTTACTAATGAAAGAATTACACGCGGGTTTGCATTTATGTTGCTCTATTAATACGTGAACTAAGTTGGTGAGCAAATTAATTAAATAAATGTTGCTAAATTGCTATTTGTAATGTGTTTGCGCTTTAAAGTAACGTGCTTTAATGCTTCTTTATGTTGCAGATGGCTAGATAATTGCATACACATAAGGGTATTAGTGGGAATTAACACTGTATAATCATTACGATGTAGTAACGTTTGTTTGTGTTTCTTTTAATTAAGATGGTCCATTTTGGCCTAGTCAAAGATGGCCGATATTTACAGCCTGCATTTGAGTAGATGAAATACGACGAGAGGCCTCGCTGAATATGGTTGGAAACCACCTGACCTCGGCCTCTGACTGTATTAAAAGTTTCCGTGAGGACAGCAGCTCCGGGCTTGATGCCAGTTGCCCTTGGAAAAGAATAAAGCCACAATGAACTCTGATAAACTTGCGGTGGCTTCACTATGATTCCGAGGAAGAGCATTCATGGATGTAACATTTTTTAGTTAGTGCTTCCTTCTTCCGTGTTTTTATTTTTGAGATTTTCGAGAGCGGAGGTTTTCTAAATGTTGCGAGTCAACATCCTTTCCTGCTAGCTCTGCTCAATGGCTCAACGGACGTTTAGAGTTTGTTTGTAACTTTCAATATGTTAGTTTTCCTATAAATATTACTAGACTAGAGAGGGTCCGTTGCGATTAAGGCCACTTCTTCTTGAACCTATGCTCGAGAGGATCGACGCTGATTGAGAGGACGGCGATTCGGGAGACTGTACCGAGAGACCTGTCCTGATCTAAATCCTGACATTTAGCTAGAATAGGTAATTATGAGAACAATGATTTGCTATTGATTGACTTTCATTTGAACTAATTTAGATAAAATAACCTTTGTTTGAATTCCAGTGTCGGGTGGTTATTTCTTTGTCATTTATTGAATTACCGAGTATGTTCTTATTGTTTAAATCATGACTCAAGACATAACAAATTAGGTCGCATTGACCTCAGTTTAGATGCAGATTGATTTAGGAGTTCTCTCGTATATTCAGTGTGGATAGAGTAATAGAATGAATGTTAGTGTGATAGGCCCTAGCGTATGATGAGTGTATGTGTGTGCAACTGTGGAATTACTCTGTCCGTGGAAGTAGGGAGCATTTATATGCTCCGATCTGCAGCAGTTTCCTGGTAGCAGTATGATGGTTTTGATTATTGTCTTGATCTGATAGATTGCTTGTACATAGGCTTTTGGATTTGTTGGATTTATTGATTGATGTTGATATATGTACTAATACTATATGTTGAAGTCGTCGTATTGAGTTTTATGTAGTGTGTACGGCTTCTGGAACGTGGGGAGCTGGTGACAGTTTCGTAGTAGGGCAGAGGGAAGTAAGTGCTGCTCTCGGGAAAAACGAGATTGTTGGCCCTGTATGTATGCAGGGAAAAACGTGTGACAATTGAAGTTGCGCGTCGCATTGTCTGTTTCGGAATCAGTGACATCGTCGTGTGTTACTATTAGAGACATATTTTCAGTATAAAAGGAGTGTGTATGGTAGCGAAGGTTATCTGTGAAACTCTGGTCGTAAGTCCCAGGGATCCGTAAGGTTTGCCGTTAAAGCTTACTGCTGGAGAAGTAATAGATATTCTCTGAGCTTGTTTGAAGGACTGGGCAGAGGTAAGCGTTGCTTGGTTAACGTGTGTTATAATTCTGTAGTGGGACAGACTGTTCGCTGTTCTCGGGAAAGGCAGGATTCTGTGTGGATGTGCTACATTTTTCTGGTGTGAAAGTGCGTGAATGTATGAGCATTTAGTTGATTGTGAGACTCCTTGGAGCATTCCTGGAGGAAACAGTTAATGGATGCATGTTAGAAGGGCAGAGTAGAGGGATGTGCTACTGTGTCAACGAAAGTAATAATTCCGTAATAGAGCAGAGGTAAGCGCTGTTCTAGAGAGAAGCGGGATTCTAGTGAGAAAGATCTTTTCTATTCTATGGTTAGTGAAGCAGACAATGGAGATGTTTATATGTTGTAACTAATAGATTTTGTAGAATCTGAAACGAAGGCTACTGACAAGGTTTTGTAAAGGAGGGGTAGACGAGTGACAGGAGACAGAGCAGAAGCGACTGCAGCGACTACTGACGTCAGAGGAAGACCGCGCTGTAATTGGACAGTGGATTAGTACAGTGCTCGCGCTGTGATTGGTGTGTTGGTGTGAGCCGCGCAAGGATTGGAAGGAGTACAGGGTGACGTAGACGCTTCAGGATTGGTGCGTTGGTGTGAGTCGTGCTGTTATTGGACAAAAAGATTGTACAGTTGCGGAAGGGACTAGAGAATAGTGGTAAAAGGCGAAAATGTATTACCAAACAGAGGAAAAGAAGAAGAAATCCTTGTTCGGTAAAATTAAAAAGTGGTTCGACAAGGATAAAGACATAATAACTAGAAAAGGTGAATTGCTACCTCCGACAAGAACTCCTGCATCCTTCATGGTTGCGAAATATGGGTATCATACCTGTATATGGTAAGACAATTGGGCTAAGTACACTAAGGACGATGGTGTTTTAGCGTTTCCGGAACATGGTTCATTTAATCTGGCTGTGTTGAGAAATTTACGGGAAAAGATGATGTGTCTAGAGCCTAGACCAAGGCCGACACAGTTCAAGGCGTTGGTAGAATGGGAAGATGAGGTGCATGAGCGAGAAAAGCAGAGGAGTGGAGCTAACTATAGGTATATTTTTGGGAGGAAACATGATCGAGAAACTCATCATGATCGAATGAGGAGATGGCGAGATGCTAGTATGTCAGAGGGATTATATCCTATGAGAACTGTTGAAGAGAGGAAGGGTACGGAAAAGGTACCAGATACAGGATTGAGAAGGTATGGGGCTAATGATTATGAGGATGAAGTCTTGGATGACATGATCTATAAGAGACCGCCACCATATAGACCGGAACCAGAAGAGAGAACGCCAGTTGCTACTCCCATAAGAGATACTTTACGAATTGTTAAAACAGAAATTGCGACACCTGATCTGAAAAGTGGTAGCTCTTTCACGGAAAGGGAGAGAGAGAGAGAGAGCGAGAGAGAGAGAATCAAATTGGAGATGAGAAAACAAGAGAATTAGCAAGAACAACATCTGAGTTGACTGAGAAAATTAGAGAACTAACAAAGAATTTAGAAGCTGTTACAGTGCCTGTAACCATAGGTCCGGTTATGCCTATTTTTGATAAGCAAAGAATGGGTGAAAATGGTTTGACAGTTCCCTATGTAGGAAATGGTTTGGTTGGTTCTCGTTCTTTGGAGGAATCAGGAATAAGGACGGGAGAAAATAATTTGAGACAGCTGAGACATGACACATGTAGCGGAGGATTAGATGTACAGCCTAATTCAGGATTGAATACTGGTTGTTTAGGAGGATCAATTTTGGAACCACAGAGGATGGCAGAACAAGTGAGTGCAGTGAAAAGGTCTACAGAAATAACAGCTGAGGATTTGAATGATTGGTTGAAAGTTCTTCAAAAGAAAGATAAAGATTCACAGGCAATTGATGTAGCCAGGTTGCGCATAGAATTGGAGGAGCTTATTGCGGGAACAATTCCTACGGAAATGTTGAAAAATCGTCATGATGGAGAGTTGTTATTCATGTGCAAGAGTATCACCTGGAGGGCTAAGAGTACACATGACAGGTTAAAAGGAATAGCGAGTGAACTGGGAATTGATATGGATAAGGTGAAAGCTTTGCAGAAGCCTTACAGGGTGGATTTCTCTGATAAAGACATTGAGAATTTAAATGATGTTGGTAGAACAGGGCAGATTAAGGAAATGATTTCCTTATTGCGAAAATGGGGTGATGTGGAAAAGTGGAAGGATAGGTGGTACAAGAAAAGAGAAGATTCAGTGGACAGGACTTACTCAGCATTTCCCATGAGAGAAAAGGAAAAAACAGTGGATGCTTATCCTATGAGAGAGATTCCTGGAGGAGGATATGTACATGTCCCATGGACTAGACAGGATATTTTGTCATTTACGAATGATTTCCCTCGACTGAGAGAAAAGCCCGTCGAGTGGTATAGGCAGGTAGACAGATTTGTGAAATTGTCAAAGGTGCTGTGGATTGACCTGAATAGTCTGTTTGATATAATTGTTCCAGCAGACTTGTGGGCAGAGTGCAAAATAGTTGTAGATTGGCCTGCTAAGGAGTACCCAAGAGATCAGAAAACAGGAGCTCCAGACCCAGAGGTTATGAGAAAGTACGAGCAGGTTATTGTGTTTCTGAAGAATAAGGTACCCCCTAAAGAAACAGACTGGGTTAAAATAGATCGAACACATCAGGAAGCAAAAGAATCAGTTCATGCTTTTTATGAAAGGTTGATACTGGCTTTTAAACAGTTTAGTGGAGATGAACACCTGGGTGATAAGGATTTGAGTCATTTTGTATACAGATTTGTATATGGCTTGAGACCTGAAATCAGTGAAATGATACGTGAGCATACAGTTGATTGGCAGAGTAAGAAGAGTGATGAAATCTTGAGACATGCAAAATATTTCAGTGATGAAATTGAGGCAAAACAGAGAAAGCTGAAAGAGAAAGCAATGTGGGCACAGGTGAAAGTTGCAGAAAGACAAGAAGCACAGATGGTGGAACAAGCAAATTAATCCAGGAAATAGGTCCAGATAAGGCACAGGAAAGGGAAAGGGGAATCTGGAGGAGGCCAAGAAGAAGTTCCCATGTCACAACTGTGGACAATTAGGGCATTGGAGATCTGAGTGTACGAATCCACCATTAGTGAGTAATAAGAATAAATCCTTGAATCAACAGGTGCAGAACGAGGGGTGTAATCATCAGCAGCAACAGCAGAAGGTTGTCAGACAGCAGAGTCAAGAGCCAAAACCGCCCTTGCCGCAGAATAGAGGGTCTCAGAAATATAACCAGGATTCAGGATTCTACAATGATGAGCAGGTAAACAAACCGAGACGTTCAAATCTGGTACAACAGTACTGGTTAAAGAATGAGGGGAGTGAGTCTGAAGGGGACTATTGACGGTGCCGAAGAGAGGAGAACGAGTGCATACTTGGTGCAACTCTAGAAATAGACCAGGCAGGACCATTTGTAGATGGGAAAATAAATGGGGAAAGTGTTACTTTTTTAGTAGACACAGGAGCGACGAGATCAACTGTCAGGTCAGCAGATATAAGAAATCTTCCTCTCTCGGACGAAGCAATCCAAGTGGTTGGTGTAGCTAATACACAGATTAAGACTCGTCTTACTGAACCAGTAAGGGTAAGGATAGGGAAATTTTCAGATATGCACAGATTTGTGGTCTGTGACACCAGTCCAGTGAATTTGTTAGGTAGGGACCTATTGTGTAAAATGAATTGCACAATTTTTTGTACTCCGGATGGAATAGCCTTTGAGACACCAGATGAGGATGTCTTGTACAGAATGACTCTAGATAATAGAGAAAGTGAGATTGTTGGGACATATGCTGTGTTTAATCCAGATGATTTGCCTCAAGAGTTGAGAAACACAGTAAAAGCAGCGGTTTGGGATTTTACTGGAGAAGATGTGGGATTGATGAATAATGTAGATCCAGTAAAGATTTCAGTGAAAGAAGGAATCGTTTATCCTAATATCCCACAGTACAGATTGACACCAGAGATAATTGAGGGAATAACCCCTATAATTGACAAGATGATTCAACAGGGTGTTTTGAGAGAGTTACTGAGTAGCCCGTGTAATTCACCGATAATGGGGCTGAAGAAACCCAATGGGAAGTTCAGGATTGTACAAGATTTGAGAAAAGTTAACAAGATTGTGGTGGCATGTTGTCCCATTGTGCCAAATCCGTCAGTGATTTTGTATCAGATTCCTCATGATGCTGAATGGTACACGGTAATTGATTTGTGTCATGCTTTCTTTTCAATTCCATTGCATCATGACAGCCAGCCGATTTTTGCATTTCGGTTTGGACAGCGTATTTTGGCATGGTGTCGTGTCCCACAGGGGTATACAGAGAGTCCTTCAATATTTAATCAGTTGTTGAAAAAGTCATTGGAGAGTTTGATCATGCCTAAAAGCTCAGTACTAGTACAGTATATCGATGACCTACTTGTGGCATCGAAGACACGTGAAGCTTGTGAAGTAGATACCATAGCTTTACTGAATCATCTGGCAGATGGAGGGTTAAAGGTATCTCCTACCAAATTGCAATTTTGCAAGAAAGAAGTACATTATCTTGGACACAATATTGAAAAAGGTCTGAGAAAGGTGATCAATGACAGGATCAAAATTATCAGAGGAATGAGAGCCCCAATGACCCAGAGAGAAGTGAGGATGTTTCTGGGGATGGCGGGTTATTGTCGTCAGTGGATAAGTAATTTCTCCCTGATAGCAAAGCCACTGATTAAATTGACTAAAAGCGAAGTGAGAGACCCATTGGAACTGAATGCAGAACAAATGGCAGCATTTGAAGAATTGAAGAGCAGAATGTGTGAAGCTCCTGCTTTGGGAATGCCAGACTATGAGAAGGAGTTTGAATTGTATTGCAGTGAGAGAAATGGATGTGCACTTTCAGTGTTAATCCAGAAACATGGACGACTGAGAAGGCCAATTGCGTACTTCTCATCAACACTTGACCCAGTAGCTGTGGGTTTGCCAGGTTGCCTGAAAGCAGTAGCTGCTACATGCAGAAGCTTGGAACAGAGTGAGGGTATAATAATGGGATATCCTGTAAGGGTGTTCGTACCTCATGATGTGGCAATTCTTTTGACAAGAAGTAGGACTCAATATATGTAACATAGTCGGCTGACTAAATATGAGAAAATCATTCTGGGAGCATCAAATGTGACTCTTGAGAGATGTGTGAATGTGAATCCAGCAACTCTGTTGCCAGATGCTGAAAATGTGAATGTGGGAGATGATGTTGATCATGATTGTTTGGATGTGCTTGATTACTGCACAAAACCCAGACCAGACATAAGAGATCTGCCACTACCTGAGAGTGATCATGTGTTGTTTGTGGATGGATCATGTCTGAGAACAGAAGATGGTGTGCTGAGCGCAGCATATGCGGTGTGTAAGGTTTCAGAAGTTATGGAAGCCTCGTCTTTGAAAGGAGTGAGATCTGCTCAAGTAGCTGAATTGGTGGCATTGACAAAAGCTTGTAAGATTGGGAAGAATTTGAGAGTGACTGTGATGACTGATAGTCAGTATGGATTTGGAGTGGTTCATGATTTTGGCCAACTTTGGCTACAGAGAGGTTTCTTGACGTCGAGTGGGACTCCCATAAAGAATGCTGAAGTGATTGGGAAATTGCTTGAGGCGATACAGCTGCCTAAAGAACTAGCAGTTGTAAAATGAGCTGCTCATGGACAAGGAGATGATTTTGTTACTCTTGGTAATCGTTTTGCGAATGACCTAGCACAGTATTGTGCAAAGAACAATCATTCGATTAACCGGGGACGAGAAAGGGAAATGTCTTTTTGTTCTGTAATGTTTACTAATGTCCTGGAAACATGGGATGAAGTGAAACAGTTGCAGGATGAAGCAGGAGATGAGGAAATGAGAGATTGGATCAAGGCAGGTTGTGCCCCAAGAGAGAAAGATCATGTTTGGATCTATAGAGATGGAAGACCAGTCATGCCTAACTCAATGCTGTCAACAATGGCGAGAATGTATCATGGCCAGGGACATCTGGGGAGGGACACTATGATTAGGTCCTTTAAACAAACCTGGTACAATGCAAAGTTCAGGCTGATTGCAGAGAGCATCTGTCAGAGATGTTTGGTTTGTCAGCAATTCAATACCGGAAAGAAGACAGTGGTGAGTCTAGGAACAATAGGCAGAGAAGGAGGTCCTTTTACCAGAATGCAAATAGATTTCATTGAAATGCCCCAAGTGAATAGATTGAGGTATGTTTTAGTGGTAGTCTGTTTGTTCTCGAGGTGGGTGGAAGCCTATCCGACTAGGAGAAATGATGGAATAACAGTGGCAAAGTTACTGTTAAGAGAGTTGATTCCTAGGTACGGGTTCCCAGTGACAATTGAGTCAGACAGAGGTGGACACTTCTACAATGAGCTCATGGGTTTAATTTGTGAAGCATTGAGCATACAGCAGAAGCTACATTGTGCATACAGACCAGAGGCTTCTGGTGTTGTTGAACAGATGAATGGCACAATCAAAAACAGAATTGGTAAGATGTGTTTAGCCACTGGAATGAAATGGCCTGATGTCTTGCCTCTAGTGCTAATGACTATTAGGTCTACTCCAGATAGAACTACAGGGTTAAGTCCACATGAAATATTGATGGGACGAGCAATGAGACATGCCTGTCAACAAGTTAATGACAATAACTGATGACATGATTTTGGATTACTGTAAAGGCCTGGCTGACGCAGTTCATTCTGTGTTTCACCAGATTGGAGAAGACGCCACCACACTTGAAAAGAAGCAAGCCCATGATCTAAGTCCAGGGGACTGGGTGAGGATAAAAGTGCACAGAAGAAGAAATTGCTTTGTTCCAAGGTGGGGAAGGCCAAGACAAGTCATTCTGACTACGACAACTGCAGTAAAGTGTGCTGGTGTGAAAAACTGGGTTCATGCAAGTCAAACTCTGAGAGTTCCGAATCCAAAGGATGGGACTGGTAAAGAGTATTTTGAAGAGTCGGATTCCAGTGATGATGCAGAGATTGAACCAGTGAGGAGAAAAAAGAATCCTGAAAGGGGGGAAGGAGAGTTGGAAAGAGAGTCAGGTAATTCTTTTTTCTTACCAAGAGAGGCTTCAAGAGAAACATTGAGAGTCTCAGGAGAAAGTTCAGATTCTGGAAAGGTGCCTGAAGTTTCAACGAGTGGTGGAAAAGAAAGAGGGGAAAAGAACAATTCCACAGAGACTACACCTGAGTCAGATGAAGAGATTGAGAATCCACCAGAAATTACTCTTGAAGAAGTAGGGTCAGAAGAAGATAGAGAGGGACAGATTGCGGAAGACCCCCGAGGAGGTGTAGGGAACATTCCTGAAAAGCTAGGTGAAGGGACAAGTAGACAGCAAGAAGATTGCGTGTCGGAGACCCGAGGAGGGACAGTAGTAGGGAAATCTCAATCAGTGGAGAAGAAGTCTGTGGGGCAAGAGAAAATTGTTCATGAACCAGAGGCAAATGAGACAGAATCGGATGAGAGTGAGAACGAGAAACCAGAGGGTCGAGTTCTGAGAAAGAGAACTTGGATCGGAGAAAGAAACAACCGAGAAGTGAAACAGAAAAGAAGTGTAAAAGGAGATCTTTGGCCCAATAAGATAAAGAAGCTGAGATATCGACTGACACGAGTTAACCCATCGAAAGCTGAACAGGTGAACGAAGTGTCAAATCAAAATCAAACGAAAGAAGAAGAACAGAAGGAATCAAAAGAACCAGAGGCGATCAAGAGAATCAGAAAGCCCAACCAGAAGTATAGGTCACCGGAATGGACGTATGTGGCACTGTCTGAAGAAGAAGAGGCAGTGAGTCAAGGAAATCCAGAGGGGACCTTACGGAGAGTGGTTGAGGAAGAGAAAGCCGTTGGAATCCTGAAAGTTATCTTGTCTGACATTGGAGAAGAGACAGATGTTCAGGATATTCCGGATCTGATACAGTTTGATGTTGCTGAAGAAGAAGTGAAAAGTGATGAAAATCCAAATTGAGTGAATTGAAGGAGTCACTTGGAGAAGAGTGAAGAAGGAGAAATCTAAAATTAACAGATTGAAATAATCTAGTGTTCTAGAAATTCAGTAGTGGAGTAGTAGAGGCTAAGTCAAAAGATACTGCCAAAGTAATAAGATGGCTAACACAGAGAATAATCAAAGTAGATGCACCTTCTTGAAAAGATGGTGTAGAATGTGCTGCTGCTGTACGGGATTATTAATGCTACTATGGAGTGTACTCGCTTTATTAGTTACCTTTAGAGTTACAGTAGACACTTTTGGGAAACATACTGATAATTTGACTAACTTAGGGAAGAGTTCACAGAAAGTAGTTCCAACTAGGATTAGTAACATTTACATACATAAAGATAGATCGATTAATGATTTTTCTAGCAATGTATTTTCAAAGTTGTTGTACGAATACGTAAAGACAATGGAAGTAAGGGATTGCTACGTTTGTATGCAATTGCCTGCATCCGTTTCAGAAGGAGTTACTTATCACCATCTTCCAGCTACGTATGGGATTTCATGTAGTGTGTTAAGTAGTGTTTTTTATTTGTTAGGGAAAATAGATTATGAGATGTCTAATAAGGATAACATTTTTGGGCAGTTGCCTATGAGTAAAAGACTAAATCCGGCTAAAGAGGCTAACATTTTTGGTGAGATTTTTATTGAGACAGAAGAATTAACATTAGATTACATTTTTAAAAACAATTTAACTTGCAGTTTGAAAGAAGAGGAAAAGGCTTTCCTAGATATGGTAGAGAAAAGAAGAGTGAGCATGCATGAAAAGGCAGGAGAATATAAAATGAGTGAGACAATATGGGATATTGAGATGGGAAAGGAGTTGAAGAGAGGGGCCAGTCCAACTTTGGCTTTAGATGCACCACAGAAGGGTAAACTATGCATTACCAGGAGGAAATCCCAATATGATAGTTATTTCGTTGGGACTAGTGAGTGCCATGATACATACTTTATTGCAACAGGATGGGGATTCGAGGGAGGGGAAGATCCGGTTTTCCCGGGAGTGTATTATATTTGTGGGAATAAGGCTTATTACAGGCTGCCTGACCATTGGTATGGCACATGTTATGTTGGCCTGGTCTTTCCGAAAATTTTCCATATAGATAAGATAGAAGATGCGGAACAGATTAATCTACTAACACGCTTTAAGAGAGAAACTTGGTCAGAAATTGTAGGAGATATTTTTGGAGCTTTGATTCCAGCAGTGGGAATTTCATTAAATGCATATGGTATTCGGAAACTGTCAACAGTGGTGGATCGCTTATCGACAAGCACCGCTGGAGGGTTTCTTTTGGTAAATACGGAGATGGTTGCCTTACGCGCCATGTCTATGCAAAATCGACTTGCCCTTGATATTCTATTGGCCAAAGAGGGTGGAGTCTGTGGAATGCTGAAAGTTCAACATTGTTGCACTTACATTCCTGACGAAAACAAAGATCTAAAGATCTATATCAAAAATATTACTGATTTGCATGAAGAATTAGTACCACTGGAAGCTGAAAGTATCTGGACTAAAATGGCTAATAAAATGATTGCTGTTAAAAACTTTATTGCTAAGATAGGTAGTACAATAATTGGTAAAATATTATTTCCATTGACATGCGTAATTGTTGCTTTATTGATACTTAGATTAGGGTGTTTGTGTTGTGAAAACAGGGGAGGGAAAAAGAAAATAATGAGAGAAAATACTGAAAAGAAACGAAAGAGGTCATCAAAGAGAGACCCACAAGAAATAGAATTAGAAGAATTTAGAGAGAGTGTGTATTTGGAGTCGAAAAGGGATGATGAAAGAGAGTCTGGTGTGTAGTATCATTAAAAGACATTTCAATTTCTCCTAAGAAATGGGGACCACATTTTTTTTTTTTTGGGTTGGTTTTTTTGTGGTGATAATATATCACCAAAGGGGGGATTGCTGGAGCAGGGTTTTCTATTGAAAATTTATTGAAATTTGAGCTCCAGTTTATGTTTATATGTCATAATTAAAATTACTGATAATTAATTATTAAATATTAATTTTGTTGAAGTTTTTGATTAATCAACTTTACTAATGAAAGAATTACAGGCGGGTTTGCATTTATGTTGCTCTATTAATACGTGAACTAAGTTGGTGAGCAACTAATTAAATAAATGTTGCTAAATTGCTATTTGTAATGTGTTTGCGCTTTAAAATAACGTGCTTTAATGCTTCTTTATGTTGCAGATGGCTAGATAATTGCATACACATAAAGGTATTAGTGGGAATTAACACTGTATAATCATTACGATGTAGTAACGTTTGTTTGTGTTTCTTTTAATTAAGATGGTCCATTTTGGCCTAGTCAAAGATGGCCGATATTTACAGCCTGCATTTGAGTAGATGAAATACGACGAGAGGCCTTGCTGAATATGGTTGGAAACCACCTGACCTCGGCCTCTGACTGTATTAAAAGTTTCCGTGAGGACAGCAGCTCCGGGCTTGATGCCAGTTGCCCTTGGAAAAGAATGAACTCTGATAAACTTGCGGTGGCTTCACTATGATTCCGAGGAAGAGCATTCATGGATGTAACATTTTTTAGTTTGTGCTTCCTTCTTCCGTGTTTTTATTTTTGAGATTTTCGAGAGCGGAGGTTTTCTAAATGTTGCGAGTCAACATCCTTTCCTGCTAGCTCTGCTCAATGGCTCAACGGACGTTTAGAGTTTGTTTGTAACTTTCAATATGTTAGTTTTCCTATAAATATTACTAGACTAGAGAGGGTCCGTTGCGATTAAGGCCACTTCTTCTTGAACCTATGCTCGAGAGGATCGACGCTGATTGAGAGGACGGCGATTCGGGAGACTGTACCGAGAGACCTGTCCTGATCTAAATCCTGACATTTAGCTAGAATAGGTAATTATGAGAACAATGATTTGCTATTGATTGACTTTCATTTGAACTAATTTAGATAAAATAACCTTTGTTTGAATTCCAGTGTCGGGTGGTTATTTCTTTGTCATTTATTGAATTACCGAGTATGTTCTTATTGTTTAAATCATGACTCAAGACATAACAAATTAGGTCGCATTGACCTCAGTTTAGATGCAGATTGATTTAGGAGTTCTCTCGTATATTCAGTGTGGATAGAGTAATAGAATGAATGTTAGTGTGATGGGCCCTAGCGTATGATGAGTGTATGTGTGTGCAACTGGGGAATTACTCTGTCCGTGGAAGTAGGGAGAATTTATATGCTCCGATCTGCAGCACTATCACATGAAATGTATGTCAATGAAGGTATGAAGCAGCTGTCTGACCCAAACAAATATGAAGTGAGTAGTAAAAAAGAACATGAGAAATCTGCTCAGTCTTACCAAGTTCAACTATCTTACTGGAAAGAAAGAGGTATCCTCGAAAAGGAGGAACATAACTTTCTTGCCTGTAAATATCCCAAATTACCGGCATTATATCTTCTACCAAAAATCCACAAGGATAGGCAGAATCCCCCGGGCAGACCAATTGTCTCTTCGAGGGGGAGCTGCCTAGAAAATACATCCAAATATGTAGATTTCTTCCTCCAGCCGATAGTGCAAAAATTGCCGTCCTATATCAAGGACACAGGAGACTTTCTTAGACTCCTAGACACAATAAAATGGGAAGCTTGGTACTAACTTCTAAGCCTAGATGTTATGAGCCTCTATACTAGTATTTCTCACGGTTTAGGAATACAAGCTTGCCAATATTTTTTGAAAGAAAGATCGGTTTCATATACATTACACACTGACATGCTAACTTCAATGATGCTTAGCTGTCTAACACAGAATTTTTTTAATATTTGATGTAAAAATCTTCAGGCAAACCCTAGGAACATCTATGGGAAGTTGCTTTGCCCCATGCTTTGCAGGTCTCTACCTAGGATTTTGGGAGGAGACCGTAGTTATGAAGATGGAACCAGAGAGAAAAAAGTGGTTGTCTGGGCGCGCTACATAGACAATATTTTTATCGTATGGGATGGCAGTGAAGAGGAGGCTAACAATTTTGTTAGTGATCTGAATAACAATGATTTCAATTTGAAGTTCACTAGCCAATTCTCTAGTTTATCTATAGAGTTCCTAGACCTGAAACTCACAGTGGACGAAGGGAAACTTGAAAGTAACCTCTTCCGCAAAGAGACAGCAGGCAACAGCCTGCTATATGCGAGAAGCTGCCACCCAAAAAACCTGATCCAAAGCATTCCCCTGGGTTAATTTCTGTGTGCAAAGCGCAACTGCAGTACAGAAGAGGGTTACATCCTAGAAGAAGTTGCCATGACAAAAAGATTTCTCCAGAGGGGATATACCAAAACCACTATCAGAAAAGCTAGATTTGAAGTCAGAAATAGGAAGAGAGTGGATCTTCTGGCCAACGAACATATAGAATCTGTTAACACTGACGATAAGATTAGATTCATAACCACCTTCAGCAGACAAGCTCAACAAGTGAGGCAAAGTCTGAACAAATTTTGGCAAGTGCTTTCCACAGATAGGGATCTAGCTTCACAAGTAGAAACATACCCTCAGATCACATACAGAAAGGCAAAATCCTTAAAAGACACAGTTTGCAGGACGTTGGAACCATCCAATGTTAAGAAATCAGACATAAAAGGTTTTTTCACATGCCGTAACTGCAAGGCATGCAAATACAGCAAAAATTGTAAACAATGCAAAATATCACCATCTTGCAAACCTTTCACAATTCAAAAACACCTGTCCTGCAATTCAGATCATGTAGTGTATGCTCTTCAATGTCCTTGTGAAAAAAAATATATAGGAAGCACATTGCATAAAGCCAAGAAACGTGTACTTGAACATCTCAGAGCCATAAGAAACGGTGACAAACAGTACCCGATGGCTAGACATTGTCAGACATTTCACAACAGGGACGAAAGATTATTATCTTTCGTGATCTTGGATTCAGTCAATGCAAATACAAGAGGAGGAAACCGAGTGCAAGATTTAAGACGCTTGGAATCGAGGTTAATCATTCAATATCAAACAATGGCTCCTGTGGGGCATAATTGTGACGAGGAATTATCAGTACACTTAGGTTGACCTCCTCTTTATCAAATTCAATTTTAATCGAAATGCTATTTCAATTTTCAATTCTGATTCTGAAATCCGATTAGTGCTTTCTCTCTTTTGTGTTTTTAACTAGACTTTGACAGTATGGGTCGTCAGGGATTTGCATGTATATTGCTTTTTATGAATATCGTTTAGGTATCTAGAGGAACCAATTTAATGGTGTCTTTATCAATTAATTTTTAGAGAAAAAATTATCGATGTATGTTGCACCGCATCATAGTGTTTATGTATATTTGTTTTTGTCTTTGATTTGATTTAATGGAAACATAAGAACAATTGTTGTTTCAGGTCACAGGTTGGATTGATTAGAAAACAGTTATGAAAACAAAGGAGTTCTGTTCATTATTATTGAAGACCAGCCGGTTCAGATCTAAACAATTTAATTAGAAAAGAGGCTTCGCAGTAGAAACTACAGAGAAGAGGGTAGAAATCCTTATGCAAATTTATTTTTCTTATATTGTATATCTTGATTAATTCTTATAGGTTATTATTCCTAAAATGAATACAAGAAATAAGGTGTGTCAGAACATGCCCACGGGGGCCACACACAAGTAAAATTGTTTTGGTTTACATGAAATATAAATATATATATATTTATATATATATATATATATATATATATATATATATATAATATATATATATATATATATATATATATATATATATATATATATATATATATATATATATATTACCTACTGGCAGTCGCCAGTAGGTAGTTATAGTTAGGACCCTGTTTCCATAGGAAAACCGCAACATTCTATTTGGAATAACTTTGGCGCCGGTCGACGAATCCTCGCGAAATTTTCAAAACTAATGGGGCGCTACGCTCCGCTCCTACCCTGAAAGTCTCGGGGGGATTCGTCAAGCGGGGCCTGAGAAAAAAGGGGGGTCCCAAAACGCGTTTTTCCCATGCATTTTTCCATAGGACCTTTAGACACAGCTACAGCCCGAACGGCTGAACAGAGTTACTTGAAATTTGGCAGAGAGGTAGTCTACAGGTCAAGGAAGTGCCTTTTGTAGGTCTGGTGTAAATCTGTTCAGTAGTTCCTGAGAAAATAGCATTTAAATCAATATATATATCTGTGGCAGCTTACGGTGCGCTTACCGTGCGCTTACGGTAAGCTTACCGTACGCGTACGGCGCCGTGCGCGAGCGCGATTCTGATTGGCTGTTAGATCTTAGTTAACATTCGAATCGGTCGAAACCAGGAAGCGGCGGCCGCCATTTTCTCTCTCGCACTCTGAGGGGGGGAAGCAAAACAAAGGTTCAAAACATGTAAAGGGGCATGTTAGACAGCTCCTAACCACCTAGCCTTGATTAAGGTGTCCCAAAAGAACCCCCAAGTCCAAAAATTCAATTTTATATTTTTTTTCAAAAAAACGGCGATTACGCTTACCGTACGCGTACGGTAAAAATAAAATATAAAAAAAAAATTATCCACATTTCCCCCCCCCGTGTGCAAAAGATGACCGCAGGGCACCATTTGTGCGTGGCATATGCAAATTTGAACATAGAATAGTTTACCGTTCACGACGAAGCGCATGATATGTCCTCCGTGTGCGGACGGTGCGCGAAGCGCATCGTGCGTATATGGCCCATCCAGCGTAACGTGGGCACGCGGTGCGCGTAGCGCACCGCGTGCCCACTGTGCGTGCACGGCACTAACTGCGTAAAGTGGGCGCGCGGTGCGCAAAGCGCACCGCGTGCTCACTGTGCGCGCACGGAACGAACTGCGTTAACAGGGCGCGCACGCCACGAACGGCGTAAAGTAACTTAACATTTAAAAAACCGTACAAATTCACTGAAAAAACCATAGGTTTCACACACGTTATAGTTAGGAAGTAGCATTTAAAAAACCTTGCAAATTCACTGAAAAAACCATAGGTTTCACACATGTTATAGTTAGCTGGACATTTTACTCATAAAAAAACAATGAAATTCCCCCGTTATAGTTAGTGCAGGCAACTATAACTCACGCGACCGCAATCCTCTGCTGATGACATATGTGTCTTTATGAAAAAAAAATATTTGTAATATATGTATAGCTAAAATTTAATGGAAGAAGACATGGGCAAATAAGTGTCTAAATACAGTAGTAGCATCAGCAGAGGATTGCGGTCGCGTGAGTTATAGTTGCCTGCTCTAACTATAACGGGGGAATTTCATTGGTTTTTTATGAGTAAAATGTCCAGCTAACTATAACATGTGTGAAACCTATGGTTTTTTCAGTGAATATATATATATATATATATATATATATTTTTTTTTTTTTCTAAGTTGATTGGGATATTTCTACTATTGATATTCATATTGTCAATGAAAGTTTTGATGCATAACATGATAAGATTTCAGCCCACATGGGCAGGACATTTTAGCACAATAATGCTGGGAAAACAGTGTCATTTTGTGAAAAATAAAGTTTTCGCTAAATGAAAATGATGAAAAAGAAAGAAATGATCAATGGAACCCAGACAAAAAATGTTTTTGGGATTTGTTTTTTCAAAACCAACAATGTGGAAAGATATCTCTGACAAAACAATTATGTTTTCCTATTTTGTTTGATGAACATATTTTATTTTGTATCTATGTTGGAATGGCTATTTGAGTGTTTGTAACTCATTTGAGTCTTTTTTCCATTATTGTTAATCACATGATTGTTTGTTTACTTAAGCACATTGGTCAAAGACACCTGCACTCGTGATCAAGGGGTGTGTCCCCGAAACGCGTTGGGTCTTGTACAAAGCGTGAATTAAATTACCGCTGCTGCAACACTTTGGTCTTCGGTGTGCTGTTTGAAGAAGAAAACAGCATTTGTTTGAATATATATAGATATATATATATAGTAATGCATAATTTAAAATATATATATATATTTTTTTACAGAGTTTTATATAGCGTGAACTTGACCCAAATCGGGTATCAGAGCGCTTTACATAGCACCCGTTGCATTACATGAGGACACATTCCTTTTTTTTGTTTTTTGTTAGGCACGGGGAGATGATGTGATTTGCCCAGAATCACAGGATGTTCAGCATCATTGCATAGCCTCGAACCCAGTTCCCCAGATTGTTGGTCAACCTCCCTAGCCGTTAGGCCAACTCCTCTCCCCATTGACATTTCAATTACGTCTTAATGTTGTCATGCAGTTATAAGTATTTTTTCATTTTTTTCAAAGTTAGTTTGCATGTTATATATTTTTTAATCTATATATTTTATGAAAAAAGTGTTGCATTTTTAATTTAAATTATAATAATGATATTTACAATTAAATATTCACTTACCAATATATTGTCGATATTTTGACCACAATACCTTTTACTGTGATATTTTTTTTACTGTACGTTAAGTGGGTGTTAAATTAAAATGTTTGTTCCCATTATATTTTTGTGATGGATTTTTCATTACAAAGCACCAAGGTAGCCTAGCCTTATTTTCACCTCATGCCTCTTGTTTCCACCACTTTAAACTTTGTCTATTTAACTCACTCTTGCATATTGTTTTCATGCCTGTTTTACCAATGCTTCCACTGTCTATCTCTTTGTTCTTCCTTCTCTAGTTTTGACTTTCTCTCTATCTCTCCCGCTCTGAGTCAGACTAATGATAAAAAACAAGTCCCCGTCCCCAAAATTGAGTGCAGATGCCCACCACCAGCAACCACCTCCACAAATTAAATACTAGCTATGTAAACAGACAAGAAATGCCAACTAAGGGATTCAGGGCCTTTTGACTGAAACTTCTGTGTAGATAATATGTACATATGTAATTTGTTTCAGGAGGTATTTTATTGCACCAGTGTTAACAAACCATATCTTGTTCAGTCAACAGAGCAGGTTTCTGTTTGCTAGGTCTTATAACCTCCTTGATGCCTAATGTGCAGGTCTGTGGCAATTAGAATGGTGTTTTGGAAATGAGCAAAGCAACACTCATTTCATGTTCAGGACCGGTCCTTAAGGCAGTGGCTCCATCAGCATTCTAGCGTTTAGGATCAAATGTAAAATACTTAGTGAGATGCAGCCTGGAGGGTACGAACCTGTTTTCATGGAATGTCTCCATATAAAAGTTTCTTCTTTTCTCTCTTGTTCTGGGGGACTTCCGGAGCACTGTAAGACAACAAAATAACAGTGGCATAATATTTCACCAAACCTTGATGTGCATATATTTGCAAAGGAATCAATGTAATTTCCCTGGTAGGATAAGGGCAATAGTAATTTTTCTAGCAAAGAGACTAGTATGTGAACTTCACTCAGCGCAGCTTAACAAGTTAAGGTTAATAGGGCAAGGATCCCAAGAGAAATGTCCTGTCTGCAGTCTATCACTGTTAACTGGCATGGCAAAGATGGATCTGGTGTTACCAGTGTGTGCCTCTACTATCCACGCAGCAGCAACAGAAAGGGGTACATGGACTAAGCCACTATGTGAACCAAGCAATTTACATCCTTTCAATTTAGTACTCAGTGAAGTGTCCTCAAATCATCTGCCCCCTACATCTTACTAAGAAAAGTTGGTTAGACACGAGTGGCGGCTCTTCCACCTTAGTGGAGGAGTGTTGCCCCATTGCTCAAAATAAAAAATAAAATGATAATAACTTAGTTATTATTTTATTTTTCCTATTGAAGTCAGTGGCTCACAGGGCGGAGCTAGCCAGAGCAGTGGGAGGAGTGGTTTGCACTCTTTAAGTGTGCTTTACCGCTTGGCCTGCCCTCTTGGGCTAGCCAAACAGTCATGCTCACTGTGCATGCTACACACTAGGCTGCATTACACAGCCTGATGAGGAACATGCAAATAAATCCTACATATATAAATGTACTTCAAAGACCAGAAAGAATGATTCCTTCTATGTCATGAAAATCTTTTGTTTCATACTTCATTAGTATTAATGTTTCTATTGCAGTGCTGTCAAAGCAGCAATAACCTTAGGAGGCCATTCTTACAATCCAAACACTTTACCCCTCTTTTTAAGGTCGTATGTTTTCGATCTTAAAGTGCATCCTAGCGCGATAATTAAAGTGTGTGTAACGTACATGACTATTCTGCGCAGACAGAGGTGTTTACAAAGATCCTATAATATAATCACAGAAATACCAGACACTGGGTTTTAAACATAGTTGAAATTCACTGAAAAAACCATAGGTTTCACACACGTTATAGTTAGGAATTAGCATTTAAAAAACCTTGCAAATTCACTTAAAAAAACCATAGGTTTCACACATGTTATAGTTAGGTGGACATTTCACTCGTAAAAAACCAATGAAATTCCCCCGTTATAGTTAGTTGAGATAACTATAACTCGCGCGCCCGCAATCCTCTGCTCATGACGTCACATATTACATCACTCATGACATGGTCAGTGGCATCACTCATGACATCACTGATGACATCATCCTTGTGATAGAGTGGCGGTCGCGCGAGTTATAGTTATCTCAACTAACTATAACGGGGGAATTTCATTGTTTTTTTACGAGTGAAATGTCCACCTAACTATAACATGTGTGAAACCTATGGTTTTTTAAGTGAATTTGCAAGGTTTTTAAATGCTAATTCCTAACTATAACGTGTGTGAAACCTATGGTCTTTTCAGTGAATTTGTTTTTTAAATGCCAAGTTATGTATTTCTTATTATATTTTTTATTTATTTATTTTACAATAAACTACGTCTTCAAATTTTTTTATTAATGGTTTTTCACCGTGCGTGCACCCCGCGATATTTTAAAAAAAAATTAAAATGTTTTTTTCTGCCTTCGGGGTCCTTCAGGGACCCTCTGACAAAGGCTAGGGGTCAGGAACTCTCTACCCTGCCCCCTTTTTCACGTTCGCCACCTTCCTTTTTCACTCTCGCACTCAAAACAAACAAAATGGCGGCCGACACTTCCTGATTTCGACCGATTCGAACGTTGACTGACATGTAACCACCAATCAAAAATACGCTCGCGCACGGTGCGCGGCTATAGATATTTATGTACTTTAACTGCAGTTTTCTCAGGAACTATTGAACAGATTGACTCCATATATGCAAAAGGCACATCCCTGACCTGAGGACTACCTCTTTGCCAAATTTCAAGCAATTGTGTTCAGCCGTTCGGGCTGTACCTTCGACTAAAGGTCCTATGGGAAAATGCATGGGGAAAACGCGTTTTAGGACCCCCCTGTTTTCTCGGTCCCCGCTTGACGAATCCCCCCGAGACTTTCAGGGTAGGAGCTGAGCGGAGCGCCCCATTAGTTTTGAAAATTTCGCGAGGATTCGTCAACCGGCGCCAAAGTTATTCAAAATAGAATTTTCAGATTTCCTATGGAAACACGGTCCTAACTATAACTATCTACTGGCGACCGCCAGTAGATAATAGAAGAGACCTATGTTTTGTAACAAGAAGCATGGAAATGTAGGATTTATTTTTGCTTTGTATAATATTGCATTTGTTTTACAAAAAGCATTTTACTGTGGCATGTAGAAAGGACAGCGTTGATAAAAGCATTCTTGCGCATCCATGCAAGCCAAGATAATTCATCGTTGGTGCATAACAGCTTACAGAATAGCGTCTACAGCATGTACGTAGATGTCTTCAAAAACCAAAATGTTTTCTAGTTATTTCAACTGTTCATTTGATTTTTATGAAGAGAAGCACATAAATACAGGCCAGAGCAGAACTGTAAAGTGGCCAACCAGTGTCAAGTATGGCGATTTTGCATGTGCAGTTTATACACCAGGGGTTGGTTCCATGTACAAAAACAGCCATTCAAAAGCAATGTAGAACTTGGACACTTCTGGCTACATGGTCTGGAAGTAAATGTGTGAGGGCGGAGCAGAGGTAGTGATCTGAAACCCATCACCAAGTGAACGGGTTCACATAAAGGACTAACTAAATGTGTATGGGAAGGAGCATTATTTACAGTCAACATAATAGAGTATTAGTCATGTACTTATGAGAATATGTAAGCATCCTACTAAAGGTTGTTTGGTCATCCTGTGTGTTGTCCTTAGAAGTATCAGCCCATGAGGCTGCAACTGGGTGTTTGCGTAAACGTCTAGTTTCCTCACTGCACAGCGAAAGTGCCTCTTTCTCAGCCCAACAAACCACCACCTCTCGCCATTAGAAACACTAGTAAGATGTGAAGCCTTCTGTTTCATGGTAATGAAGCACCTGCCTAGAAGGAGGGCGAAATCTAGAAATCTTGTACCAACTTTTCCTGTCTTTGGGGGACTGCATAGTCCCAATATACACCCCTCTAGTGCATGCAACCCAGCAGTCACCACAGGGGAGATCTCCCTCCGGTACACATTCACTATTTGGCAGTCCCATGGAATATGTCTGCATTTGGGGTGTGGCAGCGAAGACACAGAAAACTAGCAGTCGTATAGATTTTCACCAACCTACTTGAAGTAAGATAGGCATAGTAGAGTATATTGAATCGAAGATATTGAAATTTGGAGTTGCAGCAGACCTTAGGGGGTGGGAATGTAGTCTCACTCTTTTTGGGTGATGGGCGATTTACATCGCTCTCCCATGCCCTACGAAGATTAGCTAATGGGTCTGTTGAGAGGTCTGGAATGGCTCGAAAGAACCAAGAGATAACTCCCCGCCCAAGCCCAATGGTGAACAACGTGTGAGCCAAAGGATGGGAAGGGGGCTCAGTGTTAGTGATTACTCAAAGGTACTTGAGTGCAGCAACCAAACGTCTCTGTGTAAGAAATTGGCCAGTAGATAGGCCAGTCTGTTCAACAAGGGGAAGAAAAGGGATTAAAGCCCTATCCTGATAGAGGTCTCCTTTGCTAGTGATTACCAGGGTCTTCCATTGCTCAGCTGTGTTCTATGTAATACTTCTTCTGAAGGAGCGGATAATCTTTAGGTGAATCACAGGCATATAGAACCGAGCAGTCAGAGGAAGTTTATGGGCTTAGCGGAAGCTGTCGTGGGCGAAGTGTTAAAGTTTGTTAGAGGACCTAGGCGACAGTGATTCAGGCAAGAAGGCCTCGCAGAGTATGTGCACAGTGTCTCACCTGTAGGTGTTCCCTATTTCATCAAGCTGGCCACTGAAGCTGTGCCGCCGGGTAACTGTTCAAAATCAGAAGCGTCCAGAATCCTCAATCCATGGGCGCCTAAGCTTGGCCAGAGCAGCCCTGAGTCTGTCTGCCAGTGTTCCAGATTAAGTTCCCCTTCATGGCATCCCAGGGCCAGAATATGCTTCTAGACACTGGGATAGGGAGACTCAAGAAATAATGATGGAGCAGAGACAAAATTATCATTTTGACAAGAACTACTTGGCACTGAACCATCAGGAGGAGCGAACCTATATATTTTCAATAATGCTGAAATAACCTTTGAATGAATAGCTATGTTTTAAAATGCCAAATTAGTTCAATGAAAATGCAGCAGAATGTATTACCTAATTTGCTTAATCCACATTATGTGCTGCACAATTTGTTTTCTAATCCACTTAGTTTAGTCACCCCCCTAAATTGCCACATTTTTCCACTGGCATTTCTGTTAGTGTCTTTCAGTTATTCTCCCTGGAGAATACTCGTCATTGCCAAATTTCTGTTATTCTTTTTCTGTGTTTTTCTGGCCTCTGTGATGTAATCAGAATTTCTAATGTGTGCTTATTAAATTTTCAATTAATTCCCGTTAATCTTTTTCTATGTTATTCTGGCTTCTGAGATGTAATCACGATTCCTAGTTTGTCCTAATTACTTTCTCAATTTTTGAAAAATGGATTGGAATAAAATAATACTGCCGAATAGACAGTCCACCACATGGTATCTCCCCTATGCCACAGACAGCTTCCACAGGGAAGAGAAGTTTGTGAGTGGCGACATACAGTATTTAGGGGATTGGGAGGTCACAGAGATCCCATTCCACAGGGCTGACATCAAGAGAAAGGGGAGAAGAGCAAGCGAATCCTCTTGCTGATCTAGAAAAGGCCCAGGGTGCTCTACCTACCAGGGCCTAATAGGCATTAAAAAGCAATGGGGAGCATGTGCCAGCCTCACCCCCCCTTCTGGAGCCCCAAGGGACCCCATCCCCTAGGGCAGAACTTAAATAAAGAAAATGGGCCATGTGGTCCCCCACACCCGAGCAACCAACTGCTCTGGAGACCTCATCCCCAAGGGCCGGCTTAATCACTGTGTCCCGGGGAGCCCACCCCTGGGACACAGTAGTTTCCCAGCCCGCGAGTGCACAGGCAGGGAAAGATATTCCTGCGACCACCAAACTGGAGCATTTTTAATGTTCCTGCCTGATGGGAGCAGACTATTGTTTCCCTGCTCCTGCCTGGAGGGAGCATGCAAAAACAGCTCCTCTCTCTGCTTGGGAGCAAAGCCGGCTCCCATTGCACCCAGGATAGGTGTATCTGGGGAGATGGCGGGGCTGCGGCAGCCCTGGTGCTCCTCTGTGGCCCCCACAGAGTGTGGTGTGAGTGCATGGGTGGGCACCAGGGCACCCATGTATGGCCACAGGGTGTGAGGTCCCTGGGGCCAGTATTGACTCAAGGAGGGAGGCCATACCCCCCTCAGCTTCAAGCAGGAAAGACCCTGGGGACCATACACTGAGTAGTTATAGTTAGGTCATCTTTTCAGTAGGAAATGCCTTTTTTTGATTTGCTAATAACTTTAGCGTTGTTTGACAAATCTTCACCCAACTTTCCAAAAAGTGCTCTGTTTTGCCTAGAATATGCACAGACAGTGCTATCGTAAAAACTGCTGAACGGATTTACACCAAACTTGGCAGGAAGCTAGATCTTGGTCCAAAAATCGTAATTTGTGTGACCTGGTGTAAATCCTTTCAGTAATTAAGGTGAAAAAATATTTGTATACCTGGAAGGTTTGGTACGGGCGATCAATTTATTTTAAGAATAGAGCATTCTGATTGGCCCAGGAAGCTCATACGAGTCCAAGTCCCAAGAGGGCTGCCAACACTTCCTGGTTGAAGTGTTGGCAACCAATCAGATCTCAGCTTGAGATCTTTCGAATCCGGTGAGGTTTCGCATTCCTAGATATACAAATGTATTATTTCTTTAATAACTCCCAAACTACTGAATAGATCTACACCAATTCACAAAAGGGCTCTTTCTGGACTAAGAGCTAGCTTTCTGAGAGATTTGGTGTAATTCCACCTAGCTGTAGTCGTGTCTAAAATCCATATGGAAAACTGCATGGGGAAAATGTATTTTGGAACGCCCCCTTTTTCTCAACCCCTGCATATCAAATCACTCCAAAACTTTCCAGACAACAGCTGAAGTGATTGGCTTACTCATTTTGAAAATTTCATGAAGATTCATCAAACGTCGCCAATATTATTAGCAAAATAAAAAAACTTTGTCTATGGAAGCTAGGTTATACCTACCTACTGGCGAATGCCTTGCCAGTAGGTAATATATATGTGTGTGTGTGAAATATATATATATATAGGGGGCCTACACACCAGCGATATAAACAATTTTGAATAAAAGATATGAGTCTATTTAGACTTCATAACATTTATATCAGCTAGGAATATGTGCTTACATACGTGTGTATATATATGGTGTATATATTGTACATATTTCATTTATAGAATTGATAAATATTGTGCCCCTTTTCTGTTTTACAGTGAATGAATTGTTTTACAATGAATGAATTGTGAAAGATTGTTTTTAATCTTGCACTATTGCACTCTATTCAACTTCCACCTGGAGAACACCAGCGACTATTGCACTCTATTCAACTTCCACCTGGAGAACACCAGCGACCGCAACACCACCGCCCTGCTGGACAACCTCGACAACCTCGGACTCAGGCAACTGGTCGACACCCCAACGCACTACGCCGGCCACACGCTCGACCCGATCTTCTCGTCCAGCAAACACATCACCTTCCACCACTCCACCGGACTTCACTGGACCGACCACAGCTGCGTTCACTGCAGCTTCAGGAAGAACACGGTCCACCACCACTCGAAGCAGGTTCCCCACAGAAACTGGAGCAAGATCACTGACGCCCAGCTTACCTCTTCCCTCAGCCAGAACCCATCTGTCAGCACAACGGACCCCAACGCAGCAGCCCGCAACCTCTCGCAGTGGCTGACCACCTGTGCCGACGACCTCGCCCCACTGAAGAAACCAAGCACCAAGCCCAGAAGCAAGAAAGCCCCCTGGTTCACCGACGCACTCAAGGACTCCAAGAAGAACTGCCGCACCCTCGAGAAGGCCTGGCTCCTGAACAGGACCGCCGACAACATGACCGCCCTCAAACTCGCAACCCGCAGACATCACCAACTCATCCGCACCACCAAGAAGAAATCCTTGAGGGAACGACTGGACAACAACGCCCACGACAGTAAGGAGCTCTTCAACATTGTCAAGGAGTTCTCCAACCCCAGCTCCGAAAGCAACGACATCACTCCTTCACAGGACCTCTGCGACTCCCTCGCCTCGTACTTCCACCACAAGATTGCCGACATCCACGAGAGCTTCGGCACTCCACCCCCGCACCCATCGGTGGAACTTACACACCCCGCCGTCACTCTCCAGGCTTGGACCAAGGTGACTCCCGAGGACACGGCCCGCATGATGAACACCATCCACTCCGGATCTCCGACAGACCCATGCCCCCACCATGTCTTCAACAAGGCAGCCTCCACCATCGCACCCCACCTCCGTGACATCATCAACATCTCCTTCGACACAGCCACCTTCCCAGAGAGCTGGAAGCACGCCGAGCTCAGCGCACTGCTGAAGAAACCAACAGCGGACCCAACCGACCTCAAGAACTTCCGCCCAATCTCGCTCCTTCCTTACCCTGCCAAAGTCGTCGAGAAGATCATCAACAAGCAACTGTCCGCATTCCTCGAGACGAACGGATCTCTCGACCCATCGCAATCTGGTTTCCGAGCCAACCACAGCACCGAGACCGCCCTCATCCCAGCCACCGACGACATCCGAGCCCTGCTCGACAACGGGGAACCAACGGCCCTCATCCTCCTGGACCTCTCCGCAGCATTTGACACTGTCTGCCACCGCACCCTAGTCCAACGCCTCAACATCACCGGTATCCAAGGAAAGGCTCTGGGATGGATCACCTCGTACCTCGCCGGAAGAACACAGAGAGTTCGCCTCCCTCCGTTTCGATCTGAGGCCACCGGAGTCATCTGCGGCGTCCCGCAAGGATCGTCGCTCAGCCCCACCCTCTTCAACGTCTACATGAAACCCCTCGCGGCCATCGCACGCCAACACAACCTCAACATCATCTCCTACGCCGATGACACCCAGCTGATCCTCTCCCTCACCAGTGACCCCGACACCGCCAGAACCAACCTACACAAAGGGATGAAAGGCGTCGCAGAGTGGATGAACATGAGCCGCCTGAAACTTAACACGGACAAGACAGAAGTCCTCATTCTTGGACCATCACCCTCTGCATGGGACGACTCCTGGTGGCCCCCAGCCCTAGGCACCGCACCAAAACCAACGGACCATGCACGCAACCTGGGCTTCATCCTGGACTCCTCCCTATCGATGACCAGACAAGTCAACGCCGTCTTCTCATCCTGCTTCCATACCCTCCGCATGCTCCACAAGATCTTCCGATGGATCCCGACCGAGACCAGGAAGATGGTCACCCAGGCCCTCGTCACCAGCAGACTAGACTACGGGAACACCCTCTACGCCGGAACGACAGCCAAGCTTCAGAAACGACTTCAGCGCATCCAGAACGCCCCCGCCCGACTCATCCTAGACGTCCCCCGACGCAGCCACATCTCGAGCCACCTGAGAGACCTGCACTGGCTCCCTGTCACCAAGAGGATCACGTTCAGACTCCTCACCCACGCACACAAATCTCTCCACGACCTGGGCCCAAGATACCTCAACGACCGCCTCACCTTCTACACGCCCACCCGCCAGCTACGATCCGCGCGCCTCGCCCTCGCGGCCATCCCTCGCATCCAGAGAGCCACCTCCGGAGGAAGATCCTTCTCCTACCTGGCGGCCAAGACATGGAACTCTCTGCCCATCCACCTTCGGCTGACCCAGGACCACCTCGCTTTCAGGAAACAGCTCAAGACATGGCTGTTCGAGCAGTGGCAGACCCCCCTCCCCAAGCGCCTTGAGACCCCTCCGGGTGAGTAGTGCGTGATATAAATGTCTTGATTGATTGATTGATTGATTGATTTATTAATACACAGGGACAGCACTAATTGTACATAGGACATTTAAAGATGGCCGCCATGAATTTATCAGCAATGTTGCATAAGTCCATCTTTACTTTTTATTTTTAACATGTGACGCATGCAAAACCTTAAATGCTTCCGTGTTAGCACTAAGAAACTGACATTGATAAAGCGAGTAGGCGAAACGCGTCTGTGCAGGGGGCTGTGAACCAAGACCAGCGCGTTTTTCTTCAGGCACCAGAATACAACACAGGGACCAAGGTATCTTGCTCCAAATTAATTTATTAGCATATTAAGAGGGCTATGAGGCGTTTCGGCAGAATCCCCTGCCTTGATCACACCTTGCAGCTACGTAAAGCACTCTGATACCCGATTCGGGTCAAGTTTGCGCTATATAAAACGCTGTAAAGAAAATATATATATTAAATTATGCATTACAATATTTATATATATATATCATCATCATATGTTTCTTTATTTCGGTTGATAACAATAAAAGAACAGACACAGGTATATACAAAACAAGTTAAAACAATTAAAAAGATTAAAACAGTTAATTTTTAGGATGATACTTGAGATTAAAAATAATGAGGAGGTCAATCACATTTCCAAATCCTTAACTTTGTACTTTGAGAAAATTTGTCCTTGCCCACCACATTGAGCTTAGAAAGCGTGAGACCGCATAGACAATATGGAGTTCGGTGTTGTATTTTAGGAGTCTAAATGCTTCCATACAATGTGTTGTGCCAAGGTTTCTACACAACTGGACCAGCCATCTGTGTCTTATTGAATGGTATCCCTGGCAGAAAAAGAAAACATGGAGTTCAGTCTCCTCATCGATGTTACATGCTGGGCACACCACTGGAGTGCCACTAGACCATTTGTGGATAAAGGCACGCAAGTGGGGGCAGCCATGCCGAAACTACAGTTTCCTGCCTAGTGCCGGAGGAATTTCATCGAGGCATGGCTCCAACTTGTATGTGTCCTTTACATCCAGAAAATGTGATGTAAGAGAACCAAGGGCAGATTCTTCATGGAGTTTAGTAAGTTTTCCACCCCAGTAACTGTAACTTAGATGTTTACGCGAGGTTCTCAAACATGCTGTGTCAGGGTTATCCCATAGGTCATTTAGCCCAATTGCACAAAGACCTTCCCTAATATGTGCAAGCCATGACAGCTTTCCTGAGCCAGGGAGTCTCAAAATTTGCCAGAGCTCGGTTCTGTACTCTGCCAGTTCCGGTGTCACCCAGAGGCGCCGCCAAATGAGTAAAGGCCTGCAGCCAATTTCCTCTGCAATGTATCTCACCCCTAGGTCCATACGCTGTGGAATCAAAGAGGAACTTACCGGTAATCCGAATAATTGCCTGAGAAAGTTGTTCTCAGTTTTAACAATGGGCCTAAGGTTAGAGTGCCCCCAGAGTTCAGCCCCATATAGGACAGCACTCCTAGCCTGGGTTTTATAAATCTCTATAACCGGGCTCACTGGTTTGTGGAATGACTTTCTTAAGAACTTGGCCATGCCACCTGTAGTTTGGATCAATTTAAGATTTGACTTGTCTATTTGTGCCCCCAGGTCATGTTTTCAGTGAGTGTCAACCCCAAGTAGTCGAATTCGGATACCCGCTCCAGGGGAGTGCCATTCATACATGGATTGGGGCGAGTTGATTTGCTGGGGTTGAAGACCATGAATTTTGTTTTTTGAATGTTGATCTCCAATCCCCTAGACCTACAGAACTCACAGAACCCATCTAAGGTTATCTGAATACCCATAGGAGACTTAGGGCCTCATGTAGGAAGCCAAATACCGGTCGGTAACGGCCGATTTTCGGTAATTATACCGTTACCGACCGGTATTTGGGCTTTTGAGATGTAGGGGGAGAATTTCATGATTCGGTTTTTACCGAATCGGTAAAATTACCGAATCGGTAATATTACCGATTCGGTAAATTTACCGATTCGGTAAATACCGAATCATGAAATGAGATGTAGGGGGAGTGTGTGGTGTGTGTGGGGATTCGTTATTTACCACCAACTAAAGGTTGGTGGTAAATGACGAATAGGTGAAAAAAAACATTTTTGTGCACGTTTAAGTGTGCAATGTGGCAGACATACATGCCCTTAGGGCATGTATGTGCGCCACATGTGCACACATGGCCGAATCAGGGGTGCAACAAGTTGTCAATGTGACACCCTGCCACCCTTGCATGTGCTCCCCCATTACCGAATCGGTATTTACCGATTCGGTAATGAGGAATACCTTCCCATCAATGGGAAGGTATGCCTCATTACCGAATCGGTAAATACCGATTCGGTAATTACCGAATTTTTCCGGTTCGGTAATATTTACCGACTCATTACCTACATTGCATTTACCACTTCATAAATACCAAATCGGTATGATTCGGTATTTATGAAGTGGTAAATGCCAGCCCACCTACATAAGGCCCTTAGAGAGGAGTGGGTTATCGTCTGCGAACATCATGGCCGGGATTTGCTTTTGCGCTATTTTAGGAGCGTCTATATCCTTACAAGCTTTCAGCGCACTTACCAGTCCGTTTATGTAAATGCAGAACAAAGTAGGGGCGAGCACACATCCCTGTCTTACTCCCCTATGTACAGGGATGGGCTGCGAAAGTTCCCCGTTTTTCCCATATCTAATTTGGGCATAGTTTCCATTATGTAACCTTCTCAATATATCTAAAAGGTAGAGGGGAAGTCCTAGTTCGCTCAGAACCCCCAACAAAGCATCTCTGGGTACTCTCTGTTGCAGGAAGAGCCATTCCCGCATAATGGCATTAAAGACCACCCAGAAATAAGGACCCCAGATCTTGGGTTCTGCCCAATATAGATCCCCGGGTATCTTATCCAGGCCAGCACCCGTGCCAGGAACTATTCTGCTTATGGCTTTAGTGACTTCTGACAGAGCGATCTCAGGGATAGCTATCTCAGACCACAGGCGTAGCTAGGGGGGGGCGGTGGGGGCGGTCCGCCCCAGGCGGCACTATCTTTTGGGCGGCGGCCGCGCGGCACTGGTGGGCCGTTGCGGCGGCCTTTATAATTTATTTGGGGACACTGACACTACTTTTACGTAGTGTCAGTGTCCCCAAATAAATTATAAAGGCCGCCGCAACGGGCCACCGGTGCCGCGCGCGTGGCCCTGTTTGAAGTGCAAGCGGGCAGCGCACCGCCACCTGCTGCTTGCAACTGCTACCTGCAGGGCGCAGCGCACGCACGCCACCATCCACCTAGGATAGGCCCGTGACGGCATGACGCTCCGAAAATGAGGCTCCTTGCGCTCAAGCTGTTCGCGCCAATATGTGGACCTGGCCTCGCTGCTCAATATAGCAGCACCCGCAGCACTTTGTATCCGACCCGGCCCCTGTACCTGAGACACAGGCATCAACAGAGGGGAGACCGCGAGTGCCGGCTAGCCCCGATCAGCAGTCACGGAGTGAGCAGGCCTGTCTATCTTCGTGGCATGAGTGACTCAAAAAGCTAGCACAGAAAAACGGGGTCTCACTTGCATAGGCTGGTCGTGGAGATCAGCTGCTCATGTGGATCCGACACCTTTTCTACTTGTCACAACAGAGTTTATTGGGTCACGGGGCGGCAGGTCTCTGATTTTTCCTGTGCCATGCACGTCACTCCAAACTAGGTGACAGACACTGCGCGATGACCCTCTCTGGAACTCTGGTCTTCGAGCAGGCAGCGGTGCCGTGGGCTGCGTCCCTCCTGCTTTATGCCCCTTTGCCAGTGTGCTGATGGTTATCTTCACGTAGTGCATGAGTTGAGGTGAGCTGCTGCATTTATTTCATTTTGTCAATCCAGCAAGATTTTAGATGAATCAGTTTCCCCACTACCGCAGACGTGGAGAGAGAGAGTCTCCGGAAACTCTGACGGCTCCTTGGTGCAAGTGGAGCTTGGGGTGAGTGCGGGAACAAAATAAGAGGGAGAGCTTAACCAGAGCCAAGCCGGCAGCGGCTCTGGCTCTCAGAGTCTGTGCATGAGCAGAGCACTTAAAGTATTTGCCACGTAATTCATATAAAACAGTGCGCTAATCACAAACCACAGGACTGGCCTCACAGGACTGTTTTTCAATAGGTGCAATAAGGTGTGAAACTAATGAACAATTACATATCATTGTGAAAACCGTGTACTGTAAATAATGAAAACGAGGAAGAAAGGAAGGATGTGAAAGAAGGGCATAAGGGACGGAAGGGCGCAGTGGAGTTAGGAAAGAAAGAGAAAGATTGAAACAAAAAGGGAGAAAGAATTAGGGATGAAAGGTATACAGAAGAAGCAGTAAAGAAATGAATAACTCGAACACAGATGAAAAAAAAGGCTGATGTTGTTAACCAACGTTTTGTTTTTGAAAGTTTCTAACTCTGTATTGTGCAGCTTTTCTGTATTGAACTAGAGGTCAACAAAATGCTATTTTGGCCACTCGTGGCACCATCATGGAACAGTTAAAAGTCTAGTTAAGAGACCCTGCAGTTGTGCACTATGGAAGAGTTTACAGATCTCAATAATGGCACCAGCTGCAGCAAAGAACACATAAATGGGTAAAAACTTTCAACTCCCCACACATAGATTCAGCAGTGCAAGCTTCCCTCATGATTTTAGTGCGTGTGTGTGCGCGCGTGTGTGTGTGTGTGTGTTTTTTGGTGCTGTACAGTTGTGTTTGTTAAGGTAATTATGAGTGTCAAGGCAAGTGCTTGGTGGAGTGGGATGGTGAGTGTTTGTTGTAGGTGTCAAATGTGGTGGTAATGAATCTCTGACCTTCTTGGTTAATCCTCTCTTTTAACTCAGGAGCTAAACAAGTGATGCTACACCTCCCCTCGGATGGGTGACACGTTTTTCAGTTGTAATTACTTTGTAATTACTTTCCTTCTTCCCTTAGGTTTATGTCAGCTGACACAGTACTTAAGAATTAGAGTACGAAACAATTGAACATAGCAATAAGTTTCAATACACTATGTCAGCATTATATTCCTCAGATACCCAAAGCCAATGCTGGAGGGGGCCCACCAACACTTATTTTTGGGGGCCAGGCCAGCACTTATTTTTCTTCATCATAACTTTAACTCAGAGCAAGAGAGGGAAACATGCGCACGGAGAAAGGAGGATGATATTTATTTGTTTTCCCCGTTTTCATTGCTTGATTTTGCTCGCGCGACGGTGTCACTCATAGTCACTCAATGTCACTCATAATCACACTGACATTTTGAAAGTGTCACACATAAGCAATCTGAAACCTTGGCAGCTATGACTCAATCTTGAAAAAGCATGGCCTGACGTGACGTGTTTATAGGAAGCAGCTTCTTCTCTTCCTTAGTGCAACATGCTACTGGGGTCAACAAGTATTGTAGGGAGGCTTATTTGTCACAATGGTAACCTGACAGGCGACTGCCATTGTGCCTACATAGAGTACGTGATGCAACTAGACTTAGGCAATGAGTATTGAAGGTGGGTGGCAATTGCCTTCGACCTTTAGGTGCGAGTCTCAAAGCAGAAGAAAGATTGTTAGATTGATTACAGTTTTTCTTCTGTCTTTTCAGTTTAAATTACGCCCCCTCCTGCGATCGAAAGCAGCAAGTTCAGGCTCGGCTAGCAGAAACGAAAAGTACTTTTCCCGGACTACCAGCAGCGCATTATAGTGTGCCCCTGACAGCACTGCCTTAGCTTACAGCGCGAGAGCCGAAGCCTGCAGGAACACAGCGTGATCAGAGCATGCCACGGCACGCTACCAGTTGCCTTGGCGCTATCAGTGACAGCTAAACCACAACACAGATATGCGTGACAAAGCATTTCAGTGCGGTAATGCGGAGTACCACACTGAAATGCGTTAGTCTAACCCATGATGCGTGATTCTTGGCAGGACTGCACCCCCCCTCTCCAATTGGACGGGGTCCCATCGGCTCCACTTCATCGCTTGTGCTGCCCGGTGACAGAGAGGGAACTCCCTACACATAACCATCGGGAGACAGCCCCGAGGTGCTTGAACATCACAGGGCCCTATTGAGGTAGCAACTGTAGGGATAGCTGGCCCGCACAGACACCTAATGGGACATCAAATGCCCATGAGACATTCATCGTTGCGACACCCTCTGGCTTTTCCTGCGTCGCCTACATGAGGCGGAGACTTTCCAGAAGGCACAGCAAGCACAGCTTACCTTGTAAGATCCAGGCTTTGCCTGGCAGATGACGGTGTTAAATCACCTCAGATAGTTCCAGAATGCACTTCACGGCGAGCCCTGCATTCACTCACAATTACGCTCAACGGGGTGCTTAACTGTGGAACTCAGCCTCCTGAATCTGCGTTCAGCCACCCAGCATGCTGCCTGACATTCTGCGGACTAGTTGGGGGCTACCCCCTCTCCCCCCTCCTATATGTATGATCTGCACTCGTGATGCATTCAGTCAGGACAGCCAGATGTGAAGGCCTCGACTGGGGACACCACTGTCACGCCGCCACATATGCATTGGCATCTACAATGGGGAAGTCAGATGCCCCACCAGCCAAACTTCACTTTGAGTCCAAGAGGGCTGACATAGCTGTCTGCGGAGAAGAGCTAGGGATTGATCAGATGAATGGTACTAATCAGCTGCCTTTGACATGTGATGATAGCTGTGGTCACTGTGGCACGTAAGTAGTACTTTTGCTATCTGTGACATATGAGTGATACTTGTACTATAAGCGCTGAGTGTGGAATAAGTCTTCATCTGAGCAAGTGGTGGCTGTGCTGTTAGCGCCAGTTAGACATGTGGGCTATTGCACCTGTCTCTGGGTAAATGTCAGTCTGTACCCTGCCCTTATGTTGATGTCTTCTTGTAATTCTCCTCAGGAAACAGCAGGGATAAACTGACCTCTCTGCTTCCATTCTCTCATTGATACATTTACCTGCATGCACAGGCAAGCCTTTCTACTCTCTCTTCCTAAATAATGCATTCATCTGTAGAGCCTAAAGTTCTAGAGAGAGTTGAATGGTGTGTGAGCTATTTACCTTAAGAGTTTTGGCTTGTGAGAGAAAAGGAACACAAAAGATTGAGATACAAGATACAAGAGAAGAACCTGGTATTCTCTGATCCCAGGGCACCAGGGCCTAGGTTGCGAGAGCTCCAGTTGTGATCACAGGTTGCCAGTGTGATTGCTCCAGTCAGTCAGCAGTTGTCTAGGCGCATCCAGGTCTGTGTACTACTAAGGTTCTGACTTTTTTGAAATGCGCAAGGGATCTGATGAAGGGCTTTATTCCCGGATGTCTGTGAGTAGATCAATACCAGTAGTAGCTAGCTACTACTCTCCAATGATTGAGCCGTGGACATACTGAAACACACATGCGTAAATGCACACATAACTTACTTCGTATCCAAACTTCTTTTAAGTGGCTATTTTTCTCCAGACCTTGGTTCTGCCATGCCTACATTCGGGTCTGGGAGGCAGCTGAAGATGTGTTACAGTGTAGTGTGTTACAAAGCCTTGCCGTTCCATACTAGACACATTATTATGATTTTACTGTTTTTGCGGACTTTTAACACTGTTGGTTACCATGAAAGTAATCTGAAAACAAAATTGCAGAAAAATGTAATGTTTCTTGTTTCTTCTGATTATTCACGGAGTGCCGCAGCGCCGGATCAGTTGGTCCCGGGCCTTGGATAGGGTTGAACATGTTCCCATGGCCCCTAAAGCTTTGTTTAAGGATTGTGATGATAATGTGTCGCCCCTCCCTGTATTTTAGCTTTGGGCCCCCTGGGCAGGCTGTGCACCATGTGTGTGCTGAGGCTGCTCTGAAGGAGAAATGCTCTATTACAAGCTGGCTTTGGGTCCCAGGAGCACATGTCTTTTGATTCCCAGGGAGTTGGTTGCTGCTGCTTAGAAGTAATGGCAGGGCGCGACCCCTGGTTGTTGTCTTTGAGCCATCAGAGCGGGCTTTGTATCTGGTCTGTGTTGGCAAGGTTGTGGAGCTGACTGACCCCTTTGTGCTGAGTTTAGTTCTAAGGGCACACAGGTAGTCATGCCCTGTGAATAATTAATTTGCTGTTTTTGAAAGATAAAGAATCACAGGCTTCGACACTGTTAAGTTGGTTTTGGGTCCCCAGAGCACATCACGTTTGTGCACGTCCCCACTGGTTTAATGGGGGGACCATGATGTTTGGTCATTTAATGTCAGCTGTAGATGACGGATCCCCGAACAGTGTCATCATGTATGTGCATGTTTGCATTGTGCTGAGGTGATTACCAGGTAATCGTTCACGCAGCTCTCTGATGGATGTCACATGCGGTTTTTCTCAGCCCCCAGCTAGATAATGCAGTATTTGTGTTCTCCTTTGTACTGCTGGTCAACGGTGTATTCAACTGTGTAGCCTTGGACCGTGTCATGTATGTGCATGTAACTTGCATGATTGAGGTAACTATTAGCGGCGATACAATGTGTCTCTCGGACCTTTTTCAAGTGCTTGCCGTCCTCTTTCCCCAGCACCGCCCCCCCCCCCCCTCCCCAGGGGCGGCAATCTGAGGGATAGCCCCGGGCGCCACAAGCTCTAGCTACGCCACTGTCTCAGACACCGAGGGAGTCAGGTTTACTGGGGTGTGGCTACTAGCCACGGCATCATGTGGGGTATAGAGGGCTAGAAAATGGTCTCTCCAGCTATCAGCCGCTATATTTGGCTCAAAGGCCGCATGTCCTTTATTGCTACCTGTAGATATGATACTCCAGAATGTTTTCATATCTTTGGACTCCAGAGCCAATTTCAAACTATCTCACTGTTCCATTTCCCATGTGATTTTAGCAGATGCAATGGTGGTTTTATAAAGGACCTGGCTGATTTTATTGTGATGATACACTTTGTTTTTATGGCCTCTATCAGTGCCTTTTTAGTTGCCGGGCAGCTATTATTAAACCGAGATTGCTTCGGCTTCCTCCCGCGACCCCTGGTACACGCGGTCCAAAACACCTCCTCCAGCTTAGAGGTAGTGGACTCATTAATCTTTGCAACCTCTACAAGGGAAGCAGCGAGATCTCCATGCTTCACAATCTCTGACATGGCCTCAAAGTTGGGAATAATGTTTTTTAAATAGGAAAGACATTTTTTCATGCGATTTGTCTAACCATGCCCACCTGACTTTTCGCCTGTTGTTTGTTAAGGTCAGTCTTTGGTCAGCGGCAGATGATTCTGCTGGTTTATCGCCGTTCAATGGCAGAGTCAGTGCAAGTATTAATGCATTATGATCACTGTCATGGCACGACCAGATGGTGAAGTCCTAGGCCAGGGCCCATAACTTTGTTTCTATTAAGATATAGTCCAAAATGGATGAGTGGCCAACTCTATTGAAGGTATGGTTCCCGGGGGAGTCTGAGCTGAAGCGACCATTACAGGCTCGCAAGGAGTGCTTTAAAGTAAGTGCTTTAATTTGGAGTCCCAGAGGTGTCCAAGCCCTAAACGGAGAGATTTTGGTCTCAGGAATAGCCCACAGCTCGTCCTCCTCTGTGACAGGTGCACCAGTTAGGTCTTTCAGTGATTCAAATTGACAGTCTAGATCACCACCCAGCACTACTAGAGCGTTATTTGGGAGACCAGATAGCAAATTATCAAGATGGTCTAGAGTTATTGATTCTTGGCCAGTCTTCACCGGCCTCGAATAGATGTTAATTAGGGCGCTTTTAAACTCTGGTGTAAAAGTCAGTACGAGGCACAATATGTCTGGGGAATTTGGCGCCACTGGAGTAATCATACAACCTAAATGACACCCGACCCACGTGCAGAGCCCGCCTGAGGGTCTACCTCGTCCCCTGGTTACAGCAGGAGTGTAGAATGAAGCAAAACGAGTTGGTTTCTTTGTTGACCAGGATTCCTGGAACATTCAGATGTCACAGGTATCTACAATCCCCCCCCCCCCATTCAGGGCAATCTAGTTTGCTTTTGATACCTGCCACATTCCAAGATGCAACCTTCAGATCTTTTGATGCACTACGATTGACTAGAGGGTCCCCCTGATCTTGGTTCACTGAATGAACTTCAGTATCTAGTTGCGTTGTGTGGCACTTATTCAAAGAATCAATGGTTAACACTATATCCAGTCCTCTCCTTCCAGCCCACGCCTTCGCTCTAGCAGCACATTAGACATGCCCCATATGATGTTAAGCGAATCCTGTTTGACTTCTTGAGGGAGTGAAGGGAATAGGGAAACAAGGAGGACTAATTTGCGTGACCTTAATGTGGATCTCTCCTCTTTGTAACCTGAGTTTGGAAGGTGGTCTAGTAACTGTGGTTAATGTCCACAGTTCAGGCACTGTAACTGACCACCAAAAATGGAATAATTAAATTCACAACTGGAATATTCTGTATCAATGTTTAGCGCAAGGGAGTTTAAGGGTAGTGTAATCAACAACAAATGTATACTCACACATACATTTCCCTTCTAGTTTTCCAGTCTTCTGCTTGAATGAGCACGCTCCCATGGAAAAGAAGATGAAGAGCAGTGAAAGGGAAACGCCAACAACCACCGGGATGTCGTGCTTTTCCAAAACTGTGAAGGTGAACTGATTTGGAAGCTTCTGTCTGTGAAAATAAGCAGACCCCACAAAAAGTATACTAATTACTTAGCCATTTTAAATTGCAATTATATACCGCCTACTCCCCCCTGACAAGTCGTTGCCTTTGTGTTTTTCATTACCATTTGTTTCATTAGAATACTCCTTGAATCAATGTTTTTGTTACAATCGACAGCAGCATCCTAGCATTAACACATATGCAGGGTGCCCAGCTGTGATCCTTATTTGTGCAATAACCCTGGGTTTTGATAGTAAACACTGAGGGGCCCATTCATGAACTGAATTTTGTAGTACTACAATAGTACCACTAAAGTACTATAAAACTCTATTCACAAACCTACAAGTGTAAATGTCCACGATTACCTCAAGTATAATTTCTATGGGGAGATCCTCACACATGCATGTTTACTGTTTAGTAGTAAATGTGGGAGGGACCAGGGCAGTGAATGAAAAAAGGGGCATACGTATTACAAAATGACAGGGGTTTCGTGAGGAGTAGGAGGGTTTAGGGAGGCACATGCACCCAACCACAAAAGTGTAAGCCATTGCTGTTAACAAACGACACATCTAATGTTCCTGTAGCCAAAACGGGACCCAAAACAGTAGTAAATGACTTCAGCTCAGAGCTTGAGTAAGTCCAGTACCACAGATGGCTAACCATTAGTACTGCAACACCCTCCCAAAGAAAATAACGGAGGTAAGTAACTAATATTACATTAAATTACATTATTTAAATAGTTAAAAATATGAATAAATATAATTTAATATTAACATTTTTAAACATTAAATAAATCCAAAAATAAACTCTAAAACATATTTATGTTAAATATTAAAGTAAAATATTTGTTTTTTAATTAAGTGTTAATAATTAATAAAAGTGATGTATAGAGTTAACTTAAACTATGCTAATTACATGTTATTAAAATGCATGTTATATTAAATTATAAATTGCAAAAGGTTGTTAAAATATGTTATTATTAAATAATAAATATTTTTTTACTATTTTTAACATTAACGTATACTTATATTTTAACCATTTTATATTACTTTATTTAATTAATCATTATTTCCTATTGAGTTTTACTTTAAGTCCCTACCTTCTTTATTTTCTATGGTACAGTGTTGCAGTACCAGTGGTTGGCCATGTGCAGGACTTAACTTTTTCGGGGGTGGGGGACAAGTGCGAGTCTCCACTTTTGAGTAACTTTACACTCTGATTTTGTGAATAGTCCAAAGTAGTAAAGTTAATCAATAGTGTAAGAGTAAATTACATGTGTAATATACTCACAAAATAAAGTTTCCTTTTAAATAGCCCTGTAACCGTTTAAGCCATTCCCCAATTAGTCCTCATACATACATGCGTTGTCAGGGAATATGATGAAATCCTGGCATGAATCTGACTGCTGACAAATTGCAATCTGATGAAGAACCCTTTTTTGGGAAAAAGGGCATAGTAAAAGTGCACAATGAACAAGCACTGGCAAAGCCCATGTGCCTGGCTTTCATTTTGAGCCCAGAATTCGCGTTTAAAAGTAGTGCTGCAATAAAAATAAAAATGAATGATTACTTCCTTTGTACATCTGTGAGACAAAGCATTTAATGTGTGAAGATTCAGCGTATTTTCGGGATATTAAATAGATCCTTATGCATTTTAAAGCAAGCATTCTATAGAAGATTGATTGAGACATGTAATAACTAAGAGAATGAGGTGTGAAAGATCCTCCTCTGGGCGGAGCTAAAGTGCACTCTAGGTATATGTTAAAGTTTTGGTAAGATGGCTTGCAGACAGCTAGAAAAGAGGACTAAGGAGGACTGTTTTAAAGTGGGAGGGATTTCACTCTTATCCGAGGTTCAAATGGTTATTGTGCATGAGTCTAGGTTCGGTCCAAGATATGAGGCATGTCACTCACAAGAGTCAAACCCAGCCGCGGTCCGTGCAGGCAAGAGGGGGGCGGGTTGGGGGGAGAGGGGGAGATTCGACAGACAACCAAGAGGGAAAACTAAATAAATAATTAATTTTCCCACGTCATCTGTCAAAATCCCCCTCCACCCGGCTCCACCGCTCTCTCTTACCTGCACGGGCCGTGGCTGGTCGAACCTCTGGTTCCCATGTGCTTCAAAGCAAGAACTATGCAAGAAATTGTTTACATAGGAATGAATCAGAAGGCTGCTGCAATCTGGGGATAGAGATGAATAGATGGGGCACGTTTCTTTACTGCCAAGGAAAAGCAGTACTGTACAGTACTATATAATCTAATAATACAATCTAATGCAATTCAACACAATACTTTGAACTTCATTAGAGCCCTCTGCAAGAACCTGAGAAAACTGAACAAAATTCTATTCTAAAACATATACTGCATCACACAAATGTGGTCTGAAAGATATCCAGATACTCCATTCAACATATTGGTGCTGATGAAGAAACTAAAATTCACATATTCAACCACCGTTCATAGTGATCCAAGGTTAGGATGATAGTGTCACGCTCAACAGGAAACCCCTGGCATATGAACAACAGACCCCTTCTGTGGCAGTGCGAGACAAGGATCATAGTGTTTAGGAATTGTTTACAGTTTATGGTGCTAAAACCTTGGCCGACCTAAATCAAGCCCGAGAGTTGAAACAATGGCAGGATGGCAGCTTTCATCCATCTTGTAATCACAAGATGGCAGATGTCACTTTTTTTAAAGGGGAATCTTAACTTGATGCTCCCAGCTTTGCGTTGTACAGAGTAGAACCCTCCACGGGGGAGTTAATCTTGACACGGGTTTATGAGGGGCTGTGTCTGGTCATTCCACTGGCAATTAAATGAGCAGTCTACTAGGAGTGGCAGAAAGCGCCTCTGCTTCTTCTGTGATGGGCTTTGTACCACTTGGGCTGAGCTTTTGGTTACATGGTATAGTAGACCTGCATGCAGAGCTAAGCTCACTCCACCCGTGTTGCAGATTAAGTCACAACCACTGCTCCTCTCTTTTCTTAAAAGTACTCTAAGGACCAGCTCTTGCAAGCTTGACAATGATCTGCTTAAAACTAACACATTCATAGGCGTTGTAAGAGATTCTGATACCACACCAAACCATGCTTTCTCCCTTCCCATGCCCTTGGAACTATGCCCTGGTTTTCCTTTAGCAATCAGGAAAATCTGTGATTGTGTCTTGCTCCCATTTGTTACCCATAGCCAGTTATTTTCAAATGAATAGGTGCAGGCGTCCAAACTTTTTTTTTTTTGATAATCAATTTTATTGGTTTTTAAAACAGGAATAAACATAGGACCAACAGTAAGCAGAGACATTAATATACAGCAAATGTATGGCATCATCGTAATATCATATGGCCACTCCCTGGAAAGGCATGGAGCAAAAAGGAGGACTGAGTAAATTCTTATACCGAGTCTACAGATACATAGGTGTAATGCTATTCGCCTATTACCCCCAACCATTTGCGCCAGACTTAGCAGTATTTTGCTGGGCATCCTCTGGCTTTGTAGATGGGTTTCTCTTGTGCCGAGCACCAGTCCACTCCCCTACGCCACCTTGCCATGGTGGACGCAGCAGGATTCAACCAGTTAACCGCAATGACTCTCTTGGGCACCATCATGGCAGCATTCAGGAAGAGTTTGTCAGCTCTGGACCCGTCCAATCCCTCGGCAACCCCCAGAAGCACATTCAATGCGGGATCTCCCAGCCCAGGACCTCTGTGAGTTCCCTTTCTATGGAATCCCAAAATCGTGTAATGACGGGGCAGAGCCATACCATGTGGAAGAAATCAGATTGTTGCTGGTTGCAACGGGGGCACGATGCATCTGTTCTTAGACCTGCTCTGTGAAAGCGCTTCGGTGTGAGGTATGCAGCATGGAGATAATATATTTGAACTAGATGGAGCCTCGTGGAAGTGGTGATTGCTTTGGGTGTCATCAGTGTGTCCCTCCAGTGCTCCTCCAGAGGTCCGATCCATCCCTTCGATTGGTCCCTAAGTTGGTGTAGTGCGATGGGAGTGTTATTTGTTAAGGAGCGGTAAATTCGGGAAAACCCTCCCCTTCCCAGGTCACCTGTCATGATTTGGGCTTCGGGTGGGCTGTATTCGGGCAATGAGGTACCATCTCATATGTGGGTGAGGAGGGCGTGATGCAATTGCAAATGTCTGTAAAACTGGGAGGTTTGTAGGTCTTGAAAGGTTCGTATGTGGTCACCCCCCCATATGTCCCCAAGTTGCGAGATGCCGATAAGGTCCCAAGCCCTGAATCCTTCCAGGTTGTTAACCTCGTGGAGCCAGGTGCCCTGCTAGAGTGGTGTGTATTGAGTCAGTGTGTTTGACCATTGGCTATGACGTAGAGAAGCGCGCCAGGCCAGGAGAACCCCCTGTGTCACTGTGGGCAGGGATCTGGGAATAGCTTCCCCATACATCATCCCTTGGATCTTAAATAGACCCAGGGCATTCAGTTCCACTCTGTACGCTGGGTCCGACAAGCCGCCGTTGAACCTGTCGTGTATAGTGAGCAGTCGGGTTGCTAAGTAGTATAGGTAAAGGTTAGTCATGCCCATTCCTCCGTCGAAGGGTGGGATCCGGCATTGGGCCAGAGCAAGGCGAGGTCTCCGACCCCCACAAAGGAACTTGTCCATTTCTTTGAACCAGGTTTGTGAAAAAAGGAAGGGTTTATTCTGAAGCATGTACAAGAACCTGGGTAATATCATTTTGAACAGGGCTATTCTGCCCAGGGGGATCAGTGGCAGTGTCTGCCATCTGTGGAGGTCAGCACGGGCTCTCTTCACTAGCGGGGTCACGTTATGTGACCATGCGAGGTCAGGAAGTAGGGCGACCCAGATCCCAAGGTATTTAAAAGACGGTCTTCTGATGGGTATTGTAGATTGCCAGTCAAAGCAGTCTCTCGAAATGTGGAGGGGAACTAGGACAGACTTGGCGGTGTTTAAGTGCAGGCCGGAGGCCTGCCCAAAGATATGTAATGCCTGGAGGCAATGGGGTCCGGATTGGGCAGGCTCAGCCACAAGGAGCAAAACGTTGTCGGCATAGAGAGAGATTTTAACCTCGTCCAAGCCGGGCCATTTCCATCCCATGATCCACTCATTAGACCGTATGAGGCAAGCCAGGGGCTCCATCGCTAAGGCTCACCTCCATCGCTAAGCCTCACGCCTCTCCTAATAGGGAAGGGCCCTGACAATGCCCCATTGACAAGCACATGCGCCTGCGGCCTGTTGTATAGTATCTTACCCAGCTTGCCGAAGTGTTGCCCCAATCCCAATTCCGCCAGCACCTCCCCCAGGTACCACCAGTCTATGAGTCAAAGGCTTTCTCAAAATCGATGAGAAGAAGCACCAAATGTAAGGGGTCAGTGACTGGCGGTTCGCTAGGGCCAGATGGAGGCGTCTGAGGCAGTGTCTAGTGCCTATGGAAGGCATCATGAAGCCGCATTGGTTGGGGTGGCCCAGTTTGGCTAGATATGGTCTTAAGCGGTTGGCTAAAATCGATGTGAATACTTTGACCTTCGAGTTATTGAGAGAAATGGGGCGGTATTCGGAGCAGTGTGCAGAGGGAGTTTGGGACTTAGGGATCACCATGATGGTCAAACTTTTACTAATAAACCGTCAGCGAGTGCTATAGAAGGTCGAGGTGCTGAATACCAATGCTGCGTAGTCTTGATTCCACCACCAGACACTCTCTGCCACTGTATCTCACTCTTGCAGGTTCTTTTTCTTTTTTCATACCTGCTTACTCCCTCTGCCACTATTTCTCTGTCTTTCTCGTCCTCCTCCATTCCCCCTTTTGCGTTTTTCATCTCTCTTTCTCTGGATCAAAATCTGTTGAGGAAAAATAAGCATGCATTCCCAAAAATGAGTACTGGTGGGCCCCGGCTTCAACCAAAGAATCAAATTAAGCAATGCCCTTCACTATACTCCACAGCGTACAATGGCTGGAAATAGCCTACTTTTCGCAAAGCATTACACATGGTGTCCTCCACTCCTAAACATCCTAAGAGCTGCAGTTCATATTTGTTTGTTCTATTGCTACTAATTAATTTGATAAATCATCTCTAGAACTTTGTTTCTCTTTTCAGAGATGAAATGCACTGCAAATCACTCATGATCTCAATTTGGCCTTGACAAGTGTCCCTCCTGCCGTCACGACGTCTGCCTCCATTGACCTCTGCCACCATGGAGGTGGGTCATCTACAGCATTTAGAGATCCCTGCTTCCCTGGTGTTGAGCCGCTCTGCAGAGAAGGGCGCTGCCACCACACTGGATCGCTTCACAGCACTCAAGTTCGCCAAGCAGGCGCCATATTTAAAGCACTCTCTCTGCAAACCTTTTTGGTTCAGGGAAAAAGACAAATTTCCACAGTTGTAATTTATTTTCTCTGAACAGAAGTAAATGGCCCAGACATTACCACAGCAGTTTCCCGGACTATAAATAGTGCAGGCGAACCATGTGTTTTTGCAGGGCAGGAGGACCATCGCTTTAAGGTGTTCCCTCTGCTGCTCCCAACACTAAATAAGGTACACCTCTTCCTATTGTCTTCAACATTTACATGTCTCACTGTGTGCTAGACGGTGTGTGAGTATGCAACGCCTGGTGTAAGAAGTGGATGAAACCACAGTGGAAAGGGTGGCTTTACTGACAATGTTGGGACATTGAGCCACAGTCTCGTACTTGACTGCCACGACCCTTCCAGCCTTTCAGAGATACCGGGCTTTGACAATTTGTCAGATTTTTCATCCTCCACCTCCTGTCGGTTGTGTTCAGCGTTCATTCAGTCTCGACGTCAGTCGCACTGATACTGAACCTGCACAGTCTGTTGTCAGACTGTGAACTATGTACAGGGAATTGTGTGGAATTACTGGCAGGGTGGTAAGTTCTTCCTAAACTAGGTGTAGATTGGACAGATCGTGGCACATGACTGCTGCATGCTCCATGGCTTTCACAAACTCTATAGTTCTGATCAATGTTGTGATTTCACTCTAGGCCAGTCCATCTCTGGTCAGGTGTGTTCTGGAATTTATCTTTCTGGACACTTATCACACTGTGCTTGAGCATAAGCAGTCTGTGTTGGTGAAAACAGGGACACAGAGGTAGCCTCTGTTCATTTGGACGTCAGTGCTTCTGAATGACCTATGTGGTTGTTGTGATGATGAAGAAACTGATTTCAAGAGCCATTTGCAACCAGAAGGGCATCCAGCAGCTAGGAGTCAGTCCAAACCTGATGGAACCTTTTCATCCATACTTATTGAAGGCTGCTTATAATATTACCACCCAGTTTTATGTACCTTGGTCCTGGGTTGCATTTGTGCATTAGAGAGTTTAGGGGTAAGAATAATGTAGACTCCTGGGTTTCTGGAGGATGGTTATCTTACCTGATTGTTCAGACGTGCATGGCCCTGTCAATCACTCATGTGGCTTGGCTAGCTGATTTAGCAAACCCATTCTCCCTTTTCTGTGAAGCCAATGCATCCATGCGCTGCTCGAAGTAGATGTGTTTTCGGTGGTACTGCCAGGTGTGTTTCCAGAAAACACACATCATGTGACCGGTATTCCACTTTAACATGGACTACAGAATATAATGCTACCAATTTTACATGGACCAAAATACCGGCAACATAATTATATGTAGACAGGTGTAGGTTTACTTGACTTAACTGTGCAGAGTGCGCGCTTTAAGCATGGCTCCCACTGCAAGCCTCGGTGCTATGAAAGGAGTCTGTGTGGTGTCAGCTCCCTACCCTGCAGAGAGCCAGGCAGACAAGGAAGGGTCATGACTTCCGCTCCTCCGGCAGGATGCCTGCCATGGTCTAAACATGGCCGGAAGAGATTTGTAGGACATTTTATCGTCAAAGTACAAAGACATGGAGTTACAAATAGGAAATCTGTACTTATAGTATACACTTACTTCCTCGATATTTTGGTCTCAATATTTTGCCCGGGATATTATGGCAGTGGTGCTGAAACAATTTTTAGAGTGGCGGTATTGCCATTAATGTTGTTACATTTACAGACAGCACATTTTCATCGAAATGACCACTAAATTCATGATGTTTTACTAATAAAACGATATAGTGTGCAAATGACAATGGGTGGAAATCGTGTTTCAATAAATAATTATCATTTGCACATCACTAAGTAAAGTGTCTTGATTTGTTTCCATCCTATTAAAAGTGTTTATTTCCATCAAGATTTACAAAAAATGCTTCATTTGTATTTTCTTCACTAATGATGTTTTTGGAAATATTTTTAGAGTCACTTTACAGATATTTCATCTTTTTGTGTGTTAAAGAAAATATTATCCAGCAGCCTTAACTTTCACACTCCCTGTACTCCAGCAAGATTGTCAGACAGGTCCCTTTACAAAGTCTTCTCACTTTGCAGAGAACTCAAAGTAAACACTAATCTCTATGTTAAAGCGAATAACCAACAATTTGTCAAAAGACATAGCCTGACATTTGAATTCTGTCCTTCAAAGCACAGCATACGTGACAAGATAAAGATAATATAAGGCATCTTTATTACTCATTCACCTTCTGAACTCCAGCAGGGTTATTTCTGGTAGTGCTACAGCATTACCACGCTCCTTCTTCAAGTGCCTATGCATAGCTGGTGCTATTGAAGGTCAGGGTGGCGAATACCAAGGCTACTAAGGAACTTATTATTACTTTGGCTGTCCTACATGGACGGTGCAATGTGTCGTCCGCTGTAGAACTGCCAAAGCCATGGTGCAACCGCCCACCAGATTAAGAGTTAAATGCTGGTCTGGCAGGTGGAACTGTGGCGGTCTGACAGCTCCGGGCAGGTAGGGTCATAGAAGAGCCTAACATGCAGACCTCCGCTCTCAAAGTGCCGACTGCACCTTCCTACACGGTGTGGCATACATGCCACACGGTGCCAGAAATGGGGCGTGCAAAACCAGGGGGCACTACAAGTGCCCCCCTCATGCACCCCAAGTTCCAGAAGCGGCTGGGAGCCCTGTCAGAACCCCCTTTGTTGCCTCTCCACCACCCTTTTCATGGCATGCTCATCTCCATAAAAAGGGCAGTGGACAGGCAAATCCTAATATGCATGGTGGTGCTGCAGCGACACCAACAGCATATTAGTGCTCCTGACATTTGCGCAACTGACGCGGGATCCTTGATCCCCGGTGGTTGCAGCGGTCCTGTGGCAGTCCGACTGCAACATCAGAATACTGCAGGCTGGCCCGCAGAGTGGTGGAGGTCAGACTGCCAACAAAGGTATGGCGGACCAGAACTCGTAATAAGGCCCTTAGGGCCATATGCATCAACACATTTCCCAAAACCCTTTGATGAATCTGGCCCATAGTTTTGATTCAGCCTCATGCATATTTCATCTGCCACCAGACATTTCCTGCACCTTTATCTAACTTTTGCAGGTTCTTTTTCATTTCTGTTTTCTCCCTGTGTCACTGTTTTTCTGGCTGTCTCTTCCTCCTTATTTCCCCCTTTGGTGTTTTTTTTTGTTGTTTTTTTGTTTTTTTGTTAAAGACCTTTATTGTAGTGTTCCACAATACACAGCTTTAGCCTACAAACCCTCGGGCTGGCCGCGCAGTTTGTACACATGCACTTTGTCGTATATAACACAGCCCGGTGCCGTCAACCCGGGGGTACGGCGGCGGTATAAAGTGCAAGCGTCTCACAGGTTAGAGAAGGATAGTGCAGGACTCATTTTCTCTTTGATACAGCCATAAAAACAGAGGGAGAATACCACAGTGGCGCCAGGGTGCCTAACAATTAACTGCCCCCCCCCCAACTCCCCAAAACAGGTCACCACGTTGCACACCGTAAATACCTCCGTACCGGTGAGGCGACCTCAGCACCCCACCCTATAGCACCGGGAGCAAGAAGAACGTTGGGATTCCTACACAGCTCCTTCGCCGTCCTGTGTGGCGGAAGGAGGCTCGCAAATGCCCCCCCTGAAATCATTCCATTTGGACCACACTTCCACCCACTTCCGGGGGCACCCTCTCGCTACATATACAGTATTTTCCTGCAGCATACACCAGTCCATATCGCTGTGCCAGTCCGACAGTTTTGGTGGAATAGGGCTTCCCCAGAGTCTGGCAATGTTCCTTTTCGCTACCATTTGTCCGAGCGTCACCCAGAGCCTCCCCTTCGGTGGTAGGTCCGTTGGCTCCCATATGTTAAGGAGACACCTCTTGGCCTCCGGGCGAATTTCCACCTCCCATACCTCCTCCATACACTGTACCACCCTTCTCCAATACCGTTGAATCTTCGGGCAGTCCCACAACACATGGAAGAAGGTACCCGTACCCCCACATCCCCTTCTACAGAGTACTGTGTCCGCCCTACCCATTGTGTGTAGCCTAGTGCAGGAGATATAAATTCTATGTAGGATCTTTAGTTGGATAAGTCGCAGTCGGGCTGATATCGCGACCTCCCGTGGGGAAGCCAAAGCATGTAGCCATTCCTCGTCGTCTATCTCCAGCCCATCAGCGACCCACTTTTCTCTAAGGGGCAGGAGCGTATCGGGGGGGTTGTTGATTAGTTTTTTATACGTAAGGGATATGGCGTGTTCTGTGAGGTGTCCATCCAGTAACCTATCTTCCAGCGGGGAGGCTTGTGGTGGTTTGGTTTCCGGTGGGATATTGGCCTGTAGGGAGTGTCGCACCTGTAAGTATCTAAAGTATTCAGTGTGTGCCAGCTCATATGTGTCACGCAGTTGGGCGAAAGTGCGGATCCCTGTGGGGCCCCAGATATCCCTGATTTGGGAGATGCCGATCAAGTCCCAGTCGCGGAAGCCCTTGGTGCGTCCCAAATTGCCTAGTTTTTCAGAGGCCCAAAGTGGCGTGGCTAGTGTTAGGACTCCTGACCATCCGAGTTTCCTCTGAGCAATGTGCCATACCTGTACCGAGTGAAGTGTAGGGCCGGTGAGATTGTGTGTACCCCGTTTAGAGTAGAGTGCTCTCTCATAGTTCCCTCCGGGTAGCAGCCATCTATCCATACCGTAGGCGGGATCGTTCCCGTTGCCATACTTCCCCTGATTGATCGCTGTGAGATGGGCCGCCCAGTAGTATTTACGAATGTCAGGGAGGGCTATACCGCCGTCATACCACCCCAATGTGAGTTTAGTCACTGAGATTCGGGGCGACACGGCCCAGAGGAGGTCACGCAGCGCAGCCTCTATCGCTACAAAGTAGGCGTTAGGGACCAAGTCGGGATAATTTTGTAGCGCATAGAGGAACCGTGGCAACCCTAGCATCTTGAATAAGGCTGCCCGGCCCAACAAAGACAGTGGTAGGCGCTGCCAGGATTTGGCCTCCCTCTGCAGCCGAACCAACGGTGGCTTGAGATTCTGCTCGTATAACAGGGTCTTGTCAGTGGTGATGAAGATTCCCAGGTACCGGAACCCGTCCTCTGCCACCTTGATCGGGCACGTGTCCGGGAGCCTCGGAGGGTCACCACGCAAGACGTAGAGATGTGATTTGGCCCAGTTGATCCGGAAGCCAGAGTTACGACCGAAACTGGCAAATATGTCGAGTGCCACAATGATCGACCTGCGTGGCCTGCAAAGTTACAGAAGAATGTCGTCGGCGTAGAGGGATATTCTATCCTCCCACCCTTCCGCCCATGCTATACCTTTTAGGTAGATGTCCTGCCTAATCCAGGCCGCGAGCGGCTCTAGGGAAAGGGCGAAGAGAAGGGGAGAGAGGGGGCAGCCCTGCCTAGTCCCTCTTTCAAGCGTGAACAACTCGGACAGCTTGTTGTTAACCAGTACCTGCGCCAGGGGTTCGGTGTATAATAGACGCACCCAAGCAATGAATTGAGGTCCAAATCCCAGTTTGCGCAGGACTTCGAACATATATGGCCACTCTAAGGTGTCGAAGGCCATAGTGGCGTCCAGGGAGACCACCACTGCATCCTCCTGCAGTCTGTGGCGCTGCCCCAGAACGCCGTGTAACCGTCTAATGTTGAGGGCCGTGTTACGGTGGGGCATGAAACCTGATTGGTCAGGGTGGACAAACGAAGGAAGCACCGCCTTGAGCCTGTTGGCCAGCGTCTTTGCCAATATTTTGGGCTCCGCGTTGAGGAGCGAAATTGGTCTGTATGACGCACAGGAGTCTTTGGGTTTCCCCTCTTTCGGTATTGCCACTATCGTCGCGATGCGCTGATCACGGGGCAGCACCCCTATCTCCCTGCACTGTTCGAACATGAGTTTCAATTACTTACTAGTGACGTCAGGCCGGAGCTTGTAAAGCTCTATCGGGAGGCCATTGAGTCCGAGTGCCTTACCAGGGCGAAGTTCCCCTATTGCACGCTGTAGTTCGGCCTCAGTGATCGGGCTGTCCATAGCCTCCCGATCTTCTTCCGATAGGGAGGGCATGCGAATGTCGGATAAGAGGTCCCTGGAGTCCTCCTCCGGCCGGCCCGACTCGCGCCTATAGACCTGCTGGAAGTGTCTCGCAAACTGTTCCACTATTCCCCGGGGCTCTGTCACTACAATCCCGGACTCGGTGCGTATTTCTGGCACCACCTTACTGGCCTGTTGTTTTTTCTCGAGCCAGGCTATCAATTTTCCGGCTTTATCGCCCTGGTCATATATTCTGCCCATCTTATGATGAGCCACGGTCTGGGCCTCTTGGGTAACCAGTGCTCTATACTCCGCCGCCTTCAACTGCAGTTTGTGCCTGACATCCCTGTCCCCACCCTCCGTCGCCTCCCCCTCCAGAACCTCCAAATCCGCCTCGATCGTAGTAACCTGCATGCGCCGCTCCCGCAGTCTGGCTGAGACGACCGAGAGCGCCTCCCCTCTAATCACGGGTTTAAATGCCTCCCACAAGGTGACGGGGGAGTCGACCGAGCCCACATTCTCTTCGAAGTACTGTGAGATTGAGTCGGACATATGTTTTCTGGTGTCCTCATGTTTTAAGTGCCAAGCGTTTATGGGTGCTATGCAGCCCTCCCGGCGATTCCCAAATACGATGTGCGTACGTACCGGTGAGTGGTCGGAAATACCCCTAGGCAGAAGCTCTGCCTCAAGGACTGTCATGTCGTGGTGCAGAAGGGTAAGGATGTAGTCTAATCGTGAAAATGAATGATGCGACCCCGAAAAGAAGGTAAATTGGGTGTCTGTAGGGTGGAGCAGGCGCCAGACGTCAGTAAGTCCGAAGGTCTCAAGAAAGTCCGCCAACCACCCCTGCCTCCGGGGCAGGTCTCTGGGGGGCTGCCTATCCCGGGTTCCTGACACCACTGCATTAAAGACCCCCCCCCCAGCATCAACTGATCCCCGGGAAGGGAAAGGAGCAGCGCGCCCAGGTCCGCGAAGGCCCGGGCCTGGAGGCCAGGCGGGATGTATATAGAGAGTAGGTTAAGCGTGCGGCCCTCCCACCGTCCAGAAACAGCCGTGAAGCGGCCCTGTGGGTCAGTTTTGATAAGGTCTATATGGAAGGGCAGTGAGCGACGCAGGAGAATCCCCACCCCCCTCGAACCGGAGGTGAAGCCAGAATGCGCCGCTAAAGTGTAGCCACACCTATTGAGGGCCTGGCAGACATTACCCATCAAATGAGTTTCTTGCATTAGCACTACATCCGGCTGGTGCCGCTTGAGGAATTGTAGGACTATAGTACGTTTAAGCCTGTCTCCTAACCCGTTAACATTCCAGCTGAGGACTTTTAGACTCTTCTCCCATCGTCTATCCATAGCCGTTGCTTCGCAGGGTGCTTCGTCCCACCACCCCGGTGTTCCGGCTGACTGAGTGACAACATAGTTCGTGTGACCATAAAGGAACCCCAACTCCCCACCCCTCCCTGGTTCCCACCCCGCAAGTGTACTCAATGCCCGCGGCCAGGAACCTGACATCCCATTCACTCCACCCTCCCCCCCCCAACAGCCGTTCCCAACATCCCTACCCCCCCTTGCAAAACAAACCCCCCCTCCCTGCCCCCTGCTCTGTGGGTTCCAAACTACCCACTGCCCCAATTAGCAGAGCGCCTGTCGCCCAACCCTACCCCGGTGAGAGCCCACCGAGGAACTCTACGTGGGAAGTTCGTGGGCCAGCCCCCTCCTGGCCGCCCGCCCGTGGTGCCCAATTCACTCAGCCCCCCAGGCCCTCAGCGCATCCGCTAAATAGTGAGCCCGGCTCAGCAACCTCGGGCATGCAGTCACAGCACCTCGTGGAGCAAGCCAGTCTTACGTGGAGAGGTGTGGCTCACTAGGTAGAGGCGGCAGACCCGTAAGCAGAGAATCGGCCATGGACCAGGGTTCAATTCCCGACGCGGCAGGGTCGTGGACCAGGGTCAAAATGGACTTGATAATTCTCGCCTCGGTACCTACTCTAACCAGGAACACACTCGGCAACTCTGGGCATTAAGCTTGCCTCATCTCTACAACGGTCCCCCACAGACGCCGGGGATGCCTGATTTCACCTTGGAGATACCCAGAAAGGGACCATCTCACAGGGATAGCCAGGACGGGTTCCCCAGCGGTCCACAGCGCCGGGACGCCCCCGTTGGTGGGCAGCTGTGCGCTTTACAAGCTTACAACATTTACATTTACATTTACATTTACAGTCAACAACTTTAATACTTTACTGTCCGACGGCTTCTCAGTCGAGCGTCCGTGGCCTCATCTCGCTGCGTCATCTCTGGGTGAGTCCCAGCGGGGACTATTCGATCTTGAACGCCAAGACCGCTGGCTCTGCTCACCTCCTTCCACTCGCCCCGCCGCTGACCCCGGGGAGGAGTGCCCTGTGCCTCGCCATTGTGCGCCGTCTCGCCAAGGGGCCCCCGCAGTCCCAGCCGTATCCAGCCACTCCTGCACCGCCGCAGGCGAAGTGAAGAAAAGGGATTTGCCGCCAGCTATGATCTTCAGTTTGGCGGGAAAGAACATCATGTACCGAATCCCGCGGTCTCGAAGTGCCACCTTCACCCCCTGAAAGGAGCGCCTCTCCTGCTGAACCTGGAGCGTGAAGTCCGGGAAGAAGCAAACCGTGGCCCCCTCGTACTGTAAATCACCATGTTGTCTAGCAGCCTGGAGAATTGCATCACGGTCTCGGTAGTTCAATATTTTAGCAATAATTGTGCGCGGTAGGGCCCCCGGTTTAGGTTTCGGGATCGGGGCCCTGTGCGCCCGCTCGACAGTAAAGAGCTTAGAAAGTCTCTTGGGCTTAAGGTGGTGGAGGATCAACTCCTCAAGAAAGAGCTCCGTACATTCCCCCTCAAGTCCTTCCGCCACACCTACCACGCGTATGTTGCTTCTCTGGGCCCTGCCTTCCTGGTCGTCGAGCCGTAGGGCCATCAGCCGGTGCTGGTGCACAAGCTCGTTGACCCTCCCCTCGAGCCGCTTCTCCGATTCCTGCAGGGCTTTGATGTCAGCTGCATTGGTTTTAGGGCGGTCCGTGGTGTTCCCCAAGTCGGCCCGGAGCAGGTTCACCTCTATCGTGATCTTGTCCATTTTCGTCTCCAGGTTGGTGCCCAGGGTTTGAATTGCGGCCATTATGGACATCAGGGAGGGTTCCGCCTGGCCCGCGTCCTCCTTCATCGTCCCTCCAGGCTGTGCCGCCGGTCTAGCGACCGTATAGTTATCTAGCTTGTTGTTGTTGTTGTTGGTCGTGGCGCCCCCTTTAAGTCGCATGGTGCCGCCGGTACCTCTGGGGCCAAACGTCCCTCCGTCTGTCTCTGCGCTAGAGCGCCCGCGGGTCTGCGCCAGCTCCGGTCGCCCACCTGGAGTCTGGGCGCAACCCTGGCACCACCGGCACTCTCCAGGTAACAGCTCAGGGCGGGGGGTCCTCCAGCGAGCCCCGCATGCACGTTATGGGGACTGCGACCTCAGCCACCTCCTGCCGCCAGCTCTCCAATGTCCAGGCCGCCCCAGCAGCTGCGAACGAGGGCCCCCGACCGGGTAGGCAACCCAGGTCACCTCGCAGCAGCAGCCCCGGCTGGCCTCCTCCCCTCGCTCCTGTGACAGCAGTCAGGGAAATGGCCGGGCCTACCTCCGCGATTCTGGCGCCGTCACCCCGCAGTAGGACCCATACCGCTGTACACCATGCCTCTGTGTTCCGTTGTTGGTGCCGCTTTAATCGTGGCAGTCCGCCGCCCCCCCAAGGCTGCAGGGTCACGCAACCGGCGCAGTCAGGCAGTCGGAGGCCAGAGGCACCTCAGCTCCGCATATGGGCGGCGTCCTCCGCCGATGGCACACCTCCGGTCGCGTCCCGCGTTAGGCCGAAGCCGGGGCCTCAGGTGGCGAAAGGAGCTGCACCGCCGCTGCCAGTCTCGACCGCCGTGCCGAGCCGTCCACGGGTCTCCGGCGTCCGCACTACCGCTCCGGAGGGTCACTGGGCCTGAGGGAGCTGGGGGGCATTCATGGGCAAGCCCCTCAGCTCGGATTCGCTACGGATGTTGTAGGACACCAACGGTCCCGGCGGAGCTCCGGAGTCAGGCGGCCATTTCTTACGGCGCCTGGCCACGCCCCCCCCCTTTGGTGTTTTTTACTGTCTTACTTTAGGTCTAAGTCTGATTTTGAAAAATTAGTGCAAGTCCCCAGAAATGAGTGCTTTTGGAACCCACATGCAACCACCAGCTCAAATTAATCAATGAAGACAGAAGATTTGGAAATAAAGGGAGTTAGGCACCTGGATACTAAGATGACGCAAGAGTACTGTTCACCAAATATTAGTTGTTTCAATGCAATCTACAAGAATGTGGCAGTTTACAACGCAGTTTTACCATGAAAGACAGTGGCATGCATTTTAATGTAAGTGTATGAATGTTACCTTTACAAAACTGCACTTACAACATATATTTTTTACCACGCCTTTCGAAAAATTAATTGAAAAATACATTGTATGAAGTGTAAACCAACAATAAAAAATAAATTACCTAAAGCAAAAATATCGCCTGAAATTAAAAATTTATTTCCATCCCCAACCACTATGGCACCCCCTAAATGACACATACAAAGGTCAAAATCAAAATTTCTAAAATCAGTTTAAAGAAATAGGTTTTAGTACAAAACGAGCACAGTAAAAAACAGACATTGCAAAATATATTTTTGAAATAAAAAACAAATATGCAACACCTCACATATAAAACCATCAGCCGCCATTTTGTTACCCCTTCTCGGGGAAACATTCTGTGGAGAGGGCATGCTATTACGAAGTTTCAACAGAGAAGAGTGCCATCTGCATCCAAACTCAAGTAAGAACATATGTACAAACACCAAATATAAACATAGAGGTCACTAAAAAACTAATTTCGAATAATTACAATATTATTTCTTTTCTGTAATATATTCAGTGTCAATAACATCAAGTCCAACAAGAAATTAAAGCCAATTGTTTAAAGAGGAAACACTACCACAAAGAAAAAGGTAGATGAGTGAAAAGTTTGATAACAACATGATAAGTGAAGGAATACTTTAAGAAAGTAAACCAAATGGAAAAATATAACTAAACTTTTGTCATTTCAGTAAAACCCGAAATGAAAAAAAACAATGTGAAAGTATTTCAGTAGTTTTTACAACTATTGTAAGACTTGGCCCTTTTTGCAAGGTCATCCCTGAACTTTTTGCCTTCCTCCTATATTTTTTCTGACCTGTTGTTGGCTGTTTTATGACTGCTGATCAGTGCTAAAGTGCATATGCTCTCCCTATTGTAAAATAATGTATGATTTGTGATTCCATGATTGGTTTGTTTGGTTTACCTGTCAGACCCTAGTACAGTGCACCAGGAGTGCCCAGGGCTTGTAAATCCAAATGCTGGTGGTGAGCTTGCAGCACTGGTTGTGCCACCCACAGAAGCAGCCTGTAAAAGTGTGTCTAAGGTCTGCCATTGCAGAGCCTTTGTGCAGTCTGGTACTGTCATGCTGACTGGGCAACTGCACCTACTTGCCAGTCCCTAAACCTTCCCTTTTCTTCATATCAGACACCCCTATGGTAGGCTCAAGGGCAGGGTGCATTGTAAGGATACGGTAGGACATGCCCTGGTGTGTGTGGCATGTTCTAATAGTGAATTACAGCCATTTTCGTTTTTCACTATTGCAAGGCTACCTGTTCTCCATAGGCAAGAATGGGCAGTTTGGTTATTGCATCTTATAATCCTAATTGACTCAGGGAACATGGTAGACATTCGAATTTAGTATGCCTGAACTCAGAATGATAAAATACATCTTTTAGTGGAGTTGGTTTTAACATTCTGTGTTTGAAAATACCACTTTTAGAAAGTAGGTATTTTCTTGTCTAACCATTCAAACCTGCCTCTGCTAGGCTGTGTATTCCTTGTCTGGAGTTTGAGTGACAGGGGCTGGGGAATTCCAGGGGACTGGGAAATTCCCGGAGACAGGATTGAATAGAGAGCTCTCCATGTAGATGGGTGGGAGGAGTTGCACCTGGGACCTGAATAGGGCTGTGCTTTCCCTCCACAATGCTGGCTCCACCTCCTGTGGTGCGTCTGATGTCTCTGCCCTGCACTCTGAAAGGAAAGAAGGAGTCAGGTAAACAAAGTTCTCCAGGACTGACCAGAACTGGTTTGGACTAGGCAAAGGCCTCCCTGCCTTCAGAGAACAAAGAGAAACTGTGTATAAAAGGGGGACCCAGACCCCAGAACTTTAGATCACTTTGGGAAACAAGAAGAAACTCGGCTGAGGAGAGGAACCAAGAAGAAGCTGAGGAGAGACTATCCCTGAAACTGGGGGATTGGCCTGCAGTGGTTACCTACTGCCAAAGGGAGGAGAAAGGAACTGTGTGTGTACTTTTGCTCAACTTGTGAAGGATCTCCAAGGGCTTGGAAAAGTGCTTGCCTCCTGCTGAAGTCTCAGGAACAACAGACTTCAACCCCCAGCTCCCCAGAGTTCTTTTGGAAGTGCCTGCTGCTGTTTTGGGCCTTCTGAGGGACTGCGTGTCGCAAGGAGCTGGAAGCGTGACTCAAGAAGGAGAAGCGTGCTGCCGTCGGAGCTGTTGTCGTCGCATCGCGTAAAGGGGTGTCGCCGCTGCAGTAGTCGCATCGAGAGGAAGCGTCTCGCATCATCTCAGAAGTATCTCGCAACGCCGAAGAAGCGTGTCGCCTTCGCAGCCATCGTAGCTGACGCATTGCACCGCATCAAGAGAAGAGTCTCGCATCGAGGAAGAAGCGTGTCGCCGTCGCATCTTGGATGACGCCGCTGTAGCTGACGCATTGCACCGCATCAAGAAAAGCGCCTCGCATCCACGGAGAAGCGTGCCGCCGTCGGAGCTGTTGTCGTCGCATCGCGTAAAGCGGTGTCGCCGCTGCAGCATCACATCGAGCGGAAGCGTCTCGCAACGTCAGAGAAGAGTGTCGCCACCAAGGCCGCTGTCGTCGCATCGCGTAAAGGGATGTCGCCGCTGTAGCTGGTGCATCGAATCGAGTCTTCTCGCAACATCGGAGAAGCGTGCCACATCTGGAAGATCTTCACGTCTTTATTTCTTTGCCCCAAAAACTTCAACACATCAACATCGTTGCAACACTTTTGTTGCCCTGCGTGTCGCATCTAAAAGGTACATTGACTTAAAGTGTCGCATTTAAGAACTTAAGAGAACTAAGCTAAATTCTACCATCTAAAGTAACAGTATTGTGGATTTTTGTCGTTTAATGATCTTGTGATAAATCTATATAAATACTACTTATTTTTTATATAAAATTTGTGTGGTGTCCATCTGTAGTGTTATCATTTGATTACTGTATGTGTTCACAAATGCTTTACACACTGCCTCTGAGATAAGCTTGTCTGCACGTGCCAAGCTACCAAGGGGGTGAGCAGGGGTTATTTTAGGAGTGTACCCCCTTACCCTGACTAGAGGAGAGGGTCCCTATTTGTCACAAGTGCATACCTGTGCCAACTAGAGACCCCCAAGTCTAACAAATATGTAATAAAAATTTAACATTATTTAACCTTTCATATTATTAAAAATAGCCCACAAGGTTTACATATTGTTTCAGACAAAGGAAAAACACAACCTCTTGCAATTTAGAATTATCATTTAAAAGCTAAAACAGAGAAAAACAAATATTTTTTTTTTAACCCCTTCGATGCTCATGACGGAGCGGTTCCATCATGAGCATCGGTTGGGCTGTGCTTATGACGGAACCGCTCCGTCATGAGCACAGCCCCTGGGGGAAGCGCTGGCGCTCCCACCCTGGGGCATCGATCTTGCCCCCACAGAGGGGGATGGCAGTGGAAGAGTTTCCGCTGCCACCCTCGAGCCCCCCCACACTTCCCCATGACGTCAGCGTGCACAGCACGCGCCAACGTCATCAGGAAGCGCTGGACGCGCTGGAATTCATTTCTTTCCAGCGCGTCCAGCAAAGGAGGTAGGTGTGTTTCCTCCGGTGGGGCGGGGGGGCCATTTTAGGATGCCTTGAGGCATCGGGGGAGAGGAAAGAGTATTTCCTCTTCCCTGATGTCTCAATGCTGGGCATTCCTGCTTCACGATCGCGCACAGCGTCGCGATCGTGGAGCAGGAATGCCCCACTAGACACCAGGGATGTTTATTTGTGCGCAAAGGAAGTGACCCCTTGGGCAAGGGTCGCTTCCTGGGTTGCCAATTTACAATTAAGACTTTTCTGCCCCCCATGGGGGCAGATCGGGCGTTTTTTTAGCCGTTTCTTGTCCTGTGGGGGGCAGAAAAGCCCACTAGACCCAGGGATGTATTAGTGCTTTGAATGGGAAGCGACCCCTTGGGCAAGGGTCGCTTCCTGGGGGGCCAAATGTATATTAAGACTTTTCTGCCCCCCATGGGGGCAGATCGGGCTTTTGTTTAGCCGTTTCTGGTCCTAGGGGCGGCAGAAAAGCCCACTAGACCCAGGGATTTATTTGTGCTTCGAATGGGAAGCGACCCCTTGGGCAAGGGTCGCTTCCCGGGGGGACAGTATTATTTTAGTGATACTCTGCCTTCCCTGGGGGCAGATCGCCTCGTTTTGTGGGCTTTTTCTGCCCCCAGGGGGGGCAGAATCCCCCACTAGACACCAGGGAAAATGTTAAAAATATGATGGAAGTGACCCCTTGGGCAAGGGTCACTTCCGGGGGCCATTGTTTTTTGAATTGGGAATTCTGCCCTCCCCCGGGGGCAGATCGGCCCCTTTTTTTGCCCTTTCTGCCCCCAGGGGAGGCAGAAACCCCCACTAGACACCAGGGAACATTTAAAAAATATGATGGAAGTGACCCCTTGGGCAAGGGTCACTTCCGGGGGCCATTTGTTTTTGTATTGGGAATTCTGCCCCCCCCCCCCCGGGGGCAGATCGGCCCCTTTTTTGCCCTTTCTGCCCCCAGGGAGGCAGAAACTCCCACTAGACACCAGGGAATTAGTTTAAATAAAAATGGAAGTGACCCCTTGGGCAAGGGTCGCTTCCAGGGGGCAATTTTTTTTATAATATGTATTCGGCCCCGGGACAGATTAGCCTGTTTTTTTTTCCTGCTGTTTTCTGCCCCACCTGGCACACAACCCGATTGACCATTTGGGTAGTAACATAGCATGTTATATTATGTTATGTTATGTTATGTTAGGGGCATTTGTAGTGTGCACAGCTGCCCCAGCTAAGGGGCGTCCTGGCACATGACAAGGTAAGACATAGCAACACCTAACAAAACAAGAAAAACTAAAGGAACACAGCACAAAAGGGAAGAAGTTAAAATAAAAAGGTTTTTATGGCTTTGCGGAACAAAAGAAGGTCTTCCATCAAGCGAATCTCTATCGGGAGAGAGTTCCACAGCACTGCTGCTTTTACCCGAAAGGACCGACCTCCCACGCGACTGAGCCTAAACCTCGGCACCACCGCGAGCGCTTGGCCCAATGATCTCAGCGAGCGAGTTGGTACATAGCAGGACAGGAGATTCGAAAGAATCCGAGGGGCTAAGCCCTTCAAGATCTTAAAGGCCAGACATAAGACTTTGAAGTTAATTCTAGTTTTAACCGGTAGCCAATGCAAGGATCGAAGGGTACTGGAGACCGAGCAGAACCTGGGCAAGCCAACTATGGCTCTGGCTGCTGCGTTTTGGACACGTTGCAGGCGGCTGATTTCTGCCTGGTTAGCCCCTACCAGGAGTGAGCTGGCATAATCTAAGCGAGATATTACAGTTGCCTGAACCACCAGCTGCCTGGTGGGGGGATCAAAAAACTTCAGGACGGATCTTAAACCGCGGAGAACCCCAAAACAGCAGGCCGCGGTTTTCTTAGAGTGCCCCACAAAACTGAGAGTGGGCTCCAACCACACTCCCAGATTTCTCAACTCCGTTACCGGAATTGGAGCCGGCCCAAGCTCCGGTGGCCACCATCTATCCCCCCAAAGCTCCTTCCCCTTCCCGACAACCATAACCTCAGTCTTCTTAGCGTTGAGCTGGAGACAGTTTACATTCATCCAGCTCGCCACCGCCCTCAGTCCACTCTGGAACCTGGGGGCATCCTGCTCAACATCCCCGCTGATAGTAACCGCTAGCTGAGTGTCGTCAGCATAAGAGACCATAGTCATGCCCCACTGCTTGACGACATCAGCCAGCGGTCTCACGTAGAGATTGAATAGCGTGGGACTCAGCGAGGAACCCTGCGGCACCCCCAGGTCCAGAGGATGGAATTTGGACTGGTGAGGTGGTATGGCAACGCAAAAGGAACGGTCGTCGAGGAAGGAACGGAACCACTGTAGGGCGAGCCCGCCGATGCCTATCTCCTCCAGGCGACGCAGAAGGATGCGGTGTGAAACAGTATCGAAGGCGGCGCTCAGATCTAATAATACTAGCGCCGCCGTCTGTCCCACATCCAACACCATTCGCAGATGTTCGGTCATGGCTAGGAGGGCTGTCTCCGTGCTATGTCCAGCACGGAACCCATTCTGGGTATCATCCAGAATGTTGGCTCGGGTGAGATGGTCAGAGAGAGCCTGGTTGACATGGGCCTCCATAACTTTTGCCGGCCAGGGGAGCAAGGAAATAGGCCGGTAATTCTCCGGTTTCGAAGGGTCCAATGAGGGCTTCTTCAAGATAGGAGAAACTACTGCCCACTTCCATTTAGCTGGAACCATGCCCGTCGCCAGCGAGGTGTTAATGAGAGAGCGCACTATAGGGCGTCCCACAAAAGACTGATCTCTAAAGAGGGCAGGTCTTAATGGATCCAGAGGTGATCCAGATTTAATCTTTTGGGTCACCTTATCAAATTCCTCAGGTAGAAGCAGAGGAAAAGACTCCATGGTAGGGAGACCCGGGATAATATCCAGGGTCCCCAATGGTGGCCTCATAAGGGGAAAAGCCCGGTAAATACCTTGCACTTTCTCCAAAAAAAAGGATGCCAAAGCCTCGCAATGACAAGTAGAAGCCAGTGCCGGAGAAGAGGTTCTTTTAGCCAAAAGATCTTTGAGGGCCTTGAATATTGATTTAGATGGATTAGAACTGTTGCGGAATTCCACCGAGTAGAACGCCGCGCGAGCTCTGCATATGGCACGATGGTAAACCTTAACGGAGGTCAAATACAACGCTTTTTTTTAACCGTGTCATAATGCCTCCGCCACTCTCTCTCAGCCCGCCTACAAGTGCCCTTCAAAACACGAAGGGCACTGTCATACCAGGGGCTCGATTCTCTAGAGCGAGATTTACTTGCCACAACGGGAATCAGTGAGTCAAGTGCCCTAGTGATCCACTGACAAAACTGGTCGTAGCCCAATTCAACATTGTCCAAAGGTCCCAACGGATCTTCAGCCAAGACATTATGTAAATCCTCTAATCTAAGTTTATTCCAATGCCTTCTAAAGACTAATCTAGAAGGAAGAATAGAGGGAGTCTCAGGCAGAGGGGCCCGAATGGCCACTAGAAAATTATCCGTCCACCCCAAGGGTGTTATGGAAGAAACTGTAACTTCCATAAGATTAGTGAAGAAGGGATCTAACGTATGCCCTCCTACATGAGTGGGGTGTACTACCTTTTGAGACAATTGAAGGGCCTCAAGGTCAGCTAAAATATTATTGACAGCCGACGTGCTCTTATTATCAAAGTGGAGATTGAGGTCTCCCAAGATAGAAAAGTTGGCGCAGCCCATTGCCAAAGAGCTAACGGCATCAGGGAAGGCTTCTCTAAATGCAACGTCACTGCCTGGGGGTCGATAGACCACCATCCCCGAGATCGAAAACTGGGGGCTAATCAAGATCTTAAAAGAGGCGCTTTCACATCCAGCAATTTTTAAAACCTTCCAACTACAGGGGAAACTGGATTTAACAGCCAGGGCGATACCCCCTCCTCTAGTCGAGCGGTTTAGAGTAAAGGGGGGAAGGCCAAGTTAATAATGGCTGCATCGTTTTCCTGCAACCAAGTTTCCGTGATCGCAAATATGTCTGGAGTCTCATCCTGTATGAGGCCAAAAACGGCTAGATGATGTTGTACCAAAGACCTAACATTCAGGCTAAATATTCGAAGTGCAGGCGCTACGCCATTGCCTCGAGAGGCTGAAGAGAAAGACCACTGACGGATGCATACGGGAGAGCCAAGTGCCCATCTACATGCGCACCGATAGGGGCCGCTTAACGGATAAATATGCGGATGTTATAATGTTTATTGTTATATTTTTTTGTGAATTGCAATTGTAATGTTTTTTAAAAACTTTTTTGTTCTAGGTGAAGGCTTTTGCTCTTTTCAGTTTGTGGTTTCGTTACTGGTGGTTCTGCTGTTTGTGTAGTTTGGTAAGAGACTTTTTTTGTACAATGAAAATGAGTTTGATTTCTCTGCTTGAATTGTTTTTTGCAAATGGTGTAATAATAGCAGTATGTTTGGTTTTTGAGTGTCAAAAACTGTTTGCATTTGTGCTCGATGTGTATTTTGATGTCTTGTGAGTAATTTGTTTTTTTTTCTTCTTTCTAGTTGGATATCGTTGGTTTTTGCTGTGTCACTGCAGAGTAGGTTCTGGTGAGTGTAGCTGTCTCTTGTAAGTGAATTCTATAGTTTTTGAGTATATTGATCTTTGTGATAAAGGTACACATTTCTTTACTTACTTGGTTTGCACATTGTTGGTTGTTGTTGACTTGTTTGTGCAGTCTTCTATCTTAGTAAGTATAATGGCTAGCCGCAGGATTACTGCTCAGCAGGTTGTTGGTTTGCTTTTTGAGTCTTCCTCTGCGGCAGAGGAGGCAGGGGACGATTCTGGCAGTGAGTTTTCTCTCCATATGGAGTCATCGGATGATGAAGATACTCTTAGTGCGGATGAAGTGCCTGTGTTAGAGGAGGAGACTGATGTGCCGATAGTGCGGCAAGAGGCATCTGGGCTGCTGCCTGGGGCTGTAAGGCTTCCCGTTGGTGTAGTGCGGCAAGAGGCTTCTGGGCTGCAGCCTGCGGCTGCAAGGCTTCCCGTTGGTGTAGTGCGGCAAGAGGCATCTGGGCTGCAGGCTGGGGCTGCAAGGCTTCCCTTTGAAAGTGATGCCCTCTGGGTTGCCCCTGGCATGGTGCAGCCGGCATTGCCAGACTTTACTGGTGTTACAGGGTGTAGAGTGAATACTGAAAACTTTTTGACGATACATTTTGTTCAGTTGTTTATGGACGATGTGTTTTTGGCAGAGATTGTTGAGCAGACTAATTTGTATGCCAAACAGTTTTTGAGGGACAACAGTGCCAGTCTTAAGCCACACTCTAGAGCTACCCGGTGGACTCCCACAAATCTTGAAGGGATGAAGAAGTTGTTGGGTTTAACTTTTTTGATGGGCTTGCTAAGGAAGCCATCAATGTCTTCATATTAGTCTACTAGTCCCTTGATGGCAACTGCTATTTTTCCGGCAGTCATGAGTCGTGACAGGTATTTGCTTCTGCTTCGGATGATGCATTTTGTTGATAATGGTTTAGCGTTGCCACGAGATCACCCTGAGTGTGACCGTCTTTTTATGATTAGGCCTGTCCTTGATCACTTTGTTGATTGATTTTCTGAGATCTATGCTCCTGGGAAAGAAATTGCAGTGGATGAGTCTTTGGTGTTGTTCAAGGGCCGGTTGGTTTTTAGGCAATACATTCCTAGTAAGAGGGCACGCAATGGAATTAAGCTGTATATGCTGTGTGACAGTAGGACTGGATATGTCTCTAATTTCAGGGTGTACACCGGTAAGGAATCCAGGATTAACCCCCCTGGTTGTCCGTCCACTTTTGGAGTGACTGAGAAAATTGTTTGGGAACTTGGTAGAGGATTTTTTAACAAAGGCCACCATTTATATGTAGATAACTTCTACACTGGTGTGCGGTTGTTCAGGGAATTGACCAAAGTGGACACTGTTGCTTGTGGCACAATCCGCTCTAACCGTAAAGGTTTCCCAAAATAACTTATTTGTCAAAAGCTTGTGCGGGGACAGTGCAGTGTGTTGCGTTGCGAGGAGCTTCTTGCTGTGAAGTTTTCAGACAGGAGAGATGTCTACATGCTGACTACCATCCATGATGAAAGCACTGCACCTGTGACTGTTTGGGGTCAGGTCGCTGAAGCGCGCACACCTGTGTGCATTTTAGACTATAATAGGCACATGGGTGGTGTTGACAGAGTAGATCAGAGGTTGGAACCTGACGCTGCTCTTCGGAAGGCTTACATTTGGTACAAGAAGTTGGCTATCCATCTTTTCCACTTAGCAACCTTTAATGCTTTTGTTGTGTTCCAGGATTCTTGCCCTGAGTCAAAGATGACTTTTGCCAAGTTTCAGGAGTCAGTAATAGGCAGCCTTGTTGTAGTGGAACAGGCAAGTGTTCCTAGAGTTGGAGTGGTGGAGGATGTTGCTCGATAGAGAGATCGCCACTTTCCTGATCACATTCCTCCCACACCCTCAAAAGATTTTCCCAGTAGGAGATGTAGAGTCTGTTGGCGAAGAGGTACGCGGAAGGAGATTCGTATGTACTGCCCCGACTGTCCTTCTAAACCTGGGCTGTGTGTCCCTGCTTGTTTTAGAGTATACCACACGCAAAAGAATTTTTTGGAGCATTCATGAGTGGTAAAGTGAACTGCCTGGTCTGTATTCTTTGGAAAATTTGATTCTGTTTCAAGGTTGGCGTTAGTGCAATGTATTTAGGTTCTGATTTTGTGTTTGTAGATTTGTATCTATTTGCGATTTGTTTGTGTTTTTATTTTTGTCCAAAAAAATCCTAAATGCGCTTGGCTGTTGGTGTGCGTGGACTGGCGCTTGGCTGGTGGTGTGCGTGGACTGGAGCTTGACTGGCGGTGTGCGTGGATTGGCGATTGGCTGCCGGTGTGCCTGGACTGGCGATTGGCTGGCGGTGTGCCTGTACTGGCGCTTGGCTATCGGTGTGCGTGGACTGGTGTTTGGCTAGCGGTGTGCGTGGACTGGTGCTCGGCTAGCGGTGTGCGTGGACTGGCGCTCGGCTGGCTGTGTGTGAGTAGTGACTTGCTGCTGGTCACTACACACACTGCTAGCTGAGTGCCACTCCACGCAATCCATCAGCTTGTGTAGTTGCTGTGTCAGGAATGTGGGCGTGTGAAAGTTATGTTATGTTATCCGGATTTGTAGAGCGCACAGCTGCCACAGCAAAGGGGCGTCCCGGCGCTGTAATGGACAAAAGAAACCGGACAACAAACAGTATCAGGGAACAAGGCCATAACAACTCTTACAAGTCCAAAGGAAAGAGGAAGGTTTTGATGGCCTTCCTGAAGACTATCAGTTCATCAATGGCACGGAGATGAACAGGAAGAGAGTTCCATAGCCTAGCAGCAAGTACTCTAAAAGAGCGGCCACCGGCCCTGGCCCTCTTAAAACGCGGAACTGTGACCAGGTGAAGCCCTGAAGATCTTAGAGGCCGTGGAGGTACATACGGTAAAATAATATGCTCCAATATCTGGGGAGAAGAATGATTCAAGATTTTAAACGAAAGACAAAGAGATTTGAACTGAATCCTCTGAACAACGGGGAGCCAATGAAGTTTATGGATAGTTTTTTTGACCGAACAAAATCTCGGCAAACCAACCAGAGCCCTGGCGGCAGCGTTTTGAACACGTTGGAGTCTGGAAAGTTCGGCCACATTGGCTCCCAGCAAAAGAGAACTCGCATAATCCAACCTAGACAAGATTGTGGCTTGTACAATAAGCTGTCTGGTTGGAGCATCAAAAAATTTGAAAATGGGTCTAAGTCTACGAAGAGTCCCAAAACACATGGCAGCGGTTTTCTTCGTGTGGGAGACAAAACTAAGTTTTGAATCCAGCCAGACCGCTAGATTTTTTACCTCAGTGACAGGAAGAGGAGTAGGACCAAGCTCAGACGGCCACCAATGATCGCCCCAGAGATGACTCTGCCTGCCAACAATGAGAACCTCAGTTATTTTGGCATTCAATTGTAGGCAGTTATCAGTCATCCAACGGGCCACTGAGCTAATTCCCTCACGAAACTTAGCAGCCTCAAGGTCGGATGCCCCACTTATTGCAACCGCCAGCTGCGTGTCGTCAGCGTAGGACACCATAGTCAGGTTCCAACGCTTGGCGACAGCAGACAGCGGCTGCACATAAAGATTGAAAAGTGAGGGGCTGAGAGCCGACCCCTGTGGGACGCCCTGTGCAATAGGATAGGGTTTAGATTGGAAAGGAGGAGTAACAACCCTAAAAGTACGACCAGATAGAAACGGTCGAAACCATTCAAGAGCCATGTTGTCGACACCAGCCTCAACCAGACGATTTAATAAAATGGTGTGGGAGACGGTGTCGAACGCGGCACTGAGATCCAAAAGCACCAAAGCCGCCGTTTGACCGGAGTCGACCAGAGTGCGTAGATGATTGACCATTGAAAGCAGCGCATTCTCAGTACTATGGCCAGATCGAAAGCCGTTCTGTGAAGGATCTAAAATATTAGCAGAGTGGAGATGAGTGGAAAGGATAGCATTGACATGGGCCTCGGTCAACTTTGCCACCCACGTAAGAAGGGATATGGGATGGTAGTTCTCTAGATTTAATGGATCCAGGGCAGGTTTTTTTAAGATAGGCATCACCTGGGCTTGTTTCCAGCTGCCAGGAACAGAACCTGACGTCAGAGATAGATTGACGAGGTCACGTAGAGGAGGGAGACACAATGACGCAGATTCTCTGAATTGGGCAGGTCGAAGAGGGTCCATTGGCGAGCCTGATTTGACTTTCGCCGCAATTCTGTTAAACTCCTCCATTGATAGCTCTGGGAGAGAGCACAAAGACATAAGGGTCTTCGGGCTGGATTTCAGCTTCTCCTGAGGTACAGATGAGCCAGGCAAAGAGCGGTAAATAGCCTCCACCTTTTCTACAAAGAAGACGGCCAAGTCCTCACAATGCGAAGCAGAGCAGATCTCAGCGACTGGGGCTCTACTGGCTGTAAGATCCTTGAGCACCTTAAATATTAATTTAGTGGGATTGGTGCTAATGTTAAATTCACGAGAGTACTAGGCGGCCCGAGCTTGACATACCGCTCTATGATACTTCTTGATCTTAACAAGATACAACTTTTTCCTAGCAGGCAGATATGACTTACGCCAGGCTCTTTCAGCTTGTTTACATGATTTTTTTAGGAGCCGGAGTGAATCATCATACCATGGGCTAGGTTCAGCACGACGACATTTACTCTTGGCAATTGGGATCAGACAGTCTAAAGCTCCAGCCAGCCAGCTACAAAAAAGATCATAGCCCGACTCAACATCGGAAAAAGGGCCAAGCGGATAGAGCCCAAGAAGCCGGTGAAAATCTGCAAGCTTTAGTTTTTTCCATGGGCGTCGAAAGGACACAGGCGCAATTGCTCTATGAGGAAAATCCTCAATAGTAAGATGCAACTCTATGAGATAGTGATCGGTCCAGGCCATCGGCCTGGGAGATAGCACTTTAGCCGAGGTTAAGTTGGTGAAAATAGGATCCAAAATATGTCCACCAACATGAGTGCAATGCTCAACCAGCTGAAATAGCTGGAGAGCCTCCAGATCGGCAATGGAGCTGCTGACCGTGGGAGAAAGAGGAGCATCAAAATGAAGATTTAAATCGCCAATAATACTAAAATTGGCAGCCCCTAAGGCTAATGCGCTCACAACTTCAGGAAGAGCTGACCTAAAGGCAGCATCCGGGCCCAGAGGTCGGTAGATAAGTAGCCCCGAAAAAGTAAAATGAGGACTAATAGAGATACGGAAGTGAACACTTTCGCAACCTGCAATGTCTAAGGCCTTCCAAGTACATGAATAGCAGGATAGCAGAAAGTGATGGGCCCTTGAATGGCGCTGTGTGCTGGTGTGAGTTTTGTTATGTGATGGGCCCGCGGCTGGCGGTGTGAATGGTTTTGTATGTCTCACACGTATGAAAGGTGTATGAATGGCCTGTAAAGAGGTTGGTGCCTTGTCGTGGCTTTACAGCTCACGAGCTGTGAGTCAATGGTTCAGTTTCTGGCCCTTTCAATTATTAACAGTGCATTTCATTTTTGTGAAATCACTTGCTAATACAATTGTATATACTGAACCATCACTCACCCTCATGCCAAATCCAACCAGTATGTGTGTGTGCTTGAGGATTAGATGGCTGTGCAGTAATATTTGTCTTTCTGAAGCAGGGTGTACCTTGTCCCTTTTTGTGAATTTTGTAATGTGTTGTTTTTGTGCCTGGTGGTGCGAATGGTCTTGTGTGTATCACGTATGAAAGGTGTGTGAATGGCCTGTAAAGTGGTTGGTGCCTTGACGTGGCTTTACAGCTCACGAGCTGCGAGTCATTGGTTTGGTTTTTTGTGCATTTAATTATTGACAGTGCATTTCATTTTTGTGAAATTTCTTGTTTATAAAATTTAATACACTGAACCATGACTCGCCCTCGTGCCAAATCCAACCAGTATGTGTGTGTGTTTGAGGAATAGATGGTTGTGCAGGAATCCTTGTCTTTAGTTTCTCTGCCAAGGTGTACTTTCCATGTAAGAATAACCCACCAACTGTAGATATTGTCGTAAACCCATGGGAGTTCATGGTGATGTCTCTCTTGTGAATTCAAAAAGTTATTTTATCCCCAATGTCCTGCAAACCTCAAAATTTCTGTCACATTTTCATTGCAATATTGTCCCAAAATTCTCACGCTGCAGAAACAAACAATGAATTATGTCTACACAATCTGGTTTTGCAAGGGGTGTCCCCTGGGTTTTTGGCCCGGTTCTCGGCGGCCATCTAGGGAAACCTACCAAACCCATACATTTCTGAAAACTAGACATCCGGGGGCTTCCAGGGAGGTATGGCTTGCGCGGATCCCCCAACGTTTCCTTACCCAGAATCCCCTGCAAACCTCGATTTTAGCTGAAAAAATCACTTTTTTCACACATTTTGGTGTGGGAAAGTTGTGGCATCACCGGGCTCACACAAATTTACCACCACCCAGCATTCCCCCAGGTCTCCCGGTAAAAATGGTGCCTCACTTGTGTGGGAGGCCCAAGTACCCGCGGCAGGCAAGGGCCCAAAACGTAGTGAGGCGACATCAAAATGGCCTATCGCAAAACCACCTGGTTTTGCAAGGGGGGTCACTTGGGTTTTTGGCCCGGTGCTCGGCGGCCATCTAGGGAAACCTACCAAACCCATACATTTCTGAAAACTAGACACCCGGCGGCTTCCAGGGAGGTATGGCTTGCGTGGATCCCCCAACGTTTCCTTACCCAGAATCCCCTGCAAACCTCAATTTTAGCTGAAAAAATCACTTTTTCACACATTTTGACGTGGGAAAGTTGTGGCATCACCGGGCTCACACAAATTTACCACCACCCAGCGTTCCCCCAGTAAAAATGGTGCCTCACTTGTGTGGGAGGCCCAAGTACCTGCGACAGGCAAGGGCCCAAACATTTTTTTGATAGGCAATGTTGATTTCGCCTCACTACGTTTTGGGCCCTTGCCTGCCGCGGGTACTTGGGCCTCCCACACAAGTGAGGCACCATTTTTACCGGGAGACCTGGGGGAACGCTGGGTGGTGGTAAATTTGTGTGAGCCCGGTGATGCCACAACTTTCCCACACCAAAATGTGTGAAAAAAGTGATTTTTTCAGCTATAATTGAGGTTTGCAGGGGATTCTGGGTAAGGAAACGTTGGGGGATCCACGCAAGCCATACCTTCCTGGAAGCCGCCGGGTATCTAGTTTTCAGAAATGTATGGGTTTGGTAGGTTTCCCTAGATGGCCACCGAGCACCGGGCCAAAAACCCAAGTGACCCCCTTGCAAAACCAGGTGGTTTTGCGATAGGCCATTGTGATGTCGCCTCACTATGTTTTGGGCCCTTGCCTGCCACGGGTACTTGGGCCTCCCACACAAGTGAGGCACCATTTTTACCGGGAGAACTGGGGGAACGCTGGGTGGTGGTAAATTTGTGTGAGCCCGGTGATGCCACAACTTTCCCACATCAAAATGTGTGAAAAAGTGATTTTTTCAGCTAAAATTGAGGTTTGCAGGGGATTCTGGGTAAGGAAACGTTGGGGGAATCCACGCAAGCCATACCTCCCTGGAAGCCGCCGGGTGTCTAGTTTTCAGAAATGTATGGGTTTGGTAGGTTTCCCTAAATGGCCGCCGAGCACCGGGCCAAAAACCCAAGTGACCCCCCTTGCAAAACCAGGTGGTTTTGCGATAGGCCATTTTGATGTCGCCTCACTACGTTTTTGGCCCTTGCCTGCCGCGGGTACTTGGGCTTCCCACACAAGTGAGGCACCATTTTTACCGGGAGACCTGGGGGAATGCTGGGTGGTGGTAAATTTGTGTGAGCCCGGTGATGCCACAACTTTCCCTCACCAAAATGTTTGAAAAAAGTTATTTTTTCAGCTAAAATTGAGGTTTGCAGGGGATTCTGGGTAAGGAAACGTTGGGGGATCCACGCAAGCCATACCTTCCTGGAAGCCGCCGGGTGTCTAGTTTTCAGAAATGTATGGGTTTGGTAGGTTTCTCTAGATGGCCGCCGAGCACCGGGCCAAAAACTCAAGTGACCCCCTTGCAAAACCAGGTGGTTTTGCGATAGGCCATTGTGATGTCGCCTCACTACGTTTTGGGCCCTTGCCTGCCGCGGGTACTTGGGCCTCCCACACAAGTGAGGCACCATTTTTACCGGGAGACCTGGGGGAACGCTGGGTGGTGGTAAATTTGCGTGAGCCCGGTGATGCCACAACTTTCCCACATCAAAATGTGTGAAAAAGTGATTTTTTCAGCTAAAATTGAGGTTTGCAGGGGATTCTGGGTAAGGAAACGTTGGGGGATCCACGCAAGCCATACCTCCCTGGAAGCCCCCGGGTGTCTAGTTTTCAGAAATGTATGGGTTTGGTAGGTTTCCCTATGTGCCGGCAGAACTAGGGTTCAACAACTACAGCTAGGCACTTTGCAAAAAAAAGGTCATTATTCACTGCAAAATTGAGGTGTGACCACGTTGCGTTTTGCGCCGTTTCCTGTCGCGGGCACTAGGCCGACCCGCACAAGTGAGGTACCATTTTTCTCGTAGGACTTTGGGGAACGCGGGGTGGGTGGAAATTTGTGGATCCACGCAGATTCCAGAACTTTCCATCACAGAAATGTTGGGAAAATGTGTTTTTTTTGTCAATTTTTTAGGTTGCAAGGGATTCTGGGTAACAGACCCTGGTGGGAGGCACTCAAGTCACACCATCCTGGATTCTCCTGGGTGTCTACTTTACAAAAATATATAGGTTTGCTAGGTTTCCCTAGGTGTCGGCAGAGCTAGGGTTAAAAAACTACAGCTAGTCACTTTGCCAAAAAAGGGTCATTTTTCACTGCAAAATTGAGGTGTGACCACGTTGCGTTTTGCGCCATTTCCTGTCGCGGGCACTAAGCCGACCCGCACAAGTGAGGTACCATTTTTCTCGTAGGACTTTGGGGAACGCGGGGTGGGTGGATATTTGTGGATCCACGCAGATTCCAGAACTTTCCATCACAGAAATGTGGGGGAAATATGTTTTTTTGTAAATTTTTTAGGTTTGCAAGGGATTCTGGGTAACAGACCCTGGTGGGAGGCACTTAAGTCTCCCCATCCTGGATTCCCCTGGGTGTCTTGTTTTCAAAAATATATAGGTTTGCTAGGTTTCCCTAGGTGCCAGCAGAGCTAGGGTTCAAAAACTACAGCTAGTCCCTTTGCCAAAAATGGGTCATTTTTCACAGCAAAAATGAGGTGTGACCACTTTGCGTTTTGCGCCGTTTCCTTTCGCGGGCACTGGGCCGACCCGCACAAGTGAGGTACCATTTTTCTCGTAGGACTTTGGGGAATACGGGGTGGGTGGAAATTAGTGGATCCACGCAGATTCCAGAACTTTCCATCACAGAAATGTGGGGAAAATGTGTTTTTTTTGACAATTTTTTAGGTTTGCAAGGGACTCTGGGTAACAGACCCTGGTGGGAGGCACTCAAGTCACCCCATCCTGGATTCCCCTGGGTGTCTAGTTTTCAAAAATATATAGGTTTGCTAGGTTTCCCTAGGTGCCGGCAGAGCTAGGGTTCAAAAACTACAGCTAGGCACTTTGCCAAAAAAGGGTCATTTTTCACTGCAAAATTGAGGTGTGACCACGTTGCGTTTTGCGCCATTTCCTTTCGCGGGCACTGGGCCGACCCGCACAAGTGAGGTACCATTTTTCTCGTAGGACTTTGGGGGACGCGGGGTGGGTGGAAATTTGTGGATCCACTCAGATTCCAGAACTTTCCATCACAGAAATGTGGGGAAAATGTGTTTTTTTTTTACAATTGTTTACGTTTGCAAGGGATTCTGGGTAACAGACCCTGGTGGGAGGCACTCAAGTCACCCTATACTGGATTCCCCTTGGTGTCTAGTTTTCAAAAATATATAGGTTTGCTAGGTTTCCCTAGGTGCCGGCAGAGCTAGGGTTAAAAAACTACAGCTAGTCACTTTGCCAAAAAAGGGTCATTTTTCACTGCAAAATTGAGGTGTGACCACATTGCGTTTTACGCCGTTTACTGTCGCGGGCACTAGGCCGACCCGCACAAGTGAGGTACCATTTTTCTCGTAGGACTTTGGGGAACGCGGGGTGGGTAGAAATTTGTGGATCCACGCAGATTCCAGAACTTTCCATCACAGAAATGTGGGGAAAATTTGTTTTTTTGGACAATTTTTTAGGTTTGCAAGGGATTCTGGGTAACAGACCCTGGTGGGAGGCACTGAAGTCACCCCATCCTGGATTCCCCTCGGTGTCTAGTTTTCAAAAATGTATAGGTTTGCTAGGTTTCACAAGGTGCCGGCAGAGCTAGGGTTAAAAAACTACAGCTAGGCACTTTGCCAAAAAAGGGTCATTTTTCACTGCGAAATTGAGGTGTGACCACATTGCATTTTGTGCCATTTCCTGTCGCGGGCAGTAGGCCAACCTGCACAAGTGAGGTACCATTTTTCTCGTAAGACTTTGGGGAACACGGGGTGGGTGGAAATTTATGGATCCACGCAGATTCCAGAACTTTCCATCATAGAAATGTGGGGAAAATGTGTTTTCTTTGACAATTTTTTAGGTTTGCAAGGGATTTTGGGTAACAGATCATGGTGGGAGGCAGTCAAGTCACCCCATCCTGGATTCCCCTGGGTGTCTAGTTTTCAAAAATGTATATGTTTGCTAGGTTTCCCTAGGTGCCGGCAGAGCTAGGGTTAAAAAACTACAGCTAGACTCTTCGCAAAAAATGTGTAAATTTTCATTGTGAAAATGTGGTGTGTTCACGTTAGGTTTTGAGCCACTTCCTTTCGTGGGCACTATGCCTACCCACACAAGTGAGGTACCATTTTTATCGGGAGACTTAGGGTAGTTCAGATTTGTAAAGCAACTGTTATTACCTTTTGATTTTTGATGCATTTCTCCCTTCCAAATGAAAGACATTGTGTAAAAAAAAAAGTCATTTTGAAAAATGACCAATAGTTCTCATGCTAGTATGAGTATTCCCAATTTCGAAAATGTGCAAATATGCACTGTTTCTAAACTCTGTAATTTGTTCCCATTTCAGAAATACATAGGTGTCTTTCATACCGATTTTTCCATGTATACATTTTCCTACAATAATTGCTATATACCCGAAACATAATAAAAAACCATTACAAAATGCTGCTCAGTTTTTTACTCTGGGTTCGTTGGGCTCTTGGTGAACCTACAAGTCCTATATATCCCCACAACCAGGAAGGTCCAGCGGATGTAACGGTACATTGCTTTCAAAGAGATGTCATAATTAGTAGGGGTGGGCGGAATTTGCGAAATCCACTTTCGCAAATTATCGCGAAAATGTTAAAAATGATTTTCTGCATGGTTGCGGCTCGCCAACTTACCCATGCGGTTGCTCGCGGGCGCGGCCATCTTGTTTTCAGCTGTCTCGCGGTGCATGATTGCGAGAAGAAAGACGTGATCGCGCGACGCATGACGTCACTGCGGGCGCGAACTGTCGTGAGACAGCGCAAATGGCTAAAAACAATACAACATCTCATGGAGAACGCGACCAGATCAAGAAAACTTGTCGGCGAACGCAGGGATTCAGGTAAGGCGATTGCGCGCGCGCGAGAATGTATTATTTTACAGCGCGAGCAAGAACCAAATTATCGCAAAGCTGCGGAATGCGGAAATTTTGACATTTTCGCGCTTTCCGCGGAACGCGAAAATGTCAAATTATCGCAATTTACGCGAACGGAACGAAATTTTAGCCGAGGCCTAATAATTAGAAGAAGTTACAGGTGAAAACGTTGACACAAAAGGCTGCTTTTTTCAACTAATTTTTAATTTTTCCAATATTTAACTGGTAGTTTCTATAAAGAAACCTTGATGGATCTACACAAATGACCACTTGCTGAATTCAGAATTTTGTCTACTTTTCAAAAATGTATAGCTTTCCAGAATCCATTATTGCTTTTGTACCCATTTCTACCATTAACTGGAAGGAGGTTGAAAGCACAAAAAATAGCAAAAATAGGGTATGTCCCAGAAAAATGCCAAAACTGTGTAAAAAATGTTGGTTTTCTGACAAAATTCTGTCATTCCCTAAAAGCTGGAGAATTGGTGATTTCAGCCCCACAAACCCTTTCTTGATACCATTTGCAGAGAAAAACCCAGACGCTTTCATTTGCAGCCCGTTTTTCCCATTTTTCACAAAAAAAACAAAATGTTGCTGTATTTTGACTAATATCTGGGAACCCTCTAGGAGAATCCACATTCCCTGGGTACCTTTAGAATCCCCATGATGTTGGAATAAAAGGACGCAAATTTGGCGTGGATACCTAATGTGGTCAAAAAGTTACAGGGGCCTAAGCGCGCACTACCCCAAATAGCCCAAAAAGGCTTAGCACAGGAGGGGAAAAGGCCTAGCAGCGAAGGGGTTAAAAGAGGTACCTAATAAAAAAGCACCAATCTACAAAAATAAAATTTTTATTTTAAAAGAATTCAAACAAATGTACTATTGGTGCACTGATGTGTAATATTTTCTAGAGTATAGTCAGTAGTTACTGACATTTTTCTTTGCGGGGTCATGAGCTAGTAGGAGCTACAGTCGGGATGGGTGACTTTAAGCCATTTCCTGGGTGCTCTGCTCTTGAGTGCCAAAACCCTGGGAAAGTCCAATATTATTGCAAACCTCATATGAATAGATGAGTTCATATCTGAAGTGAATGACTGATTCACGTGCATAATCCAGAAACATATTAAAACACATCCGAAAGTAAACTTGCATAAAAGCAAATGTTCACGCGACACCTGTTTAAATGAACAACATTCCACCACTGCAGATTTGCGTAGTTTCGACGAGACTCATAGCAAAGGGAATATTAGAAATTTCTCATAACCTTTGTGTAGAAAATGGAAACTCTCAGAGTCCGATGCTCCTGTACGACTAAACTGTTCTAACCAATATTAGGTCCTCTCCTGACTGGCTACTGAAGAGAGTTGTTCTCGGAGCATCCTTTCCAGCAGACTGAGCAATCTGCATCCCTGAAGAGACAACAAAACTTGCTCGAACTTCCTCGACTATGCATTGCTGAGCATCATCACGTTTATACAAACTTGCATGTATGTGTGCTCACTGTTGTAACTGAAAGCTTTTAACATACTCAACAGCTGCAAAATCAACATAGTTTATAGACAAAGAACTGCTTCTCTTACCTCACTGTGGCATTCATATGCATCGCCGTGGCAACCGTAGCATTTTCATCATATCTTTTTGCGGCCACATTACTAACATTGTCGTAATTCCGAGTAGTTTCAAGAAGTGATTGCTCGCTGCTGTATGTTGGTGCTCCTGTGTCTGTTGCACTATCTGGGATGTCTACAACCACTGATGCGTTGTAAAATAGATCACTCAATCCTGCAATTTTTCTCTTTCCTTCATCTTCAGAACGTGTGGTGGTTCCAGCTGAGGGACCTCTACCAGTAATGACTCCACCAACAGTAGTAAAGGCGGCTCTTCCAGCATACACCGTCGTCTGAATCTCTAAGAAAAAATGCATTATCTGTATTAGATCAAATGGAAGGGAATGTAAGTATGAATACCCCTCGGTTATCTGTGCAACTAATGTCTCTTAACACCAAACCCCACTCAACCTATCTATCTGGATTTGAGGGTGTGAAATATTACATTATATTTCTTGTTTCAGTAGGTGTGGATATAGCCAACAGCGTCATCCGCTTCATCATCCAAAGTCTCAGTCCAGACATTATAATTCAGTGTCTACTCTCAGTCCAGCAGTACAAAGGTAGAGTTCAGCACAACAAACTGCTAGTGCTGCTATTTTTGCAATGGAGACTCAAAGTCCGGTGCCACTCAAATGGAGCAAGGTTAGAGGCCAATAATGACAGACTCAGAATGGTGATATTTGATGGCGCACATTTCCATACTTTAAGATAGCCCATCGCACATCTTCAAGAGCTCTCATTGGGATTTTAAAATCCCTGATTCGACTGTGTGGCTGGTTTTCGTGCTGAAACCGGGTAATTATGTGCTGTGGTATTTTCATGGAGTCATCAATAAGGCATAAGAGCACACATGCACACCATGAGTTCTATAAATTAGTTCAATTTTCTGAAACTGTGAGGTCTGTGAAGTATGTGAAATTAATAACTATGTGGCCTCCTGGAAAACACATTCTCCCTCAAGGTTGAGCAAATTCTCTTACACACCAGACAGCTGAGTGACAAAACAGCAAAGATGCTGGAGATTCACAGAAATATAACAACATATTGGTAACAGATGACGGGACTCGAAGGGCCCACGCCATGAGTGATATCTGGATAGCTCTCAAACCCCAGGCAGACAACATTAAACAAAGGAAATTCTGTAAGCCTATGGTTGGTGATTGTTTTCGACGCAGGTCTGCCAAAAAAAAGATTTTTAAATCGGATGGCCCCTTCAAAGTCTCGGAACAGTATAACCTTTGTTGGACTTGGCCCTTCTGGCAGGTTCACCCCTAAACTTTTTTGCTTTTTATTGTGACCTGGTGTTAGTGATTTTTGGCCTCTGCGCACTTTACCGCTGTGTCCCAGGGTAAAGTGCGTGCGTGTAGTGAGGTTGGCCTGCCCTCCCATAGGAATGCATGGGGGAATGTATGTGTCCCGGGTAGTTCCTGATGCGTGGGGAGTGCAGGTGCGAGTTTGGTATGTGCGGACTCGTGTGATGAAATGCTGCGCGATGATGTGTGCGGCGTCAATGTACCTAGTGTGGAAGTGCCACTTCTAGAAGTTGGCATTTCTGTGTGCAGTGTGAGATGAGTGCCTTGTCTGGCGATTGGCTGGCTGAGGTCATGTGATGGGCTAGGGAATCCCCAGAGTCAGGATGAGTCACCCAGTGGTGAATGGGGAGGTCAGCAGCCAGATGGGAGGGAGGAGTGCACCTGGGACCTGAATAGGGCTGGGCTTTCCCCACACAATGCTGGCTCCGCCCCCTGTGGTGCGACTGATGACCCTGGCCTGTCCTGTGAAAGGAAGGAGAGGAGCTGAGCAAAACAAAGTGCTCAAGTGCTCCTGAACCAGTTGTAACTGGTTCTGCCCTAAACCCTGTGCTGTGTCACAAAAGGTAACCTGTATATAAAAAGGGGCTGTGACCCCAAGTAAAAGGTTCTCTGCTGATCCTAACTGAGGGGGCCTGCTGCTGCTGCTGGGCGCCAGGAGGACCGCCACTGGGGACTGCCTCCCTGCCTGGAGGGCCCTGTGAGCTGGCCCCTGGGCCCAGCCCTTGCCCCCCTGCCTTCCTAAGAACTTTTTGCTCCTGGGAAGCGCTATCTCTTTACCTGCTGGGGACCGCTGTGGTTCCAAGGGAAAAAGGGCTGCATTTCTGGACTGAAGAGCGCCTGACTGTCCGGAGGAGCGCCTTCGTTGGGCCCGGCAGCGCTGAACTGCGTTGGATACCGAGGGAATCCCGACGTAGGGATTCCCCCGCTTTGTGTCTTCCGAGCGGGAGCCCACCCCGCTTGTGGTGCTGCATACTACGCGGGAGCCTACCCCGCTTAATTAATTATTTTTCTATGCGGGTGCCCACCCCGCTCTACACATAGCGGAACCGCGGGTGCCCACCCCGCATGTGTTGTTATCTGAATACGGGAGCCCACCCCGTTTAGAAATCACCGCCGCTGCCCGCGGCAACCCGGAAATAGAAAGGACCCTGCCCGGACGTGGGCGGGGCCAACTCCGGACGTGCTGGGGATCGCGGGGCTCCCATGCCCTTAGGAGAGCCCCGCAAGTGCACCAGCCTGTTAGCAGGGGCGTAGGGGGCCCGAGGCACATTGCCGGTGCCTGCCCCCACCGCCGAGAAAGACGACGCCGCCGAGAGCCGGTAAGTGTGGGCGTCCCCGCAGGTCTCTCCTCGGCCCTGCGCAGCGCTGTTCTTTGTTCAGAACCACGAGAGAGGCTCCAACGTCGGACCTTCTTTGTTTTAGAGACCGAGTGAGGCTCCAACGTCGGGGGCAGTACTCTTGCAGAGCCTGTGAGGCTCCAACGTCGGGCATTCTTTGTTTAGAGTCCAGAGGGACTCCAACGTCAGGCATTATTTGTTTAGAGTCCAGAGGGACTCCAACGTCGGGGGCATTCCCTTTGCGGTAGAGCGGCCCTGGATGACAGCGGGCCGCTCCCACGTTGTCCCGCAGTGCTGAATAAGGTCGAGCCCACGAGGCTCCTGGGGATACAGTTGGTTTCCTCTTAGAGCCTACAAGTCTCCCACGTTGTTTTGGGCCCTATTAGTTATTAGAACCCAGAGGAGTGCCAGGAGGCACGCTGGTGCCAGGTTCCTTCACAGCTGCCCAGCACTTAGTGGGCAGCTGCAACGTTTAGGTGGTGCCCTGCATCCTGTGCGTTGCTGCATTCGCAGCTAGCCCTGACTCTGCTGGACAAAGGGCGTTTGAGCCCCTGAGAGGCCAGGTTGGCCTAGGGGACAGGTCTAAGTGATCTGTGCGCTATTTGTCATTATTGTCTAATGTGATTTATGCAATGCTTTGTGTATCCCTCTAGATGTATTTTCATACCTAGGAGTTTGTGTTACCTAGTATAGTGATACTAGTGAGTTCATGGTTCCCTGCGTAATATTTTCCTTTCCTAAGGTGGTTAGGGTTGCGTAGGTGGTACTTACCTGTTACCAGTGGTTACTGGTTGTGCGCTACATTTTCTAATTGGTGCTACAGTGATTATATGTGCTATGTTCTAAAGTGTTATTCCTACAAAGTGCTAGTTCTAAAAGTGCTTATTCCTGACAGTGGTCCATGAGGCCCTGTCCCATGTAGATAATTCCCCTGTACATTCTGCCCGTGCCAGTGGCACATTGTAAAGTGTGTATTTATTATCTAATGTGTTTGGTATAATACAAAGGCTATTTTTATATATAATCTTGTGTGGAGTTTCTTTTGTGGTGGGCCTTGGGTGTTGTTGCTGGGTGCGCGCGCAAACGCTTTACACATTGCCTCCGGGATAAGCCTGACTGCTCGTGCCAAGCTACCAAGGGGGTGAGCAGGGGTTATCTTTGGCGTGTAACTCCCCAGCCCTGACTAGAGTGGTGGTTTCTGCCTGGCTCTGGCGCAAGCCCTAGCCAACCAGAAATCCCATTTCTAACAACCTTTAACAGGGCTATCTTCTAATTAGTTTCCATGTATTAAAGTTAGAAATTCAAGAATTGTTTCAAATACATTTCTGATTAGTGATGGCTAGAATTAATATATATATATATATATATGTGTGTGTGTGTAGACATTAAAATACCTATTGACATTCTCAATATTGTTAAAATTTTTATCATAAATGGTATAAGTTCTTCAAGGCACAAAATAAAAATACATCAATAAGACCTTCCAGTCTTCATATTTTAGAGCAACCAAAGATCTCAGTGAAATATTAAAGCACAAACTGTCATTCATATGCATCTTGAACATGAAAAACTGATTCTAATTTAGTTTCTCACATCTACTCGCTTGTACTGATGGTCAACAAGCTGCTTGCAACATCTAAAGTATGCTGGTGGAAGCATATAACGGTTGAATTCTGAACGCAATGTACTCATTACTTTGAGAATCAACCTATTTTTAAAAAAAATATGAAGCGGGCAAATGATATATGAAAGAGGTGCTATTTTCACGGATATCTCCTGTAGGCATGGCTTCTGGGTTAGACATGAGCAAATTCTATTCCGTCGATATAAAAACCTGAATTTTTGTGATATTCTTACACCACCAAACCTCATGAACCTCATAATGACTCAAACACAGACATTTTGACGGTTACAGCCTGCTGAACGTTTCATGGGCCACTTAGTTGAAGGGGTCAGGCACTTCCTAGTTTAAACTAATCATTGAAAACAATTACAATTTCTGAATGGGAGAATAATTAACTGCTTGTGCTAAGTTTTAACAAAAACGGATATAATACCACTGCTTACTTGTTTGCATGACTTATTTAACAGCATTTTGCATCAAGATTCTTGCAATTCGAATTTATCATTAAAAATATGACTTCATCAATCCTAAAGTGGAACAGGGGCTGCTCCTTTGTTGGAGAGGATGAGCGTTTCCCCACTTAAAATCCCCCTAAAACCCCAGGGAAAATAAAATAGTAATTTATTAACATTTTATTTTTCATCTCCGTCCCGAGCCTAGCGTCAGAGTCGCTGCTGAGTAACAGCAGAAGGGAGGAGGGTGGGCTGTCTATGCATATATGTCTAAAGTGCTCATGTCTTGTTGGCCAGTTGTCATGAGTTGAACAGCCACACATGTGCACTTTAAACAGGTCAGGCCTCCAAGGGGCTGTGGAGCGCCGGGTGAGGCCGTTCCCTTCAATTAGGGCACTGCTCTCACAGCATGAGAGCAGCGCCCTGGTTGGTCAAGGGGGTTCCAGGCTCCAGCTTCCAGTTACTGTTGAGGTCCGGAGTGGATTTCGGTCACAAAACATTCAAACATTCAACTGCAGTCGCTATTATGAAAGGACGCCCTAAACACGCCCCTTCCTAATACCGATCTACAAACTCATTTTGCAATTCAGTAATAGGTAACCGAATCACAAAATAGGGCTTTGTAGAGAGAAACATGCTTTTTCCCAGTCACAAACGGCCCGATTCTACGAATCGTGCCATGTGTGACCTAAAAAAAGCATCGTACATCTAGCCCTTAATTCCACATTGTTAAAGAATACCGTTTACTTTCAGATAAAATATTTTGCTAATGAACTGCTTGATCTGAAATATATAGATGACACTTTTATTCACATTATTTGGGATACATTCAAGACTTTGATTAGAGTAAGACAAAAGCTATGAATGAGATAAAGTGCTTTTTAAAATAAAAGCCCTGGACAGAACTCTGGATCTCAACAGCGATCGCGGTCTCGGACTCACTCTCCTCCTCAGAGACATGTTTGGAACTCTGGATGATGTCAGAGTCACTGGCAATGTATTCGCGCAAACAGCGCAGAAAGATTAACCCTCCTTGGATCTCCTAAACACAATCTCATACAATGATGTACTGTAAAGAAAACAGACAGTCAAGTTCGCAAATCCCTCTTGAGATGGAGCCACGTTTTGGGGTATATTGCAGACATATTTGGGTAGCCCTGAGCAGCAGAGGCGGCATGTGTTGCTCACTTTCTTTAACTGCTTGTCTTGGCAGAATCACTAACTCTTTGCACTCACATTCATCTACCCGCTTAACCCCAACATCCTTCTAACTAGACCACAACTTTTCAACTGTCTGCCTCCAAATGACTGCTCCCACAGCTTTGTGTAATGACCTCCCATAAGGCACTATAGCACTCACTTGATGATGCATGAATAAATGAAAGCATGTGTCCTTCTAGTCTGCCATTCACATACATACCATAGGGCAGGCACTATTAAACATGCACTTAGTTTCCCTTTATGGAATTTTAATGACCAATGTGTTGAGCCATGCCCTTGTGACTCCCAGAGTAGGCAAACAATTTTACATTTTTTATTTTTTTGTAAATTTTATATGAAGTATATTAAATGGTTTTTAATTCCGTATTTTAAAAAATCAAAACCAATTAGCCTGGAACTCGCATTTTCAATGATTTTGTCCCTGGACGATGATGAACTTGTCTTTCGTGTGAGCTCTTTCTTAAAAACCGTGGTTCGTGCCCGGCTAACAATGTCTTAAAGTTTATATGGACTATTCCCCATGTGTAAACAGTATTTTATCATTTCATTGTATGACTTTACAATTGTTTTCTTTTTCTTCTGCACTTTTATGGATTGTCAATGATCCGAATAAAGTTAAAAAAAAAAAAAAAAAAAAACATACCATAGGTGCGGGCGTCTGTAATGCATAAACTGCCCCATACACAGCAGCTGTATACCATGCCATGCAAGGACAGCTGCAAAGCCATAACGATGTTATCTTTCAGAGGCTGAACTGATGGATTTAAGAATGCTGGGGATGGATCAGCTGGTCGGTATCAAAATTCTGAAAGATACAAACACATATGCATAGATGTAAAGCAAATAATTAATTTGGAATTGATTATTGTACATGAGAGATATTACATTCACTACCAAAAGAACAGTTCTCGATAGGAAACCCCTAATATAATTTATTTGGCTCGCTTTACCACAAAATCAAAATATATTAGAAACAATTGATTGCCAACTACACACTCATAGCAGTGGAAGTGACCTAGCTTTAAAAACCCTGGTGATGATAGATGCACTTGGGCCTTTATGCTAGTTTTGTGGCAACATAAAATCGTTGTAGCATGTTGTATTGTATGGTACTATTTATAAAGCAACTCTTACCCATGATGAGGTGCCAAACTATGTTAGCAATTGGCATGGACATCGATTCACTAAAAGACCAGTGTAAGTGATGTCACATACCCTTTGACCTTAATAATAGCACAGGAAGTGACATAATAGGACCTTTGAGCCTGAATCATACCCCTGATGACATCACAAAAATTGACACAGCTGAACTTCCAAATTCAATGCATCATTAATATAAACCAAAACACAGACTAATGTCTATATTAGATACCACCTACATTAGAGTGCCGACATGATCTTTGAAAGTTAGGATGAAAAATACTCTTCTAAGTGGGCTGGAGGGTCTCCCCCCGAGAGAAGTTGGAAAGAAAATTAGATCAAATCGTGCTTTTTAAAGCACGATTTGGGGGGGGGCGGGGTGGTTCTGAAAGGGCACTTGTTAAAGAACCAAGCCCTTTTATGACGATTGTGAGTTGATACTAAGTTTTCCAAAATGTGTTATGGGTGTCCGCATACATCAATAATTATCTTCATTGTGCCAGAGCCAGCATTTTGTCATGGTACCCACAATGTGTCCTGGGCGCCCCCTTGTGCCGAATGTTACATGCAATGCATCAGGTAGTGAATTTTGGGATTAATGCCTTTCATATATCATGAATGGTACTTATGTCAAAACTTACCTCTAGTATGTAAGCATTTTGTCATGGTTGCCCACCTTCCATATGTCACCTTTGTCCTTCCTTATTCCAAAAATTACCTTCAATTGACTAGTGCCAGCATTTTACCATGGGTGTCCCCTCTGCCAAGAATTTCTTCAAATATACCAGTCAATCAATCAATCAATCATAGGCATTTATAAAGCGCACTACTCACCCGGAGGGTCTCAAGGCGCTAGGGGGGGGGGGTCCGCTACTGCTCGAACAACCAGGTCTTGAGCTTCTTCCTGAAGGAGAGGTGGTCTTGGGTCAGGCGTAGTTCGGTGGGGAGGGCGTTCCAAGTCTTAGCGGCCAGGTGGGAGAAGGATCTACCTCCTGTTGTCGCTCTGTGGATGCGGGGGACGGCTGCGAGGGCGAGACTGGTCGAGCGGAGGTGGCGTTTGGGAGCGTAGAAGTTGAGGCGGCTGTTGAGGTAGGTCGGGCCTTGGTTGTGTAGGGCTTTGTGTGCGTGGGTGAGGAGCCGGAAGGTGATTCTTTTGTTGATTGGGAGCCAGTGCAGGTCTCTCAGGTGTCTGGAGATGTGAGTTCGTCTGGGGACGTCGAGGATGAGTCTCGCCGAGGCGTTCTGGATCCGCTGGATCCCCACCGAGACCAGGAAAACAGTCACCCAGGCCCTCGTCACCAGTCGACTGGACTATGGCAACGCCCTCTACGCCGGTACCACCGCCAAGCTCCAGAATGTTAGATTTTCGATTTTGCTTTTCTTACAGTGTATTCCATAACAAAAAACTAAAATGGCCTCTTTAAACCACTTCTTGTAGGTAGGTTCAGTCTCACTGAGTCGGCGTTCAGCGTGGTTTGCACTCTCATATCCTTTAGATTCACACCCACTTTCACTTTTCTTCTCATTGCAGTGTCTTGGTCCTGAAGAGAACCTCAGCATCTAAATTCTACGGGGTTCGAAACGCGTAGACCTTCTTTCTGTTCTCTCCATTCATTCGCATTTCTAGTCCGTTTGGGTGCTTTGCTTTATGTAATTATAAAATGATGACAAATTGATTACATTTTTTTGTACACCCTTACAGCGGCACTATCTTCAAAGTGTTCTTGTTTGGAGATTCCTTTGGTGGTTTCAGATTCTTATTAATTACAACCAAAGGCATATTGATTCTAGTTGTTTGTGTGAGTGCTTGTGTGGATGAGGAGTGGTGTATGATTGATTGTTAGAGCCGTTATCTTGCCATTAGGGCAGTAGAGTCTCAGTGTGTATTTTTACTGTTGCAAATATATTAATTGTTGGTTGTGAATACAATTTTTTCTTCTCTTTGTTTACTACTTTGAACTTTGATTGTTTGTCCAGACCAGTATATTTTCAGAAAATAATTCATTTTGTATGATAAAAAACAGATCAAGTCTGAATAAAACACTATTAATTAGTACAGACGTGGTTGTTCTATTTTTCTTCTACAGTCAATCAGGATAAATATTTGTCAGCATTGGTACTTTCTTTAGTTTCACGTGATTAAGATAGTAGGCAGTTACCCTGTGATGGACAGTGAGGCCCTGGGGAAAGAGAACCCCGCCCCTCCAAAAAGCCCAAAGAGTTAGACCCAGAGAGTGATGAAGAGGACACTATCATAGAAGAACTTCGGAGGGACAGGTCAATCCATGTATAATGCAGCACCAGGAGCAGGAAATACGCCCCATAGCCACGCAGAGAACAAATCTATCACACCAACCCCCATAGGCAAGTGTGCCTCCACGCTACACTAAGGCAGGAAGCAGACAGGTCCCCTTGGTCCTGAGTACCTCTTCAACCACAACCTAACCTAAGATGAGCTCCTTGCCAGCCCCTATTTTTTATTGTTTTAGAAATGTATTTATTGTTTATAACAAGGTTCAGAAAAGAACAAGGTAGGCCAAGTCTTGCATACACCTGTACATTATTGTTGGGTATTGCTTCCGGACTCAGAACTCCATAAATAACGGGTAGTATCGAAGACAAGCATGAACAGTACAGCAAGGACATTGCAATCATTATCAGAGCAGGAAAGGAGAGGACAAAGAAAGGAGGTCAGGAACTCAGTCGGCTGTCTCCTGACTGGCTGTCTCCAGGGAGTTAGTATCAGTGGGTGCCAGAGGAGAGGCCTTGGGAGAGTCTGGAACAAAGGTTAAGAAATACATACAAAGGGGTTGCCAAATATCTTTGGGTCTGGAGGAGGGAGGTTGCAGTGTAGTGTAGACCTCACTGGTAAGGTCCCTGTATGTCATGTTCTTGAGCCACCATGGGGCCACAGTAGGGTGATGTGTGTTGCCCCAGTGCGAAAGCAATTTCTCTCTCAGCCAGTAATAAAGCAAAAGCGGAGAAACAGCGAAGATGTTTAAGGATAGATAAAACGTTGCCCAAGAGTGCCAAAAGGGGGGTGGGCACAAGAGTGAGTGAGATCATGTGTGATAGGGCTCAAAGATAGCTGTCCAGTATGTAGTGAGAATAGGGCAAGTCCATGTCATATGTGCGAAATCAGCATTTTATTTAGGGCATTGCAAGAATCTGGAGGGAGCTATCTTGGCCAGGCTAGACAGCGTGCTGTATGTTCTATGTAGAAATCGGAAATGAAGCAATTTCTGACGGTGGTTGGGGAATACAAGTAGGAGTTGTGTGCAGTAATACGACCAATCAGAGTCGTTGAGGTGATGGCCGAGATCCCATTCCCATAGCCGTCTGACTTTACTATCATGAGTATGTTTAAGGGCCATGCTGGCACGACAAAGTCTAGAGACTAAGTGCTTACCATCAGGGTCTGTAATTAAAAGTGTGCGAGGCTCGAAGCCTTTAGGTGCCGATGGGTAAGTAGGGAAGAGCTAGCCAACTGTGCGGGGTAATCTTCGGAAAATAAATTGATCCATGAGTTTGGCATGTGGAAGGTTCAGATCTGGAGTGTGGAAAACAACACGACTGTTCGGAAATAAGTCACCGAACATATGGAGAGCATGTGTGCGGTGAGAATACACTCTACCAATTTGCCTGAGGTGATTGGCAGCTAAGGATTGGGAAATAGCAGCAGTGCTGATGAATATAAGAGGCCCCGCCCCAGTGTCGTGCAGAGTCTCTGGAGGGCCTAGCTAGTGGTTGAGTCTGTATATCTGTGGGGTCAAATTTGTGGGCTTGCTGGAGTAAGGCTGTCTGTGGGACAGGGTCCTCCAGGTCACACTCAGGTTCGGCAGATGGTAAGCTAGAGTCGGGGTGATACCAATGGTGGTCAAACTGTGATTGTGAGACAAGAAAGTACGTGTAAAAGTCAGTAACAGCGAATCCTCTATGTTCATATGGGAGTATGACAGTATCCCAGGTCACTTGGGGTCTCCGGCTTCCCAAATCAGGTGAATCAGCAATCAATGCAGATTCGTAAAAAAGGGGAGGGTGAGGGGGTATAGGAATACTTTTAAACAAACAGAGAAAATGGGGGAGGACCATCATTTTTATGTTGGCAATCCTGCCCACTATGGACAAAGAGAGGCAAATCCAGCATTCGATCTGGTCTGTCAATTTCCTAATGGAGGTGCCATAGTTGAGACAAATGATTTGTTCCTTGTCTCTATGCAAGATGATGTCCAAGCAAGTGGGTACTTGCAGTGAGGGAAATCCGTAGCATCGGTGATGGGAATAGCTCCGACTTCCTCCAGTTCATGTTTAAGCCCGAGAGGGCAGCAAAACAAATTATTTTATATATGAGAGAGGTTAGATTCTCCGAGGGCTTTTTAATAAACAGTAGGAGGTCTTCCGCATACATTGAAATGAGTAGTGGGCCCAGCTTGAAGTGAAGTCCCCGGGGTAAGTGCTTCTCCTGAAATTGGCAGACTAGGGGGTCCATTGCAATGATAAACAGTAGATTGGAGAGGGGGCATCCCTGTCTGGTGCCCCTTGTGATGGAGAAGGAGTCGGATAAGGAGCCATTAACTCGGATGTGGGCAGCTGGCACGGACTATAAGAAGGAGACCAGGGCTATGAATTGTGTGGGTATGCACAAACATCTGCAGAGTAGCATGCGGAAAAGGCCACTTTAAGGAATCAAAAGCCTTCTCTGCGTTGAGAAGAGCAACTGTGGCTGGACGGTAAGTAGGTTGAGTGATGTGGATCTGTGGGGGATGAATCCAGTTTGGATGTGGGGAACAATTTGGTCCAAAAGTAGGGAGAGCCTGTTAGCCATTGCCTTGGCGAGAATTTTATTATCGAAGTTTTATTGGGACAGGGGCCTGTAAGAGGTGCAGAGGGTTGGGTCTTTGTCAGGTTTCAGTAGAAGAGTGATCGCAGTTTCTCTCATGGAGGAGGGAGGACAGCCCTATCCAGGGCCTTTACGTATACCTCCAAGAGACGGGGTATATGGAGACCTTTATAGGCTTTATAAAAAGAGTCCGTGAGGCAGCCAAGACTGGGAGCCCTGGAACTATCTATGGCTGAGGCGAGCTCCTCCTTTCCAACTCCTAAAACACTGAGTGTCCCTCAAGCTCAGTTTGCCCCAAGCAGTCAGGTAGTCACTGGGCCCAAAATTGTCTTAATTCCTACAGATTCGATGTGAAGAATCATAAAGACTTCCATGCAGGCCGAGGTACCTAGGACGACCCCAGCATCGGGTGGATCAGTTCCACAGAAAATAAATATCGACCAACTGAAAACTGAACTTGAAGAGATTGTCAAGGGAAACGTAGAATTAGAGTTCCTAGAACATTACATGGAAGTCAAATCGATTTACTTGGGCATAAAAGCTGAAATAGTGGCTTGGGAGGTGTCTGCAAAGATGGAGATCTAGCGGATGAGTGTGGGCATGATCTGACCAAGAGAAAGAAGTTGAGAAGAAACACTAGAATGACGGTTGGTGACAGGGACTTAAGGGCATTGAAGCCAAAGGGGAAACGTCCATTACAATGCAGGCATTGCATCGCAATGCTTTTACAACACAACTTTTACAACGCAAGTGCCTTTACATCGCATATCATTACAAAGCATGCCATTATATTGCATGTCATTACAACACATGCCATTACAACACATGCCATCACAATGCATTATAAGGTTAGTAATGGAGAATTTAAAGTTTTAGGGTGGGTATGGGTTTTGGGGTAGTTGGGAATAGTGATTTTTACCCCTACGCTATCCAACACTTTCCCTACTGTTGCACTCACTGGAGTGGGAATAGTAATTTTTACCCCTACGCTATCCAACATTTTCCCTAATGTTGAACTCACTGGAGTGGGAATAGTCATTTTTACCCCTACCCTATCCAACACTATCCCTACTGTTGAACTCACTGGAGTGGGAATAGTTATTTTTACTCCTATGCTATCCAACGCTTTCCCTACTGTTGTACTCACTGGAGGGGGATTCGCAATTTTTACCCCTACGCTATCCAACATTTACCCTACTGTTGCACTAAAAGTATTATGTGTTGTAATGTGTTGTAATGGTATGCATTGTAATGGAATGCATTGTAATGGTAGTTTAAAAAAATGTGTTGTAATGGTATACGTTGTAATATCATGCAATGTAATGGTAGTTGCGTTGTAAAAACTGCGATGTAAAAGCATGTGTTGTAATGTTTTGCATTGTAACCTCATATATTCAAGCCAAAGCAATTGAGAACGCGTCTGATGGAACTGATTGAATGTATCAGAGAATGGAGTGAGCTGGAGAAGTTCAGGAAACAATGGACAAAGAAGTAGAGGTCCGTGGTGAGATGGAGGAAGGAAACGACAGGGGAAGGAAAGGGAGAGGACACATGAGTGGTGGTGAAGGAGTACCCCCCTAAGGGAGGTTCGGGGAGGAGCTTCGGTACCCATTACGTGGTCACGAGTTGACCTTTTCCATTTCACTAATTCACTCCCTAAGTTAATGGACAACCCTTACAAGTGGTACACCCAGTTAGATAGGATTGTGACCATCTCCAAGGTGCTGTGGCAAGACTTAGATATGTTGTTTAAAGTGGCAGTCCCAATGACTTATGTACAGACTGTAAGAGGGCAGTAGACGGGCTGATAAAGGAAGCCCTAAGAGTAGCAAACACCCACCCCCAATAGCAAATACCAAGTACGATGCAGTTAGTGCCTACTTTAAAACGAAGGTCCCCCCACAGAAATGATTTGGGGCAAGATATTCAGAACCGAACAGGAACTCAAGAAACGGGTTCATGCGTATTTTGAGCGACTGATGCAAGTATACAGAGAACATAGCAGCATAACAGCATAAATGACCACATTGGTGACAATAATTTATCGCATCCTTTGTATATGGGCTCAGACCTGAGATTAGTTCCCAAATAATATAGGGTGTACTCTGCTAACAGTCCAAGCCGATGGATGAGATCCTACACTATGCCAAACACAGCAGTGACACATTAGAAGCTAAGTGGAAGGCATTGAAGCAGCAGTATATGTTTGCCCTGACCAAGTTGGCACAGAATAGAGGAATGAGAGAATGTGACCGATGCAGGATGTAACTTTGATGCGAGTAATGGATCAAACCTACAAGGGGTTGCCATGCCATTTGGAGGGAATGTACTGGAGCATGGGAGGGAACGAGGAAATGCAAACGATACAAACGAACAAGTTACTTACCTTTGGTAACGATATATCTGTAAGAGACATATATCAGGTATAGTTTCCTTACCTTAGAATTATCCCCAGGCGTCAGACTGGATCCAGAGAATGTTTCTTCAGCATTACCCCTGTGCATCGGTAGGTGGCGTCGGTCGATTCCGCGTTCATCGTTCAAGTCGTGATCGCCGGAATGACGTCGCAGTATCTACTTAGATGCCCCCCCTGCATGCTGACGTCAGTTCTTTAAACGACATTCCACGCCATAAGCGCAGAGCAATGCAAGACACTCAACACTGGTGCACAAAACTAGGGCCCTGAAAGGGAGTTCCTTACTCTAGAAGTCAGTTCGCAGAACGGGGAGGATGGGTGGGGCGGTACGTAATCTATAACAAATATATGTCTCTTACAGATATATTGTTACCGAAAGTAAGTAACTTGTTCATCTGAAAGAGACTATTAGTTATAGATGCCTTATCTTAGAATAGATACCCCAGCAAAACCAACCCCGAAAGTGGGTCTGCGAACTAAGTTCACACCAGAAAGTTCTAGAGAACTGAACAGCCAAAGAAGCCGTCTCTCCGGACTTGGCTATCCAGGCAATAGTGTTTAGTGAAGGTGTGCAATGATACCCAAGTGGCTGCCTGGCAGATGTCATGAATGGGAACTCCACGTCCCAAAGCAGTAGTGGCTGCTGTTGCCCTGGTGGAATGGGCGCGCAACCCCACTGGAGGTTCCTTCTTCGCCAAGGAATAGAACATTTTAATGCAAAGAACGACCCATCGAGATATTGTTCGTTTTTGCACGGCCCGACCTTTCTTGGTGCCCACATAGCCAAGAAAGAGCTGATCATCCACTCGGAATTGTTTTGTTCGATCCAGATAAAATGAAATCGCACGTTTTGGATCCAGACGGTGGAGCCTCTCCTCCTCTTTAGAAGGATGCGGGGGCGGGAATAAGGTGGGCAAAGTGATGAGCTGTCCTATGTGGAAAGAGGTAACCACTTTGGGAAGAAAACAAGGTCTAGGGCAAAGGACAACCTTGTCCGGATGAACAGCCAGGAAAGGAGGTTTAGAAGAAAGAGCCTGAAGCTCACTTACCCTGCGAGCAGAGGTGATGGCAACCAAAAAGGCAGTTTTGAGAGTCAATCGTCTGAGAGGACAATTATGTAGCGGCTCGAAAGGAGCACACATAAGGTAAGTCAGAACAAGGTTCAAGTCCCACTGGGGCATTACGAAAGGAATTGGAGGAAACAGGTGAATAATGCCCTTAAGGAAGCGATTTACAATAGGGGACTTGAAAAGAGAAGGCTGATCAGGCAGAAGAAGAAAGGCCGAAATGGCCTAAAGAAAGTCTTTAGGAGTACCCAGAGCAGAGCCCTGCTGGGCCAAATAAAGAATGAATAGGAGGACCTCTGAAAGAGGGGCAGGAAGGGGATCCACAGCCTTTGCTGTACACTATGCCACACATTTTTTCCATCTACAGGTATATACCGTTTTGGTGGAGGGACGCCTGGCTGCCAAGATACCATTACAGACTTCGGGAGGAAGGTTGAAAGCTGTCAACTGTTGCCGCTCAATCTCCATGCAAGGAGGTGGAGGCTGGACAGGTTCGGGTGAAGGACCGTCTCCTGCTGCTGCAACAGAAGATCCCCCCGAAGGGGCAGTCTGATCGGAGGATCGATGGCCATGTTTAAGAGCTCGGGATACCACACTCTTCGTGCCAAGTCCGGAGCCACAAGAATTACTTGGGCCCGGTCGCGCTTGATCTTCTTCAGCACTCTAGGTAGAAGTGGTATAGGTGGAAAGGCTTATAGAAGAACGCAGCTCCACTCACGATGAAAAGCGTTGGCTAGCGAGTGCCGCCTTGGAAATTCCAATGCACAGAACTGCTAACATTGCATATTCTCTTCGAAAGCGAAGAGATCTAACCAAGGCTCTCCCCACTGCTGAAAGAGACCTTGCACCACCTCCGAGTGAAGACGCCATTTCTGATCCATCATTCACCGGCGGCTGAGTTCATCCGCCCTGGCGTTCAGGGAACCCGCCAGGTGTTGAACCACCAGGGACATGCCCTGATGTTCCAGCCACTTCCAGAGACGAAGGGCCTCCTGACAGAGGGTCCTCGATCCCACCCGGCCTGTTTGTTGCAGTACCACATGGCGGTAGTGTTGTCCATGAACACCTGCACTACTCTTCCTTTGACAGGAGGAAGGAATGCCTTCAGTGCAAGACAAATCGCCCAGAGCTCCAGAAGGTTGATGTGGAGCTCGGACTCCACCAGAGGCCAGAGGCCTCTGATCTCCGCCTCCCCCATGTGGCCGCCGCACCCCAGAAGTGATGCATCTGTCACCACTGTGAACCCTGGGTGGGAAAGGGAGAGGGCCCTGCCGTTGACCCAATCCTGGATCGTTAGCCATCACTGCAATTGGTGTGAAGTGCCCTCCGAGATGTGGATGCAATCGGAAAGATTCCCCTGATGCTGTGCCCATGATCCAGGAGGCCATGAGGCCCAGCAGCCTCAGAATCATTGTGACTGCAACCCAGGATAGAGGCTGAAAGATTGAAATCATAGCCCGAATATACCAGACTCGCTGCTGTGTCCAGAACCACTCCAATGAAAAGGAGCTTCTGAGAGGGAATCAGATGTGACTTCGGCATGTTGATAGTGAACCCCAGCGAATGCAGGAGGTCCGCCGTAGTCTGGAGGTGGGAGACGACAGCCTTGGGTGAACTCGCCTTCAACAGCCAGTCGTCGAGATAGGGGAAGACTGGAACCCCTGACCTGCACAGATGAGCTGCGACCACCGCCATCACTTTCATGAATATCCATGGGGCGCTGGTAAGGCCAAAGGAGAGTAAAGGGAACTGAAAAGGCTCGTGGCCTACTCGTGAACTGTACCGTCAACCGTAGGTAACACCGATGGGCAGGCAGGACGGGGATGTGAAAATAGGCTCCTGCAAGTCCAACGCTACCATCCAGTCTCCAGGGTCAGGGCAGACAGGACCTGAGCCAATGTTAACATTTTTAACTTCTCCTTCCGGAGGAAGTTGTTGACGTCCCTGCGATCCAAGATAGGGTGCAGGCCTTTGTCCTTCTTGGGCACTGGGAAGAACAACCACGACCTACTTCTGGCACAGGGCCTTGCTCGATGGCTCCATTGGCCAAGAGAGCCACAACTTCTTGACGGAGAAGGGCCAAGTGATCCTCCGAAATGCGATGGAGTGTGGGTGGCATGGAGGGAGGGGTAGTCTTGAAGGGGAGGGAGTAGCCCCTTCGGACTATCTGCAAAACCCACCTCTTTTTGATTGACACTGGCGCTCCTCATTCAACTGTGCGTACCGTTGAGGTCCCGTTGTAATTGTAAGCATCTCAAATCAGGAACACTCTAATCTGGTTTCAGCTCCTGTTCTAGTGAAGATAGGCTCTACATGAGATTAGCAGCAATTTGTCATTTGCAACTACCGGCAAGTAAATCTGTTAGGAAGAGAGTTTTTGTGTGCGGTAAACTGCATCATATATTACACACCTAATGGAGTTGAGCTGGAGACCCATGCATCAGATGACAAGTTTAAATAAAAGGGCCCCAAGCAGGGATCTACCCACTATAAACCAGAGAGCTGAAAGGGTGGGAGCATCCCCTGGCTTGTGCAAGTGCCCCCCCCCCCCACCGACTAAGGTCCCCAGCAGTCTTTCCGTCCCACTGAGGATGAGCAGGTTGTGGGGTCACCCCACCAGTGCTTACCCTAGTGGGGCAGAAAGCCCAGTAGAATCCATGGTTTGTCGTTAAAAAAAAAGGCTGGGTTGGGAGCCTGTTCTGTCAGTGGGCGACAACCGTACCAAGGCAGATCAGACAGTCTTTATACCCAGGGAAAGCATGGGTGAGGGGTTATCCAATTATGGAGTCAGGCCACATGCCCCAACCCTTGAAGCCCCAAAGCTCTTTCTGCTCCTTGGGGTGGACTGAATGGGGGGAATAACCCTAATCTGGCTAACCCAGGGGAGTAGAAATCCCAATAGACAACGGGGTTTGCGGCAACAAAAAAAAAAGAATGTGATGAGAGCTGGCCTGATCTGGCATCAGGCCACTTCAACACTCCTTATGCAACACATTCTTTCTGATCCCATCAGAGAGAAATTGGGGGGTTTCATAATGGGAGTTTTAACCCCTCTCTGCCACTTTATTTATCAAAACTATACACAAAGAAATCCTAATTTTCTCTCAGTTGATATGTGGGATCCCTCCAGTATTTGGAGATAGGGGACACTGATTCTGGGTTGGAGTATGTCATGTAGAGTGCTAGCTCTGGATGAAATGCCTCAACTCTGCACTTCAAGACTCTCTGGGGCTAGAATGATTGGATCTGCAAACTCCGATCTGCTAATTCTAATCCAAGAGACTCTAGGCCTGTCTCAATTGCTGTGTGGGCAAGGTCTGTGGGCAGCATCACAGCCTGTCCCCTGACTGCCTGTTGCAGAAGTCCATGGGGAGCAGACAATGCTCCCCCTGGACACAGATAAATCTGCCCCTCCATCTCACTGCCTGAAACTCCACCTGACTCCTCTCCATTGACACTTTACACATGTTCAAAACAGGCGGAAGAGGTCACAGTTTTTCTTCCTAGAATGGGGAAAATAGGCACATAAACGATATGGTATTTACAGGTTTGTGAAGGTTCTCTATTCTGGGGGAAGAGCTCAGAATAGCTAATGCGTGGATGCTAGCCAGAATCAGAGATTGTGGCCCCTCCAGTATCCTCAATACCCAAGCTGCCACATTTTTAATCAGGCCCTAGGTCAGCTGGCACACAGGACACCCTTACAGGCTGGCTATTTCTGAAAAGTAGATACCAGATGTATTATGCTGTGATGTGGCTTCATGGATCCCAGCAGACTATTTTACCCAGAATGTTTAGCAAGGTATAGTCCAATAAATGCAAATGTTCCCACATTTCTGAGACAGAAATCTGAAGGGTTTGCATTCACTGGCAAATGTCTTACCATCCTGCATTCCCACTTGTCCTGAGAAAAAACATACCTCCCATGTGTGGGTGGGGCTAATGTATCTGCTAGGAACGTACCAAATTAGAACCCATGGGACAATCACATTAAGGCTGTACTGACTGGTTGATGACTTATTTAATAGGTCCAACCACAAATACTTTGTATCAGTTTCCTCAGGAGAAGAGTGGGAATGCAGGACAACTCTTCCTGTTGGCTGAAAGTTCAGAACATTCAGTGATATAATTATGAGGAAATTGAGTTTTCACCCATCCTTTGACCTCTAGGGAATTCAGGGTAAGAAAAAGTATTGGGATCCCCACAAGCCACATGACCTTTGACTAGCCTTGGTATCTAGTTTTCAGGAATATCTGGGGTTGGTAGGTTTCCCTGGGTACCGGCTGACATCGGGGCCAAATACCTCAGCAATCAGTTTCCCAGAATGAGTGAATTTCAAAGGAAAAATCTTGACATTATCAAGTTACATTTTGTGGCCTTTCCTAGCACAGACAATAGGCCCATACAAGTGGGATAACACTTTTATTGAGAACTGTGTAAGAATGCAGACTAGTAGGACTTATTAGCGATCCACGCTGATTCCAGAACTTTCAATCACAGAAATGTATGGAGAATCTGTGCTTTTAGCCACATTTTGGCAAAGGTTTAAATGTATGTACAATGTAAGTTGTAAACATGTTGTGCTTTAACTTGTGACCCGAGGCTGCTGACTAGTCCTGTCTGTTCCGAATGCCACTGCTAGTCAGTTGCAGACGGTAGAACTAGGGACAAGGATGCAGCACCATGGGCTCCTGCATTTTCCTAAAATAAACTACAAATATATCTTCACTTCCCTTGGATGAACTTATTATCTCCAGTTAAAGCACCACAGATGGTGATCTGAAATTCTGCTTGAGCCCCAACAGGAACAGCACAGCATGAGCTACTACAGAAAGCTCCCTTTGAACGAGCTGCATGTTGGGTCTCAGCAGACAGGTGCAGCTGGAGTACTAGAGCAGGACCAAGGCTAATTTGTATAGTGTTGGTCCTTGGCTGTGGGCATAGAGGGAGCAAATCAAATGATGAACTGGAAGGCAGGCACGAGTAATTTCTATGATCTGAGATTAATTAAAGCATTTCACCCATCACTTTTTTTGTTTTTCTGTAGAAAAACCCTATGTGAGATGGCACTGCCCCAGCATAGGTCCTATATTTCTCTGTGGTATAGGGTTCAAGCTGCTCTCATTGACGAAGCCAAACAAGGCCAAAACTGGTTGATTGTTCCCGTTTAGAGCAGGCGAGGCCTAACAGTCGGGTGTGTCTGTCCCCATTGCAGCAGGACCATTGCTTAATTACTTACTGTTGGTCGCTCCTTAAAGTGGCACTAGGAGCAGAAACCGTGGACTAGAAGTGGGCCAGAGTAATTACAACTGGTTGAGATGAATTCAATAATTCCACCCCCCACTTTTTTTGTTTTTCTCAGTTAAACCCTCTAACAGTGAAGGCTATACTCAGACCAAGTGACAAAGCTGACTGTAATATTTGAATCAAGCTGCAGCTCACTGGTCAAATAAGGCTGAAACTAGTCCAGGATTGCTGTGGTCCCTTTCAGAGAAGCTATGGCCTAGCAGGGCTGAACTGTTGCCACTGGGGCAGGTTATCCTTTGACTGTAAAGGCAAAGTCAGTATAAAACGGTGAACTGGAATCTAACTCAGAATTATTAAAAGTGGTCGAGAGAGTTTAATTCAAATATTCCACCAATAAGTTTGCTTTACTCATTAGAACACCCAGGAGCAGATTTTGTAACACTTTGTACCGGGTTTGCATCACAAAACAAGTTAGACAGGACTTTGCATCAAACATGTACACCTCCTCGAGGGAGACCTAACATTGGAGAAAAGGTTTCTTTGTTCCAAACGTTTCCAACTCTCCATATATGCTGTACTGTGCAGCACACATGCAAACTTGGAAGCAGTATAAGGTATGTCTAGAAATAGCATTTTGTACTGTAGGGGTATTCTTCCGGTACAAAATATATGCTTGGCATAATACACTTGCACTATGGTGAAAGTATGTGTGTGTGTGAGACACAAGGTTGCCTAAAGTGTGGCAACGGTGGGGTGCAGGGGGAGAAGAAGAGATAAACAGCCCCATATCTTAGTGTATATGGTGCTGTTCTGCTGTCCCTCTTTGACACGGCACAGCTGCATTAGTTGCTGTGGTGCATTGCTTCAAATGTTAGTAAATCTGCCCCCCCCCCCAACCACAGAGGAATGACATATACGTCCAGATGTGGGTTCCATAGCTCACTTTACCATTGGGCTCAAGTCACACCTTTTCGATGAGGCCCAAGAAGTCCACAACCAGGCTGGGGTTGCTGTGTCCCCATTTAGTGGGGACACGTCCTACTAGATTGTGCTTGGCTGTTCAACTGACTCCACTGAGCAGCATGGCTTTCAGCACCTGGATACCCTTGCAGGTGGTTCACCGTGCTCTAAAAATCCAGTTTGATTGATTGAGCACTATTCTCTTTGGGGGATGACCATGACTAATTTGCACTTGGCTGGTCCCTGGCCCTCTTAGAACATTGAACAAAAAATCTGAAAGAATGCGGCCCAGTGTAATTACTAATATCGGACATTAATTCAAGCACTCAACCATCACCATAGGCATCAAAGTTCCATAAAACATACAATAAGCATAAGACACACGAAATGTTAAAAACAATCATATTTGCTGAAAAAACTCACTGCGAAAATTAAAACCTATATATGAATTTAAGACAGATGTTTAAAAAAAACACAACTTAGATCAGTGAATTACCCTGGCTCAATCTCGTTCTCAAAGTATTCCACCCACTGCTTAGTTTGTTTTTCTCTGTAAGATGCCTTAAGTGTTACTGTTGACATATTTGCCTAGTAACAGTGTGCACAATACTGTATGTAATCATGGTGTCTGCAATAACTACTCATAGCTTTAGACAATTAAACCATTTAAAAGTAATTTAATTAGAGCCAATTAATTCTTTCACTTCAGTCAATGCATGCCTTAGTGTTTATCCTAATTCAAATAACTAATGAGCATTCACTTTCTTTGTACACTAATCGATGAGTCATGGATTAAGATGTGCTGTAAATGGGCCATTTCTGATGTTAATGCTTGTTAATTCACTCTGAACAGAGCATTATGTCCCACGCTGTGGGTGAATGTTAATGGCAAAGCGTGAACGCGTAGCCTGATGCTCATTCATTCGTCTAATGCACTCCGAAATGAATGCCTATTGCTTGTGAGTCATCGCTGAACTGAGCTCAAAAACAATGGCTTCCAACGAAGGCGTCAACTAACAAACTGCAGGTATGAAGTGCAAAACGCCTAATGTATTAAGCTGTTGACTTGTACTCCAGGTCAGACTGCGACAGAAAATAGGCCAGGGCACCACATTAAAAGGAGCCGCCACTGGTGAATCGGATAGCTAAAAGAAGTGAGCCACATTTGGAAGTTAGGACAGCTTAAACTTGTAAAAACAAGTTGCATACAGCTTTTGCAAGGTCCGGGCGACTGCATGCACTTGTTTGTCTGCTGTTAGCAGCGTTTCTGGTAAGATCAGAGAAACCATTAGTAAAGGCCTGCCCACTAGACCATAAAACGGGCCCACAAACAGCCACAAAATGGCCCATGCACTGATCTGTGAGCCCAGCCCTTCGGGCACTGTCAGGTTGCCCTCTAGACTTGTCAGACCCTGCCTGAATTGTGTTCATCTTCATCTTGGACCGGTAGGTAGCTGCCACTGTGCATCATCACAATAGTGTTTTCTAGACAGTGCACACAGACAAAGTCTATCTGGGCATGTAGCTGTCTTTCAGGTGCTTTAAGAATTCTACTGGTCCCCAGTTTCAGTTACACATATGGAAAGCTGAACATCCTCTCATAAACTCCTCGCCCTGATCTATCGAGTTTTAGGAGCAGGACCTAAACAGGAAGGGCTGAAGGAACGAGCAGGCAGCATGTGAGCCAGAGGAAACACCGCTCATGGTCACAGCACGGGCAACTGCGTGGAGGTGGGACCCCGGGAAGCTTCAGAAGCAGGCAGCACAGGATGGATCAGGAAAAGGAAGCCAGGAGTTGTATAGGAGCAAGGGCAACTCGGGGGAGGTGGGCGAGAGGAAGAAGTGGGCAGCACAGGCAATTCAGCAAAATGATGACTTCTTATCTGTTCTTTTGCACAATTGATGTACATTTATACAGAGCTGCAAAGTCTGCTCGTACACTGGCCATTTAGTGGCCTTTGCCTGGAGTCTATGGTGGCCTGCAAAGACACATGGCATAACAAGAATGAGGGCAGTTAATAAGTACAACACCCTCAAGCGAGGTAACACTCCCAAAGTAAGACATGTAGATGGTAATCTCATCCTTTTGTAGGACTTGCATGCTTAGAATATCATTAGGGACAGCCTGGCTCCAACCCCATCGAATAAATTAAGCCCAATTTCTGCAGACTTTGGGTTGCCACATGAGCTAGACAATGTGTCCATAATAACCATCTGTCTCTGGCAGAGCTTAGGCGCACGCAATATCTTTGAAGCCTGCAGAATTTTACGTTACAGTAACCTTTCAGAGCCTTACATCAAAACACACAAATGTATGTACGACTATCATGGACTCGGTACTCTGATCATGAGAATTTAGGCCAATCCCTCTACCTCCACCTAGGGTTCTACTCGCCACCTTGAATTAGGTCAAAGATAGTAATGAAGACCCTGGCTATGGAGAAAAGGAGGGGAGAGAGAAGAGCAACTCCTGCAGGTTGGAATTTGGAAGATCAGAATGGATTCCTTAAGCAAAGAGTCTCACGTCCAATTTATCAAGGTTAGGCCTCCACCTAAAGGTGAGAGAACGTGAATTACTAAGGTGCATACATCAGGAGCCAAGCAGAGACATCTAAAAATTACAGATTGGAACTCACCCAGTGCAAGCAAGTGATATGCTGTAACTAGCCCCCAGTACTGCAAAACTAACTCAGAAGCCGAAGATGAGCAATGCGGCAGCACCGGGAGAAAGTAAGTCTGGATGGGAAAGACAAACTAACAACAAGGGTAAGAAGGCAAATAACTAATCACAATCGGTGAGGAAACACATGGACCACGAAGAACCAACAGGGGAAAAACAACAAAAGTGAAGGAACAGGTTAAACAAGGTGAGAATTAAAGCCAATAGCAAGAAGTCATAATAATCACAGTTGTCAGACGAGGGAGCTTGGAGTTAGTCAGGTCTAAATACATTGTGGGCTCTATTGACACTGAAGGGTGTCGGAGTGTGCTGGTCCTCTAGTGGCTGGAGCTGCGACTGGGAAATGTAGTCTTATGTATCACAAGGTGTAAATCGCATTGTCTCCTGTGCTATCTCTTCTGTTTGCTTTCTCTTGCCCCTAATCGTGCATCGTGAGCTAACAATGACAGCCCAACACATGCCCCTTCCCAAACACATACCGTACCGTACATTGGAACCATCAAACTTTAAATGAGGAATGGTCTTCTGACGAAAAAAAAACTGATGGTAAAGAAACTGTACGTTTTAATGCATTGGAACATGAAAATCTCCTTCTCTCTAGACATCCACTGCCTGCGCCTAATTTCAGACCTGGATGTCCAGCACCTTCACCTAATACAACAACAAGCATTGGCATAGCCAATAGGTCTCGCCTTTGGGGCCTTATAAGTGTTTAACCGTACAACAGTTAATGTTGTTACGCCAAGGATATTGTGCTGCATAACTAAATACTTATAAGGTCCCAAAAGTGAGACCTATTGGCTATGCCTATGCTTGTATTATATAAGACTGCTAAGACCCCTAAAGCTGTATTTTTCCCAGACCTAAAAATGAAGGCTTCAGATGAAAATGTAGGGCACTGCGCATAAAATGACCCACCCGGCTTAAGTCACCCTGGCACCCTAGGTTCCGCAGTCGTAGTTCATGGACTAAAGAGATATTATAAGCATCATCGAGAAATTCAAAAGGTACTTTGATGATTTTTTTTTTTTTTTAAAACAATAGGTAATTGTGTCTTGCATAAATAAATGCTAAGTTTTGCATACCGCAAGTGCCGTGCTAATACATCCAGTCTCCCGGATGTTGGTAATAACGAAAAAAAAAACAAGTAAGTAAGAAAGAAGCTCGATTTCAAAGGCTCAAGGGATTAACCTAAAAAGAAAATATCTACAGGAATCTATTTGCAAGCGGTTTATCTACAGGGTTACGATAATTTTTCACACAGGGCCCATTTCTGGTAAAAATATTTACAAGTGAAACTCCGTGAATTTAAGAACACGTTTGACGAGAGTGTACTGGTTTCGATATTTTTTATTTGACTCCCTGCCAGTCAGGCAGGATAATGCAAAAGCAACGTTGACTTTTTTTTTTTTTAAACAAATGCCATTCAGCAGTCATATCGGCAGTAGTGTTACACCATGCTCTGCTTGAAAGGAGCACACGTAAAACTTTACAAATCAACCTGGATGACGACTAGAACTAAATTGTTTTTCCCTTGCATTTATAGGTGGAATCTTGAATTCCAGGTTGCAATACATGTTTTGGTTTAGATATAACTTAGGCGGCAGAGAGGGGGTGGAAAGAGCACGTGAAGGGCAGCGCTGCATTAGTGCAAGTTGAAATGTGGTCAGACAGACCCAGCAATACACAAGTGTTGCGGCCCCATATCTTAACAGGTGCGCGCCTCGCACTGAAAGTTTAAACAAGCAGGAAGTGGGATAAGGGAGGGGGGTAGGGCACGTCGCGCCCACTAAGGCGGAGAGAGGCACGCAGGCTGGCAAATGGTGTGCACTTACGCGGCCACTTTGATGTTCTCAGTGGCAGCGCGGCTCACTGAGAACATCAAAGCGGCCGCAAAAGTGATCACGCAGGCTGACAAATGGTGCGCGCGCCCGGCGCACATGCACTGTAGCTGGAGGCCTGAAAAAAAGCCACTAGTTAGCACTTCCAAAACCCGCTTACTAAAACTCTCGCCAGAGCAGCGCTAAAGCGCTGGCTCAGGCGAGACCTAAAAAGGAGTAAGTTCCGAAGAAAGTGCAGGTGCTCGGCACAAATCCTGAAAGCGAGCCACACTTGCAAAATAAACAATGCATATAAAACGGGGCAAGGGCCGAAGAAAATAAAGTTGTGCAGACGCTATAGTATAAGCATGCCGCGATGTCAGATAAAAAAATAACGTACATGTAAAGGCACTAGTTGCCCTATTTGTAATAAAAAAATTAAAAGCAGGCGCTGTGCTGAAACGGTAGCGCGGCGCCCGGAGGCAAAGCAGGCACCCTTGCAGGAAAGCACGCTGTGGGTGGAATTGGGGAAAATCATTAAAGAAAATAGTGCTCACAGACTGTACATAAAGCAGATCGTGTAACACGACAAGTAAAAATTCCATTCCTCATGGGAGGTTACAAATGCAGACAAGGCGGTGCTAAGGAGGGACTACTAAGCATATTCATGAATCAAAAGCAACGATTTTAAAAGGACAGTAACAGGAGCAAATTGAAAAGATGGGCGGAGGTTCAAGTCCACACCTAAATATAGCATGCCTCGCAGAGCATGCGCGGCCCAGGCTCGACCTAAACAAGATTAACCAACAGACCAATGGCCCAATAGCACCACGATGACATGGCTATGAGTGATCTATACAAAAACTCCGGAGTTTAAAAAGGGCTTTAATAAATGTAGCCATTAACTCCTTACATACCGCCCCTGCAATTGTCCTACAAGAAAACTAACTCAACAGGTCTTGCTTAGTAGAAACAAGAAAACCCTCGACATGTCATCACATTTGGTCTTGTGATCAAGAATAATTTTGAATATTTCCTTGGGCAGTGCTGCCGTTAACAAACTCATAATAAATTTGGCAAAGAATGGAAAATAAAAGCATCTACATATACAGGTCTTTGTAACCACAAATGATATTGATTGCTCTAAAATTATTACTGTGTGGCATAGATATTACACCTGACCTGCTCTGGCTTAGAAGTGCACTTGGTTCCACAGACTTCTCAGGATCCTGCAGTAAGTGCTTCGACTTTACATTGAAGCCTTGACTTCTGCGCCCGAAATACTCCTTTTTTGGTGGGGTTGGGGGGGGGGGAGAGAAGAGACACCTGTTGGCAGGTGTGCACTTTATAAATCCTTTAACTGATATGTTTTCGCTGCACAATATTTGAAAAAACCTGAAGCTTGTCCCAGTTTGGAAGAAGTGTCAAACCAAATCTCTAAGGTGTTGGCTGCATTTCGAGCACTGCACAAGTGGGCAACGCAGGGTTTAGTAGCCCAAACAATCTGGAAGTTTTCACTTCAATGATAAACACCAATGATATCTGGCAGGAGAGAAATTCTAATACTGGTTAGCAGAGACTAACACTGGTTCCATAATTTGAGTCTTGGAACAGTAGGCATTCATACGAGAAAGAAAGCCAAGTGTCTTAGGATGGAAGAGTGCACCGTCAATTTATGATTTCAGGAGACGGAAAACATTTCTGCAAACTTTTATGTACCTGCCCTTGGAAAATGGAAGAAGATCGAACCGAACCATTCCCTGAGAACAGGCGGTAAGTATTAGGGAGATTCAAAAAAGGCTCTGCTAAACAATTAGAGCATTGGAGGACCTAAATGGAGCCTCGAATATTTTCCAGGCAAGGCCCAAGGAAGGACTGGATAACAGCACTGCCATATAAGAGGAGTCCATAAAACATTCCGATGCTGCTTAACTAGTACAGGTCACTGCTTCCCAGAATCAGTAGTTTTTGAACTTTTGATGTGCACATCTTTTCAGCCTAGTGGAACATGCAACTGTAGCTGCATAAGCTGGTACCCAGAGTGTCCTTTATTATGTGAACATGAGCGGGAATCAGCAATGACGTAAGCACGATGGATACTAGGGAGAAAAAGAACCGACACTTGGCCTGGGACCTGTTACACACTCTTTGGCTTGCACTTTTTATCTCGTAATTGTATAATTAATGGCTCTGCCACTCAGTATCAGGTGACGGGACCGGTACATAGGAGGAACGCAACACAGTATGTTATCTGATGGAGGTGCGGGCTATCAGATAAAACATGTTCTTTTTGTTGGCTATAGTTCGAAGATTCCCTGGCAAGTTCATCTTCTTTTCTACTACTTAGTATGACGTTCTGGCCACACCAATACCAGGGAACTGGTGGTTCGCTGCAAGATGTGCAGAATTGGCTTCTAGTGACAAATTGAACTATAATGCCACTGTGTATACTTTCTACGGTGTAAAAAAGAGGTTGCAACTAACCTCAAAACATAATGGATGTCAGCTTTTAGGCTACTGCTAATGCTAGACTCCTTTAATCAAAGCGATTCGTTAGCTAAAATTCATCCGAAATGGCTAACTGCAGACAAAAACAAGCTTTGAAAATGCGGCCGCGAAAGTGAAAGTGATCGTGATTACGATCGCTACGGAGAAAAGACACATGGCGCTGCGCGCGTGCACGTTCACGTGCACTGTAGCTTTAGGCCACGGCAGCACTTTGAAAAGCCCAGATATAAAATGTCTCTTCGAGCCTTTGGCTCGCGAGACCTAAAAAGGATCTCATCCTACTGACCAAAAACATCAAGCCACAACCAATCCAAACCTGGCTCAATGACATGAACCTGAATGGAATTGAAGCCCAACTTTCAACCTTCACTAAGAGCCAATTTTGAAACCTCAAGGAACACATCACCTAGAAGCCCATGATGATTTGGTACCAGCTAAGAAAATGAAGCCACTCCTCCTTGGAAGAGACTTCAGAACATCTGTTCAACACGTCACACTCTTGCATCTAGTTTGTGTCAATGTCATGCACAACAGCAGCCCAGACTCCACACTGGCCCTACCCTCTTTACTGCATGCTCTGTGCCACACCATGGCTCTCTTTGCCAACCTACACCACCTTCAAGGGCAGCTGTTTATCTACAAAGCCATCACAACCAGTGCTCACCACCTCGGTCTGACATGCTCCATATTTCTGGTGTCCCTCAGCAGACCCACAACATGAACATCCTCAGACTAGAGATAAATAAGTGCAAGAAAGAAAAGACTGGGTCCTGGCCTATTCCATCTATGCACCCAGGACCTGGAACATTATCCCTGTATCCACTTCCTCAATTTAGGAAAGAGCTAAAGCCACTCTTTTTCGAAAAACACGACATTTCAACACAGTAAATAGACTAGCTCCCCATTCAGAACCCAGCACACCCGCCTCGAATTCCTTCTCGGATTAAACCTCTGTCTTTGACCCTTTGCAGCGCTCTGCTGCTTCATGGATAGGTGTTCTCTATACAAACACTACATACACACGTACTTTGGAACGAGGAAGTATTTGGAGGGTTTTTATCAGGGAGGCTGTCCTGTACTGAATGAAAGTACATGAAGTGAACATGATCTTAGTAAGTGCAACACATCCCGGAAAGGAATGCAGGATGTGCACTGCTGCCAACTATGCGCCACTGTTTCTGTAGGCTGCCCACCCACAATCTGCCATACTGTGTTTATATAACACTTTCACAAATGGTGAATATTATATGAGATCGTAGTAAATTAATCATTCATTTTAGGCTTTCTTATTATTAATTAGTAGTTGCAATCAAATACATTATTTTGTCCACGTGTTACCCATTTGCTCCATTGCTTGGATTTAGGTTAATAATGTTATAAACCAAAAACCAGATGTACTAGCAATGGTAGGGAGATTGACTATTGAGGCTAACAGTCAACTTTAGAAGGTGTTGCTACAAATTGCTTTAACAAGAGTTCTGGTCATCAATACTTCACAAAGAAGTTTAAAGACGTAGAGAGGAGCGTGAGATTTGAGTCAGCCATCATCAGCCATTGGCTTCCATGTCATAGGTTTATTGCTCGGAAGGCTGTCAATTAAGGCCACAGCTTTTTGAGGAGGGTTACATTATCTCATTACTGTTTCCTTTAAATTTGAGTGGACAAAACAATCCTAAACTGCAGATGCAACAACTTGAAGTTTAAAAATGAGACCCAATTTGTGTTGTTTGATGTATTCATCTTGGTAACAAAACATTTTAATTGCGGATTTATGGTTTTGCTGCCTAATGTTTGGATACTTTCATGATAACATGTTTTTGGAGTTACAGTTTTGATTTGTTCACAAAGTAAGATGTGTGGGCAAACATACTTTCTTAAAGAGCAACAAAAAGGCTTGGACGTTGTCACAATGTCAAAAATATTTACTATGCAATACATTGCTGTGTATGTGTTTTAAGTTCTTCACTTACAATGCAATCTTCAGCTTCTAACTTCTTTTTATAACACTCTTCATTGAGGGTAGGATATAACTCTGCAAATGTAACCTGTTCAGCGATTGGGCCATTTTAAATGTATTAATATTAGTAGCAGTGGTATTAGTAGTAGTCGTATGAAGGAAAAGTACCTACATGCATATTAATCACTCACTTAAAAGCAAATAAGAGTGCTTTATAGATGTCAATAGATGTTTGTTCTTGTTGTCCGCAATGTTCTTATTTGTATGCAAGAAGTTTAGAAAATGATATAATTGCACTGTTAGAAATGGGGGTCTCTAGTTGGCAATGGTTTACACCATTGTCCAAGTAGGGACCCTTCTTCCTAGTCAGGGTAAGGGGGATACACTTCTAAAATAACCCCTGCTCACTCCCTTGGTAGCTTGGCACGAGCAGACAGGCTTATCTCAGAGGCAGTGTGTAAAGCATTTGTTAACACATACAGTAATATAGTGAAAACACTACAAATGGACACCACACCAACCTAGAAAAATAAGTGATCTTTATCTAAACCAAAAATCCACAATATAGTAATAAAGATCTGACTTTTAAATGATAAAAATAGTTCTGCTCAAAGCAAATTGCAGATGTGACACTTTTCACACAACGTACCTTGTATGCGTCACACACATAAACAATAACTGTTGCAGGGAATGTGATGCGTCAGTTCCTTATGCCCAGGGAAGGTGATGCGTTGGTTCCTTAAGCCCAGGGGAGGTGATGCGTTGGTGCCTTACTGCCACACAGGGGCGGTGATGCGTCGGTTCCTTACTGTGCGGGGAGGTGACGCGTCGGTGTCTTACTGCGCGGGTAGGTGATGCGTCGGTCTCTTACTGCAACTCCAGTGTTCTTGTCGGCGTGGCGCCCAGATGCGATGCGTGAGGATCGGGGATGCGGCGGTTCTAGATGCGACAGTGGCAACGACAACACTGCGTGGCTCTCCCCAGCCGCGGTCCCACGATGCGTTGGTTCTTGCAGCTGCACAGCAGGGCCTGCGTCAGGACCGGTGCAATGATCTCGGCGTATGGTGATTTCTCGAGCCGCGGCAGGCGCTGCAACGGTTCCTTTGCCAATGCGTTGGAAACAGGTGCAGATCTGTCGTGCTTCTCGAAGTTGCATTACTTTTCCAGCTCCCAACGGCAAACAGACTCCAGAGGTCCAAACAGCAGCAGGCACCTCTTAGCAGATCAGTACTCCCAGCAAGGAAGTTCAGGGGAGCTGGTGGTGAAGTCTTTGTGTCCCTGAGACTTCAGAACAGGAGGCAAGCTCTTCTTTCAAGCCCTTGGAGATCTTCTTAAAGCAGAGAATTCAGCAAAGTCCTTTCTCCTTTCCTTGGCAGAAACAGCCAGTGCAGGCCAACCCCAGACAGCACACAGCAAAGGGGCAGTACTTCTCCTCAGTTTCTCCAGCTCTTCTTCTTGGCAAAGGTTCCTCTTCATTAATGTAATGATCTAAAAGTCTGGGGCATGGGCCCCCCTTTTTATACAGTAAGTCTCTTTGTTCTCTGAGAGTGTCTGTGCCCAGCCAAAACCAGTTCTGTCCTTACTGGTGCAGCTTCCTGGCAGGAGGTGGAGACAGCATTGTGGAAGGCAGACCTGGCACATTTAGGTGAAAGGAAGTCTCCTCCCCCTACTCTAAATGTAGCCCAGGTATATGCAGCCCAGCCCTGACTCATCCAGACTCTATGGAGCCACTGAACCTCCCCAGCCCTTGTCACTCCAAAGCCATTCAGTCAATCCACATCCTTGCAGAGGCACACTGGATGGTTAGGAAGAAAATACCTCCTTTCTAAAAGTGGTATTTTCAAACCCAGAAAGTGAAAATCACCCTCTCTAAAAGATGCATTTTAACATTCTGAGTTCAGGCATATAAAATGTATTTTCCTATCTTGGTCTTTTGGGCATAAGATGTTATGAGCAAATGCCCCATTCTATCCTATGGGGACAGATAGCCTTACAATAGTGAAAAACGAAATTTGCAGTATTTCCCTCTCAGGACATGCCACACACATCAGGGCATGTCCCACCTTTCACATACACTGCACGCTGCCCACAGGGGTACCTTGGGCCTACCTGAGAGGTGACTAACATGTAAGAAAAGGGAAGGTTAGGGTCTGCAAAGTGGGTGCACTTGCCAGGTCGACATGGCAGTACCAGACTGCACACAGGCACTGTTATGTTTACAGGCTGCTTATGTGGGTGGCACAATCAGTGCTGCAGGCCCACTAGCAGCATTTGACTTACAGGCCGTGGGTGTACATAGTGCACTGTACTAGGGACAGATTAGTAAGTCAAATATGCCAATCATGGAATCACCAATCCATAACAACAATTGACAAAGTGAGCACTTGCACTTTGGCACTGAACAGCAGTGGCAAATTGCCCAAAGCATCTAGATCAGCAAAACTAAGTCCAAAACACAGAAAAACAGTGGCTTAACGAAACTCGAGGGGGCCCCCCTTCAAAGTACATGGAGGGGGCCCCCTTCGACCACACTCAGGAGCTCTCAGGCCAGGGTGCCCTGCTAAGGGGGCCCCCTGCACCGCGGAGGCTGCAGGAGCCTTTGTTACGCCACTGAGAAAAAACACAGGAGGCACAGGCAAAAATTTCAGGGGAAACCCATTCCAATGATGGCAGGTCTAACAAAGCACCAACGTCTAAATATCAAATAAAAATGTTATTATGTCCAACTTTCTATAATGCAAGATGCATTACCTAACCTACCATATTTATTTGTTTTTATTTATTTTATTTCACATTTTTGAATAACACAGCTCAACCCAAGCAGTGAGCCAGTGTTCTTTACAAGTAAAACAACATTGGAGGATAAAACTATCTTTACAGTGGAAAGTGGAGAAAAAACACAAAGAACATCAAATGTTAGCATAAACCAGTCACCCAGAAAAGCCATATGTATAAAACTGCTTATTAAACGGAAGATGAGAAAGTGAGGTAGGCATGAGAGGAGGAGCAGTGAAGAGTCAGAGAGCAGAATAAGTACCTAGTTAGGGGGACTGTTCAAGATGAAGGATAGATAAGTATGTTAATGGACAAAATGGGCTAAGAGGTTAGAGAAGAGTGAAGGAGAATTGTGAAGAAGAGAACAATGGGCAACAAACAAGCAGGTAGGACAAAGGTTAAAGGTGAGCACAAATAGGCAATAATTAGACAGGTTGATGTGGGACTAGGGGAGGATAAGAAGGAGGGAAAGTGAGAGGAGAAGGGGGAGTCAGATGGCATTAGGCAATAAGAAACGACAAGGAAGATACAGAAGGAAGAGAGTAAAGAGAGGGATAGAGGGGGAAAGGCTGAGGAAGAAATAAGAAAAGCATTTACAGATCAAAGTAAAGCCTTAACTGGCAGATTTTTAGTTTTTCGCAGAATTGAAGATAGTCCATATGTTAAAGGAACAAACGATGGACGGAATGCTGAACAATGCAAACATTCACTCCCAGATAGTCCATATGTTGACACAGGTTTTCAGATAGGGCATTGCAAGGAGATTAGCCCACCCCTGAGAAAGCCCTTGGTTTCGGCAAGGTGTATTCTAATTTCTAAGATACAAGCCTGAAAACCTTCCTGCTCCTGGGGTGTTTACATCCTCCAGATATTTTTATGGTGAAAGATAGGTGGGCTGGATTTTGTAGGTGTATGGCTTTAAACAGGATGTAGGGAAGCTTCAATTTAATTCTGGCTTCGGAAAAGATGCCAGTGTAGATCACAATAGATTGGGGACATCGAAAGGAGTGAATCCAGCCAGATGCCAAAGGATCTGACCTCATGGGTAAGGGACGGTGTAAAGTCAACTGACTGACGTTCAGAAAAACAATTATGATCAAAATTTGATTGGTTATGTTAGTGAAATAATCCAATACATTTTGTCTCGTTATGGTTAAGTCTAAGGAACTTTCCCAACATCCACTTGTGAAGGGTCAATAGGCAGTTTTTGGATTGTTAATGTCAGTGGAGGAGGTGATTTTTACGTACATTTGGGTGTCATCAGCATATTGATGGTTTGTGACATCAGAGCTCTCTATTACATCTCTCAGTAGCTCCAAGTACAAATTAAACTTGTTGAAGCTAGGATTGATCCTTGGGAACTCTGCAGGAAACTGAATCTGGTCCAAAATAGAAGTTTCCAAGCCTTACTTATTGCTTGCGTTGTGAAAAGAATGACTTAAATCAATGAAGCGCAGTTCCTTTAAAGCACATGTGATTTTCTAAAATGTGGATACTCCTATGGTGGTTGACAGTGTTAAAGATATCAAGTAGGAGCAAAAGACAAGCCTCTCCTTTGTATAGAATTGAGTCAATGTCAAGAGGTCCCATCGACGTAGCTACTATACATACATTTCCATACCTACCTATCATATCTGTCCATCATAACTAACATACCCATCTACCATAAGAAACTTATTATACCTTGCATACTTACCTACCGTACCTAATTTTACATACCAGCCTACCGTTGCCTACCTACAATACCTACCAGCTGTACCTCCCCTCCCTACCATACTTAATGTACTTCCCTTGAACATCATACCTATCATAAGTAGCATACCATCGCTTATGTACCTACTATACCCAACTATTGCACCTAAACTATCATACTTAATTTAACATACTTAACCTAACATAGCTAACTACCATACCTACCAAACCTACCTACCATACCAATGTTAGAGCCTTATTGAATGGCCGCAAGGGTGCTGTAGTTGATGGGCAAAGCTGCTAAATTTTAGTTAGTAAATTTGCCTTGATTACAATTGTGTGCAATTGTGCATCCAAGACCTCTGTGGCATTCCAAACAAACATCTCTAAAGACGCATTCTCCTCAGTAGGGTGCCCAATGCTAAATCTAGTTTAGTTTTAGGTGAGGTGTCCAAGCCACTAGCATTATGGAGAATACAACAGAAAACAGCAACATGTTAATTAGGGTGGGAGTAAATTGTGCACCTCCTCATTATCTTCTTCATTGTAGGGAACCTGTTTGAGCATCTGAACCTGCAACAGTACTAGCGTAGTACAAGCATCAGAGATAATGAACACATGGGTAATCCATCAAGAGTTACAGGTTGAGTTTTAATTATCTCACATCACTGACATAGGTCACGATCTGGCTGAAGTTGGTTCCAAATCAGACTTCATCATCGGGGCAGAGTCTAAAACCGGTCCCGCTGGTGGCCAAAGCTGAAACCGTGGTGACATTTGTGGCTGTGTCTGCAGCAAAAGAGTTGAGGTGCAGCTTGGTGCTTTCTGAGGACCAGACAGGGTCAGTTAGTGAAGTGGAAGGATGTGTTTGCAAAAATTCTACTAGAGGTCTTAAAGGGTGCATGAGGCTTGGAAATGCACCAGAGGCACACAAAACCATCCAAAATAACTGCAACTCCCTAAAGGCCACTATCCCTTGCAGACTTAACTAGGACAAGGGAAATTCAGGGTGCATCGATTCCAGTCTCGGAATCAGGTCTGAGTTGGACGACACCACCGGTGCCAAAGCCTTTGTATGCGGAATACCTATGGATGAAAACCTTCACTGCCGCCTCTACTACTTTTTCTGTGTGGAGATTTCTGCCCGGGCAGCGGAGTTCTCACCTCATATAAGCATACTAATTTGCAGTAAATATACAAGTGATGAGGGAGAGTGATACTAAAAAGGGGGATAATTAATCAAAAAGACGTGAGGTTAAGGGAAAATTAAGGTAGGGCTTGAGGGGTGTGGACATTCTAACATAAAACACCCACCCACAAATGAGTAAGACCATTGCACTTCACAAAATATATTTCTAAAGTTACTACAATCCTATTAGTGTCAACATGCGTAAATGTACTTCAGCCCAGCTGTGGTGTAAATCTAGCTCCTCACATGGCCAACCACTGGTACTGCAACACACACAGTGGGGGTATGGAATTAAACTAAGACAATACAGAAATTAATTTTAAACTAATCAAATTATATATGCATATGGGTTTCCAGTGATACAAAGAGCATAATTAATTATTCGGTTTTAATAATACACTTAATTTTAACAAAAATGAAATTAAGCTCTCTACCTTATTTTTAAAACTATAAAACATATTTAAATTAAATTAAAAAATGTAATCAAGGTTACTACGAGTTACAGAAAATTGCTAGTAATGGTGAGTATTTTTTTGAATTGTTTAAAAATTAATATTCACAAATCAAATATATTTAGATTATTGCATTATTTAACTCACATTTAATTTAAAGAGCTAATTTGCTGCAACTTTTTATGTTTCAATTTAATATTAATGATTTTACATTTATATTTTACATTAAAATATATTTATTATGTTTAAAAAAAACTTTATGAAATTTGCCTATATTTTCCCATAATGAGATCTCCGGCAAAATGTTAAAAATTCCTTGCAGTAACTGTGCACTCAAATTCATTAATTGATGGCTCCACCCCCTCTTTGGTGTCAGAGTAGATCTAATGTGTGTCATTTTCTTTTAGCGAATCGAGCCCTTAGTTGTGAATACGAACCATGTAATAATTTGTGCCCTTTACATACTGCAAGTCTTTTTGTTCTTTATTTATTTTGTATGCATTGAGGAGCAATTGTAACCTACAGACCATAATTTCTGGAGTAGACCATCCACCTCCTATATAACTATGATCAAGGCAGGCAAAAAGGTTTTAAATGCTTGCACAGCAGTCACGGTGCGAATCCATCCTTAGTGTTGCTCCTTTTCAGACAATGGAGAGCCCGCACTGGAGCTAACAGGGAGATTCATCCCTCATCAGCAGTGGACAGGAGAGGAGGCACTGATGTGCTAATGTGCCAGTCTTCAGAAGCAGTTGAAAGGGAAGTATGGTTGAAAGGAATGCAAATTTTTCATTGTTGGAGTCGCCATAGTGTTGGTAATTGCATTTTAAAAATCTGCTTGCCGGTTTGGGTGAGAGGCCTGTTTGGCCACACACTACCCCTGTATTCATGCTGCATTTCAAAGCGTGCATATATTTTAGATGCATGTTTACACCTATGGCCTTCGTGTGCCACTTGCTTATGTAACTTGTTCTTTTTTTGACATAAAAAGCTGATATGTGTTTTTTCATCATTCTGTAATGCTGCTAAAATTAATAGTCTAGATTTACTAAGGGCTGTGCAAGAGCTAGTGTGGACCTGCACAGATATGAGCCTTTTTAATGGTAAGTAAATTGATGCAATGCTTTACTTAACTTGGCGCGATACTAGTAGCTGGGTAACAGCTTACTAAACAAATGATTTGGCCTCGATTCATCAAGCCTTTGCATTGTTCTTGGGTCAAGGTCAATTGCAAGGACCTCTAACGGCTGCTACAGGGCAGTAGTGGTGAAGTGGGGAGGGATTGGGGGTTTAAAAAAAAAGAAAATTAGAAATCCACTTACCTGCCAGTTTCCGCTTCTCCTCCGTCCAATGCAGAAAAGAAGAAGCACAAAGGCTCCCAGACTCCCCTAAGCCAATCACAACACTGCTGTCACCAGCATGACAGCAGCGTTGTGATTGGTCTGAGCGCCGTGGTTCAGTGCGTAGACAGGTACTGGGACACTGTGCATGTTCTCCACCCAGCTCGTTGAACACAGCTGGGTGGAGAACATGCTAAGTGCACATGACTGTTTGGCCGGCCCAAGGCGACCGGCCAAACCTTCATGCGCACTTAGAAAGTGGCCACCACTCCTCCCCTTGCTCTGTGGGCAGCCCTGCCCTACCCCACACCTAAACAGTGCCGGTACGGAAAAATAAAATGATAATAACATGGTGTTAGTGTCATTTTATTTTTCCTGCGGGACTCTGCTTTAGCAGAGGAGCCACCGCTGGCAAGGACAACGCAAAAGCTTCAGTAATATTTGCATAGCCACGCAAGGGGTGAATTGAGCTACCTTGCGTGGCTTTGTAACATAATACAGCTGCTTGTGCTGTATTGTGTTACATTTCAGGCTTGGAGGTGTTCCCTGGTGGAGCTTGGTCATTCCCATGCACCCACCCCATGCATTTTGGTGCTTTCCCAGATTTACTAAAGCTTGTGAACTGGGGAATACATCAAAATGCTACACCTCCCCCAGAGAGTTGTAGCAAGGAGAAAAATCTTTATTTCTCCTCATTATTTCCTGCCTTCATGTGTGCCTCTAAGGATTGTTTCCCTGGTCTCACAGATAAAATGGTCCCTCACTTGTGTGGAGGCACAAGTGCCTGCAACAGGAAAAGGCCACAAAATGTGAAGAGATTGAGGGCGAACCAAAGTGGGTCCAAGAGGGCAGTTTTTTTCTATGTTTTTAGGCTGACTCTGCTTTGGGCACCCACAAAAGTGAGGTATCATTTTTATCGGGCCGAGGAGAATGGTGGGTGGTAGGAAATTTGTGCTGGCACGGATATCGCACACAGAAATGGAAAGAAATTTGATTTTTTATATAAATTTGAGGTTTGCAGGGGATTCTGGATAAGAAAACATTGGGGGATTCGATGCATGCCACACCTCCCTGGACTGGTGGTCTAGTTTTCAGAAACGTCTAGGTTTGGTAGGTTTCCCTAGATTGCCACAAAAGCCTGGGACAAAAAATGCAGGTGACTGCCTTGCAGAACTAGGTCGTTTTGTGATCAATAATTTTGATGGCTCCACAATACGTTTTGGGCCTTTCCCTAATGTGGGCACTTGGCCCACCCACACAAGTGAGGTAGCATTTGTAACGGGAGACCTGGGGATATGCTGGGTCGTACAAAATTTGTGCCGGCCCATTGATCCCACAACTTTCCCACACAGAAATGTGAGGAAAATGTGATTTCTTTTAGCTAAATTTAAGGTTTGCAGGGGATTCTGGGTAAGAAAACGCTGGGGGAGCCACGCAAACCATACCTCCCTGGACTACCTCATGTGTCTACTTTTCAGAAATGTCTGGGTTCGGTTGGTTTCCCTAGATGGCTGCCTCGCACGGGACCAAGCCCAAGACCCTACCCTAAGAAAAAATAGTCTCTGGTGCCTAGTGGGCTTTCTGCCCTCACCCTGAGGATGGGACAGATCGAGGCCCATGGGGGGGGGGGGGCAGAAAGACTATGACCATTTATTTTGGGGGGGTGGGGGCATCGGCATGCCCAGTATGGGAGGCCACCACCCACATACAAAGAAAAAATAGTCCCTGGTGCCTAGTGAACTTTCTGACCGGGGGGGCAGATTGGGGGCTGTTGCCCAAGACTGTACCCTTTTGTTTTGGGGGCTCGGGGGCATTGGCCTGCCCACTCTGGGCAGCTCCACCTCTACACTAAGAAAACAAAATAGTCCTTGGTGTCTAGTGGGCTTTCTGCCCCGGGGGGCAGATCAGGAACTATTGCCCACATATGGCCCCCAGGGGGCAGAAAGACTGTGCCCTTTTTTCAGTGGGGGGCATTGGCATGCCCATTATTTGCAGCCCCCTACAGTAAGAAAATAAATAGTTCCTGGTGCCTAGTATGTTTTCTGTCGCTCTGGGTGGTAGACAGGGGCCTGTTGTCCATATCTGCCCCCCGGGGGGGCAGAAAGACCTACCCATTTTGGGGGAGGGATGGGGCATTAACACGCCCAATCTGGCCACCCCCCACCACTACACAAAGATAAAAATAGGCGTTCTGCCCTCGGGGAGGGGGGGGAACGGTGTCCATTTTATTTTGGGAGGTAGGGGCATTAGCATGCCCTTTCTTGGTAGCCCCAACCCGTACCCTAAGAAAAAAATATAGTCCCTGGGGCCTAGTGGGCTTTCTGTCCCACCCGGGGACAGGGGGCAGATCAGGGGCTGTTGTCCATATCTACCCTCGGGAGGGGGGGGGTGAGAAGGAACACATATTTTTATGGGGGTGGGGGCATTGGCTTGCCCACACTGGGCAGTCCCCACCTCTAACCTGAAAAGAAATAGTCCCTGGTGCCTAGTGGCCTTTCTGCCCCTCTGGGAGGGGATGCAGATCAGGGGCTTTTGCCCCATCTCCGCCCCCCCAAAAGGGGGCAGAAAGACTGCATTGGCCAAAAACAATTAGATGGAGCAAACGCCCTTGCACAAAGGGCCACTCCTTCTTCCCTGGTGTCTAGTCTAGTGGGATTCCAGCTTGGGAATCGCCCTCCTGTGGCAATCCCCACGCAGTGATCCACTAGGGAAAGATACCATTGGAAAGCGGAGATTCTCCCCTTTCCAATGATACCTCTCCCATGTGCTTCGGGGGCTGAGATCGTCTCATTTCACTTTCACTTTCAATGTAATGGCACCAGCACGCCATGCGCGCGATCGTCATTATATCGGGAAACAAAAATGCCTTGGGTGGCTGGGAAAGCTCTTGCCCACCTCCCGAGGCTGAAAAACTAAAAAGGAAATACCTCTGCTGTGAACAGCAGAAGGTTTAGCGGTCGTGTGCACAGGGTGGAATGGTCCTCAGCACATGACCACCGTGGCAGAGGACGGAACTGTTCCGTCCTCAGCAGCCAAGGGGTTAAAACATTTATATCTCAGGTTCTACTGATTGGATTTTTGGTTTTATTTTATTTATTAAAATGTATTGTTCTAAACTGGTGTGGGATCCTTTTGTGGTGTTTTTATCACTGTATTACTGTTTGAAGTATTGCACAAATACTTCACACATTGTCTCCGAGTTAAGCCTGTTTTTTGGCAAACTATCTGAGGGTTGAGCACAGGTTATTTTAGGGTTGCTTGTGACTCCACTCTTACAAAGATTGTGGTTTATGCGTCCGTAGGTTTTCACCCTCCCTCCACCACCAGTAACCCAATTTCTTACACCACATGATCCATCATCTGCTGCATAATCTGCTGATTTTGTCACAGAAAAAAATGTTGTTTCCACCTCAAACGTATCATAAATTAGTTAAAACTCATTCAAAGGAGAGGCACTACGCTGCCCGCTCCCTTCGCCCCCTAGCACACAGAGCGATGTTAATGGTTCCTGGGAAACAGTGGTGCTAACCAAAGAATATAAGAATGGAATACTATTGCTTAGCTGTGTGATAGCAATGCAGAAACAAAAGTTTCTTCATAACCCATATTTCTAGGAAAATGCGCAATAAACTAAATTATGTTGCACAAGTCACAGAAATTACATCACCCCTGTAAATAATCGTTTCAAATAATGTAAAGCCTACAGCTTTATGTTTGATCAAATATGGAATATGAATAAAGCTTAAAACGTCATGCATATTACAGATCAAGTATGCCTGCTTGTGGTTCTGACCACTGGCCTCGTGGTTAATTCTCCTGTCAACAGAACCCCCTAAATGGCATCATTGGGCAGTTACACACTGTGTATCCACTGTTTGTCCCAATATCTACTCTTGTATTCTAAGGTGCACTACTCATAAAATGTACCCATTTTCATTACAAAACTGTAGACTAAAGGTATGTATTTTCAAAAGCATAAAAAGTGTTTTTTTCGACATACCTACTGGATGCACATAAACTAGCACTTGCCTGCTACTATGGCAGCAGAGAATTCCTGGATTAACTGAAGAGGAACAAACGTATTGATTGTCCTCCCTCCGTATTTGGGTTATGCCCACATTCAAAACACAGTAATTCATGGTGGAATGCAGGCAAGCTGGATCCCTCTGCTGGAATTCGGAGCCTGCTAAGTGCAAGTCGAAGAGGCGGTATTGTCCTCCTGCCACTGCCCACGTCTCCCAGATCTGGAGGTACGGGGAATGTGGAGCCACCACTGGCCTACCAGTACTCCCACGTTCACTACACCTTCACCCTACTGTTGACCCTTCTTTACCTGGTGGCACATTGTGTTGCTCGATTTAGAGTTTATTTGTAACTTGACAGGTGGTTGAATGAGATCAAGGAACCCTGAGGGTGCATCAGTAGCTGGGGAATTTACCAATGCCAGCCTCGGGCTGTGGCACGTCTTTCCCTACACAGCTAAGCAGACCACAGCTAAGCAGTACCCAATCTGGCTCAGAAAGAATATCTGCTAGGAAGATGCCTACCTCTGGATTGCCAAGACCTCAAAGGAGGGCTTTAAGAGTGGGCAAGATCCCGACAGAAGCAGTACCACTGATTTCACCAGACATCTCAAACTGGTGGCACATGGCCACAACATTGCCATGTAAAAGAGCGATGCCTTGCAGTTACATTAGCAACACATTCTGCAACATTACAAACTCACAGCCACACACAGAATGAAGTTACATAGGTAGAATAGTACCTGTCCCAGTCACTAAGCCGGCCATGTTTGAGTATGTGTGCTTTATGATAATAAATGAATGCATTTATGATAGGTAAGCTGATCGCAAGGCTGGTCTATGGATGAATGGTAACAATAATTCAGTACAGTTACTACATAAAATCCAAAACTAGACTTGCATTGAAAAAGAAAATGAATATATAAACGGAAAGAACCTGTAAAAAGGCAAAAGACAATCTGGCATAATGGGAGCAAACAGGTGGGACAAAGGTGGATGAAATTAAATAAATAGCAAACAAACATTCATAAGAATTTCAATGTGGCTGAGGGTAGAAAACATCTTTAAAACTCAAAATGTTCCCAAACTTTATAAGGTTGCGCGAGATTGCCATTTGTCCTCGCAGATGCAATTATACAAGATGCAGACATTCTAGCCAACTAAACTCACAGTTGTAAGCAGGGAAAGGAAATCTAAACATCAAAACCCTTACACAAGTGTCCATCCTCAAAGAAAGCGAAGAAATGTGAAAGTCCCAAACACCTGCAATGTCACAGTACAGATGGTCAGGTGAACAGCAGGTCTACTGAGTAAGGAGTATAAGCCACAAAGTAAGTACAGAACCTAGTATTCTGCATGTTAGTGAGAAGCAGCATCCTGCATATTAGTGAGGAAGCCAAGAGGAAGGGACCAGCACCTCTGGGGCCAAGGTAACAAATAAGACCAGACCCAGACACCACATGGCGTCTCTGAACACTACTCCGAACCCATAGGCACACTGTGACGCTCACCCAGAGAGAATCGCTTTTATTGGCCACTGTCAGAGAACCTTCACACTCTTAATGAGATCTCAAGACGGCTAACATCAACGTGGAGGGGCTCCTCATCTATGAGCCCAAGGGGTGTACAGAGTTCTAAAAGTGTCCTGTACGCTCTGCGATCCAACTGATAATGTGTCGAAAGATTTAGGGAACACATTTTTTGCAGTGGCCCTGCACATTTTGGAGTTCCTGGCTGCAGAAAACTTGAGCGTCAACCTAGCAGTACTTGGTATCTGAGTTTCTCTCCTTTCTACTAAATTAACAATAATGTGGTGACAAAGCTTAGAGTTTCTCATAGGCCAGGATTGAAGAGTTGGCTTTAGTGAAAGGTCGGGAGGGTCTGGAGTCATTAAGAACCCAGCTGAGGGACAAATCATCTAATGTGTGGCAGGCGTGATCAATGCAGCAGAATCACACTGTCTCCAGTCCTCAGCACAGAAACTCAGGCAATAGCTGCCAGTCATTAAAAGAGAACCGATGAATTGAACATGGATGGTCCAGAGAGCCACGCTGGATTTGGCTGTTTATAATGAAAAGACGCGTGTTTTCATGAATAACCATGGCTCATGTGCTCCTAGAAGCTATTACGAAAGGAGGGAACTTAAAGCATCAGCAAGATGGTGTCACTGCAAATGTGTCGATACGTTTTTTTACGTTAAAGTCAAGCTGCTTGATAATCTATAGGGCCTGAATGCCACATTTAAGGATGGGAAAGTCATAATCATAGTAACATATTATTTTAGCAGAACAAGGGAGACTGAAAAGCCTGACTTCTTCTACCTCCGTTGTCATACTAGAGGCGAAGTTGCATTTAGAATCATAACAAGGACATTTTAATTGGTGAGCGCTGAAATGTTTACAGAGAACAGGGAAAAGAAAACCCAAATAAGAGAAATCCATAGTCCTTGTGCCTTACAATCAATTAAAGGCACCGAAGGGGACATTTAAAAACTCATAAAATGGAAATGGCTTCTGAAGTACAAGTTACTTACCTTGGGTAACGATGTATCTGGTAGAGACGATTCTAGCCGCAGATTCCTTAACGTAGAATTATCCCCAGGCTTGAGACTGGACCCGGAAAACTTTCTTGCATAGCATCTCTGCGCGCTGGGGGGAGACACCACGCGACTTCGCCCGACGTCCTCCGCGGGCGTGACGTCAGCGAGGTCACATAAGCCCAACCCCGGCGCGCTGACGGCAGTTTGCTTCAGAGAACTTTTCCGCGCCACAACACAGAGCCATCACAACAAAACTGAGGAGAGCATGGAACAGTGTGCGAAAAAACCAGAGAAACAAAAATAGAGAGAAAGAAAAGGTAAGAAACATCACCAGGTGGCACCAAGGCACCAAAAGGCGACAACAGCAGGCCAGAGCAGGAAAAGAACAGAGCACCACTCTGGGGAACAATCGTGCAAGCCAAGGCAAAAGAAACAGGTGGCAGTAAAGCACCAGAAGGCCAGAGCAGCGAAGCCATCGCAAGAAAAGCGCAAAGCACCACTCCCTGGAACCACCTCGCAAACCAAGGCGAAAGCCATCCTGGAGGCACAAGCATGTGAAAGTGCCGTGACAGAAAGAGAGAGAGGACAGAGTCTGCAAGCACAACCACAAGGGGAAGGGGCATTAGCCCGGAACAGAGAAGCAACAGCAACCCATCACCAGACTACACCGCCAAGGATGGCCCTACCTCCTGCAAGGAGTAGGAGGACAAAGGGCAGGCAAGCGATCTGCAGACCACACTGCCAAGGAGGGCTATAACCCCTGAAAGGAGTAGGAGGTCAAAGTACAGTGAAAAGAACCTCCAACGAAGAAGACCGGTGGGGTTCAGAAAATCTAACAACAGAGGGAAAGAGCAGAAGTAGGCCCCCACGCTGGAAAGAAACCATCTGGAGGGCTGCCCGACCAGAAGAAAACAAAGAGGACACCCACAGAAGACAAGCCACCCAGAAGGAGGCGACTGCAAAAACCCAGCAGAGGGTCCTCGCTGAACGGGGAGGAAGGGCGGATCGTGAAGGAATCTGCGGCTAGAATCGTCTCTACCAGATACATCGTTATCGAAGGTAAATAACTTGTACATCTGATAGAGACTACTAGCCGCAGATTCCTTAACATAGAATAGATACCCTAGCCATACCCAGAAGGGAGGAGGAGGAGGGCCTGCGAGAGAGCCTCCCCACCAGGAGAGACACAGGGCCCCAGCAGGGGACAGGTCACAAGGACAAGAAGGGAAAGGCCAGGATATCCTAAGCCCAACCAAGGGAGAACTGCCCAACACCCCGCAGGGGCGGACAGCGCCCAAAAGCCCCAAGGACCATCTCTACCTCCAGGAAGAAGAGTTAGAACCGGAGGCAGGGCCCACCGTAAGAAACACATAAACAGTGATAGAAAAAACTGAACACCCCTCAGCCACAAGCAGCGGACCAGGCAGGAACAACCCCACTGCCAAAGCGCAGACGGAAAAGAAAAGGCACAGTTGAGCAGACCCCAAGTGGAACCAGAGGCAGAGCACAAGGGAATACATCAAAGGCCACAACGGTGGGTTAGAGCAAGCAGGCCTGCATGGGCATACGCAGCCAGCAGCAGGCAACACCACGGAACGGGGCACCCAGGACAAGCCAGATGCCAGCTGAAGGCAGAGGCCAGAAAGGGCCAGGACCCACCCCAAGAGAGGGGACGGTCCAGAAACACACACACTGACCCATGAAAGAAGTGGAACCAGGCAGAAAGAAGAGAGAGAGAGAGAGAGACGGAGGATGGTCCAACCCGTCCACCAGAACACAAAAACCAAGGAAAGCCAGTACCCCCGGAACCCCAGCAGAGGACCAAGCCGAAACCGGACAGAAGAGCGGAACTGCTACAACACAATGCTGCAGACAGCAGCAGACTGAGCTAGCAAAATAGCGACCCAGGAGAAGGACGTACCGGGGCGCAACGCAAGCTGCTTCAAACCAAGCAGCAAGAAGATCACACCTGAGACATACCGCAACGCCACGGAAAGCAGAAGCCCTAAGTGCGACCACACCTCCTCAGCACACGATAGAGCTATGTAATAGCTACCATTACCCCACATAGGGTACGTTACGTCCCAAGAGCATGGGAACACCTCTTAGGAAAGAATTTCCGCAGCAGAGGACAAACAGAAAGACCTGCGGAGAAAACCGCAGATGGCTTGCCAATCAGCCAATAAAGAATACACAGAAGACCTAATCTCAGGGACTACACAGCTTTACCAACAGCCAAAACCACAAGTCAAAAAAGGGCCGGACCAGCAGCCAACAGCACGAAGGTCCTAGAAAAAAAGGGGACCCCAAGGAACATTAACCACACAGAACACATAACCGGGGCTACTCGCTACAAGACACCAGGAAAACAATGGAAGAACACCTCCCAAAACACAGACTGCCATACAGGTCACTGAGGGGGAGGGGGAGGTGGAGGAGGAAGAGGAGGATGAAGCCCCGCAAGAAACCTCTGAATGGCAGAATCCGCAGGGGCGTGGAACAAAAAAGCGCCATCAAAGGGAATGTCAACCAGCCGTTCTCTAACGTTCTCAGGGAACACACTATCCCGCAGCCAGGCATGGCGACGAAGGGCCACCGAAGAAGCCATGGTACGACCAAGCACCTCCGAAATGTCCAGGGCCGAGCGAAGAATAAATGCCACTAGCTCCCGGCCATCCAACACATGGTGCCACAGATCAATACAGGCACCCGCCTGAGAAGTGGAAGACATAAGGGACTCCGCCGAATCCCACAAGCAAGAAGTGGCCCTAGCCAATACACAAAGAGTGTTAAGGGCCCGCAAAGCCGCACTGGAGGAGGCGAAGATATTGCGCCCCCAGGAATCTAACCAGCCAGCCTTCCGTGACGGGGGAGACTAGGCCGATGGCAGGGAGGGAAAGGCAGTTTGAAAAAGAGGGCCCCTGGTAGAGGGGTGGAGGGAAAGACAGACAGGATCATGCGGGGCAGGTCGGTGGTGGGGCAGAAGTGGTCCCCCGTGGCAGGACGCCCCCAAGCCCCCAAAAGAGAAGTGTGGAGCGAAGCCTGGAAGGGGAGAAGCAGCTCCCGACCACCAGAGCCCTGATGGAGAACCTCCAGCAGATGATCCGTGGGGAAATAGGCAGCTGGATCGCCCATGCGCAAGATTCCCGGAGCCGTAGAAACAGCCTGAGCTAAGGCAGCACTCGCCTCCGTATGGCCCAGCGGCGGGAAAAGCAGTTCCTCCGTGGGTGACGGCTGCAAGCTAAGGCGGCCGTCCCCAGCCCAACCAGAGGAAGGAAAGGCCAAGCCCGAAAAGGGGGAGGGTGGACTGATGAATGGGGAACCTGAGGCACCTCCGGCAAAGACTGCGGTCACGGGGACGGCAAAGAGCCGTCCTTAGAAGACGCCGGGGAGAAAGCCACGAAGCGGCGACCTGTCTCCGGAGAAGATGAAACCAACAACCGTCAAACCTCTGGAGAAGAGGGGGCGTACGAAGACGAATCAAGGACCCGACGCCGGCACGGCGCCGTAGAGTCCGCCACCGGCATCAGGTCAATGTCGACCGGCGCCGAAGGGGACGCCGGAACGACCTCCGCAACAATGCGCGGCGCGGGAATCCCGGGTTGGGTCGGAGCCGGGGCGGCTAAGGAAAGGCACCGAAAAGGCATCGACTCAACCTCCGACGAGGCAGCCACCTGCGTGGAGGAACGAGGGGGGCCCGGGGACACGCCCTGACCCCTAGCCGGCCCCTGCGGCGCCGCCAGGGCCAGCAGCTGCCGGAGCCTGAGCAGCATCACCTTGGTCTCGGACAAGGCCACCGCCTGCCCAGGGGGACTCGAGGACACGCCCCAGCAACCTCCCGTGACACCACAGGGACCCCTCAGGGGTTTGCGGCAAGGCAGAGGCACCGTGGTCCGAAGGAGGGAACCCCGAAGGCCGCACCCCGACGGCACCACATCTTCAGAACCTGGAGTCGAACCTGTTTGCGCCAGAGCCGCCGGCGATGCCGCAGAAGTCCCCGCACGCGGCAAGTGATCCGCAGACGTCCCAGGTAGAGAAGGAGAAGAGGGAAGAGCCACAGAGGCCTCCAAGGCCGCTGCTTAAGCTCTAGTTGCCCCCGTGCCAGGAAATGGCGGATAGGGTGGTGACGCTCGGGGCCGCACCACCCGCGGAGAACCCGTGCCCCCAACAGGCCGGGGACCGGTCCTCGGGGACAAACTGCAACACTTACCAATAGGTGAGCGACGCCCTTGCGGCCTGGGAGAGGGACGATGTCGGAGACGGAAGCGGCGGGACTTGAAGCCTTCCGCAGGTGATGTGCGCTGCGACACCGCCGACCTGGACATGCGTGCCGAAAGGAGTTTCATCCGGCGCTCCAGCCGGGTCTTCGGCTTCATTTGCTGACACGCCTCGCAGTCCATGGAGTCGTGGTGCTCCCCCAAACACCACCTGCAGATGGGGTGAGGATCCGTCGCCGACATCTGGCGCGCGCAAGACGAGCACGTCTTGAAGCCCAAAGGCATTCGCACATTGTTCTCAAGAACAAATGCTTAAAGCGGAAAAGAAGGTCTGAAACAGGCCAGGAACACGATCCGGGTCCGCGTTGCATGCGGAAAAGAAAACTGACATCAGCGCACCGGGCTGGGGCTTATGTGACCTCGCTGACGTCACGCCCACGGAGGACGTCGGGGCGGAATCGCGTGGTGCCACCCCCCGGTGTGCAGAGATGCTGGGCAAGAAAGTTTTCCGGGTCCAGTCTCACGCCTGGGGATAATTCTACGTTAACGAATCTGCGGCTAGTAGTCTATCAGATAAAGATGGCGTAGAACTTGCATAAAAAATCTGATTAAGTTGAAGCCAAAATCGCTAACATTAAAGGGCCTTTAAAAGTCCTGTAGTCTAGGCTAACTTAAAAAAAAACATATTGGAGAAGAGTTACGTGAACAAATAAGAGTTTGCATCCTTCCAAGGTGTATAATGGAAACAATTTCTTTTGTAACCAATTTTTATTGACTTTTCAAGAACAACACAAATATGTCCGTTACACACCAATCAATACATTAAAAGGCATAGCATAAAGTACAGTTAGTTAACCCACACATCAAATCTATAGTAGGCTCACCATTTCGCCCAAATCTTCTCATGTTTGAGAGGGCATCCTCTAGCTTTGTATATGGGGCTTTCCTGATGCACAAGTTACTACTTGTGTAACGACATATCTGTAAGAGACATTAGTTAGTGATAGATTTCTTACCTTAGAATATTCCCCAGGAGTCTGTCTGGATCCGGAAAGTTTTCTACTTAGCAGTACCCCTGCGCGCCAGTAGGTGACGTCGTGCGGATTCGCGCCCGTCACTGGCATCGTGCGTGCCGAGATGACATCACGGAGGCTACTTAGGCGCCATCCATGCGCGCTGACGTCAGTTCTGTACACAACTGTCTGCGCCGAAATGCAGAGCCATGCGAGAAACTGACCTTTGGTGCATAAAACTAGGGCCCTAAAAGGGGATGACCTGAACCCTAGTAACCAGTTCGCAGAACGGGGAGGATGGGTGGGGCGGTAAGGAATCTATCACTAACTAATGTCTTTTACAGATATATCGTTACACAAGTAGTAACTTGTCCATCTGAAAGAGACACGTGAGTGATAGATTCCTTACCTTAGAATAGATACCCCAGCAATACCAACCCCGGTGGTGGGTCTGAGAACAAAATTACACCAGAGCACAGAACGGCCACAGAAGCCATCTCTCCGGACCTGACTGTCAAGGCAGTAGTGCTTGGTAAACGTGTGCAGCGAGGCCCACGTAGCTGTCTGACAAATATCCTGCAAGGGGACACCGCGTCCCAAGGCAGTAGTGGCTGCAGTTGCCCTGGTCGAATGGGCACGCAGTCCCACAGGAGGCTCCTTCTTGGCCAAGGAGTAACAGGCTTTGATGCACAGAACGACCCACCGGGAGATGGTCCGTTTGTGCACCGCCCGACCTCTTTTGTCACCCACGTAGCCAACAAAGAGCTGATCATCCACCCGGAACTGCTGTGTATGCTGCAGATAGAATGCGAGCGCACGTTTTGGGTCCAGAAGGTGGAGCCGCTCCTCTTCCCTTGAAGGATGCGGAGGCGGAAAAAAGGTGGGCAAAGTGATGGTCTGCCCGATGTGGAAGGGCGTGACAACCTTTGACAAGAAAGAAGGACGTGTCCTCAGAACCACCTTGTCCGGATGAACAGAAAGGAAAGGAGTTTTGGAAGAAAGAGCCTGGAGCTCACTCACTCTCCTGGCAGAGGTGATAGCTACCAAGAAAGCCGTCTTGAGAGTAAGAAGACGTAAGGGACAGTTATGAAGGGGCTCAAAGGGGGCGCACATCAGAAAAGTCAAGACAAGATTCAAGTCTCATGGAGGCATTATGAAGGGCACAGGTGGGAACGTATGCGTAATGCCCTTAAGAAAACGGTTAACAACCGGGGACTTAAAAAGAGAAGGCTGATCTGGAAGCCGTAGAAAGGCAGAGCTGGCCGAAAGATAACATTTAACAGTGCCCAGAGCAGAGCCCTGTGGGCCAAAGAGATAAGGAACAGAAGAACCTCAGAAAGAGGGGCAGAAAGGGGATCCACAGTCTTAGCTGTGCACCATGCCACAAATCTGTTCCACCTACATGCGTACACCGTTTTAGTGGAGGGATGCCTGGCTGCCAGGATGACATCACAGACTTCGGGAGGAAGATCGAAAGGTGTCAACTGTCACCGCTCAATCTCCAAGCATGGAGGTGGAGGCTGGACAGGTTCGGGTGGAGGACCGTCCCCTGCTGCTGCGACAGAAGATCCTCCCGAAGAGGCAGACGGATCGGGGGATCGATGCTCATACTGAGTAGCTCAGGATACCATACTCTTCATGCCCAGTCCGGAGCCACAAGAATAACTTGGGCCCGGTCGCGCCTGATCTTCTTCAGCACTCTGGGCAGAAGTGGCATAGGTGGTAAGGCGTACCACAGACCGCAGCTCCACTCGAGATGAAAAGCGTCTCCGAGCGAGTGCCGCCTTGGAAATTCCAACGCGCAGAACTGATGACATTGCGTGTTCTCTTCGGTGGCTAATAGATCTAACCAAGGCTCTTCTCATCGCAGAAAGAGACCTTGCGCCATGTCCAAGTTCAGACGCCACTCGTGATCCACCATGCACTGGCGGCTGAGTTCGTCCACTCTGGCGTTCAGAGAACCTGCCAGGTGTTGAACCACCAAGGTAATGACTTGATGTCCCAGCCACGTCCAAAGGCGCAGAGCCTCCTGACATAGGGTCCACGACCTCACCCCGCCCTGCTTGTTGCAATACCACATGGCGGTGGTGTTGTCCGTGAACACCTGCACTACACTTCCCCAGACAGAGCGAAGGAATGCCTTCAGTGCAAGCCGGATCGCCCGCAGCTCCAGAAGGTTGATATGGAGCCGGGACTCCGCCGGAGACCAGAGGCCTCTAATCTCTGCCTCTCCCATGTGGCCTCCCCAACCCAGGAGGGACGCATCCGTCACTACTGTGTGCTCTGGTTGGGGAAGGGAGAGAGATCTGCTACTGACCCAATCGCGATTCGTGAGCCACCAGTACAATTGCTGTGCAGTGCCCTCCGAGATCTGGACATGATCGGACAGGTTGCCCTGATGCTGCGCTCACTGGAACGTCAGGTCCCACTGCAGAGCCCGCATATGCCATCTGGCATGCGGCACCAGCAGGATGAAGGAGGTCCCAGAAGCCGGAGGGTCATCCTGACTGAAACCCGGGATAGAGGCTGAAAGAGCGGAATCATAGCCTTAATATCCCAGACTCACCGTTCGGGAGGATAAACCCAAAACAGCGTTGAATCCAGAACCGCTCCGATGCAAGGGAACTTCTGAGGGGGACTCAGGTGCGACTTTGGCACATTGATGGAGAACCCCAGCAGATGCAGGAGGTCAGCCGTAGTCTGGAGGTGGGAGACAACTGCCTGGGGCGAACCTGCCTTCAACAGCCAGTCATCGAGATAAGGGAAGACTGACACCCCTGACCTGCGCAGATGAGCTGCGACCACCGCCATCACTTTCGTGAACACCCGAGGGGCACTGGTAAGGCCGAAGGGGAGTACGGCAAACTGAAAATGCACCCGGTCTACCGTGAACCGCAGGTAATGCCGGTGCGCCGGCAGGACGGGGATGTGAAAATATGCGTCCTGCAAGTCCAACGCTACCATCCAGTATCCAGGGTCGAGGCCAGCCAGGACCTGAGCCAGAGTCAGCATCTTGAACTTCTCCTTCCGGAGGAAGCGATTGACGTCCCGGAGGTCCAAGATGGGGCGCAGGCCCCCCTTGTCCTTCTTGGGGACCAGAAAGTAGTGGGAATAGCAACCACTCCCTACTTCCTGATCGGGAACGTACTCAATGGCCCCCTTGGCCAGGAGGGCCATGACTTTCTGATGGAGCCAAATGATCCCCTGACATGCGGTGGTACCGAGGTGGCATGGCTGGAGGGGAGGACAGAAAAGGGAGCGAGTAACCTTGGCAGATTAGCTGCAGCACCCACTTGTCCGAAGTGATACCACGCCAGTGGTGGAGGTGGTGACGGACCCTGCCTCCAACCGGCGTGGGGTGCCCCCTGAAGCTCGGATTAGGAAGGCTTGAAGGTGGAAGCAGCGGGTGCGGAGGTGGACTGCCCCGCCCGCTGGTTACCAGACTGACCCCTACGGAAGCCATGTCCACGGCCACGCTGAGGCAGGTTCTGCACAAGCTTTGCGTAGGAGCGCGACTGGGAGCCTTTACCCTGGCCACGAAAGGAACGAAACCCAGGCGTGGCAGGGCTCTTAGCAGAAAGACCCAAAGACTTAGCCGTGGCCCGTGAGTCCTTAAAGCGCTCCAGGGCACTGTCCGCCTTGTCTCCAAAGAGGCGAGAGCCATCAAAGGGCATGTCCATTAGCGAGCTCTGGACATCAAGCGAGAACCCGGTAGACTGCAACTAGGCATGACGCCGCAACACCACAGTCATGGAAATCGCCCTGCCTAAGGAATCAGCCATGTCCAGACCACACCTGATGGCAAACTTCACCGTATCCTTGCCCTCCGCAATAGCTTGGGAAAGGACGGCCTGGACCCCTTCAGAACACTGCGGCAGGACCTCTGCTAACGTATCCCACACGGCGTGGGAGTAACGGCCCAACAAGCAGGTGGTATTAACTGATCCCAACCCCAAGCTGGCCGAGGAGAACAACCTCTTGCCATATTGGTCCAGCTTCTTGGAGTCCTTATCCGGCGGAGCAGTGGGAAATGCACTCTGCGACGTCAAGGCCTGAAGGACCAGGCTCTCAGGCGTGGGGTGAGTGATCAAGAAGGCAGGGTCACCAGGTGCCGGGCGCTGACGCCTAGCGACATTCTTATCCACCGGTGCCCCCGAGGCCGGCCGCAACCAAGTGCCCAAGAGGACATCGGTAAGGGCCTCATTGAAAGGGAGCAGCGGCTCCAACGACGTAGATGCCGTCTGGAGCAACTGCGTAAGAAGGTTGGTCTTAAGGGCCACCATAGGGAGGTCGAGATGGAGAGCCTCTGCAGCTCGAAGCAGCACCATAGTGTAGGAAGCGTCCTCCTCCAAAGTAGGCAGAGGGGAGGCAAACCCCGGGTCAGAAGACACATCAAGTTCACCCGCATCTTGAAGGTCATCCACCCAATCCTCCTCGGAGTCACACTGCTGCGCAGGGGGGTCCTCGGAGCCGTCCCAGTCCTCATCCGGCTCCGGGGTAGAAGGAGCCGGCGGCGGCAGGACCGGAGTCGAAGAGGGGGCCAGCGGCGCCGGCCGGGGCCGACCCGGAACCGCATCCCAATGAGGATCCCAGGTCGGAAAGAAATGGTCCGAGAACCGGGGCAGGGGCGGGATAAAGGGCACCCAGTGCGGCGCCTATGGTGGAGCCAGGGGCGGCGCTGGGGCCGGAGCCAATGGCAGCGCCGGGGCCAGAGCCAGCGGTGCTGCACCTTGTGGCACCGGGGCCGGAGCCGTGGGTGCTGGATCCAGTGGCTCCGGGGCCAGAGGCGGTGCCGCCGGGTCAACAGAATCTGGACACGGGACCGTGGGGCCTGCTGGCGTGCCGGCGGGAGCCCGAGGCCTTAACAGGCGGTCCATGGCAGCAAGAATCTCTTGCATCTGTTTGGGAGTCGCCGACGGACCCGGGAATAGCGGGTTGGCCGCGGGACTCCCAGGCTCCGGAGGAGCCCCGATCCCCCTCGTCCGCCTCCGGGGAGCGACGTGGGGACGTCGGAGAGCGAACACGCTTCTTCGACGACTTCTTATGGCGTCGCTTACCGGAATCTGAAGGTGAAGACTTAGAGTCTGAGGAGCGAACGGCCCCTAGACCCGGAGCGGCAGTGAGAAGGGTGCCAGACCTCCAGCAACTTCCGGCGCCGCTCCCGCAAGGCCTTCGGGGCCATGGCACGGCAGTCCCGACAATCCCAGAAGTCATGGTCGGTCTCCAGGCAGTAGAGGTAGACATCATGGGGGTCCGCCACCGACATATTACGGCGGCACGACCCACAAGACTTAAAGCCGGGCATCCCTACGTGCACCAGGAGACAAGAGAAGGAGACAAAAGTCTCAAAAAGTGGTCAAAAATTGACCGGGGTATGTACTCAATCCGGATCTGCGCTTTCGGCGCCGGAAAAGAAAGAACTGATGTCAGCGCGCATGGGTGGCACCTAAGTAGCCTCCGTGACATCATCTCGGCACGCATGACGGCAGTGACGGGCGCGGAGCCATACGGCGCCACCTACTGGCACGCAGGGGTACTGCTAAGCAGAAAACTTTCCGGATCCAGACTGATGCCTGGGGAATATTCCAAGGTAAGGAATCTATCACTAACGTGTCTCTTTCAGATGAGTACACCAGTCCACCCCCTTCCTCCACTACGCCGAGGTGGGGATGGGGACTTCCAGTGGCGGGCAATGTCTCATTTTGCCACAAAAGCCGCTACCCCAATAGGGGCTTGTTCCATCTTCTGCACACCCACATCCTCCAGCAGACTTAATAATGCAACCCCCGGGGTAAGGTGAAGCTGTTGGGCCAAAACTGCAGAGTTCCCCCTCAACCCCTGTCCAGAAAGTGGAAGGGTGGGCCGTGAAGAAATCTGCGGCTAGAATCGTCTCTACCAGAGACATCGTTACCGAAGGTAAGTAACTTGTACATCTGATAGAGACTACTAGCCGCAGATTCCTTCACATAAAATAGATAGCCTAGCAATACCCCCTGGGAAGGAGGGTCTGCGAAAGGACCCCACCAGCTAAAGCAGAACAGAGGGCCCCACAGGGGACCAAATTTGTGGAGCAGGTAGAACCTTGCCCCTGTCAGGCCAAGGGAACCCCCACAAGCAGAACCCCACCAACCCCAAGGGGACGTAGGAGGGAAGGAAGGCTGAAGAGGCTCATACACTCACAGCAGAGGAACCAAGGGCAAGGATGGAGAGGCCGAAGCACTCCACTCCCCCACAAGGCAACATAGCTTCCGCCGAATGTCAAGACAGGAAGACGGAAGAAGAAAAAGAACAAGCCTAGAGGGCCCAAGGAAACCAAGGAGAAAAAGGCGACCCATTCCAGATGGAGAGCAGCCTGCCAGCCAGAACAATGCCAGCAGTCAAGGCTAGAAGCAAGAAGAACTGCCCGAGGCCCCAGGAAGACCAAGTAGGCAAGGCCTGGCAAGGGAGAACACAGGGACATTCCAGACCGCAGAACGGGAGCAGAGAGAGGAGGAGAGGCCTGGGCCACTACCACAAGTGGCTGCGCACACGACCTCAGGAAGCAAAAGCAATCTACGTAAACACCATGGAGAACAGGTACCTGAAGGCGACCAGAACCCCCCAGTAGAGCACAAGCCATATGACAGCTACCATAACCCCACATAGGGCACGTGAAGTCCCAATATACATGAACCCTCTTTGGAAGAACTTCCGCAGCAGAGGAAGAAACAAAAGAAACACGGGGAAAAAAGCACCCCCGCTACAGGCTTGACAGCAGCCCAAGCAAAGCAGAAGGCCCAATCTCAGGGCACAGTCTGTGCAACAACTCCTGCAGAACTCACACACAACAACAAAGGGGACGTCCAGCAGCCAACAATGCCAAAGTCCCAAGGAGGACGTAAACGGCCAGAAAAACATACTCCATAACCATAACCGCCGGCCTGAGAAGGCCCAAAGGCAACCCTAACTCAGAAGTCACTGAGGAGCGGATGGAGGAGGAGGAGGAGGAGGAGGAGGAGGAGGACGGAGCCCTGCCAAGAGCCTCTGAATGGCGAAGTCGGCCGGGGCATGAAACAACAGACTGCCATCAAATGGGAGATCAATGAGCCTCTCCCGAATATTTTCGGGGAAGACGCCGTCCCAAAGCCAAGCATGGCGATGGAGGGCGACTGAGGAAGCCATGGCCCGGCCCAGCGCCTCAGAGACGTTCAGAGCGGAGCGGAGAATAAACGCCGCAAGCTCCCGGCCATCCAATGCATGGTGCTGCAAATCCACCGGAGCAGACTCCTGGGACGCTGCAGACCCCAGAGACTCGGCCGAGTCCCACAAACTGGAGGAGGCCCTAACCAGCACACACAAGGTGTTAAGGGCCCGCAGGGCAGCGCTGGTTGAGGCGCAAATGTTGCGTCCCACAAGTGTCCAGCCAACGGGCCTCTCTGGACGGCGGAGCCAGCAGGGGCGGCAGGGAGGGAAAAGCAGTCCGCAGAAGGGCACGTGGCGTCAAAAGGTGCCGATGCAGAAGATGCGGAGGCACCGGGTCCCCGGAGGCAGGACGCCTCCAAGCCCCTGTCAAGGCAGAAAGGAGCGAACCTTCAAAGGGAAGTAAGATTTCCCTCCCACCAGAGCCCTGGTGGAGGACCTCCAACAGATGGTCCGCCGGAAAGTGACCCACCGGGTCACCCATGCATAGGATACCCACAGCCGTGGACACCGCGTGAGTGAAAGCCGCACCCGCATCCGTAGGGCCCCGCGGTAGAGAAAGCAGCTCCTCTGTCGGCGACGGCTGCAAACTAAGGCGGCCGTCCCCGAGGCCAAGCAGGGCGGGCAAGGGTCAGACCTGGAAGTCTGGAGGAGACGAAGAATGAGGGACCTGCCGCTCTTCCGACGAACACCCCTGCCACAGGAAGGGCGGGGAGCTACCCTTTGTCGCCGGTGAAAAGGACACCACACGGTAACCAGTCTCCGGGGAGGACGACACCAATATGCAGCCTGCCTCCAAAGAAGAAGCGTCCGAAGACGAATCCATGGTACGACCCCAGCGCGGATCCGTAGAGTCTGCTGCTTGAGGAAGGACACCGGCGCTATCCGGCGTTGCTGGGCAAAGGACCTCCAAGTCACCCCGCACCGGAGACCGGAGCGGGGACCGGAGTAGAGCTGGAGCCGCACCGGCCCCAGAGCGGCGCCGGGACGGCACAGGCTTGACCCCCGCTGAGGCAACCACCTGCGTGGGGGAACGGGATGGGCCCGGGGAAGGACCCGAAGCCTTCTGCCAGCCGCGGCCTAGAAGGAGGCGAAGGTCGCCCGGCAACCCCTGTGGCGGCGCCAGGGACGATACAGCCTCCGACTCGCCCTCCAATGAGGCAGCTGCCTGTGAGGAGGTACGAGAGGGGCCGGGAGAGGGATGAGGTGTCTGCCCCCGACCTTGACCTGGAGCGGGACGAGGAGGGGCCATTGACCCCTGTGGCTCCGCACGGTCCAGCTGCTGCCGGCGGGACCACCCTGCCAAGGGACCGAGAGGGGCTCGGGGATGCGACCCGAGCCCTGGCGACCTCCCGCGACACCACAGCGACCCCCGCGGGGGTTTGCGGTGAGGCAGAGACGCCATGGCCTGAAGGAGGTGCCCCCGAGGAGCCACACCCCAACAGCACCACATCCTCCAAGCCTGGATCCGACCCAGTCGACGCTGGGGCCAGAGCCACCGGCGGCGCCGCAGAGGGCCCTGCGCAAGGCGAGGGATCCGCCGACGCCCCAGGAGGGGATGGAGGAGGAGACGCCAGAGAGGTCTGTAAAGCCGCCGCGTAATTCTCCATCTGGACTCTCGATGCCCCAACATCGGGAAACGGTGGATAGGACGACACGCAGGGTCACATCACCCGCGGAGAGTCCACGCCCCCGGTAGGCCGGAAACCAGCCTCCGGGGACAAACTGCGACACTTACCCACCGGGGAGCGATACTCACGGGGCATCGGAGAAAGGCGAGGACGACGACCACGGCCAGACCTGAAGCTGTCGGCCGAAGCAGACCGAGGGGAGGACGTCGACCTGGAGAGACCCGCCGAGAGAAGTTTCATTCGGCGCTCCCGCTGCGACTTCGGCTTCAACTTTTGGCACGCCGCACAATCTGAGGTGCCGTGATTGTGAGAAGTTGGCCTGATATATGATGTCACTAATTCTAGTGTACACCTAGTATCAGTCCAAACAACCCTTATGGTGATTGGTTGTAAAGTCAACCTTATAGACCAGCTATCCTAGTGGTAGCATAGACAAGAGCAGTCTTAGGCCAAACTCTGAATGGCATGTGAAGCCAGCTGTTATACCATATGTAATCCCTTGAATACCAAATGAAAGGACACCACAACAGATATATATATAAAATAAAGTGTATTTATTCTAGTCAAACCCTCAGCACTCTTTATGAGATTCGAGGTAAGTACAACACAGTCTTATTCAAGCATACATTAAGTCACGCAGGTAAGTAATACAGTTAGGCCCTAGGGGCCACGCAAATCATATACTAAGTAAGTGGTATAAGGTCCACTGTCACGGAAATAGGATAGGCCTAGGCCTAGCGAATCGCTGGGGCTACACTATACTACCCAAGGTTAGGAAGTGGGAGGCCCACGGGATTCAGGTGCAGAGTGGAAACACTTACGCGTAATGCGTATAATCAATAGAAATAGTACAGTTTAGAATTAATAAGATTTAGGACACTTCTGGAGTAGCTAGAAGTCGAGACTTGAGAACTAGACACTAGGATAGTCAATACCCTGATGAGCACCGGAGTACCCAAGTTACCTAGCCCACGGGCTGCGGGTGCATAGGTGTGAACTTGCGTCGGGTTTCGTCGTCGACTTCTATGGATGCCTGAAGGAAAGATGCTGACAGGCAGTCAGTGAAGAGTGTCCGGTGGATCTCAAGGCTGGGATCAAGAAGGAAGGATACCTGCAAGCAGAAGGGACAGAGTCTGGGTCACTAGCCAGTGACCACGTGGAACCAGGAAGGAACCACGCGATGTCGGGAGATTGCAGGTGAAGAGGTGAAGCTTGTCGCAGCAGCCACGGGTACCAGGAGACGTCGAGGACGACCAGGACCAGGAGGCGAGCTGTCCCACGAAGGCTCGTGCTGTCGGCGGCGTCGAAGTCGAACTAGGACTCACCAAGCCTTGGCAAGCGGAACCCACGAAGAATGGAGGACTTGCTTCTGGTGCAGACCAGGAAGGTCTGGGGTGCTTCTCTTTTACAGAGGAGCAGGAGCCAGTCTGGAGGAGCCAAACCAGCAGTGGAAAATTGAAGGTGTGTCGTCGCAAAGGTTACTTAGCCAACGGGCAAGCAACCGGACAGACGCGGCAAGCAGGGAAATGCAGAAGGGCCCCACGCAGGACTCGTGGAGTGTGGGGGGCTGATCTTCGGTGCAGATGGTGCTTGGGGTTCGGGCTTCTCAATCCCCTGTGCACAATCTCGAAGGTGCCTCAGAATCTGCGCTGGAAGATACTCGCCACTTTTCCCAGGTAGCCGGTCCCACGTCTCTCGTCGCCTCCACGGATCTCAGCTCGGCTGTGGATCAGGGTCGGAGAAGTCTGGAAGTCAAGGCTCTGGTCAGGCTCTGCAGTCGGTCCCTCGTAGAACTTCAGCAAAGCAAAGGGTAAGTCTCTTGATGGTGCCTGTTCGCACAGGGTGACCACTCCTTGGCCACAAGGGAGATTCTTCAGTCTTCTTCTTTCGTCGAATGTCGAAGGTCCAGAGTTTCTGTTCAAGTTGCAGGTTCAGGATAATCTAATCTCCTGGGGCCCAGCTACCACACTTATACTAATCTGGGGGGCTGGGATGCCTGCTAGGTCACGCCTTATGGGTGGGACCTGCGAGGGGGGTGGTTACACCCCCTTCCCTTTGTCCAGTTTCGCGCGAGGACTGGGGCTGGAGTGCCCCAGCACCGGTTTGAACTGGACTATGCATGGGACACCTTGTGTGCCCCAGGCAGTGTCTAGTTTCTTTCATCCCTCCCTGCCCCAATACACTAAGGCCTGTCTGGGGTGGTGCTCGCACCTCCCAAGGCAGGAAACCTATTGTCCAAGCCTCCCGTGCCGGGATCACTCCCAGCAGCAGGAGGTCAGACTTGTGTCGTGGCAGCAGCATCCATTTTGTGATGCTGGGGCTCTGGTTAACTTTAACCGGGTAAGTAGGTTTCAATATGTCTTCTCCCTCTAGAAGGGAGGGATAATATCCTCATCACCAGAAATGGGATGGGGGTATTATTCCAAAGTGTTAGACACCATACACGACATGTTTTGATAAAGCCAAACCATAGTTACCATAACCGTTTAAGATTATAAGGCACTTTAAGAGTATATGGTAGGCTATATCATAGAACAGCTATAAGGACATGGTTCCGAAAGCTGCAGACAGGCTCAGCTCATGCTAGAGCACTATCTCACATGTTAGCAAGCACTCTGCCTCCAGGATTGTTAAGGCCTGCCATAGGAGTGGCTGATAGGTACACATGTGTCTATATATAAGGTACGTATAGGAATACTACACCTAAGCAAGGGGTGATTACATGACCTTGCCCCAGCTGAGTGATCAGCCAGTTGTGTCATAATGGAAGGCCAGGCCAGGGGTGGCATAATACATACTGCAGCCCCTGGTATGCCTAGGGTACACCTATGCCCTGGGTACCTAAGGTACACTGTACAGGGGCCAATAAGGTGATCCTATCCAATTGGGTTATGCACCTAAAGCACATAGTATTAATTTAGAGAGAGAACAGCAGGGCTGTGGGTCTGATTAGCAGGCCCACAGCCACATCTAAGTCGAAAACCAGTAAAGCAAAAGCAAAAAGTGGGGGTGAACATAGAAAGCAGACCCTACTCTCCTACAGTGATCCTCCCCCAAACACCACAATCAAATGAGGTGAGGGTCCGTCGCCGACATAAGACGCCCACAAAACGTGCAAGTTTTAAAGCCCGAAGGCATTCGCACACTGTTCCAACCAAAAAAGAATGGAAAAAAGGGGGCCTCAAACAGGCCCGCAGCAAGGAACGGATCCGTGTTGCACGCGGAAAAGGAAAAAACTGACGTGCGCGCGACGGGGCGGGTCTTATGTGACCTCGCTGACGTCACGTACGCGGACGACGCCAGGGCGGAGTCGCGTGATGTCGCCCCGTCCCCGGCGCGCAGGGATGCTGTGGCAAAATGTTTCCGGATCCAGTCTCACGCCTGGGGATAATTCTACGTGAAGGAACCTGCAGCTAGTAATCTCTATCAGATACTATAATTACCCACCTCAATGGCAAATCCATGTGCATGATGTATTCATACTTCTTACAACAAAATGAGTACACATTAGACAAAACCACTGGCAATATCACATGCATAGATGGGTTCCAAACCATACAATTGCAAAGCCTTTTCAACAACAATAGCACCTCAAAATAAAATGATATTCATACTTCGTCCGACATCAGCAATATATATTATAAAAACGACCCTGACATCAGTATGTGCAAAACACAGCTCTAAGCCATACAGTTGGCTTAACCTTTGTCCAATTGCCTCTACATCAACACATCCATATCCTCTCAACAATCTAAATATCAACCATCTTAAAGAACAAGTTAATTACCTTCGGTAATGCCTAATCTGGTAGAGACCATATCTCTGGTCAGGGAAGGGAGGGGGTCTGCCTTTGACCTCATCTCGGTTCATTAGCCACCACTGCAGGTCTTTTGCAATTCCCTCTGAGATCTGGACCATGTTCGGAAGACTCCCCTGATGCTGCGTCCACTGGAACTTCAGGTCCCACTGCCGAGACTGCTTATGCCATCTGGCATGTGTCACTAGCAGGATGCAGGAGTCCATTAGGCCAAGCAGCCTTAGAGTCAGAGTCACCGAAATCCAGGATAGAAGCTCAAACATAGTTATCATAGCCTGAATATCCTGAACTTGCTGCTTGGGAGGATAAGCCTGAAACTGTGCTGTGTCCAAAACAACTCAGATGAAAGGGAGCGCCTGAGAGGGAGGCTAGTGTGACTTTAACATGTTGATAGTGAACCACAGCAAATGCAGGAGGTCCGCCGTAGTCTGGAGATGGGAGACAACAGACTGGGGCGAGCCTGCCTTCAGCAGCCAGTAGGCGAGATAGGGGGAAGACTGGCACCCCTGATCTGAGCAGTTAAGCTGCAACTACCACCATCACCTTGGTGAACACTAAAGGGGCGCTGGTAAGGCTCAAAGGGAGCACAGTGAACTGAAAATCCTTTTGACCTTCTGGAAACCGCAGGTAACGCCTATGGACAGGCAGGACAGGGATGTGAAAATAGGCGCCCTGCAAGTTCAATGCCACCTTCCAGTCTCCTGGGTTCAAGGCAGACAAGACCTGAGCCAATTTGAACATCTTGAATGTGTCCTCTTTGAGTAGTTGAGGACTCAAAGATGTAGGATAGGACGAAGGCCCTTGTGTTTTTCTGAGACCAAAAAGTTGCGGGAATAGCAACCACAGCCTACTTCTGGAACTGGAACTCTCTCTATGGCTCCCTTGGCCCAGGGAGCCATGACTTCCTCCCGGAGCAGAGACAGATGATCCTCCATTAGCCAGTCATCGACTGGAGGCATGGAGGTAGGGGTAGTCTCGAAAGGGAGGGAGTAGCCCCTTCGGATGATCTGTAGAACCCACATGTGCGATGTTATGGAGTGCCAGTAATAGAGGTGATGGCAGATCCTGACACCAACTGGATGCCCATGGTCTAAAAGTGCGAGACTAGGAGGGTTTGGAGGCTACAGCTGCCAGAGGTGTGGCGGCTGGAGCAGACCGCAGGCAACCCGACCCACGAGGCCAGTAGAAACCGCACCCTCGTCCATGCAGCAGCTGAGATGTTTGTGTGGTTCGGTAGCTGGGATAAGGTTGGTGCGGCTGAAAGCCCCTTCTGTGACCGCGAAAGGCAGACTGGGGGTGATGTGAGGCAGCCGAGAGGCTCAAGGGCTTGGCCATAGCCCGCAAGTCCTTAAATCGCTCCAGCGCCAAGTCTGCCTGGTCTCCGAAGAGATACCATTGAAGGGCATGTCCATGAGGGAAGCTAGGACATAGTCCGAAAAATCGCATGGCGTCTGAGTGCCACCGTTGACAAAACCGTTCTGCCCAGCGAGTCGGTCGAGTCCAAGCGACAGCATAAAGTGAACTTCACAATGTCTCTCCCGTCTGTAACTGCTTCAGAGAGAATGGCCCGGGCTTTCTCCGGGACTTAAGGCAGCAGTTGCGCAACCGTTTCCTAAAGCTTGTGGGAATAGCGGCCTAATAAGCAGGTGGTGCTCACTGACCGCAATTCAAGGGTTGTGTTCGAAAATATTTTTTTTCCCAAGCTATCCAGCCTCTTGGATTCCCTGTCCGGGAAAGTGGCAGGGAATGTGCCATGGGAAGTGGAGGCTTGTATCACCAAGCTCTCTGGGGTAGGGTGTTGGGTGAAAAAATGCGGGTCCCCTGGAGCATCGAGGTGGCAGCGGGCCATCATCCTATTCACAGGAGCCCGTGTGCTGGGTTTGGACCAGGTCCCCAGAAGGACGGTGAGGCATTTGTTGAACTGAAGTAAAGGTTAAGAGGAGGAGACTACATGTTGCAGCACCTTTGCCAAGATATTAGTCTTAACTTCCACCGAGGGCAACTGAGGGTCGAGGACCTCAGCCGTCCTGCGCACCACCATTGCATAGGACGCTCCCTCCTCCGTAGTTACTGTAGGGGGAGAAAGCATGCTGGTATCTGGAGACGTATCCAGTACGCTGGCATCACCTAGTTCCCTCACACCAGTCTATATCCTGTTCTTACTGGTATTCTAAAGGTTCCAGTGACCCCTGCCATGTCTCCCCGAAGCCTAGCCCTTCAGAATAGAGCTCAGGCTCCGACCTAGGATGGGAGGTCCTGTCGACACCGGAATAGGTGTTGGTCGACGCGGGTCCGGCTCCATGTCATCGGGTATCAGAATAGGGCTGGAGCCGTTGGTGGGTGCCAGGAGCATCGGCGTCGGGGCAGTGGGGCGGTCGCAGTGGTATGACCGGCGCTGGTCCAGATCAGTGGGGGCTCATTGGAACCAGGCTGGAGCAGCCAGCGCGAACCAGATGAGACCCTCTCTGACCCCACATGCCTCGAAGGTGCACTAGAGGGATCGGGACCCTAAAGAATTATGTGCATGGCCTCATAGAACTCGCGAGGTGCGGAGTCGGCTCAGGTGCAGGTTCAGAGGAACCAGGCCTCGAACGCCGATGTTCCTTCGTCACGTCACCCGAAGGACAAGGAGAAGTTGAAGCACACTTCGACTTTTTGTGTTTTTTGTGCCTCTTACCTGAGTGCCCTGACGATTTGGCCTCCGGCCCCCCCGCCCCCGAGACCGTCCTTTTGAGCAGACTGTGACTTCCACAGAGTAGCCTGCCGGGCCGCTAGCAACTTCAAGGACTGCTCTCAGAAAGCATTCGGCGACATGGCCCAGCAGTAGGAGCATGACTTGGAGTCGTGTTCACCCTCAAAACACCACAAACACACGAGGTGTGGGTCGGTCACGAACATGGCACGGTAAAAGGTGCCATAGGGTTTAAAACCAGTCTTCCTCTATGACATCTTCGACACACCAGGAGGAAACCTAAAAAAAGAACGACAAAACTTTGCAAAAATCCTGTCAAAAACTGACAGAGGGGTAGCTTTGCTCTTCGAGCAGCACTGGCAGGCGCAGAAAGAAAAGAACTGACGTCAGTGCGTCGAGGTGGTGCCTATATAGGTGACAGGGACGTCACTTCCAGCGCAGATGCCGACACCACGTGATGCCGACCGACGCCACCTATCAGCGCACAGAGGCAATACTCACGAAAAGTCTTCTGGATCCTGTCTGACGCCTAGGGAAATTCAAAGGTAAGGAATCTGCAGTTAGATGTCTCCATGAGAATGTACTTAAGAGAACATAAGCACACAGCATTGCCTCAAAGCCGTATAAGTGGGGCAAAAGATGTGTCAATTCATAACAGCCATGGAAAGCTGAGAAATGGACAACCATACACCGCAGCAGACCGAAGCAAACTGCAATGTCCTTCAGCACATACATCCATCCACAAAATGCTCTACAGAGATCCATAGTAGGATATGCCATCGCAAAGCAGTAGACTAGTCTCGTCTAACCATGTTGTGCATTATCCAGTATGACGACCTGGTCAACAAAATGAAACATTACCAAATACAATCATTTTCACTCTTGTCAACAAGTACTCTAGAAAATGACACCCATATCCTGAAAGTGCTAGTGGACCATAAACTGCATGAATGAACTATACTAATGTATGTAAAATAAAGTAACATAACAGAGCACAAAATTACATCTGGAGTTTAGTGCAGCTATAATCCACAAGGTAACCACTGTTACAAGCAGTTGCACAGAGATGCCACCCCTGCCTTAGAATGACCTTGTTAAAATGTTCAGATTGCCAACAAATTGCCCCATTGGCAGCATAAAGGAAAGCGGATCAGTGATTGCGGTACTAAATTAGCCAAAGAGTGGTGTTTCTGAAAGGATGGTCAGAAAGCAGCAAATTGTTCATGTCAGTAGCTGCAGATGGATCCTATACTCCAGATCCATTCCATGAATCCGAGGTACCATCTACCAAACTTCTTGTGGGGGATCCACTTTTGCTTCTTGCATCCAGTTCTCCAGCTGAAGAGGAGAGTCATGCCAGAGCTGCCAAAAACATTGCTGAACATGATCATTTGAACATCTATGCAATACAGTGGCAGGTTCAAGCGTTGGGAAAAACCATAGATCTTGATCAGTATCGAGCAGGCACAAGCATTCAGGGAAAACTTGCAGCTGAAGACATGAAGCTGGTGGATTTGTGCCATTATGCACCAAGCTGTTTTGCCAGTATGCATAATAATGTAAGAGCAATGCAGTGACATATCCGCTGCGCTGATGTTGTTAAAAGTGCAGGATGGGTAAATCTTTGGGACAGGGTGAAAGATTGAGGATACTATTACTGGTAGACCTAGTAGGAGAGTAGGGTCTGCTTTCTATGTTCACCCCCACTTTTTGCTTTTGCTTTACTGGTTTTCGACTTAGATGTGGCTGTGGGCCTGCTAATCAGACCCACAGCCCTGCTGTTCTCTCTCTAAATTAATACTATGTACTTTAGGTGCATGTCCCGTTTGGATAGGATCACCTTATTGGCCCCTGTACAGTGTACCTTAGGTACCCAGGGCATAGGTGTACCCTAGGCCTGCCAGGGGCTGCAGCATGTATTATGCCACCCCTGGCCTGGCCTTCCATTATGACACAACTGGCTGATCACTCAGCTGGGGCAAGGTCGTGTAATCACCCCTTGCTTAGGTGTAGTATTCCTATACCTATCTTATATATAGACACATGTGTACCTATCAGCCACTCCTATGGCAGGCCTTAACAATCCTGGAGGCAGAGTGCTTGCTAACATGTGAGATGGTGCTCTAGCATGAGCTGAGCCTGTCTGCAGCTTTCGGAACCATGTCATTACAGCTGTTCTATGATATAGCCTACCATATACTCTTAAAGTGCCTTATAATCTTAAACGGTTATGGTAACTATGGTTTGGCTTTATCAAAACATGTTGTGTAAGGTGTCTAACACTTTGGAATAATACCCCCATCCCATTTCTGGTGATGAGGATATTATCCCTCCCTTCTAGAGGGAGAAGACATGTTGAAACCTACTTACTCGGTTAAAGTTAACCAGAGCCCCAGCATCACAAAATGGATGCTGCTGCCACGACACAAGTCTGACCTCCTGCTGCTGGGAGTGATCCCGGTATGGGAGGCTTGGACAATAGGTTTCCTGCCTGGGGAGGTGCGAGCACCACCCCAGACAAGCCTTAGTGTATTGGGGCAGGGAGGGATGAATGAAACGAGACACTGCCTGGGGCACACAAGGTGTCCCATGCATAGTCCAGTTCAAACCGGTGCTGGGGCACACCAGCCCCAGTCCTGGCGCAAAACTGGACAAAGGGAAGGGGGTGTAACCACCCCCCTCCCAGGTCCCACCCATAAGGCGTGACCCAGCAGGCAACCCAGCCCCCCAGATTAGTATAAGAGTGGTAGCTGGGCCCCAGGAGATTAGATTATCCTGAACCTGCAACTTGAACAGAAACTCTGGACCTTCGACATTCGACGAAAGAAGAAGACTGAAGAATCTCCCTTGTGGCCAAGTAGTGGCTACCCTGTGCAAACAGGCACCATCAAGAGACTCACCCTTTGCTTTGCTGAAGTTCTACGAGGGACCGACTGCAGAGCCCGACCAGAGCCTTGACTTCCAGACTTCTCCGACCCTGATCCACATCCCCAGCCGAGCTGAGATCCGTGGAGGCGACGAGAGACGTGGGACCGGCTACCTGGGAAAAGTGGCGAGTATCTTCCAGCGCAGCTTCTGAGGTACCCTCGAAGTTGTGCACCGGGGATTGAGAAGCCCCAACCCCAAGCACCATCTGCACCGAAGATCAGCCCCCCACACTCCACGAGTCCTGCGTGGGGCCCTTCTGCATTTTCCTGCTTGCCGTGTCTGTCCGGTTGCTTGCCCGTTGGCTAGCGGCCTTTGCGACGACACACCTGTAAATCTTTACTGCTGGTTTGGCTCCTCCAGACTGGCTCCCGCTCCTCTGCAAAAGAGAAGCACCCCAGACCTTCCTGGTCTGAACCAGAAGCAAGTCCTCCATTCTTCGTGGGTTCCGCTTGCCAAGGCTTGGTGAGTCCTAGTTCGACTTTGACGCCGCCGACAGCAAGAGCCTTCGAGGGACAGCTCGCCTCCTGGTCCTGGTCGTCCTCGACGTCTCCTGGTACCCGTGGCTGCTGCGACAAGCTTCACCACTTCACCTGCAATCTTCACGACATCGCCTGGTTCCTTCCTGGTTCCACGTGGTCACTGGCTAGTGACCTTGACTCTGTCCCTTCTGCTTGCAGGTACCCTTCCTTCATGATCCCGGCCTTGGGATCCACCGGACACTCTGCACTAACTGCCTGTCAGCAACTTTCCTTCAGGCATCCATAGAAGTCCACAACGAAACCCGACGCAAGTTCACACCTATGCACCCGCAGCCCGTGGGCTAGGTAACTTGGGTACTTCGGTGCTCACAAGGGTAGTGACTATCCTAGGGTCTAGTTTCCGAGTCTTGACTTTCTAGCTACTCCAGAAGTGTCCTAAAACTGCTTATTTCAGAACTGTACTATTTCTATCGATTATACGCATTACGCGGGAGTGTTTCCACTCTGCACCTGAATCCCGTGGGCCTCCCACTTCCTAACTGTTGGTAGTGTAGTGTAGCCCCAGCGATTCTCTAGGCCTAGGCCTATTCTATTTCCGTGACAGTGGTCCTTACACCACTTCTTTAGTATATGGTTTGCGTGGCCCCTAGGGCCTAACTGTATTACTTACCTGTGTGACTTAATGTATGCTTGAATAAGACTGTGTTGTACTTACCTTGAATCTCATAAAGAGTGCTGAGGGTTTGACTAGAATAACTACACTTTGTTTTATATATATATCTGTTGTGGTGTCCTTTCATTTGGTATTCAAGGGATTATATATGGTATCACAGCTGGCTTCATATGCCATTCAGAGTTTAGCTTAAGACTGCTCTTGTCCATGCTACCACTAGGATAGCTGGTCTATAAGGTTGACTTTACAACCAATCACCATAAGGGTTGTTTGGACTGATATAAGGTGTACACTAGAACTAGTGACATCATACATCAGGCCAACTTCTCACATTGGTGAGCAGCGGTTGGGATCTGAGCTTGCTGTTGTAATACCATTATAATCTTGAGAAACTAAATTGAAAGATCACACAGATATTGTTTAGGTACATATAACATAGATTATAATACTTAAGTCCTACTGGACTTAGTTGTTGTAGGTTGAAGGGACTAACACACCCTGACTAAAACTACTAGAGAGGTTTAGTAGAAACAACTAGTGTAGGTAGGTGCACATGCTGGAGCAGAGTTTTCAGTTTGAAAATTCTGGGGCTTTTGAAGCTCCGGCATGTCTATTCATTGTATTAATTTATTAATAATTAATAATTATTTGTCTTGTGCAAGTGCGTTTATATTAATCAATCCGTTTGTCCTAACAAGAGAAGAGAGAGTTACATGTGGGCGTGCATAAATATGCTGATTAAAAAATAACGTGCGTGTTTTCATGTTTAAACGTTGCTATGTGCTGTTTATTTTTTAGCACAAAACGCTTTCTGAATTAATGCTTTTCTATGTTGCAAGTGCTAGATAAATGCATACACATAAGGGTATTAGTGGGGTTAACACTGTTTAATCACTATGCTGTGGTAACGTTGTTTTTGTCTCTTTTAATTAAGATGGTCTATTGAGGCCTATGTTGGCCTAAGAAAAGATGGCCGAATTGTGAGCCTGGCTGTGATTTATAATATGAAAACTGTGACGAGGGAGACCCCTGCTGGAAATGGTCCTGAAGCTAACTGACCATGGTCCTTGTTGAAAAACTTTCCATGAGGACAGCAGCAGTTTTTGGGAGATCTCCAAGTAAAGAGAAAGTGTCCTTGGCAGCCTTGGGAAACAAAGGAGCCTTAGAGAGAAGCTCTGAACTGTGGCTCGATGGCCGAGGAGAAGCAGGATAATTGTGATACATGTTTATTTTCTTGGTTCCTGTTCCGTAGTTTTCGTTATGTGTACTTTTCCTGAGCGGAGATTCTCAAATGTAACGATGTTACATCCTTTCCTTCTCGCTCTGTTCAGCAAGTCCGGCGGACATTATCGTTTTTTCTATGTTCCCAATGTATCTTTCTATTGTTTAGAAACTATAAGAGATGTTAGCCTAGAAAGGGTTTTTGCCACTTGCCATTTTGCCTTTGCCGCGTACCGAATCTGCGTTGCTGAGGATTGATGCTGAAGGGACTTCGTCTTGAGAGACATTTACCGAGAGACTTGTCCTGACCCGTTCTGACATTTAGCTAGAATAGGTAACTATGAGAAATGATTTACTCTGATTGATTTTCTTTGACTAATTTTAGATAAAGCAATATAATTTTAAACATGGTGTTGGATATTCTTTCTTGTCAATTATTGGGTTTACGTTATTGATCATTGTTGTATATATTGTATAGATTATGCTTAAGGACAGTCACAAAAACCAGGTCTTATCGACCTCGGTATAGATGCAGGGTGTTTAGGAGTGTTTTCTTTCCACAGGTTTATTGCTGGTAGAGTATTTGAGTGTATATTAGTGAAATGGGCCCTAGCGTATGATGTATGCATGTGTGTGTAACTGTGAGATTACTTTATCCGTGGTAGTGGGAATATTGTACACACCCTGATCTCTATCAATTTCCTGGTAGCAGAGATTGATGGTTTTTGATGATTGTCTTGATTAGATAAGATTGTTTTTATTGATTATTGATTATTGGTTCATGTTGGTATATGTACTAATACTATATGTTGGAGTCGTAATGTTGAGTTATATGTAGTGCTTCTGGAACTTGGAAGCTGTAGCAGTTCCGTAGTAGGGCAGAGGGAAGTATATGCTGCTCTCGGGAAAGACGGAATTGGGGAATAACGTGTGACAATTGAAGTTGCGCGTCACATTGTCTGGGTTCGGAATTAGTGACATCGTCGTATGTTACTATTAGATATTTCTGGTATATAAGGAGTGTGTATGATAGTGAAGGTTATCTGTGAAACTCTGGTCTTAAGTCCCAGGGATCCGTAAGGATTTCCGTTAAAGCTTATCGCGGGAGGAGTAATAGGTATTCTCTGAGCTTATTTGAAGAACTGGGCAAAGAAAGCTTGCTTAGTTAATGTGTGTTATAATTCTGTAGTGGAGCAGATTGTCTGTTCTCGGGAAGCAGGATTCTGTGCGTATGTACTATATTTCCTTTGTATGAATGTGCGTGAATGTTTGTACATAGTTGATTGTAAGACTCTTTGGACAAGTCCTAGAGGAAACAGTTAATGAATGTATGTTAGTAAGGCGGAGTAGTAGAAGTGCTACTGTGTCAATGAAAGGTTTCTTATGAAATAGACTCTCTTTTACTATTCTGTGGTTAGCGAAGCAGACAATGGAGATGTTTTTATGTTGTAACTAATAGATTTTGTAGAAATTTTGACACGAAGTCTACTGAAAAGATTTTGTAAAGGAGGGGTAGACGAGTGACAGAAGACAGGAGACAAACTGCAGCGACTGTTGACGTCAGAAAGACCGCGCTCTGATTGGATGGTAGATCAGAATAGTGCTCGCGCTAGGATTGGTGCATTAGTGTGAGCCGCGCAAGGATTGGAAGAGCTATTTAGTGACGTAAACGTTCCAGGATTGGTGCGTTAGTGTGAGTCGCGCTGCAATTGGTTGAAAATTCGTATTGTACATTTATAATACGGAAAGAGTAGAGAGTTTTTTGTAAACGCTAAAATGTATTACCAAGAAGAGAAAAAGAAGAAGACATTAATTGGTAAAATAAAAAAGTGGTTTAGCAAGGATAAAGATGTTAAGACAAGAGAGGGCGAATTGTTACCTCCACCGAAAACACCTGCATCCTTCATGGCTGCAAGACATGGGTTTCATACCTGTATATGGTTGGAGAATTGGGTTAGGTATACTAAAGAAGATGGTGTTCTAGCTTTTCCAGAACATGGTTCATTTAATCTGGCCGTGTTGAGAAATTTACGGGAAAAGATGCTATGTCTTGACCCGAAACCGAGACCTACACAGTTTGAGGCTTTAGTGGAATGGGAAGAAGAAGTACATGAGAGAGAGAAACAAAGATCTGGAGGGTACTATAGGTATATGTTTGGGAGGAGACATGATCGTGAGACTCATCATGATCGAATGAAAAGGTGGCGAGATGTTAGTATGTCAGAGGGATTATATCCGATGAGAACAGTTGAAGGAGGAGCAGAAAGGGTTCCTGAGTCAGAAATAAGAAAATATGGAGTTAATGAGTATGAGGATGAGGTCTTGAATGACATGATTTACAAAAGACCACCTCCATATAGACCAGAACCGGACAAAAGTACACCAGTTGTTTCTCCGATAAGAGATACAGTTTGTGTTAGTGAGACGGAAAATGAGACACCTGAAGTGAGAAGTGATCATTACCTTGATGAGAATGCCAGACAATTAGCCAGAACTACAACAGAGTTGACAGAGAAAATTAGGGAGTTAACGAAGAATTTAGAGGCTGTTACGGTGCCTGTAACAATAGGTCCAGTTATGCCTGTGTTTGACAAACAGAGGACAGGTGAGAATGGACTGGTGATTCCATATGTTGGGAATAATCTGACAAATTCAGTTGGTCCTTCAGGAGATTCAGGCAAAAGAACAGAAAGAAGAGACCTGAGACAATCAAGACATGAAACATGTAGTGAAATATTGGATGCTAGTGAAGCTAGTTGTTCAGGGATGCCAATTTTAGAACCGCAAAAGAGAGTGGTTCCAGTGAGAAAAACTGCTGAAATAACAGTTGATGATTTGAATGATTGGATGAAGGTTCTACAGAAAAAAGATAAAGATTCACAAGTAATTGATGTAGCTAAGTTACGTGTAGAACTAGAAGAGCTTGTCACAGGAACAGTTCCAACAGAGATTCTGAAGAGTCATCATGATGGTGAACTAATGTTTATGTGTAAAAGTGTTACCTGGAGAGCAAGGAATACACATGACAGGCTAAGAGCAATAGCAAATGAACAGGGAGTTGACATTGATAAAGTGAAAGCTTTACAAAGAACTTATAGGATGGATTTTACAGAGAAGGATATTGAAAATTTGAATGCTACTGGTAGAACAGGACAGATTAAGGAAATGGTAGCATTATTGCGAAGATGGGGTGATGTAGAAAAGTGGAAGGATAGGTGGTACAAGAAAAGAGATGAGGCTGAAGATAGAACAACTTATTCAGCATTTCCAGTGAGAGAAAAGGAGAAACCAGTGGATAATTATCCTATGAGAGAAATAACTGGAGGAGGATATGTACATGTTCCATGGACCAGACAGGATATTTTATCATTTACAAATGATTTCCCTCGATTGAGAGAAAAGCCCGTCGAGTGGTATAGGCAGGTAGATAGGTTTGTGAAATTGTCAAAAGTGCTGTGGGTTGACCTGAATAGTCTGTTTGATATAATTGTTCCAGCAGACTTGTGGACTGAGTGTAAAATAGTTGTGAGTTGGCCTACTGAGGAATATCCAAGAGACCCAAGAACAGGGGCACCAGATCCAGAGGTAATGAGGAAGTATGATCAGGTGATGGTATACCTGAAGAGTAAAGTACCTGCAAAAGAGACAGACTGGGTAAAGATAGATCGAACACAACAGGAAGCGAAAGAATCAGTTCATGCTTTTTACGAGAGGCTGATACTGGCATTTAAACAATTCAGTGGAGATGAACACCTGGGTGACAAAGATTTGAGTCATTTTGTATACAGATTTGTATATGGCCTTAGACCTGAAATTGGTGAGAGAATTCGTGAGCACACAGTGGATTGGCAGAGTAAGAAAGTAGATGAGATCCTGAGACATGCAAAATACTTCAGTGATGAAATTGAAGCAAAACAAAGAAAGCTGAAAGAGAAAGCAATGTGGGCACAAGTGAAAGTTGCGGAAAGACAAGAAGCACAGTTAGTAGAACAGGCGAATAATCCAGGAAACAATGCAGGGAATAGACCTAGATATGCAGGGAAAGGAAAAGGAAGTCTTGAGGAAGCGAAGAAAAAGTTCCCTTGTCACAACTGTGGCCAATTGGGGCATTGGAGATCGGAGTGTCCTAATCCACCATTAGTGAGTAATGAGAATAAAACTTTAAATCAACAGGTGCAGAACGAAGGAAATAATCAACAGCAGCAAAAACAGAAAGTTGTGAGACAGCAGAGTCAAGAGCCAAAACCGCCCTTGCCGCAGAATAGAGGGTTACAAAAGTATAATCAGGATTCAGGATTCTACAATGATGAGCAGGTAAACAAACCAAGACGTTCTAACAAAGTACAGCAGTACTTGTTAAAGAGTGAAGGGAGTGAGTCTGAGGGTGATTATTGACGGTGCCGAGGAGAGGAAGAAGAGTGCATACTTGGTGCAACTCTAGAAATAGACCAGGCAGGACCATTTGTGGATGGGAAAATAAATGAAGAGAGTGTTACTTTTTTGGTAGACACAGGTGCGACAAGATCAACTGTCAGGTCAACAGATGTTAGAAATCTTTCTCTCTCGGATGAAGCAATCCAAGTAGTTGGTGTGGCCAATACACAAATCAAAACACGTCTTACTGAACCTGTAAGAGTACAGATAGGGAAATTTTCAGACATGCATAGATTCATTGTCTGTGACACGAGTCCAGTGAACCTATTGGGTAGGGACTTGTTGTGCAAAATGAACTGCACAATTTTTTGTACACCGGATGGAATAGCCTTTGAGACACCAGATGAAGATGTTTTGTACCGAGTGACTCTAGAAAATAGAGAAAGTGAGTTAATTGGTGCATTTGCTGTGTTTAATCCGGAGGATTTGCCTCAAGAGCTGAGAGACACAGTGAAAAGGACAGTTTGGGATTTTACTGGAGAGGATGTGGGATTGATGAATAATGTAGATCCAGTGAAAATTGCAGTAAAAAAGGGAATCACATATCCTAACATTCCTCAATACAAAATGACACCAGAAATAATTGAAGGGATAACTCCTATAATTGAGAAAATGATTCAGCAAGGAGTCCTGAGAGAACTACTGAGTAGTCCGTGTAATTCACCAATAATGGGACTAAAAAAGCCCAATGGGAAATTTAGGATTGTACAGGATTTGAGAAAAGTTAATCAAATTGTGGTGGCATGTTGTCCTATTGTGCCAAATCCATCAGTGATCCTGTATCAAATTCCACACGATGCTGAGTGGTATACAGTGATTGATTTGTGTCATGCGTTCTTTTCAATTCCATTGCATCATGATAGCCAGCCGATTTTTGCATTTAGGTTTGGCCAGCGTATCTTAGCATGGTGTCGAATCCCACAGGGGTATACGGAGAGTCCTTCGATATTCAATCAGTTATTGAAGAAATCGTTGGAAAGTTTGATCATGCCCGAGAGTTCAGTGCTAGTGCAATACATTGATGACCTATTGGTGGCATCAAAGACACGTGAAGCTTGTGAAGTAGATACTATAGCTTTACTGAATCATCTGGCAGATGGAGGGTTAAAGGTATCTCCAGCCAAATTACAGTTTTGCAAGAAAGAGGTGCATTATCTTGGACACAATATTGAAAAGGGTTTGAGAAAAGTGACTACTGACAGGATCAGAATAATCAGAGAAATGAAAGCTCCAAAAACCCAGAGAGAAGTGAGAATGTTCCTGGGTATGGTGGGTTATTGTCGTCAGTGGATAATTAATTTTTCCTTGATAGCAAAGCCACTGATTAAACTGACAAAAAGTGAAATGACAGATCCATTGGATCTAGATGCAGAACAAATAGCAGCATTTGAAGAGCTCAAAAGTAAGATGTGTGAGGCTCCAGCTTTGGGTATGCCTGACTATGAGAAAGAATTTGAGCTGTACTGCAGTGAAAGAAATGGGTGTGCACTTTCAGTGTTAATTCAGAAACATGGATTACTGAGAAGGCCTATTGCATACTTCTCATCGACACTTGACCCTGTAGCTGTGGGTTTACCAGGTTGTCTGAAATCTGTGGCTGCAACATGCAGGAGTCTGGAACAGAGTGAAGGAATCATAATGGGATATCCTGTAAGGGTATTCGTACCTCACAATGTGGCAATTCTTTTGACAAGAAGCAGAACTCAGTACATGTCACATAGTCGATTGACTAAATATGAAAAAGTGATACTGGGAGCATCAAATGTGACTCTCGAGAGATGTGTGAATGTGAATCCAGCGACGCTTTTGCCAGACATTGAAAATGTGGGTGTGAAGATGGAAGATGATCATGATTGTTTGGATGTGCTTGAGTACTGTACAAAACCAAGACCAGACATAAGGGATCTACCCTTGAATGAGAGTGATCATGTGTTGTTTGTAGATGGATCATGCCTGAGAAATGATGATGGTGTGCTATGTGCAGCATATGCGGTATGCAAAGTTTCAGAGGTCATGGAAGCATCACCATTGAAAGGGGTGAAATCTGCGCAAGTTGCTGAATTGATAGCATTGACAAAAGCTTGCGAAATTGGGAAAGATTTGAGGACGACTGTGTTGACTGATAGTCAGTATGGATTTGGAGTGGTGCATGATTTTGGCCAACTTTGGCTACAAAGAGGTTTCTTGACATCGAGTGGAACTCCAATAAAGAATGCTGAAATGATTGGTAAATTGCTTGAGGCGATACAGCTGCCTAAGGAGTTAGCAGTTGTAAAATGTGCTGCCCATGGACTAGGGGAGGATTTTATAACGGTCGGAAACCGTTATGCTAACGATGTTGCGCAATATTGTGCAAAAACAAATCAGTCCATCAACAGGGACAGAGAAGGGGAAATGTCTTTACTCTCTGTGATGTTTACTAATGTCTTAGAGACCTGGGATGAAGTGAAACAGTTGCAAGATGAGGCAGGAGAGGAAGAGAAGAAAGATTGGATTATGGCAGGATGTGCTCCAAGAGAAACAGACCATGTTTGGGTCTACAGAGATGACAGACCAGTGATGCCCAACTCCATCTTGTCGTCAATGGCAAGGATGTATCATGGCCAGGGACATTTGGGGAGGGACGCAATGGTTAGGTCGTTCAAGCAGACCTGGTACAATGCAAAGTTCAGGAGAATTGCAGAAAGCATCTGTCAGAGGTGTTTAGTTTGTCAGCAATTTAACACTGGGAAAAAGACAGTGGTAAGTCTGGGAACAATAGGCAGAGAAGGAGGTCCTTTTACAAGAATGCAGATTGATTTCATTGAGATGCCCCAAGTAAACAGACTGAGGTATGTTCTAGTGGTGGTCTGTTTGTTTTCAAGGTGGGTGGAAGCTTACCCGACTAGAAGAAATGATGGATTAACAGTGGCAAAGTTACTGTTAAGGGAGTTGATTCCTAGGTACGGGTTTCCAGTAACAGTTGAGTCTGATGGAGGTGGACATTTTCAAAATGAGCTCATGGCTTTGATTTGTGAAGCATTGAAAATACAGCAGAAGCTACATTGTGCATACCGACCAGAGGCTTCTGGTGTGGTTGAGCAGATTAATGGCACAATCAAAAATAGGATTGGAAAAATGTGCTTAGCCACTGGCATGAAATGGCCAGATGTTTTGCCTCTAGTTCTGATGACTATGAGATCTACTCCAGATAGAACTACTGGTTTGAGTCCGCACGAGATAATCATGGGACGTGCTATGCGCCATGCATTCGTGCCTGTCAATAAATTGGTGACAATAACTGATGACATGATTTTGGATTACTGTAAAGGCCTGGCTGACGCAGTTCATTCTGTGTTTCACCAGGTTGGAGAAGAAGCTACCACACTTGAGAAGAAGCAAGCCCATGATCTGAGTCCAGGAGACTGGGTGAGGATAAAAGTTCACAGAAGAAGAAATTGCTTGATTCCAAGGTGGGGAAGGCCAAGACAAGTTATTCTGACTACGACGACTGCAGTAAAGTGTGCTGGAGTGAAGCACTGGGTACATGCAAGTCATACTCTGAGAGTTCCAAACCCAAAAGAAGGGACTGGTAAAGAGTATTTTGAAGAGTCAGATTCCAGCGATGATGAAGATACAGAATCAGTGGGGAAAGAAGTAGGAAGAGCTTCGAATGAACCACTGCGAGTATCAGAGAAGAGATCGAATTCTGTAAAAGAGCCTGAAGTTTCGAACAGCAGTGAAGGGAAAAGAAAAGAAAAGAGAAATCACACAGAGACTACTCCTGAATCAGAAGAGGAGGAGATTGAAGAACCACTTGAGATTATACTTGAAGAAGTAGGGTCAGAAGAAGATAGAGAGGGACAGATTGCGGAAGACCCCCGAGGAGGTGTAGGGAACATTCTTGATGAGCCAGGTGAAGGGACAAGTAGACAGCAAGAAGATTGCGTGTCGGAGATCCGAGGAGGGACAGGAGTAGGGAAGTCTCAAACAGTGGTGAAAAAATCTGTGGAAAAAAAGAAAGCTGCTGGAAAACGGAAACAAGAGGCACTTGAAACAGATGATGAAGATGAACAAACAGAGGGTCGAGTTCTGAGAAAGAGAACTTGGATTGGAGAAAGAAGTAATAAAGAAATAAAGCCGAAAAGGGTGTTAAGAGGAGATCGTTGGCCTAACAACAGAGTTAAGAGGCTGAGATACAAAATAATAAGAGCAAATACATCGAAAGCTGAACAAGTGAATGAAGTTTCGAGTCAAAGTTCAAAAGCTGAAGAAGAAGAATCAAAGGAGTCAAATGAACCAGTAGAAATAAAAAGAGTAAGAAAACCCAACCAAAAGTACAGATCACCGGAATGGTCTTATGTGGCACTGTCTGAAGGAGTAAAAGAAGAAGCAGTGACTCGAGATAATCCGGAAGAGATCTTGAGAGAAGTGGTTGAGGAAGATACTGGTGAAATTCTGAAAGTACTCTTGACTGACATTGGAGAAGAGTCGAGTACTGAGGATTTTGATGTTGGAGATCTAATACAATTTGATGTTGAAGAAATTGAAGTGAAGAATGACAAGTATCCAAACTGAGTAAAAGAAGGATTCACTTGGATTAAGTGAACGGAGAGAGCATTTGGATAAACTGAAAGCTGAAGAATTGCTGAAGAATTGAAGAAGTTCAAACAGTAGTGGAGTAGTAGAGGCTAAACTAAAATGGCTAACATAGAGGATAATAGAAATAGATGTGCCTTCTTTAAAAGGTGGTGTAGGATGTGCTGCTGCTGTACTGGATTATTAATGCTTCTATGGGGTGTTTTAGTTTTATTAGTTACTTTTAAAGTAGAGTTTGAGATGCATACAGAGAATGTGACAAATGTAGAGAAGAATTCACAAAAAGTACTTCCAATTAGAATTAGTAATACTTACATACACAAAGATAGGTCAATTAATAACTTTTCTAGTAATGTTTTTTCGAAACTGTTATATGAATATGTGAAGACAATGGAAGTAAGGGATTGCTACGTTTGTATGCAATTACCTGCATCCGTTTCAGAGGGTGTTACTTATCATCATTTACCAGCTACATATGGTATTTCCTGTAGTATTTTAAGTAGTGTTTTTTATTTGTTAGGGAAGGTAGATTACAAGATGTCTAACAGAGATAGTATTTTTGGGCACTTGCCAATGAACAAAGAGCTGAATCCAGCTAAAGAAGCTAACACTTTTGGTGAGATTTTTATTGAAGAAAAAGGATTAACATTAGATTACATTTTTAAGAATAATTTAACTTGCAGTTTGAGAGGAGAGGAGAAAGCTTTCCTGGATATGGTAGAAGAAAGGAGATTGAACATGCATGAGAAAGCAGGAAAATATAAAGTGAGTGAGACAATTTGGGACATTGAGATGGGAAAAGAGTTGAAGAATGGGGCTAGTCCAACTTTAGCTCTAGATGCACCACAGAAGGGTAAACTTTGTATTACAAGAAGGAAATCCCAATATGATATATATTTTGTCGGGACTAGTGAGTGCCATGATACATACTTCATTGCAACAGGTTGGGGTTTCAGAGGTGGAGAAGATACAATTTTTCCAGGAGTATATTATGTTTGTGGGAATAAGGCTTATTACAAGTTGCCTGACCATTGGTATGGCACATGTTATGTGGGCCTAGTTTTTCCAAAGATTTTTCATATAGATAAAATAACAGATGTAGAACATATTAATTTACTAATGCGTTTTAAGAGAGAAACTTGGTCTGAAATAGTGGGTGATATTTTTGGGGTTTTGATTCCAGCAGTGGGAATTTCTTTGAATGCTTATGGAATTCGGAAACTGTCCACAGTGGTTGATCGCTTATCAACAAATACCGCTGGAGGGTTTCTTTTGGTGAATACGGAATTAAGTGCCGTACGTGCCATGTCTATGCAAAATCGACTTGCCCTTGATATTCTATTGGGCAAGGAGGGTGGAGTCTGTGGAATGCTGAAAGTTCAACATTGTTGCACTTACATTCCAGACGAAAGCAAAAACCTGAAGGTCTATATCAAAAATATTACTGATTTGCATGAAGAATTAGTACCACTTGAAGCTGAGAGTTTATGGACTAAAATAGCTAATAAAATGATAGCTGTTAAGGATTTTATTGCAAAAATAGGTAGTACTATTATAGGTAGAATATTGTTTCCCTTGTCTTGTATAATTGTTGCTTTATTAATAATAAGATTGGTGTGTGTGTGTTGTAAAAACAGGGGAGGGAGGAAGAAATTGAATAAAGAAAAGAAAAACAAGAAGTTGAAAAGAGAACCTCAAGAAATTGAACTAGAAGAATTGAGGGAGAGTGTTTATTTAGAGACAAAAAGGGATGATGAAAGAGTGACTGGTGTTTAATGTTGTGTAAAGGGGAAAAGACATTTCCAATTTCTCCTAAAATGGGACTAAATTTTCACCAATTTTTTGGGGGGGTTTATTTGGTGATAAAATCACCAAAGGGGGGATTGCTGGAGCAGAGTTTTCAGTTTGAAAATTCTGGGGCTTTTGAAGCTCCCGCATGTCTATTCGTTGTATTAATTTATTAATAATTAATAATTAATAATTTGTCTTGTGCAAGTGCGTTTATATTAATCAATCCGTTTGTCCTAACAAGAGAAGAGAGAGTTACATGTGGGCGTGCATAAATATGCTGATTAAAAAATAACGTGCGTGTTTTCATGTTTAAACGTTGCTATGTGCTGTTTATTTTTTAGCACAAAACGCTTTCTGAATTAATGCTTTTCTATGTTGCAAGTGCTAGATAAATGCATACACATAAGGGTATTAGTGGGGTTAACACTGTTTAATCACTATGCTGTGGTAACGTTGTTTTTGTCTCTTTTAATTAAGATGGTCTATTGAGGCCTATGTTGGCCTAAGAAAAGATGGCCGAATTGTGAGCCTGGCTGTGATTTATAATATGAAAACTGTGACGAGGGAGACCCCTGCTGGAAATGGTCCTGAAGCTAACTGACCATGGTCCTTGTTGAAAAACTTTCCATGAGGACAGCAGCAGTTTTTGGGAGATCTCCAAGTAAAGAGAAAGTGTCCTTGGCAGCCTTGGGAAACAAAGGAGCCTTAGAGAGAAGCTCTGAACTGTGGCTCGATGGCCGAGGAGAAGCAGGATAATTGTGATACATGTTTATTTTCTTGGTTCCTGTTCCGTAGTTTTCGTTATGTGTACTTTTCCTGAGCGGAGATTCTCAAATGTAACGATGTTACATCCTTTCCTTCTCGCTCTGCTCAGCAAGTCCGGCGGACATTATAGTTTTTTCTATGTTCCCAATGTATCTTTCTATTGTTTAGAAACTATAAGAGATGTTAGCCTAGAAAGGGTTTTTGCCACTTGCCATTTTGCCTTTGCCGCGTACCGAATCTGCGTTGCTGAGGATTGATGCTGAAGGGACTTCCTCTTGAGAGACATTTACCGAGAGACTTGTCCTGACCCGTTCTGACATTTATCTAGAATAGGTAACTATGAGAAATGATTTACTCTGATTGATTTTCTTTGACTAATTTTAGATAAAGCAATATAATTTTAAACATGGTGTTGGATATTCTTTCTTGTCAATTATTGGGTTTACGTTATTGATCATTGTTGTATATATTGTATAGATTATGCTTAAGGACAGTCACAAAAACCAGGTCTTATCGACCTCGGTATAGATGCAGGGTGTTTAGGAGTGTTTTCTTTCCACAGGTTTATTGCTGGTAGAGTATTTGAGTGTATATTAGTGAAATGGGCCCTAGCGTATGATGTATGCATGTGTGTGTAACTGTGAGATTACTTTATCCGTGGTAGTGGGAATATTGTACACACCCTGATCTCTATCACACACACCACACCCTCACTAGATCATGTCTCTGGGAGAAGATCAAGGAGATTCTCTCTCAGGAGGGGCAGGTCTGAGAAAGATCCCCTCTAGATATGATACCCTAACTTTTCAGGAGATGAGACAATTGTGTACCTCCAGAAAGTTAAAACAGGGTGCAAACCCTACCCTCCTTCAGCTAGTACAGATCCTAGAGGAATATGATGCCCTTAGGGCCTCACAGGCTGGTACCCTAGGTACAAGGGAGGGTCTACCCGCTACAGATGAGTCAGATGGGACTTCAGATGAGAAGGTAGACAGCCAGGGCCAAGTAGGAAGACTTAGCCAGGCTAACCTAAGCTTACATGGGAGTCTGCATGGGCTTCCCCCAAACAGACCCCCAAGTGGGCTTAACCAGAGAAGCAGGAGAGACAGATCCCCTTCAAGGGAATCTATCCACTCCCATGTCTCTAGCATCTCTAATGCCTCTTCTCACAGGGGAATGACTTCCCCCCAGAGAAAAGAGCATGAAGCCAGAATGAGGGAAGCTAATCTAAGGATTGAGAGGGAAGAACTTGCCCTTGCCAAGGAGAAGCTTGCTCTGGCTAGAGAGCAAACGTTAAGTGGGTTAGAACCCACTGGTGGCAGCAATATCCCTAAGGATAGAGACAGGAACTATGATAATAGAAACCTGAGCAAGATTGTCCCTCCCTACAAGTGTGGGGATGACATCCACAAATGGATAACTGCTTTGGAGAGGGCTTGCAAAGTACAGCATGTACCCCAAAGTCAGTGGGCAGCTATCTTGTGGCTCTCCTTCTCTGAGAAAGGTAGAGACAAGCAGACAATCACACTGTCCTGAAGAGTGCTCTAATTGATGGGTTTGGCCTAACCACTGAACAATACAGGTTGTTGTTCAGGGATACCCAGAAGACACAGACTCAGGACTGGACTGACTTTGTAGATTGTGCCACTAAGGCTCTGGAAGGCTGGCTAGTGGGAAGTAAGGTTAAGGACTATACAGGATTGTATAATTTGATCATGAGAGAACAAATCCTTAACAACTGTCAAAACCAGCTACTGCATCAACACCTGATTGATTCTGATCTGACTTCTCCCCAAGAATTGGGAAAGAAGGCAGATAGTTGGGTCAGGAATAGAGTTAAGCAGAAAAACCAGAACCAGGGCGGTGATCAGAAAAAGGCAGACCAGAAGGGTAATGATCAGAAACAAAAAGACCAGAAGTCTTCACCAGGCCCCCAAAAGGCTCAGGGGAGGGTGGTCCCAAAAAGGATAAAAAGAAAGATGGCCAAAAGAAACCATGGTGCAACTATTGTAAGTCCAACTCACATTGGTTTAGTGAGTGCACCAAAAAGGATAAGCCCCCAGCCACCATTGCCCCTAAGGCAACTGTACCCCCTAGTTCAGCTGTAAGTGGTGGTTCCCAGCAAAAGGGTGTAGTAGGGTTAACCCTGGGAACTGAGGAGGATTCTGGCCTAGTCAGAATACCTACTCCGGCTGTTCTGATCTGTGATGGGGACCTAGCTTTGTCCTCTACTGTAGGCCCCAGTAACCTGGGCAAGTACAGACAGACTCCTTTTATCAACCAAAGAATGGCTCAGGCCTACAGGGACACTGGGGCTAGTGTCACAATGGTGACACCTGCCTTTGTGGACCCTGGACAGATCATACTAGGTGAGAACTACCTAGTGACCAACGCTAGCAATGCCACTACCTCCCATAGTGTGGCAATTGTTAACTTCTCCTGGGGAGGGGTAACTGGCCTCAAAAGGTTGTTGTTAGTTCAGACCTTCCTGTAGAGTGTTTACTGGGCAATGATCTTGAAACTTCAGTTTGGTCTGAAGTGGAGTATAGGACCCATGCAGAAATGCTGGGGATAGAGGCACATGTCCTTGCTGTGACCAGGTCACAGGCCAAAAAGTGCACCACTGAACAAGTGCTGGATCCTGGAACTATGGACCAGTCACAAACCAAGAGAAAGAGCAGTAGGGTAAAGGCTGTGCCTTCCCCCCTGCCTCAGGTAGTGGATCAGCCCTCACAGGAGGATGATTCTGAGAGCCCTGAAGGAACTGTCCTAGAAGAACTTGAACCTGATCAGGTTGAGTTTCTTGGGACAGGGGGACCTTCAAGGGCAGATCTGAGGCAGGCACAATTAGACTGCCCCTCTCTTGAACCCATCAGACAGCAGGCTGCTGCTGAGGCTGCAGGGAATGCTCAAGGTACCCATAGAGTGTATTGGGATGAAGGGCTGCTGTATTCAGAGGCTAGAGACCCCAAGCCTGGTGCATCCAGGAGGTTGGTCATACCACTGAAGTTCAGAGGCTTCCTTCTTACCTTGGCCCATGATATTCCCCTTGCAGGACACTTAGGCCAGAACAAGACTTGGGACAGGCTTGTCCCTCACTTTCACTGGCCTCATATGTCAGAAGATACCAAGGAGTTTTGTCGGTCCTGTGTCACCTGTTAATCCAGTGGCAAATCAGGTGGCACCACAAAGGCCCCCCTCATACCACTACCAGTGGTGGGGTTCCCTTTGAAAGAGTGGGCATAGATATTGTAGGACCAATGGACAGCATCTGGGCACAGCTTCATACTGGTGACAGTGGACCATGCCACCAGGTATCCAGAAGCTATTCCCCTGAGGACCACAACAGCTCCTGTTGTGGCAAGGGCCCTGCTTGGAGTATTCTCCAGAGTGGGCTTTCCAAAGGAGGACATTTCTGACAGAGGTGCCAACTTCATGTCAGGATATTTGAGTGCAATGTGGAAGGAGTGTGGTGTGAACTACAAGTTCACCACACCCTATCACCCACAGTGCAATGGGCTTGTTGAGAGATTCAACAAGACCCTAAAGGGAATGATAAAAGGTTTACCAGACAAGCTTAGGCGAAGATGGGACATCCTTTTACCCTGCCTTCTGTTTGCTTACAGAGAGGTCCCACAAAAGGGGGTTGGCTATAGCCCTTTTGAGCTTTTGTTTGGGCATCCTGTAAGAGGACCCCTATGTTTAGTAAGGGAAGGATGGGAGAGACCTCTCAGACAACCCAAACTTGATATAGTGGATTATGTACTTGGTCTCCGCTCCAGGATGGCAGAGTGTATGAAGAAGGCTTCTAAAAACCTTGAGGCAAGCCAAGAACTCCAAAAAGCTTGGCATGACCAAAAGGCTGTGCTGACTGTTTACCAGCCAGGGCAGAAAGTGTGGGTGTTGGAGCCAGTGGCCCCAGCAGCACTCCAAGACAAATGGTCTGGACCCCACACTATTGTTGAGAAAAAGGGAGAAGTCACCTACTTGGTGGACCTTGGGACTCCCAGAAGCCCCCACAGGGTACTTCATGTCAACAGATTGAAGGCATATGTTGACAGGGCAGACATGGGCTTACTCATGGCTACAGATGAGGGGCAGGAGGAAGAGAGTGACCCTCTCCCAAACCTGTTGACTCAGAACCCTGATGATGGCTCAGTTGATGGTGTGGTCTTTTCTGACAGACTCACTGTCCATCAGCAACAGGACTGCAGACAGGTTCTGCAATCCTACAGACATATGTTCTCTCTGACCTCAAGTCAGACAAACTGGTGCACCCATGAGGTGGACACTGGTGACAGTCTGCCTGTGAAGAGTAAAATCTACAGGCAACCTGACCATGTTAGGGACTGCATAAAAGTTGAGGTACAAAAGATGTTGGAGCTGGGAGTCATTGAACCTTCAGAGAGCCCTTGGGCTAGTCCTGTATTCCTTGTGCCAAAACCTCACACCCAAGATGGTAAGAGAGAGATGAGGTTTTGCGTGGATTACAGAGGTCTCAATGCTGTCACTAGGACAGATGCTCACCCAATACCTAGGGCAGATGAGCTCATTGACAGACTGGCAGCTGCTAAGTTTTTGAGCACATTTGACCTGACAGCAGGCTACTGGCAAATCAGACTAGCTGAGAATGCAAAGGCCAAAACTGCTTTCTCGACCCCAGGAGGACATTATCAATTTGTGGTAATGCCCTTTGGTTTGAAGAATGCACCTGCCACTTTCCAAAGGTTGGTGAATCAAGTCCTTACTGGGTTGGATGACTACTGTGCAGCTTATCTTGATGATATTGCTGTCTTTAGCTCCACCTGGGAGGATCACCTGGTCCAACTGAGGAATGTTTTAGAGGCCCTGCAAAAGGCAGGCCTCACTATCAAGGCCACTAAGTGCCAGATAGGGCAGAGCAAGGTTGTATACCTGGGCCACCTAGTTGGTGGGGGTCAGGTTCAACCACTGGAGAGCAAGATCCAGACCATAAAGGACTGGACTCCTCCAACTACCCAGACTCAGGTCAGAGCTTTCTTGGGCCTGACTGGGTACTACAGAAAGTTTGTTAAGAACTATGGGTCCATTGTGACACCACTTAATGACTTGACCTCCAAGAAAATGCCAAAGAAAGTTCAGTGGACAGTAAGCTGTCAAAAAGCATTTGATGACCTGAAGCAGGCCATGTGCAGTGCACCTATTCTGAAAAGTCCAGACTACTCCAAAGAGTTCATTGTCCAGACAGATGCTTCTGAGTTGGGTGTGGGAGCTGTTCTTTCACAACTTGATATAGATGGTCAACACCAGCCCATTGCTTTTATAAGTAGAAGGCTGACCCCTAGAGAGAAACGTTGGTCAGCTATTGAGAGGGAGGCCTTTGCTGTGGTTTGGGCCCTGAAGAAGCTGAGGCCATACTTGTTTGGCACTCACTTCAAGATTCAGACAGACCATAAGCCCCTCTTGTGGCTAAATCAGATGAAGGGTGAAAATCCCAAACTTCTTAGGTGGTCCATTTCCCTACAGGGGATGGACTTCACAGTGGAACATAGACCTGGGACTGACCATGCCAATGCAGGTGGACTCTCCAGATATTTCCACTTAGAACATGAAGACTCAACTGCTCAAGGTTAGTTTAATGTCCCTAAGTTTGGGGGGGGGGGGGGGGTTGTGTAGGAGAGTAGGGTCTGCTTTCCATGTTCACCCCCACTTTTTGCTTTTGCTTTACTGGTTTTCGACTTAGATGTGGCTGTGGGCCTGCTAATCAGACCCGCAGCCCTGCTGTTCTCTCTCTAAATTAATACTATGTACTTTAGGTGCATGACCCGTTTGGATAGGATCACCTTATTGGCCCCTGTACAGTGTACCTTAGGTACCCAGGGCATAGGTGTACCCTAGGCCTGCCAGGGGCTGCAGCATGTATTATGCCACCCCTGGCCTGGCCTTCCATTATGACACAACTGGCTGATCACTCAGCTGGGGCAAGGTCGTGTAATCACCCCTTGCTTAGGTGTAGTATTCCTATACCTATCTTATATATAGACACATGTGTACCTATCAGCCACTCCTATGGCAGGCCTTAACAATCCTGGAGGCAGAGTGCTTGGTAACATGTGAGATGGTGCTCTAGCATGAGCTGAGCCTGCCTGCAGCTTTCGGAACCATGTCCTTACAGCTGTTCTATGATATAGCCTACCATATACTCTTAAAGTGCCTTATAATCTTAGACGGTTATGGTAACTATGGTTTGGCTTTATCAAAACATGTTGTGTAAGGTGTCTAACACTTTGGAATAATACCCCCATCCCATTTCTGGGGATGAGGATATTATCCCTCCCTTCTAGAGGGAGAAGACATGTTGAAACCTACTTACCCGGTTAAAGTTAACCAGAGCCCCAGCATCACAAAATGGATGCTGCTGCCATGACACAAGTCTGACCCCCTGCTGCTGGGAGTGTTCCCGGCACGGGAGGCTTGGACAATAGGTTTCCTGCCTGGGGAGGTGCGAGCACCACCCCAGACAAGCCTTAGTGTATTGGGGCAGGGAGGGATGAATGAAACGAGACACTGCCTGGGGCACACAAGGTGTCCCATGCATAGTCCAGTTCAAACCGGTGCTGGGGCACACCAGCCCCAGTCCTGGCGCGAAACTGGACAAAGGGAAGGGGGTGTAACCACCCCCCTCCCATGTCCCACCCATAAGGCGTGACCTAGCAGGCAACCCAGCCCCCCAGATTAGTATAAGAGTGGTAGATGGGCCCCAGGAGATTAGATTATCCTGAACCTGCAACTTGAACAGAAACTCTGGACCTTCGACATTCGACGAAAGAAGAAGACTGAAGAATCTCCCTTGTGGCCAAGGAGTGGCTACCCTGTGCAAACAGGCACCATCAAGAGACTCACCCTTTGCTTTGCTGAAGTTCTACGAGGGACCGACTGCAGAGCCCGACCAGAGCCTTGACTTCCAGACTTCTCCGACCCTGATCCACATCCCCAGCCGAGCTGAGATCCGTGGAGGAGACGAGAGACGTGGGACCGGCTACCTGGGAAAAGTGGCGAGTATCTTCCAGCGCAGCTTCTGAGGTACCCTCGAAGTTGTGCACCGGGGATTGAGAAGCCCCAACCCCAAGCACCATCTGCACCGAAGATCAGCCCCCCACACTCCACGAGTCCTGCGTGGGGCCCTTCTGCATTTTTCTGCTTGCCGCGTCTGTCCGGTTGCTTGCCCGTTGGCTAGCGGCCTTTGCGACGACACACCTGTGAATTTTCACTGCTGGTTTGGCTCCTCCAGACTGGCTCCCGCTCCTCTGCAAAAGAGAAGCACCCCAGACCTTCCTGGTCTGCACCAGAAGCAAGTCCTCCATTCTTCGTGGGTTCCGCTTGCCAAGGCTTGGTGAGTCCTAGTTCGACTTAGACGCCGCCGACAGCAAGAGCCTTCGAGGGACAGCTCGCCTCCTGGTCCTGGTCGTCCTCGACGTCTCCTGGTACCCGTGGCTGCAGCGACAAGCTTCACCACTTCACCTGCAATCTTCACGACATCGCCTGGTTCCTTCCTGGTTCCACGTGGTCACTGGCTAGTGACCTTGACTCTGTCCCTTCTGCTTGCAGTCACCCTTCCTTCTTGATCCCGGCCTTGGGATCCACCGGACACTCTGCACTGACTGCCTGTCAGCAACTTTCCTTCAGGCATCCATAGAAGTCCACGACAAAACCCGACGCAAGTTCACACCTATGCACCCGCAGCCCGTGGGCTAGGTAACTTGGGTACTTCGGTGCTCACAAGGGTAGTGACTATCCTAGGGTCTAGTTTCCGAGTCTCGACTTTCTAGCTACTCCAGAAGTGTCCTAAAACTGCTTATTTCAGAACTGTACTATTTCTATTGATTATACGCATTACGCGTGTTTCCACTCTGCAACTGAATCCCGTGGTCCTCCCACTTCCTAACTGTTGGTAGTGTAGTGTAGCCCCAGCGATTCCCTAGGCCTAGGCCTATTCTATTTCCGTGACAGTGGTCCTTACACCACTTCTTTAGTATATGGTTTGCGTGGCCCCTAGGGCCTAACTGTATTACTTACCTGTGTGACTTAATGTATGCTTGAATAAGACTGTGTTGTACTTACCTTGAATCTCATAAAGAGTGCTGAGGGTTTGACTAGAATAACTACACTTTATTTTATATATATATCTCTGTTGTGGTGTCCTTTCATTTGGTATTCAAGGGATTATATATTGTATCACAGCTGGCTTCACATGCCATTCAGAGTTTAGCCTAAGACTGCTCTTGTCCATGCTACCACTAGGATAGCTGGTCTATAAGGTTGACTTTACAACCAATCACCATAAGGGTTGTTTGGACTGATATAAGGTGTACACTAGAACTAGTGACATCATACATCAGGCCAACTTCTCACAGACCTTTTCCTAGCTCTCCCTCTTTGCCCTATTTCCCCTTTTCATAAACTGCTATTAGTTATAACAATATCAGTGCTCCTCGTGGTATGTTTGCGATATGCTAAGCTTAAGTAACTCGCCGGTTTCAGAAAAAGAATTGACTCCAAAAGTATGTGAAATTAATGCAGCCTCCAGCCTTTTGCTACATGCACTGATGGTGGTGTTTGCCAAATGTATGTCCACTGAGCCTTTCATCTATGGACTAAATGGGAACAAGTCGAGCTAGACACCGAAGACATTACTTTGACGTATTTAGTATAAATTAGCATAGTCACGTTTTTAGTTGATGAAATTTCAGGGTTCAGGACCCAAAAGGACATAATAGTGTTGGCCTATGAGTCCAATCTTTGGAGGAAGTCTGGTACAACACAGCATCTCCAGGGTGACGTGCTGTCTGTTCAATGCAAGGGCGAGCTGCCTCTTCCTCAAAGGCAAGGGCTGTGCTCAAGGCAGAACAATGGCCGCCCCAGACATGGCATGTTCTTCATTGTAGACGTGGTCACGCGCGCAGGAAATTGCCTGCCTGCAGTGCCACTTAAGCTGAAGTACATCTCTTGAAAAATAATTTAAGTGCTGCAGTATATTAGCTGTTTTGTACCATGTTTTTTCAATTTTAATTGATGCATTTACTTACTGCTTCTATGCAATTGTCAGAGGAAAATATGATCTACACTGTTTACTTTAATAAATGTACATTAAAAGTTTGGATTAAAGGATTTATTGTAAATTATTTGGATTCTTATACTTTACCCTTATTCAACACGAGAGGGATCAGTTTCGATATTCTTATGAATTAGAGTTGTATTCGCTATAATGTGCGGCAATTCGCAGCATCAGCAGGCCATGCTCCTATCACTGTAGTTAAGCATGTAGAACGCCTGGTTTGTCGGGCGTTTATTTATTAACAGCGCTCCTATATAAAATAGTGAGGTCAGACCGTGAGGAAACATGACACAATAAAAACAGGAATAGGAAGAGTAAAGACTTTCCATACTGCAGTGTGTACCCTGTGAAATGTGTCTCTATTAGGTGCCGGGCCATTAATAACAAGAATTGAGGGTGCGCCCCTGGCGTTAGGTGGCTGTCTTTAGCATACTGGCAGCTTCCTTTCAATTCTTGTAGACCTTTGAGGCCCAGTGATGGACACCCCTTGCAAGTGTGCGCACCCATGGCATCTGTTGGTCATCCTGGAAAAAGGTAAGCATCCATGACATTTGCTGGTTACCACTAAGCATGCATATTTGCACAAAGGAATATGTCATCATCAATAATGCTAATACATGGCAATAACAGCAGGATCCAACTAGTGAATCCTTACCCAGTCTGTAGTGTTTCACATGTGGTGGTTTCCCTTGCCAGCCAGCCCCATCTCCAAACCCAGCGGCGTTATTTACAAAGACATCACAGCCAGCACCCTCGACCAGCGCTGCTCCAATTTAGGAAAGAGTTGAAGACTCACCTCTTTAAAGAACACTACATCACACTGCATTAACTATCCACAACTTATCTATTCCTCTACTATTACCAGCCAACTTTAACCTACCCTTGATCATGTACCATGCTCCGCTACCTTTTGTCTAGGTTCGCACTTTAGAAATACAATATACAAGCATACATACATACATTCTATATCATACCTCGATTAAAAGGTGAGGGTGAATTCCAATGCCTGTGTAAATAGCAAATGCCAATTTGCCCATGGATCAGAATTCTGAGTAAACTAGAAATTACAGCAGCCCCCCCCCCTCCAGCTTTTCCCAGGCAAATTTCAGCAGGGCAAACCTGTCAAAATGTACTAGGGAAAAATGTGTGGTAAACTCTAATGTGGAATCTAGTGTGGAAAAGCACCAATTACACAAGTGAGTTCCATCATTTCCTCCTTCTGACTTACCTGTCCAGTTAACAGGTGTTGGTAATAGGTACATGTAATGTAAGTTACATAACATAGGGGACCAAGCGAGGGGGGCGCGTTATCTCAGAAACCAATAATCTTTCAGCCCAACAATCAGTCAATAACGAGAGAAGAATGTGGAAAGTGTGGACCAAGTAGCTGCTTGACAGATATTCTAGATAAAGACTCACGCAGCCACACAACCATTCCCAAAGTGCATCGACCCAGTCCCAAACGAGGCAGAAAAACAGCAGGAGCTTCAAAACCCAAATTGCACTTCACCCAGCAGCTCAATGAGCCGTGTGTCCATGTCGAAAACTACAAAGTTAATAAAGAGATCGTGAGATGTGAATTTGAACTGCTCTAGTTACATCCAATAGGTGCAAAATATCTTCTTACTCCAAGGAAGGATTCGGAAAAAAGAGGATAACAATCTCTAGCTTAGTATGAAAGGTTGAAACTCTTAAGACAGAAACCAGGTACTAAACCGTAAAACAATTGTATGGAAAAATCAGCAACTAAGGGGACTTCAATGACATAGAAGCGAATTCTCCAGGCTGAGAACTGATGTAATGGCAACAAGTAAGAAGGTTTCAGTGTCAAAAAATGAAGGTGTGCTTACCCTAAATGCCAGAATGAAAGATGCTATAGGGCTTTAAGCACCAAGAGTAAGTTCCAGGTGGGTAGTACTGACTTAGCAAGAGGCCTTTGAAAAGAAAAACCCTTCAAAAGAGGAGACTCCAACTCATCCATATTAGAAAGACCTCCCCATGAGGCATGTACCCTCTGAACTCTTGGGAGTAGACACCACCAGACGCACATCGAACCAGTCCTGGACGAACTGCAACACCTAACCAGGCGAGCAGATGCCTGGATCTGAGTAACGAGCCTGGCACAAGAAGGCAAAAGGTACCCAGTGTTGATTATGTGACCCATTTCTTGAAACCCCCTCCCCCCCCGAAAGACTCCTAAACGGAGGCTGCTAAAGAAGAGGGGAGTCCTAACTGTTGAAGACCCCTCCTTTCAACTTTCAGACGGAAAGCTGAAGCCTTGGCACGAGTATGGATAGGGATAGACTCACTATGGACAAGGGACCAAAGGAAGAATCCACTCTTTGGATTCGGCCAGACATTTCAGAAGGGAAAACCACCCCATGCATCGCCAAAAGGAGACAACCACAATGATCCCTTCTGTGACATGCTAGGGACCCGGCTACCAGGGGAAAAGGAGGCCATAAAGAACAGGTCAAGTGGGGGATAGGTCATCCACTTCTCCCTCCTTCACTCCTGGAAATTGGGAAAGGAAACATGGTAGAAGAGCACTGCTGGCACTTGCCAACAGCTCTGCCTGCATAGCCCTGCACCTGGCACACACCTGTCTGAGCATCAGGGGAGCCAAGAGGAAAGAGTGAGAAATACCCGGCTGATCTGCAGTCACGGTGCCTACCTCTGAATGTGTGTGGCTGAAAGAGACAGCAGGTTTTCTCCGCCCAACAACCTGTTTGAATTGAAAGGACAGAGGGGAGCTAGAGATGCATAGCCCGTGGCTACCTGTGGGTTCATATACGCTTCATTACAGTGTTGTCAATTTGAAGAAAACCTATCTGAGGTAATAACCAGAGGAGAGCTTTCAGCACCACAGCTAATTCCCTCCAGTTGAATACTTGAGTGCTCTGTAATGGAAGCCACCGACCCCGAGCCCTGAGAGGGCCCCAGAGGAGCTCTCCACCCTCGACTGCTGGCCTCCGTGGTCACCACCACTGGGAGTGGAATACATTTTCTGGAATCTGACACTACTGTAAATTTCCTGTATCTCCATAGTCACTGGGTCCTTGGAAGTCACATTTCCGAGACAAAGGGTTCCAGTAGTGAAGTAAATGCCGAAACAAAGACCTCTGGTGAGACGAGCTCATGGCATCAAGAACACACGAGGCTTGAGAAAAACACACAGAACTAAAAGCCAAAAAGGGTTAGAGAAAATTCTATAAGGTGATCCACCCTGAGGCATCATTCAAACAAGGCTTACCCCGTCTCCCAGAACCTGAAGTCAATCCTGAAAACAGGGGGCTCATGCGCTTCACTAGATGCTGACGAATTGCACCCATCAAGCCTGGTAACAATATTGCTCTAAACCGAGTGAAAGAGCCGAGCAAATAAACGTTAGGCTCCGAGACAGAGTCAGAAGGAATGTATGCAGGCGATTTAGAAATCCACGTTGAACAAGAAGATAGCACACTCTTTCCATGTCCCTCTTGGCTGAGCAGCATTAAAGAATGATTGAGTCAGTCCTCTAAGTGCAAAGGGATCAGAATGCCTGAATTGTGAAGGATTGCAGCCAAAAGAGACAAGGCCTCACTAAAAACCCTTGGGGACGGTTTAATATTGAATAGAGGCCCTCTAAACCGCCAACAGACTTCCCTGACACAGCAGTGAAGACACCTCTGATGAGATGGACTGCGCGGTATGTGTAGGTTTATAGCTGTCATATATTTCCCTGGAGGAATCAACAGAATGACTTATTGTCGCGTCTCCATTTTGAAGCTTATCTTGCTTGTTGATAACTATGCAAAAACTCTCTCGCGGTTTTTGGGCCAGGAAAACCAAGGGGTATACTTTCGGACCAATCTTTGTTGAGTGGACTGATATCACAGCTCTTTTCTGCAACAGTTCTTTAATCCCCTGAAGAACGGCTAAGTGCCTGGACGGAGCTCTTTGCCAGGGAGTGGGCGCAGAACCTGGATCTTCAATAATTTAACCGAGTTTCAGGTGGCAGCCTTGCCTGATTATTTCCACTACCCATAGCCCTGTCAAATACCACACATCGGGTTTTTTAGTGCTGATGTCCACATCCCCACACTAAAATGCATGAGTCGTGAATTACTAGCCCCTATTAGCTCTGTGGACTATAAAATAAACAAAAACAGCAGCGCGCTTTAGCTTGCTGTGTGCTGTTCCCCCAGGTGATAATAATTTTACCTTGTAATGAAGTACTTAGGGGGTGATCTTGTTATCAGCGGGAAGCCCATTTCTCTGCCAAGGCGATGTAGTAAATTATTCTGTTGCCCTGACGTAGATGCTGCCCGGTGAATTTAGAAATGACCACCAAGCTGGTCGTCACTTGTAAAGCATTGCCAGGAACCACCGTCACAGCGGTTCTTGTCAATGCATTTTGCAGGTTGTTGCAGGGTTCGGTCAACATGATGGAGCCCTGCGCCAAATTGTTTTATTGTTTTATTTCCATAAATTCTCAAAGTGGAAGTCATCTCCCATGGCGAGGGGGGCACTTTGTGTTTTTTTACTGTCCATTACTGCCAGGGTTTGCCTCGCGGTAATGGACATTAAAAGAAAAATACATTATATAGCCACCCATCTTAATTGGGCAGATAGACATATAGCCAATTCTCCAACGTCCCTTACTCCATCGGACCTTCGAGAAGTTTGCCTAAAGTGGTGACGGAGTAGTTACTGCCGTACCCAAACCCAAGATCCAACCGCATTTAAATCGGGCAGGCCAACCACTGTGTTTGCGAGCAGCGAACTCCCAGCGCCGTGTCAACGGCGTGCCCTCTCTGCCAACATATAAATCGTCCCATTAGTTCCGCACCGCAAAACAAATTAGGCTTCCCTGACAAGCATGCCTATCCAGCACTCAGCAGCAAGCAGCCTCTCTCTGAGCACTGACACCTGCAAAAACTGTTCAAGGCCAGTCATCAGCAGTCCTCTGCTGGCTCCTCATCTTAAATTATCATCACTGCAGCCCTGGCCTCCAAGCCGGCCCTAGTCATTGCATGGCGGTACTTGAGCAGGGATAGGAGAGTGAAGTACAGCACTGAAGGCAGCGGGTTTCTCACAATGTCTGTCACTGGGTTATAATGGGGTTAAAACTACATGCTCATCGTTAAATGGCCTCTCTGCAGAGTGATAGTCATACATGCACTAATCGCAATTATGTGAAAGTATGTTAAGGAAGCATACAAACTGTTGAAATTTACAGCTGCTCCGAGGTAAACAAGCATTTGCAATGCAATAGGTCTCGCATTGCGTGAATTTGAGCTATTGGCATTGTAAATCACAATGCCTTTTAATTTTGGTTTTGTTTTTAAAACATACATTAAAAAAAATTGTCATTTACAATGCCAATAGCTTAAACTTGCATTAATGCAAGACCTATTGCATTGCAAATGTTTGTTTCTGCCTGTTGGCACCGGTCTAGGTCATTTCCCCAGTCTGTAATTCTCGGAGAGGTTATGGAAATTCTTGGGCTATAAAAAGTAAATCATACAATGAAACTCGGGAAATATATTAAGGGAATTAAACTTTTTCTAATTTGGCATTGGGTTTGTGAATTCGTTTTCGAACATGATAATTTGTTTTCCGGTGACACCCGGCTTTTTTTTGTGTGTAGCCTATTACTGTTTAATTACTGTTTTATTTTATCATCAACTGTGTTTCTCCTTTGGCATATTCTGTCTTTCTCTGATTTGTTTTTCTGATGGGGTTAACGTGTGGCATAAACAGGCATCTAAAACTTCTTTTGGTGTTCGTGCGATTTACAGACTTTTTTTTTTTAGCAAGTGTTAATATGCTGTCCTATAGTTCTAGCAAGTGTAAATTTGCTGTCCTGTAGTGAAACTGCAACATCGCTGTAGGATGAATGTCGGAGCATTATTGCCAGCTTACACGTCATCCCTGGTCATCAGTTGTAAATTAGTAAAAATGCATGTTAGATGTCTGCACAAAGTAACTGAATATGCATAGTTTAACACCATGTCTTCAATGTCTTCAATCTTTGTTTTATAGAATGTATTAAACCAAGAAAGGGGACTTACGAGGGTGTCCTCATGCGAACACGAGAGTCGTCTTATAATGCAGCAGAAGAGTAGAACTTCTGAAGGGGAAGACGGGCCTCTGACTGATGGAAACGTAAATAGCACGCTTGACGCCGTTGTTTGTGGGACTCCTTCGGAGGGCAGTGAGAAAGAGGGCTGCAATCACTGCGAGAGCAGCGTGGATGCGGATAGTGAGGCCTCAGAGTGCGAAAGCTCACTGAAGCCAGTACCAGGAAGAGCCAGGGGTGTGTCCGTCCCGCCCGGCGTCAACACAGACCAGGCCTCTGAAAAAATAAATAAACCAAGCGCGGTGTCCCTGAAGCGGGCGCCGCGCTCAGTGTTGTCCGGGCACATGCACTAGGAAAGTGAAAGGACGGCAGGAGCCGTACACGTGCACATTGCCTGTCCGGGCGTGTGCACATCTCCTGTCCCCCTTCCACCGAAAAACCCACAATAGATCTCGCTATGTTTACAGGTGAGGACAGAGACAGTGTGAGTAGAACAAGTTAATTACCTTCAGTAACGATATATCTGTAAGAAACATAGGTTAGTTATCGATGCCTTACCTTAGAATTACCCCCAAGCGTCAGACTGGATGCGGAAAGTTTTTTTGCCAGCAGTACCTCTGCGCATCGGAAGGGGGCATCGGTCGGCTCCGCGTCCGTCGTTGGCGTCGTGATTTATCGGGATGACGTCGTGTTAGCTACTTAGACGCCGCCCTCGTGCGCTGACGTCCGTTCTGTACACAACTATCCGCGCCAGAAACACAAAGCCATGCAAGACCTGAAGGGATGTCCTTAACCCTAGAAATCAGTTCGCAGAACGGGGAGGATGGGTGAGGCGGTAAGGAATCTATAACTAACCTATGTTTCTTACAGATATATCTTTACCGAAGGTAAGTAACTTGTTCAGCTGAAAGAAACAGTCAGTTATAGATTCCTTACCTTAGAATAGATACCCCAGCAATACCAACCCAGGTGGTGGGTCTGCGAACCAAGTTCACACCAGAATGTCCTGGTGATCAGAACAGCCAAAGAAGCCGTCTCTCCAGACTTGGCTGTCGAGGCAGTAGTGTCTCGTAAACGTGTGCAGCGATGTCCACGTAGCTGCCTGACAGATGTCATTCAGAGGGACTCCTCGTCCCAAAGCAGTAGTGGCTGCCGTCGCCGCACAGCCCCACTGGAGGCTCCTTTTTTGCCAGAGAATAGCAGGCTTTGATACACAAAATGACCCATCTGGAAATGGTTCGCTTGTGTACGGCCCAACCTTTCTTGGCGCCCATGTAGCCAACAAATAGCTGGTCATCCACCCGGAACTCTTTGGTGCGATCCAGATAAAAGGAAAGCGCCCCTTTTGGGTCCGGACGGTGGAGCCTCTCTTCCTCTTTCGAAGGATGCGGAGGTGGAAAGAAGGTGGGCAAAGCGATGGTTTGCCCAATGTGAAAGGAGGTGACAACCTTGGGAAGGAAGGATCGACGGGTCCGGAGGACAACCTTCTCCAGATGGACAGCCAGAAAAGGAGGCTTAGATGAAAGAGCCTAGAGCTCACTCACTCTTCTGGCAGATGTGATGGCCACCAGAAATGCAGTCTTTAGAGTTAAAAGTCTTAAGGGACATTTGTGAAGCGGCTCAAAGGGAGCGCACATTAAATATGTCAAGACCAGATTCAAGTCCCACTGAGGCATAACGAAGGGAATAGGAGGAAAGAGATGAGTTATGCCTTTCAAAAAACGATTTAGAAGCGTGGACTTGAAAAGAGAAGGCTGATCAGGAAGCCGAAGAAAGGCAGAAATGGATGTAAGATAGCCCTTAAGAGTGCACAGAGCAGAGCCCTGCTGGGCCAAAGAAAGGAGGAACAAGAGAACCTCAGAAAGAGGGGCAGAAAGGGTATCCACAGCCTTTGCTGTGCACCATGCCACAAATGTGTTCCAGCGGCAGGAGTATACCGTCTTAGTGGAGGGACGCCTGGCTGCCAAGATTACATTACAAACTTCGGAAGGCAAGTCAAAAGAGTTAAACTGCCGCTGCTCAATCTCCACGCAAGGAGGTGGAGGCTGGACAGGTTCGGGTGGAGGACCGTCCCCTGCTGCTGTGACAGAAGATCCTCTCGAAGAGGCAGTCACGTCGGAGGATCGATGGCCATGTTGAGCAGCTCCGAATACCAGACTCTTTGTGCCCAATCCAGAGCCACAAGGATGACTTGGGCCTGGTCACACCTGATCTTCTTCAGCACTCTGGGCAGAAGCAGTATAGGCCCAGTGAGTGCCGCCTTGGAAATTCCAACATGCTGAATTGCTGACATTGCGCGTTCTCTTCGGTGGCGAATAGATCTAACCAAGGCTCTCCCCACTGCTGAAAGAGACCCTGCACCACCTCCGATTGAAGACGCCATTCGTGATCCATCATGCACCTGCGGCTGAGTACGTCCGCCCTGGCGTTCAGGGAACCGTCCAGGTGTTGAACCACCAGGGATATGCCCTGATGTTCCAGCCATGTCCAGAGGCAGAGGGCCTCCTGACATAGGGTCCACGACCCCACCCCGCCTTGTTTGTTGCAGTGCCACATGGCGGTGGTGTTGTCCGTGAACACCTGCACTACTCTTCCCCGGACAGAGGGAAGGAATGCATTGAGTGCAAGACAGATCGCCCGGACCTCCAGAAGGTTGATGTGGAGCTCAGACTCCGCCAGAGACCAGAGGCCTATGATCTCCGCCTCTCCCATGTGGTATCCCATCCCAGAAGGGATGCGTCTGTCACCACTGTGTTTTCTGGTTGGGGAAGGGAGAGGGATTTGCCGTTGACCCAATCCTGGTTCGTGAGCCACCACTGCAATTGTTGTGCAATGCCCCCTGAGATCTGGACGCATACAGACAGATTCCCCTGATGCTGCGCCCACTGGAACTTCAGGTTTCACTGCAGAGCCCGCATATGCCACCTGGCATGATCGACCAGAAGGATGCAGGAGGCCATGATGCCCAGCAGCCTCGGGATCATCCTGACCGAAACCCGGGATAGAGGCTGAAAGATCGGAAACATAGCCAGAATATCCCAGACTCGCTGTTCGGGAGGATAAACCCAAAACCGCATTGTGTCCGGAACCACTCTGATGAAGAGGAGCTTCTGAGAGGGAATCAGGTGTGACTTCGGCACATTGGTAGTGAACTCCAGTGAGTGCAGGAGGTCGGCCGTAGTCTGGAGGTGGGAGACAACAGTCTGGGGCGAACCCGCCTTCAACAGCCAGTCATCTTGATAGGGAAGACTGAAACCCCAGATCTGCGCAGATGAGCTGCAATCACCATCACTTTCGTGAACACCCGAGGGGCGCTGGTAAGGCCAAAGGGGGGCATGGTAACCTGAAAATGCTTACCGTGAACCGCAGGTAACGCCGGCAGGACGGGGCTGTGGAAATGAGCGTCCTGCATATCCAACGCTACCAACCAGTCTCCATGTTCGAGGGCAAACAAGACCTGAGCGACCGTCAACATCTTGAAGGACAAGTTACTTACCTTCGGTAACGATGTATCTGGTAGAGACGATTCTAGCCGCAGATTCCTTAACGTAGAATTATCCCTAGGCGTGAGACTGGACCCAGAAAACTTACTTGCCCAGCATCTCTGCGCGCCGGGGGCGGCACCATGCGACTCCGCCCGAAGTCCTCCGCGGGCGTGACATCAGCGAGGTCACATAAGCCCCACCCTGGCGCGCTGATGTCAGTTTGCTTTGGAGGACTTTTCCACGCTACAACGCGGAGCCATCACAACAAAACTGAGAAGAGCATGGGAACAGTGTGCGAAAAGAGCACAGAAACAGAGAGAAAAACAAAAGGCGAGAATCACCACCAGGGGGCACCAAGGCCCCATAAGGCGACCACAGCAGGCCAGAGCAGGAAGGAGCAGAGCACCACTGTGAGGAACAACAGTGAAAGCCAAGGCGCAAGCACCAGGTGGCAGTAAAGCACCAGAAGGTGTGTGTGAGAGAGAGAGAGAAAGAGAGAGAGAGACAGAGAGAGAGACTGCAACCACAGGGGAAGGGCCACGAGCCCGGAACAGAGGAGCAACAGCAACCCATCCCAGACTACGCCGCCAAGGATGGCCAGATGCCCTGAAGGGAGTAGGAGGTCAAGGGACAGGGAAGCCCTCCGCAGGCTACAGTGCCAAGGAGGGCCACAACCTCTGAGAAGAGCAGGACGTCAAAGGACAGGCAAAAGAACCCTCAACGAGCAAGACCGGTTTGGGAGCAGAAACTCCAACGACAAAGGGAAGGAGCAAAAGTAGGCCCTCACGCTGGAGAGAAACCAGCTGGAGGGATACTTGACCAGAAGAAATGAAGAGGACACCCACAGAAGACAAGTCACCCAGAGGGAGGTGAAGGCAGAAACCCAAACCGAGGGCCTTGCAGAACGGGGAGGAAGGGTGGGTCGTGAAGAAATCTGCTGCTAGAATCGTCAAAGGCCACAACGGCGTAGCAGAACAAACAAGCCAGCACGGGCATGCACAGCCAGCAGCAGGCAACACCACGAAACGGTGCACCCAGGATAGCCAGATGCCGGCTGAAGGCAGAGGTCAGGAAGGGCCAAGAAGGGTCCAGACACGCCCAAAGGGAGGGCCTAGCATACACTGACCCACGAAGGAAGAGGAACCAGGAAGAAAGAAAGAACGAAAGAAAGACAGGGGACGGACCAAGCCGCCCACCCAAACTCAAAAACCGGTGGAAACCAGTCCCCCCCCGGAACACCAGACAGAGGACCAAGGCGGACAGAAGAACAAAACCGCCACAGCAGTCCGGATTAGGCCAGCGACACAGCGATACAAGAGAAGGACGGCCCAGGGCACAACACAAGCCACTCCAAAACCATCAGCAAAAAGATCGTGCCCGCGACATACCGTGACGCCACGGAGAACAGAAAGCCGGAGGACGACCACACCTCCGCAGCACATGAAAAAGCTATATAATAGCTACCAGTACCCCACATAGGGCAAGTAACGTCCCAGAACCTGGGAACCCTTTTAGGAAAAAATTTCCGCAGCAGAGGACAAACAGAAACACCTGCAAAAAAAAAAAACACAGACGGCTTGTCAATCAGCCAATAAGGAATACACAGAAGGCCTAATCTCAGGGCCTACACGGCTTACCAACAGCCAAAACCACAAGTCAAAACCGGGCCAGACCAGCAGCCAACAGCACCAAGGCCCTAACAAATGGGTCCGAAGGCACATGAAACACACAGAACAAACAACCGGGAGTACGCTCCCAAAACACAGACCGACTCACAGGTCACTGAGGAGGAGGAGGAGGAGGAGGAGGAGGAGGAGGGCGAAGCCCCGCAAGAAACCTCTGAATGGCAGAATCCGCAGGGGCGTGGAACAAAAGAGTGCCATCAAAGGGAAGGTCCACCAACCGTTCCCTCACGTTCTCCGGGAACACACTATCCCGGAGCCAGGCATGGCGACGAAGGGCCACAGAAGTAGCCATGGTACGACCAAGCACCTCCGAAACGTCCAGAGCAGAGCGAAGAATAAAGGAGGCCAGCTCCAGACCATCCAACACATGTTGCCTTAGATCAACACAGGCACCCTCCTGAGAAGCGGCAGACATAAGGGACTCCGCTGAGCCCCACAAGCAAGAAGTGGCCCTTGCCAAAACACAAAGAGTGTTAAGGGCCCGCAAAGCCGCACTGGTGGAGGCGAAGATATTGCGCCCCCAGGAATCCAACCAGCGGGCCTCGCGTGACGGAGGGGACAACACCGATGGCAGGGAAGGAAAGGCAGTCTGCAAAATAGGGCCCCTGGTAGAGGGGTGGAGGGAAAGACAGACAGGGTCATGCGGTGCAGGACGGTGGCGGTGCAGAAGCGGCTGGGGCACCGGATCCCCCATGGCGGGCCGCCCCCAAGCCTCCAACGGAGACGTATGAAGTGAGGCCTCAAAGGGGAGAAGCAGTTCCCTACCTCCATAACCCTGATGGAGGACTTCCAGAAGATGATATGTGGGGAAATGGGCAGCTGGATCGCCCATGCGCAAAATCCCCGCCGCCGTGGAAACAGCCCGAGCAAAAGCAGCACCGGCCTCCGTAGGGCCCGTGGAGGGGAAAGCAGTTCCTCTGTGGGCGATGGCTGCAAACTAAGGCGGCCGTCCCCCAGGCCAATGGGAGGAAGGAAAGGCCAAGTCCGAAAAGGAGGAGGAGGAGGAGGAGGAGGCGGAGTGGCCGAGGAATGGGGAACCTGAGGCCCTTCCGGCGAAGACTGCTGGCGCGGCGATGTCGATGAGCCGTCTTTGGAGGACGCCGGGGAAACCTCCACGACGCGGCGGTCCGTCTCCGGAGAAGACGAGACCAACAAGCGCCGAACCTCTGGGGAAGAGGGAGCGTCCGACGACGACTCAACGACCCGACGCCGGCGCTGTAGAGTCCGTGACCGGCGCCGAAGGGGACGCCGGAATGACCTCCGCCACAACTCGCGGCGCAGGAGACCGGAGCAGGGTCGGAGCCGGGGCAGCCAGGGAACGGCGCCGGAAAGGCGCCAAGTCGACCTCCAATGAGGCAGCAACCTGCGTGGAGGGACGAGGGGGAGCCGGGGACACGCCCCGACCCTTAGCCGGCCCCTGCGGCGCTGCCAGGGCCAGCAGCCGCCTGAGCGGCGTCACCTCGGCCTCGGACAAGGCCGCCGCCTGCCCAGAGGACCAAGTGGGATTCGAGGACACACCCCGAGTCCCGGCAACCTCCTGTGACACCACAGGGACCCCCGCGGGGTTTGCGGTGAGGCAGTGGGGCCCGGGTCCAAAGGAGGGAACCCCCCGCATCCTCCGAACCTGGATCCGAACCCGTTGGCACCGGAGCTGCCGGTGATGCCGCAGGAGCCCCCGCACATGGCAAGGGACCCGCAGACGTCCCAGGAAGTGAAGGAGGAGATGGAAGAGCCAAAGAGGCCTGCAAGGCCGCCGCATAGGCCTCCATCTGGGCTCCGGTCGCACCCGCGCCAGGGAATGGCAGATAGGAGGGCGACGCGCGGGGCCACACCACCCGCAGAGAACCCACGCCCCCAACAGGCTGGAGACCGGTCCTCGGGGACAAACTGCGAGACTAACCCACAGGTGAGCGACGCTCTTGCGGCCTTGGAGAGGGACGATGCCGGAGACGAATGCAGCAGTTCTTGAAGCCGTCCGCGGGGGACGAACGGACGCGGCGCCGACCGGGACATGCGTGCCGAGAGGATCTTCATCCGGCGCTCCCGCCGGGACTTCGGCTTCATCTGCTGATACACCTCACAATCCGTGGAGTCGCGGTGCTCCCCCAAACGTACAAGTTACTTACCTTCGGTTACGATGTATCTGGTAGAGACGATTCTAGCCGCAGATTCCTTCACGTAGAATTATCTACAGGCGTGGGACTGGATCCGGAAACTTTTTGCCACAGCATCCCTGCGCGCCAGGGGCGGGGCGACATCACGCGACCTGATGTTAGCGAGGTCACATAAGACCCGCCCTGGCGCGCCCACGTCAGTTTTCTTCGGAGAACTTTTCCGCACCACAACACGGAATCACCAGATAAAAAACTGTGGAAGCATGGGAACAGTGTGCGAAGAGCAGAAAAATTGGAAAGAAACGATGACTAAAAACACCAGCAGAGTAGTGCCAGCACCGCAGAACCCAAGGGCAGGGAAAGAAGAAGCAGAACCATGCGCAGTCACCCTGCCAGCACAGACAACCTCCCATCCCTGTGCCCCGGAAGCAAGAGCATACGTAAAAGTCATGGCACACGTAGGCAACCCACCCCCCCCATCCTGAGCAAGGAATGGGACCAGTCCCAAGACAGACAGGGACAACAAACTTCCAAGCCACCCCAACCTAGAGGGCAACCACCCACAAGGACAAGGGCAAGACATGGCCAGAGGACCCTCAAACCAGAGGATAGCAATGCAAGGAAGGGAGGGGAGGGAGGACAAGGATAGAAGCAATCCCCCTCAAACCTGGAGTTGCCAGAGCAGCAGGGCAGCGGCGCACCGGCAGCCCATCCTCCAAAGAACCAAGGGAGGAATGAACCGCCCCCAGACAGAGCCACCTGTCAAGAACAAGGAAGACACTCACAGGAGACACAGCCCCGCAGCGGGAGGTGAGTACCGAAGACCAACCCAATGGTCCTCGCAGAATAGGGGAGGAAGGGTGGGCCGTGAAGGAATCTGCGGCTAGAATCGTCTCTACCAGATACATCGTTACCGAAGGTAAGTAACTTGTACATCTGATAGAGACTACTAGCCGCAGATTCCTTCATGTATAATAGATACCCTAGCAATACCCCCTGGGAAGGAGGGTCTGCGAGAGGACCCCACCCACCCAGCATGACACTGATCACAGGCTGTTGATCGCATTACATCTAAAAACTATCCTAAAAATAAAAAGGAATACCAGTAGCGCAGCAGTCGAAAATAAAAAATATACATATACATAAAGAAAAATGTATGGCGCTATGTAAAATACTTGATTTGGCCATGGTCATTTTGCTGTCTATGGCAAGAGGTAACCACTTTGGGCAGAAAAGAGGGCCTAGTGAGAAGGACGACTTTGTCAAGATGAACTGCAAGAAACGGAGTCTTGGAGGAAAGAGCCTGAAGCTCACGCTCCCTGCGAGCAGATGTCATGGCAAGCAGGAAAGCTGTGTTCAAGGTAAGAAGACGAAGAGGACAATTATGTAGTGGCTCGAAAGGAGCACACACAAGAACAAGCTTCAAATTCCACTAGGGCTTTACGAAAGGAGAAGGAGGAAAGAGATGAGTAATGCCCTTTAGAAATCTATTTACAATTGGAGACTTGAAAAGGGAAGGCTGATCAGGAAGGCAGAGATGGACGAAAGGTAGCCTTTAAGAGTGTCCAGAACAGAGCCCTGCTGGGCCAAAGATAGAATGAAGAGGAGAACCTCCGAAAGTGGGGCAGAAAGGGGATCCACAGCCTTTATTGTGCACCATGCCTCAAATTTGTTCCATCGACAGGCATATACTGTTTTAGTGGAGGGACGCCTGGCTGCCAAGATGACGTTATAGACTTCAGGAGGAAGGTCGAAAGCTGTCAACTGTCGCTGCTCAATCTCCACGCAAAGAGGTGGAGGCTGGACAGGTTTGGGTGGAGGAACATTCCCTGCTGCTGCGACAGAAGATCCTCCAGTAGAGGCAGTCAGATCGGAGGATCGATGGCCATGCTCAAGAGCTCGGGGTACCAGACTCTTTGTGCCCAGTCCGGAGCCACCAGAAAGACTGAGCAGGTCGCGCTTGATCTTCTTCAACACTCTGGGCAGAAGTGGTACAGGCGGAAAGGCGTACAGGAGGCCGAAAGTACCCTGGCAACGAAAAGCATCGCCGAGCGAGTGCCACATCGGAAACTCCAACGCGCAGAACTGCTGACATTGTGCGTTCTCTTCGGTGGCGAACAGATCTAACCAAGCCTCCCCCCACTGCCGAAAGAGACCTTGCACCACCTCAGAGTGAAGACGCCATTCGTGATCCATCATGCACCGTCGACTGAGTTCTTCTGCCCGGGCGTTCAGAGAACCTGCCAGGTGTTGAACCACCAGGGATATGCCCTGATGTTCCATCCATGTCCAAAGGTGAAGAGCCTCTTGACATAGGGTCCACAACCCCACCCCGCCCTGTTTGTGGCAGTATCACATGGAGGTGGTGTTGTCTGTGAACACCTGCACTACTCTTCCTTTGACAGAAGTACGGAATGCCTTCGGTTCAAGACAAATCTCCGCCTCTCCCAGGTGGTCGCCCCATCCCAGGAGTGACACATCCGTCACTATTGTGAATAATGGTTGGGAAAGGAAGAGGGATGCTGACCCAATCCTGGTTCGTGGGCCACCACTGCAATTGACGTGCAGTCCCCTCCGAGATCTGGACGACATCGGAAAGATTTCCCTGATGCTGCGCCCACTAGAACTTCAGTCCCACTGCAGAGCCCGCATATGCCACCTGACATGATCCATCTGCAGGATGCAGGGGGCTATGAGGCTCAGCAGCCTCAGGGTCATTCTCACCGAAATCCGGGATAGATGCTGAAACATCGGTATCATAGCCCGAATATCCAGGACTCACTGCTCGTGAGAGTAAGCCTGAAACTGCGCTGTATCCAGAACTGCTCCGATGAAAAGGATCTTCTGAGAGGGAATCATGTGTGACTTCGGCACGTTGGTAGTGAACCCCAGTGAGTGTAGGAGGTCCGCCGTAGTCTGGAGGTGGGAGACAACATCCTGGGGTGATCCCGCCTTCAACAACCAGTTATTGAGATAGGGGAAGACTGGAACACCTGATCTGTGCAGATGAGCTGCGACCACCGCCATCACTTTCGTGAACAGCCGAGGGGCGCTGGTAAGGCCAAAGGGGAGCACGGTAAATTGAAAATGCCTGTGGCCTACGATGAACTGTAGGTAACACCTGGAGGCCGGCAGGACAGTGAAGCGGAAATAGGCGTCCTGCAAGTCCAACTCTACAATCCATTTTCCGGGATCGAGGCTAGACAGGACCTGAGCCAACATGAGCATTTTGAACTTCTCCTTCCTGAGGAAGCGGTTAAGGGCCCTGAGGTCTAAAATAGGACGCAGGCCTTTGTCCTTCTTGGGTACCAGAAAGTAATGGGAGTAAGAACCTCGACCTACTTCTGGTACAGGGACCCTTTCGATAGCGCCCTTCGCCAAGAGAGTGGTAACTTCCTGGCAGAGAAGGACCAAGTGATCCTCCGACATGCGATGGACTGCTGATGGCATGGAGGGAGGGGTAGACTCGAAGGGGAGAAAGTAGTCCCTTTAGACAATCTGCGAACCCCCCCTGTCTGACGTAATGTTTTGCCAGTGGGGGAGGTGATGGTGAATCCTGCCGCCCACTGGCCTCTGGTGGCTCTGAAAGGTCAGACTAGGAGGGTTTGGAGGCTACTGCAGGGAGGTATGGATGGACTGGCCAACCCGCTGGCCCTCAGACCTGCCTTGCTGGGTCCCACATCCGCGGCCACGCAGAGGCTGGGTAGCTTGCGCAACCCTGTGGCCAGATTGGGTGGAACATGGTGGGGCACCCCTTCCGTAGCCAAGAAAGGGGGGAAAGGCAGTCTGCGTTGGGTTGCCACGAGGCCCAAGGATCTAGCCTTAGCCCTAGAATCCTTGGATCTCTCATGCGCCAAGTTCACCTTGTCACCGAACAGATGACGGCCATCAAAGGGCATGTCCAGAAGGGTGGACTGGACATCCCCAGAGAAACCAGACGTCCTCAACCAGGGGTAGCGCCTCAAGGCTACTGACGTGGAAACTGTTGTACCCTTACACACAGGTTGACACAGGAAGCCAGGTACAGTTTGAAGACTTCTTAATTGGTTCCAAGTATTATGTACATCAGTCTATTCCAGCTCTTATATCAGCCCTGTTACCAGACCCACCAGGAGCAGCCTCAGCCAGGCTCATCACATTCACACCAACATCCTGTTACCATCTCTCACTCTGCCTGAGCAGCTGGAGACAGCTAGGCTATTATTAAATAACACAGTGAGGATAGAACAGAAACAGTTCTATCCAGAGAGTCTGAGGTATCCAGCCCACACCGGATGGTGCACTTAGCTGCGTCTCGATCCCCCGCCACTGCGTGGGTGAGAACGGCCCGGACCTCCTCCTGGCACTGTGGCAGCACTTGTGCAACCGTATCCCACACTGTAAGAGTATAAAGGCCCAAGAGGCATGCGGTGTTTACCGACCGCAGCGCTAAGCTGGTGGAAGAAAACATCTTCTTCCCAAGGTGGTCAGCTTTTTGGATTCCCTACCTGGGGGAACAGTAGGGAATGCGCCCTTAGAAGACAAGGCTTGGACCACCAATCTCTCGGGGTAGGGTGTTTTGGTTGAGAAAAAGTGGGTTGCCCGGGGCCGAGCGCTGGCATCGGGCAATCATCCTGTCCACAGGAGCCCCTGTGCTGGGCTTGGACCACGTGCCCAGAAGGACGTCGGTGAGGACTTCATTAAAAGGCAGCAGGGGCTTCGAAGAGGCCACTGCCGGTTGAAGTACCTCTGTCATGAGGATTAGTCCTGACTGCCACCGAACGAAGCTCCAGGCCCAAGGCCTCAGACGCCCTATGCAGCACCACTGTGTACGAAGCTCCCTCCTCCGTAGCCATGGTGCGAGGGGAGAGCATGCCAAGTATTGGGGATATATCCAAACCACTGGCATCACCCAGTTCCTCTCGCCAGTCTGGCTCTTCAAGCTGGTCAGATAAAGGGTCTCCAGACCCTTCCTAGTCCTTCTTACTCTCCTCTGGCTGCCAATGAGGGTGGTAGGGAACGCCAGGGATGAACAGCGGTATGAAAGTACCCTCTGGCGCCGCAACCGATGTCGGTCCGGCACGGTGTCCAAGTCAGGGGTGAGGCTGGGGTCGACGACAGTCTGGGGCACAACCGACATCGGGGGCGTCGTCACTGGAATCAGCGCCGGGAAAGGCACTGTGAGGTCGACGGGCACCGACTCAGATCCAGGCCTGGATCCTCGGGGGCCCTCTGGCGCCAGAGCCGCCGGCATCAAAGGCCCAGGGCCCCCAGCCTAGTCCACAGGGCCCGAAGGCACGCCGGCGGAGTCAGGATGCCCAAAGATGCTATGAAGCGCTTGGTAAAAAGTTCAAATCTGGCCAGGGGATGCTCCGGCTCTGGGAAAGGGAGGGAAGCGCGGAACCATCCCAGAAGTGGGCTCCGAAGATGGAGCTGGAGAGCGACGACGCTCCGGGTCCTGCGTTGCGTCAGCCTATGGACGAGGAGAAGGCGAAGAGCGATGATGCTTCTTCTCCTTCTTCTTGTGCTTCAACTTAACCTAGGAGTGCGAAGACTTCGATGACGAGTGGTGGTGGCTCCGAGACCGGTCCCGAAGCCTTCCTCTTGACCGGGACCTTGAACGACAAGGAGCAGACTGCCAGGCCTCCAAGAGCTTTCGAGACCACTCCAGGAAAGAATTTGGATTCATGGCCCAGCAGTCGGATCACGACTTCGGGTCGTAGTTGCGCTCCAGGCACCAGAGGCACACGAGGGGCGGATCCGTGGCAGACATCAATTTGTGACAGGAGTAACAAAGACATCAATTTGTGACGGGAGTCACAAGGCTTGAAGCATGTCTGACGATGTGACATTCCTCGTGCTACCAGGAGTCGAAGACTCAAAAAAGACGTTGAAAAAAGTTGAAATAAGTTTAGTAAAAAAATTACAAAGGGGCAAGCTCTCTCCGGATCTGCGCTGGCTGGCACGGAAAAAGAAAGAACGGACGTCAGCGCGCAGGGGCGGTGTCTAAGTAGAGACCGCATTGTCATCCCAGCGACCATGACACCGACGAGGAGTCGTCCGACGCGCAGTGGTACTGCTACAGAAAAATTCTCCGGATCCAGTTTGACACCTGGGGGTAATTCTAAGGTAAGGAATCTATAACTAATGGTCTCTTTCAGATATCTCAGTCAACATAATACAGAGCCTGACATAAATACATGCCTTTTCAGCTCATTATTTGAGTCCATAATAAACTCGAAATTGTATTTAACAATATGTACCAGGCTAAAAGTATTATCAGCACAAGCAAAAATGATATGGACAAATTGAAAATCCTGCTTCTAGCCTAATCAATTGTAAATGTGGCTTTTTATACACACAAAAGTCTCCTCTACAAAGGTAATTTATGGCTGTCTTTTGGCCAACAAATGTTCAGAAACCAAATAGGGGCCACACATGGTAATATGGAGGGACTGGTAGCCTAACTATATTTAAAACTTTCACTTTTTAAATATATTTTGCAGTTACTGGTGAGGTGAGGTGATTGAGTTTCCTTGGCAGACACAGCCTGTGATCGTCACCCAATCTCTAGACAGACCCATGTCACTGTAGATGTTCATACAAGCCTAGGCATAACTATTTACAAAGCAGGTGCCCACCTATAGTCAGGTCCTGTTAACTGTGGTTACCAACTGAACACATTGTCAATGAGCTAAATGCTAATCCCCGGTGAAAACCGTGATCGTTTGGATGTTAAACAACTGTAAATGTATGGTTCCTGGATGACTCCTCTACTGCTGAGAATAATGTGCTGTTAGAAAGGCCTTAATACCTTATGACTCGTAGGTCAAATCATATGTCCGCAACTGCTTGTTTAAATCGCTGTGCCATCTTGCCTAGCCATAGTTATAAAAACCCAGCTGACTCATTGGGCCTCGTTCACAAGGCTGTTTGTTCATGTAAACAAGGCATGCATACACAAATACTCTTGTTCATAGAGGAAAACAAATTTTGTAATTCACAGAAGTCATTTTTAGGTCTCGCCTGCGTAGGCTGCGCGCATGCGCAGTCTTGCTGGCGAGATTTAATAAGATGTGGGTATTTCTGTAAGGGGCATTAAGCCCCGCCCCTCTTTTCCATTGGCTGGCATCACCGTTTATGCTAAACGGTGGCCAGCCATTGGAAAAGAGGTGTTGGTGACGTATTCGCTTGGCTTTCTGAGCCGTCCCATTTGGACGGCCTGGCCTGCTTTGCGTTCGTCGCAAAAGGTTTCTTATCTTTATGGGGCCAAACACATGGCCCCATAAAGACAAGAAACCCATTAACAGGCGAGGCGAGGCCGTCCAAGTGGCTCGGCAGAGAACAGCACGAGCAAATACGTCATGGCGATCTGCTCCATGCCCGCGGTCGACACCCGCCACCAAACCGCCACAAACCGACGCCGCCATGTTGAACAGCAGCTGCCTTCTTGGAGGAGCGAAGAGGAGCGCCGTGCTGCAGCTGAGTGTGTGCTGCGGAGGGCCACGCCCCCCGCTCGGGGAAGCGGACTACGGGTGTAGCGACGGCTACAGCCCGGACTCCAATTCCAGCCCCTGCAGCCCGACTGCGGAGTCTCCGCGCTTCCTGGTACCGGAAGCCTCCCCGCCTGCCACCACTGGTGTAATTTAGGAGTCGGTGAGTTCACAACTACCACGGAGAGTGTGTACTAACACAATCAGCGGCCCAATGCCCTTCATGTGTGCGTCCTCGCATTGCCCTGAATCATGGCTTTCACACCTGAACTTCTCTTTGGTGGTCATGTGTGCGTGCTCTTACACAAAACATCCCCAAATCCTCTGTGGGTGAGCACTGCATACATACATCCCCCCGGAGTCATTGCTAGGTGCACAAACACGAATATATTTACTGTTGTAAAGAGTGTGTTCACACGCATTAACATCCCATTGTCCTGAGTGTGCTCTCATACATTAAAAATCTGTGTTTCCACTAGCATGAGGTCACACTATCACCCGAGAGCCTCCTGAGCCGGAACGTGAACTCACACCCTGCACACCCACGAGTCTGTAGTGACTGTGCTCACGCAGATCGTCTAGGAGCACATACGAGTGTTTGTTCACACTCAACATACAAGGGCATGCAGTGAGTGTCTATTGACAAGCTGAGCATCTGCAAATACTTAATGAATGTGAAATCACACAAAGACCATCAAAGAGCCCGTTGTGAGTGCCTGCTCACAGTGAATATTCAAGTGTCTGTAGTGAGTGTGTTTGACACTGTATATTGAGCAGGATGTTGAGCAGACGCCGTGCCGAAGTCAGCAGCTCTGTTATGCCACACCCCCCCAAGTAAATATGCTTAGTTAATAATGCCAACACCCCTTCCCATTTGAATATTGCTCCAGAGAGCTTCTAGAAGACTTCTTATCTAAGTAGGCGCTTGCAAGAAATTGTATTTGTATCTAGCGCTTCCTATCCCTGAGGAGGCGGCTTCGATGCACCAAGCCTTTGTTCCAGAGCCGGTATCCCCTCTCTGCTTGGTCCTCGGGAAAGGATGGTGGCCCTCGTACAGCAGCCTCTTAAAATGCACGGATTCTGCAAGCAGCTGAACTCGCACTGCATCAAAGAGTGGCGCTGCGGGTGGTCAAGATCCCGTTTTCAACCCGGTGGTTAGAATCCCATGTCGTCACAGCCACACCCCGGGTAATCTTCGTAGTTCTATGTCTTTGCATGAGGTTATTAGCTGACCCGCTGTCTCGAACATCAATAACGTAGAGAGGTTAGAGGAAAAGGTGCATAAGAAGGAACTGATGACAACCAAGCACATGAAGACACAGGCACAAGCACAGCCAGGCATACACACATACGCTCAGCACACAAACACACATAAACGCATACACCCAAAACATGTATATACCCTTAGCGCAAACACAGAGGCACAAGCACAGCCACACGCACAAACACGCACAGATGCAAACACGCATGCACAGTTTGACACAAACTCACACACGCGCACAAAACACTCACCCAAGGCGGATTTCCTTTGTGCTGTCAAACGGGCCTTCCTCTCCCACAGCAGCACACGAAACAGGGCCTTTCAGGGGTAAATAATATGTGTCAAATCTACGCGGAAAACTAGGCCACAAGCCGCCTCACACTAGCCACTGGTGCAGTGTCTGATCAAACACATGCCATCTTGGGCGACTAAATATACACACACAGGGCAGGCTGTGTGGGAGCTCTCACTGTATTTTTACTTGTGACATTTGACACCACCAGCTGAAGTAGCGGCATATAAATGGAAGAACCAATAAATAAAACAAAAGACGCTCCGTGCACTAGAAATAATAATGAACAAGCAGTGGCACAGCCAATAGGTCTCGTGTTTAGAGAGAGCTATTGGCTTTGTTAATGTTTTTAATATGTGTTGCAGAGCATTGTGAATGTTGCACAGCATGTTTAAAAGATATAAGTAATAATTAAAAAAGTGTTATAACCATTTGTCACTTTATATATGACCTAGAAAACATTATATACAACTGAAGTATCGTAATACAAGCATTTGCAATGCAATAGGTCTCGCATTTATGCGAGTTTAAGCTATTGGCATTGTAAATGACAATGCCTTTTATTTATGTTTAAAAAACGAAAACAAAAATAAAAGGCATCGTCATTTGCAATGTCAATAGCTCAAACTTGCGTAAATTCGAGACCTATTGTATTGTAAATGCTTGTTGCACTTGTAACAGGGTTTACTCACTCTGAGGTTTCCATGAGAGCATTCTCTCCCCTCTTGCGTTTGAGAAGGAAATGACATGGAAGTATTGAACACCCACAAACTCACAGCTTTGTGGGTAGAGGCAAATCTTTTTCTTGTCGCACACTAGAAACTGTCCGATATGTACTTCTGTTAAGAGAAGGAGCACGTTTCTTATCTGCGTTGAAAGGGGAAGGGAACCAACCCTACCCCAAAATGGGTTGGTACTGTGTGTAGCTAAAAAAGAAAACAGTAATGAAGTATACCTGCACTCAATCGAAAAGCCACACCCCGAGGGCACTAAAGAACTCGCTCCCCCAATGATCACAAGGGTAAAGGAGGTGTACAGGTACACAACTGCAAAACTACATTATTTAACCATCTTAGTCCTACGTACAAAGTTGATGGGGAAACCCCAGATTGCCAATGTTTCACCCAAGCCCGCGGGCTTTGTCAAAGAGCGTCAGTTTTGTACATGCTACACATACATGCTTATATTGATTCTCAGAAGCAAACAATGAATATACGACACTTTTCTAAGATTACTCTTGGAAAACTTGGACTGGCAGAAATCCGGGTGGGAACATGTATTTGTGACAGTATAATTTAATTTTTATAGTGCATATTTTAGCATCATGCAATTGTACATACTTGTAGAACACAAATTTACAATTTCGGGAATTGGAAATAAAGTTATTTGCCCGAAAACACAATGCTATATTGATCAAGTGAGATCTCTACCTCAGGCAGATACCTCTGCAGCTGGTACTCAGTGAACTTTCTAACCCTTATGATGTAGAAACAGACATGTTAATATAAACCAATACCTCATCCTTTAAAATACAATTATTGCAATAGGTACATATACATTTATAGCAAATAAACCCACCAGACCCATTAACACAATTTTTAAGAAAAGATAATTTGCATTTAGTGCGCCTGGAAAATACAGAAAACATTGCTTATGTAATAAAAAAAAGTTCTTCAAATGATACCTTGAATAATTTTCAGAGGAGTGAGCACAAAGGAGGGTGGGAAGCAAACAGCTGTCTGTTCCATACACAGCAACAAGTTCAAAGTGCCCGCTTCCTCTTCCAGCGCGCGCACAAGCATCTCTTCCAACATAAATGATGAGGTTGCTAAACTACAGGGGGAGCAGCAGCTGCGGGGGAGGAGTGATGGTTGAGGGGGAGGCGAGGGAGGCCGTTAACACTTTCATTGCCTAAATAATACCTACAGCAGTTGGAGGACTATGAAGCGGCTTAATAGATGAACATTATAGAAGCCGATTCATGTCAAATGATTGGAAAAAAGCCACCCGGTCCATGTGGCCTGAGAACTCCCAAACCTGCTACAGAAACTAGGCCCGGCCCTTCTGTCTACTGCCTACTGCCTTCTCCGGACTGACCTGTATCTCTTACAGACGCGAATTCTGAGCTTTTAGCCGTTATCTTTATTGGTGTCAAGTACTTTTGAAAATGTTATTTTCCTTCTGCTTTTTGCAAACAGTGGCCAAATAGTGAACAGCTGCCAGTGGGGCTGAGCCCTAAATTAGTGTGATCAGATGGCACCATGTCACCACTTCTCCATTCCTGGTCTTTACTTTTACATATCTGTGCATTCTGGAATTTGTAGTCTTGGTTCATTTTAATTGTGCCAATTTGACAAACACAACTAATAACAATGACCTATAAAAGCAAAGTGGTGTATGTGAGAAAGTGCCCTCTTTCTTACATGGTATGCCAACACTTTTTGCTGAATTGCTGATGTTCTTTGACTGAGTGTGCCCTGGGCTCCTGCTAATCAGGTACCCAGGGCCTATGTTCCTTCTCTAAAACTGCATTGAAGCCTAAACCCAATTGGCATCTCTGGCCACATGTCTTCCCCTGGTAAATGGTACCACAGGTACCCAGGTCACTGTGACCAGAGAATGCCTCTAAGGGCTGCAGCACTTATTGTGCCACCCTTAGAGGTCCTGTACCCTGACACTCACACACTGCCTTTGCAGGCTGCGTGTCTTGGTACAGAACAAAGTGAAGGGTAGACATGGCACACATCCCCGTGTGCCATGCCCACAAACCAGTGCCCTGGCATACATCAGTCACCTCTCTAGCTGGGTGCCCTATGCCAGTGGTGAGAGTACAGGTGCATGAGCCCTGTACCCCTACAGTGCCTAAGTCCATTCCTGGGCACTGTAAGTGCAGTGCTGCCATTAAGAGTATATGGTGCTGGGAGTTTGTCATTACGAACTCCACAACCCCATAATGACTACACTGAAGACTGGGAAGTTTGGTATCAAACTTCTAAGCACATTAAACCCACAATGATGCCAGTATGGGATTTAATGTAAAATGCACAACAGAGGGCATCTTAGAGATGCCCCCCTGAAACTTGACCAACTTCTAGTGACCTGACTGAGTGGCTGCTTAGGCTGCCACCAACAGACATGTTTCTGGACCCTTAGGTTGAGAGCTGCTGCTCTCGGGGGCCTGAAACAATGCACATCCTGGGACGAGGCGCCAAGCCTCCTCCCCAAGGAAGGGCAGGGTTCATGACCGAAAAGCTTCAAAGGCATGCCGCCTTTGTGAGCCTCTCCAGACCATTTGCTGCTTTCAGCAACTGGTCCCCACTGGTTCTACCCCCCACTTGGGTGGGAGAACCGGCTGGAAAAACAAGTGTGGGAAAGAGGTGTGCCCACCTCTGCCAACTCCACCCCTCAGGTGGGGGAGGCGAGGTGAAGCACAACCTTGGGTCCCCGCCATATTGAGGATGGGGGGACCAAGCCAACCAGGGACAGGCTCCTGCCCCCCTCCCACTGGAGAGGGGCAGAATAGGGAGTGTACCCACCCCAGGGATGGGACCCATTGGTCCCTGCTCTTTACCTACCTGTAACGCCCCTATATGTAGTATTTAGGGGGCACCCTGAACCTTGGTTCCTCAGATCCAGCAACAACAAGAAAAGAAGATAAGAAGAAGGACCGAAGAGCCGTGCATAGCTAACAAGAGGATGACGCCCACTGACTTGGCCCCAGCCCTACAGGCCTGTCTCCCCTCGAACCTGCTCCTGCGAAACCCCGGTGTGTCCTGCAGCCAGCGACCTAAAAAACCCCGGGGGACCAGCCTGCCTTCACTTCAAAAACTGAATCTCCCGTGAACACCGGACTTGTTCAAACTGCAGCTTCTGGCTCCGGCCGGAAACCGCGAATCCAGCTCACTCTGCACCCGCCGAACCTGGCCCGAGCGGAAAAACACCATGAGGAGGTCCCCCTGGCGATCCTGACCCAAGATCCGGTGACTCCTGACCTGCCTCAAGCCTCCAGATGACGCCTGCAGCCTCAATCCAGAGGATCCACTCTACCGCGACCAAAGCGGGTAAGACCTTCCGACATCCCAAGGCACCCCTGCACCCGAAGCCCCACGGCCTTGGGTGCCCAAACCGACGGTGCCTAACCAACCCACAACATCCCAACTTACCCCTCGAAGTGGTGGTCGCACCCAGAAGATCCTCGTCCCCGAGCCTGCAGTGTTTCTTTGTACCAGAGGTTCTCCATTGGGAACAACAGGGCACCTGACCTCAAAACAGCACCCTGCACCCAGCCGCCCTAGTGCCGCTGAGGGTGCACCTTTGGTGCTACTTTGGTCCCCTACTTGCCCTAAGCTAAACCTTAGGCGCTTTGCTCCCACAACCCCGTGGCCTGCTTCCCAGCAGCCACCAACCGGAGACCCCCTATCCTCCGTAGGATAACATTGGGCCTCAACACTCTGCACCCGGCTGCCCTAGTGCTGCTGAGGGTGCAACAACAGTGCATGACTGACCCTGGGGGACCCCTGTGTCTAACCTCAGAACCTTAACTCCCACAGCCGAGTACTTACCTAAGAACCGGTAACCTGTTTTTCCTCCATAGGATAACATTGACACTTTTTCCTGAAAACGTTTCTAAGTGTGGAGTTTTAAAAACTAAAGAAATGCTTTAAAATTGTGCGATTTAACCAAAATGCCTTTAATCACATGTTTACAGGAAATGTCCCGGTGCTGCATTCAGACCTCCAGCAAGGAGTAAGAAAAGTAATCCAAAAAGTAACTTACCTGCTATTTTACTGAAAATCCCATTGAAGTCTATGTACTGTATTTACAAGTGATTGCATTTCCCTGAAACAATACTGTAAGGCAAATCAAAGTACATTTACAATTGCAATACAACTGTATAACATTTAGCATTTATTACTGCAAAGTATTTATTGCTTACCTGTGTCAGGCTTGCTTGGTTCTAGAAATAAAATACCTAAAAGAATATTTTTTATACAAAAACAATTGGCCTAGAGTTCAGTTCTTGAGTGTGTGAATTCATTTCCTGACTGAGTGTGTACATCAAATGCTTAACACTGTCCTCTGATACTGCCTTACTGCTCGACCACTCTACCACAAACAGAGAGTAAGATTCTATCTAACTTTAACCTCTGCCTACCTCTGGGGACACTTGGACTGTATACACACTATACCTCATTTTGGTGCAGTGTATATAGAGCCTGTTTCTTACAATGTACCAGTGGCTTGGAGCCATCTGGTCACCCAACCCTAGTCCTGAGATAGACTAGTATTATCTAAATGCACGTTATGTGAGATGCCATGAGCAGTAACACTCTCACATCCATTCCAGCTCCCTCCAGTGAGAGATCGACCCCTCCTCTGACCACATCCCTTTAAGACCATACCATTCCCACTGATGGCCACTCTTAAAGACCATGCCCGACTACCTTGACAGCCAATATTTTGAGTCATCATCCATTCCAATGACGTAATTTTGGGAATTTCAAATCAGAGGATAATGATGTCAATTTGGAAGACTTAAAACCTAACATTACTACATAATTCTGAAGGACGCTCACATGTCAGTCCAACAATATAACACTTTAAGAATGTGGTGGGGTGGGGGGGAAGAGGAGGATAAAAACCACCCAACACCACCCCTTTGGAGGAGACACCAATGTTCACTCAGAAGGCGGCATCTGCAGAGCGGGAGTGCACATCCCACCTCGAAGATGTCATTTTGGGGGACCCAACAGCATAACTGACTACAATACTTTGGAGGTAATAAACAACCTAAGCAAAAAGCTAGCCAGTTTAATATTACGTCTGTATGCCAACCATAAATATGCTGCCAGAGTCAGCCTGTGTAAAGAACAATTGGCTTGTGTTGGGGCATGAGTCACACCAATCAGGACACAGAGGGAACCTCAGACTGGTAGTCATCCCTTCTCCAAGGTGCATTCTTTCTATGGGACATCGACCCCATTGCAATGGACATTGTTCAGACATGTTCAACACTAGCCTTCCACATCTGAAGTCACAGATTTTCAAGTAACTTGCTCAATCATCACCTGTCAATCGGTTTTGAAGTAGTCTTTGATGTGCAGGCTGCTGTGTTTAGTAATCAATAAATATCTGCCGTTACTTCCCAGACTTTTCAGCCATCAACAATCTATCCCACCCTGCACATAACCCATTAACACATTTCCATTGCCATCAATGACTTGGGCTTGCATGGACATCTGTCTGTCAATCGAACAAGTTACTTACCTTCGGCAATAATACATCTGTAAGAGACAGATTAGTTATAGATTCCTTCCCTGTAGCATTACCCCCAGGGGTCAGACTGGATCCGGAGAATTTTTCGTTAGCAGTACCCCTGCGAGTCGAAAGGTGGCGTCGGTCGGCTCCGTGTTCATTGTTGGCGTCCTGGTCACCGGGATGACGTCGCGGTAGCTACTTAGTCGTCGCCCTCGCGCGCTGACGTCAGTTCTTTTACACGACATTCCACGCCAGAAGCGCAGAGCCATGCAACACACTGACCACTGGTGCACAAAATTAGGGCCCTGAAAGGGATTCCCTGACCCTAGAAGTCAGTTCACAGAACGGGGAGGGTGGGTGGGGCGGTAAGGTATCTATAACTAATATATGTCTCTTACAGATATATCGTTACTGAAGGTAAGTAACTTGTTTATCTGAAAGAGACTATTAGTTATAGATTCCTTACCTTAGAATAGATACCCCAGCAATACCAACCCCGGAGGAGGGACTGCGAACCAAGTTCACACCAAAAAGTCCTGGCGGACAGAACGGACAAAGTAGCCATCCCTCAGGACTTGACTATCCAGGGAGTAATGTCTGGTGAACTTGTGCATAGAAGCCCACGCGGCCGCCTGGCAGATATCGACGAGTGGGACTCCACGCGACGAAGCAGTAGTTGCTGCCGTAGCTCTAGTGGAATGAGCTCGCACCCGCACTGGAGGTTCCTTTTTAGCCAAAGCATAACAAATCTTGATACAAAGGACTACCCATCGAGAGATGGTATGCTTTTGCACTCCCAACCTTTTTTGGCACCCACATAGCCAACAAAGAGTTGATTGTCCATCCAGAAATCCTTTGTGCGGTCAAGGTAGAAAGACAGAGCACATTTCAGGTACAGACAGTGGAAAAAGGTGGGCAGAGTAATAGTCTGTCCGATGTGAAAGGGAGTGACAACTTTAGGCAGGAACGAGGGCCTCGCTCGAAGCGCCACTTTGTCCGGATGGACCAAGATGAAAGGGGGCTTAGAAGAAATAGCCTGAAGCTCACTCACTCTGCGAGCAGAGGTGATGGCAAAAAGAAAGGCAGTCTTCAGGGGAAGAAGCCAAAGAGATCTGTTGTGAAGAGCCTCAAAGGGAGCACACATGAGGTAAGTCAAAATAATGTTCAAGCCCCACTGATGCATTATGAAAGGAGATGGAGAAAAGAGATGAATAGTGCCTTTAAAGAACCTACTTACAATAGGGGATTTGAACAAAGAGGGCTGATCTGGTAGCTGAAGAAAAGCAGAAATGGCTGCCAGGTAGCCTTTAAGAGTGCCCAGAGCAGAGCCCTGCTGGGCCAAAGAAGGAAGGAACAAAAGAATCTCAGAAAGACAGAAAGAGGGGAAGATAGGGGATCCACTGCCTTTGCTGTGCAGCATGCCACAAACGTGTTCCATCGACAGGTGTATACCATCTTAGTGGAGGGACGCCTGGCTGCCAAGATGACATTACAGGCTTCAGGAGGAAGGTCAAAAGCTGTCAACTGTTGCCGCTCAATCCCTTAGCAAGGAGGTGGAAGCTGGACAGGTTCGGGTGGAGGGCCGTGCCCTGCTGCAGCAACAGAAGAACCTCCCGAAGAGGCAGTCTGATCGGAGGATTGATGACCATGCTCAAGAGCTCGGGGTACCAAACTCTTTGTGCCCAACCCGGAGCCACAGTAATGACTTGGGCCCGGTCGTGCTTGATCTTCTTCAGCATTGGTGGCAGAAGTAGTACAGGCGGAAAGGCGTCCAGGAGGCCGCAGCTCCACTTGCAACAAAGAGTGTAGACGAGCGCGTGAAGCCTTGGAATCCAACACGCAGAACTGCTGGCATTGCGCATTCTCTTCGGTGGCGAACATATCTAACCAAGGCTCTCCCCACTGCTAAAATAGACCTTGCACCACTTCTGAGTGAAGATGCCATTCGTGAGCCACCAGGCACCAGCGGCTGAGTTTGTTTGCCCTGGAGTACAGAGAACCTGTTAGGTGTTGAACCACCAGGGTAATGCCCTGATGTTGCAGCCATGTCCAAAGGCGAAGAGCCTCTTGACAACGGGTCCACGACCCCACCCACCCTGTTTGTTGTAGTACCACCTGGCGGTGGTGTTGTCCGGGAACACCTGCACTGCCTTCACCTTGAGAGAGGGAAGGAATGCTTTCAGTGCCAAGCAAATCTCCCGGAGCTCCAACAGGTTGATAAGGAGCCCAGACTCCGCTGTAAACCAGACTCCTCTGATCTCCGCCTCTCTCAGGTGGCCACCCCAACACAGGAGTGATGCAACAGTCACCACTGTGAGGTCTGGTTGGGGAAGGAAGAGGAATCTGCCTCTGACCCAATCCTGGTTTGTTAGCCACCACTGCAGTTGTTGCGCAGTTCCCTTAGAGATTTGGACATAGTCGGAAAGATTCCCCTGATACTGCACCCACAGGACCCTCAGGTCCCACTGCAGAACCCACATATGCCATCTGGCATGATCCACCAGCAGGATGCAGGCCATGAGGCCCAGCAGTCTCAGGGTCATTCTAACCGAAATCTAGGATAGAGGCTGAAACATCGGAATCATAGCCCGAAAATCCCAGCCTCGCTGCTCGGGAGGATAGGCCGGAAACTACACTGTGTCCAGAACAGCTCCGATGAAAGAGAGCGACTGAGAGGGAGTCAGGTGTGACATCGGCACGTTGATAGTGAACCTCAGTGAATGCAGGAGGTACGCCGTAGTCTGGAGTTGGGAGACGACAGCCTGGGGCGAGCCCTTCCTTCAATATCCAGTAGTCAAGATAGGAGAAGACTGGAACCCCATATCTGCACAGATGAGCTGCGACCACCGCCATCACTTCCGTGAACACCCGAGGGGCACTGGTAAGGCTGAAGGGAAGCACAGTGAACTGAAAATGCTCGTGGCCTACCGTGCACCGTAGGTAACGTCTGTGGGCTGGCAGGACCGGGATGTGAAAATAGGCATCCTGCAAGTCCAATGTCACCATCCAGTCTCCAGGGTTGAGCGTAGATAGGACCTGAGCCAAGATTAGCATTTTGAAATTCTTCCGAAGGAAGCGGTTGATGGCCCTGAGGTCTAGAATAGGATGCAGGCCTTTGTCCTTCTTGGCCACCAGAAAGTAGCAGGAATAGCAACCACAACCTACTTCTGGTGCAGGGACCCTCTTGATAGCTCCCTTGGCCAAGAGAGCTAAGACTTCCTGGCAGAGAAGTGCCATGTGATCGAAAGATGGTGGCATGGAGGGAGGGGTAGTCTCGAAGGGGAGGGAGTAGCTCCTTCGGACTATCTGCAAAACCCACCTGTCTGACGTGATGGATCTCCAGTGGGGGAGGTGATGGCGAATCCTGCCACCCACTGGCAGCTGATGGGCCTGAAAGGTCAGACTAGGAGGGTTTGGAGGCTGCTGCGGGAGGGAAAGGGTGCACTGGCCCACCCGCTGGTCCCCAGACCTGCGTCGCTGGGTCTCATATCCGTTGCCACACAGAGGCTGGGCAGCTTGAGTGGACCAGTGGCTGGACTGGGTCGTACGTGGTGGGGTGCCCCTTCTCTAGCCACGAAAGGGGCAAAAGGCAGACTGTGGTGGACGGGAGGAAACAGCAAGGCCCAAGGATCTGGCCGTAGCCCGAGAATCCTTTAAGCGCTCCAGCGACGAGTCTGCCTTGTCACCAAAAAGGCAACGGCCATCGAAGGGCATGTCCAGCAAGGTTGACTAAACATCCCCCGAAAAACCAGATGTCCTCAACCAGGCGTAGCGCTGAAGGGCTACCGACGTGGCAATCGTATTGTGAATTTTGCTGCGTCTCTCCCATCCGCCACTGCCTAGGAGAGAACGGCCCGGGCCTCCTCCGGGTACGAGGCAGCACTTGCGCAACCCTATCCCGGACTGTATGGGTATAACTGCCCAAGAAGCATGCAGTATTCACAGACCGAAGCGCCAAGCTGGAGGAAGAGAACATGTACTTCCCAAGACGATCCAGCTTCTTAGGTTCCCTATCCAGGGGTGCAGAAGGCAACGTGTCCTTGGAAGAAGATGCTTGGACCACCAAGCTCTCGGGGGGGGGGGAAGGGTGTTGGGTAAGGAAAATGGGATCGCCTGGAGCCGGGCAGTGAAGGCAGGCAATCGTCCGTTCCACAGAACCAGGTGCCAGGAAGGACGTCAGTGAAGGCTTTGTTGAATGGCAAAAGGTGTTCAGAAGAAGTTGTCGCTGGCTGAAGCACCTCCATCAGGAGGTTAGTCCTGACTACCACTGTAGGGAGCTCCAGGCCCAAAGCCTCGGCTGCCCTATGCACTGTAGGAGAGTAGGGTCTGCTTTCTATGTTCACCCCCACTTTTTGCTTTTGCTTCACTGGTTTTTGACTTAGATGTGGCTGTGGGCCTGCTAATCAGACCCACAGCCCAGCTGTTCTCTCTCTAAATTCATACTATGTACTTTAGGTGCATAACCCAATTGGTTAGGATCACCTTATTGGCCCCTGTATAGTGTACCCTAGGTACCCAGGGCATAGGTGTACCCTAGGCCTACCAGGGGCTGCAACATGTATTATGCCACCCCTGGCCTGGCCTTCCATTATGACACAACTGGCTGATAACTCAGCTGGGGCAAGGTCGTGTAATCACCCCTTGCTTAGGTGTAGTATTCCTATACCTACCTTATATATAGACACATGTGTACCTATCAGCCACTCCTATGGCAGGCCTTAACAATCCTGGAGGCAGAGTGCTTGGTAACATGTGAGATGGTGCTCTAGCATGCGCTGAGCCTGTCTGCAGCTTTCGGAACCATGTTCTTATAGCTGTTCTATGATATAGCCTACCATATACTCTTAAAGTACCTTATAATCTTAAACGGTTATGGTAACTATGGTTTGGCTTTATCGAAACATGTCGTGTGAGGCGTCTAACACTTTGGAATAATACCCCCATACCATTTATGGCAATGAGGATATTATTCCTCCCTTCTAGAGGGAGAAGACATGTTGAAACCTACTTACCCAGTTAAAGTTAACCAGAGCCCCAGCATCACAAAATGGATGCTGCTGCCACAGACACAAGTCTGACCTCCTGCTGCTGGGAGACCTTCCAGCGAGGGAGGCTTGGACAATAGGTTTTTCTGCCTTGGGAGGTGCTAGCACCACCCCAGACAGGCCTTAGTGTATTGGGGCAGGGAGGGATGAAAGAAACTAGACACTGCCTGGGGCACACAAGGTGTCCCATGCATAGTCCAGTTCAAACCGGCGCTGGGGCACTCCAGCCCCAGCTCTGGCACGAAACTGGACAAAGGAAAGGGGGTGTAACCACTTCCCTTCCTGGTCCCACCCATAGGAGGGACCTTGCAGGTAGCCCAGCCCACTAGCCCAGTATATCAGTAGGTAGCTGAGCCCTGCTAAATTAGATTAACCTGAATCTGCAACTTGAACAGAAACTCTGGACCTTCGACATTCAACCTCAGGAAGAAGACTGAAGAAATCTCCCTTGTGGCCAAGGAGTGACCACCCTGGGCAACCAGGCACCATCCAGCGACCGCTGCTTGCTTTGCGACTGATCCTACGAGGGATGACTGCAGAGACTGACCAGCGCCGAGACTTCCAGACACCTCTGAACCAGATCCACATGTCCAGCGAAGCTGAGACCCGTGGAGGCGACGAGGGACGTGGGACCGGCGACTTGGGAAAAGTGGCTAGTAACTGACTAGCGCGACTTCCGAGGCTTCCTCGAGGCTGTGCTTGGGGAATTGAGAAGCCCCAATCCCGAGCACCATCTGCAAAGAAGATCAGCTCCCCACACTTCACGTGTTCTGCGTGGGGCCCGTCTGCACCTGAGTTGCTCGACGTGTTGTCCGGTTGCTGACCCGTTGGCTAGTAGCCTCTGCGACGACGAACCTTTGTTTTCATCTTGCTGGTCCGGCTCCTCCAGACTGGCACCCGCTCCTCTGTGAAAGAGAAGCACCCCAGATCTTCCTGGTCTGCACCAGAAGCAAGTCCTCCATCCTGCGTGGGTTCCGCTTGCCAAGGCTTGTTGGGTCCTAGCTCGATATCGACGCCGCCGACAGCAAGAGCCTTCATGGGACAGCTCACCTCCTGGTCCTGGTCGTCCTCGACGTCTCCTGGTACCCGTGGCTGCTGCGACAAGCTTCACCTCTTCACCTGCATCTGCACGACATCGCCTGGTTCCTTCCTGGTTCCTTCCCGGCTCCTGGCTGGTGACCTAGACTCTGTCCCCTCTGCTTGCATGTATCCTTCCTTATTGATCCCATCCTTGGGATCCACCGGACACTCTTCACTGACTGCCTGTCAGCAACTTTCCTTCAGGCATCCATAGAAGTCAACGACGAAACCCGACGCAAGTTCACACCTATGCACCCGCAGCCCGTGGGCTAGGTAACTTGAGTACTTCGGTGCTCACAAGGGTATTGACTATCCTAGGGTCTAGTTTCCGAGTCTCGACTTTCTAGCTATTCCAGAAGTGTCCTAAAACTGTTAATTTCTAACTGCTAGTAATTCTATCGCATTAAGCGTGAGTGTTTCCACTCTGCACCTGAATCCCGTGGGCCTCCCACTTCCTAACCTTTGGTAGTATAGTGTAGCCCCAGCGATTCCCTAGGCCTAGGCCTAGGCCTATCCTGTGTTCGTGACAGTGGTTCTTATACCACTTACTTAGTATATGGTTTGCGTGGCCCCTAGGGCCTAACTGTATTACTTACCTGTGTGACTTAATGTATGCCTAAATAAGACTGTGTTGTACTTACCTCGAATCTCATAAAGAGTGCTGAGGGTTTGACTAGAATAAATACATTCTATTTTTATATATATCTGTTGTGGTGTCCTTTCATTTGGTATTCAAGGGATTACAAATGGTATAACAGCTGGCTTCACATGCCATACAGAGTTTAGCCTAAGACTGCTCTTGTCCATGCTACCACTAGGATAGCTGGTCTATAAGGTTGACTTTACAACCAATCACCATAAGGGTTGTTTGGACTGATACAAGGTGTACACTAGAATTAGTGACATCATATACCAGGCCAACTTCTCACATTGGTGAGCAGCGGTTGGGATCTGAGCTTGCTGTTGTAATACCATTGTAATCTTGAGATACTAAATTGAAAGATCACATATATATTGTTAGGTACATATAACATAGATTATAAATACTTAAGTCCTACTGGACTTAGTGGTTGTAGGTTGAAGGGCCTAGCACACCCTGACTACAACTACTAGAGAGGTTTAGTAGATACAACTAGTGTAGGTAGGTGCACACACCACACCCTCACTAGATCATGTCTCTGAGAGGAGATCAAGTTGATTCTCTCTCAGGAGGGGTAGATCCTAGAAAGATCCCCTCTAGATATGATACCCTAACTTTTCAGGAGATGAGACAATTGTGTACCTCCAGAAAGTTAAAACAGGGTTCAAACCCTACCCTCATTTGGCTAGTGGAGATCCTAGAGGAGTATGATGCTCGAAGGGCCTCCCAGGCTAGTACCCTAGGTACAGGTGAGCGTCTACCCACTACAGATGAGTCAGATGGGACTTCAGAAGATGAGGTAGACAGCCAGGTCCAAGTTGGGAGACTTAGCCAGGCTAACTTAAGCCTACATGGGAGTCTGACTGGGGTCCCCCCATTCAGACCCTCAAGTGGGCTTAACCAGAGAAGCAGGAGAGACAGATCCCCTTCAAGGGAATCTGTCCACTCCCATGTCTCTAATAGCTCCAATGCCTCTTCTCGCAGGGGAATGACTTCCCCACAGAGAAGAGGATGAGGGAAGCCAATCTGAGGATTGAGAGGGAAGAACTTGCCCTTGCCAAGGAGAAGCTTGCTCTGGGCAGAGATCAGAAGTTAAGTGGGTTAGATCCCACTGGTGGCAGCAATATCCCTAAGGATAGAGACAGGACCTATGATAATAGAAACCTGAGCAAGATTGTCCCTCCCTACAAGTGTGGGGATGACATCCACAAATGGATAACTGCTTTGGAGAGAGCCTGCAAAGTACAGCAGGTACCCCAAAGTCAGTGGGCAGCTATCTTGTGGCTCTCCTTCTCTAAGAAAGGTAGAGACAAGCTCCTCACAGTTAGTGATGAGGATGCTGACAATTACACTCGTCCTGAAGAGTGCTCTGATTGATGGGTTTGGCCTAACCACTGAACAATACAGGTTGTTGTTCAGGGATACCCAGAAGACACAGACTCAGGACTGGACTGACTTTGTAGATTGTGCCACTAAGGCTTTGGAAGGCTGGTTATTAGGTAGTAAGGTTAAGGACTATACAGGATTGTACAATTTGATCATGAGAGAACAAATCCTTAATAACTGTCAAAACCAGCTGTTGCATCAACACTTGATTGACTCTGACCTAACTTCTCCCCAGGAATTGGGAAAGAAGGCAGATAGGTGGGTCAGGACTAGAGTTAAGCAGAAAAACCAGAACCAGGGCGGTGATCAGAAAAAGGCAGACCAGAAGGGTAATGATCAGAAACAAAAAGACCAGAAGTCTTCACCAGGCCCCCAAAAGGCTCAGGGGGAGGGTGATCCAAAAAAGGATAAAAAGAAAGATGGCCAAAAGAAACCATGGTGCAACTATTGTAAGTCAAACTCACATTGGTTTAGTGAGTGCACCAAAAAGGATAAGCCCCCAGCCACCATTGCCCCTAAGGCAACTGTACCCCCTAGTCCAGCTGTAAGTGGTGGTTCCCAGCAAAAGGGTGTAGTAGGGTTAACCCTGGGAACTGAGGAGGGTTCTGGCCTAGTCAGGATACCTACTCAGGCTGTTCTGATCTGTGATGGGGACATAGCTTTGTCCTCTACTGTAGGTGCCAGTAACCTGGGCAAGTACAGACTCCTTTTATCAATAATAGAATGGCTCAGGCCTACAGGGACACTGGGGCTAGTGTCACAATGGTGACACCTGCCTTTGTGGACCCTGGACAGATCATGCTAGGTGAGAATTACCTAGTGACCAACGCTAGCAATGCCACTACCTCCCATAGTGTGGCAATTGTTAACTTTTCCTGGGGAGGGGTAACTGGCCTCAAGAAAGTTGTGGTAAGTTCAGACCTTCCTGTAGAGTGTCTGTTGGGAAATGACCTTGAAACTTCAGCGTGGTCTGAAGTGGAGTATAGGACCCATGCAGAAATGCTGGGGATAGATGCACATGTCCTTGCTATGACCAGGTCACAGGCCAGAAAGTGTAACACTGAACAAGTGCTGGATCCTGGGACAATGGACCAGACACAACCCAAGAGAAAGAGCAGTAGGGTAAAGGCTGTGCCTTCCCCCCTGCCTCAGGTAGTGGATCAGCCCACACAGGAGGATGATTCTGAGAGCCCTGACGGAACTGTCCTAGAAGAACTGGAACCTGATCAAGGTTGAGTTTCTTGGGACAGGGGGACCTTCAAGGGCAGATCTGAGGCAGGCTCAATTAGACTGTCCTTCTCTTGAACCCCTCAGACAGCAGGCTGCTGCTGAGGCTGCAGGGAATGATCAAGGTACCCATAGAGTGTATTGGGATGAAGGGCTGCTGTACTCAGAGGCTAGAGACCCCAAGCCTGGTGCGTCCAGGAGGTTGGTCATACCCTTGAGTTTCAGAGGCTTCCTTCTTACCTTGGCCCATGATATTCCCCTTGCAGGACACTTAGGCCAGAATAAGACTTGGGACAGGCTTGTCCCTCACTTTCACTGGCCTCATATGTCAGAAGATACCAAGGAGTTTTGTCGCTCCTGTGTCACCTGCCAAGCCAGTGGCAAATCAGGTGGCACCACAAAGGCCCCCCTCATACCACTACCTGTGGTGGGGGTTCCCTTTGAGAGAGTGGGGATAGACATTGTAGGACCAATGGACCCCCCTACAGCATCTGGGCACAGATTTATACTGGTGATAGTGGACCATGCCACCAGGTATCCAGAAGCTATACCCCTGAGGACCACAACAGCCCCTGTTGTGGCAAGAGCCCTACTTGGAGTCTTCTCCAGAGTGGGTTTTCCAAAGGAGGTTGTGTCTGACAGATGTGCCAACTTCATGTCAGGATATTTGACTGCAATGTGGAAGGAATGTGGTGTCAACTACAAGTTCACTACACCCTATCACCCATAGTGCAATGGGCTTCTGGAGAGATTCAACAAGACCCTAAAAGGGATGATAAAAGGTTTACCAGACAAGCTTAGGCGAAGATGGGACATCCTTTTACCCTGCCTTCTGTTTGCTTACAGAGAGGTCCCACAAAAGGGGGTTGGCTACAGCCCTTTTGAGCTTTTGTTTGGGCATCCTGTAAGAGGACCCCTATGTTTAGTAAGGGAAGGATGGGAGAGACCTCTCAGACAACCCAAACTTGATATAGTGGATTATGTACTTGGTCTCCGCTCCAGGATGGCAGAGTATATGAAGAAGGCTTCTAAAAACCTTGAGGCAAGCCAAGAACTCCAAAAAGCTTGGCATGACCAAAAGGCTGTGCTGACTGTGTACCAGCCAGGGCAGAATGTGTGGGTGTTGGAGCCAGTGGCCCCAGCAGCACTCCAAGACAAATGGTCTGGACCCCACACTATTGTTGAGCAAAAGGGAGAAGTCACCTACTTGGTGGACCTTGGGACTCCCAGAAGCCCCCACAGGGTGCTTCATGTCAACAGATTGAAGGCATATGTTGACAGGGCAGACGTGGGCTTACTCATGGCTACAGATGAGGGGCAGGAGGAAGAGAGTGACCCTCTCTCAGACCTGTTGACTCAGAACCCTGATGATGGCTCAGTTGATGGTGTGGTCTTTTCTGACAGCCTCACTGATCATCAGCAACAGGACTGCAGACAGTTTCTGCAATCCTACAGACATATGTTCTCTCTGACCCCAAGTCAGACAAACTGGTGCACCCATGAGGTGGACACTGGTGACAGTCTGCCTGTGAAGAGTAAAATCTACAGGCAACCTGACCATGTCAGGGACTGCATAAAAGTTGAGGTACAAAAGATGTACGAGCTGGGAGTCATTGAACCTTCAGAGAGCCCTTGGGCTAGTCCTGTAGTTCTTGTGCCAAAACCTCACACCCAAGATGGTAAGAGAGAGATGAGGTTTTGTGTGGATTACAGAGGTCTCAATGCTGTCACTAGGACAGATGCCCACCCAATACCTAGGGCAGATGAGCTCATTGACAGACTGGCGGCTGCCAAGTTTTTGAGCACATTTGACCTGACAGCAGGCTACTGGCAAATCAGACTAGCTGAGAATGCAAAGGCCAAAACAGCTTTCTCGACCCCAGGAGGACATTATCAATTTGTGGTAATGCCCTTTGGTTTGAAGAATGCACCTGCCACTTTCCAAAGGTTAGTGAATCAAGTCCTTACAGGCCTGGATGACTACTGTGCAGCTTATCTTGATGATATTGCTGTCTTTAGCTCCACCTGGGAGGATCACCTGGTCCACCTGAGGAATGTTTTAGAGGCCCTGCAAAAGGCAGGCCTCACTATCAAGGCCACTAAGTGCCAGATAGGGCAGAGCAAGGTTGTATCTAAAGCCCTGGGCCCCCAACCGGCTCCTACGTGCCCAAAACAGTGGCACGATGGAGGCCTTCGTAGAACATATGAAGCTGGGAAGGGGACGCTCCGGCTCCCAGAAACATGAAGTCGTACCCGAGTCAGGAACCGAAGACAGAGCTTTAGAACAACGATGCTCCGGGCTCCCGTGTCGCGTCAGTCGACCGACAGGGGGGAAAGCGAAGAGCGACGGTGCTTCTTTGCCTTCTTCTTGTGCTTCAACTTACCCGAAGAGTGCGAAGACTTGGAGGAGGTGTGGTGGCTCATGACTGGTCTCGAGACCTTCCCCTTAAGCCAGACCAGGAGCGACGCGGCTGACTTCCTGGTGCCGCTCCCGCAAAGACTTCAGATTCATGGTCCGACAGTTGGAGCACGACTTCGCTACGTGGTCGCACTCCAGGCACCAGAGGCACACGAGGTGCGGATTCGTCACGGACATTAGCTTGTGACAGGGGTCACAGGGCTTGAATCCGGTCCGACGATGGAACTCGAAAAAAGACGTTGACAAAAGTTAAAAAAATGACTAAGGGGCAAGCTCTCTCCGGATCTGCGCTAGGCTGGCACTGAAAAAGAAAAAACTGACATCAGCGCACAGTGGCAGCATCTAAGTAGGCACCGCGACGTGATCCCGGCGACCACGACGCTGGACGCGGCTCAACCGACACCACCTACCAATGCGCAGGGGTATTACAGCAGAAAAAATTCTCCGGATCCAGTCTGACACCTGGTAGTAATCCTAAGGTAAGGAATCTATAGCTAATAGTCTCTTTCAGATTTAAAATTTATAAGGGAAAGAAATTAAATTTAAAAAAAACTTCGTTCAGGAGGTTAGTAAGTTTCTTGTAACTTTTGTTTTCCTTTCTGGACGTATTTTCATTGCTCGCAATTTCAAAGCCTCTTCTTTAACAAGACTCTGTTTCATACTTTCCCTGCATATTCTCGTTGGCATGTTTCCCCATAACCATGCTCCACCCTTTCACCCGGGAACGCACTTGAGCAAGCCACACTCCTCCAAGAGTGTGGCGGGGTCGAGAGCTGACCTGGCGGTGGTCTCTTCGGGAATTGCTCTGTTGCTCATCTTCCGTGGATTCGCCCTCATTTCCTTCTTCTTCAGGGCCAGACCGCTTCTCCTCTCGCAGCGGTCCGTTCTTCGTTTTTATTTTTGTACCTGACTCTTGTCCGTCTTCTGTTATGCTGACCTTCTCCTGTTGTTGTTTTGTAGAGTTCGTGTTTTGCAGAGACCAGCAAGGGATTTCTACATTTTCCTTTCCCGGGTCCCCTTGTTGACAGTCCATCATCTTCCAGCGTCAATGGAGTCTGCATCAGAGAATTTCCTTGGCGCCCGAGGTAAAGTCAGAATTGGAGCCGGAGATGGCCCTGCAGTGGGGTTGGATATTCCAACTGGCGGCGAGGGCGCACCCGCTGATAATATTCGAGATAGAAGGCCATTGGGCCGAAAGGCACACCACAGAGAGAGTTGGCAAGGATCCAAAGAGTCAGAGCATGGCCTCCCAGAACTCTACAATTTGTTTTGGCATGGCAGATGTCCGGAAACTCGGCTTGTGCTGGATCAAGTTGCTGGAAAGGCCACAACATCAATCGATTTTTGGAGTGAGATCAAGATGTAAGGCACCGCCCCCACGATGTCTCAGGAGAAGGATACTGTTGGGAAGGGGGCCATCTTAGATTGGTTGTGTTTTAGATTACTTCTGTTAGATTACTAGTGTTTTAGGTTACTTGTGTTTTTTCAACTTTGCCAGACGATTTTGATCGAGACAAAGATTGACCTCTGGAATGATTCCTACGACATCTGGATCTGTTGAACTTTTGAATTGGAGCAGTCTCGTAAAGGAGTCTCCTGGTGCTGGGTGATGTAGAGTTTTGTCCCGCGATTCATTGACTTACAATTGCTGCAGGCCTTAGAGTTGTGACTCGAGCTTAAGGAAACCTGATGAGGGTCTATTACAGACATCTGTTTGTTACAGCTCCTATAAGGTTTAAAACCTGTTGCTTTGAGAGGTGACATTTCCCTGGCACACTGTCATATATTTACAAATCTTGCAGCTACATAAAACACGTTTGGAGATATTACTAGAGCCTTGTTTAGACAAACTCCATAAGGCTGCAGTATGTCTGACATCGTAAAACTGCAGCTGAGACTAGATCAGTTAATGCCAAATGCCATCAATCATCAAGGAAAACGCCTATCCGCTGTTCATGCACGCCAGCTACTTAACAGCAGTGTAACACCAGGTCACGTCCTGTAAGCGAAGAACGATGGGCACCATGGGAAAATAATAAATGAAGGTGAGGAAAGGGATTGCTTTGCAAAATGGGGTAACAAAAGTGTAATTCCACATCAAGGAAAGAGGGACAACTGTAGCTGTGTTAAAGATTGTTTCCTGGATAAGGAACAATAGAGAATGTGCCTGCCTTTGGAAAATTATTAAATCAAGGTGAGAGTAGGAGATGAAGTTTTGTAACAATGGATTGCGATATATTCAAAACACATAGATTAAAATAAAACATTCTATCTTTAGACTGACGACTTATTAAAAAAAAAAAAACCACCAGAAGGGACTAGTACAGCCTTGATTAAGACAAATAAAGCTAATCGAGGGACAGAACTGTAAGTCTTAAACTAGTGCCCTTTGAGATGCCTTGGGAGAAAGGCGAGACCGTATATTGAGCGGCAACCATTTTTTAAGAACAAGAGAGACGGTTATCAAGTGATAAGGATGGCTAAACCATGTCTCTAGGATCCTGAGGGTAAAAAAGAAAATATATCAGAAAGAAAGTATTAGGATATGATATAAATATATGTGCCATTATTACAAGGCTTACTACTGACACTAGAAGAAGGAAGGAATAGATGAATCAAGTTGCAGTTAAATATTTTCTAAAAAGGTATACCAATCGTAAGGTTGACTCAGTTCATCACAGGAGTACAGGATGCAACAAGAATATTTCTCTTTGTGTAGAACTGTGAGGCAGATTAATATGTAAGAGGGAATACAGGCTACACCCAGAGATGCTTTTGCATTACAATATAGTGAAGATCGAATTATTTGTATACATAGGTATAATGTGACTGTACTGAGAAATGGTGGTTGAATCAAGGATCAAATTAATGAACGAGTTACTTACCTTCGGTAATGATGTATCTGGTAGAGACGATTCTAGTCGTAGATTCCTTCACGTAGAATTCTCCCTAGGCATGAGACTGGATCCGGAAACTTTCTGCCACAGCATCCCTGCGTGCCGACACCACGCGACTCCGCCCAGGCGTCGTCCGCAAACGTGAAGTCAGCGAGGTCACATAAGACCCGCCCCGGCGCGCCCATGTCAATTTTCTTCGGAGAACTTTTCCGCACCACAACGCGGAACCACCAGATAAAAAACTGTGGAAGCATGGAAACAGTGTGTGAAGAGCAGAAAAATGGGAAAGAAACAGTGACCAACAACACCACAAGGGTAGTGCCAACACCGCAGAACCCAAGGGCAGGAAAAGAAGAAAGAAGAAGAACAAGCAAAAACCTGTGAAGTCACCGTGCCCGCACATAGACAACCTCCCAGCCCCGTTCCCCGGAGGCTAGAACAGGCGTAAAGTCACAGCACACGGAGGAAGCCCACCCCCCTCATCCTGAGCAAGGAACGGGACCAGTCCCAAGACAGGCAGGGACAACAAACCTCCAAGCCATCCCAACCTAGAGGGCAACCACCCAAAAGGGACAAGGGCAAGACAAGGCCAGATGACCCTTAATCAGAGGATAGCAATGGAAGGAAGGGAGGGGAGGGAGGACAGGGATAGAAAGCAATCCCCCCCAAACTTGGAGTAGTCAGAGCAGCAGGCCACCGGAGCATCAGATCCCCATTCTCCAAGGACCAAAGGAGGAATGAACCGCCCCCAGACGGAGCCACCCGTCAAGAACAAGAACAAGGAAGGCACTCACAGTACCCCACCGGGAGGCGAGTACCGAAGACCAACCCAAGGGTCCTCGCAGAATAGGGGAGGAAGGGCAGGCCGTGAAGGAATCTGCCGCTAGAATCGTCTCTACCAGATACATCGTTACCGAAGGTAAGTAACTCCTACATCTGATAGAGACTACTAGCCGCAGATTCCTTCACATAGAATAGATACCCTAGCAATACCCCCTGGGAGGGAGGGTCTGCAAAATGGACTCCACCAGCCAATGCAGAACAGAGGGCCCCACAGGGGAGCAGATCTGTGGACCGGGTAGAACCTCGCCCCTGCCAGGCCAAGGGAAACCCCACAAGCAGGACCCCACCGACCCCAAGGGGCGTAGGAGGGAAAGAAGGCTGAAGAGGCTCGTACACTCACAGCAGAGGAACCAAGGGCAAGGACTAAGAGGCCGAAGCACTCCACTCCCCCACAAAGCAACATAGCTTCCGCCCAATGCCAAGACCGGAAAAGCGGAAGAAAAAGAAGAAGAAGCCTAGAGGACCCAAGGAAACTAGGGAAAGAAGGCGAACCCACTCCAGATGGAGAGCAGCCTGTCAGCCAGGACAGCACCGGCAGTCAAAGCCAGAAGCAATAAGAACAGCTCGAGGCCCCAGAAAGGCCGAGTAGGCGACGCCCGGCAAGGGAGACACAGGATCATCCCGGACCTCAGGACAGGAGCAGGGAGAGGAGGAGATGCCCGGGCCACCATTACGAGTGGCCGTACACACGACCTCAGGAAGCAAAAGCAGCCTATCTAAACGCCATAGAAAACAGGCACCCGAAGGCGACCAGAACCCTCCAGCAGAGCGCAAGCCATTTGACAGCTACCACTACCCCACATAGGGTACGTTATGTCCCAAGACATGGGAACCCTCTTTGGAAAAACGTCCGCAGCAGAGGAAAAAACAAAAGAGCCACGGTGGAAAAAAAAAAACCCGCTAAAGGCTTGACAAGCAGCCCAAGCAAGGCAGAAGGCCCAATCTCAGGGCCAAGTCTGAGCAACAACTCCTGCAGAACCACACACAATCAACACAAGGGCCGTCCAGCCAACAATGCCAAAGCCCCAAGGAAGGACGTAACGGCAAGAAAACACTCTGCACAGTCAGAACAGCCGGCCTAAGAAGGCCCAGAATCAACCCAACTCAGAAGTCACTGATGAGGGGACGGAGGAGGAGGAGGAGGATGGAGCCCTGCCAAGAGCCTTTGGATGGCGGTGTCGGCCGGGGCATGGAACAACAGGCTGCCATCAAACGGAAGGTCGATGAGACGCTCCCGAATATTCTCAGAGAATACTCCGTCCTGAAGCCAAGCATGGCGACGGAGAGCGACAGAGGAAGCCATAGCCCGGCCCAGCACCTCCGAGATGTCCAGAGCGGAGCGGAAAATAAATGCCGCAATCTCCCGGCCATCCAACGCATGATGCCGCAAGTCCACCAGGCCAGACTCCTGGGACGCCGCAGATCCCAGAGACTCCGCCGAGTCCCACAAACAGGAGGAGGCCCTAGCCAGCACACACAAGGTGTTAAGGGCCCGTAGGGCCGCACTGGTCGAGGCGAACATGTTGCGTCCCCAAGAGTCCAGCCAGCGGGCCTCTCGGGACGGCGGAGTCAACAGCGGTGGCAGGGAGGGAAAAGCAGTCCGCAAAAGGGGACTGGCAGCTGAGGGGTGAAGAAAAAGACACGTCGGCGGGAGGTGCCGGTGCAGAGGATGCTGAGGCACCGGGTCCCCTGAGGCAGGACGCTTCCAAGCCCCTGTCAGGGAAGAAAGGAGCGAACCTTCAAAGGGAAGTAAGATTTCCCTCCCACCAGAGCCCTGGTAGAGGACCTCCAATAGATGGTCCACCGGAAAGTGAGCCACCGGATCACCCATGCGCAGGATGCCCATAGCCATGGACACCGCGTGAGCGAAGGCCGCACCCGCCTCCGTAGGGCCCCGCGGTGGAGAAATCAGCTCCTGCGTGGGCGATGGCTGCAAACTAAGGCAGCCGTCCCCGAGGCCAAGCGGGGCAGGCAAGGGCCAGACCTGGAAGTCAGAAGGATGAGGGACCTGCCGCTCTTCCGACGAACACCTCTGCCCCAGGAAGGGCGGGGAGCCGCCCTTCGACGCCGTTGAAAAAGACACCACACGGCGACCAGTCTACGGGGAGGACGACACCAATATGCATGCCTCTGGAGAAGAAGGAGCGTCCGAAAACGAATCCACGGTACGACCCCTGCACAGAGCCGTAGAATCCGCTGCCTGAGGCAGGACATCGGCATCAGCCGGCGTCACCGGACAAGGGACCTCCAAGTCACCCCGCACGGGAACCGGAGTGGAGACCGGAGTAGAGCTGGAGCTGTGCCGGCTCCGGGGCGGCGCCGGAGCGACGACGACCCGACCCCTGCCGAGGCAGCCACCTGCGCGGGGGATCGAGACGGGCCTGGGGAGTGGCACGAAGCCCTCCAACAGCCACGGCCCAGAATGAGGCGAAGATCGCTCAGCAACCCATGCGGCGGTGCCAGGGATGATTCAACCTCTGACTCGGCAGCCACCTGTGTAGAGGGGCAAAAGGGGCTCGGAGAGGGACGAGGGGTCTCCCCTCGGCCACGACCTGGAGCAGGACGTGGAGGGTCCACTGACCTCCGTGGCTCCGCACAGTCCAGCTGCTGCCGGCGCCGTAGCGCGTCACCTCGGCCTTAGACAGGACCACCCTGTCAAAGGACCGAGAGGGGTTCGGAGATGCGAGCCGAGCCCCGGCGACCTCCCACGACACCACAGGGACTACCGCAGGAGTTTGCGGCGAGGCAGAGACGCCGTGGCCTGAAGGAGGTGCCCCAGAGGAGCTAAACCCCAACAGTACCACATCCACCAAGCATGGATCCGAACCAGTGCCGCAGAGGGCCCTGCGCAGAGTGAGGGATCCGCCGACGCCCCAGGAGGAGAAAGAGGAGACACCAGCGAGGCCTGCAAAGCTGCCGCGTATGTCTCCATTTGGACTCTCGACGCCCCAACACCGGGAAATGGTGGATAGGACGACAAGTGGGGCCGCATCACCCGTGGAGAGTCCACGCCCCCGGGAGGCCGGAACCCAGCCCCCGGGGACAAACTGCAACACTTACCCACCGGAGAGCGACGCTCACGTGACATCGGAGAAAGGCAAGGAAAACTACCACAGCCGAGTCTGAAGCCGTCCGTCGAAGCAGACTGAAGGTAGGCCGTCGACCTGGAGAGACGCGTGGAGATAAGTTTCATCCGGCGCTCCCGCCGCGATTTCGGCTTTAACTGTTGGCACTGCGTACAGTCTGTGGTGCAGTGATCCTCCCTCAAACACCACATACAAATGAGGTGAGGGTCCGTCGCCGACATAAGATGCCCACAAGACGTGCAAGACTTAAAGCCCGAAGGCATTCGGCACACTGTTCCACTAAAAAATGGAAGAAAAAAGGGCCTAACAGGCCCGTAGCAAGGATCGGATCCGCGTTGCACGCGGAAAAGGTAAAAACTGACGTGGGCGCGCCGAGGCGGGTCTTGTGTGACCTCGCTGACGTCAAGTGCGCGGACGACGCCTGGGCGGAGTCGCGTGGTGTCGCCCCGCCCCCGGCACGCAGGGATGCTGTGGCAAAAAGTTTCCGGATCCAGTCTCATGCCTGGGGATAATTCTATGTGAAGGAATCTGCGTCTAGTAGTCTCTATCAGATATATTCTTTAGAAACTGAGAATCAGGAAAATATTTTTGGGACAGTTAGGTTGTGATTGTTGGATTTGAGAGTGAATTAGAATAGTGCTTGAAGACCAAATCATAGTGGAGAATCACTGAATAATTTTGATTGAGAATGGTTCTGTATAAAAAAAGAACAAATTCCTTTCTGTTCTCCAGAACAAATGCCTTTTTAGTTCTCCATGCAAAGTGGACTAGTGAAATGTTGTTGTCTTGTCTGGAAAGAAATGTGGGGAGTCCTTAGAAATCTTTGGAAGACGCATATATTACATAGGCACGTGAGATAATTGATTTGAATATTCCTAAATATTCAATATACAGCTACACAAGATGGTGCAACATGTATATAGCCCCATCCTGGTGAAGGCAAGAGGTGACTAAGCTGAAACTATGGATTCTTAGTATAAAAAAACAAAAAAGGCTATAAGAGAAGTCTTTATAACACAGAGAAATCCTGAGGTCTAATGGTAAAGAGAAAAGGTGGTATGTAAGGTGAGGAAGAGAGGCCTAATGTACGTAGTGGAAGGGAAAAACTCCAAAACTATGGTCATACAATCACCGTGGGTAACTAACCCCATCACATGGGATTTTCATCCCAAAGAAAATCTCAGAATCTCAAGGGGCAGCAGGGCCCTTTAGCGAGAAGTGAGAGCTTTGTGCTGTAGGTATTATGCACCAAGAAAGGGAATGAATCCACAAATGGACATGAAGTGAGTGGGGGTTGCAGTGCTGGTGTGGTAGTAGTGAAAAAAAGGAGTGTGTTAAAACTAGTGACGGGACGGCCAGGAGACTTCTGTTGAACAATGCCGTACCGATGCTAGATTAAAAGAAGTGGAGGCAACACTAATCCGGTTTGATCAGTGAAGCAACATATGAGATAGTGGTCGACATGTTTCAGCCGTGGCCTTGAAGCAAAAACCAAGTTTACAACTCTCATATTTGTCACGACTGAGCAAATAAGTTCCACACATTTTTACACTGTCTTCCTTTTTGTTGTCTAGGTGTTGTGTGTATATTTGAGGAGACGTGCACCCTACAAGCAAGTTGAGGGTGCCCACTATATCCTTTGTCACGTTGTTTCTTCTTTGCAGTAGCTTCCAGGTCCTGATGAAAGCCGAGCCTAGTTAGGCGCCACGGCTGAAACATGTCGACCACTATCTCATATGTTGCTTCACTGATCAAACCGGATTAGTGTTGCCTCCACTTCTTTTAATCTAGCATCGGTACGGCATTGTTCAACAGAAGTCTCCTGGCCGTCCCGTCACTAGTTTTAACACACTCCTTTTTTTCACTACTACCACACCAGCACTGCAACCCCCACTCACTTCATGTCCATTTGTGGATTCATTCCCTTTCTTGGTGCATAATACCTACAGCACAAAGCTCTCACTTCTCGCTAAAGGGCCCTGCTGCCCCTTGAGATTCTGAGATTTTCTTTGGGATGAAAATCCCATGTGATGGGGTTAGTTACCCACGGTGATTGTATGACCATAGTTTTGGAGTTTTTCCCTTCCACTACGTACATTAGGCCTCTCTTCCTCACCTTACATACCACCTTTTCTCTTTACCATTAGACCTCAGGATTTCTCTGTGTTATATGTACTTCGATGGGGGAACCAATCCTGCGCGGTCTCTAAACTTGCTCCCTCTGACCCTCCGGTGTCTAACCGTCTTGTATTAGATATAAGAGAAGTCTAACAATATTGAATCTATTATGTCAGTGGTTCCCAAAGTGTGCGCCGCGGCACCCTGGTGCGCCGTGATGAGAAGCCAGGGGCGCCGCGCTGCCGCGCAGGATGTGGGTCATGGAAATTGCAACCGCAGCGCAACATGCGGGGGGGTTTAGAAATGCCACCTTCAGAATGGTTTTGGCCAAGAGCGAGCTGCCGCCAAACGCGTACGTGCGTACGTATGCACGCATCATACGTGCTTTAAGATGCGCAGTGTAAGCATTACTGCCATAGCAAGCTTGGAGCGTTCGAGGATCGTTGTTGCTGATCCCCGTGTTGTGCCGTGCCTCATGGGACCCTCTTCACCAGGAAATCGGTAAGTAAGCAAGGGCTTGTAGTGCCGCGCCCCCGATGCGCACTTTCTTGTAAATGTGAGATTTGTGCTCTCTTGTTTCTCTGAACGCCTTTTTCTTTCCTCACCACGTGTTCTCTCATTTGTTCTTCTTTTGCTTTCCACCACATCTCAGCTCCCTTATTCTCAAATGATCCGTTCCTTTTTTCCTTCTATTCTCCATGCGCTCTCTGGTCTCTCCCTTGTTCCTCTTCTTCTCGTTGAACTTATTTGACCCGTAGCTATCTAATTTAGCAACCCCCCGTGACCTAAGCTGTTGTTTACTTCTCTCTTCCCTCGCTCTCTGATCTTTCACTTCTCCCTCTCTGACCTGGAGAACTAAGCACCGTAGGAAAGACACGTCCCTCATACTTTTCCCCTATCGAGGCTTCTGCTTGCCCATCTCTGCAGGGTGCTGGGTGTAATCCTAGAAACGGAAGCTTTGGAAGTGTTTTAGACTTTTGTCACAGGCGTGCATCCCTCTTTGAGAGCAGTGGCCCCAAGAAGGGCGAGTTTGACATTCCCTGGTGAAACTAGTGACTGGTAAACTGATTGCGGCCGATCCAGGGGCCACCATGTCCCGGGGTGCCTCCGTGCAGGAATACTTGGGGAGAGGATGTGGTCCGTAGGCTAGACTGCCGACTTTGGTGCTTAAAACCAGGGTTCGAGCCTCGGGTCGCGTCCACATCCTGTGATTCTGGGCAAATCACTTAATCTCCCCTTGCCTGAATGTGTAATGTAAATACGGCGCTATGTAAAGCGCTCCAATACGTTCTGGTCGAGTTAGCGCTATATAAATATGCAAAAAAATAAAATAAATACTTCGATGAACATGCTCTCCGTTCATGACTCCAGTCCATCTGCGACTCAAAGATGTTCTGCTGCGCTCCCATTGTTGCTTTATGACAGGTGCCACGCACAGTGCCCGAAAGCTCCTTATTAAGGATGTTATTTTGTTTATTAGTCTGGATTTCTGTGTTAAAATCTGTATGATTTACAAAGAAAAAAGGCTTATAAGCGTAGCAAGTGTTGGAGATGGTTGTGTTATCTGCTGTCTCAATTTTCTCTTGTGTGACTATCTTTCTGGGTCATGGAGAAGAATCATAGACTTCTCGCTCTAGTATTGCACAAACAGCAAAAATAGCGCAATAGATTGGCCCTGCTTTTGCACTGATGCAAGCGTTCTGTACTTGGCCCCTGATGCCCTGTTTCGGTGCTGACTGCTGTGTGGTAAGCACGTGGTTTTACCAAATGACGTTCCTTTGCAGTCTATCTATCCCACACATCTCTTCACTCAATTTCGGTGGGGTAGGCATGGGCCCTCTCGACCAGTAGTAAGGCCCACCAGGATGTTGCAGATGGCTCAAGCCCCCTCCAGGAGTGAGAGGGAGGGTTGGAATGGAACCGTAAATACGGTGGGGGTATTCAGACTGTCCTCACCCGTCGTGTCCTCCAGCAGTCAGTGGGCCCCTGATGCTTCCACGAAGGCTGGAATTTTCCGAAGGAGGAAGCCATTTTGATGTTTTTTTGGCATGCAATGCTCTGACTTTGTGTTTAGAAACAACATGGCGCCCATCAAGACTAGTTCAAGTAAAAAACTGAGGTTGGGCCGAAGATCGGCATGGCATTTTAAATAATAGTATCACCAGCATTATTTTTCCACTGAAAAGGCGGGCTCCACGGAGCTCGTAAAAGAAATCATAAGCCTTATTATCACGATTTCTTTATTTAACGAGTTCCATGGACCCCGCATTTTAGTGTAAAAATAATGATGGTGATACTGATTACGACAGACCAAACCCATTGTTCCATTTTCTCAGAGTGGGTCTCAGTACCAAAAGCTACTGAAAGCAGCAGCTGGCATAAATAAGGGTTTGGGACCAGGCACACAGTTTGCATCACTGCAGCATGTGTGTGCTCTCTGTTGCATCTGCTGCCTTGTGGTTAAAAAAAGTTGCATGGAAACATATTTTGCTATTAATCTTGTATTGTTTCTCACTTAACACGTTTTTATTAAACAACTGTTATCTTTTTATTTTGTTACAAATATGATTATAATACCTTCATTGCATCCCAATTAACTTAAGGGAGACAACAGGAAGTACTCCAGAGGTCGGGCTTACAAGACCCCGCCCACCGGTAAAAAAATGGTGGGGAGCCACGGCCAACCGCCAATTAGGTCAAGGGAGCCACGGGTCAAAAAAGTTTGGGAACCACTGTATTATGTGATGTACATACTGTGATATAAGAGGTACCTCCCATATTATAGGTGACTCTCTCTTCCAAACTCTTTTTTACAACTCAGTATTTAATGATGAGTGTTGAGTCTGCTTGGTTAGGTATATACACGTTTTAAGTGTAGGATGTATCTAATTTTAATGAATTTGTGATATTTGTTTTTGATTGTATTGATTGTTTCATAATAAAGAAGTATATAGAAAGATCTAGTCCTTTGATTCTTTTGAGGACCCTAGATGTGTGTAAAAACTTACAAAAAAATGAAAATTGCGGTTTGTGTATTTTAGTGCCTAGACATCAACATTAAGGAAAAGGCCAGCCCGATTGTGATGTTGATCACAGAAGGGCCACAGCAGAAAGCAAGGTCACATGAGCACAACCCATGCTCTGTCAATAACAATTCTGCAAAAAAAAGCTTTCAGCTCCCCTTCAAAATGAGGAGCAATGAAATAAAGACACAAAACCCTGATCAAAACTAGCACCAAAGTCTCTAAGAAACTGACTAGAAGAAGACTTCTTAGGTTAGGCATACATGATATAGGTCAAAAGGAGCTGGCTTACCTTTATTTTTGGAATAAGTTATAAAATCATTATACATCTGTAAACAAAATCATAAGGGACAGTTCACAACCCAAGCGGACGCCCATTTTCTATTAATTATATTATACCTCCAAATCTTTAAGATGACTTAGCAATCACAGTTCCACATCCACTTTTATCACTCTTCAAATGTTACATAAGGCCATCTACAAGTGCTAGGGGACACAGTTCAACATTGCCTGGCATTTCGCTCCGACCACCTTGAGCACCTGGACTCAAGTCTCAGCACGTGGCTCTGGTATAGCATGGCAATCAGCACCTTTAGCCTCAGCCTCCTCTGTCATAGGTCTAAGTCACTCAGAGTCACCGGTGCTAGATATCAAAAGTTACAGAGAAACCTGGGTTTGTCAATTTGATGCTTGAAACAGCAAACAGCACAGTGTGAGGGTGGAAGGACAGCAAACATGTTTAGGGATGCCCTTAGCACACCTGAATTTCTCATCCAAAAGGAAAACCTACTCATGAACTTCCTTGCTCCTCCACAGCCTCGATCAAGAGGGAAAAAGGAAATATGGAGCAATATTCAAGGGATTGGCAACACATAGCCACATTGGTCTCCAGCAAACCTCCTGTTCAGGTCTAAACTATTTTGTAGTTTAGAGAACTGGCACTTTTGCCCATTTTTCGGAGATGAAACAGCTAAAATACAAGCAATGTGGCATGTACAAAATACCTGTATTCCGTAACTGTTGAAGGAAATGCTGTACTTGCTGCTAGTATGCTATGATTTGTTACAATGTTTCAGGACAGTGCACATTCTTCTCTTGGTGTTATAGGAAGAGTCTGATCTATAGTTAGTTGATCTATATTAGCTGAAGTGGTGGACAACACATTTCGTGGATTTGGTCATGAAGTAACATTTCGTAGATTTGGTCATGACGTTTTTTTTTTACAGAATTAAGGACTGATGCAATAGTGACAACATAAAAAAAAGTTGTGCATTTTGAATGCAAATTCAAGTAGAAAAGTAGTGTGATAAAAATGTGACACAAAAACTTGCAAACATACTAGTACTCCCATGCACCACTATTCAAGTTTCCATCTGGACAATAAAAGATAATCAACAAGCACTTTTTAAATGCAAGATTTAATTTGCAAATTCAGTGTTTTTGAAGCCTTTTTTAGTATCTACAAGTTAAGCAAAATTGTTATAAAATGTATCCATTTATAAATATATATTTTACAGCTGCAATTGAAAGTAGCTGGTACCATCAGAGTTTTGTGCAATTCTTAAATGAGTATTTTTTTCGTGTTAAAAAACGTTTTAAAAAGGCATGGGGTTTTGTAATACATTAAAAAATGATCAACTGCAAAAGGCAGAAATAAATGCAACTTTTACAAAATAAAGTACAGGCGGTGTGTTTTGAAGACAAGACAAAATAAAATAAAAAAAGCTGTCAAAACGGGTTATTTTGAACCATCAATCAATAATTATTACTTTCTATAAATTAAAATTATTTAAACATTAAATACAAAACTCATTTAAGGAAGGCACTCCTCACACAAACATTTAATTGCTTCAATGCACTCATTCTCTTTTTTCAGCTGTCCTTGGCTCTCTTGGCTCATGGTCGGATGGCTGATTCTAGAAGAAAAGATGAACATATAATGTAAGGTAAATACATTTTAAAGTTTATAATATCAGGATACACGTTTGCAACCTAAAGTATGCGTTTTTTATGCAGCATAGTTTTATTTTAATTTGCTGAATTTCAAACAGCACTTCAAAATAATTAAAACATGAGTCATGTTAATGCCAGAGAACTAAAGATCAGCAGCCTTGAACACTACAGTAGTCGGTAAAGACACTCAGTTTGGTTGAAACAACTTTATTTTGACTCCGTTTGAACCATAAAAGTGTACAGTGCAGAGCAATATGTATAATAAAACATTAAAAGTACTCATCCGAGTTTATAGCAATAAATTATCATACAGCAGCAATCGTCAAATCGAAAATCAAAAAGCTCAGATAAAACCAAAGGAACAAAAACCTCGAAAGGAGTCCTCAAAGAAAAACTTGTTAGGGGTCGCCTATGTCCCCCTGGGTTATCTAAGCAGAAATTCAAACATATTGAAGACAGTCAGTACTATAATCAAGAGTACGGTGACCCATCCCAAAAATAAAAAACATAAAAACACGCAAGATTCATAAAACATAATAGAAGAACTATAGCCCTGTGCTTAATAGCACAATCAATTTATGTGGCAGCGGAGAAGCAGATCTTGATCGTGGGTAAAGATTGCAGATAAATAAAAGCGGCTCTACAGTTGCGTGTGTTGGCCGACCTAAGGATGGGCAGTAAATAGTGTTTCCTCAACAGTAATAAACATTTACAAAATAGAATAAAATGTAAGGTGGTCTGTGGGGATAGGTCTTCACATGGGCATAAAGGAAGTGGTGAAAAATAAGTGCCTTGTGAAGGAAAAGTAGCAAGAAAGTGGACAGTGCAAAGCCTAAGCCTCGTCAATAAAAATGTGTTTGTTAAATCTCCAGCCCGTACTAAGCAAGGCGCAGGACTTTTAACCGGACAAATCCCCACATAAATCTGGACTGTTGGTTCGTCTGCAGCACACCGCATTCTATCCTCCAGGCATCCCTCTAGAAAAGCATACTTCAAAGTCCTAATGAAGGTAGCTGAAGCAGTGCTAGGAGAGGTAAACAAGTCCTTCCGTCCCATGCTGCAACTTAGATTCTGTATATACTTCAACCAAGGAATACTCAAACAGTGGTCGAGTGTTAAGCAGTCTGCAAGCACAGCCCTATTGAAGCATGTCTGGCTTTTGATCCATCTTCTAAGCCACAAAAGGAGGGGTTGAATTTTAATAAGGTTGTTGATATAACCAATCCCTACCTCAGTGTGGCAAACAAAGGAACTAGTGCTTTGGGGAACAGCTAGCAATCTCTTGATAAAACTATTCTTTATTTTTCCCAGAGCCCTCAAATCTTCAATGCCCCACACGAAGCAATAGCACAGCATTTGGCTTTGTAGTCTGTTGAGAGTTCCTTAATCGGTTTCTGACCGAGATTATGGGCAAAAGTACAGATGGTCTCCACTGGTTTGGAGAAGGCAGCAGCTCTACTAGTCTGCAGTGGTCCCCACGAGAGTCGAGTGTCAAAGGGGATGCCATGGTAGGTAAAGGTGGCAACAGAGCCAACCTTCTTGCTATTCAATACAAAGGAAACATTTTCCTTTTTACTTCCCCCCAAAATCATTTTGTGGGTCTTATTTTGGTTGACCATGAGATCAAAACTGGCTATAAACTCTAAAAAGCCGTCAAGAAGACGTTGTAGACCATTTGCAGTCCAAGCAATTAGGACTGTATTGTCCGCATAAATTAGAGTGGGGATACGCACAACACCTACACGAGGGCAATCAACCCTGAGATTAACCAGTTTATCTTCCAGACTGTTTATGTAAATGGAAAACAGAAAAGGAGTCAGGACACAGCCCTGGCATACGCCCCTAGCCAGAATGAAAGATGTGTGGTTTCTCTGCCTGGGGCGTACCTTACTCTGGCAGTGACATCATTATGAAGATCTCTGATAAAGTTAACACTATAGACATCAACCCCCCATATCAATCATAATGTCCCATAATGTGGATCTGTTTACAGAGTTTAGCGCAGAACTCAAGTCCATAAAAGCCAGATACAACTTGCCACACTTCGCCACAGTGTATTTGGCAGTCAACAGATATAGTTTTAAGGACTGCTCGACTGTGCCAAGGCCGGAGTGGAAGCCGAATTGAAGATCCGAAAGTAGGTTACGTTCCCTGGCCCAAAGCTGCAAACGGTCCAACAGAATTCGACCCATGATCTTCGCAGTGGAATTAATCAGTGAGATAGGGTGATAGCAGTGGGGGTCATTTTCCGAGCCCTTTTAAAAATGGAACAATGGTCTCATGGGACCAGTTCTTTGGAGTGCCGGTCACTAGCGTTAAGGGCATTTGTAAATAAAGGGGCCCACAGTGAGATATTAGCTTTAAATCGATCTGAGGGAAGCCTGTCTGGACCAGGAGCATGCCAGGGCCCGCATAACCTCTTCCAGGTCAATGACTGGAACCCGCACGATGCTCTGCAGAACGCTGGGACACATTTGGGCTACTGGTGACTAAAAGATTGTCATCAGGAATCTCTTGGGTTCCTGAAAGGAGTCAGCATACAGCTCAGTAAAATAGGAAATCCAGGATTCAGATGGAATAACAGTATCAATGCCTGGTTCTCTTTTTGCCTCAAAAAAGCTGTGATTAACTGTTTCCCAAAAGGCCTTACAGTCCCTGAGTTTGCTTGCCTGGACCTGTGATGAGAATGCTGCCTCTCTGATAGTGGTCTTGCTAGCTTTGAGGGCGTCTCTATAAAGGGATCGACATCTCTGCACCGCGCCCTGATTGTACAAGTTACTTACCTTCGTTAACGATGTATCTGGTAGACCCGATTCTAGCCGTAGACTCCTTAACGTAGAATTATCCCCAGCTGTGAGACTGGATCCGGAAAATCTTTGCCACAGCATCTCTGTGCGCCGGGGGCGGCACCACGTGACCACGCCCTGATGTCATCCGCGGACGTGACGTCAGCGAGGTCACATAAATCCCACCCCGGCTCGCTGACGTCAGTTTTCATCTGAGAACTTTTTCCGCGCCACAATGCGGAGCCATCACAAACAAAACTATGAAAGTATGGGAACAGTGTGCGAAAAAATCAGTGAAACAGAAAGGGAAGAAGCAAATGGTGAGGAACAGTACCATTAGGGACAGTGCTAAGCACTGTGTTACGGAAAGTCATGGAAAGGAAAGAGCAGAGCACCGCTATGAGAAGCAACCCTGCAAAGCGAAGGTAGATATCCTCACTGGAGGCAGAAAAACATGTGAAAAATGTCGTGGCAGACGAAGAAAGTCTGCAACCCCAATCTATAACAGTGAAGGGCAACAAGACCGGAACAGATGAGTAATGACAAATTACCCCAAGACAACCCATCCAGGAGTGTTGTATCCCATGTAAAGACTTAAGGGCTGAGGCACAGCCAAGAGACCCCAACCCAGAGGACAGCAGAGGAGTCAGAAACCCCAAGCAACGAAAAAAGGGAGAAGATTATGAGTAGGCCCCACACTGGAAAACCAGGGTGTAGGGATGCAGAAGTACACATGAACCTACCGTCCAATTACCAGAAAGGAAGGAGTGGAACAAATAAACAGAACAAAGCATCCTGCCAGGGAGGAAGTGAAAGAGGGCACCCGCAGAAGACAAAGCCACCCGAAGGGAGGCGAGTGCAGATGACCCATCTGAAAGGTCCTCGCAGAACGGGGAGGAAGGGCGGGCCGTGAAGGAATCTGCGGCTAGAATCATCTCGACCAGATACATCGTTACCAAAGGTAAGTAACTTTTACATCTGATAGAGACTACTAGCCGCAGATTCATTAACGTAGAATAGATACCCAAGCCATACCCAGAGGGGAGGAGGGTCTGCGAGAGAACCTCACCAGCTTGGAAGAACACAGGGCCCCAACAGGGGATGTGTCATGGGGGCAGGAAGGACGGCCCAGCCCCACCAAGCAGAAGTAAGCAAGAATAAGGAGAAGGGAAGGCCAGGATACCACAAGCCTACCCGAGGGGCAAAGGGCATCCGCCAGAAAACCCGGAGGGACAGATGGCACTAAGAGAGTACCAGAGGAAGAAAAGAACCACACGCAAAATCCAAGGAGAAGAGGTGGAACGGAGGCAGAACCCGCCTCAGGAGAACACACACAGAGAAGGGGACAGCTGAACGGGCATCAGCTCCAAGGCAGGGAACAAGGCAGAACGATAAGCGCATATGTGAGAAGGAAGACACAGCCGCACAAAGCTCCAGCAAAGCAAGGGACAGGAGCACACGGGGACACGCCGAGGCTCACAGAGGTGGACCATAACGACCAGGCGTGCGTAGCAGGCAGCTGGTAATACTATGAAGCAGTGAGCCCAGAACAAGCTGAGCGCAAGACGAAGACAGAGGCAAGGGAACCCCAGAACAAGCCCCAGAGAAGGACTGTCCCAGTGGCACAACCCGGCCCATGAAGAGAAGTGCGACCGGCCAGAAGATAGAGGAGGAGAACCCACCAAGAAGCAGCCAGGAGTGAGGGGGGAGGGGAACGAAGCGACCCCCGGGAAGCGAGAAATATGTAGTACAGACCTAAAGCTGTCAACCAAAACACACGAGAACACCAGGAATATCCTAGACCCCCTGGAACACAAGGCAGAGGATGAGGCCGAAACATCGGATAATAGGGCGAAAACACCAGGACATGACGGCATGACAAAAAGTCGGTCTTGCGATCCAGAGGCTGAAGAGGGAAGGCAAAATGCACAGAAGCAGACACCGGGCAGGGACAAAGGGCAAACTGTACAACAGGCAAGCCCTGTAGAAGAAGGATAGAAACACCATCGGATACTGAAAAGGACAGAACCTGGAGCAGCGCAAGCTGCACTAAGGCGGATGAAAAAAGACCGCACCAAGCGGTATACAGTGACGCCAGAAAACGCGAGGAACCCGCGAAGGTATCCACACCCGCCCAGCGTAGGACAGAGCTATACAATAGCCAACAAGTACCCCACCTAGGGTATGACACGTCCCAAAACAAAACAGGGGAACACCTCTTAGGGAAACCCGCAGCAGAGGTCAAGAACATAAAAGACCGGTAGATATCACCACAGGCGGCTTTACCAATCAGCCAAAAAATACAGATTGTCCAACCTGAGGACCTATACGGCTTCACTAACAGCCAAAAAAATCACACACCACAAAAGCTGAAGGGCTGAACCAGCAGCCAAAAGTACAGAGGGGCCATCTTAAGGGCCCTGAAGTCATTCCAAGCCACACACAGCACACAGACGGGCCAACCGAAACACTAGGCCCAAAAAGAAAAGTGGGATAAACGCCTCCCATAAGACACCTGAGGACCGACAAGCCGAAGCTTACAGAGGGGGAGGAGGACGGTGCCCGCAAGGAGTCGTCGAATAGTGGAGTCCGCGTGGGTGTTAAATAAAAGAATCAGATCAAAAGGCAGGTCAACAAGACGCTCTTGAATATTCTCCGGAAAGACGCTATCCCGCAACCAAGCATGGCGGTGGAGGGCCACAGAACTCGCCATAGCGCGGGCCAGAGAATCAGAGACATCCAAGGCCGAACGGAGAATGAATGCAGCTAACACCCGACCATCCAGCACATGGTGCCACAGATCAGGGCGGGCTCCTTTGTGGGAGGTGCGAGACAGAAGGGACTCCGCGGAATCCCATAGGTCGGAGGTAGCCCTGGCCAACACACAAAGTGTGTTGAGCGTGTGCAGAGCAGCACTAGTGGTAGCGAAAATGTTACGCCCCCAGGATTCCAAACACTGGGCCTCCCGTGACGGAGGGAGCAATATTGAAGGAAAGGAAGGGAAAGCAGTCTGCAGGACAGGGCCCTGGGCAGATGGGTTAGAAAAAAGGTAGACTGGATTGTGCGGGGCAGGACCGTGGCGGTGGAGGAGCGGCTGAGGCACCGGATCCCCCGTAGCAGGACGCCCCCAGGCCCCCAGAAGAGAGTTATTGAGCGAAGGTTCAAATGGAAGAAGCGGCTCCCCTCCACCACAGCCCGGGTGGAGAACCTCCAGCAAGTGGTCCGTTGGGAGTGGAGTGACCGGGTTGCCCATTTGCAAAATGCTGGTGGCCATGGAGATGGCCCGGACAAAGGCTACATACGCCTCCGTAGGGCGTCGTGGGGAGTGAGCAACTCTCCCGTGGGTGAAGGCTGCCATCTAAGCCGCCCGTCCCCCTGCCCTGCTGGAGGAAGAAACGGCCAGACCCTGTAGGATGGAAGACACATGGACGAGTGAGGGGCCTGACGGGACTCCGGAGAAGGCGGAGAAGCCTGAGGGGCAATCAACTGCAAGGGCTGTGGACGCGGAGACGGCGTAGAACCCGCCCTAAAAGTCGCCGGGGAAAAGGCAACAACGCGGCGTCCAGTCTCCGGTGAAGAGGAGACAAGGAGACGACAATCCTCCGGAGAGGAAGGGACATCTGGAGAAGAGTCGACGATTCGACTTAAGGACTGTGCCGGGGAGTCCGCCATGGGCACCGGTGTGTCCTCGATCGGCGCCGAAGTGTCCACCAGGTGTGCCGAGTCGACCTCCACCACAACGTGCCTCAGAGGAGAAAGGGGCGGGGTTGGAGCCGAAGCAGCCAATGAACGGCGCCGAAAAGGCGCCGGCTCGACCTCCAACGAGACAGCCGCCTGCGCAGAGGACCGAGAGGGCCTCAGGGAGGCACCCCGGGTCCCCGCGTCTACCCGCGGCCCCACCAGGGCCGGGGAGGAAAGCCGACGGCGCCTGAAAGGCGTCGGCTCGGCCTCTGGTAAGACAGCCACCTGCCCAGAGGACCGAGGGGGACTCGAGGACGAGCCGTGAGTCCCAGCGACCTCCTGCGACACCACAGGTAACCCCACAGGGTTTTGCGTCGAGGCAGGGACGCTGTGGGTCGAGAAGGGAACCCCGTAGGGCCATGCCTCAACGACACCACACCTCCAAAACCTGAAGTCGAACTCGTCGGCGCCGGGGGCGAAGCCGCTGGTGAGTCCGCAGAAGACCCCATGCATGGCGAGGGATCTGCGGACTTCACAGGGCCCAAAGAAGCCTGCAGAACCATAGCGTAGTCCTTCATTTGGGCCCTTGTCGCCCAATGCCAAGAAACGGCGGATAGGTTGGCGACGTCCCAAGAGGAACCCGCACCCTCTGCAGGAGGAGGACAGGGCCTCAGTGGCAAGCTGCAGGACTTGCTGGCGGAGGAACGACGCCTGTGGGGCCTTGGCGGAGGACGATGCCGCAGCCGGAATCGGCGGCTTCTGGACCCTTCCGAGGTAGGATACGGACGCTGTGACGAGACCGATCTGGACAAGTGGGCCAAAAGCAATTTCATCCGGCGCTCCCACCGGGACTTCGGCTTAAGATGCTGACAAGGGTCGTAGTCTGTAGAATCATGGTGCTCGCCTAAACACCACATACAAATAGGGTGAGGGTCCGTCGCCGACATCTGACACGCACAAGAAGCACACGTCTTGAAACCTGAAGGCATTGCACACTGTTCCCAATGCAAAGGCGTTAAAAGAGGCCTGAAAACAGGTCAAGGGAACACACTCCTGATCCGTGTTGCACGCGGAAAAGAAGGAAACTGACGTCAGCGCGCCGGGGTGGGACTTATGTGACCTCGCTGATGTCACGTCCGCAGATGACATCAGGGTGGAGTCACGTGGTTCCGCCCCGGCGAGCAGAGATGCTGTGGCAAATGTTTTCCGGATCCAGTCTCACGCCTGGGGATAATTCTACGTTAAGGAATCTGCGGCTAGTAGTGTCTATCAGATATTATTATTAATTAACACTTATTAAGCGCATGGTTACCCTGAGGCATCCCAGCGCTGACGGCAGAAAACAGGCATAGGGAAGTAGCTACCAGTTGATGTTCTAGAATAGCCAGGTTTTAAGAAGCTTCCGAAAGGTGAGGTGGAATGTCTCTGAGCGCAGATTCAGGGAAAGGGAATTCCATAGTTTAGCTGTGTTGTATGAGATGAGCGACCCCCGCTACGCATCCTTTGAATATTATCTTTGAATATTAGGGATGGTGGCTAGATTTAAATTCTCAGAGCGAAGTAGTTTCCTTGGCCGGTACGCCGTAATAAGTGACTGGTTGATGCGGGGCCTGTACCCATGAGGGTCTTGTGAGCAATGCATAGGGCTTTGAATGTAATCCTCTCCTCTACGGGCAGCCAATGTAGGGTCTTTAAACTGCGCATGGCTGACTGCGTTCTGGTTGAACCCAACAAAAGTCGGGTGGCACAGTTCTGTGCCATGACAGTTTGGGCTCCTTGTTGGATGTGTTAATCTAGATGCATGATTTCAGTTTTGTCTCCGTTAAGTCTGAGACACGAATGTTGCATCCAGATAGCTACCTTCTCCAGGCTGGATTCTTGGTCAGATGGAGCATTAAGCGAGTGATTTAGAGATACTACCAGCCGGGTGTCATCCACGTGACAACTTTGACCCCATACGGCTGGATGACCTCAGCCAGTGGCCTCATATACACATTAAAAAGCGTGGAACTCAGGGAGGATCCCTGAGGAACTCCATAGCTGAGCGGTAAAGTCCTGGAGGTGGATTCCCCCGCAAAACCCTGAAACGTTCTGCCATTGAGGAAGGATTGAATCCAAGAGATGGCTCCTCCTGACACCTCCTAAGCCTTTCAACAAGGATGTAAAAATTAACTGTGTCAAAAGCGGCACTAAGATCAAGGAGGATAATGGCCACTGCTCCTCCCTGATCGATTATCTTTTTAGCTTCTTCGATCACCGCAATCAGAGCAGTTTCAGTTCCCTGTTAGGGGCGGAAGCCCATCTGGGAGTGGTGTAGGAGCTCATGGGTCTCTAGGAAATATGACAGTGCTGAGTTTATATGCTTTTCCAAGATCTTACTAAGCATGGGTAACATGGATATGGGCTGATAGTTGCTCAGAGCTTCCGGATTTAGACATGGCATTTTCAACAGAGCTTTCACCATGGCGTGTTTCCAGGCCGGTGGAACAAGTCCATTGGTGATAGAGAGATTTATCACATCCCGTATGACCGGTACTACCACATCTTTCACCTTACACAAGATATGAGGGGGGTGGGGTCTATAGGAGAGCCTAATTTTATTTGCCCAAAGATGTCAGATATAGTATCCATGTCCAAAAGTGATAATTCCTCCAGAGTGTGCTTGATGTAATACACGTGCCTATTTATGTTAGAAAAGTATCGATTGATGCCATTGGTCATTGGGGTGAGAAGATCGCTGGGCCCTGGGGAATCTGGAAATGTGTTGTATATCGTCTGAATTTTTCCCTGGAAGTATCCAGCAAGTTCATTACATCTATCGGTAGTTATACCTGTAGAAGAATCTGGGGTAGGGAGCTCCATAAGTGTCTTAGCGATACGGAAAATTTCTTTAGGGGCATTAGCTGCTGAATTAAATTTTTCTTCGAAGTAGAGCGCCTGCGTCTTTTTAATTTCAGCCTGGTAACATTTTATGGACTCTCTATAAATCGTTTTACTGGTCTCACTAAAGTCCTTCCTCCATTTCCTCTCTAGCTGTTTGCAGCTCTGTTTAAACAATCTAAGTTCAGGAGAGTACCAAGGAGAGATTTTTTCTCTTATCCTGCGATGGATGTTTTTAACAGGAATGACTGTGTCCAATGACGGCTCTTTCCAGTGAGTAAAAGTCTTGGATGATAAAATAATACTGGGGTCAAGTGTGGGTATAGAGTTTTTAAGCGCTGTCGACCAGGCCTCAGTAAAAAGTTTAGACCAAGGACGAGCTTTCCTGGAGCTGTACTCCTTGAAAGCACTTCGAATGGGTGCCTTCTAGGAGAATGGGATCAATGAATGGTCAGACCAAGCCAGGGGAAAGGTGTCTCTACTACCAGTTCCGTGATGTTAGTAAATACGGGATCTAAGGTATGACCTCTGATATGTGTGGGCCCTATAACTTTTTTTATTAATTGAAATGCAGAAAGGTCTTGGGTGAGTTCCAAGGCATCTCCTTTGCTAGGGTCCTCAAAGTGTAAGTTAAAATCCCCTAAGAGCATAAGATTAGTAGATTAACTTGCTAGAGAGGCCGCCACTTCCGGCAGCGAATTAAGGAACTGTTCACCCACCCCTGGTGGTCAATATTTCAGAATACCAGAGGTGAATGTGGCAGTAAGTAGGATAGAAAAAAATAAACTTTCACAGTTGGGGACAGGGTTAGGTTCAACCCGGCATTTAAAGGAATCTTTAAAGATGATGGCAATGCCGCCTCCTTTTTTTCCCCTCGCGGTCTTTGCGCAGGATGTTATACCCGGAGGGCAGTGTGCTGACCACATTGTGCATCCATGTTTCTGTTAGAAATAGGACGTCAGGTTTGGTGTCCTCTATAAATATATTCAGGTCCTCTTAGTGTTAGGGCAGAGACCTACAGTTGAGAGAGAACATTTTGTGAAAGCGATGGGCAGGTCCCTCAGTCTGAGTTTCCAGAGTTGTGCAGAGTATAAATGGACAATGATTACACAAAAAATCCCCATTGACTGGGGACAAGGAATGGAGACAGCAATTATTACCCAAGTCCCTTAGCCCTCAAATTTGTGAAGAGGTATATGTAAGTTTTCCTGTCGACCGAAGAACAGGGATTCTGGCCCCTGGAGCCGGTCGGGCACAGATGGGCTTGCCTACGGTGTGCCCTCGGTGCGCCAGCGGCCCATCCGCTGGGCGTCCGCGCTACCATCTGGCTTTTCAAGAGTGCTGCCCAGAAGAGACTCCTGCTAGCCACGGCCGTTCTCCCACGGCCCCTCCACACAAACGGAGACGGCGGTGGAATGGGTTCGTCGGGAACGTAAAGGTCTCTGAGGGATTGTCTTAAAGCAGCGAGTAGCTGGTTGTGCGCCTGGATGCAATTGACTTAATATTACATAATAGGGTATACCCAGTATGCAGTTGGACCTGGGCCAATAATGGTATGTACAACAAGTGTTCCAACTGACCTATATGCTTTTTCAGAGAAAGACAAAAACCTAATAGGACACCCAACAATTATTAAATTAAACAATGGCCAAATAATCTTGGTTTGAAGAAGGAAATATATTTAAGAATTTAATCAAACATTCACAATTTCAAAGGTTGCTCCAAAGTGAAAATGGTGACTAAAGTGCTCCAGGTAGTGCTTGTGAAGTGGTGGGGAAGTGACAGTGGGAATATAAACAATTACAATATTTACAAGAATGAGAACGACCTGTCTAACAATATGTCAAGGAGCGGACTAAAAAAGCCCAAGTGATGGGATGCCAGGAATGGATATGTTCACCGCTTCTGGGCTGCAGGATAAGTACAGGTCAAAATACAAGTGAAAGTCGACGTTTCGACCCCAGAGATTTAAAGATGGCAATTGATTCCTATCAATGGGGTCTTCCTCAGGACGATTAGCAGAGCAACCTCAATTTAGGACTGCCGGTTCAGCAAGAATCGTCATCCCTTTGCTCAAATCCTTGCCAAGTCTCCGACCTTCTCTGTATGTGCAGTGGCTTAATTTTCTCTGGACTTGGAGCGTCCAGTCATATCCTGAACTTCTCCAATGCTGAGCCAGCAGTCCTAGATTGAGGTTGCTCACATTCCCACCACTTCACAAGCACTACTTGGAGCACTTTATTCACCATTTTCACCATAGAGCAACCTTTGAAATTGTGAATGTTTGATTAAATTCTTAAATATAATGTTATGTTATGTGGAACTAATAGAAGATCGAATGCTGCTCTACAATTTGATTAAAACTACAGAGGAGGGCTGGGCCCTACCTCGTTGGGTAATCAGCTGATAGACAAATCAAGAAGTCAGGGTAAGAGGGGACCACTAGCTGTACTAAAAAAAAAGGGTTCATCCACCTTGGACCATGCTTTTATTACCCCATGATTCTTAGAAGATGATAAAGGCGTATGGTGAACCACTAAAGGGATCCTGGTGATCAGCGAGCCGTGAAAAGAAAGGGAAAGTCTCACTAAGGGGAGAGTCAGCCAAACTACAGTCCAATACCCAGTCTCTTAGTGATTTAAAAAAGAGAATAAAATCAATTTGACTAGGTGTACCTCGCGCCACAAATGTCGGTGTATTGTTGGCTGTGGAGCATAAAGTATCAAAAGAAAAATTGAGATTAAGTTAGGCCAAAAGAAAACTCAATTCATCACCAAGAGGACAATGTGCAAAATAAGTGATAGAGACCCCATCCTAATCCTCCAGCCCACAAATAATTTCATGGGAATACTGACAGATTTTAAGTTAAAATCCCCTAATAGAACCATGGCACAATTACCATGTATGACCCTGATACAGTTCTCAATGTCCTTAAGTAAAGAACATGCTAAATCAATCTTAGAGTGGTCAACAACATTGTGGTATAGATTTATCAGAAGCAATCTAGTGGCAGAACACTGAAACAGACTAATCTGAGAATATACTGAGTCACACTTTGTCCAAAGTACCTTTGAGAAAGAGGAAAGAGAAATGTAGGAGTTATTTACCTTCGGTAACGATGTATCTGGTAGACACGTTGTCTAGCCACAGATTTCTTAACTTAGAATATCCCCAGGCGTCAGACTGGATCCGGAAAACCTTTTGCAGCAGGACTTGTGCGCGCCGGGGGACGACGCCACATGACCCCGCCCTGACGTCGTCCACGGACGTGACGTCAGCGAGGTCATTTAAGTCCCTCCCGGCGTGCTGACGTCAGTTTTCTTCGGAGAAACTTTTCATCAACGCGGAGCCACCATCAAAACTGTGAAAGTATGGGAACAGTGTGCGTAGGATGAAAAATCAGTAAAAGAAAGAAGGCGGATGGTACAAAACACCCTCATAAAAGACAGTATCAGACACTGTCTACATATACGAGAAGAAGTAAAGGCAGAGCAAAGCTCTGAGAAAAAGCCCCGCAAAGTGAAGCATGGAACATCTCCAAAGGCTGAGTAACAAGGGAAGAAATCACAACAGGCAAGATCGATTGTTATTGCCATGTAGAACTGTGCCGACCAACAAGGACGGAACACAGGAAGAACAACAGTCTACTGCGAGAAGGTATGAAAAGAATGGTATTCCTCTATAGCAAGGGAAGGCTGAAACATAGCCCAGCAGATCCCCAAAGAAGGCGACTATAGAGGAGACAGAGTCCCGACTCAATGGAGAAGGTGGTAGGGAGGGAAGCAACAGGAGAAGAAGAAGAAGAAGAATCTCCTGAGGAAGGTGAATGAAAAGGCATTGTTTTAAAGAAAAGAAGCCACCTGGAGGGAGGCAGCCGCATATGGCAATTCTTAAAGAGGGCACGACAATGTGTGCACCCCGAAAGAAGACCAATGGCAACTGAAAGGAGGCAAGGTGGAGAAACCCACGTGGCAAAGTCCTTGCAGAACGGGGAGGATGGGTGGGCGTTAAGGAATCTGCGGCTAGACAACGTCTCTACCAGATACATCGTTACCGAAGGTAAGTACCTCGTACATCTGATAGAGACATCTAGCCGCAGATTCCTTAACTCAGAATTGACAGCACAGCCATACCCCCAGGGGGAGGTGGGTCTGCGACAGAACAACAGAAAGTGTCCAAAGCACTGTGCCGGCAACAGAGTTAGGGACCATGGGGAAGGCTGTGGCGGAACAGCCAGACAGCAATCCAAGTGGCTCGAAAGAGCAAAAGACAAGACATCCCAAACTGCCAGAATAGCGCGACACCATACCCGTAAGAGTATGAGATGTATAAACAGCACTAGCCATATACCAGAACAGAAGAGATAGAGTCCAGAACAAAGGACTACTCCCAACTCAATGGTGCATTACGTGGACACCAACGAAAGCTAGCGGCTATCAAGAAGAAATGTAACCAGAGCCTACCAGGCCAGCCCACGCAAGGGAGGCCGGAGAGGCCACAGCCAGGAAGCGAAGGGCAGAGACAGGAAGTGAGCAACATTTTAGAAGAGCAGGTGGGAACAAAGACACACCAAGTGCACACCTAGTCACCAAATGTGTGACAGGGGTGAATAGTATCACTCTAAAGCACGCTGAAGCGGACCAAACTAAAACATGCACAGAGCAGACAGCCATGGCGAATACTAAAATGAGCATGGAACTGCCCAATCAGGGAGCTTGAAGGTCGAGGTGAGAACTCACCCACGAGATACAGAGAAGCAGGGTGCAGCACCTGGGACAACCTACAGCAGAGGAGCTGTCCCGCAGTCACAGGAGACAGAGTAGGGTGACGCCCAATAAAAAAGACACATCCGAAGGGAGTGGCTGCAGAGGTACCGAAAGTGTCCATAGGAGCTGTGAATAGGAACACGCATAACTGTTGAGAAGAACCTCAGATCTCCAGACCACTTCCTCCGACTGTGGGGGGAAATCCACCCCCTACAGAAGAGTGCGACTGTTAGTATAGGCCAAGAAAGACGCATCGTGAAGCAGGTGGACCATCCCAGGGAGTGGAATGCAAGGAACCCTTAGTGCCGAAGATGCAGGAAAAGACACCGAAGTGCACTTAAAGGTGCTAAAAAAGACACCGCCGTGCAGAACGAGGGCAAGCTCGAGTACAAGCACTAACTTGCTCTTTGAAACAGGGAGCTGTAGGACCAGACTTCGAAGTAGCGAAGAGAGGTGGCGAGCAAGGGGGGGCGATCTACGACCACGCAACTACGGGTGCCGTAGGAGGAACCCACATAGTGCACCCGTGGCAGGAGGCAGCAGCGTTTTGAAGCGTATTAAAATACATTGAAAACCTCCAAAAGATGAGAATGGGGCCCATATGCAAGGCTTAAGCAAGGCGAGACCCATGGCGTAAAGGAGAAGCGCCAAAGGCACAACACTGAACACCGTGCAACAGTAAGACAAGGGCGTCATTGGACATAGACAGCTCAAAGGGGCCTCCATGCCCGCGTGACGCATTGCAGAGCTATACAATAGCATACAGGTACTCCACTTGGAGTATGGCACATCCCCAAGAACCATGGGGGAACACCTCTTAGGGCAAACCACAATCAGAGGACAGAACACAAAATTTGTGGAACACCGCCACAGTAGGCTTACCGCCAGCCTAAAAAACGCATAGTGCAACTAGTGGACGCCAAATAAATGGGCAACCAACCCAGATCGTGTGAAATGGAAACCTTTGAAATACAGACCTATGGGGGAGGACGAAATCCCGCAAGGAGGTGCCGAACAGCCGAATCGGCGTGGGCATCAAAGAGTACGAGTTACTTACCTTCGGTAACAATGTATCTGATAGAGACGATTGTAGCCGCAGATTCCTTCCCGTAGAATTATCCCAAGGCGTGAGACTGGATCCGGAAACTTTTGCAACAGCATCCCTACGCGCTGGGGACGGGGCGACATCACGCGACTCCGCCCAGGCGTCGTCCGCGTACGTGACATGAGCGAGGTCACGTATGACTCACCCCGCCGCGCCCACGTCAGTTTTCTTCAGAGAACTTTTCCGCACCACAACGCGGAACCACCAGATAAAAAAACTGTGGAAGCATGGGAACAGTGTGTGAAGAGCAGAAAAATTGGAAAGAAATGGTGACTAACAACACCATCAAGGTAATGCCAACACCGCAGAACCCAAGGGCAGGGAAAGAAGAAGAACAAGCAGAAACCTGCGCAGTCACCCTGCCAGCACATAGACAACCCCCCATTCCTGTGCCCCGGAGGCAAGAACATGCGTAAAAGTCATGGCACACGTAGGAACCCAACCCCCCCATCCTGAGCAAGGAATGGGACCAGTCCCAAGACAGACAGGAACAACAAATCTCCAAGCCACCCCAACCTAGAGGGCAACCACCCACAAGGGACAAGGGCAAGCCAAGGCCAGATGACCCTTAAGCAGAGGATAGCAATGGAAGGAAGGGAGGGAGGGAGGGGAGGGCGGACAGGGATAGAAAGCAATCCCCCCAAAACCTGGAGTAGCCAGAGCAGCAGGGCACCGGAGCACCGGAACCCCATCCTCCCAAGGAGGAATGAACCGCACCCAGACGGAGTCACCCGCAAGAACAAGGAAGGCATTCACAGGAGACAAAGCCCCCCCACCGGGAGGCGACTACCGAACACCAACCCAAGGGTCCTCGCAGAATAGGGGAGGAAGGGCGGGCCGTGAAGGAATCTGCGGCTAGAATCGTCTATACCAGATACATCATTACCGAAGGTAAGTAACTTCTACATCTGATAGAGACTACTAGCCGCAGATTCCTTCACGTAGAATAGATACCCTAGCAATACCCCCTGGGAAGGAGGGTCTGCGAAAGGACCCCACCAGCCAATGCAGATCAGAGGGCCCACAGGGGACCAGATCTGTGGACCAGGTAGAACCTCGCCCCTGCCAGGCCAAGGGAACCCCCACAAGCAGGACCCCACCGATCCCAAGGGGATGTAGGAGGGAAAGAATGCTGAAGAGGCTCATACACACACAGCAGTGGAACCAAGGGCAAGGACTGAGAGGCCGAAGCACCCCACTCCCCCACAAGGCAACATAGCTTCCGCCCAAAGCCAAGACAGGAAAAGCGGAAAAAAAGAAGAAGAAGAAGCCTAGAGGGCCCAAGGAAACCAGGGGAAGAAGGCGAACCCACTCTAGATGGAGAGCAGCCTGCTAGCCAGACAGCGCCGGCAGTCAAAGCCAGAAGCAAGAAGAACAGTCCGAGGCCCCAGTAAGGCCGAGTAGGCGACGCCTGGCAAGGGAGAATACAGGATCATCCCAGAACTCAGGACAGGAGCAAGGAGAGGAGGAGCTGCCCGGGCCACCACTACGAGTGGCCGCACACACGACTGCAGGAAACAAAAGCAACCTACCTAAACGGTAGAAAACACACTGCACAGAACAGCCGGCCTAAGAAGGCCCTGAATCAACCCAACTCAGAAGTCACTGAGGAGGGGACGGAGGAGGAGGACGATAAGGCGGAGGAGGAGGAGGACGGAGCCCTGCCAAGAGCCTTTGGATGGCGGTGTCGGTCGGGGCATGGAACAACAGGCTGCCGTCAAACGGAAGGTCGATGGGTCGCTCCCGAATATTCTCAGGGAATACACGTCCCGAAGCCAAGCAAGGCGACGGAGAGTGACTGAGGAAGCCATGGCCCGGCCCAGCACCTCCGAGATGTCCAGAGCGGAGCGGAGAATAAACACCACAAGCTCCCGGTCATCCAATACATGATGCCGTAAGTCCACCAGGCCAGACTCCTGGGACGCTGCAGATCCCAGAGACTCCGCTGAGTCCCACAAACAGGAGGAGGCCCTCGCCAGCACACACAAGGTGTCAAGGGCCCGTAGGGCCGCGCTGGTCGAGGCGAACATGTTGCGTCCTCAAGGGTCCAGCCAGTGGGCCTCTTGGGACGGCGGAGTCAACAGCGGTGGCAGGGAGGGAAAAGCAGTCCGCAAAAGGGGGCTGGCGGCTGAGGGGTGAAGGGAAAGACATGCCGGGTCACGCGGTGCCGGGAGGTGCCGGTGCAGAAGATGCTGAGGCACCGGCTCCCCTGAGGCAGGACGCCTCCAAGCCCCCGTCAGGGAAGAAAGGAGCGAACCTTCAAAGGGAAGTAAGATTTCCCTCCCACCAGAGCCCTGGTGGAGGACCTCCAATAGATGGTCCGCCGGAAAGTGAGCCACCCATGCGCAGGATGCCCACAGCTGTGGACACCGTGTGAGCGAAGGCCGCACCCGCCTCCGTAGGGCCCCGCGGTGGAGAAATCAGCTCCTCCGTGGGCGACGGCTGCAAACTAAGGCGGCCGTCCCCGAGGCCAAGCTGGGCGGGCAATGGCCAGACCTGGAATTCAGAAGGAGCCGAAAATGAGGGACCAGCCACTCTTCCGATGAACACCTCTGCGCCCCAGGATGCCGGGAGCCGCCCTTCGATGCCGGTGAAAAAGACACCACACGGCGACCAGTCTCCGGGTAGTACGACACCAATATGCATGGCTCCGGAGAAGGAGCGTCCGAAGACGAATCTGCGGTACAACACCTGCGCGGAGATGTAGAATCCGCTGCTTGAGGTAGGACGTCGGCACCAGCCGGCATCGCCAGACAAGGGACCTCCAAGTCACCCCGCACCGGGGACCAGAGTGCAGACCGGAGTAGAGCTGGAGCCGCTGACCCAACCCCCGTTGAGGCAGCCACCTGCGCGGGGGAACGAGATGGGCCTGGGGAGTGGCATGAAGCCCTCCGACAGCCGCGGCCCAGAATGAGGTGAAGATCGATCGGCAACTCATGCAGCGGCGCCAGGGACGTTTCAACCTCCGACTCGCCCTCCGACGAGGCAGCCACCTGTGGGGAGGGACGAGAGGGGCCCGGAGAGGGATGAGGGGTCTGCCCTCGGCCTCGACCCGGAGCAGGACGAGGAGGGTCCACCGACCCCTGCGGCTCCGCACGATCCAGCTGCTGCCGGTGCCATAGCGGCGTCACCTCGGTCTTAGACAGGACCACCCTGTCAAAGGACCGAGAGGGGCTCGGGGATGCGACCCGAGTCCCTGCGACACCACAGGGACCCCGCAGGAGTTTGCGGCGAGGCAGAGACGCCGTGGCCTGAAAGAGGTTCTCCAGAGGAGCCGCACCACAACAGTACCACATCATCCAAGCCTGGATCCGAACCAGTCGGCGCCAGGGCCGGAGCCACGGGCAGCGCCGCAGAGGGCCCTGCGCAGAGCGAGGGATCCGCCGACGCCCCAGGAGGGGAAGGAGGAGGAGACGCCAGCGAGGCCTGCAAAGCCGCCGCGTATGTCTCCATCTGGACTCTCGACACCCCAACACTGGGAAACGGTGGATAGGACGACACGCGTGGCCGCATCACCCGCGGAGAGTCCACGCCCCGGGAGGCCGGAAACCAGCCCCCGGGGACAAACTCTGATACTTACCCACCGGGAAACGACGCTCACGTGACATTGGAGAAAGGCGAGGACGACGACCACGGCCGAGTCTGAAGCCGTCCGTCGAAGCAGACAGAGGGGAAGATGTCGACCTGGAGAGACGCGCCAAGAAAAGTTTCATCCGGCGCTCTCGCCACGACTTCGGCTTCAACTGTTGGCACTGCCTACAGTCTGAGGTGCCGTGATCCTCCCCCAAACACCACATACAAATGAGGTGAGGGTCCGTCGCCAACATAAGATGTCCACAAGACGTGCAAGTCTTAAAGGCATTCGCACACTGTTCCACTAAAAAATGAAAGAAAAAAGGGGCCTAACAGGCCCGTAGCAAGGATCGGCTCGTGTTGCACGTGTAAAAGGAAAAAACTGACGTGGGCACGCCGGGGCCTCGCTGACGTCACGTACGCGGACGACGCCTGGGCGGAGTCGCGTGATGTCGCCCCGCCCCAGGCACGCAGGGATGCTGTGGCAAAAGTTTCCGGATCCAGTCTCACGCCTGGGGATAATTCTACGTGAAGGAATCTGCGGCTAGTAGTCTCCATCAGATAAGGACCCCATCAAAGGGTAGGTCAACAAGGCGTTCCCGGATATTCTCCGGAAAGACGCCATCCCGCAACCATGCATGGCGCCGTAGGGCCACCGAACCAGCCATAGCACGGCCTAAGGAATCTGCAGTATCCAAGGCCGAGCGGATTGTAAATTCCGCCAAATCACGGCCATCACGGAGAAGAGGAAGGAGGTCAACACGAGCGCCCTCAGAAGTGGCCGATAGAAGAGACTCGGCAAAGTCCCAAAGGGCAGAAGTAGCCCGAGCGAAGACACACACTGTATTTAGTGATCGAAGAGCTGCGCTAGTGGAGGGGAAAATGTTACGGCCCCACGACTCCAGCCATCTGGACTCCCGGGAGGGAGGAAGCAACAGCTGAGGCAAGGAAGGGAAAGGAGTTTGCAGGGCAAATCCCTGAACGTCTGGGTGAACAAATAAGCAAACTGGATCATGTGAAGCTGGATGGTGGCGGTGCAGATAGAACGAGCCAGCGGATCACCGGAAGCTGGCCGAGCCCAGGTGCTCAAAATGGCATCATAAAGAGAAGCTTCGAAAGGTAGAAGCGGCTCTACAGTCCCTGAACCGTGGTGGAGGACATTCAGCAGAGGGTCAACTGGCAGCGGGACCAATGGAGGGTGCAGGCTCAGAACACGAGCGGCCAAGGAGACAACCCTAATAAACGCCGCAACCGCCTCGGTAGCCCTCCGAGGAGGGGACAGCAACTCTTCTGTGGGTGAGGGCTGTAAACTAAGCCTCCCACCCCAAGGAGGTTGGCCAATGAACTGAGGATGCGACCAGTGCCCAAAAGAAGGAAGCCCCATTGATGAATGAGGGTCCTGCTGGGGCTCCTGAGAAGACGGGGAGTCCGCCGGAGCCACAAATTCCAAGGGAGGGAGAGGCTAGGACAGATCCGGCGTTGAGGTGACGCTGGACTCCCCCGGAAGCCTCCAGAGAGGAGTCAATAATCCTGCGTCGGGGCGGCGCCTGGGCGACTTCGGCTGGCTCCCAACCTGCCCTGTGCAGCGCCGACTCGGCCCCATCCGGCGCCGACTCAACCTCGACGAGTTCCACTTCTGAAGAAGGGGACTGCGCCGGAGCAGGGGAGGCAAGCTTACGACGCCGGACCGCCGTCGACTCAGCCTCAACCCCAACAGTCTCCGACTCCAAAGGAAGGAATGGAGTCGGAGCCGGGGATGCAAGTCTACGGCGCTGGACCGGTGCCGACCCCGCCTCGACCACAACAGGCAACCCTGAAGTAAGGGATGGGGCCGGAGAGGCAAGTCTTCGGTGCCGAACCAGCGCCGGCTCGGCCTCCGAGAAGGCAGCTGCCTGTCCGGAAGGCCAAGGTGGGCTCGGAGATAAGCTGCGAGCACCAGCAACCACCTGCGATGCCACAGGGAGCCCCATTAGTCTTTGCGGCACGGCAGGGGTGCTATGGGTCGAACAGGGGGACCCAACCGGGCCGTGCTCTGACAACGCCATATCTCCATCATCCCTAGAGGCAAGGGCAGTCGGCGCCAGGGGCAAACTGCCGGAGACCCCGCACGTAGCGGAGGCTCAGAGGACGCCCCAGGGAGAGGAGGGGACCCCAAGGGAGGCCTACAGGGCCACGGCATAGGCCTCCATCTGGGTCCGAGTCGCCCCGTGCCAGGATAAGGCAGATAAAGAAGGGTCCCGGGGGCGCACGTCCGGAGGATTCCGGGAAATAGTGCCCCCGACAACAGAAGGAAGTGAGGTCGAGGACCTCGGCGACATGCGCCGTGACTTACCCAAGCGAGGCAAACTACGCACCTGAGAACCAGAGGGCGACCGACTCTGCAAATGGAACCCACTGCTGGAGAGACCTGCTGCCGATGAGGAGGCTGGGGGCCAAGACGACTCAGACTGGGACAGACGAGCCGAAAGCAGCTTCATCCTGCACTCCCGCCGGGACTTCGGCTTGAGGTGTTGGCAGGCGTCGCAGTCCGTCGAGTCGTGGTGCTCGCCCAGACACCACATACAGATAAGGTGTGGGTCCGTCGCAGACATTTGCCGCAAACAGGAGGTACAATTTTAAAGCCTGAAGGCATCGCACACTGTTCCAGACGCGAAGCGCCAGAAAATGGTCTGGAAACAGGCCAGAGGAACCGCTTACTCCAAATCTGCGTTGTACGCGGAAAAGAAAGAAACTGACGTCAGCGCGCTGGGGGGGACATATATGACCTCGCTGGCGTCACATCCGTGGACGACGTCAGGGCGGGGTCGCGTGGCGACGTCCCCCGGCGTGCAGCGTTGCTGCTGCAAAAGGTTTTCCGGATCCAGTCTGACGCCTGGGGATATTCTAAGTTAAGAAATCTGCGGCTAGATGTCTCAATCAGATAAGCGTGATCAGACCACCCTTGGCCCTGTCCATATTACTAGCCACTGATGACATCTGGTAGGTGGCAAACCCGTCCACATAAATAGGGTCAATAAGCCACGTCTCTTGTAGACAGATAATAGCATGACATTATAGGAACTTAAGCCAGTCTGGCCTATCCCATTTACTAGTTAAACCAGCAGAGTTGCAGGAAGCTATGGACAGTATTTGCGTAGGATGACTTGTGCTAGCCCTAGTGGTAACAAGATTACACCCTGTGGGCACATCATGACTAGAGTCAATAGGAGTACCAGCTAACACAGACTCAAATGGTCGTTCACTTAGGCCCAAGGGACTAACTGCAGCAGGAAGTCAGTCCTGTAGGTCCAATTGGGATAAAGGAGATAACCTATTAGAAGTCGCTAAGTTTGGCTCAGGAAATATAGTGGTGGGCAGATGCCCCAGGGGTCTGTAAAAATAGCCCAACGGAAGAGCCTCAATGGCAGTTGGCATAAAACAGGAAAAGTTGAGCGGGGAGAGGATGTTGTTAACTGCTCTTCGATCTCTAAAATTATTTACAATACAATCACTGCCATCTGGTATTGGAGTATTACCCACCCAGGAAACTCTGCTCACAAGATTTATTGTGACCTAGTACAAGGCGACCTACTTGAGTATTAACCCAGTGTACGACTTTATTGGCCAATTGCTTATGATCTACTTATGATCTCTTGCTTAACGGAGGGACATTCCTTAGATCACAGCAGAGTGGGTAGCCTGAGGAGGCAATGGCAATGTGTGGTACTTAGAGGGGCCAGAAAGCTGAGTAAAGCCTACAGACATATAACCAGGGCCACCTGAGCTAACTAGCTGAGCCCCGACGCCCCACTAGTGCCTTCAGAAAGGCTCTGTGAGCCCTGAAACATGGTAAAGCCGGGCCGAGCTAGTGCTATTGGTGGTACCTCTTGCAACTCGAGAGGAGGTGGTCACTCCACCTGGATCCGGGGGATGTAATGGTAGATGTGTTGGGTGAGCCTGGTCAGAGGTGAAGCGAGAGGCACTAGTCAAAGGAGGTCTTACAAAGTGTTGCACCAACAAAGTTTCACTCAGTTTCACCAAGGTTTCCTTGACTTTACATAATCTGTCAATTATAGGAACCAGGGATGCAGTAAGTGAAGATAATAAATTTTTGCGTAATTCGCCAGCCAGTCACTAAAGAGTCTTGCATGCAGCTCATAAGTCTAGGTCCAATATCCTGGTATGGATCTGCGGCTGGGGAAGGTGAAACTGTAGATGGTTCTGGATGTAATTGTTTCATCTTGACATTCCTGTCCAGTCCAGTCTCTCTCTCTTACCCCCTCCCTCTGTTACTGGTGACCTCAAGGTTAGTCGAAATAACTGGTCAAGCAGATGGTTGATTATGTTCCGTGGCATCATGTCCCTCATAGGTGACAACAGGCAGAGTGATTGTACTAGTGGAAGGGTCCGACCGAGCGGAACCCGAGACAATTTGAGGAAAAGTAATACTGGGCGCAAGCAACCTAGCAGACATACGTGGAGCACGGGTCCTTGTGTAGCCACCGAAAGTTGCTCCGGCAAAGAGGTCAAGGACGAAAGCCTTTCTGTCAGGTCATTTTCCATGCTAATGACCCCCACAGCTCTTTGCAACAAGCCGTCTAGTGTAGTGACATAAGTAGATTTCCCCGGGGTTTATGGTCCGCCCCCATTTGTAAGTTTCTACAGTGCTGCGGGACCAACGGCCGGAATTTGAATAGCGTTTTTGGGCGCAGAAGGATGTCCTGCCGCAGAGTGTCCTTGGGCTTGTTGTCTGCCCCCGCTGGTAAGTTGCTCCCACGCTGCAGGACCCCAGGCCGGAATTTGAATAGCGCCTTCGGGCGCTGCAGGATGTCAGAGGCAGTGGCTTCCTGCCACAGAGTGTACTCGGGCTTGTGGTCTGCCCCCGCTTGTAAGACTCCCTAGAATATAGCGTACTGTCATATGACACTTTTAAGTGCTCATGGAGAATGGTATGCTAAAGGGGAACCAAGAGGGATTCCAGAATTGAGGTAATAATGCACAGTTTGCCTTTAGTAACACTAGTTCTGATGGACACCTGCCCGCGTACGGGGTTGGTTTTCTAAAGGGGGCCCAACGACCACCAAGCCAGTGTTCCGGGACGGGAAGGGATTTAACAGGGCGTATTCATCAGCACAGCCTGCTGAGCGCTCGCGATCACTTGGTGGCAGTCCAGGTGCTGTTTTCCCTTCACTCCCCTTTCCCCTGTAACACGCAAGGCAACAAAGTACCCACCCTAAAACCCCGTTTTATTTCTGTTTGTTTTTCCCTCTTATGTGCATGTCTTTGCCAACCATTTCTGGAAGAGGGCTCACTCTCAAGCTCAGCACTAAAGAAAGAGACAGAAGGAGCAGCACCTCATGCCATCCCTGAATTAAAGCCCTTTAAATGAATAAAGCATTTTTTATCACCCTATCCACCTCTCTGCCTCTCACTGTGTATTTTACACATGGTGTCAGAAGTGGGTTATTCCATTTGCTTTTAACAAAATGGAGAACCTCATCCAACAGCTTATCCATGGACAGGAAAAGCTAAAATGGGCAGTGGAGAGGCATATGTCATCAGCCCAAGACGATCGAGAACTCCTTAGCACCTCCATTAACCAACATATCTTTCTCCCATCTGGGACCAGTTCTTTGGAATTCCCTCCCCTTAGCCTTACGGAAGGAGGAGAATTTTGCCAGTTTTAAGAAAAATGTTAAAACTTGGCTTTTTAATAAATAATTGTGGTCCTTGACAGTTACTGCCTCTATGTTTTTGACCTCTTAGCCCTGGCGCCGGGAAACCCTTTGTGGGTATCTGTGCGCATTACAAATGCAAAAAATAAATAAATAAATAAAATAAATAATAAATGGAGAACCTCCATAAAATGTCTGAAAGACAGGAACGCCTCGTAACACAGGCTCCGGCTAGGCAAGGAATCCAATCGATCATCCCTACCATCGCCCTATAGAAGTATACCATGGGGGAAGACCCGGATGCTTTCCTTTTGAACTTTGAACAAGCCGCAAGAGCCTCTGAGTGGCCAGAACAAAAATGGCCCTTTTTTCTAGCCCCATTGTTAAGCGGTGAAGCCCAGGCCGCCTATCAGGCAGCCAACCCTAATGGTAACACCTCCTATAAAGAAATAAAAGAAATCATCTTGGATCACCTGGGTATGGATGCGGAAGCATATAAAGTACGCTTTCGAAAAGAGAAAGGAAACCTGGGGGATAGCCCCAAGACTTTGTTTCATAAGCTGAAAGCAGCCGCAGATGAATGGCCAAAGAAGAGCTAATGTCTTTGATATATCTCGAGCAGTTCCTGGAAGCCCTGCCTTTTCCTACCCAGAAATGGCTTAAACAACATACTCGCCTCTCTGTGGAACACGCAGTAGAAATGGCTATGACTTATTCCAGAGTGCAACCACGACCAATCACATGGGAGGGAGAGAAGAATCAACGCCCCGGACCTGGGAAATCAGATAAGAAGTTCCCTAAACCCATGACAGACATGCCAAAAGCACGCAGCCCAAAAGTTGAACCCATCCCAATGAAAGGGGCCCAGTGCTTTGACTGCAGATCCTGGGGTCACATAGCCTGTTACTGTCCGCAGAGGAAAAGCTAGGACGAGCCCATGGATGTCAGCTACCTCCCGAGTCACGTCCTGTACACAGAAGAGATGAGCACTTGTTTCTATGTAATTTTAGTTATAGATGGGGTATACGTTAAAACACTCCTTGATTCTGGTTGTAGACAATCCGTAATTCAAAAGGTCTTAGTGAAACTAAAATATATCCTCCTATACTGACACATACCCATTAGGTGCGTCCATGGTGATGTTGCAACCTACCCAGTTGCCCAGGTGGGAGTAAGGTTGGCCAATGGAAAGGAATTGCGGATTATCGCAGGGGTACTGCCCAATGTACCAGAGAAACTGATATTAGGGACAGACAACCCTGAATTCATGAAACTCCTCAGGAGTAGATTAAGAGGAGGCCCCGATACCTCTTCTGCCCTCCTTACTCAGGCCCCCTGGCAAGGGGATAAGAATTTCCAGTATGCACAAAAGAACGATCCCTCCCTTCTAACGGCATGGGCACAGGCATCCACTCCCTCCAGTACTTACCCATCTTTCGTGATAGAACAAGACCTTCTCTACAGGAAGGAGAACCCATCTAGCCTCAAACAGCTACTAGTTCCTCAAAGGTTCAGAGACCAAGTCATGTTCTTTGCAGATAGCCACCTACTTGCAGGTCACACCGGAAAACCAAAAATCAAAAAAACAGCCAAACTAACCTTGAGCACTTTTACTGGCCGGGTATTGGTTAGTACCCATTGGTCTGTGGTGATGGATTCATAGACTAGGTAGAAAGATTGTAGTCCGCCCCTGACAGGTGTGGAGAGGCCGGGGAAAGGATTGGTTAGTCAATGCTTTGCAGTGGGAGTTGCTCTTCGTGGGGAGGCACCCTTGCCCCTTCCATTGTTTCCGCCTCTGAAGAAACCTCTAAAATATCCCTTACTGTATGCAGACTGGCCTTGTTTTTGTTGGTAAGTGTAGGCGTCTGTGGTGGTGGATTTATTTTCACCCTTGTAGCCTGTGAGACGAAAGGACCCCTCAGGAGCTGACATCTGTAATGCTCCCATGGCCTTAGCTGTGTCAATGTCCCTTTTTATTTGATCAAGGGTGGGGTCTACCTGTGAGCCAAAAAGGTGCTCTTTGTCAAAAGGCATATTTAGTACTGCCTGCTGGACCTCTGGTTTGAACCCAGAACACCTAAGCCAAACGTGTCGTCTGATAAGCACGCTGGTATTGACACTCCTAGCAGCTGTATCCACCGCATCTAGTGCACATCAGATGGAGCTGTCGATAAATGCTCTGTGGCAATTTTCTTGTCTCCTTTTGCGGTGTTCCTCTGGGAGGTACTGGAAGAGTTCCTCAATCTCATTCCAATGGGCTGTGTCATAGCAGGTCAGAAGGGCTTGGGAGATGGAAATACATAAATGATTAGCTGCTTGTGCTATGACTTTTTTCCTAGCTGCATCTATTCGCTTACTCTCCTTTTCAGGAGGTGGAGTACCCTCAGTATCCAGGCTGTAAGATCTCTTACGAGCAGTAGTGGCAACTATGAAGTCAAGTGTAGCTTAACCCCTGATAAAGAGTGGGTCTGAAGGAGCTGCCTTGTATTTTTTGTCCACCTGTGGGTGTTAACTCCGGCACGGACTGGCTCTCTAAAAATGTCCTCAGCATGCCTCATCATGGTGGGAAGCATGGGTAAATACTGGGTGTCTCTGTGTGAAAGAGAGGCTTTTAAACAGAAGGACAAGTTACTTACTTTCGGTAACGCCATATTTGGTAGAAACAATCTAGATGCAGATTCTTTACCTTAGAATATCGCAGGCGTAAGACAGGATCCGGCAACTTTTGCTCGAGCAATACTTTTGAGCGCGGTAGGTTGCGTTGGTCGGCTTCACGTGATAAAGCACGACCTAAACATCATCCTACGCCGACACCCAGCTGATCCTCTCGCTCACCAAGGACCCCCACACCGCCAAAACCAACCTAAACGAAGGAATGAAGGCCGTCGCCGACTGGATGAGGAACAGCCGACTGAAGCTGAACTCGGAAAAGACGTAGGTCCTCAAGCTTGGCTCCACCCCCTCAGCCTGGGACGACTCCTGGTGGCCGACTTTGAGAGTTTCCAGAGCAGAGCCCTGCTGGGCAAGGGTCAGAATAAAGAGTAAAACCTGAGGGAGGGAAGCAGGAAGAGGATCAATAGATCTTTCTGAACAAGATTTTACAAATTTGTTCCACCGGCAGGCATCCACAGTCTTGGTGGAGGAGCGCCTAGCCACCAAAATAACATTGCAAACTTTGGGAGGAAGGCCAAATGCTATTAACTTCTGCCGCTCAATCTCCATGCAAGAAGGCGTACAGTTGACATGTTCGGGTGGCGGACCCTCCCCTGTTGCTGTGACAGAATATTCTCGCGAAGGGGCAGCCTGATCGAAGAATCAATGTTTAACTGGAGAAGCTTGGGATACCAGACTCACTGTGCCCAGTCTGGAGCCACAATAATGACTTGGGCATGGTCACTCCTGATCTTGTTGAGCACTCTAGACAGGAGTTGTATTGGCAGAAAGGCGTACAGGAAGCCTGAGCTCCACTCAAGACGAAAAGCGTCGCCGAGCGAGTGCCACCTTAGAAACCGTCCATCACCACCCCCTTTTGTACCGCTTTGTTCGCCATAAGTTGGCAGGGTATGCTCAGACGTGAGTCTCTGACGCTCCGTCCATCACCACCCCCTTTTGCACCGCTTTGTTCGCCATAAGTTGGCAGGGTATGCTCAGACGTGAGTCCCTTGCTCACTTTGCCGCTGGATTCAAGCAAGCCTGGCTGAAGACGGCTGAAATGCCAGAAACCGGTCCTAGGAAGCTTGTTTCCGGTCCAGGGAAGGCATGGCTTGGCAGTTCGGGCTGGACTGTTCCCATGAGGCACAGGGTCAGACTGATTTGCATATGGCCATGTCTGAACTGGGGTGGCAGAGTGGGTTAAAGAACGGTGATAGATCAAACCCAGATCTGTTGACTGGGTGTGAGTGTTTGATTGGTTCTGACGCTCCGTCCATCACCACCCCCTTTTGTACAGCTTTGTTCGCCATAAGTTGGCAGGGTATGCTCAGACGTGAGTCCCTTGCTCACTTTGCCACTGGATTCAAGCAAGCCTGGCTGAAGACGGCTGAAATGCCAGAAACCGGTCCTAGGAAGCTTGTTTCCGGTCCAGGGAAGGCATGGCTTGGCAGTTCGGGCTGGGCTGTTCCCATGAGGCACAGGGTCAGACTGATTTGCATATGTCTGAACTGGGGTGGCAGAGTGGGTTAAAGAACGGTGATAGATCAAACCCAGATCTGTTGACTGGTTGTGAGTGTTTGATTGGTTCTGACGCTCCGTCCATCACCACCCCCTTTTGTACCGCTTTGTTCGCCATAAGTTGGCAGGGTATGCTCAGACGTGAGTCCCTTGCTCACTTTGCCACTGGATTCAAGCAAGCCTGGCTGAAGACGGCTGAAATGCCAGAAACCGGTCCTAGGAAGCTTGTTTCCGGTCCAGGGAAGGCATGGCTTGGCAGTTCGGGCTGGACTGTTCCCATGAGGCACAGGGTCAGACTGATTTGCATATGTCTGAACTGGGGTGGCAGAGTGGGTTAAAGAACGGTGATAGATCAAACCCAGATCTGTTGACTGGGTGTGAGTGTTTGATTGGTTCTGACGCTCCGTCCATCACCACCCCCATTTGTACCACCTTGGAAACAACGGCACGCCAAACTGTTGAGATTGCGCGTTCTTAGCCGGAGGAGAACAGATCTAACCAAGGCTGTTCCTACTTCTGAAAGATACTTTGCACCACCTCTGGATGGAGACGCCATTCGTGATCCACTAGGCATCGACCGCTGAGTTCGTCCGCCTTGGCGTTCAGGGAACCTATCAGGTGTTGAACCACCAGGGATATGCCCTACTGTTTCAGCCATGTCCAGAGATGCAGGGCCTCCTGAAAAAGGGTCCACAACCCCACCCCGGCCTGTTTACTGCAGTACCACATAGCGGTGGTGTTGTCCGTGAACACCTGAACCAGTTTTCCATTGATGGAAGGAAGTAAAGCTTTCAACACCAAGCAAATTGCTTGGAGCTCCAGCAAGTTGATGTGGAGTCCGGATTCCATTGGAGACCAGAGCCCTCTGATCTCCACCTCCCCCAGATGGCCGCCCCATCTGTCACTACTGTGTGATCTGGGTGGGGAAGGGAGGGGTCTGCCTCAGACCCAATCGTGGTTGGTCAACCACTACTGCAGGTCCTGTGCAGTTCTCTCTGAGATCTGGACCATGTTGGAGAGATTCCCCTGATGCTGTACCCACTGGAACTTGAAGTCCCACTGCACAGCTCACATATGCCATCTGCCACTAGCAGGATGCAAGAGATGATGAGGCCAAGCAACCTCAGAGTCAGTCGCACCGAAATCCAGGATAGATGCTGAAACATCAGTTTCATAGCCTGAATATAGTGGACTCGCTGCTCGAGAGAATAGGCCCAAAATTGCACTGTGTCCAGAACAGCTCCGACAAAAGGGAGCGTCCGAGTGAGAGCAGGTGTGACTTTTGGCATGTTGATAGTGAGCCGCAGGTAAAGCAGGATGCTCGCCGTAGTCTGGAGGTGAGAAACAGCCTGGGGCAAGTCTACCTTCAACAGCAAGTCGTCAAGATAGGGAAAGACTGGCACCCCTGATCTGTGCAGATGAGCCAAAACCACCACCATCACACCTTGGTGAACACCCCAAGGGTGCTGGTAAGTGCTCGTGGCCTACCATGAACCACAGGTAACACCGATGAGCAGGCAGGACAGGAATGTGAAAATAAGCATCCTGCAAGTCCACACACATCTGCAGAACCTTTGTCATGATGTTAGTCTTGACGTCCCCGAAAGGAGCTAAAAGTCCAGGAACACTGCTGTCCTCACCACCATAGCATATGAATCCCCCTCCTCTGTAGCCAGGTAGGGGGAGAGATCAGGCCAGAATCTGGGGAGGTATCCAGGCCTCTGGCCTTGCCCAGTTCCTGATACCAGCCCATGTCGTGCTCAGGCTGGTCTTGCAAAGAGTCCAGCGACCTGTTGCAATCCTCCTCCATTCCTAGCCCCTAAAAATAAGGATGAAGAACTGAGCTAGGACCCGAGGGTGCCGTCAGCGCTGGTATCTGTGACAAAAGGCGCCAAGTCGGCTCCGGGTCATCGGAGACAAGGATAGGATTGGCACCGCTGGGAATTTCGGTGCAGGGGCTGGCGCAGGGAAGGTTGCAGGGGTACGACTGGCACCGGACTGGATCCACGATCCGAGCCACTGGGGGCCATCGACGCCAGAGCCACCGGCACGGAACCTGATAGAGCCCCTCCTGAGCCTCCAGGGCCCTAAGGCGCACCGGGAGGGTCAAGTCACCCAAATATGGGGCACATGGCGTCAAATAAATAATTCCTTAAGTTGGGCGGTGGTCGCTACCACTCCTGGAAATTCAGGGAGGCTTGGAGCCGACCCAGGCGCAGGTTTTTCAGAAAGAGGCCTAGAGCGTCAAGGCTCTTCTGTCGCGTTGGCCAACGGAGGGGGAGAAGAGGAAGCTTCCGCCTCAACTTCTTGTGTTTCTTATGCCTCTTACCTGACTGACTCAACGACTTTGAGCGGGAGCACGAGGTCTTATGACTACTGAAGCAGCGCCTGGATCTTCGGCTCGATCGGGATGGAGACCTCCGGGGCGAGCGGTGTGGAGAGGAAAGCAAGCCCACAAGCTGCTTTAGGGACTGCTCCCTCAAAGCCTTCGGAGCCATGGCCCGGCAGTCGGAGCACGGCGTCAAATTGTGGTCATGCTGCAGGCACCAGAGATAAATCAAATGTTGATCTTACAAGGTGCAGTGGCAGGTGCTGGACGGTTTGAATCCAGAAGTCTTCTTCGACGTCGAGGGAAAACCTACACACCAAAATCATCGAAAAAAGCCTGCCAAAATGTGACAGAAGGTAACTTTCTTCATAGGTCTGCGCTAGCTGGCGCGGAAAGAAAAGAACTGACGTCAGTGCACCACGGTAAGGCCTATACAGGTAATGCAGACCTTGCTTCCCACGCGGACGACACCAATGAAGTTATGCGAAGCAGACCGACGCCACCTACCGGCACGCAAGCGTATTGCTCGAGTAAAAGTTTCCAGATACAGCCTGAAATGTCTCTATCAGATAATCCTGTTCCAGGGACTCTTTACGCAGCTGCCCTAGCAATAACTTGTTAAAAAGAAGTGGCGAACAAGTTACTAACCTTCGGTAATGATGTATCTGTAAGAAACATTTGTAGTGATAGATTCCTTACCTTAGAATTACCCCCAGGCCTTGGGCTGGATCCGGAAAGTTTTCGTCAGCAGTACCCCTGCGCGTCGGTAGGTGGAGTTGTGCGGCACCGCGTCAGTCGTCGTGATCGCCAGGATGACGTCGCGGGCAGTACTTAGACGCCGCCAACGCGCGCTGACGTCAGTTCTGTACACGACTGTCCGCGCCAGGAACGCAGAGCCATGCAAGATACTGACCACTGGTGCCTTGAAACGAGGGCCCTGAAAGAACGGATGACCTTAACCCTAGAAATCAGGTTGCAGAACGGGGAAGATGGGTGGGGGGGGTAAGGAATTTATCAGTACTCATGTTTCTTACAGATACATCGTTACCGAAGGTGAGTAATTTGTTCATCTGAAAGAAACACGTAGTGATAGATTCCTTACCTTAGAATAGATACCCCAGCAAAACCAACCCCGGTGGTGGGTCTGCGAACCAAAATCACACCAGAACGTCCTGGAGAACAGAACGGCCAAAAAAGCCGTCTCTCCGGACTTGGCTGTCCAGGCAATAATGTTTTGTAAATGTGTGAAGCGAGCCCACGTAGCTGCCTGACAGATGTCTTGCAGGGGACATCCCGTGCCAATGCAGAAGTGGCTACAGTTGCGCGAGTGGAATGAGCACGCAGCCCCACTGGAGGCTCTTTTTTTAGCCAAAGAGTAACAGGCTTTGATGCACAAGACAACCCAGCGGGAGATAGTCCTCTTGTGCACCGCCCGACCTTTCTTGGTGCTAACGTAGCCAACAAAGAGGTGGTCATCCACCCGTAACTGTTGTGTGCGGTGGAGGTAAAATAAAAGCGCACGTTTTGGGTCCAGACGGTGGAGCCTTTCTTCCTCTCTGGAAGGGTGTGAAGGCGGGAAGAAAGTGGGCAAGGTAACAGTCTGCCCAATATGAAAGGCAGTGACAACTTTTGGCAAAAAGGAAGTCCGGGGCCTGAGCACCACCTTGTCCGGATGAATGGAAAGGAAAGGAGGCTTACAAGAAAGAGCCTGGAGCTCACTCATTTGCCTAGCAGAGGTGATGGCAACCAGGAAGGCAGTCTTCAGAGTCAAGAGATGAAGAGGACAGTTATGAAGAGGCTCGAAAGGAGCGCACATCAGATAAATTAGAACTAGACTCAAGTCCAACTGTGGCATCACAAACGGAATAGGAGGGAAAAGGTGTGTAATGCCTTTGAGAAATCTATTTACAACAGGGGACTGGAAAAGAGAGGGCTGATCAGGTAGTTTGAGAAAGGCTGAAATGGCAGAAAGGTAGCCTTTAATAGTGCCCAGAGCAGAGCCAATTCCGGGACAAAGAAAGAAGGAACAAAAGGACCTCAGAAAGAGGGGCAGAAAGGGGATCCGCAGCCTTTGCTGTGCACCATGCCACAAATTTGTTCCACCTGCAGGAGTATACCACTTTAGTGGAGGGACGCCTGGCTGCCAGAATGACATCACAGACTTCAGGAGGCAAGTAAAAGGAAATCAACTGCCGCCGCTCAATCTCCACGCAAGGAGGTAGAGACTGGACAAGTTCGGGTGTAGGACCGTCCCCTGTTGCTGCGACAGAAGATCCTACCGAAGAGGCAGACGAATCGGGGGATCCACGCTCATACTCGGGATACCAAACTCTCCGAGCCCAGTCCGGCGCCACAAGAATGACCTGGGCCCGGTCGCGTCTGATCTTCTTCAGCACTCTGGGAAGAAGTGGTATAGGCGGAAAGGCGTACAATAGACCGCAACTCCACTTGCGACGAAAAGCGTCTCCGAGCGAGTGCCGCCTTGGAAATTCCAAAGCACAGAACTGCTGACATTGCGCCTTCTCTTCGGTGGCGATTAGATCTAACCAAGGCTCTTCCCACTGTTGAAAGAGACCTTGCGCCACCTCAGAGTGAAGACGCCATTTGTGAATTATCATGCACCTGCGGCTGAGCTCATCTGCCCTGGCGTTCAGTTAACCTGCCAGGTGTTGAACCACCAGGGAAATGCCCTGATGTTCCAGCCATGTCCAGAGGCGCAGAGCCTCCGGACATACGGTCCACGACCCCACCCCGCCCTGCTTGTTGCAATACCACATGGCGGTGGTGTTGTCCGTGAACACCTGCACTACGCTACCCTTGGTAGAGGGAAGAAATGCCATCAGTGCAAGACGGATCGCCCAAAGCTCCAGAAGGTTGATATGGAGCTTAGACTCCGCCGGAAACCAGAGGCCTCTGATCTCCGCCTCTCCCATGTGGCCACCCCATCCCAGGAGGGACGCATCCGTCACCACCGTGTGCTCTGGTTGGGCAATAGAGAGGGATCTGCCGCTCAACCAATGTTGGTTCATGAGCCACCACTGCAACTGATGTGCAGTGCCCTCCGCGATCTGGACGTGTCCGGACAGGTCCCCCTGATGATGCGCCCACTGGAACTTCAGGTCCCACTGCAGAGCCCGCATATGCCATCTGGCATCTGGCATGGTTGACCAGCAGGAGGCCACGAGGCCCAGCAGCCTCAGGGATTCCTGACCAAAACCCTCGACAAGGGCTGAAAGATCGGAATCATAGCCCGAATGTCCCGGACTCGCTGTTCGGGAGGATAAACCCGAAACTGCGCCATGTCAAGAACCGCTCCGATGAAAAGGAGCTTCTGAGAGGGTACCAGGTGCGACTTCGGCACGTTGATGGAGAACCCCAGCAAATGCAGGAGGTCGGCCATAGTCTGGAGGTGGGAGACGACTGCCTGGGGCGAGCCCACCTTCAACAGCCAGTCGTCCAGATAGGGGAAGACCGAGACCCCTGGTCTGCGCAGATGAGCTGCGACCACCGCCATCACTTTCGTGAACACCCGAGGGGCGCTGGTAAGGCCAAAAGGGAGCATGGTGAACTGAAAGTGCTCATGGCCAACCGTGAACCGCAGGTAACGCTGGTTGGCCGGCAGGACGGTAATATGAAAGCAGGCGTCCTGCAAGTCCAACGCTACCATCCAGTCTTGTGGGTCTAGGGCAGATAAGACCTGAGCCAATGTGAGCATCTTGAACTTCTCCTTCTGGAGGAAGCCGTTGACGTTCTGAAGGTCTAAGATAGGACGCAGGCCCTTGTCCTTCTTTGGAACCACGAAGTAGCGGGAATAACAGCCACACCTACTTCGGGCGTCGGAACATGCTCGATGGCCCCCTTGGCCAAGAGGGCCGCAGCTTCCTGCAGGTGAAGTGCCAAATGATCCACCGACATGCGGTGGTACTGAGGTGGCATGGCTGGAGGGGTAGTATCGAAGGGGAGGGAGTAGCACCTTCGGACAATTTGCAGCATCCACTGGTACGATGTGATGGTGCGCCAGTGGGGGAGATGATGGCGAATCCGTCCACCCACTGGCATTTGATGGACCTGAAAGGATGGACTAGGAAGGCTTAGCAGTGGATGCCGCGGGTGTGGAGGTGGACTGACCCACCTGCTGGCCCCCTGAACCGCCTCGACGGTTCCCACGTCCGCGGCCGCGCTTAGGTTGTTGCTGTGCCGACCTGTGACTCTGTGAACGTAGTGGGGCGCCCCTTCCACGGCCGCGAAAGGAGCGAAGGGCAGAAGGTGGAGGAGGCCGTAGCCCCTGAGTCCTTAAAGTGCTCCAGCGCACTATTTGCCTTGTTGCCAAAAAGGTGAATGCCATCAAAGGGCATGTCCATCAGGGTATTCTGGACATTCCCTGATAAGCCAGTTGTTCTCAGCCACCGTCGTGGAAATCGCCCTGCCCAGCGAGTCGGCGGTGTCAAGCCCACAACGAATGATGAGCTTAGCTGCGTCTCTCCCAGCAGAAACAGCTTGGGTGAGTACTGTCTGGACCTCCTCTGGACAGCTAGGCAGCTCCTGCACAACCGTGTCCCACAGAGAGTGGGAATAACGGCCCAAGAAGCATGCAGTGTTCACTGACCGCGGCCCTAAGCTGGCAGATGAAAACAGCTTCTTGCCAAGCCGCTCCAGCTTCTGGATTGCCTATCCGGAGGTGCGGAAGGGAACGCGCTTTGGGATGCAGAGGCCTTGACAACCAAGCTCTCAGGAGTAGGGTGTTGAGAGAGGAAGAGAGGGTCGCCCGGAGCCGGGCGATGGCGTTGGGCCACGTTCCTGTCCACAGGAGCCCCTGTATTGGGCCTGGACCAGGTGCCCTAAAGAACGTCAGAAAGTGCTTCATTAAAGGGCAGCAAGGACTCCGAAGAGGTTGCCGCCGGTTGGAGCACTTCTGTCAGGATGTTCGTCCTGACGGCCACTGTAGGGAGGTGGAGGGCCTTGGCCGCCCTACGCAACACCACTGCGTAACCTGCTCCCTCCTCCGTAGCCCTGGTAGGAGGAGACAGCATGCCAGGGTCCGGCGATGTGTCAAGACCACTGGCTTCCCCCAAATCCTCTGCCCAGTCCGGATCATAGCACAGTCCTGTGCGAGAGGGTCCTCAGACCCCTCCCAGTTCTCCCCTTCCTCCAAAGTCTGTGGAACAGGCTGAAAATACAGAGGACGGACATAGAAAACAAATCCCATCGGCGCCGGAATTGGCGTCGATCGACGCCGATCCCGCTCCGTGTCCGGTTCAGGGCTGAAACCGGGGACGACGCCGTCCCAAGGAGCGGGCGACGTCGGAAGTGGAGCCGGTGGGGTCGACGTCAGTGGAGGCGTAACAAGGTCAACTGGCGTCGACCTGGGGGCCGATCCCGGATCCCATGGGGGCCTGCGGCGGCAATGGAACAACAGGACCCCCAGTCGGGCCCGCAGTGTCCAGAGGTGCACGGGCAGGGTCAGACGGCCCTAAGAGTCGGGCCATGGCAGCAAGAAACTCTTGCACCTGAGCAGGCGTTGCCGCTGGACCCGCGAAGGGCGGGTAGGCCGGCTGCCACGTCACAGGCTCCGCCGGAGCCGCAGAGGTGGCACCGCCCACACCCTCATCCGCGACGGCTGAGGGGAAGTCGAAGAGCGACGACGCCTCTTCGACTTCTTTTTGGAATGCTTCGACTTACCTGACCCCGAGTGCGAAGACTTAGATCCAGAAGAATGATGGTGACGACTCCGCGACCGGTCCCTCGACCTCCCATAGGACCAGGACCTTAAACGGCGCGGAGCCGACTGCCGAACTTCCAGCAACTTTCGGGACTGCTCCCGCAAAGTTTTCGGTGCCATGGCCCGGCAGTCGGGGCACGACTTGGAGTCGTGGTCACGCCCCAGGCAGTAGAGACACACTCGGTGTGGGTCCGTCACCGACATTATGCGGTGACAGTCTCCACAGTTCTTAAACCCAGGCATCCCTACGACACCAGGAGTCGATGGACTCAAAAAAATTGAGACAAAAGGCGTAGAAAAAAACTCAGTTAAAAAATTACTGGGGGTACTAGCTTTTCCCGGATCGGCGCTTGCTGGCACGGAAAAAGAAAGAACTGACGTCAGCGCACGTGGGCGGCGTCTAAGTACTGCCCGCGACGTCATCCCGGCGATCACAACGCCGCCGATGGACGCGGAGCCGCACGATGCCACCTACCAACGCGCAGGGGTACTGCTGCCGAAAGATTTTCGGATCCAGCCAGACGCCTGGGGGTAATTCTAAGGTAAGGAATCTATCACTACGTGTTTCTTTCAGATATCTACTTCACGATGGTCCGGCTAAAGACACAAGGTGTTGATTGGTGTGCGGATATTTCATGTGGCAACGTGGGCAAAATCTGAAGGGTGTGCATTCCATCAGAAGGGCATCTTTGATTGAAATTAGTGCACACAGGAGTAGGCCTGAGAGGGGCGGTTCTCTGAAGGGTGGTTGGTTGAGAGCGAACTGCTGAAATTCAAGAGCAGCGCATGCAACAGGACCGCCGTAGTCTGGAGCTGGGAGACGACTGCTTGGGAGGAGCCAGCCTTGGACAATCAGTCGTCAAGATAAGGGCAGACTGGAACCCCCGATCTCCGCAGATGGGCTGCGACCACCGCCATCACCTTTGTGAACACCCTAGGGGCACTGGTGAGGCAGAGGGGAGCACCACAAACTGATGGTGCCCGTGGGCCACTGTAAACACCAATTAGTGATGATGGGCAGGGAGGACAGGGATATGAAAATAGGCATCCTGCAAGGCCAGCGCTACCATCCAGTCTTCCAGGTCCAGGGCAGACAGGACCTGAGCTACAGTGAGTATCTTGAACTTCTCCTTTTTAAGGAAGTAGGTGAGGGCTCGGAGGTCGAGGATAGGACAAAGGCCTCCATTCTTATTTGGAACTAGAAAATAGCAGGAATAACAACCACAGCCTATTTTTGGCCCGGGAACCCTCTCTATAGCTTCCTTGGTCAAGAGGGTTTTGACTTCCTCACGGAGTAGGGCAAGGTGATCCTCCATCAGCCGATCGTACACTGTAGGCATAGATGGAGGGGTAGACTTGAAGGGAAGGGAGTAGCCCCTTCAGACTATTTGCAACACCCAGCTGTCCAAGTTGATGTTTCGCCAGTGGAGGAGATGATGGTGTATTCTGCCACCAACTGGTCGGTCGTCAATGATCCTGGGGGATCGGACTAGGAAGGTTTTGCGTTGGAAGATGGGATCATGCCTTTGCTTGACATCTGACCGCGTCCATTGCACCATTGATAGCCCCTTCAGCAGTCACGAAAGGAGGGAAAAGCAGATACAGGCTGGGATGTTGTGGTGTGGCCCAAGGACTTGGCCGTAGCCCACGAGTCCTTGAAACGCTCAAGGGTGGCTTTTGCTTTGTCTCCGAAGAGATGGGAGCCATCAAAGGGCATGTCCATAAGGTTAGCTTGGACAGATCCCAAAAAACCAGACGTCCTCAGCCAGGCCTGACGACATCCGGCCACCGTCATGGAAATCGCTCTACCCAGTGAGATGTTGTGGCCAAGTCACATCGGATGGCGAACTTTGCTGCATCTATCCGGTCTGAAATGGCGTGGGAGAGTAGGATCCAGTCCTCCAATACCCTGGCCAGCACCGGCGCAACCATGTCCCATAGCGAATGGCAGTAACCGCCCAAAAGACATGGGTTGTTCACCGACCGCAATGCTAGTCTGGCAGAAGAGAAATGTTCTTTCCAAAGCTTTCTAGTCTCTTGGATTCCCTGTCTGGAGGTGCGAAAGGGAACGTGCCACGCAAAGTGGAAGCTTGAACCACCAAGCTTTATGGGGTGGGGTAGGCAGTGAGAAAAACTGGGTTGTCTGGTGCAGGGCAATAGCAGCGGGCAATTGTTCTATTCACAGGAGCCCTGTGCTGGGCTTGGACCAGGTGCCCAGAACGTCCTTTAGGACCTCATTGAAAGACAGCATGCATTCTGAGCTGGGGAAACCAGGCTGCAGGACCCCTCTCAAGACGTTAGTCTTGACTGCCACCCCAGGGAGCTGCAGATCCAACACCTATGTAGCCCTATGCACCACCACAGTGAATGATGCCCCCTCCTCCATAGCCAGGTTAGGTGGAGACAGCATGCCTGAAACTGGGGAGGAATCCAGACTACTGGCATCACCCAGTTCCTCGTACCAGTCCTTGTCTTGTGGTTGCGGGATTTCTAAGGGATCCTGCTCCCCCTCCCAATCCTCCTGATCCATTCCAAACGTTTCGGAATAGGGCAGGTTGAACTGCATGGAGCCGTATGGCTCCGCTGGTGTCGGTCTCAACGTCGGACACCTGAACTGCTCCGTGTCGGTGGGAATGAGGATTGGGGTGGTGGTGCCAGAGAAAGTCATTCTGGAGGTACGACTGGGTCCAGTTGGAGGCTGTGGCACCGGAGCCCGAAGGTGTGGATTCCACGTGGGGGTGAGGGGGGTGCGGGGGGTGGATGGGGAGTTGGCACGACTTCTCCATCATCCAAGCTTGTGGAGCCAGAATGCGCGCCAGCAGGGTCAGGCCGGCCAAATATGGTGCACATGGCATCATAAAACTCTTTACGGGGCCGGGAGAGACTCTCGCCCAACGTAAAGGGCGGGAAGTGCGGAACTGACCCAGGCACCCGCTGCGCGGAGCGGGGACTCAAACGCCAAAGTTCCTCTGCCTCATCGCATGACAGGCAGGGTGAAGTCAAAGCACGCAGGGACTTCTTGTGCTTTTTGTGGTGCCTCTTACCGTACTTCGACGAAAAGGACTTCGATTCACCGGCGCGGTGCTCAGACCTTCCTCTCGACTGAGACCTAGACTGGGATCAAGATCGGCAAGGTGACGTCCGTGGTGCTGGATGCTGGCCCGTGATCAAGTTAAGGGACCGCTCCCTCAAAGCCAACGGTGCCATGGCCCAGCAATCAGAGCACGAGAGACGCACTAAGTGGTGGTCTGTGACAGGCGCCGCACAGCTTGAACCCAGAGGTCTTCTTACTAGATATCTGTAGCACACCGAAAGGAGTTGACAAAAAGTTGCAAAAGTCTGTCAATAAATGATAGGTGATAAGCTCTCTTCAACGGACCTGCTCTGGCTGGCATGGAAAGAAAAGAACTGATGTCAGTGAGCCGGAGTGGTGGTTATATTGACTATGATGATAAACATGACGCCGACGATGTCACGCAGAGTCAACTGATGCCATCTACCGGCGTGCAGGGATACTGCTAAGAAAAATCTTCTGGATCCATCCACATCTGGATTCCACGCCTGGAAGTTCAAAGGTAAGGAATCTGCGTCTGGATGTCTCCATCAGATATGGTGTGATGCACAGTTGGGTTACTCTAGGGAAGCTCTGGTGTGAGTTTGTCACGTTCTGATACAAAGAAAGAAATTATTTCTGTCTTGTCACCTCAGAAATGAGTCGCTGCTGGGTCTACTGGACATCTCAAGGCAGTGCCCACTGACAGACTGTGTCGGAATATTCAGAAAGAGCTGTGAATTTGGCATTAATGGTAGATCAGGAACACCACTGGCTTGGTTATCTTGAATGTAGTCAACACACTGCCTTTACGAGCCTTCAGATCCACCAAAGTATCAATTAAAGACAGATCACTGTGACTGGGTCCTGGTAAAAATGGTTTCACTTGCCTTTTGTTTCATTGCATAAGATAAATATATGCCTGCGAACATGCCTGGTCTTTGAAGATGCAGCTGAAAATGAGCTGCATACTCAGGTAATTTGTAGAATGGGGTTCAGGCAATAAAGGCAGTCAGCCAAAGGAATGTGGCCTCAGCTAAAAACACATTCTTTAAAATTGGGGTTTGCAACATAAACATGATCATGTCAACTTGGAAGCCAAGAAAGAAGGTCTGATGCACCAGAATAAACTTCTGTGTGACAATTTAGGTGAGAATCAAATAAGCACACATGCACAAATCTCAGCAGTGATGATAAGCATATATGATCTACAAGGCCAGGAAAAAAGACTAAGAGTGAGCCAGGCAGGGTAATTAATGGCAGCCATCTAAATGCATTCATGTCATTTTCAATTTTCAATAGTGTCCCACTTGCTAGTGGGCAACATGCAAGATGGAGATGCAGTGAAGTATCATTATATTGAATAATAGCTTTTAACCATATGCAATCTCTAACTGGATAGAGGTAATAATTTACATTATAAAAATTATTTGTTAATATTCAAGTGCATCACAATAGGGAATAAAAACTTTGAAACTTCTAATAGATGTGTTATTTACAACTGAGCTAGTGCGGAAGTACATACTAATTTCGATTTTTTACTAACGTACCTCTAGATTTCCTCGAGCTTTCCTTAAGACGTCATGGGTCGAAGCCACTGCAAATGTAAAGAAATTGCATTATGCAACATTCTAGATAGGCCAGATATGTTTATTTCACACGTTCTTTACCAAACTGCAAAAAAAATTAGATCCCAAAATACAAGTTGTCAAAAAATATTGGTACTACAGGAATACAGGTCTTCCTAGGGCTCATTAAAGAATCATAATATCACATGGTCGGCACATTACAATGTTCGGGAAAAGAGGTTTCTCTGTAGCACAACGTCACAGATTTTCAGATTTTACCAGGATTCCATCATTACAACTATTGGCTCAAATTGGCAGATGATATTTCAAACATTTACACTGGAGTACCTGCAGTTGCCATAATTGGTGACAAAATTGCACAAGCTTTGTCACATATACTAAAGGAGCAAACATTGCTTGCACTTCAGCTTTGGTACAAAGGAAACTAAAAAGTGAAGGGTGGAATGCTCGAAATAATCCAAGTCACTGGTAATAATTCGCAGCTGCAGCCCACACAGTTATTATTCTGCACACCATACCACCTCAGTTTGGAGCCATCTATATGCAAATCAGTCTTGACCCTGCATCAAAAAGGGTAGTTATTCTGAACTGTCAGGCCAGGTAATCCCTGAACTGGAACACAAGCAACCCAAGACTGGTTTCATCCTGACTGGAGCTCTTCAGTTGGTTGCAGCTTAATTCCAGTGGCACACTGAGCACGGAACCCATGTCTGGGCCTATCCGTTATTCCTGAAGTATACAAAAAAGTCATACATGGAATGCTTGAATTAATGTCAGCCACTGGTTGCAATGTAAGAGGCTGGCTTAGTATATGGTGCTCTTATGAAAGTGTACATCCTCCATTAATCCAGACAACCCTTATGATGATTTTAGTGGTCTTAGACAACCTTAGAAAGCTCTCCAATTGGTAGCTGTGGAGAGCAGCCTTCAGGCTTAGTCCAGAAGGAGTGTAAAGCAGCTTGTTTAACCAGAACGTAATCTTATGGCATGTCTTAAGTGAAAAAGAACCACACAGGGTAGTTATAAAAAATATGTATTTATTATTAACACTCACTAACACGATACAGTATCTCGGAGATATATACATAATACACACAATACTTGTCAATAGAATGATCAAGAAGCACAAATACACAGTGATCCCCAGGGAGAGCCCAAACCATATATACAAAAATAGTGGAATGCAAACCACGGCTCAAGTCAAGAGTGGACCCAGAAGACGTAGGCGGCTCAAGGAACCACCCAAGGTGAGTATCTAGGAACCCCACAGAGGTTGTGTGCAGAGTGGGAGCACAAACTCTTACTCAATTCAAGTCAATGCGTAAGTGGTGGTTGCAATTTTAAAGAAGGACCCTTCCCAGCGGACCCTGAAAAAAACCCATGGAAGACGGAAGGTTGGAGAGCCACCCCACCCGCGGATAGCCCAAGAATCAGGATACCTACACCAGGGAAGCTGGGTGCATAGGTGCGAAGTAGAGCTGGAAACCAGCTTAGACCACAATGGAGGACTTACAGAAGATGCCACTGATGAAGAAGGTGAGAAGAGACCGGTAGAACCCAAAGGTGGATTCAAGGTGAGAGGTACCTGCAAGCACAGGGGACAGAGTCTATGCCACTCAGGAGCAACCAGGAGGCATGGAAGACGGATGCCCACCGATGTCCGAGATGCAGGAGAGTTGACGGTGCCCTACAAGTTGCAGCTGTACAGACCAGGCCACGCAGAGGAAGACCAGGAGCTGTTCACGAGCTGCCTCACGTCGTATGTCAAGAGTCAGGGGGTCAGTGTCCAGCAGGGGGACCAACAAGCCTTGCCAATGGCAACCAACTTAGTTGTCGAAAAAGGGGCAGTGTCGGGACCAGGAAGGTCCAGGTAACTCACCATGAGCAGGTAAGTCAGAGCAGGCCTGAGCAAGCAGGGAAGCCCACTGGAGCCAAAGAAGACCCTTGAGGGGACCCACAGGCCTGAAGCACAGGAGTCGCAAGAAGACCTTGAGTAGCTCACCAAAAGATGAAGGCCCATGGTGCAAAGGATGCAGTACAGGCGAAGATCTTAGCTGGAGATGCTTGAGGCTGGAGCTTCTTGGAGCCCGAAGATCTCTGGCGGAAAGAGTCAACAAGCCTTGGCAACGGCAAGTCGACGCAGGGACAGGGGTTTTGTTCCAGCAAGGGATACTGGCCTCAAACTCGGTGAGAACACAGTGCAGGCCTCGAGGGAGTTGCAGAACGACCACCAGTGTTGCTGAGCCTTTTGGAGTCTGTGGGGGCCTAGGATCCGGATACAGGTCAGCTGTGTTGAGGTGCCTGCAGATGCAGGGGAGTGACTCCTTCACTCCAAGGGAGATTCCTTTGGGTATCTTGGATGTCCACAGTTCCTTTAAAGAACCTGTATGGAGCACAGGCACAGACATTGCAGAGACGAGGAGCAGCAGGAGTGTTCCCAGTTGCAGTCTTGGTTCCCAACATGAAGTCCAGAGTGCCCAGACGGATGAAGTTGAAGTGGTATTGGATCTGAATCTTGTCCCACGACGAATCTTGTGACCCACCCACAGGTAAGCCCTTAAGTACCCTAGGGAATGGGTTGGGACGATTCAGTGGTCCCTCCCACAGGAAGGGATGGACAGTGGGGAGGATACCCCTATTTACTTTGTCCAGTTTCACGCCAGAAACTGGGAATATATGTCTCTTACAGATACATCGTTACCGAAGGTAAGTAACTTTTTCTTCAACCCCTAGTGGTATTACCAACCTCCTGGTGGCACCAGGCCTAGGGTGTTTATACTCAGAGAACAAGACAACCATTTTCCCAATAGATCCTATGGGACCCACTGACATTCCCTGCTTCCTCCGCAGCAGCTTGCTGTCTGAGCTGTTCAGGAGACAAAAAGGATTTCTGCTCCAAACTCAAGTCTGTCGTGGAAGGGCCACCTGCCCCCAAGAACTCTGCCTGGTCATGCCCAAGTTCCTCTGGAACTGAGATCATCTCCCTCAGGAGACTGATCCTCGCTGGGAGTTTGGGAGGAGGATAAATCTTTACCCTTCTAGCTCCTTCTCTTGGGAGCCATCTGGTCCATTTATCCAGGATCCAGTGCTTCCTCAGTGCTTAGCTGTTCGACCTGAACCCTGGTAACAGCAAATGCACTGGCAGAGATTCCCATCACCTCTGCATGTTTTCTGAACTCCACTTCAGACCAGGCTGAGGTTTCTAGATCATTGCCCAACAGACAATCTGCAGGTAGGTCTGGAGAGACTACAATTCTTTTAGGGCCAGTTACCCCTCCCCAACTGAGATTCACAACTGCCAAGGATGGTCCCTTAGTACAACTAACCAAGTATGATTTGTTCAGGGGACACAAGTTTCTCTGTCCCTGTAACCATAACTTCTTTTTCAGTAATCAAAGGCTGTTGTCTGTACTTGGCCAAGTTAGTGGGACTTACTGGGTTCCATAACTAAAGACATGGTGTCTAGGTCTAGTGTGGTGTTGCACCTACCTACCCTAGTGAAAACTAAACTTCATAAGACTGGAGAAAGGGTTGTACTACACCCTTAAATACCAATCTAATAGTTCAATAAAACGTACTTGTCTACAAAAACATTTTATATGTGCCTAATGCGAATGATGGTTTTTCATTTAATCCACATCTGTTTATAAAAATAGTAATATTTATTATACACACTCACTAACTCATCGGTATATCTCCTACCCGATGATATAAACACAATCTTCTAACCGCCTCTCATCCATTAGACAGTTTAGAACCTTACTACATGACACACATGCTGCACCACCACCCCTAACTCGTATACCTTCGGCCCTAAACACACGCAAACAATATAAGCAAAATAACAAACATCACAACTTTGCTTCTCCAAGTTTACTGCACAACAAGGTTAAACCACAAAAACAACATAGCACAGCAGCTTACTCTCAAACACTGTCTCCACCACCTACACACACAGACCCATCAAAATGCCTTCTTAGCCTGCTGGACGAGGACCATGTTACAGAACAGCTACACGATTGCTATCCAATTACAGCTAATACCAGCACTAAAAAGACACTTGCTACAAACCCACACAATACTGATCACTCTTCTACAAAACAAAGTCTCACTGTCACAAAAGCACATTCTCTAAACTGTCTACTAATAAATGCTCAATTGCTCTCTAAAAACAAACATCACATCTGCGAATTTCTCACGAACTGAATCATGGTTGGGAGATGATATGGCTCCAGTCCTACATGAAGCCGTTCCTCTAGGATATCTAACAATCACCTAAAATCGTATAGGCAAAAAAGGAGGTGGCCTAGCTGTTCTGTTCAGGCAAACATTACATATCACTAAAGTTGACGACATCTCCATAAAGAATTGTGAGGCTCTTCTCACCAGATGCAATCCTACACCGTCTTCCTCCTGTAACTTCCTGCTCCTTTACAGACCTCCAACTAGCAAGGCGACATTCCCAGACACACTTCTAGACACACTTTCAAACCTAATAACAATACACTCCAACCTATGCGTTCTGGGTGACCTCAAAATTTGGTTTGACAAACCCAATATGCCCCATCCAAAAACAATAATCACTGGCCTAGACACACTGAACCTGCATCAGATTGTCCACAAACCCATACACATTGCTGGGCACATCCTAGATGTTATTTTTGCTACTACCAAACTAGTTACCTTTCAAACAACACTAAGCAACTCACCTAAAACCACCTTAGGTCCATCCAGCTATCGACTGTGGAACAGACTCAATATGGAACACTTAGAAGCACAACTAACATCCAGTACAGATCTGGAAACAATAAAATCTGTTAAAAAACTATACAAGTGGCTCCAGGAAGCTTTTGTATCCTGATACCACTCAGAACCACACAACAGAACAAAAGGAAAAAAAGTACCTTGGAGAAATACAGAGATAAATTACTAAACAACAAATTAGAAATCTGCAACGTGCCTTGCTCAAAACTAACACCAAACTAAACAAACTTCACCTACAGAAAATGAACAGATTATACAAGTCAGCTATAAAAAAGCAAAGAAAAGGTACTATTAATTCTAAATGATAAATGTGCGAATAAAGAATTCTATAAAACCAAATTGCCTAGAAGAAACTCACCCCGTCACTCAAGATTTCACAGACAAACTGGAAAATCATTACACGGACAAAGCAGACACGTTGGACTCATATTCAAAGCAGAGACAAAGCACCAGCATTAACCCTTTTACAAAACAATAATCCAAGAATACTTAAACCCCACCTCTCCGTTCCTTCCAACACATTTCACATGATAAATTTATGGACCTGGTCAAAGCAAGCAGGCCTGCCAGCAGCCCTTCTGACATGGGTCCACCACAAACTTTCAAGACAATTCTTCTACCAGCCTCTGCTGGACCAACTGGGACCCGCTGAACCCTGACAACTACAGACCCATTACAAATGGACCTTTCCTGGGCTAACTGATAGAGAGAGCAGTGTTCGCTCAGATGTTACAATTCATTGAAGAGAATGCCATACTTTCAGACTTCCAAACAGGATTCCGTCCAGGAAGAGGCACCGAATCTGCCCTCCTTAACATCTGGGATGACCTGAGGAACACAGTTGACCGCAACGGGGTTGCTGCGCTACTCCTCTTGGACCTCCCAGCTGCCTTTGACACGGTTGACCATGACACTCTGATTCAAAGACTCTACGAAACCGGCATAGAGGGGACTGCTCTAGACTGGATGGCGTCATACCTTCGAAACAGAACTAATGTCAGCCATACCCCATCTTTCTCATCCAAACCATATTCTACAACAGCAGGGGTCTCTCAAGGCTCTATCATCTCGCCCATGCTTTTCAACATGTACATGAAGTCATTACCAGTACTGATCAATCAATTTCACCTCACGTGCTATAACTATGCAGATGACACACAAATACTCCTTAAACTGGAATGCCCCAAATACATTGGAAACTCGCCAATTTTCAGTTTTCTCAAAACCCGTGGATCAAGGGATGACTTGGAGCCATCTCAAATTGAATGCTTCCAAAACAGACATAGTCATGTGCAGAGATTGGAAACATTATGACCCAAATACCGCCTGGCCTGATGAAGTGGGATCACAGTCTAAAGTATTGAAGGAAGTAGGAAACCTCGGAACGACCATGGACTCCAAGCTATTAATGAATACCCAAGTGGACAAACTAGCAAGATCAAGCTTTATTACTATAAATACTCTGCAAAGAATTTCCCCCCATTTGGGATTTCCACATAAGGTCCAAACTACCATCTCCCTTGTTCTGTCCAAACTCGATTACGCCATGAAAGGACTACAACTGATTCAGAACTCGGCTGCCAGACTACTTTTGCATTTCAAACCGCGAGACCACATTTCCCCTGCTTGAAAGACCTGCATTGTTTACCGGTTGCAAGAAGATCCACGTTCAAGCTGCTTTGTATCACCCACAAAGCGATACATGGAATGGAATCACCCTTCATCAGGAATAAATTCACAAAACACATTCAACAAAGGAACCTCTGCTCTAGAGTGGCACCTCGCCTAAAAATCCCAAAATACAAGAAAATAAACATGGGTGGCACATCCTTCTCTATTCAAGTAGCCAAATTATAGAACTCTTTACCCCCAACATAAGATCTACGGACAACCACCTTATCTTCAGAAAACTACTCAAGAATTGGTTCTTCCCCACATAAGCACCATACACAAACAGAAATATACAGCATATCCCTCTGTATATAAGCATTTATTTGTACAATAAATATGTACCTATATATGTGTATTGCTTTGTATAAACATGTAGAATATATATATATTTTTAATAATTTAAGTACAACAACTCTTAAAAACAAAGTTCATCTAATGCATCTTTAATCTACATATACTTACTTCCTTCATGCATCTATATAAAATAACTTCCATGAACTTGGATCTATATATTTATTACTTTTCTCCTAAAAACGCATATTCAATGTACTACCCTATTTCTCACCCTATACCTCAATCAATATCTTTAATCTACATATACTTACTTCCTTTATGCATCTATATACTTTACATGTACTTATGAATCTATATATTTATTACTTTCTTATAATTCAGCATATCCAATGCACTACCCTATTTCTCACCCTATGATTCTCTCAATATATCTTCTACCTCAACTCTGACTCATCTCATCTAAAAAGCTATTAGAATCGGGGAACAAAACAATAGGCAAGTGAAAGAGCCAGGTTCAATTGCCACTGCAAAACAAAATCTTAGGGACTTCTTTACGCTTGGAGAAATAAAAAAATCCTGCATGTACCAACAAAAAATATATGAGGACAATCAACACATCAGCAAGTTTCTTGCCTAGTCAACTAGACTAAAGAAAGAGAAGGAACTGGTCATTTCTTTAGAACATCCAATCACAGGCCTGAAGGCCAATGACCAGAAGAAACATTATTCTCAAATTTACCAGGATCAATATATGGTGCCTGAGAGCCTTATCAGTAAGTATTACACTTCATTGACTTTGCCTCTTCTATCTGAAAGGAATTATCAGGTGATGTTGAAGCCAATTACTCTCTTGGAGATTCAACAAGCTTTAATGTTAATGCCCAACACAAAAGCTTGCGGTCATGATGGGCTACCAACAGAATTTTCCAAAACATTTTCAATTGAACTTCTTCCATTTCTAGTTGATTTATTCATTTTTATTAAAAGCGGGGGCAAGATCCCTTCAACCTTTTCAGAAGCGATAATAGTTTCCTTTCTTAAAAAGGATAAGAACCCAAAATCTCTGCACTCTAACAGGCCGATTAGCCTGCTTAATCCAGACTACAAATTACTAATCAAGCTTTGGGCGATCCATGTCACTCCAGAAGCACAACAATTAATACATCAAGATCAGACTAGGTTTGTTGCAGGGCGTTTAATGTCTTCTAATACCCAGTTTGATATTCAGGCCATAGATTATTTTTCAGTAAATCAGGTAAAAACCCTAGTGGTAAACTGGGACGCCTTATGTTTCTGTTTAGGAAAATTTCGTTTTCCCCCTCAGGTTATTTCAATGCTAACCAACTTACATAATGGCGCCCAAGCAAAGCTAGTGGTTAATTCCAAGGTAGCAGGTCTAATGAAGATCAAAAGAGGCACACGTCAGGGATGCCCCCTCTCCCCGCTTGTATTTAACTTTTTTTATAGAACTACTTGCAATACAAATTCGTAGCAGGGCAAATTTAAATTCGCCATTGATGGGGATGGCAAAATTAAAATTATTTGCAGATGATATGATTCCCTATCTTAATCCCAAAAAAGATAATATAGAACGCGCCTTTCAGATTATTGCAGATTTTACTAAAATAGGAGGGTATAAGATCAATCAGACCAAAACGGAAATTTTGCTTTTTAACATTGCAATGGATGCTCTCCCGCCATCATTACAGTTCCGCGCTAAGGCACGGCTCCCAATCAGATATCTTGGTATATTTGTTACAAAAGACTTCCCTAGCCTTTTCCAGTTGAATTACACTAAAATGTTATATAAAATAAAGGGCTTGCTAGATAAATGTACGAGTTACTTACCTTCGGTAACGATGTATCTGGTAGAGACCTTGTCTAGCCACAGATTCCTTAACTTAGAATATCCCCAGGCGTCAGACTAGATCCGGAAAACCTTTTGCAGTAGCACCTCTGAGCGCCGGGGGACGGCGCCACACGACCCCGCCCTGACGTCTTCCACGGACGTGACGTCAGCGTGGTCATATAAGTCCCTCCCGGCGCGCTGATATCAGTTTTCTTTGGAAAACCTTTTCCGCGGCACAACGCGGAGCCACCAACAAAACTATGAAAGTATGGGAGGATGAAAAATCCGTAAAAGAAAGAAGGCGGTTGGTGCAAAACACCATCATAAAAGACACTATCAGACACTGTCTACATATACAAGAAGAAGTAAAGGCAGAGCAAAGCTCTGAGAAAAAACCCCGCAAAGCGAAACATGAGCCGTCTCCAAAGGCTGAGTAACAAGGGAAGAAATCGCAACAGGCAGGATAGATTGTTATTACCATGTAGAACTGTGCTGACCAACAAGGACGGAACACAGGAAGAACAACAGTCTACTGCGAGAAGGTATGAAAAGAATGGTATTCCCCTATAGCAAGGGAAGGCCGAAACATAGCCCAGCAGATCCCCAAAGAAGGCGACTATAGAGGAGGCAAGAGTCCTGACTCAATGGAGAAGGTGGTAGGGAGGGAAGCAACAGGAGAAGAAGAAGAAGAAGAAGAAACTCCTGATGAAGGTGAATGAAAAGGAACTGTTTTACAGGAAAGAAGCCACCTGGAGGGTGGCAATTCTTAAAGAGGGCACGACAATGTGAGCACCCCGAAAGAAGACCAATGGCAACTGAAAGGAGGCAAAGTGGAGAAACCCACGGGGCAAAGTCCTCGCAGAACGGGGAGGATGGGTGCGCGTTAAGGAATCTGCAGCTAGACAACGTCTCTGAAAGATACATCTTTACCGAAGGTAAGTAACTCTTACATCTGATAAAGACATCTATCCGCAGATTCATGAACCCAGAATTGATACCACAGCCATACCCCCAGGGGGAGGTGGGTCTGCAACAGAACAACAGAAAGTGCCCGAAGCACTGAGCCGTCAACAGAGTGACGGACAATGGGGAAGGCTGTGACGGAACAGCCAGACAGCAACCCAAGTGGCTCGAAAGAGCAAAAGACAAACATCCCAAACTGGCAGAATAGCACGACACCATACCCGTATAAACAGCACTAGCCATATTCCAGAACAGAAGAGATAGAGTCAAGAACGAAGGAGGGAGAAGGGCTACTCCCAACTCAATGGTGTATTAAGTGGAAGCTAACTAAAGCTAACGGATATCAAGAAGAAATGTAACCAGAGCCTAACAGGCCAGCCCACGCAAGGGAGGCCGGAGAGGCCACAGCCAGGAAGCGAAGGGCAGAGACAGGAACTGAGCAACATTTTAGAAGAGCAGGCGGGAACAAAGACACGCCAAGTGCACACCTAGTCACCAAGAGTGTGACAGGGGCGAATAGTATCACTCTGAAGCACGCTGAAGCGGACCAAACGAAAACATGCACAGAGCAGACAGCCACGGAGAAAGCTAAAATGAGCATGGAACTGCCCAATCAGGGAGCTTAAAGGTCGAGGTGAGAACTCACCCACGAGATACAGAGAAGCAGGGTGCAGCACCTGGGACAACCTAAAGCAGAGGAGCTGTCCCGCAGGCACAGGAGACAGAGTAGGGTGACGCCCAATAAAAAAGACACATCCGAAGGGAGTGGCAGCAGAGGCACCGAAAGTGCCCATAGGAGCTGTGAATAGGAACACGCATAACTGTTGAGAAGAACCTCAGATCTCCAGACCACTTCCTCCGACTGTGGGGGGAAATTCACCACCTACAGAAGAGTGGGACTCTTAGTATAGGCCAAGAAAGAAGCATCGTGAAGCGGGTAGACCATCCCAGGGAGTGGATCGCAAGGAACCCTTAGTGCATCAGATGCAGGAAAAGACACCGAAGGGCACTTAGAGGTGCTAAAAAAGACACCACCGCGCAGAATGAGGGCAAGTTGGAGTACAAGCACTGACTTGCTCCTTGAAACACGGAGATATAGGACCAGACTAAGCAGTAGCGAAGAGAGGTGGAGAGCAAGGGGGGCGAGCTACGACCACGCAACTACGGGTGCCGTAGGAGGAACCCCCCTAGTGCTCCCGTGGCAGGAGGTAGCCGCGTTTTGAAGCGTGTTGAATTACATTGAAAACCTCCAAAAGAGGAGAATGGGGTCAATATGCAAGGCTCAAGCAAGGTGAGACCCATGGCGTAAAGGAGATAGCGCCAAAGGCACAACACTGAACACCGTGTAATGGTACACACTGAACACCGTGCAACGGTAAGACAAGGGCGTCATTGGACGTAGACAGCTCAAAGGGGCCTCCATGCCCGCGTGACGCATAGCAGAGCTATACAAAAGCATACAGGTACTCCACTTGGAATATGGCACATCCCCAAGAACCATGGGGGAACACCTCTTAGGGCAAACCACAATCAGAGGACAGAACACAAACAATCTGTGGAACACCGCCACAGTAAGCTTACCGTCAGCGTAAAAAACGCATAGCGCCACTAGTGGACGCCAAATAAATGGGCATCCAACCCAGATCATGTGAAATGGAAACCTTTGAAATACATACCTATGGGGGAGGACGAAATCCCGCAAGGAGGCGCCGAAGAGCCGAATCGGCGTGGGCATCAAACAAAAGGACCCCATCAAAGGGTAGGTCAACAAGGTGTTCCCGGATATTCTCCGGAAAGACACCATCCCGCAACCAAGCATGGCGCTGTAGGGCCACCGAACCAGCCATAGCACGGCCTAAGGAATGTGCAGTAACCAAGGCCGAGCGGATTGTAAATTCTGCCAAATCACGGCCATCACGGAGAAGAGGAAGGAGGTCAACACGAACGCCCTCAGAAGTGGCCGATAGAAGAGACTCGGCAGAGTCCCAAAGGGCAGAAGTAGCCCGAGCCAAGACACACACTGTATTTAGTGATCGAAGACCTGCGCTAGTGGAGGCGAAAATGCTATGGCCCCACGACTCCAGCCGTCTCGACTCCCGGGAGGGAGGAAGCAACAGATGAGGGAAAGCAGTTTGCAGGACAAACCCCTGAACGTGTGGGTGAACAAATAAGCAAACTGGATCATGTGGAGCAGGATGGTGGCGGTGCTGAATAGAACGAGCCACCGGATGCTGGCTGGGCACAGGTGCCCAAAAGGACATCATAAAGAGAAGCTTCGAAAGGTAGAAGCGGCTCTACAGTCCCTGAACCGTGGTGGAGGACATCCAGCAGAGGGTCAACTGGCAGGGGGACCGAAGGAGGGTGCATGCTCACAACACAAACGGCCAATGAGACAACCCTAATGAACGCCGCACCGGCCTCGGTAGCCCTTCGAGGAGGGGACAGCAACTCATCTGTGGGTGAGGGCTGTAAACTAAGCCTTCCACCCCAAGGAGGTTGACCAATGAACTGAGGATGCGACCAATGCTCAAAAGAAGGAAGTCCCATTGACGAATGAGGGTCCTGATGGGGCTCCTAAGGAGGCAGGGAGTCCGCCGGGGCCACAAATTCCAAAGGGGGGGGAGAGGCAAGGACAGATCCGGCGTTGCCGGGCGTTGAGGCGATGCCGAAATCCCCCTGGAAGCCTCCGGAGAGGAGTCAATAATCCAGCGTCGGGGTGGCGCCTGGGTGACTCGACCTCAACCACGACGAGTTCCGCTTCCGAAGAAGAAGGGGACTGCGCCGGATCAGGGGAGGCAAGCCTACGACGCCGAACCGGCGCTGACTCAGCCTCAACCCCAACAGTCTCGGACTGAAATAAGGGACGGAGCCGGGGAGGCAAGGTTTTGGCGCCGAACCTGCGCCGGCTCGGCCTCCGAGAAGGCAGCTGCCTGTCCGGAAGGCCGAGGTGAGCTCGGAGCCAAGCTGCGAGCACCAGCAACCACCTGCAACGTCACAGGGAGCCCCACTGGGCTATGCGGTGCAGCAGGGGTGCTATAGGTCGAACAGGGAGACCCAACCGGACTGCTCCCTGACGACGATATATCTCCATCATCCCTAGAGGCAAGGGCAGTCAGCGCCAGGGGCGAACCCACTGGCGCATCCGCAGGAGACCACGCACATAGCGGAAGCTTCGAGGACGCCCCAGGGAGAGGAGGGGACCCAAGGGAGGCCTGCAGGGCCGCGGCATAGGCCTCCATCTGGGTCCGAGTCGCCACTGTGCCAGAATAAGACGGATAAAGAAGGGGCGATTCCCGGGGGCGCACGTCCGGAGGATTCCGGGAACTAGTGCCCCCGACAACAGAAGAAGTGAGGTCGAGGATCTCAGCGGCATGCGCCGTGACGTACCCGAGCGTGGCGAACAGCGCACCTGGGAACTAGAGGGCGATCAACGCTGCAAATGGAACCCACTGCCAGAGGGACCTGCCGCCGTAAAGGAGACCGTGGTCCGAGACAACTCCTACCGGGACAGACGAGCCGAAAGCAGCTTCATCCTGCACTCCCGCCGAGACTTCGGCTTGAGGTGTTGGCAGGCGTCGCAGTCCGTCGAGTCGTGGTGTTCACCCGGACACCACATACAGATAAGGTGTGGGTCGGTCGCTGACATTTGCCGAGAACAGGAGGTACAAGTCCGAAGGCATCGCACACTGTTCCTGAAAACAGGCCAGAGGAACCGCTTACTCCGGATCCGCGTTGTACGTGGAAAAGAAGGAAACCGATGTCAGCGCGCCGGGACTATATGACCTCGCTGACGTCACGTGCGTAGACCTCATGGTGGGGTCGTGTGGCGCCATCCCCCGGTGCACAGAGGTGCTGCTGCAAAAGGTTTTCCGGATCCAGTCTGATGCATGGGGATATTCTATGTTAAGGAATCTGCGGCTAGATGTTTATCAGATGGGCTCTTCTCCCCTTGACTATAATAGGCCGTATATCAGTGCTTAAAATGTCAATTCTGCCGTTATTAATTTTTTTATTTTCTAACGTTCCGATAAAAGTTCCTTATAGTTTTTTTTCAGGCACAAGATTCAGTAATGAGGAGCTATATATGGAAGAGAAAAAAAAATCGGCGAGGCTTAGGCTATTGATTTTACAACTTGATAAATCACAAGGTGGTTTGGCAAGTCCCAATATTCGTATTTACTATCAGGCAGAATTACTCGGTGCACTGTCATCCTATTTAAATCGAGCCAATCCGGTAGACAAGTTCTTTTTAGACAGAATGATACAAGAAGCAGATACGAGCTTACCAGTTTTTATAAAAACAGCAAATGTACCCCAAAAAAAACTAGGTACTATGGGCCATATGTAGGAAGCCAAATTGCGATCGCAAATGCTGATATTCGCCGAATTTCGGCGTTTGCGATCGCAATTTGGGCAGTATGCTATGTAGCACACAAAAACCCACACGCAAAATAAGGGATCGCAAAATTTGCGATTCCTTATTTTGCTAATGCATTTAAGGAATCCCAAATTGCGATTCCTTAAATGCAATGTAGGAAGCACCCAAGTTGTGCGATTTTGGATTAAGGAATCGCATATTTCCACCAACCTCAGGTTGGTGGTAATTTGCGATTTCTTTGAAAAATGCACTTTTTTGCATTTTTCAAAGTGCCATGTGGCGCACATACATGCCGTTAGCGCATGTATGTGCGCCACATGTGCACACATGTTTATTTCAGGGGTGCAAAAGGGTGTCCTATTGACACCCTTGCAACCTTGAAATTGCATTCTCAATTTCATTCCTATGGGCCTTCTAGCCCATAGGAATGAATGGCGAGGTATTCCTTATTTGCGAATCTCAATTTGGGATGCACAAATAAGGAATAGGTGGGAATCGCAAAATATTTTGCTAATCCTACCTACATTCCGTTTTGCAATTCTCTAATTGCGATTCCCTAAAAATTGCAATTAGAGAATCGCAAAACACGTTTTACCTACATATGGCCCAAAGTTCTTCGAGATATTGGTGGCCGAATGAATGCACTGGAAAAAGTCCCTGAAACTCCTTTTAATGTTTCCCTGGTCCAGCTTCAGGAGAGCAAAGATATGGGTTTGCCCCTTGCGGAACAGGAAATTAGATATTGGTACTCTGTAGGTTTCAAAATATTTGCCGACTTTCTTACACAAGCAAAAATGATTTCATGGAAGGAACTACGAGGCCCACAAGCTGTACAACATTTTTCAAGCTTTAATAAGATTACACATTTTCTCCAGGTTCAATGTAATGATGCAAACCTAGCGACTCAATCAATAAGTAAAGCACTTGTAATAAGCCAACTATTGGGAATTGCCAATTGGTATAGGTTTCTTCAGAATCTCGCTGCCAAGTTGGATATACCTGCTTTCCCATAGAGGCTATTTGAAAAACCGAATGTAGTGTCTCAGAAAGTGACTGGAAAGTAATTTCAGAGATAGGAAATAAATCTCTCAGAGGGGCCAACTATAAAAGAATGGCATTCCTTTTAAGATGGCTATCTTATTTTACACCAGACATCTCCATAAGATGTATCCCACGGTACCAAATAATTGCTTTCGCTACCATCAAGTAGGCCAAGGTCGTTGGCTTCATACGTTTTTAGGTCTCGCCTAGCGTTGCTGCGCACATGCACAGCTGGCTTGGTGAGATTTATTGTTGATGAGGAGTTTAAGAAAAGGGCTTTAAGCCCCGTCCCTCATTTCCATTGGCTGGCGTCACCGTTTCTGCTAAACGGTGGCCTGCCATTGGAAATAAGGGTTTCTGGTGGACACCCTTTGGCCTCCGAGCCAGACTCGGTGGCCTGCTTTGCGTCTGTCGCAAAGCACTTTCTTATCTTTATGGGGCCATGTGTTAGAAACACATGGCCCCATAAAGCTAAGAGATCGATGCTTGTTGTTCTGCGTTATGTGGCTGTCAGTTCGGCTCGGCTGTGTGGCTTTCAGTCATTTCCCGCACTTCTCTATTCGGTGGCGTGGCTGTGAGTCAGTCTCTGCACTTTTTTGTTCAGCTGCATGGCTGCCAGTCAGTTCCTGCGCTTCTCTTTTGGGCTGCGTGGCTGTCAATCACTTCCTACACTTCTCTATCTGCTGCGTTGCTGTGAGCCAGTTTCTGCATTTCTTTGTTCAGCTGCATGCTGCCAGTCGCTTCATGCGTGGCTCTGTTTGGCTGTCCGTCAGTTCCTGCTCTTCTCTGTTCAACTGCGTTGCTGTCATTCAATACCTGCACTTGTCTGTTGGGGTGCGCGATTGTCAGTCAGTCGCTTCACTTCTCTGTTCGACTGCGTGGCTGTCAGTACTTGCACTACTCTATTTGGCTGTGGGACTGTCAGTCAGTTCAATCACTCCTCTGATTGTGTGTCTGACAGTCAGTTCCTGCGCTTCTGCTGTGTAACGTGAGTGTCCGTTGCTGCACTTATCTGTTCGGCCGCCTGGCTGTCAGTCACTTATGCACTCCTCTGATCGACTGCGTGGCTGTTAATCAGTACCTGCGCTTCTCTGTTCAACTGCGTGGCTGTTAGTCAGTCCTTGCACTTCTGCTGTGTAAGTGGCTGTCAGTCAGTGCACGGACTGGTGTTTTTCCCTGTCCGGTGTCCTTGGAACACACATCCGGTCCCAGCATAGGACGAGGGGCGGGCAAGCCCTTGCTGTTCCAGCCCTCTGAGATGTGCCCGGAGGGATCGGGAACTGCAGACCACCGAGGTCCACCTCGAACTCTGACGACCCCTCCAGCTGCCCTTTCTTGTCACTGGGCTCCGCTTGGCAGGTACCTGTGGTTTCTTGGGGGTAGCGCAAAGACATGCAAGGTATACTTTACTTTTAATTACCTTGTGGGAACTGAGGCGGAAAGGTGCATTCTGTTACGAGAGGCACCGAGGATTGGCAAAGAAACCCATACCGTGCAAAAAGCTATGGATGTATTCATAAGTGTTTTCTTCTTATTTAGTGCAAAGTGCATGCTGTGTCCGGGCACTCTGTTATAATGAAAGTGTTGTACCGCGGTTTGATCCTTTGACAATACGCATGCGCTGAGCGCAGAGCATGTAAGTGGGGGGGCTGATCACACTGTACTGTACCCCGTGACACCAGGGCCCAACATTACACCAGTTATCAGACATTTCAGTGGTTATCAGGTGGTATGAAGTTCTTTGCTTTCCCCTAAGGACGCAGATGGCGCGATATTCCCGACCAATGACAATGCTCAGGATCTGCGTGCATGGCGAAGGAACATTGAGAGAAGCTGCGCCTCTCTCGTGAGTGGCTGAGAGCCACGAGGCCTCCTTTAGATCTTGACTCTTCCTGCAGGAAGCAAGGCCTCCACTCAAACCCAAGCAGTGTAACATATCCTGCTTGTGAGTTACCAACTTTGTCATGTAATCCACTTGGTACTGCTTATCAACTTCGGAAGGAAGAAAAATCTGCAGATATCCGGGCTTCATGTTACATAGGGTTGCCTTATGTCTTCATTTCATTAGTACAGTATGCAGGCGGGCAACGCCTATTGGGCTCAAAGGCCTTCAGCCCCCCCCCCCCCCCCCTCCTCCCCCGTGTGTGTCAGCCCGGGCTGAGACAGCTTCCAGGCACACACACAGCCGCACCAGAGTACTTCACAGGTCTTTCAAAGACCATTTGCTTGTTAATGAGGCTTTGTTGTTTTTCACCCCTTCTTAGAGCCCCTGCAGCTCCACTCTGCATATTGCTTGAAGAACTAGCCCCCCTCCGAAGAATTAGCCCCCCAATCCCGAAATTTTCTCTTAGCTTCCCACTGAAATTTGACTCTAGCTGCGCCTCTGACACTATGTATTGAGACCTGGGATTTAATTTGGTAACAAAGTGTATTCTGGGAGTTGTAGTCAAGAGTTGCTTTCGTTAAATCTAAGGAATAACACACTTGATACTAATTATTTGAAAAAGAAAAGGTCGGGTCTTGAAATATAACGTGAGGCTGGATTGACCCAGCTTGGGGTAGTTCGAAATTGTGCCAGCTTCCGATATGAGGACTGAGGAGTAAATTACACGTGACTCTAAAGGTAGGTGGATCTCACATGCGTGGCTCTGGCTCAGCTCGAGGTCAGGGCCGGTCTGGGAACCAAAAGCAGCCCAGGCAAGAATGTTCAAAGCAGCACTGCGCTCTGGTTCTCTCTCTCCCTCTCCCCTATAATTACCATGGGAAGCTGAAGTCAGTGACAGGGGTGCTAGGAGCAGGCCCTGCCCTAAGAAAACAGCCTCCAAAGGCGCCAGCCCACCATGGAAATGGTAGGCCGGGCCCGCTCGAGGCCCTCTTGGACTACTGAGCCAAGAACGAGCCAGTCCTTCATGTGACCTCTGCTGTTCCGGCTCCCAACTCAGTCTCGCGCCCCTTGACCCTGCGGATGGGCTGGCAGTGGAGACCTGCAGAGTGCTGCGAAAGTTGTCAGAGAAGGATGTTATGCTAGTGGTTTTCGGTCCATAGTGAACTTGGAAACAGGATTAACATTATGGCGCTTTCCGTTCGCTTTCACAGCACTCTACACGACCTTGAAGATCAGCTCACCGGGCCTGCAGCCCCTTCTCCCTTGGGGGTAATTACAAATGCATAAAGCCTGCGCACTGTAGGCACAGAGTCAAAGTCTGCAGCGGACCTCCATCCATGGTCCCCCTTAGACTTGTCTTTAGGTAATGGCATGCATTCAGTTAACACAATGCCCTTGTGTATATCCTCAAATCATTCAACACAAACAGGAGAGAGACTGATCTAATGGCTGAATTGCAGAGGATGAAATCAGGAAGCTTGGATCAATCTCAGCTTCTCCACTTGACCAAATTATGTAATCCTAAGCAATTACTTTATTAGGCCTGGGCAAAATGTAAACTTCATTGGCGTAGTTGATGTAATTTTGGGATTTCTAGAACAGTTTGTTATGGTAAATTACAACATTACGCCACTTAGCATAATAATTGCACAATTCTTTTTTGTAAAAATGTACCTCAAACATGCCATTCACAATAAAACATACCTCTAACTCTTGGGACTCACAGACCGCAAGCAGCTGTTGTTCACATTGCTTTCTTTTTTGCACATTTTATGAGCATATAATGTGCCCTTGCGCATTTTGCGCCCAAATATAGTGCTAAAAAATAGATTTGCATTTCACATAATTTAGCTATTTTGTTCTGCGTAATGACACAAATGGCGCAAATTTCATGCACCCCTATTTATTTCAATGTGCCTCCTTTTCCGCTTTCTAAATTCCAAAGTCAGCTGCTCAGGTGGTTAGACTACATCTCCCCCCATGTATTGCTCTACAATCAATCAATCAATCAATCAATCATGGCATTTGTAGAGCGCACTACATACCCGCGAGGGTCTCAAGGCACTACAAGTGCCACTTCACAGATCTCTGCAGCATTTACATAAACCTTCTAAGGCATTTCCTGCACTGCAAGAGGCATCACTTTGCTCCCTGTCCTCATTCTTAGAAAATATGTTGAACTGATTAAGCGATCCAATATTTGCACAGAAGGCACAGAATGTGCTGACATTTTGAATTGACAGCGTATTTGTAGAAGCTAATTTGGCAGGCTTCCGGCCGAGCAGGGCACGCGCTGGGAGGGTTAACTCTAACCATTTATAAACTAGTTTGGCAAACGTAATTGTGTCACGTGAGTGATTTAGTACTCCATGGCAAACTCTACTCCGCAAGGGAATGTACAGAGATGATAACTCGCAGCGCTCAAGTGCCAGAAACTCGAAAGAAGGTCCTTAGAAAAGCACACCTGGTTGTAGATTTGGTGAGTCGAGGAACAGTTATGCTCTCTGCTCTCTCTTACAGGCAGGCCTGCCTCCCGCCACAACCATGCGGCGTTCTCTCAACCTTTCACGCTTTGAAAAGCTCCTGCGTGCCTGCCCCCCCCCATCCCCCCCCCCCTCACCTCAAATTAAGTACTTCTCTTCCCTGTATGTCCAGCAGTCTAACATTGCAAGGGTCGTCGCTTCAAAAGTGAAGTGTTCTCTGCTCGAATGTAATATCTGAATTAGGGACTGTTGGTTGCTTCTATGAGTAACATTTCTGTATAATTGGAGATTACATTGCCAATAGCTCAAACTCTCGCAAATGCGAGACCTATTGCATTGTAAATGCTTGTTTAATTGTGCGCACTTAAATTCATGGAGTCAAGTATTTACAGATATTAGTAATGATATTACCCATCCTATTCAGCCTGAAGCAACATTAGTTTTATTTGGTGCTTCTAAAGCCAGACAATCCTAAACAAAATCCCAGCAATATTTAGTTTCAATAGCTCTATCCCTCGCTCGCTCCCTTATTCTTCAGAATTTGAAAATTGAAAAGATTTTTTCTTTAGCTGAATGAAGGAATAAAATGTCCTGCACCATGATTTTCAAAGAGGCTTAAGCTAAACGCGTAGGGGCTTTGATTAAATTTAACATCTGGCAATACTGGCAACTAGGCAGGGAAGGGTGTGAGCCACTATTTTTGGGCGGCTAGTCGCCCCAGATTAATTCATAACAGTTTGTAGGGGTAAACTATGTTTTGGATAAAGGGTTTCCAACACTAGGAATTGACTAGTAAACAAGGTCTTAATAACTGGATACAGTAGATAAGAACTGCACCTTTTTGTTTGCCCTAGGCCCTCACTATATTAGAAAGATGACCGAAACTGAAGTCCATCGGAATAAATTACAAAGCAAGGGGTAAAAGGCAAGGAGAAGTGGAGGGAGAAGGAAACAGAGGAGGTGGCAAGGGAGAGAGATGGGGGCACAAGTATAATTCAATAGCACTTTCACTTATGAATGTATTTATTCTCGCCTCTTCTCTCAATTGCACTTTAGCTCATCTGCACTTTATAATATAAAATCTATGTGAAGTTTTAGAAAAAGCTATTTATTGGATCCTCTCCCCTCACCTTTTTTTAAAATTAGTTGAGTTGCCAGTCTTTAACACTTTGTTGGTTCTGATCATAATGTGGTGTTTAATTTTCTGTGATTGTCTTTGCTCAATAAAAATAAAAAATAAAAAATCACCTCAAACCTCTTTCTACTACTCTTTTCAAAGGCACTACCCTATTCTAACCCTATACCTCTATCAATATATCCTCTACAGCCACTCTCTTATTCATCCTAAACCCCATACCACTAGTATGATCCCCAAAATAACCCTTTCTAGACTCTCTCCAACTCTATCCCTTCTTGCATCCTCTGACACCTTGTTTACTATACCAATCCCCCAAAACAAGCCTTTCAAAACTCTTCCCTCTCCACTCCACATCCCTTTTTACTCATCCCAAGCCTCCTCCTACTGCTATGCCCTCTCCAAAAACAAAGGTCTAAATCATTAACTTTTTAATCCCTCCACTATCCTTTTCAATCAAAATAATAGAGTAACATGTTCACTTTTCAAATTTCATATTTCACTATACTAATTCACCACTAATCCTTTATGGGTTCCGGAGTAGAGTGCTACTCGCCAAAAAAGCACTTCAACACCCAATCAGGGGTAAAAAGCGCTATATAAATGCAAACCTTTTTCCCTATTCTATCGATCTGCTATCCTTCTCAATCCAAATAATTGACTAATATCCACCACTCAAATTACTTTCAGATTTCACTATACTAATTCACCACTAATCCTTTATGCATTCCGAAGTAGCGTGCTACTCGCCCAAAAAGCGCTTCAACACCCCATCAGGGGTAACAAGCGCTATATACATGCAAACCTTTTTCCCTCTTCTATCCCTCCGCTATCCTTCCGAATCCAAAAAACTGACTAACCAATCCACCATTCAAATTACTTTCATATTTTACTGTACCAGTTAAACACTAATCCTTTATGGGTTCTGGAGTAGTGTGCTACTCGCAGAAAAAGTGCTTCAACACCTCGTGTGGGGTAGTAAGTGCTGTATAAATGCAATTACAATACACACAATATTTCAAAAGGAGAACGGGTATGTAGCATAAATACACAGTGGTCTCCAGGGGGAAACCAAACCTTATACTAATAAAGTGGAATGTGAACTGCAACCAAAGTCGAGACTTGACCCAGAAGACTTAGAAGAGCTGGGGACCAAGAACCCACCCAAGGTAAGTACCCAGGAACCACACGGAGGCCATGTGCAGAGTCGAAACACAGCCGCGTAATCAATGCAAGTCAATAGGGAAGTTGTGGTTGCAATATTGCAGAAAAAGGACCCTTCCCAGAGGACCCTGAAAAAACTTAGTGGAAGAAGGAAGGTTGGAGAGTCAACCCACCCTTGGATACCCCACGGAAGGTGGGTGCATAGGTGTTAAGTGATGTCAGAAACCGCTGTAGACCACAATGGAGGACTTCAGTGAAGATGCCGCTGCCAAAGAAGGTGAAAGAGTCCGGTGGAATCCAAGGGTGGATTCTTGAAGATGAGTACCTGTAAGCAGAGGGGACAGAGTCTATGCCACTCAGGAGTGACCAGGAGGCACAGACGACCAGGTGACGCTATGGAAGACCATGAGCCGTTCACCAGCTGTCCCACGTCGGAAGTCGAGAACCAGGTGGTCGGTGTCCAGCAGGAGCACCAACAGGGATACTGGCCTCAAGCTCGGTGAAAAGACAGTGCAGGCCTCGAGGGAGTTGTAGAACCTTCACCTGTCCTGCTGGGCCTTTTGAAGTCCGGAGGACGTCAGGAGCAGCAGACAGGTCATTTTGATACTATTATCATATCAACTCCAGAGCCACCAAATCTTAAAAAAGCTCATGTATTACTTTTCTTTTCCTACAGAGGATATGCAAGGTGCATGTGACTATATAAAAGACAGCAATGGTGTCATAGGCATTTAACTCTCTTGGTTTCAGCATGTAGAAGTGAAGAACAAGTTACTTACCTTTGGTAACAATATATCTGTAAGAGACATGTGTTAGTTATAGATTCCTTATCTTAGAATTACCCCAGGCGTCAGACTGGGTCTGGAGATTTTTTTTTTAGCGGTACCCCTGCGCGTCGGTCAACTCCGCGTCCGTAGTCGGCGTCGTGTTAGCCGGGATGGTGTTGCGTTGTCTATATAGACGCCGCCCTGCGTGCTGACATCCGTTCTGTCAAACTTTCCACACCAGAAGCGCAAAGCCATGCAAGACACTGACCAATGTGCGCTAAACTAGGGCCCTGCAAGGGAGTCCCTGTATCTAGGAGTCAGTTCGCAGAGCGGGGAAGATGGGTGGGGAGGTAAGGAATCTAGAACTACTAACTAGAACTATAACTATCACTAACATCGTTATTAAGGGTAAGTAACTTGTTCATCTGAAAGAGAGTGTTAGTTATAGATTTCTTACCTTAGAATAGATACCCCAGCAATACCAACCCCAGAGGAGGGTCTGCGAACTACATTCACACCAGAAAGTCCTGGAGGACAGAACGGGCAAAATAGCCGTCCCTCCGGACTTGGCTGTCCAGGCAGAAAAGTCTGGTGAACGTGTGCAAGGATGCCCACGTGGCTGCTGACAGATGTCAAGGAGTGGAACTCCGTGAGCAAGAGCAGTGGTAGCAGTCATAGCTATGTTAAATGACCACGGAGCCCCACTGGAGGTTCCTATTTCGCCAGAGCGTAGCAGATTTTTATACAAAGGACAACCCATCTAGAGATGGTCTGCTTTTGAACAGCCCGACCTTTCTTGACACCCACATAGCCAACGAAGAGTTGATCGTCCACCTGGAAATCTTTCATGTGATTAAGATAGAAAGATAGGCAAGCTTGGGTCCAGACGGTGGAGTCTCTCCTCCTCTTTGGAAAGGTGTGGAGGTGGGAAAAAGGTGGGCAAAGTAATGGTTTGTCCAATGTGAAAGAGCGTTACCACTTTGGGAAGGAACAAAGTCCTTGTCCTAAGCACCACTTTGTCAGGATGCACAGAGAAGAAAGGGGGCTTAGAAGAAAGAGCATGGAGCTCACTCACTCTGCCAATCAGAGGTGATGGCAACAAGGAAAGCTGTCTTTGGAGTGTGGAGACTGAGAGGACAGTTGTAAAGAGGCTCGAGGGGAGCACACATAAGGTAGGTTAAGACCAGGTTCAAGTCCCACTGGGGTATTACGAAAGGAGAGGGAGGAAAGAGATGAGTAATGCCCTTCAGGAATCTCTGTACAATAGGGGCCTTGAACAAAGATGGTGGATCTGGAAGCCAAAGGAAAGCAGAGATGGCCGAAAGATAGCCCTTAAGAGTGCCCAGGGCAGAGCCCTGCTGAGCCAAAGAAAGTATGAACAATAGGATCTCTGAAAGAGAGGCAGAAAGGGGATCCACAGCCTTTGCTGTGCACCATGCCACAAACTTATTTCATCGACAGGCGTATACCGTCTTAGTGGAAGGACGCCTGGCTGCCAAGATGACGTTACAGACTTTGGGAGGAAAGTCAAAAGCTGTCAACTGATGCCGCTCAATCTCCATGCAAGGTGGTGGAGTCTGGACAGATTCGGGTGAAGAACCCTCCCCGGCTGCTGCGACAGAAGATCCTCCTGAAGAGGCAGTCTGAGTGAAGGATCGATGGCCATGCTCAGGAGCTCTGGGTACCAGACTCTTCGTGCCCAGTCCCGAGCCACAAGAATAACTTTGGCCCGGTTGTGCTTGATCTTCTTCAGCACCCTAGGCAGAAGTGGTACAGGTGGAAAGGCGTACAGGAGGCTGCAGTTCCACTCGCGAAGAAAAGCGTTGAAGAGCGAATGCCACCTTGGATATTCCAACACGCAGAATTGCTGACATTGCGCGTTCTCTTCAGTAGGCGAACAGATCTAACCAAGGCTCTCCCCACCGCTGAAAGAGACCTTGCACCACCTCAGAGTGAAGACGCCATTCGTGATCTACCAGGCATGGCGCCAGAGTTCGTCAGCACTGGCTTTCAGAGAACCTGCCAGGTATTGAACCACCAGGGTCATTCCCTGATGTTCCAGCCATGTCCAGAAATGAAGAGCCTCTTGACATAGGGTCCACGACCCCACCCCGCCCTTGTCGTTGCAGTACCACTTGGCAGTGGTGTTGTCTGTGAACACCTGCACCACTGTCCCTTAGAGAGGGAAGGAATGCCTTCAGTGCCAGACAAATTGCCCAGAGCTCCAGTAGGTTGATATAGAGCCCGGACTCTGCCGGACACCAGACGCCTCTGATCTCCGCCTCTCCCAGATGGCCACCCAATCACAGGACTGACGCATCTGTCACCACTATGAGAAATGTATTTGTTGCCCAGTGCCCTCCAAGATCTACACGTAGTCAGAAAGATTGCCCTGATGCTGCTCCCACTGGAATTTCAGGTCCCACTGCAGAGCCTGCATATGCCATCTGGCATGATCTACCAGCAGGATGCAGGAGGCCATGAGGCCCAGCAGCCTCAGGGTCATTCTCACTGAAATCCGGGATAGAGGCTTAAACATCAGTATCATAGCCTGAATATCCCTCATTGAGCACCGGAGAGGGGAGGCTGTTAGCAGTCCATGAGAGAAGGGAAATAGGAACTTGGACAATAACGCTCAATCTTCTGGATATATTACATGATAATATCGTATGCGACCTAAAGAGAGCAAAGTCTTATTCTGTACTGTATGTACCTATTGTGAAGAGGATGATGATTGGAAGATGGTTGCAAATAATAAAAAAAAATTATTAAAAAAAATAAAATCATAGCCCGAGTATCCCAGACTCGCTGCCGGAAGAAAATGGTCCTGGAACATTGGCAAGGGTGGGATGAAGGGCACCCATTGCGGCACCGGGGGCAGAGCTGAGGGTGGCGCAGGAGCCGGAAGCGCTGGACCTAGTGGCGCCGGGGCCGGAGCCAAAGGCGCAGGATCCTGTGGCGCCGAAGCTGGATCCACACACAGTACCGTGGGGCCCGAAGGCGCGCCGGCGGGAGCCCAAGGCCTATAAAGGCAGTCCATGGTAACAAGAAATTCTTGCACCTGTTCGGGAGTCGCCGACGGACCCGGGTAAGGCGGGTAGGCCGTGGGACTCCCAGGCTCCAAAGGAGCCGCAGGGGCAGAACCCATGTCCCCCTCGTCCGCATCCGAGGACCGACGGGGGGCATCGGAGAGCGAACTCGCTTCTTCGACTTCTTTTTGTGCCGTCTCTTACCCGAATCCGAGTGTGAAGACTTGGAGCCCGAGGAGCGACGACTGCGGCCCCGTGAGCGTTCCCGGGGACGGTCCCTCGACCTGGAACGGCGCTGGGATGAGTGCCGGATCTCCAGCAGCTTCCGGCGCCGCTCCCTCAAGGCCTCCGGCAGGACTGGGAGTCGTGGCCGGTCTCATGGCAGTAGAGGCAAACATCGTGGGGGTCCGCCACCGACATATTACGACGGCAGGCCCCACAAGACTTAAATCCAGGCATCCCTACGTGCACCAGGGAGAAAAGGAGACAAAAAGTCTCAAAAAAGGGTAGTCAAAAAGTGACTAAGGTACGTGCTCTAACCGGATCTGCGCTTGCTGGCGCAGGAAAAGAAAGAACTGACCTCAGCAGGCATGGGTGGTGCCTAAGTAGTCTCCGTGATGTCACCTCGGCGCTTACGACGCCAGCGACGGATGTGGAGCGGCACAACGCCACCTACTGACGCGCAGGGGTACTGCTAGAAAAACTTTCTGGATCGAGTCAGATGCCTGAGGATATTCTAAGGTAAGGAATCTATCACTAATGAGTCTCTTTCAGATAGTCTAATTAATAATCAAAGGTGCTGGACATAGATATTAAATAGGTAGGTAGAGAGTATGGATCCCTGTAAGCCGTTTGTTGAGGAGGACATGATGCGATCAAGGGCAACGTTGTGAGATCTATTACTAAGACATGAGGAGAACCAATTCAGAAGTGATCTAATTATTCCACAGGAGAAGAATCTGAAGATCAGGAAGTCAAGATATATTTTAACAAATGCCAGCCTGAATTGACACTGGAGAGAGAGGGCTTGTTAGACCCTTCAACAGCCTCTTCTATGATTGCTGCATCCCCAAGGAAGAGGAGACTTGCCTGTGGGTCAGAGTGAAAAGATCTACTAGCATGTCAGACTAGAAAGCCTTCATCAACTGCAATGAGACAGGTGGTCTCAACTGTACTGCCTGCCTGGCACTAAATGATCTAGCTATCACTGTGCACATCAGCAGAAGGACCTCACATGCAGAGGGATAAAACAAATTCCTCCCACTGAAGGGGAAGCCAATGACTTTCTCCTGGGGCTCTGGTTCAAGGCCTGCAGGTTTAACTATGATTGCTTGCGCCTGAATAGACAAGTTCATGGTCCTGGCAGCCTTGTCAGTCAGGTCAGGGAACACTTTCCTGGGACATCAACGGTTTCTTGTTTGGTTCTGGCTTTTTTGGAGGGGGCTGGAGGGTTTAAATAGTGCAAACTAAACCTGAAGGTATCAGAGCACTTTACATGAGCATTAGTTGCGTTACAGACAAACATGTTCAATTTTTTTTGTAAGGCAGGTGGAGATTACGTGAGTTGCCCAGAATCACAGGATGTTGGGCGTCCCTGCCGAGGCTCGAAACCAGTTGCCCAGCTTCGAGGTCAACCGCTCTAGCCATTAGGCCACATCCTCTCCATAGGTTGAGTTTAAACATGTATTCTTCATAAACATAGTCTAAAATCAATGCCATGCACCAGTTCAGCACCCATGTTGTGTATACAGTCTGCCACCAACCATGATGGGATTGGTAGTGGGTTGTACAGAAAAAGAATGTCAGCTATTCCTTAGCTGTATGTCAGGACATATTTGGCTTCCTTATCCATGCAGGAAGACAATACCTTGCCCTTCCAAGCTGTGGTCACCAACACAACAAGCTGAGCTATAACTGCTGGGATAACTACAGACAAAGACTGAACGGTTGTTAGGAGCTAAATACTTGCTTGCAGTGCAGTCTAGAAGGGGCATCATGGAGTCTATGGACAGCACTTCAAAAGTCTTTGTCAGGCCTGCATGGTTGGGACTGTTTGGAAGGAAGTTTTCATGGTTGGTGTATAGGTACCAGAAGGGTGAAACAGGGGGAAGATTAATTGCAGTCCTGCGGATCCCTGATATCCTAGATTGAGTGTTCAGAATCAGAACCGGTAGGGTGCGAGATAAATGGCTTTTTTTGGCTAGGATTCATCCTTTCACCTCTGGAACTGCACCGGGATTAGGAGGACCTGCATCTAGGCCAGCAGCAGCGGCAGCACTGTAGGAAGAAGATGCACTGGAACTGGGCCTTAAAAGTTTGACAGGATTTTGGAGCAAGTCAGAAACTCCTAGTCTAGCTGCACTGGGTCTAATCGATCAAATGATTCTGACTCTTCCATCTTTAAGTCTACTGTTCCAGATATTGGAGGAGGAGATCCTGTCCTGAGGAAAATGTGGTTGCACTGGAGAGAAGAGGGTCAACTCCTGCTTCCCCAAGAAGTAGACCTCGAAAGATAACACAGGGGTGGTTGAGAAGGTCATGCATTCAGTCAAAATCCCAGTAGTGTGCCAAGTCCTATTTTAGACCCTCCCTTCCCCCGCACTTTAACTACTAGACAGCTATGGGCTAGCTTCGAGACAGCAGAGAGGAGGGGGCGAAAAACTGGTGCACTCCTGCACTCACCTGAGGGGTGACTAGGCCACTGAAACATACCAGAACATTAGGCAGACTGTTTCGAGAGTGCAGTAACCACTACTTACCGGTCCTAAGTTTCACAGTAGACCCATACCTCCCACACCCAGACAAATGAGTAGCTTGCTAATGGATTAATGATCGACAAATTGCTGCTCTTCATGTAAAATGTTGCCTGTCTCACACCCTCCGACCACGACTCCCAGCACACATCCTGTCCTGGGACTATCTGAAACCAATTGTACTTCACTGTACTCTGCTCCTAACCGGGCTGCACAAACTTGGACATAGCTGCATCTCGAAACTGAACCTTTCTGCACGTAGCCTGTGTCTCCGCTGCTTGCTAGAGCAGGTGCTGGCTCTGCTCAGGAGGAAGCTAGACTGCTGATGCTAAAGGAAAAGCCTTCCCCCCAGTTGTGGCCGCTGGTGCCGACAATGATGCCTGTTTCCCTGACAGAGCCTGCCTGGGTGGGGAGTGTTAGGGCGTGGCTGCCCGCTTCCCATGCACGCAGGAGCACCCCTAGGCGGAGGTTATGTGCGTGGCAGCTGCAGGGGTGCCAGGAGATGATGTGTGGCTGAAAAGGAAGGAACCCTTCACATTGGGAGCAATAGCACTCCTAATGTGTAACAGACCGGTCACCCACTGAAACCAAAATACAAAAAGTAGTGCCAAAACCATGGCTAAAAAAAAGGCCGCTGCGCAAGTAAAGAGTAGTTGGCCAGTGCTCTCGGGGAGGGATCAGCTGTGGAAAGGGCATGAGGTATGCATGCCCTTGACGTATGGGGATACCACAAAATGGAGCGACAATGGTGCCAGCAAATGGGAAGGCTATGGGTGGGCTGAATCCCAGAATGTAGATACAACATTTCTCGGTTCGAAACAGCGCATGTGAGCCGTCTAGAGTGGAGACCTAAAAATGGGGATCCAATTAAAGATTAGCTGAGAACGTTAATCCTAGATATTTATAAGATACTACCTGCTGTTGTTTCATCTTTCCAACCCCAGAAGATCCATTTTTGGTCTCGCCTACCAGACAGCACAAGTCCTACCAGACAGTAAAAGTCCTTTTGCAGGCTTACAAAAGAAATCACAGGAGGATTACAGCCCATTCACTGCTTATCACCAGTTGGCTTTGTAACTCTTATCAGCTTGCTTCTTATTCAATGGCTTGCCTTCTTCTTGGGTCTGTCCCTTTCTGCCTACACTCCATTCACTGCTTACCTTTGGTTGGCTTTGTCACTCATTTGCTTGCTTCTTATTCAATGGCTTGCCTTCCTCTTCTTTTGTTTGTTCCTCCCCTGGAACACAGACTCTTTACCATCCTATTAATTGACTGACTTAAATTGTTCTACTGTTCACTTTTAGGGAACTACTTTTTTCGTCCTGGATAGGCGCTCAATAAAAGTGCATGCGTTTTCCAGCTCTGCCTTGTGTGTTTTTCCCCCTCAAAATACCTGCTCAAGCACCAATTGCTTCTCCCTCCCTTGCATGCTTCTCCCCTCTCAAACGTCCCAGCATCCCAAGTTCAATGTTGCTCTCTCAGTGCTGTGCTCTCCATCATGCATTGCTTTTCCCCTGCTTACTCAACTGGGTTTATTTTTCTGCTAACCTCCCTGTTGCTTACCCCTCCTGTTCATCCTTTGCTTCCTCCAGCCTTATGATCCTTGTATTTTTTAAATTTACAAGGAGGGCTGGACACCACACTGTTGTTGGTCCCGCTGCCTTAAAAAAGCACTTTCATGCTTGTAAAATGTAATTTATTTTTAATTTACTGACCCATCTTGGATTGCAAAATCAAAAAATGCCACCAGCATTATTTTGTAGTTCTTGCTTGCATGGTAATGCATACACACGTGTACAAAATAACATGGTCATCAGCTGCATCTCACACCTTCTTTTACCACCCCCCTTTTTGTTTTGACCAATGCTGCATAGCACTGGCAAGCAAGGATGCCAAAGCCAAATAGGAGTAAAAGGCGAGGCCTACTGGCTTTGCAAATGCTTGTTTTCAAAACTCAAGACTTTTGCCATTTCAGTGTTAATTACCAATCCATTTCTAACCTGGCCAGCACACATCCTTACTTTAAATCACTGCACACTTTAATACGATGAGTCTGTCTTCTCTAATCACATTTACGCAGGACCAAATTATGATATGCAATCTCTGAATTAATGGCAATAATCATTTTGGTATTCCCCACCCACTCAACTTCTACCATAGTATTTCAAGGTCTAATAAGAAGAATGCAGATTAAAAATCCACAAAGCAACAATTTAGTGATTCACACACTTTAAAAATCTATTTAACCAAACCTCCTCCTCCTGGTCTATGTTTAAATGATTGTGGCAAAATCTTATTTGTTCGTAGGGTAGGTAGAATAAGCCAGTTCTGAAGATGCTTTAAAAATTATACTTGTGTATATTTACTCTATCGCAGCAAATAAAGAGATGATACTGTAAACTGCAGGTCCATCTATTGGCTTTTTTTGTATTGCTTTTATAAGGGCCTCACAGCATGGGTCTGATTCACACAGGAAAACTTAGACCTGAAGCCTAATTTTAGACCTAAAGTTTAAGTGTAGACCTAAAATCTAACTTTAGACCCATAATCTAACTTTAGACCTAAAGTCTAACTTTAGACTGAAATATAACATTAGACCTAAAGTCTAAGTTTAGACATCGGGTCTAAACCTAAGACTTCAGGTAGTTCTCCTATTCAAGCTTTTCAGGGATTCCCCTATTCAAGTTCCACAGCAACATTAATATTGTGAAACACAGTTGGACAATTACACAAAACAGAGAATAATGATGATGATTAATGATGAAGCTCCAATAGTTGTATTTGGATACAGTCAGACTTGGCGTCAACGTTTCAGTCTCAGTTGTACTAAGTCCACGAGACCATCCTCTGGACAATCAGATTTTGAATTTACATGGAGTCTTCGTCATTTCCCATCTTACTGGATCTTCATCATTATAGATTCATCATGTATGGTGGACTATTTGTTTAGGATGGAACTTCTGAGACATTAATCTCTTTTTGTGTAATTGTTCAAATGTGTTTCATAATATTTATGTTGCTGTGGAAATCCATGATATGCACCCTGTACAACTTTAGTCATTACAAAGATGCTTTTTCTATAATTGTTCTAGTTTGAGCCAGATGTCAAGTTACTTACCTTCAGTACTGCCTTATCCATATAAGCCCTCCCCTGATGCGATGATGTCGGTTTCTTTTGTTACTATTATTGCGCCAACAACGCGAAGCCACCTAGAGAAACAGTCTCTGGAAACAGTGAGCCAAAAAAGGACAAGCATTGGCATAGCCAATAGGTCTCGCTTTTGGGACCTTATAAGTATTTAGTTATGCAGCACAATATTCTTGGTGCAACAACATCAACTGTTGCATGGCTAAACACTTATAAGTTCCCAAAGTCGAGATATATTGGCTATGCAAATGCTTGTTCTAGGCTTTTGAGCACCTCTGCTGTTATCATGGAGGTTTGACCCTCAATCAAATTGCATTGATTTTAATAACCAGTCAAGCACAGCTCCGGGTCAGGTGGCTCCTATAAAGGTTACATCTTTTCAAACCATCAGCGCCCAGGTTTAAATATTCACACACTCAATCCAAGTGAGCAATTAAGCATTTGGAACAACTGTGACAGGCCAAGTAAGACTCAGTATAATGTTACACAGCGGGATTTTGAAAGGGAGATTCAGCTTGAATAGTCGAGGGCAAATGGGAATCTGAGCGAGTTTATAAATTTGTTCAGAAATTTAGCAACCTAAAATATGCTGAGAAAGCGCTCATTTATTCTGTGGAACTAATAACTCTCTCTCTATTTTTCAGAGAAGAGATCCAGGACATATGGCACCTTCACACACCCAAAAAAGGACAAGCATTGGCATAGCCAATAGGTCTCGCTTTTGGGACCTTATAAGTATTTAGTTATGCAGCACAATATTCTTGGTGCAACAACATCAACTGTTGCATGGCTAAACACTTATAAGGTCCCAAAGGCGAGATATATTGGCTATGCAAATGCTTGTTCTAGGCTTTTGAGCACCTCTGCTGTTATCATGGAGGTTTGACCCTCAATCAAATTGCATTGATTTTAATAACCAGTCAAGCACAGCTCCGGGTCAGGTGGCTCCTATAAAGGTTACATCTTATCAAAACCATCGGCGCCCAGGTTTAAATATTCACTCACTCAATCCAAGTGAGCAATTAAGCATTTGGAACAACTGTGACAGGCCAAGTAAGACTCAGTATAATGTTACACTGCGGGATTTTGAAAGGGAGATTCAGCTTGAATAGTCGAGGGCAAATGGGAATCTGAGCGAGTTTATAAAATTGTTCAGAAATTTAGCAACCTAAAATATGCTGAGAAAGCGCTCATTTATTCTGTGGAACTAATAACTCTCTCTCTATTTTTCAGAGAAGAGATCCAGGACATATGGCACCTTCACACACCCTGTTGCCTGCCTTTTGGAATTGTCTCTGCCTAAACCAGCGATGGTTAATATACCAAATGAGTCTACTCCTTTATTGATTTGAACTCAGTTACTTAACACAGTTGGCCAAAAGATCCGTGTCTGGCTAGAATTGTTGATCAATTTGCCATCTCTCTGGCACCTGCAACTAAAGAGTTGGTTAATTCTGCCTAAGATGTTGCTAGGGCTCCAACAGAGTGGAAACGATCCTGTGTGCTCCCATTATTGGAGAATCCTTCCTAGGATACCACGTTTTGCCAATTACAATCCCATTTTTCTTCTCACTTTTTTGTCTAAATTTGCTGAGGAGCAGGAAAATGCTCACTTTTCGATATTCTTGCCATCAAAATCCACTCGTCACTACACAGGGAGGCTTTCGTTAAGTCCACGGCAACAAAGTTTCCTTCATCTCAGAGGGCGTTTTACACTAGTCCCCAGCCTGGTGTCCAGATTCTTTAGGGTCTTTTCCTATTGCTACTCCTTTTGCAAAAAATCTTGGTGTCTATTTTGAGGACATACTTTCTTTTAAACCCCAGACTGTGAAGGTTGCTTCAACGTATTTGTTACCTCTGAAGATCTTGAAAAATTAACTTCTTCTCTTATCTGAGCACTTCCGCTTTATCATCATTCAGGGTATTGTGGGCTCTTGCCTGGACTATATGAATAAAAGACACACAATCGATGGACGGAATGCAGAACAAATCAAAACATTCACCCCCAGTCAAGAGATGTGGGTTAAATCCATCATTCTTTTGCTCACCATGCCACTCCAGTTTAGACCTGGCTATATGCAAATCAGTCTTGACCCTGTGCCTCATGGGAACAGTCTAGCCCGAACTGCCAAGCCAGGTCCTCCCTGGCCGAAAACACGCATCCTAGGACCGGTTTCGGGGTTTCATCCCTCTTCAGCCAGGATAGCTTGATTCCAGTGGCACAGTGAGCCCAGGACTCACGTCTGAGCATACCTGGCGCACTTGGGCGAGAAAGCAAAACACACACAATCGATGGACAGAATGCAGAACAAATCAAAACATTCACCCCCAGTCAAGAGATGTGGGTTAAATCCATCATTCTTTTGCTCACCATGCCACCCCAGTTTAGACCTGGCTTTATGCAAATCAGTCTTGACCCTGTGCCTCATGGGAACAGTCCAGCCCGAACTGCCAAGCCAGGTCCTCCCTGGACCAGAAACAAGCATACTAGGACCGGTTTCGGGGTTTCACCCCTCTTCAGCCAGGATAGCTTGATTCCAGTGGCACAGTGAGCCCAGGACTCACGTCTGAGCATACCTGGCGCACTTGGGCGAGAAAGCAAAACACACACAATCGATGGACAGAATGCAGAACAAATCAAAACATTCACCCCCAGTCAAGAGATGTGGGTTAAATCCATCATTCTTTTGCTCACCATGCCACCCCAGTTTAGACCTGGCTATATGCAAATCAGTCTTGACCCTGTGCCTCATGGGAACAGTCCAGCCCGAACTGCCAAGCCAGGTCCTCCCTGGCCGAAAACACGCATCCTAGGACCGGTTTCGGGGTTTCATCCCTCTTCAGCCAGGATAGCTTGATTCCAGTGGCACAGTGAGCCCAGGACTCACGTCTGAGCATACCTGGCGCACTTGGGCGAGAAAGCAAAACACACACAATCGATGGACAGAATGCAGAACAAATCAAAACATTCACCCCCAGTCAAGAGATGTGGGTTAAATCCATCATTCTTTAGCTCACCATGCCACCCCAGTTTAGACCTGGCTTTATGCAAATCAGTCTTGACCCTGTGCCTCATGGGAACAGTCCAGCCCGAACTGCCAAGCCAGGTCCTCCCTGGACCAGAAACAAGCATACTAGGACCGGTTTCGGGGTTTCACCCCTCTTCAGCCAGGATAGCTTGATTCCAGTGGCACAGTGAGCCCAGGACTCACGGCTGAGCATACCTGGCGCACTTAGGGCGAGAAAGCAAAAGACACACAATCGATGGACGGAATGCAGAACAAATCAAAACATTCACCCCCAGTCAAGAGATCTGGGTTACATCCTTTGCTCACCATGCCACCCCAGTTTTTGGACTATATGAATGTCCTATATATCGTGAGATGCCTGCCGCTACCACTCATCCCTTCCAATTGACTCAAAATGCAGCGTTAAGATTTATTTTCAAACTCTACCGCTTTACTTCTATTTCCACACATAAAGCAGCTTCATTTGTTGCCCAGTCATAAGTGTGCCATGTTCAAGAGTCCTTTCCTGTGTTTTACAGCATTGCATAATAACCCTCAATTTTTCCAAAATATGTTTACTGCTCATCTCCCTTGATGCATTCAGTGTTCTTCTCAGGATTCCCTGCTCCACGTAACTAGGATAAAAAAATTGCCGTTTCCTATGAAGTAGTGGGACTTTGGAATTTGCTACCATTGGACCTTCAGGGAAGAAGGTGCTACCCCAAGTTCAGGAAGAGAACTTAAAGCCTGGATACTGAAATTGAAAAGTTTTAGGTCTTAAAGTGGTAATTTGCACCATAACGCTGCATAACATTCAGGACATGAAGAACCATGCAGTGAATTGGTTTGCAAAGCTACTCTTCACAGATCTTTACGCTCACTCACAATCATTTTCTCCATTATTAGGCAGTCATGTTGCATTTTCATTCATCTTTCGTATTTTTTATCTGAAGTTCAGTTAAAAATAAATACGAAAAATGAAAAATGAAACTTTAGTTCAGTTACTGAACTAAGGTTTTATTTTTCATCACTGCTGCTAACTTTAGGGCTACCACCTATTCGGTACTGGCATCCCTCCTGGCAGTTCTGAGAAATTGCTGAAGCCATGGCCTTGGCAAGAAGTTGCTATTGTGCTTAAAGCCATCTGGAGAGACACCATTGGGGATAAGTGATTGCTGTCCTCTGCTGTGCAGCAGTCTGAGCAGGAGCATTGCGCAGTAAAGGCTACACCAAGGACAAGAGATCTTCACATACAAAAGGGAGGGCAGTCACACAATTATCCTGTAAAAGCACAAAATGACCAGGGAAATGTATTTGCCGGACAATACCCACACTTTAAGCATATTTTTATTTGCAGATATATAAAAAAAACTATCTAACTTTACTCCTTCATATGTGGCCCAAGAAGTCAACGGAAAATTTAATGAAAGTGCAAAGCGGAGTGCTTTGGGAAATGTAATACTCACAATCTGATGCCTATCTACAAGAAGCAAGTAACCTGCCTAACACTTTGGGAAGACCATTTTATGCACTTGTGCGTCCAAGAGGCATTATTATTCTTATTGGTTCCAGTGACACAGTCAGAACGGTGCCCAGGTCAGGGCAAAACACACAAAAGGTATGTTTCTGGGTATCCAACTGTTGATATGGTTTTCATCCCACAATATAAATCTCTCTTCCGACAGCTTTTACAAGAGGACGATGCACCAGTCAAATGTTGGAAATGAAGTATTAAAAAAATTAATTTAAATAGCAGGTAAGTGAAAGACACACCCTAAAGAGCTTTCCCTCAAATTCGGAAACCTCCTACTTCAAGAGTCGTTGAAGATTTCTCCGATTCTGAAGAGACTAATTTGATATCACAGCACAAACATACAGTCGCTGTCACATGTAGACATCACTGGCTCTGAGTGAGGTAAGTATTGATGGTTAAGGACTCACGATCCCACTACCCCCCTGCACCCCAAAGCTATGCATTCTGGTACAAAGGCTCAAGTCACTACCCTCATGTAGACAGCAACAACCATCGTTAATGGACTACGAACAAATGTAAAACTAGGGACATCCTTACACATGTGCGGAAAGGTCACAATTCGCCACGGAGGAACTGTCCAAACACAAACTCCGACATGTGAGGCGTTGACAAAATGGAACAGTGTTGAAGACTTTCATCTAAGAAAGATAATCTCTCCTGCAAAGAGGCCATAAGCACAGATACAAGATCTTACAAGGGCCCCAAATGAGGAGAGAATGGGCCTAGTACCTCGAAGATTAGGCATGTTTGTTCACAGGGCCTACTCCCTTGGATATGCTGAACTTTAAGGCATTTAAAGAGCTAGCTGTGAGCAGGTGTGGACTGGCCTGTAGGGCAATCTGGCTGTGGCATCAGTGTTTGTGGCATCATAAAACATGTCAAAGTATTAACGTGCCTGCTGCAAAGCACTGCGTGCGCCCAGCCTATTAACATTTTTCATTTCTCATCCAGAGTAAAATGGTGCATCAGCTTGAAGTTTCGCGGAGAACAGCAGACGTGGAATAGCAGGGCCCATGAAGTGAGGAGAACCCGAATGATAAAATGAGTACAACGTGGATGCTATTATCTAATCGAAGCAAGATTGACGGTCCAAAAAACACCTCTTGTCACTAGAAGTGCAGGGACGAGTCAATGTTTGTTTTTATCTTTTTGCTAGGGAAGGAACATAGGGGCACATGCATCAACAATGCCATTTGCGATTCCTTATTAGCGAAAAATAAGGAATCGCTAATAAGGAATAGCAAAAGGCTATGCATGTAGGAATCGCTATTCAAATAGCGATTCCTTAACTTTCCTTAATTGCTACTAGCAAATTGCGAGTAGCAATTAAGGAATGCCATCCCAATCATTCCTATGGGCCTCCAGGCCCATAGGAATGAATTGGAGATTGCATGAGCAAATAGCGAGTACCAGTAGGTTCTCACTAATTGCTCATGCAATTTCAAGGGTGCAAGGGTGTCAAAATTACACCCTATTGCACCCCTGAAATTGATATGTGCACATATGTTGCACACACACATGCTCTAAGGGCATGTGTGTGTGCAACATGAAACTTTGAAAAATGCACAAAAGTGCATTTTTCAAACTTTTAGCAAATTACCATGCAGTTCATCTTCATGGAAATTTGCTCCCCCTATTAGCGAATTCGCTAATTTTTTAACTTTCATGCATTGCATTTAAGGAATCCCAAATTGAGATTCCTTAAATTAAGGAATCTCAATTTGGGATTCCTTAAATGCTATCGCTATTTAAGGAATCGCTATTTAAGGATTCCTTAAATAGCGATTTTTGCTTTTGGGTTGATGCATTGGGATTGGGTATTTTTAACTCTATACCGGGAGCTATTAGCGAATCAGTATTTTACCGACTGGATTTTGGCTTGATGCATGAGGCTGATAGTGAATACTGGTACAAGCATTGCATACAGCAAACACAAATAAGTGATGAGTTTGACCCGCTAACAAACCAAGGAAGCATGTATTAAAAAGTTCAGAGTAGCCCTATTTTCAAACGTGGTCACTTTTAAATTCGCCAACTGGGGCCACTATTTTCTGGTGCCCATGTTCTGCCCGAGTCCACACCTGGCTGTGAGAGCATACGTTTTGGCTCGTTTGGGCTTCATGCGAGAGTAGGCTTCGTCTACCAGCTCCTATCTATTCCTGTTAACTTGGCAGAACTCATCTCTTGGGCGACACCCACCCTGTCGTTCACCACCACATAATAAAGACAGGATATATATGCTGCATGCACTACGTCTGGAGAAAATAATTTCAGCCGTAACACGATGAACTATTAAACGAGATCTTTCTGAAAACATTACATTGGGATTTTCATTTCTACAAAGAATATATCCCTATTTATTATGTCTAAATATTATTCACAAACTCACCAACGGGAACATTACATGACCGACTGGTCCAGCAGCTGCCATTAAGACACCTTTCACAGTGTGGTCAGATGTGCTCATACAAGAGAGCAACATTAACAGACGCAGTCACATCAAATTTGTGGCGTTTTCCATTTTAAATACTTGGAGTTAGTGGTCAGCTTGCTAGGAACAGACTAGCAGAAAAACTGAGTTTACCAATTAATGGATTTGGCACACGGAGCTGCAACTGGGGTTTGTCAGTTCACCACTCTTGCCCCTCAGCAGCTCTGACAAGAAAAAAACAAGCGCGCGCACGCCTTGCGCTAAAAGTAAAAAAAAAACAAGTGGCGGCAAAAGTGAAAACGTTTCCCTTGCAGGAGCGAGCAGCGCCAGGAGTGATAATTGCTAACACATGGCACCAAAGCTCGCTCCCGCAAGGGAATCACCAGACGTGCACGCGTTGCCATTGAAAGCAATGCAACGCAAGCACGTTTTTGGGGACAAAAGCGGGACGATTCCAAGAGGTCCCCCCTATGCAGCTGCAAACTGACCTAACCAAAGATATTGAAGCAGGAGAAGCCAGTTCAATAGATAGAAAGGGACCACGTTATATGAAAATGATAGGTGAAACAAGATGCTCACTGAGAAGACTGATCTCCAAGAAGAACTTTGGAAAACACGTAGGGAGTAGAAAGCTTTAAGATCTTAAGAACACGGTATACAACCAGTAAAGAGGCAGCCCCAAAGGGAATGCAACCTAGGACCAGGGAACGCAAAGGGACCAAGGACAATAGTTTATAGATTCCAAGCTCAAAACCAAATGGCAGGAGCATACACAGCGTGCTCAGCTGCAGCAACACATACAGTGAATAAGAAGCACCCATCGATCGTCGAGGAAACTATCCTGAGAAACAGATTTAGAAAAAAAAAAACTCCAATGATAGAAGGTTGGAGAAAAGAGAAAGAGAACAGTGAATGCTGAAGGGAGTCGCTAGAAAAAAAACAAGAATGGTAAAAATAAACAAGTCTTACATTGAGAACCTTGAAGGTATAGAAGGCATCCTCCGAAATAATGTAACGGAGATGCTCACTGAAGAGAAGGAACAGACAAGTACAACCAAGAAGACTAAACCAGGTCACCAAGAAGGGTGTAGGTAAAAGTATAGAAGGCCACACGACCATATGTGCACAGTATATTATATATATATATATATATATACCCGCATCGTTGCCAGGACGGCTTCGTGTGTACAGCGGGAGGCGGTGTTGGCGTGTCAGCAGTGCATAGGAGTGGCGGACAGTGATGCAGTGTTTTCACCAACCCACATGGGATCAACTTTGTTTTATTTTTCGCACTCTCAACAGGCTCACAGGAGTTTTACCAAGAGACTACCAAGACCACAAGGCCATGGGAATGGCTCCGCCCACTGGGGCATGGTCCGTTGATAAAATGGAAGTCATAGACACTGCTGAGTGATTGCGACAAGATTGCCACTGACGAAGAGAACCTTGTTCTTGAAACGCGTATGGTGCGATTTAAAGACTTGATGGACATTGCTTTCCCTGTTGTCTGCCTGCAAGCTGCCACTAATAAAAGCCAAGATTCACACGTACCTGTCGGCTGCTCTCATTGGGGCTACCTCATTGTTCTGGATATGGATATGGATATGGATATATATATATATATATATATGAGATGAAGTCGTCCAACAGGCACACTGGTACACCGGCAAAAAGGACGAAGCGAACCCGTTGACTGGTGCTCAATATTTTATTTTTCACTGCCCGACACCATCACCACCATGACGCGTTTCAGCCCACGTGGGGCCTTGATCACATGACACGCAAAGGAAATACAATTGAATTTAAAGTGCACAGTGCATGACGTCTTTCCTGAGATGCAATAGACATAGAAAGAGTGTACAAATCTGATTCAATGTTGAAACAGAGACACGTTAAGAATACCATTACTATATGTAAAATACATCAGATAGAATGGATGGACACCTTAAAATTATCAAGTGCAGCAACGTTACTACCTGACAAATATTGCATGGGTTTAAAAATTAATTAATTCATTAATTAACACAAAATCAGACAATACTTATAAATACACTTAAATAATTTAAATACATTATATAAATATATAAATACATTGTAATAAATATATAAATATATAAATAAATAAATAGATAAATGCTAAGAGTAAAAAAGTCATTTGTCCAAGTTATAATATAGTGTTAAAGTAGACCCATTGTCTGCAAGGTGCCTAGTGTCTGACCAAACCTAGTCTTTACAGGGGGAGAAGGGGACAATTAAGCCCAAGTGGGCCCTCTCTTATTTTAACCCTGGAATGGATCAAAGGTTCTATGTGCAAATATACGCAGAAAGACTTAAAAGAGATAAAAAAAATAGTGCAAACCCAATGTGAATGGAATTGTGAATTAAAATATCATTGTGTGTAAAACAAATTTTTTATTTTTTAAGAGAGGTAGATGCAGTAAGTACGGAAGACTATGACATTGCCTAATGTAGATAGGTATAAAAATCCTCACTAGCGTTGAGTCCATTTGGGGTTTTACAGTCCAAAAGAACAATGTGCCTAGTTTCAAGTTTACGTAAAATTGACTCACGATCCCCACCCCTTCTCTGAGGTGGGACTGAGTCAATGATAAAATATTTGAGGCCTACGGGTTTTTTTTCGTGTAGTGCCTCAAAATGTCTCGCCACAGGATATGCGATGTCCCCATTGGAAATGGCACGTATGTGCTGAAGTATTCTCTTGTGGACCTGAAGTTTAGTACTTCCCACGTACCGTAGGCCACAAGGACACTCCAGCACATACACCGCGTATTCAGTTTTGCAGTTTAATTTGTTGCGAATACGGGTAGGTGTGTTGCTGAGAGGTGTCATATACTCAGTTTTGTTCACACCATACCTGCAAGCTTTACAAACTGAACATTTGAGGAACCCTTTACTGCTGCCAAGCCAAGAGGTGTTAACTCTAACCTCAGGACTACTTGAGACTAGGAAATTACACATAGATTTAGCCTTCCTGTATGTAATACAAGGGGAGTGAGTCATGAGTTGGCCTATCACAGGATCATTGGTAATTAGGGCCCAATTCTTTTGGACAATTTTGCGTATACTCTGATGCTGAGTATTGTAGGTGAGGATCAGGCGGGTTGCCTGCAAATCATTAGACTCATTGTTCTTAGTGTCTTTTATATACGGTGTGACCAAAAGACTGCTGGACTTATTTGCTTTACAGATTGCTTTATCAAGCAAATCGGGGAGGTACCCTCTTTTCAAAAATCTTTCTTTGCAATTTTTCTGAGCCTCGAAACAATCCTGATCAATACTACAAATTCTTCTAATACGGAGCATTTCGCCGTATGGAATGCTTTTGATCAGGTGTGCAGGATGGTGACTCGAGGCATGTAGCAGAGCATTACCAGCTGTGGGTTTACGATACATCCTAGTTTGTAATGTGTTCTGTTGGATGTATATTTCCACATCAAGAAAGTAGATAGTGCTACTGCTAATCTGACTTGTGAAATGTAGATTGAAATCATTTTCATTAATGTCAGAAATAAATTGTACGGCATCAGTCATGGTACCATCCCAAATGATTAAAAGGTCATCAATATACCTGAACCAATTTACCACATTATTGGACATGACATCAGGAAATGTAGGTAAGAGGACCTGTTCCTCCCAGTAGCCCATATGGAGGCAGGCATAGCTTGGCGAGAAACAGGCCCCCATAGCCACGCCCCTCACCTGATGGAACACTTGACTAGAGAACAAAAAGAAATTATTTTCCAAACATGATTTGATCATAGATAATAACATTTTGTTATGATCACAAAAGTTCATCGATCGCGTGTTCAGGTAATATTCAATTGCTCTCAGACCATCTCTGTGGTAAATGCTGGTGTATAGGGATGATACAACCATATATATATATATATTTATTTTTAACTTTACACCTAACTCCGGTTACGGGATACGTTAGGCTGATTCGCGGGCGGTCAAGAACTAAGTTCAGATCCACAGAAGAGGAAGAGTAATTTTTTATTGCAATTCCAAGTAATGAATCAAGATCGGACAGAGTTTTTCCAGCAACAAGGGGGCCAGAGGGGAAGGAGACGAGGCGGAAGAGGAAGAAACAAGCTAAAAACAGGAGGAAGAAACAAAGAGAAATTGCCTGTGGGAATGATAACAAGGGGCAGCAAGATCAAAATATGAGAGTGATTAATCTTTCTCAAAGAACTCTTTCCGCTCAGGAAATGGAGGTCCTCGCATTAGGTCTGTCCTTTTGCCCATCTATGAACCTTAATTACACACAGACAAGAATTGATTTGTTTTATTTTTCACGAAAATTGAAATTGAAAAAATAGTTTGTAACACGTCCTAACAATAATGTGACTGCAAGGGAATCAGATGCAGTCAGCAATCTTAACATCGATGATATTGAAACTCTCCATGCTTTATCTTCCTTGGAAGGGAACGATTTAGTGAGAGAAGAATTGTTAGTTAATTGTGAAATTGATTTAGGGGTAAATCCAACCAGCAGTTGCAAGCCTAAGTCCAGATTTTTGCCCAACATTGTATGTAACGCAGTAGAAGTTTTTGAAAAAGGAGTATTGTCTGATCTTAAAAAGTTGAGACATAAGAAAATTCCAGGCAATAGAAAGAGTCTTTCTTTTGACCAGATGAAGGCAGTGGGCAATCTAAAGAATGATAACCAAATTGTGATACGCCAGTCAGACAAGGGTGGGAATGTGGTTGTGCTAGACAGAGAGAAATATCTAACCGAGGGTGTCAGACAATTGAGTGACACCACATGCTATAACATCTCCACCTTTGCTGAGATTGGAGAGTCCAATAAGAAGTTTGGCACCTTGTTGATGGAGTGGAAAGAGAAAGGTTTTTCTTGAGTGGGAAGAATACAACTATCTAAAATGTGAACATCGAAGGACCCCCATTCTTTATTACCCAAACTCCACAAAAATGCGGTAAATCCTCCGGGGAGACCCATAGTTTCTTCAATGGGATCCCTGCTTGAAAATACCTCACGTTTTATCGACCACTATTTGAGACCGTTTGTGGTAGCCCTCCCTGCATACCTCAAAGACATCACCCATTTTTTAACTATCATTGATGGCATCTATTGGGAACCCACTTATATTCTTGTCACTTTAGATGTATGTAGCCGCTACACCAGTATCCAGCATGACCTTGGAATACAGGCTGTAAAACACTTCCTGAAAACTAGGTCTATCTCCCTACTACACCATTTGGAGATGTTGGTTGACATGATTTATTTTTGTCTAACCAACAATTTTTTCATGTTCGATGATTCAGTGTACAGGCAGTCACGGGGCACTGCGACGGGCACCTGCTTCGCCCCCAGTTACGCCAATCTTTTCATGGGCTGGTGGGAGGAGCAGGTGTCCACGCAAATGGAAGAATTTGAGAACAATGTAGTCCTGTGGCTGCGGTACATTGACATCTTTATGGTGTGGAATGGTAATGCTGAAGCAGCTAAGAACTTTGTGAGTAAATTGAATATGAACAAATGCAATCTTGTGTTCACTGAACAGATAAGCAATACATCCATTGAATTTTTGGATGTTTTGGTGGAAATTCAAGGAGAAACAGTGGCAACAAGTCAATTCCGAAAAAAGACATCAGGGAATAGCATACTCAGTGCTAGAAGCTCACATCCCCGTAATCTCGTTGACAGAATCCCCTATGGGGAGCTGTTACGAGCTACTAGAAATGCATTACTACACCCTAGCAGACAAGAAACTAATGAGGAGACTGTAAGATTTGTGACCACTTTTTCAGGACAGGCTTATGAGATCAGAAAGATATTCAACAAGCATTGGCATGTACTTTCTACTGATGCACATTTTAAACCGTTTGTATCGAGTAACCCCCAAATTACCTTCAGAAAAAGTCGATCTTTGAGGGATGATTTGAGTTTTAATCATGTGACATTAGGCACGAACACAAAACAGATTAAATCAGGGTTTAGATGTCGCAAAAAGTGCAAAGCATGTCGTAAAAGCATGGATTGTTGTACATTAACTATTCCCAAAACAAACAGGGAATTTACGATCCGTAAGCCTTTGACATGCAATTCCATGTATTGTGTATATGTATTGATCTGCCCGTGCAATGAATGGTATGTGGGCAGCACAATACATCGTGCAAAGAAGCGAGTATTGGAGCATGTCCGGGCTATCAGAAATAATAACAGCCAGTACCCAGTAGCTCGCCATTTTTATGATGAGCATTTTCAAAATGAACATCTTCTGAGAATGGTGGTGATCGATGCAATTGTTATGGGTGTTAGAGGTGGGAATCGGGAATTATCCCTGCGCAAATTCGAGTCTAAATATATCATTGAGTTCGATTGTATGACCCCTAATGGCTTGAATTCAAGTGAGGAATTGGCTGTTCACCTGATAGATTGAAAAGTGTATATGTAAAAATAGTACGCGGTGTTCAAACTTTCTGTGATTTTAATTATTTTAATCTTTTTTGATTTTTTAGGTATGAAATGGCATCTTGTTGATCTTGGCGCTACAATGAACTGGATAGGTTGGTTTTGTTTTCCAGTCAAGTGTTTTACTTATATGGGACAATTGATTTGAGCAGTAGCATGATTTGTGACTGTTTGCCCATTGGGGTGAGACGCAATACAGCGATTATTTACACCAATATAGAAAAGGAGAGGTGATTATGCCCACAAGGGCGTCATTGTCAGAATCATGTGTTATTACGTATTGTTATGGCAGTTATGATATTTTATTTTTATTGAGCTAATTTGTCTCTATTTGCAAAGATACATTTGTCAGTTTGACTGCTATTAAGCTCGAATCTTGCTCCAAGGATTATCGCACTAGCGACGAACATTATGTAAACATGAAGATTGGACAAATGGGCAATATTTATTTAAATATTGTAAATATTATTATCACATATTATTTCATGTAATATGAACTTGAGATACAATTTATTTCTGTACTCATATGATTTCATGAAAATTGCAATGAAATTTGTATATATTATCATTGGATTGAGAACTTTAAAGATGGCATGCCAATTTGCAAGTAGATGCCTCACTGATGTGGTGGTAGTCCTATGTCTATGTTAGACACTGGTTAAAACTAGTCACTGTTTTGCTGTAACCTTGAAACGTGACACAAGGCGCAAGCTGAAACGCATTGTTTCCTGCAATTAAATGTTTCACAAGCATACGTGGAGTGTCCGAGTACGTCTGTTGGAGGAGCAGAACGGAGTGAATATTATATATATATATATATATAAACATAGAATTCCAGTAGATACACCAGGCATACAGGGTAAGCGAAAGTATATTCACTCCACCGAAGGTAACCCATGTCCTCCGCCACTGAGCAGGAGTATGAAAAGTGGAGGAATGAAGGGTATTCCAAGAACAAAGGTAAGCAAGGATGGACAGAGATAATATATCCTACCGTTGTAAAGAAGTTACAACAGTAATCAAGGTTGAGTAAGAACGACAAGGCTGGAAAACAGCAATACAATGCCACCTAAGAGTAGGAAGTGGAGGGTATTGGCCACTGCAGGAAAGCAAGGGCAACCGTACAAGAACCAATGCCACCGACAAAGGAAGAGTGCCGCAGGCGGCAAGAGGTGGAATGAAGAATAAACAGCAGATGGGAGTCCACCATGAGGAAGAAGACCACCAGGGTGAAACAAAAGGGCTGGTGGAGACTAAGAGCAACACTTAGTTGATGTGGACAATCACACATTGTCCAACCCATGGAGGCTTGGGAAATAGGTGAGAAACCTCAACAATGCTGCATGGAAACTTCAGAAACAGGTAATTAACCAAACCAAATCCCTAGATGAAAAGTGAGAGTACAGAGTATAAGGGGAACAAAGCCCAGGAAGGAGGGGGGGTGGGGTTAGGGGACAACATTGGAGGACAGTGCATAAGCAGACGATAGAATATGCCCAAAGAAAAACAATGAAATATCCCCACAAAAAAAGGGGTTGGGGGGTTAATGGAACTTCTCCCAAGGGAGGAGAGAAAAAGGAGAAAGTAGTCTGCCACATGGAAAAATTACATCACCAAAGGCAGGAGTGACATACAGAGCTGTGAGGAAGAGAATAGCATCTCCACCTACAAGAAGGAAGGAAGATACAGGAAAGGAAGGGAAACCCAGCCTCATGAGAAAGAAGGATACCAATAACCAAAGAGACTGGGTTCCAGGGGAAGGGAACTGAACAGAACATCAGGTACAACAGCCACTCCAGGGGTGCGATGACAGCTATGTATAACCCCCTCCCTCCCACGCAGGAAGCAACAGTAGCGGCTGTGACCCAATTAGGTAGGTAAGAACACATAAAGGGTCAAAACAAATAGAAAGAACACTAAACTGCTGAAGATTAATAGCAGCAGTGGCACGATAAATTAACACAAGAAAACGGTACCCAGCCCAAGAGCACAATTACAGCCCATATGGATACAAGGAGAAGAGAAAAAATGAAGTCAAAGTCCCTATAAGGGATACTAAGCGTATAGGTAGCTCACAAAACATACAAAATAAGGTCCCCGAAAAACAGGGAACAAGACTACAGTGCATCTGCACAATGTAACAGCATACCAGACATAGAGTAAGTACTCTTGTAGAAAAATTAAGCAGCAAAAGGAAGCTGTAGTAACAGGCCCCCACGAGGCTGCAAAGTAAGATATGTTCCAGAGGGCTGGAAACTAAATCTGTCACTGACAGAAGAAAAGCACCCGCAGCAAGCAGGAACACCACATCAGGTGTAACCCTAGAAAAGAGAGAATCACTCCTCCCTATGAAGGCTAAGAGATAAAACAAGGGTAAACAATTAGTTTTGACAAGCCCAGTACAATAAGAGTTAAGACTCCGCACCACTATGACTATCCCTTGATTTATTATGACATGCATCCAGAGGACACCTTAGATGTGCCCCATGAAACACTTACTAGTATCTACTGTGCTGGCTGACTGGTATCATCCAGCCTGCCACCACAGACAAGTTTCTGACCCCCTTCATGTGGGAGCTTGTGCTCTCTGAGGTAAGAAACAATGCCGGCTCCGGAGGAAGGTATTCATACCTCCTCCAGCAGGAAGACTAGTGATTTAGCACATGAATGCCAGGGGCTTCAAAGCCCTTGCCACCTTTGATATGTGGCACTGGCCTCCTCCAGACCTGGGAGATGCCACTCCCTGCCCTGAGGCCCATTTGGCACCAGGAAAGGTGGGAAATTAGCTAAACAAGTAGGCGTATTGGACCTCCAGACTAATCACACCCCTAAGGTGGGCTACCTTTTGTGGTCCATGAAAGAAGGGTTGCACCATCCTATTTTTGGTGGAATTAAGAACTCTGGAGCAGGGTTATGCCCACTCCCCACAGGAAGAGGTCTTATAGGGGGGTAGTGACCCCAGGGTCAAATAGCTCATTGGCTACTACCCTTCACTCTCCTAAATTTAGGGGAGTGAAGGGTACGAGAAACTCAGATTTGTCTGCCTGAAAGAAGGACAATGAACTTTGGAGCCAACCCCTGCGTGATTGCTGCTCTCCTGACAATCACCAACATCGACTCGTCCAGAGGTGGAACAGCCTCCCCAAACCCTAGGAGGTCTTCCCTCCACTTCCTTGACTCAGCAACAGCGCCCTTGGAGTGGTGGAGCCACTCCCCTGCAACAGCAGGCACCGACTGCAGCTGCTGGGTTCACCGTTCCGTCGACCCCCTGGACCTACCAAGGGAGCAGCACCCCAGCAAGAGGTTTCTGTGCTCCAGGAGGCCAGATCCATCCCCTTGCCAAGTTTGGAGATGCCAGGACCCCAGGAACGGCACTGCACTAATACCCAAGGTATTGGAGCCAGTTATAATCACCAAGGCTTGGTGTGTTGTCGGAACTCCACCACCACCAAAACATACTTGCACGTCAAGGGACCTCGAGAGAGACCAGCTCCACATCGAGAGTAGCCCTACTGTGTTTCTTTTCCCTCTTCTGCAGGAACTTAGGGAACCGTGAGAGCCTTTAACTCACTGACCCGTCAGACAAAACACCTCTACACTCAAGCTCCCCAGCCCGGGCTCACGTAAACCAACGCTCTCTCTGTAGTCCTGAGACCCTCAAGAACTGAGCTGCTGCCCCTTGGGTTCTGCTGGACAGGTCCCCCAGTCACCCCTTGCAGCCTTTACTTACAGGTACTTTCCCCCATTGACTTTAGCGTGTACCGTTAAAGGCTACCACTGCTGAGAGCATCTCTGCATCCGGTCACCCTAGGGCAGGTAAACTTGTACTCTTGGTGCTTTCTTGGACCCTACTTAAGTCCAGAAGAACAGTTCTGTAAGTCATCTGTAAATGTACCTATGCAGTGTATATTTCTCCCATAGGATAACATTACTGCGTTCGAGGCTCATGCCTCAAATCTGACAGCTGTCATTTTCTACTGTTTTTTGTGGAAAATTTCTAAAGTACTTACCTGATTCTGATAATATCGGTGTCTAAAAATATGAAAAGATACATAATTTTTCTAAATTGGTCTCGAGTTTCTTCTTGAGTGTGTGTCTCATTTATTGACTGTGTGTGTTAAAAAAAAATGCTTAACACTACCCTGTGATCAGCCGTAACACCCGCCCACACTACCACTACTGGAATTATTAATTTAAGCCCTGTAAGCCAATAAGGGTCACCTGGACTTTCTACATAGTGTTCCTCATTGTGGTTCACTACATAAAAAGCTAACTTCCTTGACTATGTCACTCCCTTGCTTTAGATAATCTCCCCAGCTGTGGAAGAATGAGGGTTAGCCCTAAAACAGAGGTCCTCATTGCATACTTACTGCTTTTGCCATTGCCAACCCCAAACATCTTGATTACATACATCATCGAACAAAGGGCTGCAATGAAACTGTATAGTAGCAAATCACCAAAATATCAACAGAGTATAAACATTTTGTTTACTAACACTGATCAATAATGATTTTCTCCATGTCTTCTTTTATCTGGTTGGTGGAGTGTAGTCGTTTCATTGTAGAATGCAACTTCTTCTCGTGTTCAGACAATGTCTTTCGGAGTCTGTTTATTTCCATTTTCATTTCGTCTTCCTTGAAGAAGAAAACAACAGAAAAGCAATATGTTCAATTACTTATGGAAACTAACAAGATCTCGAGTGAGTAATGTGTAACATCTGGAACATCAGCATTAGAAATTAGGAAACATCATCAGTGTTCTCTTCAAGCACAATGAATTCAGTTACACTCATGTAAGACACCTCCTGTATTTGGAGTTAATGCCTAATATAGTGATGACTGTGCAATACCTCCAAGTGATGAAACACACTAACAGTATGTGCCTAACAGCCCATTATTTCAAGTTAACTGCAATCAGGTGGTGACACACTGTGTAATATGGTTTTAAGTTTCCAGGCCTGCTGATGGCGAAAAGTGTGGGCACTGCCCTGGATTTCATTATGCACAAGAAGAAAGACCACTTGGGATGTTACTCTGCTCTTGCTAATTGGGAATTACATGAAATGCAGCAAGTGCATATATTAAGAAAAGTGATGCAAATAAGAACCAGTCATGACATTGCAGAATCCTTTGGGTATTGTGCTCAAATTAATAAAGAGGAAAATCTTACTGGTGCACTCCCTGCTCATAATGCACACTAGAAACTTTACACTTTATGCAGATTTTCACAAGTGGCACCCGCCTACCTGCCTGTAGACTCATGAACTCTGAAGAAGCGAAATGCAGTGCGACAACACACCTAGATAAGGTGTAACAATACAAAGCATCAGTAAAATACTATGAATTAAATATACACTTGCACTTAAAGCAAATTTACATTGCAGCAAGTGCAAACACTGATCTGATTTATACAAGTGTGGTAGAATATGTTGTGACTGTTTTTGATGAACTCCGTGATCAGTAGTTCAGGTTGGCTTCAACCTGAGAGCAAAGTAACACAGAAAATGATCTTGTCGAGGGTCGGAATGTGGAAGGAAGCAGAATGATTGAAGTTAAGATATTCGGTTTATGATCAGTTATCCTCACCAGCTGCCACCACAAAAGAGCAGGTCAATAGTTCTGCCTTTCTCAAGTGTGAGGAATGTGTAATCAGAGAACACACCTACACAGCACAACTTCACACTTCGTTACACAATCATAAGCTGACCCACTCGGCTACAGACCTAGTTCTCCATGAAGTCCCCAGAGTGGGCATGTGTTTCGGGGGGGGCGGGGGGGGGGGGGGGGGGGGGAAACACACACACACGAATCTGGGATCCTTTAGCAACAAGTTCACAGGTACTCTACTACCTCATTTGTAGAATCCATCACTAACTCTTCCGAACTTAACCAGGGCTACAAGTTTTAAGTGGTACACCAAACAACGATTAAGCACAAAGAAATGTTCTAAGTAATTTTAACTCTTACTAAAACACACACCAACCCACCAACAAAGAGAAAATAAACTAAAATGTAAATGGCTTAAGTGAAGGCGGTGTAGACATTGTTAGATCGGCCAGCAGGTCCATAGTCTGGTGGATCAGCATAACAGTTTCTAAAGTAATAAAACCAATTGTGTGGGAAAAATTGCTGCATTTGTTTGCTTAGTAATGCTAGGGGGTTACATTAATAATATATAAGATATTTTATTAACACATAATGCTAAACAGTCACATAATTGTGAAAGTTCTTACTATAGTGAATTGTCGGCCTGGGGTGATTTATTTAGCAGAGGCCCAGATATAACAATTTTGAAATGCCTAGCTAGGTGCTTCTCTTTTGGGATAGTAGAGGCAACTTTTGAATTTATACTGTTCTGTTATCCTTGATTTTCTAGTCTTTCTGCTTTACTTTGAGATACCCAGATGAGGTAATAGAGCTCTCCGGTCTCAGCTCTGCTGCACTTTTTTCTTCTTACATATTGCTGCTTGCCACTCCTAGCATATAATCTTTTCGAATTCGGAGAGTGCTTGCACATGCGAGTACAACGTATGGAATGCTCTTCAAGCAAAGAGGCGTGCACACAGTACAAGTGTGCTTGCTGTGATTAAGTAGGATTATGTGCGGCGGTGGTATCACAGTGTATGCAGATGCACCCACTCATGTTCACATCCCTATAGATGATGAAAAGCAGTGGGGCGGGGGGAGATCCACAAGGAACACCACATGAGATTTTTTTAGTGGCGGAGCGTGTGTTTTCTAGTTTAATGTGGTGGCTGCATTCAATTATAATGGATTCAAGCCAAAGCGAAGCTGACCCAGTAATGCCAGCTCATTCTTTCAGTCTATGTAAAATAATTTTGGTTACTGATTTTATCAGACCGCTGTCAGGTCAAGGTTGATGACTTCAGATTGGCCAGCATCCAGTGAAGCTAGAAGATCGTCCTTTGTATGAATTCAGTGCCTCTGCTTAGTTTGAACCCAGACTGTTGAGCATGGTGGATTATGAGAGATTCAACTTATTGGCACGGGAATTGTGACTCTAGCAGGTTGCATACACTCCAACTTCTGGTTATTTTGAGGAATCTGTTGACTTAAGAGGACAATTCCGTCAAGGATGGTCATCGAAATGGTGGATGATTACTCTTCAATGGCAATTTGACCTGTGAATTGTCGAGACTTTGTGGAATACTTCTGCTGTTAAATTTGGTGAATTTCAATTGTAGTGAGTTTTGCAGAGCATGATACATGAGAGATAGCAGTTTTGGGGGGATTTCTGTACAGCTTTACGGTACCAATACACGAGTCCTGCAGGCCATCTTATCCTTTTGTTTATTTTTTTAAACGTCTTTTTTATTTTTTTTGTATTCTGCAATACAACAACCTCATTGAGCCCGTTACTCCATTATAATTTGGAAATTACATTACATATTCATAAGTTCCCTGTTCTTGCCCATTCCCCCGCACCTCTATCTATGACCCCTCAGAAAGGTTGCATAATATCCAGTCATGCCCTTGTGTCATCAACCATATATATGCAGCTTACACAGTGCAGCGGGGAGGCCAGCATTTCGACATATCCCAGGTAAGTACATTCTGTTCACTAGCTCCACCTCTCTTTCAGGGAAAGTCCGAGTCATTCACCTGGCCTCAGAATCCGTCACCTTATATTGCTGTCTTAGCTCTCCAAATCATCAGGCCATCTCCCACTTTATCATCCTGTTTAGTCATTTTAATGTGGGTTTATTCCACTAATGACCACTCCAGGATGTCCCGCACCCACAGTGTAACACTGGGATGTATTTTACCCAATCAGCCAATGTCAATATGTCTTTTAGCCAGCAATAAGGCCAATTGTAAGAATTTAAATTGCATTTTTGACAGGCACAGTCGATCAACTAGACCAAACAGAAAGTGTCTGGGATGAAGTGGCAGGACAAGTCCCGTTACCTCCGTGCCGTCACTCTCACCCTGACTCAATATTACAGAACTCTCGGGCAGGACCAGGCCATATACAAGAAGGTTGACCCTTCTGCTCCACATCTTGGGCCGTCTGATGATTTAGTCAGGTATACCTTTCTCACTGTGCAAGCACTTAAGTAAGAGCATTGTGTAAGCAAATAAAGTGAATGAGTGTAAATTTGGAGTTTCCTCAAATCCTCTGAACCAATACACATGCCGTTGCCCAGTCCCTGTCCAAGAGCGGGATGTCCATATCCTTGATTTCATTATATTTTCTACAGCATCATTCCAGTTTCCAGCCCAGTCTTTCGAGGTGGTCTGAGTTTTGGTTTGGATAAACCATTTATTATTGGACTTGTGTAGCTATCAGTTTTACTCGCTCTGGCGCAATCTCGTCTAACACAAGTGTAATGTTGGGGGGGGGGGGATGATTTCCAGCAGGGTTTGTGGATTATGGTTGGGTGATCGAGGGTTTCGTACTTCAGTAGAGGGTTCGCAAAATAATTCTATTTAAGTCTACTGAATATCTTGAAGGTTGGGAAAGACGGAGTTGGTTTTCTTTATGTGGTAGTACGTTTGGCAGGAAAAGATTAAACAAGGTCAGACAAGGATTGCAGTTGAATTGTCAAGTTGGAACTGGTTATTCCATTAAGTGAAGAAGAGTATGCCCCACTTTATGGGTGGGTACATTACAGGTTTATGTGACACTGGGAGCCTACAGATTAGCTAGCAAATCTTTGGTAGGTTTGTAATCGATTTTCTCTGCCAAGAGATTGATATCACGAATCATGATAATTTTTATAACAATGAAACGGTTTGAACTGCAAAATGAAAGTTCCTTTGAGAATATTGAGTTGCATCTTGAGTTAAGATATGTCAGACATAAGGAAGGAAGAGCTTGGATTTGTTAGGAATAGGAGGGTGCGGCGCTCAAATGAGAAGGATGAATCGATGATTAACAGTCCGTTGCATTTTACAGACAACAGTACCACTAATCCACTCCATCTAATTCTAACTCTTTCCTCAAGTAGGATTGTTAAACCAGTGGGAGAACTTTCTGTTAATCCTAGGATGAGGCACTGTGACCCTCCTATAAAGTCCTTGATCTCTAGGAAGATGTTCACTACAGTGTGCATTTATTAGCGCAATTCTTAGCTGGTTTGGGTTAAACTCTGTAGATACTGAGTTTTTGTGAGATCCTGTATGGTGTTTGCTCTCTCTCTGAGAGATAAAGGTCCTTAACATGATGCTTGGGATCAAGATCCTAATGTCTCACAACTAAAGGCACACAGGAGGTGGTTGCTTATGAGTAGTCAGGCTTTGAAACCTGATAAACAACACGTCTGGTTCATTTAACAATGTCCTGGTCAGAACAGATTTTAATACGGTCACTTTTGAATAGATTTATGGCGATAAGGCTTTCAGTTAGATAAAACTTTATGGAATGTAGTTTTATGTCTCTTAGATTTTTTCTGTGGTGGCATTAGGAAGGATCAAAGTAATTATTTGTCCACCATGGATGTTTATGGAAAAGAAACTGGGGCAACTTGGGACTTGCATAGTTTTGGTGCAGAGAAACTGGACCATGATGGGTCCGTCTGGAATTTTAAGAAAGAATTCTGTTTTGATTATTCTTTTGGCTTTATTTAAATGGAAATGATGGGGAAGCGTGGAATTTCTTTTCTCTTCCAATTTGTCATTCCCATCTTTTACTGGAGAATTCCCAGCTTGAAACAGGGAAGTATTTAAATAGAACCTGAATCTGGAAAATATCTAATGCTTACTCCCAGTAGTAGTTCTGATGGATACTCTAGCAGCAGAGTCCCCGCCTTTTGAATTCCCCAGGCGCTAGACTCTATCTAGAAAACTATCTGCAATAGCTCTTGTGCATCAGTAAATGATGCCATTGACTCTACCCACCTCTCGATGCGCATCTAGGCAACACCCCAGGCGCTCATGCCAGCTTATCAACAGATAATTTCTATGCTCCCAGACACAGTTTACCAACAAGTCTAGAAGCTGTCACTGTGTGAAGTCTAACTTGGAACCTTATAACCAACATAAAATCCACTCCACAGAACTAGGAGGTGGGTGGTAAGTGAGGAATCATCAGCTAAATAACCAAGTTACTTACCTTCAGTGACCCCTTTTCTGGTAGAGACCCAACCTAGCTGCAGATTTCTTACCTTAGAATTATCCCTAGATATCAGACTATACCCAGAATTTTTTTGTAGCAGTATCCCTGCGTGCCAGTAGGTGGTGTAATTTAGCTCCGCATGGTGTCATCCGCATCGTACGGCCCGGAATTGACGCGCTCAGTGCCTATCTCTGTATCACCCAAGTGCACAGATGTCAGTTACTTTGAGCGACTTTCCACGCCAGGGAGTGCGGAGCCACAAAGAACACTGACCACTGGTGTGTAAAACTAGGGTCCTGAAAGGAGAAAGCCCTGTCCCTAGAAATCTGTTGGCAGAGTAGGGAGGATGGGCAGGTCGGTAAAAAAATCTTCTGCTAGACAGAGTCTCTACCAGATACAGCGTTCTCAAAGTTAAGTAACTTGTTCATCTGATAGAGACTTCTAGCCGTACATTCCTCACCTTAGAATAGGTACCCAAGCAATACCTGCCCGGAGGTAGGTCTGCAAAACAATTTCACAACAAAATGTTGTGCAGGACCGAACAGGCAAAGTGCCCATCCCGGAGGACCAGACTGTGAAGGCAGCAGTGCTTTCTGAACATGTGCAGAGATGGCGAAGTTACTGCCTGGCAGGTGTCCGAGACTGGAAGTCTGTGTTCTAATGCAGTGGTTGTATCCTTCGCTATGGTGGAATGAGAATGCAAACCCTCTGTGGTTGCAAATGCGTAGCAGATTTTAATGTAGTGTGCGATCCATAGGGAGACAGTATGTTTCTGTATGGCCTTCCCTTTCTTTGCTCTGACATACCCCATGAAGAGTTTGTCGTCCACTCGGAACTCTTTTGTGCAGTCAAGGTAGAATGACAATGCTCTTTTTGGGTTCAGTAAGGTGAGGCACTCCTCTTACTTAGAGGGATGCAACGGAGCGAAAAGGGTAGGCAGGGTGAAGGATTGCTCTACATGAAAGACAGTGACCACCTTTGGAAGGAAGGAAGCTCTGGTGCAGAGGGCCAGCTTGTCCGGCAAGGTGTTGCGGTACGGAGGATTAGATGACAAAGTTTGGAGCTCACCGAGCCTCCAAGCGGATGTTATGGCCACTAGAAAAGCAGTCTTGATTGTAAGGAGCCTGAGAGGACAGTTGTGCAGTGGCTCGAAAGAAGAGCACATCAGAAAGGTGAGGACTAAATTTAGCTTCCACTGAGGCATGGTTAAGGTGTAAACATATGTCAGGGACATTTCAAAAGCCTAGTTACAATAGGGGTTGTGAACTGGGATGGCTGATCTGGCAACCGCAGAAAAGCTGAGATGGCAAAAAGATAGCCTTTTAAGGTGCCTAAAGCAGAACCCTGGTGGGCAAGAGAAGAAGTAATTGGAAGGACCTGAGAAAGGGGGCCAGAAAGTGGGTCAACTTGTTTTTCTGCACACCATGCCACAAACTTGCCCCAATAATAAGCGTATACTGTCTTGGTGAAGGGAAATCTGTCTGCTAAAATGATGCTACAGCTTTCGGGCGGAAGGCTGAATGCTGTCAACTGTCACCGCTCAATCTCCACACATGAAGGCAGAGAATTGACAGGTTCCGGTGGAAAATCCTACCATTGTGCTGCGATAGAAGATCCTGTCTAAGGGTCAGCCTGATCAGAGGACTGATACCCATGCTCAACAGCTCGGGATACCAAACTCTCCGAGCCGAGTCCAGAGCGACACAGATGGCTTGGGCCAGATCGCTTCTGATCTTCTTGAGAATTCTGGACATGATTGGTATGGGTGGAAAGGCATACAGAACCCTGAGCTTCACTCGAGATGAAAAGCGTCTCCAAGAGACAGCCGCCTTGAAAACTCCAGCGTACAGAACTGCTGATATAGCGTGCTCTTGGCGGTGGCGACCAGATCTTACTAAGGCTCCCCCCACTGCTGGAAGAGACATTGCATCGCCTACAGATAGAGATAATGTTTTGTTATCCGCTAGGCATCTTCAGCTGAGTAAGTCCACCCAGGCGTTCAGAGAGCCAGCCAGATGTCGAACCACCAGGGAAATGTTCAGACGTGCCAGCTATGTCCAGAGACTCTGGACAAAGGGTCAATGACCCCACCCGCCCATTTTTTTGCAGTACCACATGCTGGTGGTGTTATCTGTGAACAACTGCCCTAGCCTTCCCTTGATGGAGAGTAGGAAGGCTTTTAATGCCTGTCGGATAGGCCGGATCCTCTCCCAGCGGTTGGTTAATCACCACTGCAAATCTTGTGCAGTTCCCTATGAGATCTGGACTATGTCAAAGAGATTTTGAAGATGCTGCACCCACTAGAACTTCAGGTCCCACTGCAGAGCCCGCAAATGCCAGCAAGCATGTGTCACAAGCAGGAGGAGGCCATAAAGCCAAACAGTCTCACCAAAACAAAGAACAGAAGCTGAAACATCTCTATAATAGCCTGAATGTACTGGACTCGCAGTTCAGGAGGATAATCCCAAAACCGCAGTGTCCAGAACAGCTTTGATGATAGGGAGTGTCTGAGAGGGAGTCAGGTGCGACTTCGGCAAACAAAACTGGTTTGGAGGCTGCAGCTGCTGGTTGGTGGGGTTGACTGGGTCGACCTCTGGCTGGTTGTTCCACAGGGCTTGTGGGAACTCCGTCCGCAGGCAGGAAAGGACTAGGGAGTCTCTTGGCCTTGGTGGATGGGCAAGAATGGACACGGTTGGTAAACCCTACCATATCCATGGAGGAGGCAAATGGAAAACAGGGGTTGGTGTGTGGGGGGGGGGGGAGCATGGAGCGCTCCAAGGACCTGGCAATACCCAGGCCGTCCTTTAAGTGCGCCAGCTCTGAATTGGCCTTTTTTGCCATAGATGCAGGGGCCATCAAAGGGCATGTCCATAAGGGATGCCTGGACAACCACTGAAAAGCCAGTGGTTTAAAATCGGGCATGGTGTCCAAGTGCCAATGACAACGCAATTGCTCTGCCTAGCAAGCCGGTCATGTCCAGTCCACAGCAAATGTTGAATTTTGCGGCTTCTCCGCCATCTGCAATGGCCTGTGACTGTATGATTCAGGCCTCCTCCGAGACCATGGGCAGCACTTGCACAATCAAATCCCAAACTGTGTGGATGTATCGGGCCAAATGGCATGTAGTATCCACTGACCGCAATGCTAGGCTGGCGGAAGAAAACGTCCTCTTGCCAAAGGATACCAGCCTTTTATATTCCCTGTCTGGTGGAGTGGTGTTGCTGTGCCAGGGTTAACCTTGGAGGTGGAGGCCTGGACAACCAGGCTCTCCAAGGAGGGGGCTATATAAGGAAAGCTGGGTCCTTAGGAGCAGGGCAATTATCTTAGCAACAGTCCTTTGCACAGGCACCTCTGAGCAGAGTTTAGTCCAGGCACCGAGCAGGACATCAGCGAAGGCTTCTTTAAATGGAGGAGGGGTTTTGAGAGAGTGACTCCCTGAGGTGCACAGCCATTTGGCACAGGATCCAGAACCCAAATCCGCCAACCTTGTTGCAGTATCAAAAGGCAGCCATGTTATCCGTGGTGTCCAGCACCAACCTTCCCTCAATAAATATCAAGAAGGCTGTAAAGGCCAGATGGATCACCCAAAGCTCCAGAAGACTGATACAGAGCTGGCCCTCCACTAGAGACCAGAGGCCTCTGATCTTCACCTCCTACAAATGGCCTCCACCTAGTAACAATGTATATGTTACCACTGTGAAGGGAGATTGGCCTGTTAATCGTCAAGTTGGCGCTTGTCTCTTCAGCAAGTGAGGTCCGGGGCCATTTCTAACAAGATCTGGTCGGAGTTGGGGAGACAACACAGTAGGCTGCATAGCAAGGTCTGCATATGACATTTGGTGTACAGGATGAGGGGAAAGCCCAGGAAGGTTCAGAGACATCCTCACCAAAATCCAGGAGTGAGCACAACATTTTGGGATCATGTTCTGAATGTCCCAGACTAGTTGCGGCGGTGGAAAGTCCTTGGACTCCCAAGATTTGCAGAGGTGGTCAACAACTGAATATGGAGACCTCGACTTGAGCATCCAGTCATCGAGGTACAGGAATATATGTCCCAGTGACCTTTGAAGATGAGCTGTGACTAACACAATCAGTTTCTTGAACCCCCCAAGGGGCTGAGATGAGGCAGCATGGCAAACTGGAAAAGCTCCAACATTACAGTGAACCGCAGATCACATCTGTGGGACTGTAAACGGGTATCTGAAATTTTCATCCTGCAAGTCCAGAGACATCATCCAGTATCCTGGATCCAGAGCAGAGAGGATCTGAGTTATAGTGAGCATTTCAAGTGTGTTTACTTCTCCTAGACAGGCATTCAAAGGGCGGAGGTCCAGTTGCAGTGCTAGAGGCACTCTTGTGGTCTGACACCACGTGATGACCTTTGACTACCATCATTTTAATTGACTTTGGTGTGTTATTTTACCCTAGCCTGAATGTACGACGTCCTGCATATGCCTCGTTTCTCTTAAAGGTTTCTTTCTTGTAATCTTGCAGTCTTACAGTGGGAGCTGTCACAGTAGAACAGCCTTGCCAAGAACAGAACGTGTGGGATGTGCATTTGAAAGCATGAGAGAGAGAGAGAGAGAGAGAGAGAGAGAGAGAGAGAGAGAGAGAGAGAGAGAGAGAGAGAGAGGTGTCTAATGTACTTTTTGGTCTCAAAGTGCAGTGTTATGAGCAGCGGTGCACAAATGTGCACCGTGTTGTACATTGAGAGATGACGTATGTGATGCTATAAGCTGTGGTGCACAAATGTGCATTATATTGTACATTGAGAGATGAAGTATGTGATGCTATAAGCAGTGGTGCACAAATGTGCATTGTGTTGTACATTGGCAAGTATTATTACGTTCTTACTATTGGCTTTGACATGGCCTCATGTAATCCTGAATTCTGACTCTGCCTTGCTTGAGCTTTTCTGCGCACACAGACAGGCTTGCAAGTTGTTTGGGTTAATCACGTTCAAGGATTGTTTTGTGAGAGAATGTTTAATGTACCCTGGAAGGCTTTTGTAAGCTTTGTTAAGATAAAGGCTGAAACATGTGAGAATGTAAAGGGAATGTGGGAATTCATTCCTGCCGTGGAATACTTGCCTGGAAGCTGGCCTGTTCCAGTAAGTTTCCTTGGCGCAGAGGGGAAGACTCGAACCTTCGAGTGTGTGTTTTGAGACTATAAAGCTCAGGGTTGTGGACAGCCAGGGTGGGAGTTCAGTTGCGGAGTAGACGTACTGCCACAACAATCTGGATTTGAATCCTGATTGAGGAGTCCATTGCCTGGTTGTAACGGGCTCCCCCTGCTTGAGTTGGCAAGGATGTCGAGTGAACGATCAGGTGAGGTGATTCGTTTCTGACTATGGTCATTGTGATGCGTGGTTAAAGTGGCTGTGGTCATCTGAGGTGTTTTGTTTGTGATGTGTAAATGAGTCAGAGTGCACATACATATGATGTATTCAGTGTATATATCTTTCTGATCTCTTGCAGGACGTCCAGTATATTTGCTTGAGTTTTGTCTCATACTATTTGCTGTTTGTTTATTCATGTTAGTATCCATGCATTTAACTGTTGCATTTACCAAGTGTGTTATTATTGCTTGCATATAAATATATATCTCTATGTGTATTTGAATGTGGTTCATTTGACATCTGAGAAAGCCTTTCTGTTAGAGAGTATTGCATAAATAAAACCCCAAGGCCTATTCTAAAAAGAGAGTCTTTGCATTTTGTAAAGTAAACCCTTTTCTAGGTGTTGTTGTGTTGTATGTTTTGCTTCGCCATGTGGGAGATTCTGTATTATCGGTAAGGCTGAGCAATACACCAGTACATGCCTGTTGCATTTGTCCTCCTTTGGGATAAGGAAGTAGCGCAAATAACATCTTTTGTCCCTCTCAAAGTCTGGCACCCACTCAATGAGGATTTTGGTCTCAAGGATATTTACTTCTTGCATAGATACCGATATGATCTGATGATAATTGCTTTTGCTTAGGAAGAATAAGGGGAGGGTACAAACATGAAAGGCAGGGTGTAGCCCCTTAGGACAATTTAATACACTTGTCGGTCTCATGTGATGGACTTCCAGCAACTAAGGAAATGCCATATGCTGCCCCCTACTAGCTGCTTGTGGGCCTGGAAGGGCAAATTAAAGCACCTTGGGAGATGCTGCAGCAGGGAAAGAACAGTTGAAGGACTGCTGTGCCAGATGGTGTGCACGGTTTTAGCCACAACCTCCTACCCTGTACTAAAATGGCTGAGTTTTCTCCTGTACTGGCTGAGAAAGTTGATGCTGCCCGTAAACTGAGGCATCTGTAATAACCTCTAAACTTTCTATATTGCTGGTGAAAGTGTCTGGGGACATATAAATTGAATTTGCCTGAGTGTGAAGTCAGCCTTTTCTTCAGATAGTTCTAGATCCATCAAAGAGCATATTCATATGTTATGTTATGTTTATTTGAACAGTGCACTATCCCCCACGAGAGTATCCTGGTGCCGAGCAGATGTGTGTGGCTAGCCCTGCCTATGGAAGGTTTGTTCATCTTCCTGTTGAATTCAAGAAGAGCGAAGGAGGCTCTGATGTGGAGTGGGATGTTGTTCCTCGCTTTAGGAGCGATGTAAGAGAATGCTTGTTCTCCTGATCTGGCTCTGTGTATACGTTGGATGCATTAGAGTAGGAACCCTGCGGAGTGGAGGTGTCAGGCTTGTTGGTGGAAGGAGGTGCAACTGTTCAGGTAGGTGGGGCCCGAGATGTGCAGTGCCTTGAATGTGTGTGAGGAGTTTGACTTAAGCATGTTTGTGCATCAGGAGACAGTGTAGTTCCCTGAGGTTAGGTCTGATGTGAGTTCTGTGAGAGAGGTTGAGGATGAGTCTGGCTGCCGAGTCTTCGAGTGAGTTGCTGGTGGTAAAGGCATGACAGTTTTTCTGATATTGTTTGGGAGCCATTTGAAGATCTTCAGCATCTTCAGGGTGTGAAAGCAGTTGACTTTTGCAGTCATGTCCCATTTACTGTTGAGGATTACGCCAAGGTTCGTGGTGTGGGTCAGAGTTCTGCTGGTCAATAGGTGGAGTCCCACAGTAAGGTGTTCTTGCTGAAGATCACCACTTCTGTTATGTCAATGTTGCGATTGAGACAGTTTGCTTTCATCCAATTAGAAAATTCAGTCATGCAGGAAGGTTACTTATTTCTTGTGGCGGGGGTCTTGTCCGCATGAGTTGCGTGTCATCTGCGTAGGGGAGGATGTTGATGTTGTGTCTGCGGATGACCTCAGTCAGAGGGATCATGTATAGATCCATAAGGTACACTTGGACATCCCCTGAAAACCAAGTTGATCGCACCGAAGCGCTCTTCTAAGCACTAAACTGGTGCCAATAGCACAACCGATGCAGATAGGGTTGTCCAGGCCAGCATGTAACACATACTTTGCTGCGTACAGTCAGTCTTGATTTGTCTGGGAAGTGAAGTCCAGAGGTCCTCGGGCATGGGCAGCAAACCTTGCTGACCATGTCTCATTAGGCACGGGTGCCATTGCACAGAAGGCACACTGCAGTCAAAGATTGTAAAGTTAGGTTGGCTGAAAAAACAAAATCTTGCCACGGAATCTAAATATTTCAACTCATTAGCCAGGGTGGTCAGGGGCTGGGCTAAGCCTCCAGATCAGCTGAACTTAGTGGGTCAAGCAATAACTTAAGCAAAGTGGCCATGATAGTCTCCATTAAAATCTTATTCAATGGAAACAGTGGCTCAGATGAAGACAGGCGTGGTTAAGATTTTCAGTCATTGAACTGGCTTTGGTTTCCAGAGTAGCCAATTGCACATCTAGTACTTTTGCTGCTCTTTTCAAAACTACATCAAACAAGGCACTTTCCCCACCTGACTGGCACGGACTGCAAGGAGCTGATTCTTGTGGCTGGCGGTGTCGAACTGTGGGGAGAGGATCGGAAGGCATGTGTTGCCATAGCGCACTCAACAGGTGGGGCCGCCACCATCGCTGACTCTGCGCTGTTCCTCACTGCTGCGGCTGCCCCATCTCTTGTTCGGGCGTCCTTGCTGGTGGGGGCACGGCCTGCCGCCCCAGCGCTGTCATGCCACTGTGGGGCCTTCAGGGGGTCGCTGGCCTGGGGCGAAGCCCAGGCCCTGGCAGGGATCCTCAGTGGGCTGAGGCGGCGCGGGATCACTGATTGGTCCGGATTCTGCACGTAGCTTTACGGCCTGGCTAGGCCCGGTCTTGAGAAGACCCAGGAAAAGACGTCTGCATCTTGCCCGCGCCCCCAGCTTCCGGACTCGTGCCTTCCTCTCGTATGTTGACCTGCGTGGGTGCTTTGAGAGACATGTAGAGCTTCATTGTCTTTGTCGCTGCTGGGTTAAAGATCTGGGCCGGATCCTCCATCGTGTTGCCATTCCCCCCGCATCCAGGCCCCTCGGAGATGGGCAAGGGCGGGCCCAGGGGTGCAGGCCCCAAAGCAGGGCACCATCGACCATTTCACGACGCCCGCTGGGGGGGCCGCGGGAGGAGATGGGAGCGCTGCTGCACCCGACAATGCAGCCCTCCTATCAGCAATCAATCACCCAAGGGACACTCTCGATGCCAAGATAGGCGCAGTGGGGTCTGAGGTCTCCTTCCTGGGCCAGGATCTCCGCAAAGCAGTGGATTGGATTACTGAAGCTGAAACCCGGGTCTCGACGGTGGAGGACACGGTATCCTCCCTCCAGAAAAAAGTGAACAAGCTCACCGTGGTGTCGCAGGAGCTGGCCTCCAGAGTGGAAGATGCAGAAGGACGCGCACGGCACAACAATCTACGTATTGTGGGCCTGCGGGAGGGATGCGAGGGTGGCTCAATGACCACCTTCATCGCCAAATGGCTCACAGATATCTTGCCAAAAGATCTTCTTTAATCGTCCTTTGTAGTGGAACGGGCCCACCGAGCCTAGACACAAAAACCTCCACCAGGGGCGGCCCCAAGACCGGTCATCGCCAAGATTATGAACTATGCTGACCGCGATGCGATCTTAAGGTTTGCCAGAACTCACAAAGACGGCCTCCAGCATGACTCTCACCCCATCATGGTGTTCCCGGATTACACGCGCCTGGTTCAGCAACAGCGCCAATCCTCCACGGCTGTTCAGCGCAGGCTACGCGAGCTGAACTTGCAATACCTGTTGCTATATCCAGCCAGGATGCGGGTGATATACAACTCCAAATCCTTTTTCTTCGATACCCCTGAGGCCGTTTTTGCATGGACTGATGAGCACCCAGAACTGAGGCCTAACTCTCCGCCTGTAGTGGATTCGGATTCCTTTCGCAGCTCACGCACTCAACATCTGAGGCGCAACAAATCCCAAAAACGGCGCAGCTCTGGATCCCGCAGAAGATTGGCGACTCCGGAGCGGCCACCTTGATGATCCGAAAGTCGTGTCTACATCTTAACTACAAGTTGACCTGGGACTGGTCTATTTAGTAACATTTGCTTATTAATCTCCTCTGGGGGGCGTGGGGCATGGCCATGGGATTGCGGGGCCACAGACTCATTGTGCCCCTTTGTTGTGTATGTTTGTGGGGTGGGAAGGGATCCATTGGGGTGGATCTGGGGGGGCCTCCCCGGTTGGGGGTCTCCTGGGTTACACACTGCGCCCGATACTCCTACTTCTTGGCAGTGTCGGGTGGGGGGTTTTAAGGGAATTTAGTTGTGTTTTGTGTGCAGTAACATGTTCTTTTTCACAGACAGGTCATGCTCTCCGTCCTCTTCTTGTTGTGATTGTAACTCTAGGGGATGTTAGTGTCAGGTGAGGCTACCCAGGTTGGGGTTCTAACTGTAATAACTTGGAACGTCAGGGGTCTTCTCAACAAGGTGAAACGAGGTGCAATCTTACGCCAAGCCAAAAGGTATGGGGCTGATATCTTAATATTACAAGAAACCCATTTATTAGCCACTAAGATGCCCTGCCTAGCTCGATTTGGCTTCAATCATCTGTATCACGCTGGTTTCACCTGGGGATCCAGAGGGGTGGCTATTCTCATTCATCGTAGGGTCCAATTTCAATATATTACACATCAGGCGGATTTGGGAGGCCGGTTCCTCTTTGTCACATGCACACTATCCGAGGAGCGGACTCAACATCTGAGGCGCAACAAATCCCAAAAACGGCGCAGCTCTGGATCCTGCAGAAGATTGGCGACTCCGGAGCGGCCACCTTGATGATCCGAAAGTTGTGTCTACATCTTAACTACAAGTTGACCTGGGACTGGTCTATTTAGTAACATTTGCTTATTAATCTCCTCTGGGTGGGCGTGGGGCATGGCCATGGGATTGCGGGGCCACAGACTCATTGTGCCCCTTTGTTGTGTATGTTTGTGGGGTGGGAAGGGATCCATTGGGGTGGATCTGGGGGGGCCACCCCGGTTGGGGGTCTCCTGGGTTACACACCGCGCCCGATACTCCTACTTCTTGGCAGTGTCGGGTGGGGGGTTTTAAAGGAATTTAGTTGTGTTTTGTGTGCAGTAACATGTTCTTTTTCACAGACAGGTCATGCTCTCCGTCCTCTTCTTGTTGTGATTGTAACTCTAGGGGATGTTAGTGTCAGGTGAGGCTACCCAGGTTGGGGATCTAACTGTAATAACTTGGAACGTCAGGGGTCTTCTAAACAAGGTGAAACGAGGTGCAATCTTATGCCAACGCCGATGACACCCAGCTGATTCTCTCCCTCACCAGAGACCCCGACACCGCCAAAGCCGACCTACACGAAGGGATGAAAGATGTCGCCGAATGGATGAACATCAGCCGCCTGAAGTTGAACACGGACAAGACAGAAGTCCTCATCCTGGGACCGTCGCCCTCCGCATGGGACGACTCCTGGTGGCCCCCGGCCCTGGGCACCGCACCCAAGCCAACGGACCACGCACGCAACCTGGGCGTCATCCTGGACTCCTCCCTATCGATGACCAGACAAGTCAACGCTGTCTCCTCATCTTGCTTCCACAACCTCCGCATGCTCCGCAAGATCTTCAGATGGATCCCGACCGAGACCAGGAAGACTGTCACCCAGGCCCTCGTCACCAGCAGACTAGACTACGGAAACACCCTCTACGCCGGCACTACAGCCAAGCTTCTGAAAAGACTTCAGCGTATCCAGAACGCCTCCGCCCGTCTCATCCTGGACGCCCCCCGACGCAGCCACATCTCGAGCCACCTGAGAGACCTGCACTGGCTCCCTGTCAACAAGAGGATCACGTTCAGACTCCTCACCCACGCACACAAATCCCTCCACGACCTGGGCCCAAGGTACCTCAACGACCGCCTGACTTTCTACACGCCCACCCGACAGCTACGATCCGCAAACCTCGCCCTCGCCGCCGTCCCTCGCATCCAGAGAGCCACCGCCGGAGGAAGATCCTTCTCCTACCTAGCGGCCAAGACATGGAACTCCCTGCCCGTCCACCTGCGGCTGACCCAGGACCACTTCGCCTTCAGGAAACAGCTCAAGACCTGGCTGTTCGAGCAGTAGCAGACCCCCTCCCCCAAGCGCCTTGAGACCCTTCCGGGTGAGTAGTGCGCGCTATAAATTCCATGATTGATTGATTGATTGAGGTATGGGGCCGATATCTTAATATTACAAGAAACCCATTTATTAGGCACTGAGATGCCCTGCCTAGCTCGATTTGGCTTCGATCATGTGTATCACGCTGGTTTCACCTGGGGATCCAGAGGGGTGGCTATTCTCATTCATCGTAGGGTCCAATTTCAATATATTGCACATCAGGCGGATTTGGGAGGCCGGTTTCTCTTTGTCACATGCACACTATCCGAGGAGCGGGTCAGAAAAAGCCAGTATATATGCGCCCCCTCCTCTAGGGACCACATTCACTGACAAACTAGTAGAAACGTGGGGCGAGGGACACAAGAATTTGACCCTGTTGGGGGGCGACTGGAATGACACCATGGGACTGCTGGATCGTCAGCGCAGCCCAGATAGTGCACCCTTACATGGTCCAACTAAGCTGCATACCTTGGTCAATACCCTGGGGTGGGCTGACATATGGCGTGAATATCATCCCACCAAACTTAATTTTACATATTTTTCCACGGTACATGGCTCACAATCGCGGCTGGACTACTCCTTTACCCCGCGGATACACCTGCACAGATTCTCTCATGTAACTCATATGCCCCGCGGGTTCTCTGACCACTCTCCGCTTCGGTTACAGTTCCACACCCTTTGCAGTAAACCCCCCCCCTTCCGGTGGCGAATGTCACCGTGGTACCTTCGGGATCCGGCATACCAGGATATGCTTCACACCGCAGTCACTACATATTTGGAGGATAATGGCCCCACAGCTCCCTCTCAGACTATTCTATGGGAAGTCATAAAACCGACGGTTCGCGGGATTGAGATTAGTTACCACACGAAGGAAAAGCGGGCGCGGCGGGAGCAATTGGAGGCTCTAGCGACGTGTCAAGCGTCCCTGGCTTTGCAACTCAATGCTGATCCTAACTCAGTTACTCGCCGAAATCTGTTGCAGGCGCAACAAGATCTTCGGCGGCACCTCATGGGCGAGGCGAAGGAGATATGGGAGGCGTCACAGCACCGAATCTATCAATGGGGCGATAACTCCAGTAAGATTCTCCACAGGCTCTGCAGGGCGGACGCATCTCCGGCGGTTGTCCTGTCATTCGTGGTACCGATGGGTCCCTCCATACGACACCACAGGGAGTTGCTATGGAATTCGCTGAGCACTTTACTACCCTCTATACTAGGTACAAACAAATTTCATCGGAACTGATCGCTGAATTGTTGGTGGATATCCCCCCCGTCGTCTTCGCGATCATCTCCGTGAACAACTGGACGCCCCCATTACCACGAAGGAACTCACTGGGGCCCTCAATGCACTCCATTCGGGCCGCGCTCCCGGACCTAACAGGTTACGGATGGAATTCCTAAGGCCGAACATACACACGTTGGGACCCCATCTGTTGGCGACCATCCACGAGGCTGTGGAGTCTGCCATTCTGCCACAGGATTGGCGACATGCAGAAATTGCGCTTTTTCACAACCCGGGCCGACCCCCGGAAGAACCGTCCTCATATCGCCCCATTTCCCTTATAAATTTCGAACCAAAGCTATTAGGTAAGGTGTTAGCTGATCGCCTGCGCAGCTGCATTGGTGAACTAATTCACCCAGACCAATCGGGCTTTATGCCACACAGGGTTACTAGACATAATATCCGACGAGTGCACAATGCCATGGCGGCAGCCCCGACGCTGGGTCGGCCAGCCGCTTTGCTTCTTGCCGACATAGATAAGGCGTTCGACTCCCTGAGCTGGGTGTATCTATTCCAGCTCCTCGAGACGATAAATTTGGGGCCTAGCTTCTTGGCTTACGTGCGACTGTTGTACACGGAGCTGACGGCGTCGGTCCGAGTTGCGGTCCATCATTCACAGCCCTTTTCTATCCAGCGGGGTACCAGACAGGGTTGCCCCTTGTCCCTCTTATTATTTGCTCTGGCGATAAAGTCCCTGCCGGCGTGGGTTCGGAGTGATACGGTCCTTCGAGGGTTCCACTGGTACCAGTCACACTCGGACCGTATAGCTTTATATGCGGACAATGTCCTCTCTTTCAAAACTGATCCCTGGAACTCGGGTCCCCGTATATTGGAAATTCTCAGGGATTTTGGGGCTACCTCGGGCCTCTATGCTAACCCCGCCAAATCTATTCTATTCCCGGTGTGCGGGCATCTGGGACTAGAGACCTGGGCATAGCAGCTTTCTCGGGCGACGAAGCGCTTCAGATATCTTGGTATATATATATTTCCCCATGTACGAAAATCTCCTGGGCACGAAATATCTCTCCTTTATTGGCTAGTCTTCACAACGAAACCACCGTGTGGTCCTCTCTCCCTCTTTCCCTGTATGGGCACTCAGCCATCTTTAAAATGGTATCGCTGCCCCGTATTCTATATCGCCTCCAGAATAACCCATATCCCATTCCGCGAACATGGTTTGCACAAGTGGCAGCCATACAAAATAAATTCATGTGGAACGGCGGGGCAGTCAGAGTGGCGCTCCGCACATGTGTACAATCCACGTATTGCGGCGGGATCGCCGCAGCAGACGGCTATGCCTATTATGTAGCGTCCAATGTGATGGTAATAAACAAATGGTGGTATTGCTCCCCCACAGATCCAGCATATTCGGCCGAACATGCTGCTATGGATCAGGTCCCGCTCCTCCATTTATTATACAGCACGGTTCGCTTCGATCACCTACCACCGGCTGGCAGGGTGGTGATACAACTCTGGCGGGCTAAGACCCGACAGATGGGCTGGCGAGGGACAGTTACTCAAATGACTCCCTTATGGCAGGGCACATATCTCCGATCGGTCTCAACATTAACAGGGTTTAGGGGGTGCGACCGTGTCAGGATTTCGACCCTGGGCGATGTAATGCGTGGCACCACGATGAAATCTTTTCAACAACTACAGACCGATTTCGATTTACATAAATCACAATTCTATAAGTTCCTTCAGCTCCGACATGCACTTCAACCCCAGATTCACACATTAGAATCCCTCCCTGAGCATCAACCCTTAGAGGGACGACTACTTACAGGAGACCTGGGATCTCACAAGATCAGACAGGTCTATCAGACACTTATGACCCATGCACCCACCACACTGGACAAGACAAGGCTTGCATGGCAGGCAGATATACCTGAAATCACCGTTGATGATTGGGCCGAAGCCTTCGCCAGCCCTAGGGGCGCGGCGGTGTCCGTGAGCATTCGGCTTATTCAATTTAAGTACCTACACAGCGCATATTACACCAGGATACGTTTATGGCGGATGGGCGTTATTCAGTCCCCCATGTGCCTGGGGTGTGATAGGGAGGAGAGGTCATATTTACACACGGTTTGGAGCTGCTCGGCGTTACAGCCGTTTTGGCCCCGAATTAGTTTGTGCCTCCATAAAGTGCTGTCATGGGATCTCCTGCTCGACCCTCGCCTTTTCTTGTTACACTCCACAGAAGACATAGGGAGAAATAGGTATAAGCAGCACCTCTTGTTCTTAGCACTCGCGGTGGCCAAGCGGGATATAGCACAAATGTGGAAAGCAACATCACCCCCGACCTTGGGCAAATGGAAAACTGAACTAGATAATTGTATGGGGGCAGAGATAGCTGTTTTTGAGGCCCGGGGATGCCCCGCTAATTACCGCAAAATCTGGACTCGATGGGCGGACTATCATGGTATCGACCTCCCCCCCTTGCCCGAGTCAGATCCCTGAAACTGTGTCGCTCTGTTTTATGCATTCGTGTATCCCCACCGAGAGTTTTAAAAATATGTATATGTATGTATTTAATGTGACACACTATGACGACTGAACCGCCTGTACTAACATGGAGACCGGAACCTGTCTAAGTTTTTCGTTTATGTCACCTACGTGTTTGGTGGTTGTTTATTATATATCAGAAATGTGGTTATTGATACAAACTAACAGTACATCTCTCTGGCCATGGTGGGGCTGCGACCCCTACATATTGCAAGATTACCTAATAAAATGTGTTATTAAAAAAAAAAGGCACTTTCTTCTATTGGTGAACCAGGTGGAGGGTCCAGCTCGGTCTCAGTTGATATATTCAGGCGGCTGGAATGTTGCAAGCCTAAGAACAGACCCTCCTCAGAGTAGTGAGTAGGGAGCAGATTGCCTTACTCGTCATGAATTTTTTTGTCATGAGGGACATTAGGTATGGCTTGGACCACATCACAGTAGGAGCCATATAGGCCTCTGATAATAATGTTGTTGAGGGAGAGGCAGAGACTGAAGGTCTGGCTATATAACCACAGATTGTGCCTTAGTTATTCAAAGCTTTATGCGGGCCCGCGTCTGGATAAGATCTAATGCCGGTGCCGACAGTAGAGTCAGTATCAGCATCGAAGGAACAGATGTGGACCATTAGCCTAGGATGGAAGCCTGATCTAGCTTTAATATGGGCCGGGGAATGAGACCCAAGGGGTCAGTGTTGGGTTGGGTCCACTGGTAGTAGTACAACAAGGGTCCTTGCGACTTCTTGGGGCCTGAAGGTGTGCCAGAAAGGGTCGGGAAAATTTGAAACATGCCCTCCTTGAAGTCTGCTATTTGTTGTGGGTTCAACCAAGGAGCAGGAAATGCCGGAAACAAATAACGGGCTGCTTGCATTCTGAAGACGTTGGACCCTTTGAAGGACACCCTTTACTTTTCATCACACTTTCAGTGGATGTATTTTGTGTCCCACATGGCATGCTTTTTAGCTTTGACTTGCCGGAAGGAACTGACCTGGTGACCATGACCAAGAACGAACCTGTAATTTGCTTGGTGGCACAGAGCTTAATTTCTCGCTCCATGATCGTCTTTGAATGCATGAGAGCGCACTTATTGCAGGAATGTAGTGGAGTGTGACTGCTCAATTTGTTCTGACACAGCAGAAAAAGAGACTGTATGCAAATCCCATGATAAATGAGTGAAATTCATTTAAAATGTCCTTTTTGTTTTTTTTTACTGGTTTTATTTTTGTTCTACTCACTAGCAACCTTTTCCTAGATCTACAATATCAAGAGAGGAGGGGCGGTGTTCATGATACAGGCATTTTACAAATACATCTGTCCATGTTGTAGTGCAAGTTGTCCCTCTAGGAGTAGCTATCCTCATGATTGCCATTTAGAGGGCAGGGAAATTATGCTTTCTTTCTGCAGTGTTTTCTTAGCAGAGGCTCACTGTCTAATAACATCAGATTATTTGCTTTCTTGTAACCCCTGAGAGTAAAACCTGTATGGTTAGAGTGACATGAGTTCAGAGATACTTGAGTGACACCAATGTGTGAAGGGATGGTGGAGTACAAGGCAACACTGTGGCTTTACTGTTGGATTGCTGATGAGTCAGTTCGCACAGCATAAGCTGTGCCATCCAGCAAATGGTAAATGTAAATGTAAATGTCAAGGTACTTATAGAGCGCACTGTCACCAGACGGCCACCTTGCGGTGTCTCCTTTGCGGTTTCCTGGCGCTGATACTCATGCCGCTGTGGAACCCCTCCTGGCTTTCCCTGTGAAGTGTCCACTCCTGGGCACCCCCAGGGTGAAGCCAGGCATCCTTAGCGCTGTTGGGGCCGGTGTGGAGGCTAAGCAAGCTATTGCCCAGAGTTGCAGCGTGGGGGCCGTGATTAGAATAGGCACCGAGGCGAGAATAGACAGGTCCGAGGAAATTGAGCCCGAGCCCCGCCGAGGCGGGAATCAAACCCTGGTCCCTGGCCAGAACTCTGCTTCAGGGTCTGCCGCTCTAACCATTGAGCCACACTCCTCCACATGGGTCAGTGATGCTCGGCACAGACTGAAGATAAGTCAAGTGCTTGAACATGGTCATAATAGCCAGGTTTAAATTCCCATTTGACTGGAGTCAGATATGAGGTAAACTAACTTGAGGAAGAAGCATATTCATGACCAGAAATGGGGCTTCAGAGTACGAGGGTGGTGGACACTCAGACATTAAAGCGGACTGGAGCATGCAGGAAGATAGTAAATGCTACTGGGGCAACCACTGCACAGGTAGTTGAATAAGATCCGCCCTGAGGTCGATGCAACTGGGGAAAAATGAAGCTTTCTTTTCATGAATTGCGCTGAAATATTGGTTAGACTCCAAACACAACATATTGCATATAAGCATAGCTTAAAAATAAAAATACTGAAAACATTGCAAAGGAACATTAGATGAGAGCACAAGTAAAGTACGAGTTACTTACCTTCGGTAACGGTGTATCTGGTAGAGACGATTCTAGCCGCAGATTCCTTCGCGTAAAATTATCCCCAGGCGTGAGACTGGATCCGTAATCTTTTTTGCCACAGCATCCCTGCGCGCCAGGGGCGGGGCAACATCACGCGACTCCGCCCAGGCGTCGTCCGCGTACGTGACGTCAGCGAGGTCACATAAGACCAGCCCCGGCGCGACTACGTCAGAGAACTTTTCCGCACCACAACGCGGAACCACCAGATAAAAAACGGGAAGCATGGGAACAGTGTGCGAAGAGCAGAAATATTGGAAAGAAACGGTGACTAACAACACCACCAGAGTAGTGCCAACACCGTCCAACCCAAGGGCAGGGAAGAAGAAAGAAGAAGAAGAACAAGCAGAAACCTGCACAGTCACCCTGCCAGCACATAGACAGCCTCCCATCCCCGTGCCCCGGAGGCAAAGAACATGCACAAACGCATGGGCCACGTAGTAAACCCCACGCCCCCCATCCTGAGCAAGGAATGGGACCAGACCCAAAACAGACAGGGACAACACACTTCCAAGCCACCCCAACCTAGAGGGCAACCACCCACAAGGGACAAGGGCAAGATCTGGCCAGAATACCCTTAATCAGAGGATAGCAATGGAAGGAGGGGAAGGAGGACAGGGATAGAAAGCAATCCCCCCCAAACATGGAGTAGCCAGAACAGCAGGGCAACAGAGCACCGCAACCCCATCCTGAAAAGAACCAAAGGAGGAATGAACCGCCCCCAGACTGAGTCGCCTGTCAAGAACAAGGAAGGCACTCACAGGAGATACAGCCCCCCACCGGGAGGAGAGTACCGAAGACCAACCCAAGGGTCCTCGCAGAATAGGGGAGAAAGGGCAGGCCGTGAAGGAATCTGCGGATAGAATCGTTTCTACCAGACACACCGTTACCGAAGGTATGTAACTCGTACATCTGATAGAGACTACTAGCCGCAGACTCCTTCATGTAGAATAGATACCCTAGCAATATCCCTGGTCTGTGAAAAGAACCCCACCAGCCAATGCAGAACAGTGGGCACCACAGGGGACCAGATCTGTGGACCAGGTAGAACCTCGCCCCTGCCAGGCCAAGGGAACCCCCACAAGCAGGACCCCACCGACCCTAAGGGGGTATAGGAGGGAAAGAAGGCTGAAGAGGTTCGTACACTCACAGCAGAGGAACCAAGGACAAGGACTGAGAGGCCGAAGCATCCCACTCCCCCACAAGGCAACATAGCTTCCGCCCAATGCCAAGACAGAAAAAACGGAAGAAAAAGAAGAAGAAGCCTAGAGGGCCCAAGGAAACTAGGGAAAAGAGGGCGAATACACTCCAGATGGAGTTCAGCCTGCCAGCCAGAACAGCGCCGGCAGTCAATGGCAGAAGCAAGAAGAACTGTCCGAGGCCCCAGGAAGGCCGAGTAGGCGATGCCCGGCAGGGGAGACACAGGAGCAGGGAGAGGAGGAGATGCCCGGGCCACCAATACAAGTGGCAGAGCACACGACCTCAGGAAGCAAAAGCAACCTACCTAAACGCCATAGAGAACAGGCACCCGAAGGCAACCAGAACCCTCTAGAAGAGTGCAAGCCATATTACAGCTACCACTACCCCACATAGGGTACGTTAAGTCCCAAGATATGGGAACCCTCTTTGGAAGAACTTCCGCAGCAGAGGAAAAAACAAAAGAGCCATGGGGGAAAAAAACACCCCGCTGAAGTCTTGACAAGCAGTCTAAGCAAAGCAGAAGGCCCAATCTCAGGGCCAAGTCTGCGCAACAACTCCTGTAGAACCCACACACAATCAACACAAGGGCCGTCCAGCAGCCAACAATGCCAAAGTCCCAAGGAAGGACGTAAACGGCCACAAAACACACTCCACAGCCAAAACAGCCGACCTAAGAAGGCCCGTAATCAACCCTACTCAGAAGTCATTGAGGAGGGGGAGGATAAGGCGTAGGAGGAGGAGGACGACGGAGCCCTGCCAAGAGCCTTTGGATGGCGGGTGTCGGCCGGGGCATGGAACAACAGGCTGCCATCAAACGGAAGGTCAATGATTCGCTCCTGAATATTCTCAGGGAACACTCCGTCCCGAAGCCAAGTATGGCGACGAAGAGCGACTGAGGAAGCCATGGTCCATCCCACCACCTCTGAGATGTCCAGAGCGGAGCAGAGAATAAACGCCGCAAGCTCCCGGCCATCCAATGCATGATGTCGTAAGACCACCTGACCAGACTCCTGGGACGCTGCAGATCCCAGAGACTCAGCCGAGTCCCACAAACAGGAGGAGGCCCTAGCCAGCACACACAAGGTGTTAAGGGCCTGCAGGGCCGCGCTGGTCGAGGCGAACATGTTGCGTCCCCAAGAGTCCAGCCAGCAGGCCACTCGGGACGGCGAAGTCAACAGTGGCGGCAGAGCGGGAAAAGCTGTCCGCAAAAGGGGGCTAGCGGCTGAGGGGTGAAGGGAAAGACACATCGGGTCACGCGGCGCCGGGAGGTGCCGGTGCAGAAGATGCTGAGGCACCGGGTCCCCTTAGGCAGGACACCTACAAGCCCCCGTCAAGGAAGAATGGAGCAAACCTTCAAAGGGAAGTAAGATTTCCCTCCCACCAGAGCCCTGGTGGAGGACCTCCAATAGATGGTCCGCTGGAAAGTGAGCCCCCGGGTCACCCATGCGCAGGATGACCACACCTGTGGACACCGCGTGAGCGAAGGCCGCACCCGCCTCCGTAGGGCCCTGCGGTGGAGAAAGCAGCTCCTCCGTGGACGATGGTTGAAAACTAAGGCGGCCGTCCCCGAGGCCAAGCGGGACGGGCAAGGGCCAGACCTGGAAGTCAGAAGGAGCCGAAGAATGAGGGACCTGCCACTCTTCCGTCGAACACCTCTGCCTCAGGAAGGGCGGGGAGCCGCCCTTCGATGCCGGTGAAAAAGACACCACACGGCGGCCAGTCTCCGGGGAGGACAACACCAATATACAGCCTGCGTCCGAAGACAAATCCGCAGTACGACCCCTGCGCGGAGCCGTAGAGTCGGCTGCTTGAGGCAGGACGTTGGCACCAGCCGGTGTCACCAGACAAGGTACCTCCAAGTCACCCCGGAGCGGAGACCGGAGTAGAGCTGGAGCCGCGCCGACGCCGGAATGACGCCGACCTGACCCCCGCCGAGGCAGCCACCTGTGAGGGGGAACGAGATGGGCCTGGGGAGTGGCACGAAGCCCCCCGGCAGCCGCGGCCCAGTAGGAGGCGAAGATCGCTCGGCAACCCGAGAGGGGCCCAGAGAGGGACGAGGGGTCCTCCCTCGGCCTCAACCCGGAGCAGGAAGAGGAGGGTCCACCGACCCCTGTTGCTCCGCATGGTCCAGCTGCCGCCGGTAGCGGCATCACCTCGGCCTTAGACAGGACCACCTTGCAAAGGGACCGAGAGGGGCTCGGGGATGCGACCGAGCCCCGGCGACCTCCTGCGACACCACAGTGACCCCCGCGGGAGATTGCTGCGAGACAGACGCCGTGGCCTGAAAGAGGTGCCCCAGAGGAGCCGCACCCCAACAGCACCACATCCTCCAAGCCTGGATCCGAATCAGTCAGCGCCTGGGCCGGAGCCACCGGCAGGCGCCGCGGAGGGCCCTGCGCAGGGCGAGGGATCCGCCGACGCCCCAGGAGGGGAAGGAGGAGGAGACGCCAGCGAGGCCTGTAAAGCCACCGCGTAAGTCTCCATTTGGACTCTCGACGCCCCAACACCAGGAAACGGTGGATAGGACGACCCGCGGAGATTCCATGCCCCCGGGAGACCGGAAACCAGCCACCGGGGACAAACTGCGACAATTACCCACCGGGGAGCGACGCTCACGTGACATCGGAGAAGGGCGAGGACGACGACCACGGCCGCATATGAAGCCGTCCGCCGTCCGCCGAAGCAGACCGAGGACGTCGACCTGGAGAGACGTGCCAAGAGAAGTTCCATCAGGCGCTCCCGCCGCGACTTCGGCTTCAACTGTTGGCACGCTGCACAATCTGTGGTGCCGTGATCCTCCCCCAAACACCACATACAAATGAGGTGAGGGTCCGTCGCCGACATAAGACGCCCACAAAACGTGCAAGATTTAAAGCCCAAAGGCATTCGCACACTGTTCCACTAAAAAGAAATGGAAGAAAAAGGGGCCTTAACAGGCCCGTAGCACGGATCGGATCCGCATTGTACGCGGAAAAGGAAAAAAATTGACGTAGGCGCGCCGGGGCGGGTCTTATGTGACTTCGCTGACGTCACGTATGGGGACAACGCCTAGGTGGAGTCGCGTGATGTCGCCCCACCCCCAGCGCGCAGGGATGCTGTGGCAAAAAAGTTTCCGGATCCAGTCTCACGCCTGGGGATAATTCTACGTGAAGGAGTCTGCGGCTAGTAGTCTCTATCAGATACATCCATACTGCATGAAAAGAAGGAATAGACGTCACAAACACAGATATTGACACTAGAGAACTATTGTGTCACTTAAGGTGGTTATGTCTATGAGCTCCAAGATCAATGTTTATGGAATCTGTTGTGGAATCATCTGTATATTAGCTGGGAGTATTGAAAGATAAGATTTTTGGAATACATACCATGCCTGCAGTTATTTCACATCTGTGGGATGAAATATCCATTAGATATTTCTATCTGCCTGGCCTGAGGAAGCCACCTTTAATGGTAAAGGCGTAGAAGTTTATTTTGAACAAACTCCACTATACTCATAACACAAAAAAGTACACATACCATGTTCGAAGTATTGGTTGAGATGTTCATTGGCAGTGAAACTTTCCACATAAGCTTTGACAGGCGGTTTGCTTCTTCCAACACTTGCTGTGCTCTGTTGATATTTGCACTAACACTGTTCAGAGAGTCTTGATCTGGATCCTAAATGTAAGAGCCATGAAAACAAATGAGGTCTTAACAACCAGTTTGTCAATTTACAAGTACAGAACAAATGGCTAAGATATTAATAAATCTATTTCCAAGAGCATATAACACATCACTCACATATTTTATTGTATTAGAACTTGCGTGACAGAAAGCAATAGCTACTTACTTGTAAGTCCTGGTTCACCATAGATTGAATGTTCATTGGAGGCTTACACATTAGAATAATTGCCAGGAAACCTCATAATATATATCTGTCAAACATATAGGAGTACAGAAGGTGGAGTAAAACACGTCCAGAGTATATGGTCTGGCTTTACTGAAAACTGGGACGTTTGTTATCAAACTTCTCAGCGCATTAAATCCAGTCCCACACTGATGTCAGTGAGGGATTTAATTCAAAATGCACTCAGAGGGCATCTTAGAGATGTCCACTGAAAAACGACCTGACTCTAGTGTCCTGGATGACTGACTGTTTGCCAGCTGTCACCCCCAGAAATGTTTCTGAACCCCTGGGTCGTGAGCCTCCCGCTCACAGGGTCCTGAAACAAAGCACATCCTGGGCAGAGGTGCCAAGGCTCCTCCCCTAGGATGGACAGGGTCCACGAAGGGGAAACTTCAAAGGCTTGACGCCTTTGTGGGCTGACCAAGCCATTTGCTGCTCCTAGCAACTGACCCCCACCGGTTCTGACCCCGAATGGGGGGGAGGGAGAATTGGCAGGAAAATCACCTTTGCCAACCCGAACCCTACGGCGCGGAAGGCGAGTTGAACCACAACTCTCAGTCCCCGCCATCTTGAAGGTGGGGGGACCCAGCCAACCAGAGTGAGGCTTATGCCCCCCTCCCACTGGAGGGTGGCATAATAGGGGGTTTAACCACCCCAAGGATGAGACCCACTGGTCCCAACCTGTACCTAAATCACCCACACTGAGGAGCTTCAGAGGGACCCAACCTGTACCTATCTGAAACAGCCCTATATTTAAGTATTTAGGGGCAACCCTGAACCTTGCCTCCGCAGACAAGAAGAAAGAAGAAGGACCGAAAGAAGAGGAAGACACTAACTGACTTGGTCCCAGCCCTACCGGTCAGTCCCGACCTCGACCTGCTCCAGCAGAATCCCAGTGTGTCCTGCAGCCAGTAGACCCCAGAACCCGGAGGACCTGCCCTGCCTTTCCTAACAAGAGTTTGTCTATGCAAGCTCTGGATTTGCTCACCAATAGAGTCTGGCTTCGGCCAAATCTGCGAATCTGTAGTACTCTGCACCTGACACCCACGGCCAGAGTTCAAGTGGCCCAACACCACAAGGAGGTCTCCCTGGCGATTCTGACCTGAGACCTGGGGATCCCTGACCTACTTCAAGTCTCCCGATGATGTCTGCAGCCTCTTTCTGCAGAATCCTCCCCGACTGCGACTGGAGCTGGTAAGGAAAACCTGACGCCAAAAGACACCCGTGCACCCGACGCCCCACAGCCGTGGGTATCTTAACCGACGGTGTCCCGGCATCCCTCGTCATCCCAACTTACCTATCCAACCGGTGGTCACCTCCAGAAGATCTTCGTGCGTGAGCCTGCAGTGTTTGTTCTGACCAGAGCCTCCCCATTGAAACCAACAGGTCTCCCAACGTCGATCTAGCACCCTGCACCCGGCTGCCACTGTGCTTCTGTGGGTGCTCTTTGAGCGCTTCCTTGACCCTGGAGAAACCCTGGCTCTAATCCCAGAAACCAAACTCCTACAACCAAGTACTTACCTTTAAACCGATAACTTCATTTCCTCCCATAGGATTGCATTAACTGCTTTTCTTTTTAAAAAGTTGTGGAGTTGGAAATTGTATGAAAACTTAAGAAACTGTGTTTTGACCAAAATTGATTGACTTACCTTTTATCCAGGAAATGTCCCAGTGTGATATCTAGGCTTATCACACTGAGTAGACAAAGTAATCTGAAAAGTAGTCTAAAAAGTAATAAAAAAGTAAGTAATTGCAAAGTAACTGAACACTGTTACTGAACATTTGACCTACCTGTAACAACTGTGTATAATCATAGGAGGGAGGAAGAAGCTCAGTTCCATTCGGCTTCCTGTCCAAGGTAAGTAATCAAGGGGAGAAAGGATCACTTGTACCTGTATTACCAGGGTCAGAAGTGGTAACTCAAAAACCCTCATTCACGTACAGGATTGGTAAAGTGGTATATCTTGGTTCTCCACTTTTGTTAGGACGTGAAAGCATCATCGTTGGGCCTTTTTTGACGATATGCTTTCCTCCACCTGGAGGTAGACCAACTGGTGATGGAAGTAGTGATCAGTGATAATGTGAACAAGAGTGAGGTGAGTTAAAATTGCTTCCCGCTCCTTCCCAAACGAACTTTATTCGGCAGGAGAGGCGGCAAGACTAAAAAGGTAGGGCGGTGCATTTATAGAAATGTTACTGTTCTATAGCACCTTGTTGTCCATGTGAAAGGTCGACATGTTTCAGCCCTTTGCTCACCCAGTAGGGTCGGGGGCTTTCTTCAGGACCTAGAGAGAGTGTAAGGATGCCAATTTTGAGCACACCGTTAGGGCTAGTGATTCACTCACCCTTCTTCTTCGTGACTGGTCAATAGTACCTATAACTGGATTGAGAAAAGGATTATAACAATCTCAAATGCATATGTTCTAAATACAGTTATTAGAGTATATGGTTGTGTAATTCCAGGGGAGACATGAAAGTTATCACAAAGTATCATGATAATAATGAGAACAAATAATTAATAAACAGGCAGAAAAAGAGACAGTATTATAGATTCCATCAATACCGTGGATCACGTATCTATTAAAATTCTCAAGAGTGGTCATCAAACGGTCTATTGATCAGGACTGGCAACCACATATAGACCTCATTACTCAAGCTGTGAGCGGAAAGATTTAGACAGTATGCCTGGACATTCTTAACCACAACTGGTGTTGTGTACATAGCTCTATATTCACATGCTAGTAGGAGCGCTGTATTCGTTATGTGGCTATTCACGCTCTCTCAATTGCACGATGTAGGCAGTGGTTCGTCACTTAATTGGACCACGAGAATGTTAATGTGATGGTCACGGTCTAGTATTGACGCATATGTGCACTAGTTTATATCATGTTTAGATGTAGGCTATAGTTGTATTTAAAGCTCAGGATAATTACGCACAGATTCACCATAAGAGCTGCTAACCATTAGTATTTGTGATAAGGCAGGGCGCCAGTAGGTGTCCTGCGCTCGCGTACCTTATTGACCCCGGTTCTGGCTTCCTCGGAGGACCGGCGAGTTCTAAAACCTGCTTGCTGAGGGAAAAGAAGGTCTTATGAAAGGCAAACAAAAAACAAAGGTGCCTGCTGAAGTGCAGAGTATGTCGCTCTATCGAAAGAGCAGTTACCTGAAGTTGCAGGTTGTCTTGCTTGTTGTCGCTCCGATTACAGTGCCCCGGTGACGCGGGCCCATGACGAGCTGCTTTTAAAAAAATGTGATGGGCATGGAAGGTAGACTGTGTGTCTTCTTGGTCAGGAGGGCCCAAAAAGTTATGAAATTATAATAAATATATCAATGGCTTATCTATAGAGAAGTGGAAGATTGTGAAGCCAATTTGCGAGTCAGTAAAAATTAAATGATGTAAAAGGTGAAGATGTTAAAATTCAAATAATTAAAATGGGAAGAAAAGAGAGACTCGTTCTAGTTATCTGGATGGTCCACTCTTTGTGTGCTCAGAGGATAGGCGTGCCAGTATAGCTTATGATTAGTGGGGCTATGGCAGTGTCATAGTTCTGGGAACGGGCGTGCCATCGAGCACCTCATTAGTCATATTCGTAACATAGTTCTTATACACCGAGTGTCAGTATTCCCAACCACGCATTGCTAGCAGGTTGGTCTTCTAACCGAGTAAATGTTAAATTGGCGAGTCATAGTATCTCATTCAGGTTTTATGGCACTTATCTACTGACAGGATGTACGCGTTCTTGTTGATCGTTTAAGGATGCTCACCCTAGGAGATAAGTTGGTGGGTCATAGTGTCTCATTTTGGTTTGCCGGCACATGTGGATTGTGGGCTTCTTTCATCATCCATGGGACTCTTGTGCTCACTGGTTATCTTGCAGGGACTTTCTTAATTTAGGATTGTTCCTGTGGCTCGCTGGTGTTACTGTGAGAGTGTATGCCAAGGAATGACGTCGTTAAATTCAGGTTCATGTGTCTTGAGGCGGTAAACTCACCATTGTTCTTTCTTATACAGGACCTTTTCCGCATTGTGATTCTTACTTATGAGTGTCTCAAGAATTACCCATCTGAGGACGTCGATGGTGTTATTTGACTCGATGAAGTGGTTGCTCATTTTAGTAGTGGCTCTCTTACATTTAATGTTACTTCTGTGTTCGCAGATTCGCTGTTTGATCTTGCGGAACGAAATTCCGATGTACCTCAAGTCGCAAGAACAGGTAATCATATAAATTACGTGTGTTGTTTCGCAATTAGTATGGTACCGTATTGTCCATTCCAGAGTTGGTGTCAGATGAACGGTCTATGTGGGTCTAGTTAATTTGCATACGGAAAATGATCCGCAAGGGTAATGGCCGGTTATCGGGGTCATATTCCAGGAATTGGTAATCGTTTCCCTTTTAGGCTGCAATGTTTGGGGTCTCGGGTGTACCAGGATGTCCCTGATATTTTTAGTCCTTCTGTTCGCCAATCTTGGTTTGGGCCAGTTTAAAGACCCTGAGGTGAGGACCCTACGGAGAGATTACGACGCACCATAGAACTTATGGCAGATGAGGCAGAAATGAACTCCTGGATCTCAAAAAATGAAGCCGACTTCCTGCAGACAAAATCACCATGAGTATCTTATTTCTACTCCCTACTGAAGATCCTTAAGAATAGAACACCAGGACGCCCCGATAGTCTCAGGGATCGGCTCAGTACTTGAGCCTCTTTCCCAGTTCACAGTCTACTTTCTCAAGCCTTTGGTACAAGGAACTCCCACATACTGAAAAGACAACGGAGATCTATTGAACTTACTAAAAAACCAACCTTATCGTGAAGACACTATGTGCCTGGTAGGCCTCGACGTGGAAAGCCTATACACGAGCCTACCACAAGAAACAAACTTGGAGACAATTAAGGAAATACTATTTTCAAAATACTGGGAACACACAACACCCAGACACTTCATGTTAGAATGCTGTCGCTTGGCCCTCACAGAGTGAGTATAATGGAAAACTGTACTTACAATGCTACGGGACTTCAATGGGCAGTACATTTGCCCCTAGCGTGGCAGGGATTTATGTAAGTAAGTTTGAAAAATTGCACATTTTGAATGATGACAATCCATTCAGCCCCAAGATCTTGTTCTGGGGACACTACATAGACAATATCATCATGATCTGGAATAACACGACAGACAGCTTACCAGAATTTCACGAGTGGATCAACACCAGGGATGAATCCTTGAAGTTTACTTACACAGCTGACTACCGCAAAATGGACTTTCTAGATATTACAATCTACGTGGAAAATAACATCATCAACACCAAGACTTTTTACAAACCCACGTCAGAGAACAGTTTGCTCTCATACAACAGTTTCCACCCGCGACCTCTACGAGAGAATCTGCCATACAGCCAATTTCTGCGGATACGGAGAAACTGCAGCAGACTTGAGGACTATAGATCACAGGCCAGCGACCTGTGTCAAAAACTGAATGTCAGAAATTACCCTCCACAAACAATATGTAAATGCCGAAAAAGAGCAAGGAACCAATCGAGAGAGAGCCTCCTTGAGATTACACCCAAGACGGCATCTGATACCCTCACTTGCGTAACAACCTACAGCGTCGCATCGAATACAGTGAAGAATATTGTGAACAAGAACTGGAGAATCCTAACCTCAGGGTCTTTAAACTGGCCCTAACCAAGATTGGCGAACAGAAGGACTACAGATATCAGGGACATACTGGTACACACGAGACTCCAAACATTGCAACCTAAAAGGGAAATGATTACCAATTCCTGGAACATGACCCCGATAACTGGCCATTACCCTTGCGGATCATGTTCCGTATGCAAATTAACTGGACCCACAAAGACCGTTCAGCTGACACCAACTCTGGAATGGACGATATAATACCATACTAATTGCAACACAACACACGTAATTTATATGATTACCTGTCCTTGCGACTTGAGGTACATTGGAATGACCTGCCGCAAGATCAAACAGCGAATCTGTGAACACAAAAGTAACATTAAATATAAGAGAGCCACTACTAAAATGAGCAACCACTTCATCGAGTCAAATCACACCATCGACGACCTCAGCTGGGTAATACTTGAGACACTCATAAGTAAGAATCACAATGCAGAAAAGGTCCTGTATGAGAAAGAACAACGGTGGGCTTACCGCCTCAAGACACATGAAACAGGATTGAACAACGTCATTCCTTGGCATACACTCTCACAGTAACACCAGCGAGCCACAGGAACAATCCTAAATGAACAAAGCCCCTGGAAGATAACCAGTGAGCTCAAAAGTCCCATGTATGATGAAAGAAGCCCACAATCTACATGTGCTGGCAAACCAAAATGAGACACTATGTCCCGCCAACTCATCTCCCAGGATGAGCATCCTTAAACGATCAACAAGAGCCCGCACATCTTGTCAGTAGACAAGTGCCATAAAACTTGAATGAGACACTATGACTCGCCAATTTAATATTTACTCAGTTAAAAGACCAACCTGCTAGCAATGCCTGGCTGGGTATATTGACACTCGGAGTATAAGAACTACCTTATGAATATGACTAATGAGGTGCTTGATGACCCGCCCGATCTCAGATCTGTGACACTGCCATAGCCCCACTAATCATAAGCTATACTGGCACGCCTATTCTCTGAGCACACAAAGAATGGACCATCCAGATAACTAGAACGAGTCTCTCTTTTTTTCTCATTTTAATTATTTGAATATTAGCATCTTCACCTTTTCCATTTAATTTTTACTGACTCGCAAATTGGCTTCACAATCTTCCACTTCCCTATAGATAAGCCATTGATACATTAATTATAATTTCCTAACTTTTTGGGCACTCTTGACCAAGAAGACACACAGTCTATCTTTCATGCCCATCATGTTTTTTACAAAAGCAGTTCCTCACGGGTCTGCGTCACCATAATCAGAGCGAGAACAAGCAAGACAACCTGCAACTTAAGGTAACTGCTATTTCGATAGAGCGACATTCTCGGCGCTTCAGCAAGCGCCTTTGTTTTTTGTTTGCCTTTCATAAAACCTTCTTTTCACTCGGCAAGCAGGTGTTAGAACTCGCCGGTCCTCCGAGGAAGCCCAAACGGGATCAATAAGGTACGCAAGCACAGGACACCTAATGGCGCCCTGCCTTATCACAAATACTAATGGTTAGCAGCTCTTATGGTGAATCAGTGCAAAATTATCCTGAGCTTTAAATAAAACTATAGCCTACATCTAAACACGATATAAACTAGCGCACATATGCGTCAATACTAGACCGTGGCCGCCAAATTGTTAACATTCTAGTGGTCCAATTAAGTGACGACCCACTGCCTACATCGTGCAAATGAGAGAGCGTGAATAGCCACATAACGAATACAGCGCTCCTACTAGCATGTGAATATAGAGCTACACGCACAACACCAGTCGTGGGTTAGAATGTCTTTTGAATACTGTCTAAACCTTTCCGCTCACAGCTTGAGTAATGAGGTCTATATGTGCTTGCCAGTCCTGATCAATAGACCGTTTGATGACAACTCTTGAGAATTTTAATGGATATGTGATCCACGGTATTGATGGAATCCATACTACTGTCTCTTTTTCTGCCTGTTTATTTATTAATTATTTGTCATCATGATTTATTTGATACTTTGTGATAACGTTCATGTCTCCCCTGGAATTACACAACCATATAATCTAATAACTGTATATAGAACATATGCATTTGAGATTGTTATAATCCTTTTCTCATCCCAGGTATAGGTACTATTGACCTGTCACTAAGAAGAATGGTGAGTGAATCACTAGCCCTAACAGAGTGCTCAAAATTGGCATTCTTACACTCTATCTGGGTCCTGAAGAAAGCCCACGACCCTACAGGGCGAGCAAAGGGCTGAAACATGTCGACCTTTCACATGGACTACAAGGTGCTATAGAACAGTAACATTTCTATAAATGCACCGCCCTACCCTTTTAATCTTGCTGCCTCTCCTGCTGAATAAAGTTTGTTTGGGAAGGAGCAGGAAGCAATTTTAACTCACCTCACTCTAGTTCACATTATCACTGATCACTACTTATATCACCAGTTGATCTACCTCCAGGTGGAGGAAAGCATATCTTCAAAAAAGACCCAATGACGATGCTTTCACGTCCTAAGGAAAGCAGAGAACGAAGATGTACCACTTTACCCCTCCTGTACGTGAATGAGGGTTTTTAAGTTGGTTACCACACCTGACCCTGGTAATACAGGTACAAGCTATCTACCTGTAACAAAGCAAACTGCATTCAACTACATTCAACTGTAGTATACCAGAAAAGTACTATTTTACTTACCTGCACCAAGTCTGGCTTGGTTCTAAAAAGAAAATACAACAAAGATATATTTTTATAAAAAACAATTGGTCCGAGTTCAGTCTTTGAGTGTGTGACATAATTTCTTGCCTGAGTGTGTACAATAAATGCTTAACACTACCCTCTGATAAAGCCTTACTACTCGCCCACACTACCACAAATAGAGATTAAGGTATTATCTACTTTTACCTCTGTAAGACTTTGGGGGTTCACAAGACTCCGTGCACACTATACCTTACTTTGGTATAGTATATACAGAGCCAGCTTCCTACATCAGGTTGTTATATTTTTAAATGTCAACATCCTTTGAGACAATTACAAACCTTCAATATTGTCAGATCAACTTTGAGTCTATCATTTTCATAGCCCACTGAGAAAAGAAAATACAATTCAAAATCTGGCTACCACTGCGGACCGTCATCAAAAATAAGCAAAATACAAGAAAGTAATACCTTTGAAAATATGTTCCTCTCATCAAAATCTGATTCCAGCAAGGGTATGAGTACCACATTTCCAATATTAATACGAATTTACCTTTGAAATAGAAGATTTGTGCTGTTTACTTCTGATATCTTTAACAAGAGCCTCTGTCTTCCGCAAAAGCTTTCGACCCTCAGCAATCTGCTTCCTTAATACACAGTAATTCTCATTCAGTCCCAAAACATGGCATCCATTTTTATCAGCCCACATGCGAGAGGAAGTAGCAGCATTAGAAGATGTGGCTGACAAGTTGACCGATGAATGGTTAAGGCACTGCGAAGAACTGTGTTCATTTGCCACTGGATCTAGTTGTGAAAATAAATAGACATTTCTAAATGATATTGTTTAAAAGCATAATTTAACTGTGTATCAAAGAGTTAGGTAACTTGAACATCTAACCTGTAGCTGATTGGAAATGTAAATTTATAGCACTTTGATCCGCTGGGGCACCGCCTTTAGGCACTTTGTCAAATCCCTGTTTCTTTGATGTGTGATCCTCTTCTTTTGGAAATTCAGCATCAATTTTTACATCTGCAAAATTTAAAACGTTTTATTTTATTTTATATAGAAATAGAAGGGGTCTCTCGTCGCACCACTCTCACAGCAAATCAGTCAACAGTACTGGAAAGGGACAGAGTATTAGGTAACAGTGCAAAAGGGGAGACCAAGCCTATTCTTTTCTTGTATATATATTTTTTAATTATTGATAGAAAAAACAAGCACAGAAAACATGGGTAAACATTTAGGTATGCAATGCTTATCATTCTAGGAGCCAAGAGTATTACAATATCACTTACTGTGGGACTGCCCTTCCTTGGGGACATATTGGCAACAGATCCTTGACAACGCTGACTCCAACTTCGACACACAGATCCCTCGATTTCCAGTATATGTTCTTCTGGGCCTCCCTAACGCTATTACCTTTCCCCTTAAATCTCGCAGGGGCAAACAGATGGCACTTGCATTGGGAGCGGCGGTTCAGAACATTCTCGCTCACTGGGGCACTAAGACAGTACCAACCCGGCTGGGATGGCTTCATAGGATGTGGGGCGTCCTGGGAATGGAGAGGATTTCCCTTTCGCTGACTCATCCAGGGGCCTCCTTTCATGATCTATGGGCACCTTTACTTGCACTACTAACGTCCGAGTTCACTGAGCTTACTTGTCCCAAATATCTGCGACTTGCGGACCCTCCCAGATTGTCAGCCTCAAACACCTCTGCTACCTAGTATGTTTTTCCCTATGGGTCTTCCCTGGCTCGACCTTATTGTTGCCTCTTATTGTAGGCACAGTTTTTAACTGGAGGGAGGAGGGTGGAGTGATGTTCTCTTTTTTGCTATATTTTTATTTTCTTGGCCAACCATGATATCGCAATTGCCGGGTTGCATCCCGATGTCCATAGAGCAAATTGGCTCGTTCGTTGTTTCCTTTGTCTTGGAAATTAATAAAAGAAATAAAAAAAAAAAAAAGGATGTGTCAATCAAGAACGAGAACCTTGAGGCACGCAGCACGTGCAATAACATTCGCCTCTTGGGGGTGCCAGAGACCACAGCCACGGGTCGTCTAGACCTCTTTGTTGAGACCTTGCTTACTGACATGTTTGGGAAGGAGTCCTTTACCCATGGCTTTGTGGTGGAACGTGCTCACTGCACTCTGGGCCCCCGACCAAACCCGGGCTGCCCCCCAAGGCCCATAATCGCACGCATCATGAACTTTAGGGACCGTGATACTCTACTACGCCTCGCCAGAGAACGCAGAGATACCATATGGCAGGGCTCCAAACTATCTCTCTACCCAGACTTTACCATCATGGTGCAGGAGGCCAGTCGTAAGTACAATGGGGTCAAGGCCACCCTCAGGAACTTGGGTTTGAAGTATGGCATGCTATACCCTGCCAGATTGCGAGTTTATGTTAATGGCCGGGCCTGCATTTTCGATAACCCAACCGGGATGCAGGAATTTTGCCACACATACAAACAAAACAACAACCAGACGGTCGCTGACGGGGTCAGGACCTCCCCTCTACACAGCGGCTCCAACGTGAGTATCGAACTTTTTTCAAACTGGCTGACTATCGCACTGCTCCTCTCCCATTGTTGCATGGCTGTATTGGGATAATATTACTCATCAATACAAAATGCTTCCAATAGCTGGTCGACTGACGTGGTGTTGCCACCCCTCATGGTGTACACCTTGGGTTTGTTTCTATTGACACGGGTATACCACTCCAGGGTTTTCTCATTCAAATGTAAAGCTACTAGGTATATCATGTTTTGTTGTCTGTTGTGGTTTATGCCTCGCTTTCTTCGTAGTGAGGTTGGGTGGGGGGGGGGGGGGACAACTTCTATCATACAGACATTTTTGTTTATTTACTGTTCTGCTCACTGTCCGATTTAGCATCTATCAACAATTGATTGTTTTTGTCATTTGTGCCACGGCCACTAGATGGCCCAGCTAGGTAATGTTGATGGTCCCTCTGGCTTGTCCTTGATGTCCTGGAACGTCAGGGGTCTTATCGATAATCGTAAGAGAAGACATGTAGTCCACTATTTACTTCATCACAACGTCGACATTGCTTTTTTGCAGGAAACGCATCTGCCCAAATCTGACTCCGTATGTTTTGCTTCAAGCTGGGGCGCACACAGATATTTTGCCAACTTCAGCAATTATGATAGGGGCACAAACATTCTTATTCACAAAAGGGTCCCCTTCTGTCTTCGCTCCGCCATAGAGGATAGCGAGGGTAGATACACCATTGTTACTGGGTCACTAATGGGTCACTAACAGGTCACAGCACGGCTTTGGTGTGCGTATATGCCCCAAACACTGATTCCCCGGAATTCTTTCATTCACTGCATGCCCAGCTCATAAAGTTAGATCCTATTCCACTACTGGTAGGGGGGGACTTCAATGTGCTCCTTAACCCCGACTTGGATGGCACCGCTAAATCTCCTGGCACTAAACAACGTGCACGCCGTGCTCTTCTTGACCTTTGTGAACAATTATCGCTACTTGACATTTGGTGCATGCGCAACCCCTCCCTCACTGAATACACACATTATGCTGGCCAACACAACACTTGGACTAGGATTGAAAATTGGCTTGTTTCTCCTGGTATCTCCAGTTGGTGCCACTCAATCACGACTCTCCCGAGAACATATTCCGACCACTCCCCGGTTAAGCTTATCTTTAGAGTTCTCCGACCAGATGGGTTCAAACGTCAATGGCGCTTTACAAGTCGCGCCCTCAACGATGACCTCTTCCACTGTGAAGTGCGCGAAGCCATTGAAGACTACTTTGCCATCAACACTGGCTCGGCTGACACTTGGGCAGTACTGTGGGAGGGTTTTAAAGCATACATTAGGGATGTCTGCATTGCCAAACATGCCGGGGTACTAAAAGCTCTACAAACCACACTCTCTCATTTGGAACGCGACATGACAGAATAGGATAGCGCAACAATGAACACTTCTAATCCAGAGGCGTTTGGACACCGGCTTGCCCTCCTCACTAAATACAGGGAATCCGCAGATCGCGAGATACTTTTTTTAGGTAAATATCAAACTGCTCGCCGCTATTGCGGGAGCTAGCTCAGATGCTTTGACCCCCATACAGCAAAGCCTACATCACTGAGTTGCGATCTTCCACAAACCAGGTGCTCACTGACACCTCAGAGATTCGTAACAAATTCCTTGATTATTTTACCTCACTATACACTTCTAAAGTAGGGCGCGATCCCACTGCACAGAAAGCATATTTATTTGAAATTGCTCTGGTTTATCTAAAGAAGAATCTACAGGACTTCTTGGCTGAGCCGATCTCGGAGGACATGGTCATTAGTGCCATCAACACCCTTCGAAGCTCCTCTGCCCCTGGGCTGGATGGCTTTACGGGGGAGTTTTACAAGGCATATAAGGATCTACTGGCCCCGCAACTGATCGAGGTATATGCGGAGGCCCTCGAGAAACAAATCTTACCCCCACGCTTCGCAAGACTGCCGTTATCTTCCTCCCCAAACCTGACCCGTCATTATGTGGGTCATACAGACCTTTATCCCTACTAAATTTAGATTATAAAATTCTGGCCAAGATCCTTGCCATGCGCTTGTCTCTCTTGATGGAATTTATTATTTCACCAGTCCAACCCCACCGATCTACCTCATTTTATCTCAGGACACTCTTCTCGATTCTTCACAGAATTAACCCTGAGGTCCTAGCTGCCGCAATCCTGTTGGACACTGAGAAGGCATTCGACTCTTTAGAGTGGCCTTTTTTCATGTCTGTCATGCTTCGAATGGGAATGCCTGTGGGATTCATTGCCACCACTGCATTACTGTATAGCCACCCCACGGCGAGACTTCGGCTGAACGGCACCCTTTCCCGACCCTTCTCTCTATCTCGTGGCACAAGCCAGGGCTGTCCCCTGTCGCCCTTACTGCTTATACTCACTATGGACCCCTTAATCCGCCATTTCCAAGAAAAGCATCTGCAGAGGGGCCTACAATTCAACACTGGCCGCCTTCTTGTCTCGCTCTATGCGGACAACAATCTCATTTATGTCAGGGAGCCTCAGATCAACTTGGAGCCTCTCATTAGAAAGATAACAAGATTTGGACAACATTCTGGCCTGGGCATTAACTAGCGCAAGTCGGTTATCTTCCCCTTAACTTCGAGCACGATTCCATGGGAATGTGAATTCCCCCTTGAATGGTGCACTGACTTCATTAAGTATTTGGGCATTCATATACATCTGGACACTGCCCAGATCCTCCGCCTCAATTATGGTTAAGCAGTTAGCGCCCTCGAGGCTCAGGTGGAGATGGCTGCGGCTGCCATTGTCCATCGCTGGCAGAGTTGCAGTAATCAAGATGGTTGCTCGCCCCAAATTTTTATATCTTTTTAATAACATCCCCATACCCCTCTCAAACAGTTTCTTTTTGACATTACGTTGGCATCTTATCAGATTGGTCTGGGGGGGCAAATAGGCTCGCGTGCGTTGGCAAGTACTGACCCTTCCGTATGAGAGGGGAGGATATGGGGTGCCTGACCTACAATTGTACTATCTAGTGGCCTGTCCAAAACTACAGTCACATTGGGAGGCGGTACACAGAACACTAGGTGACATGACCGAACTGACCCTTGTCCCCACACCCGAAGTGGCACTTTTAGGTTATGTGGTAAACTTCCCCAAAGGAGTTAGGAAATTTGTCTCCCTCAGTTTACTGCTGACCAAAAGAGAAACCGCTATTCATTGGGGCTGCAAGACAGTTCCCACACTGCAAAGTTGGCTGAATAGTCTGGCATTCTGTAGCACTAACAGCGAAGTCTACTCCAGTACACTGCCTCGCTCCTCCCGTCCCAAAGATATTTGAGGGCCATTCAGAACTTATGTGGAGTCTGTGCGCCAAGCTTCTGACTCTCAATTGGAACGAGGCATAGTCCCTGCAGGGGTGGGGTAACCAGCTTGTCAATCACAACTGTCTGTTTACCAATGCTCCTCTGGGTGATACAGTGGTTGGACTTTTTGATTATGTGGCTAAACCTGAAAACTGTTAGTTTAGGGGAGGGCCAGATGACGGGCAGCTGGATGGCAGACGTCTCCATTTGGGGGGAGCTGGGTGGGCCTTCGGGACTGCATTCTAAAATGTTGCTGGGTTCCTTCTTTCCCTATCTTTTCTTGGCATATTGACTCTTACATTGATGTAGTTTTTCATTTTTTTTCATTATTCAATGGTAATGACAGTGAGCACCTATGTTTATATTGCTATAGCGTACTAAAATGGTGAATACATTAAAAAAAAAAATAATTTAAAAAAACTTTGACCTACCTGACAAGGGTTACCTCAACTAAGATCGGTCCTGCCTCTTATGTCCTGTAATGCAGAGCCTGGCCTCTCGTGCCCTGATGGCCTTTGAGTACATGAGGTAACATTTCTCACAGGATTTTAAATCATGCTTGGTCCTGAGGCTCCATAAATTATTTGAAGAGTTTAGATGAAAAAAATTGAACTTATAAGAGGAGAGCTTCAGATCTGCATCTTTAGGAATCGATGTCATGGCACAAGGCTAGTGCTTTTATGAGGCTCTTTTATGTAGCTCTGTATCACCCTATCCAGAGGCAGGGCAGAGTTGCAACATAGACTAATGTGGCCACCTACAGGCACACAGGAGCTTTTGCAAGAGTTTCTGGTTTGGGCCGATCACCTCGGGAGATTCACAAGGTGTCTCTGAGTCAGGGATATAAATGGGGATGGGCCCCTGGTGGTGCTGAGAGTGTTGGTCTCTGGACCAGCGCCGGGGAAAGTCAAGATGGCACAACCAGCACTGATCCAGATCTAGCTATGGATCCCCGGGGCGTGACTGGTGCCGGAGCTGCCAGCGTGTATCCAGTAGGGGCCCTCCCAAACCCAGAGGGCCCGAAGGCGTGCCAGAGGGAAAGGGCCACCCAAATATTAGGTTCATAGTCTCATGAAAGTCTTTTAGTTGGGCTGGGGTCACCTCCGGCTCCTGGATATTCAGGGAGGCACGGAGTCGGCCCAGGGCTGGCTCAACCGCAGAGCCAGGCCTCGAGTTAAGCTCCCTCATCTCGACAGCCAACTGAAGATCCTCTACCAGATCAATAAACCTTACAATATCGACTCTGATCAGAACCAACCATCACTGTAATCTCATGCAAGGCTCTCATGAATAAGCCATACATTTGTGAAATTATAAACACTCATGTTTAAACACCTCTTGTATCGCTAATCACCTTAAAAAAACTTTGGTAAATGATGGGAATAACTAATCATACATTACCATATTTTTGAATGCGATGTTGCCATTCTTCTTTAAAAAAGTTATTAATCTTCACTAGAGCCTCTTTTTTCTCAGGATCATTTTCTTTTGAAATCTGCTCCTCAAGTTTTTTCCGCAAAGCATCATTTGCTTCTATGCTTCTTTCAAGCTGGATACGCAAACTTTGTATTTCAGATAAAAGTTTATTCAAATCGATGGATATGATTTGTTCCTTTGTACATTCTGCGACTGCACACAGCCGCCCAACACCTGGACAGCAAAAAATAAATAGATATGAGAATATAAAGATTTAAAATGTAATTATCACTCGACCAGCCAGTCTGGGTCCCTCTACCCGGCATTTGATCAGCGATAAGCAGCCAACAAGGTCTATGTAGTGGCTAAATGTGACTTTGGTTACAACAGCATTTCTAAATCTGTAAAATATGTTCACATGTATAAGCGAATAGCCAAACTGCTTGTAAGGTCTCTACTACTATGTTTGAGTGCGTCTCTCTCTCTATGAAAGATGACATGATTCAGGCTATGTGCTACTGGATATGGTCTTTCAATGCTATCAATTCCCCAGCATTGTGTTAAGTAGGAGACATTTCTAATAGGTCAGTGGAATTGAGAAAAGAGCACTTCCTTGTTATTTCTAGGACTCAAAACGGTTTGAAGAAACAACAAATTAGTTCTGAATCCTTTTGTGAAGATAAAGGTTCGATCATTATTGCGTTCAAACTTCAACTGTAATTAGCAAGTAAATACAAAAACACTAAAGTATACATACAATCTAAAAGGTCTCAGTTTGAAGACTTCTTTACACAAACCAGGACTTGATCTCTGAATAGTGCCCTTTACAGGTAATTAAACAATGCCTCTAGGAAGCCCAAGCAAGTTAAGATGTTTTTCTGTAAGGAGATCAGCTTTCTTGTGCGGTTTCATTGGAAAATTTCTAGCATTATCAAAATCTCCATTTGTAAGTTCAGTTACTGGGTGGTTCAGTTCCATTTGGGCAGTTTGTGGGATCATATTAGATGGGGCATTTGGTATCAAGACAGGTTGGTCTATGCTTGCATGCCACCCCTGATCGCATGGGTATTCCAGAACTGAGCCATAGGCTAAATGCTGTTATAGTTTATGAATCCCTAAGCTGATAGCCGATTAATTACCTTGCTTTGTTGGCATCCTCCACAACCAATGTGGATTCTGACCTCTCCCTCCAGGTGCCCCATCCTCCAACTCCACCCTCACTACAGTTAAGAGTCTCTACCAGAAGGAGCGTTACCGAAGGTAAGTAACTCGTTCTTATGATAGAGACTTCCAAAAGCAGATTCCTCATCTTTCGAATAGATAATAGAACAGTACCTATTTCGAGGTGGGTCTGTGAATTGGCTCAAATCAAAAAGTCCTGTAGGATCAAGTGGGCAAAATGCCTCTCTTGACGAACATGGATGTCCAGACAGTGGTGCTTAATGACTTATGGAGTGACGCCTAGGTAGCTTTCTGACAGATGTCCAGGAAAGGAACTCTGCATGCCTACAATGTAGCAGCAGCTTTGGCCCTGGTGGACTGAGCCCACAGTCCTTCTGGAAGCTATTTTTTAGCCAATGCGTAGCAGATTGTGATGCAGAGTATGATCCAGTGGGAGATGGTCCTTTTCTGCAAGCCCCTGCACTTTTTCACAATGGCAAACCCCACCAGCCGGTGTTTTCCGGTACAACAGATGTAAAAGCTCGGACCACTTTTGGCGTCTGAGCAATAGTGTCCCTCCTCCTCCTTAGAGGGGTGACGCAGAGCATGGAATGCCTGCAGGGTGATGGTCTGACTGAAGTAGAACGGCTACACAACTTCAGTAAGAAGGATGCTCGCGTCCGCAGAACCAGTTTGATTGGGAAGAAGATGGTGTTGGCAGATTGGCGCAGAGAGACTGAAGCTCACACACTAAGTGTGCTGATGTTATGGTGATAAGGAACACCTTCTTGAGAGAAAGAAGCCATAAAGGACAGCTGTGAAACGGCTCAAAAGGAGTGCACAATATGTGAGAACCAAGTTATGGTCCCACTGTGGCATGACAAAGGGAGAAGGAGGAGGGAAACAAAAAACAGAAGGTCAGATAATTTGGCCTGAAGGGGGTCATTCTGACATGTGCTGCACAAACCACAAACTTAACCCAACAACATGCGTATACAGTTTTGTCAAGGGACGTCCGCTGCCAAGGTGATATCAACCACCTCCGGTGAAAAGACAAAAGTGTATAGCTTTCACCACTCAATTTACAAGCATGAAGATGGAGACTGAGAAGGCCCGAGTGCAGAACCCTGCACTGTTGCTGCAACAGCAGGTCCTTCAAGGGAGCAGTATGGCTAGAGAACAGATGCCCAAGCCCAGGAGCTCTGGATAACCTAGTCTCTGTGCCCAATCAGGGCTACAGGGATGACTTGGGCCAGGTTGGTCCTGATTCTGTCAGAACACAGGGCAGAAGAGTTATCAGCGGGAAGCCATTGAGTACTGAGTTCCACTCTAGACGCAACGCGTCTCATAACTAGAGACCTTGAAAACCCCAATGCACAGAACTGTTAACATTGTGTGTTCTCTGCAGTGGCGAATAGATTGAGCCACGGTTCTCACCCATTCCGTGGAGGAGACCTTGCACCACCTCTGGATGTAAATGCCACTTGTGAACTACTAGCCGTCGACGACTCATCCTCCCCAACAGGCAAATATTGTGTCAGTTGGATCATCACCAGGAAAATTCTTGATGGCCCAGCCATTTCGAGTGGTGTAGTGCCTCCTGGCACAGGAGCCCACACCACCCTGCTTGTTGCTATACCACATAGTGACAAAGTTGTTCGTAAGCACCTGTACCAGCTTCCCAATGATGGATGGAAGAAAGGCTTTCAGCGCAAAGCGGATGGTCTAAGGGAGGTTATTCTGGAGCTGGGACTCCGTGGTACACCAGAGACCTCTGATGTCCACCTCTCCCAGGTGGCCACCCCAACACCGCAGTGAGACATTGGCAACTACTGTCAGCTCTGGGTGGGGTAGGGAGATGGGTCTGCCACTGAGCTGATCACGGTCCGACAACCCCCACTGCAGGTCTTTTGCAGTCTCCTCCGAAATCTGTATGTGGTTGAAGAGGTCACCATGATATTGGGCACACTGATATTTTAGATCCCACTGCAGAGCTCACAAATGTCACCTGGCGTGCTTGACCAGCAGCATGCAGTAAGCCACCAGTGCCTTTAGCCGCAGAGTCGCCTCACTGTAATCCAGGTCAGAGGATGAATGATTGGAACCATAGCTTGAGTGTCCTGGACTCTCCTTTTCCGGGGAGGGACCGAAAATCAACCATGTCTACAACAGCTCCAATTAAGGGAAGGATCTGAGAAAGAGTCAGGTGTAACTTCAGCACTTTGATAGTGAACCCCAAAGATCACAGGAGGTTTGCCGTAGTCTGGAGGTGGCTGATGACTGTCTGTGCTGAGCCCCCATTCAACAGCCAGTCATCAAGATGTGCTGCCTGCACCACCTCCACATCACTTTCGTTAACACCTGAGGGGAACTGGTCAGATGTCAGGGAAGTACAGCGAACTGAAAATGCTCCTGTAACATCACGCACCACAGGGAGCACCAAAGGGTCTACAGGAAGCATATGTGGAAACTGACGTCCTGCAGATCCAATGCTACCATTCTGTCTTTAGGGTCAAGGGCAGACCAGACCTGGGCATTGTGAGCATCTTGAATTGGTCATTGCAGAGGAAGGTGTTGAGAAGGCGCAGGTCTCAAATAGAATGAAGGCCTCCGTCTTGGATTGACAGCAGGAAGTATCGGGAGTAGCAACCACAACCCACTTCCAAAGCCAGCACCCTCTCAGTAGCCCCTTTGACCAAAAGGGCTTGCACTTCCCGCTGTAAGACTGACAGATGGTATTCGGTCAGTTGGTCCATGGATGGTGGAAGGTGAGGCGGTGCAGCCAGGAAGAGTAGGGCATTCCCCTTCTGTAGAATTTGCGGGACCCTCCTGTCGGATGTCTGCCAACCCGGTAAGATTCGCTGAACCTTGTTGCCAACTGTGAGCCCTAACTCCCCTAAGGGCCAGCTAAAGGGATTTGGCAGATGGGGCTGCAGTGAACTGACTGGTGTCATGTACCTAACTGCAGGGCCGGTGGGTGCCACAGCCTCTGCCATAAAAGGGCTGCTTCCCCTCCCCCACTGAGATTGATGTGGCTGCTTTTATGGATTTCCTCTGGAAAAGTTGTGATAGAAACAAAAAGGATGATAAGGCTGGCATGGAGGAGCAGACAGTATGAAGGAGTGCCCTGTGTCTGTGTTCTCCTTACAGTGCTCAAGGGTAGAATCAATTTTCTCCCCAGAATGACAGGTCCTGTCAAAGGGCATGGCCATAAGGGACACACGCCAGAGGGAGTCGGAAGGGATTCGAAGAGTTGGAGTATGGACTTGCCTAACTCTTGAATCTGACTCGGTGTGTCTGAAAGCCCCGGAAACTCAGGTTGTGCCGGAACAAGTTGCGGGAAGGACTCCAACGTCGACCAACTTCAGGAGCGAGATCAAGAGGCATGGGACCACCCACACCCCTTCTAAAGTATTCAAGCATGGTGGGAAAGGAACAAGTCCCATTGCACAAGTTACTACTTGTGTAACGATATATCTGTAAGAGACATTAGTTAGTGATAGATTCCTTACCTTTGAATATCCCCAGGCATCAGACTGGATCCAGAAAGTTTCGCTTAGCAGTACCCCTGCGCGTCAGTAGGTGGAGTCGTGCGGCTCCGCGTCCATCACTGGCATCGTAAGCGCCGAGATGACGCCACGGAGAGTACTTGGGCGCCACCCATGGGCGCTGATGTCAGTTCTGTACACGACTTTCCGCGCCAGGAACGCAGAGCCATGCAAGACGCTGACCATTGGTGCAGAAAACTAGGGCCCAAAGAGGGCTGACCTTAACCCTAGTAACCAGTTCGCAGAACGGGGAGGATGGGTGGGGCGGTAAGGAATCTATCACTAACTAAAGACTCTTACAGATATATCGTTACACAAGTAGTAACTTGTGCATCTGAAAGAGACACGTTAGTGATAAGATTCCTTACCTTAGAATAGATACCCCAGCAATACCAACCCCGGTGGTGGGTCCGCGAACAAGATTACACCAGAAAGGCACGGAACGGCCAAAGAAGCAGCCCCTCCGGACTGGACTGTCAAGGCAGTAGTGCTTGGTAAAAGTGTGCAGCGAGGCCCACGTAGCTGCCTGACAAATGTCCTGCAAGGGAACGCCGCGTCCCAAGGCAGTAGTGGCTGCCGTTACCCTAGTGGAATGGGCACGCAGCTCCATAGAAGGCTCCTTCTTAGCCAACGAGTAACAGGTCTTGATGCACAGAACGACCCACCGAGAGATGGTCCGTTTGTGCACAGCCCGACCTTTTTTGGTGCCCACGTAGCCAACAAAGAGTTGGTCATCCACCCGGAACCGCTACGTGTGCTTCAGGTAGAACGAGAGCGCACATTTCGGGTCCAGACGGTGAAGCCTCTCCTCCTCTTTTGAAGGATGTGGAGGCGGAAGGAAGGTGGGCAAAGTGATGGTCTACCCGATGTGGAAGGGCGTAACAACCTTCGGTAAGAAAGAAGGACGGGTCCTTAAAGCCACCTTGTCCGAATGAACAGCAAGGAAAGGAGGTTTGAAGAAAGGGCCTGCAGCTCACTCACTCTTCTGGCAGAGGTGATAGCAACCAGGAAAGCAGTCTTTAAGGTGAGAAGACGCAAAGGACAATTGTGAAGCAGCTCAAAGGGAGCGCACATCAAGTAAGTCAACACAAGGTTCAAGTCTCACTGGGGCATTACGAACGGAACTGGAGAGAACATGTGTGTAATGCCTTTCAGGAAATGGTTAACAACCGGAGACTTAAAAAGAGAAGGCTGATCAGGAAGCCGGAGAAAGGCAGAGATGGCAGAAAGATAACCTTTGATAGTGCCCAGAGCAGAGCCCTGCCGGGCCACGGAATGCAGCAACAGAAGAACTTCCGAAAGAGGGGTAGAAAGGGGATCCACAGCCTTCGCGGTACACCATGCCACAAATTTGTTCCACCGACAGGCGTATACCGTTTTAGTGGAGGGACGCCTGGCTGCCAAGATGACATCACAGACTTCGGGAGGAAGATCGAAAGCTGTCAACTGTCGCTGCTCAATCTCCACGCATGGAGGTGGAGTCTGGACATGTTCGGGTGGAGGACCGTCCCCTGCTGCTGTGACAGAAGATCCTTCCGAAGAGGCAGTCGGACCAAGGGATCGATCGCCATGCTGAGTAGCTCGGGATACCAGTATCTTCGTGCCCAAACCGGAACCACAGGGATGACTTGGGCCCGGTCACGCCTGATCTTCTTCAGCACTCTGGGCAGAAGTTGTATAGGAGGAAAGGCGTACAACAGAACGCAACTCCACTCTCGACGAAAAGCGTTACTGAGCGAGTGCCGTCTTGGAAATTCCAATGCGCAGAACTGATGACATCGCACGTTCTGTTCGGTGGTGAATAGATCTAACCAAGGCTCTCCCCACTGCTGAAAGAGACCTTGTGCCACGTCCGAGTTCAGACGCCATTCGTGGTCCATTAAGCAACGGCGGCTGAGTTTGTCCGCCCTGGCGTTCAGAGAAACAGCCAAATGTTGAACCACCAAGGTAATGCCTTGACGTTCCAGCAACGTTCAGAGGCGCAGAGCCTCCTGATATAGGGTCCACGACCCCACCCCGCCCTGTTTGCTGCAATACCACATGGCGGTAGTGTTGTCCGTGAACACCTGCACCACACTCCCCGGACAGAGGGAAGGAATGCCTTCAGTGCAAGACGGATTGCCCGCAGCTCCAAGAGGTTGATATGGAGCCGGGACTCCACCGGAGACCAGAGACCTCTGATCTCCGCCTCTCCCAAGTGGCCTCCCCATCCCAGGAGGGACGCATCCGTCACTACTGTGTGCTCCGGTTGGGGAAGGGAGAGGGATCTGCCATGGACCCAATCGCGATTCATGAGCCACCACTGCAAGTGTCGTGCAGTGCCCGCCGAGATCTGGACAAGATCGGACAGGTTGCCCCGATGCTGCGCCCACTGGAACTTCAGGTCACACTGCAGAGCCCGCATATGCCATCTGGCATGGTGCACTAGCTGGATGCAGGAGGCCATCATGCCCAAGAGCCGGAGGGTCACCCTGACTAAAACCCGGGACAGAGGCTGAAAGGACGGAATCATAGCCTGAATATCCCGGACTCGCTGCTCGGGAGGATAAACCCGAAACAGCGTCGAATCCAGAACCGCTCCGATGAAGGGGAGCTTCTGAGAGGGACTTGGATGCGACTTCGGCATGTTGATGGAGAACCCCAGCAAATGCAGGAGGTCGGCCGTAGTCTGAAGGGGTGTGACGACTGCCTGGGGCGAGCCCGCCTTCAACAACCAGTCGTCGAGGTAGGGGAAGACTGACACCCCCGACCTGAGAAGATAAGCTGCAACCACTGCCATCACTTTCGTGAATACCCGAGGGGCGCTGGTAAGGCCGAAGGACAGCACGGCAAACTGAAAATGCTCCTGGCCTACCGTGAACAGCAGGTAACGCCGGTGGGCCGGCAGGACGGGAATGTGAAAATATGCGTCCTGCAAGTCCAACGCTACCATCCAGTCTCCGGGTCGAGGGCAGCTAAGACCTGAGCTAGAGTCAGCATCTTGAACTTCTCCTTCCGGAGGAAGCGATGGACGTCCCGGAGGTCCAAGATAGGACGCAGACCCCCTTTGTCCTTCTTGAGGACCAGAAAGTAGTGGTAATAACAACCACCCCCTACCTCCGGTCCAGGAACGCACTCCATGGCCCCCTTAGCCAAGAGGGCCGTGACTTCCTGTCGGAGAAGAGCGAAGTGATCCCCCGACATGCGGTGGCACCGAGGTGGCATGGCAGGAGGGGAGGACTGAAAGGGAAGGGAGTAACCGTGGCAGATTATCTGCAACACCCATTTGTCTGATGTAATCTCGTGCCAGTGAGGGAGGTGGTGGCGGATCCTGCCACACACCGGCGTGGGCTGCTCCCCGAAGCTCAGATTAGGAAGGTTTGGAGGCGGAAGCAGTGGGGGTGGAGGTGGACGGACCCGCACGCTGGTTCCCCGACCTGCCCCTGCGGAAACCGCGACCCCGGCCGCGCTGGGGCTGGTTCTGCACAGGCTTGCCCACAAAAGGAAAGAAAACCAAGAGAGGCCGAACTCTTAGTAGAAAGGCCCAAGAATTTGGCCGTAGCCCGCGAATCTTTAAAGCGCTCCATCAGCCTTGTCGCCAAACAGGCGGGTGCCATTAAAGGGCATGTCCATGAGCGAGCTTTGGACATCGGTCGAGAACTCAGTCGAACGCAACCAGGCGTGACGTTGCAACGCCACAGTTGTAGAAATCGCCCTGCCCAATGAGTCAGCGGTGTCCAACCCAAACCGAATGGCGAACTTAGTCGCATCCTTACCCTCAGCAATTGCCTGAGAAAGGACAGCCTGAACCTCCTCAGGACACTGAGGCAACACCTGAGCAACGGCATCCCACAGCGCGTGGGAGTAGCGGCCCAACAAGCAGGCGGTGTTCACCGACCGCAGTCCCAAGCTGGCAGAAGAGAACAACCGCTTCCCAAACTGGTCCAGCCGTTTAGAGTCCTTATCCGGCGGGGCCGTAGGACAAGAACTCTGTGACGTCGAGGCCTGAATGACCAGGCTCTCAGGCGTAGGGTGAGTAGTCAAAAAGGCAGGGTCACCGGGCGCCGGTGGTGGCGTCTGGTGACGTTTTTTCCACCATGGCCCCCGTGGCCGGTCTCGACCAAGTGCCCAAGTGGACGTCGGTAAGGGCGTCATTGAATGGAAGCAACGGCTCCGATGATGTAGACGCCGTCTGGAGCACCTCGGTGAGGAGATTGGTCTTGATGGCCACTGTGGGGAGGTCAAGATTGAGGGCCTCAGCCGCCCGACGGTGAACCATCGTGTAGGAGGCACCTTCCTCCATCGTAGGCGGGGGGGGGGGCGAACCCCGGGTCAGAGGAGACATCAAGGTCGCCTGCCTCCTCCAAGTCGTCCACCCAATCTTGCTCGGAGTCACATTGCCGGGCAAGAGGGTCCTCGGACCCTTCCCAGTCTTCATCCGCCTCTGGCGTAGAGGGAGCCGGTCGCGGCGGCAAAGCCGGAGAAGGGACGAACGGCACCGGCCGGGGTCGGACCGGCACCATCTCCCAATGCAGATCCCAGGCTGGAACAAAATGGTCCTGGAACCGGGGCAAGGGAGGAATAAATGGCACCGAGTGTGGAGCCACTGGCACAGGATCCTGTGGCGCCGGGGTTGGTGCCGGTGGTGGAGCCGCCGGGCCAACAGGATCTGGACACGGGACCGCAGGGCCTGAAGGCGCGCCGGCGGGAGCCCGAGGCCTAATAAGGCGGTCCATGGTAGCAAGGAATTCTTGCACCTGTTCGGGAGTCGCCGACGGGACTCCCAGGCTCCAGGGGGAGCTGCCAGGGCAAGGCCCCTGTCCCCCGTGTCTGTCTACGGGGAGCGACAGGGGACGTTCAGAGAGCGAACATGCTTCTTCGGCATCTTCTTATGGCGTCACTTACCGGAATCCGAAGGCGAAGACTTGGAGCCTAACGAGCGGCGGCTCCGGTCCCGCGACCAGTCCCGGGAATGGCCCCAGGACCCGGAGCGGCGGCGTGCCGAATGCCGGACCTCCAGCAACTTCCTACGCCGCTCCCGCAAGGCCTTGGGTGCCATGGCTCGACAATCCCGGGAGTCGTGGGCAGTCTCCAGGCAGTAGAGGCAAACATCGTGGGGGTCCGCCACCGACACATTCCGGCGACAGGCCACACAGGACTTAAAGCCGGGCACCCCTACGTGCACCAGGAGAAAAAAGAGGAGACAAAAAGTCTCAAAATAGTAGTGAAAAAGTGATTAAGGTACGTGCTCAATCCGGATCTGCGCTTGCTGGCGCGGAAAATGAAAGAACTGACGTCAGCGTGCATGGGTGGTGCCTAAGTACTCCGTGGCGTCATCTCGGTGCTTACGACGCCAGTGATGGACGCGGAGCTGCACGATGCCACCTACTGACGCGCAGGGGTACTGCTAAGCGAAACTTTACGGATTCAGTCTGACGCCTGGGGATATTCTAAGGTAAGGAATCTATCACTAACGTGTCTCTTTCAGATTGGATTTTTAATGATTTTTCTACGACTTACCTGAAGATCTGAAGTATGAGGACAATCAACCTTGGGATCGACACCTGCAGCTTCTAGACTGAAAGCAGGACTGAGACTGAATTTTGGACTTGCACCAGTCATGATGTGGAGTCTTCTGATGCTTGGCGATGTACAGCTGCACCTCGTGAACTTGACCTTTGGGTTCATTGACATGCAGTCCTGCAGGCCTTAAGGTTGTTGCTTGACCCCAGGCACCACAGGCAAACCTGATGAGGGTCTGTCTCAGACATTTGCTTGCAACAGTCCTCACGGGGCTTGAATACTGTCACCTTGAGAGGTGACGTATCCATTGCATAGTGTAAGATTTTGGCCAAAACACGGTCTCTATGAAACAAGAGGTTTATCTGGACCCGTGTCTGGGGGCGTGGAAAGAAAGGAACTGTCAGCGTGCAGGAGTGGTGCCTATCTTTGCCCCACACATCATTTCCGGAGCGAAACAGCATCTGTTTAGAGCCTCATGGCGCCAATTAACGGTGCACAGAGGTACTTCTTAAAAGTTTCCAGATCCCTTCAGATGCCTGGGGAATATTCAAAAGGTGAGGAATCTGCGGTTAGACGTTTCTATCAGAAATCTTCTTTTCAAAAACCTTTAGCCCTTCTGTGGAACTTTAAATATCCAATGTTCCCATTTCCTTTTATGGACTGAGTGCAGAAGGTGCCTTAGGCACAACTGTGCCATTCAACGCTGCCTGAATCATAGCAGAAGAGGATAAGATATACTCCCTCTATACTGATCATACGTTGCTGCTACTCTTAAGGTAGCAGGGGGAAACTGCTATTCTCATCTGTCTACATCCCAGGGTTGATTGTTGTAAGCAGCAAATAGTCTGCGAGGGAAGACATGGAACAAAGGCTGGGTAGGGGGAAGGCTGGAGAAAGAACAGATCGGTGCCAACTCATGTCACTTAATTTCATAGGCAACGTATTAGTGTGTTGGAATAGGTAATACTTAGTTAATACTGTACTTATTAAATTGCACAACAAATACCGAAGACAAAATATAGAGATTAACAAATAAACATTTTACCATTTGCTATTTGTTTTTCTTCTCTCATCTTTTCATACACTTCTAGCTCAGTTCGTAGTGACTGCAGGACCTGTCTATCATCGGAAAGTCGAGTCTGTTGTATATTGAGTTCACTCTGCAACCTGTAAAATTAAAATAATCTAGTTTTAAGAATATACTTGTTTTGTTGAGGTTTTTTAAGCAGTATATATGCAGTTGAACTACTCAATCAGTTTTCAATTGAAAATAAAATGGGTATTCTAAATATGCAAAGGCCGATGGAAGCTCATAAGAATAGCTAAACTCACAGTATGGCTCCTTGATATAAAGATCCAGGGTTTTGTCAGTCATCTTCCTATCAGGAAATTCTGCCAGATATTTACAGCTATCGTATGAACCCTAATATTGCCTAGTTAAAGAAACCAGCTGGTATAAGTAGGAGATGTGTGTTGGAGAATAGATTGCCTTATGCCAGAGTTATGGAGTTAGGAGAAAGGTGCAGCGTTCATATAAGAGACTTTCCTTCCTCAGTCTATGAGTAGGAATGTTTTGAGAGTTACTCAGCACCTTAAAAGTCAAGATTGTGACTTATTGATTCACTGGAAAAACATAATAACATTGAAAAAAAGAGAACGGTCCTGGCTCTAGCAAGAAAATCCAAGAAATTAATATTAAGTTCCAGATAAATTGTTTGAATCATGAGCAGATCTGCATGCACACAATTATTTTAAAGATTTTCTGTGTAGTAAAGAAAACCAGATGTAATTCTAAAAGTAGCAGGCTACCACAGGGTACCTAAGGTTTAACATTTGCGCAGATGACTCTACAGAAAAGGTTTCCACTAAAATCCACCATAAATAATACTACATGTAATTAGAATGATGTTAATATTATTAAATTTGAATTCATTTGAATTCTTTACATTTAATTATTTATTTAAGCTTGCCGAACTATTAAAGGCATTTGATATCGGAGGCCAAAGCAGTTCCCTGGAAAGTGTTCTAGCGAACAACATACCTACGTAATGAAAATGATGGACTATTTCTAATCTAACGACACACAAACTAACATAATGAACAAACACCAATAATTGAGTTTTGTGATATTAAAAGTTAATACATTTAACATGCAATAAGAATATATGGCATTTATCCCACTCAGAAGACCTAAATGTATCAGTCAACCATAGTTAAATCATAGGCAAACAAGAGATGCCCATTATCTACATTATTGGGAAAATTAATTCCAAGAAACAATGGATGCAGTCATATCGGCAAACAGAGCAAGGGCCGGTATACACTCATGCTTTAGGCCATTATTAATTTTGATTTTAGCAGAGCATCTGGCATTTAGGGAGACTAGCACCTAAACCCAGTTGTGTGTATGAAGCAGCTGTATGATGACCAGTAATCTGGGAGGGATGCTACACAAATTAAACGTTTAACAGAGTTTAGATTAATCAGTAGAGTTGAAGGAGACCTAAAAATCCATGTTCCTAATTTACAAATACATTGCATCACTGCTCTAATCAACAGGTAACATTTAAATGGGACTAATGTAGAAGATAGGGTCTAGTGAAATGGCTGCTGAGTTTGGAACTTAGAAATCATCATTCTCCAGAGCAGTATTAATGTTTGCTGCTGCCTATTTGGCATAATTCCCCACAATGTATTTCATTTTACTTTTTTTTTTTTTTAAAGGTAGGGATGCAGCTTCACTGGACAATACATAGCAAATCACTATTGAAGATATCAATGACATCATGATACTGCTAAATCTTCTGCTGCTGGTGCATGCAGCACTGAAAGTTTTGGAAATACATTTTGTTTTTAAAAGGGCACAGATATAGGAGACAGGGCAAGAGGCAGGTTGCTCAGACAGAGAGCGTAAATCATCTTTGCACATTTGTACATGCCAGTGTTTGCATGTGTTAGCATTTTAACAAAAGACCTATTTTGGCTTGGCCAGTGCCCTTGGTCAGTCAACACTCCCCCATTAGCTGATGGTGTGGCTATCACCATGGAGAGCATAGAGTTTGGATACACAGTTCTTCCTCCACCAGTTCCAGATACATATTGCACATAACCTGCAACCGTGCACAGATAGCGCTGCCTCTAGCCACTCCCACAGGACGTGGTCATTAACCATGCCCATGGCACTGTCCCATGGATGAGCCCACTGTTCCAGACCCTGGACTGTGAGCACCCAGAACCTCCTGTTCCTTTACAAGTACTGTGAACCCAAAGAACATCGTTAAGTGGTATCATGCAGCTTAGAATCTGATCGGTCCCACCCCAGATGTGACACTGGGCCCGCATATATGGCCCCATATTTGTGCTTCTTCTGCACGCTGATGTCAGTTTCTTTCTGATCCACTCTGTCAGATGGGGAGCCATTGAAATCAGTGGCAAAACCGGTTGCTTGTGTTCTGGATCATGGAATACCTGGCCTGGCAGGTCGGGCTGGACTGCTCCCACTGGAGCAAGGTCTAGACTGATTTGCATATGGCTGCGTCCAAATTGAGGTGGCATGATGGGTGAAAAATTATGGATTGGGATGCAGCACCGAGCACTTGTCAGTGACAGATTAATTCCATCCATCACCTTGTTGCTGCAGTTGGCAACCTATTAGTGATGGATATGCCAATATGTGGGGCCAGTGCTCACTACACCACTGGAAACAAGCAATATCTGCCAAATGAGCCCTAATCAGGGCGAAAACCAGTCCTTGGTTGCTTGTGTTCTGGTTCAGAGAAGACCTGGCCTGGCAGTTGGACAGCGGGCTGGACTGCTCCCAGCTGATCTGCATATGGTTGGGTCCAAACTGAGGTGGCATGGTGGGAGAAAAAGAAGGCGTTGTGATGCGGTCCGAGCAATTGTCAGTGGTTGAGATTAATTCAAGCATGCCAGCCATTACTTTGTTGTTGTTGCACCAAACAATTTCAAGCCATCAAAGGCCATGTCCATGAGTGACTGCTGTACCTCCAACAAAAACCTGCAGAGTGAAGTCAGGCGTGGCGCCGAAGCACGCTTTGCTTGACTGTCAGCTTTATTCAGACCTGAGCAGATGGTGTACTTTGTCGCATTTTTACCCATCTAGGATTAGGCTTGTTGGGTCTAAACTCTTTTGGGACAGCTGGCAAGATGTTTGCCACCCTGTCCCACAAAGTTTGTGAGCACTTGTCCAGGAGACATGAGGTGTTGACTATTCAATAGCAAGACTAGTGCTGGAGAATACTTGTTTAATGAATGTTTCCATTTGTTGTGATTCCTTATCAGAGGGAGTGGTTGAGAACTAACTAGAGTTGAGGTGGCTGTACGATGCCTGTACCACCAAGCTTTCAGGTGTGGGTTGTTGAACAGAAACCTGAACTCTCCAGGGGCGGGTCTCTGCCATCTTGCCACTAGAGTGCAAGATTCTGGTTTTGCCCAGGTGCCCGACAGAACATCACTGAGAGCCTCATTAAAAAGTAGCAACAGTTCTTGGCTGATCTGAGCTGTATTAAGGAACTTAGCACATTGGTTTTTATTCTTTTATAGGGAGAATAAAGTCAAGGACTTCTGCTGCCCTCCTGATCATCCTGGATATTGAGACAGTGTATGTAGTAACCATAGTCTGGTTTGGGGAGGGTAACCTAATATCTGGAGAGGTGTACAGGTCACTGGCATCCTCAAGGTCTTCAAAGATAGCACTTTCTCCATTAAAATCCCCTTCATAGTCATCATCATCATATTGAAATATTTCTGGGTTGAAATGAGCCTAATACTGTGGTCCAGAAGATAGGGGCTCAGCTTCCAAGCCCGACAAAACTGTCAGATCCATACCCGGTGTTAGACCGGACATCCTTGGCGTGGGTTTTTCCCCTATCTTTTGCCTCTACTACCTGGATTTTTGATGCTGTGCTGGATTTCGTTTTTGCTGGTTTAGATGCTTTGGACACTCTGCCACTGCTAATCAGTGCCAGAGTGTAAGTGCTCCCTGTGTAAAATATCATATTGATTGGATATAACTGATTGGCATATCTGTGTCACCATGAAGTCCCTAGTAAAGTGCACTGTGTGTGCCAGGGCTGGTGATGACAGATGCTACTAGTGGGTCTGCAGCGCTGATTGCGTGTTTACACCGACGTACCTGCTTCGTGAAGAGCAGTGTTCCGGAGTGGTGCTCCAGTAAGGCAAGAACGGAGGTAGGTTGAGTCGTTACTCCCTGGGCCGTGTCTTGCCCCATCGTCACCTGTGAAGGACCCGGAAGCTCTACCGGTCAACCATTGAGCTTCGCCTTTTGACTCGGCTGAGTCCAAGCGCAGTGGCGCTTTTGCTGGTTGGAGTCGTAACTCCCAGCCCGACCAGAGACACAGGGACTGCCAGCTGTAACGCACACCAGGAGGTGTTTGCCGCGTTACAGACTCGGAAGTCCACAGGATCGATCGAGCGGCTGCTCTCTGTTCAGTCTTCTTGCTTGTGATTGGGGTATCGGTGACGCATCACCAGGAGGTGACTCCGCGTCCCGGTGCAGTCTGAGGAAGAGGTTGAGCGGCTGCTCCCTTCAGGTAGAGACCCCGGCTGGGTGTTTCCCTGACTCCTCGATTCTCCCCAACACTCTTCGTGCCCCTCACAGCCTACCGATTGGCATTGTCGGCCATTTCATTTCTGCCCTCTGTTGGCATACGCCGGGATCGGCGTATATGCAGAGGACGGTTAGGACCATCCGTGCTGTGGGCTGGTAACGTACTTAGCCTGGAGGATTCCAGTGACTATAACTTTTGTTTGTTCTTTGTATTTTATTTGCCTTCATTAAAAGAACTAACCCTTCACAAGTGGTTGCGTCCTCATTGTCGTGTCTGTTAAACGATCCTGAGACGTTCAGGGCGTTACATTGCGCCACCCACCTGTGTAGCCCTAAAACGGTGTCTCAGGCCTGCCACCGCAGGCCTGCCTGCAGTCCCCGGACTGCCATGTCCTCCTGGCCAGTGTCCACACTGACCGGGCCTAACCCTTCCCTTTTTATACACGTCAGTCATCCCTATGGAAGGCCCAAGGTACCCCCCTGGGCAGGGTGCAGTGTATGCAAAAGGTAGAGCATGTACTAGTGCAGGTAACATGTTCTGGTAGTGAACAACGGCCATTTTGCGTGTTCACTGCTGCAAGGTTATCTTGCTCCGTAGGCTAACATGGGGGAGGCTGGTGCCAATGGCTATCCGCCTATCTTCTCATAGGAATAAGATAAGACATGAGTGTTTGATATCCCTGAGCTCGGCATTTAATAACACATCTTTTAGGAGAGGTTGTTTTTAAATCCTGAGTTGGAGAATAGTACTTTTTAGCTGTTCTCTTGTCTGACCCTTCTGTGTGCCTGGGCATGCTTGTGGATTGACTGTCTGGCTTGAGAGTGACAGGGGCTGGGGATCCCCCGGGAGGTTGGCTGAGTCAGCCCTCTGCTGAATGGTGACATTTGCAAGGAGAGTGGAGGGAGGAGATAGCACCTGGGAGTGAATAGGGCTGTGCCTGCCTGCCACGGTGCTGCCTCCACCTCCTGCTGGGCGGCTGACGACTCTGCCCCTCACTCTGAAAAGAAAGTAGAAGCCAGGAAAACAAAGTGCTCCAGCAACACCCAGAACTGGATCAGACCGGGCTCAGGACCCACTTGCACAAAGACTTCAAAGACTTTTAGGGGTATAAGTAAAGGACCCCTGACAACAGATTTTTAGATTCTACCATCAAGAGGAACCTCTGCTGAAAGACGGACCGCTGAAGAACTAAAAGGAAGATTGCCTTGCTGTGTGCTCTAAGGGCTGACCTGTTCTGCTGTACAACTGAAGCTGAGGAGGAGGAGAAGGGGTCTTGCTGTGTGCTGACTCTACCCACTTGACCAAACAAGACTTTGCTGTGTGCTGTGTCTTAAACCGAATCTCCAAGGGCCTGAGAAGAGCTGGCCTCCTGTTTCGCAACCCAGGGATAGAAAGGTTGCCCCGAACCCAAGACTCTGCTGTGTCCCCCCTGCCCTGCTGTGTGCTGCAGGGACCGTGGACTGTTCTACCAAGCTTCTCAAACATCTGCCGGTAAAGTGGGCTGGCTGCTCTCTGCCTTGCTGGAGAGTACCGCGCTGATCCGGGCCTGACACCGGTTGCCGCCTCAAGAAGACCGACGTGCTAATCGGCACGTGCCTTGCCGCGACCCGGAGGCCTGAAGCAGACCGAGAGTCGTACTTCCCTGCTCTACGAAGCCGCGCTGTGAGTGGCCGACTCCGGTGACGTCAACATCGTCGCTGAGGGCTCGTCGGGGGAGTTGTGGAAACCTTGCACCGAACAGCCAGAGGAGCGCTTTGTACAACGAGCGCAGTGACACCGTCGGAGCAACGTAGCTGCCTAAACAACAAGAGCCTACGAACTGATTCATTCTCAGTGAGTATCGAATCACGCAAGAGACTAGAGACTATCGTCTTGAGATCCCGACCAACCAAGAAAGCGAATATAGGGTAAACCTGTGATGCTTGATTTCAACTGCGGAAACTAGATAAAGATATATTATTTTTGATATAACTCACCTGTGTGGTCTAAGTTTGTGGTGTGCGGAGGGGGGATCATTGTGGTGTCTACGTGCAAATACCTTACACATTGCCTTGGGGATAAGCCTGTCTGCTCGAGCCAAGCTACCTAGAGGGTGAGCAGGGGTTATCTACCGTGTGTGTCCTTGTACCCTGACTAGAAGCAAGGGTCCCTATTTGGTCTAAGGTGCATACCTCTGCCAACTAGAGACCCCCAGATCTAACATTGGTGGCAGCGGTGGGATTAGAACCAGTATTTGCACTTGACCTACAGTGATTCTTCGTACATCACTAATCTAGTAAGCAGTTGCATTGCACGAAGTTTTTGCGAAGACTATTCTTGGAGGATCGACGAAGCATCATGTCTCTGAATGGAGTAGGTGAGGAGTCGGAATTGCAATTCGAAGTGAAAAAGTTGCTCGAATATAAGAAGGAGCAACTAAAGCAATTCTGCAAGCAGCTTGGATGCCCAGTGAAGGGCAGCGCCAACAAGACGGAGCAACAGAAAGCTCTAAGGGCCTGGTGGGAGGCCAAGAATGGCGCAACCGAGGAAACTACTGGAGGGGATGGCACACCGGAGCACGGATTTGGATCCGATGATCTGCCAGTGAACAGGCCAGCGTCTAGGGCTAGCAGCACCCATTCCAGTAGGAGCCTTTCTCCAGAGGAGCTGGAGGAAAATCAGAGGATCAGGGCCCATGAGATTGAACTTTTTAAGCTCAAAGCTCAAGCGGAAGAAAGGAAACTGCGCCTTGACAGTGAGAAAGAGGCGGAGGAGAGGAGGAATGCTCTTGCTTTGGAAGAGAGAAAACTCCAGTTGGCTCATGAGTTGAGCATGAGGGAGCTGGACATTAAAGCCAAACAAGTGGAGTCCAGCCCGAATGGTGGCAGCGCACAGCCAGTACAGGCGGGTAAAGTATACATACCGAAAGATTTGGTGCAGAATTATCAGAGGGGTGAGGATATCTATGCATGGTTTAGATCCTATGAGCTTGCCTTGAAGATGAATGAAGTGCCTGAGAAGAGTTGGGGAGCAGGGTTGTGGAAGCATTTTGAAGCCTCTGGGAGGGATGTCTTAGCACCCTTAGAAGCAGCAGGGACCTTAACCTACCCCACGATGAAGGAGGCCTTATGCCTCAGGTATGGGCTTACACCAGAACAGTACCGCCAGAAGTTCAGGAACTTCAAGAAACTTGATTCGAGTACTTGGGTGGAGTGTGTGAGTATGTACAAGGGCAGCAAAGTAACTGATTATGTGGGGTTGTGTCACTTGATTAGTTGGGAGCACTTGAGTAGTCTATGTGTTCCAGAGCTGCGCCAGCATCTTTTAGACAGCAAGTTAACTGATCCCGGTGAGCTTGCTAAAGAGGCAGACCGCTGGACTAGCACCAGGGTCAACAAAGGGGTGGTAAGTATGCCAGCCAAGGGTGGACAGGGTCCCCAGCAGAAAGGTGGGGAGGACAAGGGTAACAGTAAGGAGTTCTCTAAAGGGCCCCAAAACAGTTCCCAGGAGAAGGAGTCCCAAGCCCCCAAGCCTAAGAGGTCTTGGCCCCCTAAGGGCAACAGACCACCGCCTACTTGCTATGCTTGTAGGGAAGTGGGGCACATCGCCCCTAAATGTCCCAAGAAACCCCCAGCACCAGTTGCTGCTCCAGTCCCAGGGTTAGCTAGTGTAGCTTTGGGAGGGGATTTGATTTCCAGTGGGGAGGAGGGATTAGCTATGATGACCCTTGTCTCTTTAGGAGACCAAGAGATGGTCCAGGATACCTTGATACCCGCTAACACTAAGAAATACGGGCAAAAGGTGACCATCAATGGGAGGGAGATAGAGGCTCTGAGAGACACCGGGGCTAGTGTGACATCTGTCAGGTGTCAGTGGGTGTCTGAAGAGCAAGTCATTCCCAATGTGCTCCGCCCAGTAGTGGCAGCTGACACTTCAGTGCGCCTCTGCAAGATGGCGGGTGTTCCCTTTACATGGGGGGGGGGAGTCTCTGGTACCTTGGAAGTCTGTGTCAGTGATGCCTTGCCAGTAGATTGTCTGTAGGGTAACGACCTGGAGAGTTCTCCATGGAAGGACGTAGAGCATAGAACTCACTTGGAGATGTTAGGACTGCCAGCGTGGATCTGTGTATCCACACGTGCCATGACAGCCAGTAAGGGTGGATTAGTAGAACCGGAGCCTGGAACAATGGCCCAGGAACCTGTCAGGAGAGGAAGGGGCAGAGGGCGCGGGAAACCGGCCCCCACTGTTCCCACGGTCCAGGAGGAAGCAGAACCTGAGGGGGATGCCCTGGAACCTACAGGGGAACAGGTGGCCGAACTGGGGGAATTGCCTGAGCTGACCCATTGGCAGCAAGAGGGTGGTCCCTCCAGGGAGGAATTCTGCCAGGCTCAGAAGGAGTGCCCTTCACTCCTTGGTGTGCGGCAGCAGGCTGCAGACCAGGCAGCGGGCCTAGGGTCCAAGGAACATTTGATTTACTGGGAGGGTGACTTACTTTATAGTGAGCCTAAGTTCGCTGAGCCCGGTGCAGCCCGTGTGCTTGTGGTACCCGAGCGCTTCAGGAACTTCTTACTGGGTCTGGCTCATGACGTACCTCTCGCAGGACATCTGGGGCAAGACAAGACCTATCACAGGCTTGTCACCCACATCTACTGGCCCCAGATGAAGAAGCACGTCGGTACCTTCTGTAAGCCTTGCCAAACCTGTCAAGCCAGTGGTAATGGCGGAGGGAAGTGCGTGGCGCCCCTCCAGCCGTTTCCTGTAGTGAGCACCCCTTTCGAGCGGGTGGGCATCGATATCGTAGGGCCCCTGGATCCCAAGACCGCCTTAGGCAACAGGTTTATCCTGGTCTTGGTGGATCACGCCACTCGGTACCCGGAAGCAGTCCCTCTCAGGACAATCACAGCACCCGTGGTGGGCCGTGCATTGATGGGGATCTTTTCCCGTCTGGGGTTCCCCCGAGAGGTGGTCTCCGACCGGGATACAAACTTCATCTCTAGGTATATGAAGTCTCTGTGGGAGGAGTGTGGGGTAACTTATAAGTTCACCACTCCTTACCACCCTCAAGGAAATGGGTTGGTTGAAAGGTTCAACCGCACCCTGAAAGGTATGATTATGGGCCTAGCGGAGCCCATGAGACGGAAGTGGGACGTCTTGTTACCATGCCTGTTGTTTGCCTACAGGGAGGTGCCTCAGAAGTCCTTAGGGTTCAGCCCCTTTGAACTGCTGTATGGCCACCCTGTTAGAGGACCTCTCACACTGGTGAAGGAGGGGTGGGAGAAATCCCGTGGGAAAACCCCCCAGGATGTGTTCAGCTATGTGCTGGCCATCCGCAACCAAACGCAGCGCTTCAGGAAGCTCGCTCAGGAGAACCTAGAAGCCAGCCAGGAGGAGATGAAAAAATGGTACGACCAGAATACCACTCTGGTAGAATTCCATCCTGGGCAGAAAGTGTGGGTAATGGCGCCGGAGGAGCCTTGTGCGCTCCGTGACAAGTGGACCGGGCCATACGAGGTGGTAGAGCGCAAGAGTGAGGTGACCTACCTGATCAACATGAAGACTCCTAGGCAGCCCCTTAGAGTCTTGCATGTGAACCGCCTCAAACCCCACTTCGAGAGGTCTGAAGTGACGATGCTCATGGCTACCGATGATGGTGGGGAGGAGGATAGTGATCCTCTCCCTGACCTCCTGGCAACCAAGGAGCAAGACGGGTCAGTGGATGGTGTGGTCCTCTCGCCCACCCTGACCCCAGAACAGCAGAGGGACTGTCGCCAGGTGTTGGGTCAGTTTGCCTCCCTGTTCTCCCTGACCCCAGGTGTCACCAATTGGTGCGTCCATGATGTGGACACTGGAGATAGTCTGCCTGTGAAACAGAAGTTTTACAGAGTAGCTGACAAAGTCAGGGCCAGCATCAAGGAAGAAGTTTCCAAGATGTTGGCGTAAGGGGTAATTGAGCCCTCTAGCAGTCCCTGGGCTAGCCCAGTGGTCCTCGTTCCCAAGAAGTCTGCTACACCCGGTGGCCCGTCAGAACTTCGGTTTTGCGTGGACTACCGTGGGCTCAATGCGGTCACCAAGACTGACGCGCACCCCATCCCCAGAGCTGATGAGCTCGTGGATCGGTTGGGAGCTGCCAGGTACCTCAGCACCTTCTATTTGACTTCGGGGTACTGGCAGATTGCCTTAACTGAAGGGGTAAAGGAGAGGTCGGCATTTTCAACACCAGAGGGGCACTTCCAGTTTCGCGTCATGCCCTTTGGATTGAAAAATGCCCCTGCCACCTTCCAGAGACTGGTCAACCGGGTACAGACCGGGCTGGAGCAATTCAGCGCCGCGTACCTGGATGACATTGCTGTGTTCAGCTCCACTTGGGAGGAACACTTGCAACACCTCTGTGAAGTGTTGAGAGCGCTGCAGAAGGCAGGCCTCACTATCAAGGCCAGTAAGTGCCAGATAGGGCAGGGATCGGTGGTGTATTTGGGACACCAGGTGGGGAGCGGCCAGGTGGCGCCCCTACAGGCGTTGATTGATACCATTCTGGCTTGGGAACCCCCCAAGACGCAGACAGAGGTGAGGGCCTTTCTAGGACTCACCGGCCATTACAGACGGTTCATCAAGGGATACGGCACCATTGTTGCCCCCTTGACAGAACTAACCTCTAGAAATCAGCCCAGGAAAGTGAATTGGTCCGAGGCCTGTCAAACTGCTTTTGATGCTCTGAAAACTGCAATGTGCACAGCACCGGTGCTTAAGGCGCCTGACTTTTCGAGTGAGTTCGTAGTGCAAACAGACGCTTCAGAGCAAGGTGTGGGAGCAGTACTCCCACAGATGGACGACGAGGGCGGGGACCAACCTGTAGCTTTCATTAGTAGGAGGCTACTCCCCAGGGAACAGAGGTGGAGCGCTATTGAAAGGGAAGCATTTGCTGTGGTCTGGGCCCTGAAGAAGCTGAGGCCCTACCTGTTTGGAACTCACTTCCGTGTTCAGACCGACCACAGGCCCCTCAGATGGTTAATGCAGATGAGGGGTGAGAATCCAAAACTGTTGAGGTGGTCCATCTCCCTACAGGGAATGGACTTCACGGTGGAACACCGTCCCGGTACAGAACAAGCCAATGCTGATGGTCTGTCCAGGTTTTTCCGCCTTAGTGATGAGAACTCCCAAGAGGGTGGGTAGTTCTCCCCACTTTCAGCTGGAGGGGACACGTGTTAGACCTGACATCCTTGGCGTGGGTTTTTCCCCTATCTTTTGCCTCTACTACCTGGATTTTTGATGCTGTGCTGGATTTCGTATTTGCTGGTTTAGATGCTTTGGACACTCTGCCACTGCTAATCAGTGCCAGAGTGTAAGTGCTCCCTGTGTAAAATATCATATTGATTGGATATACCTGATTGGCATATCTGTGTCACCATGAAGTCCCTAGTAAAGTGCACTGTGTGTGCCAGGGCTGGTGATGACAGATGCTACTAGTGGGTCTGCAGCGCTGATTGCGCCACCCACCTGTGTAGCCCTAAAACGGTGTCTCAGGCCTGCCACCGCAGGCCTGCCTGCAGTACTCGGACTGCCATGTCCTCCTGGCCAGTGTCCACACTGACCGGGCCTAACCCTTCCCTTTTTATACACGTCAGTCATCCCTATGGAAGGCCCAAGGTACCCCCCTGGGCAGGGTGCAGTGTATGCAAAAGGTAGAGCATGTACTAGTGCAGGTAACATGTTCTGGTAGTGAACAACGGCCATTTTGCGTGTTCACTGCTGCAAGGTTATCTTGCTCCGTAGGCTAACATGAGGGAGGCTGGTGCCAATGGCTATCCGCCTATCTTCTCATAGGAATAAGATAAGACATGAGTGTTTGATATCCCTGAGCTCGGCATTTAATAACACATCTTTTAGGAGAGGTTGTTTTTAAATCCTGAGTTGGAGAATAGTACTTTTTAGAGAGTAGCTGTTCTCTTGTCTGACCCTTCTGTGTGCCTGGGCATGCTTGTGGATTGACTGTCTGGCTTGAGAGTGACAGGGGCTGGGGATCCCCCGGGAGGTTGGCTGAGTCAGCCCTCTGCTGAATGGTGACATTTGCAAGGAGAGTGGAGGGAGGAGATAGCACCTGGGAGTGAATAGGGCTGTGCCTGCCTGCCACGGTACTGGCTCCACCTCCTGCTGGGCGGCCGACGACTCTGCCCCTCACTCTGAAAAGAAAGTAGAAGCCAGGAAAACAAAGTGCTCCAGCAACACCCAGAACTGGATCAGACCGGGCTCAGGACCCACTTGCACAAAGACTTCAAAAACTTTTAGGGGTATAAGTAAAGGACCCCTGACAACAGATTTTTAGATTCTACCATCAAGAGGAACCTGTGCTGAAAGACGGACCGCTGAAGAACTAAAAGGAAGATTGCCTTGCTGTGTGCTCTAAGGGCTGACCTGTTCTGCTGTACAACTGAAGCTGAGGAGGAGGAGAAGGGGTCTTGCTGTGTGCTGACTCTACCCACTTGACCAAACAAGACTTTGCTGTGTGCTGTGTCTTAAACCGAATCTCCAAGGGCCTGAGAAGAGCTGGCCTCCTGTTTCGCAACCCAGGGATAGAAAGGTTGCCCCGAACCCAAGACTCTGCTGTGTCCCCCCTGCCCTGCTGTGTGCTGCAGGGACCGTGGACTGTTCTACCAAGCTTCTCAAACATCTGCCGGTAAAGTGGGCTGGCTGCTCTCTGCCTTGCTGGAGAGTACCGCGCTGATCCGGGCCTGACACCGGTTGCGCCTCAAGAAGACCGACGTGCTCATCGGCACGTGCCTTGCCGCGACCCGGAGGCCTGAAGCAGACCGAGAGTCGTACTTCCCTGCTCTACGAAGCCGCGCTGTGAGTGGCCGACTCCGGTGACGTCAACATCGTCGCTGAGGGCTCGTCGAGGGAGTTGTGGAAACCTTGCACCGAACAGCCAGAGGAGCGCTTTGTACAACGAGCGCAGTGACACCGTCGGAGCAACGTAGCTGCCTAAACAACAAGAGCCTATGAACTGATTCATTCTCAGTGAGTATCGAATCACGCAAGAGACTAGAGACTATCGTCTTGAGATCCCGACCAACCAAGAAAGCGAATATAGGGTAAACCCTTGATGCTTGATTTCAACTGCGGAAACTAGATAAAGATATATTATTTTTGATATAACTCACCTGTGTGGTCTACGTTTGTGGTGTGCGGAGGGGGGATCATTGTGGTGTCTACGTGCAAATACCTTACACATTGCCTTGGGGATAAGCCTGTCTGCTCGAGCCAAGCTACCTAGAGGGTGAGCAGGGGTTATCTACCGTGTGTGTCCTTGTACCCTGACTAGAAGCAAGGGTCCCTATTTGGTCTAAGGTGCATACCTCTGCCAACTAGAGACCCCCAGATCTAACACCCGGCATCAGTGACATCAGTACCAGCATTAAGGCTCTGGCTTGTGGCGTGAGTCACCTCAGCGGGGATGGTGTCACATGTTACGCAGGCTCCTAGAAGGGGCCGCCAATGTGGGTCCGACTGGCAGCCTCCTTGGGGCCCCAAGGCACTCCAGTGGAATCTGGTGAAGTACCAAATATTTTGATCACAAATTCTCACAGCTAACCCTTCTAGTCTGCTGTTGCGTCTGTTGGGGGAGGAGTTCGAGGTATAGCTTTTTAGGAGTTCATTCCCTGGAAAGGTGTGAATGGAAGGATGCTAGAGATCCATGTTTGAACTTTTATGTTTCTTGTGCAACCTTTAGACTTACCTGATGTAAAGGATATAGGGAATACTGTGTGGAAGACACTGACGCGAAAGGGTTAATTAGCTTAGACAGTGCTGATGAGAGAAAAAGCTTGCAGAAAACCCATGTACTATGCTGAGATAGCAGATGATCTTGTCATTCTTGTTTCTGCCATTGTTAATAGAAGCAACTATCTGCCAAGGTGCCGTGTTTATTGTACCAGGCCCAGGAATGTGAATCAGGGCAAAATACTGAGGTTGTACAGACCCCGAACAAGCCTGGGAGTAGTTTGAAAGCCCTGGGAGGATGATTGATTGGTACCAATGAGAACAAGGAGTCAGGAGAATCCTGGGTTAGCTAAAACACTGAGAAAATCACAAGAACTACTAAAGTTAAGTTTCCACAGGTGTAGGGCTAGATTCTCCTGCCATACCTTGATTTATAGAATTATTATTGTGGCTTTCGATTCAACACAGTGTTTTTCTTATGTTATCTTTGTGCAAGCATTGCACTATACATATGCATGTACCTGTTCTGCTACTGTTTAAGCCTCATTGCTCATTCCCAATATCTGTGCTAGTGTTTTATTATAGTAATATTGTATCTGCTACATGCGTGTTGCTCCTTACTGAGCATCCTTATTGATTTGTGCCTGGTTGATATTGCATGGGTTGGTTGCCAGCAACCAGTTCAACACAATGAACTCCACCACATCGTTTTGGAGAGCTCGCATGAGCGGGCTTGATAATGAGAGCGCATGCACGACCTCAACTGAGACTGGGTCTTCATAAAGAGTTTGGCGAAGGCTAATTTGGCCTTGGGGTCAAGGCTGGCCTTGCGGTTCGTCCTCACACAGCAAGTACACAACTCTGAGTCATGTGAAGTGCTGGGTCGGTGACCATCACAACACAGTAGAAAACTAGTCATTTTGGGGCCCATATATTCACACTGTTAGAAGAGAAATCTCTATATTTGAGAGAGGGAAGTCTGTTAAATAGACAAATTACTAGCTCTGGATCAGAGTCAAAAGGCGTGGAAAGAAAGGAAATAGCATCAGTGCGAAGAGAAGGTGCATATACGGAGGTCTTAAAGTCACATCCGTGGAGCAATGGATCCGACGTTAAGAAACACAATGCCACCTAACAGCACGTGATGGAACTGCTATAAAATTATCTGGATCCAGTTTGGTGCCTGGGGAAAATAACAAGGTGAGGAATTTGTGGTTAGAAATCTCTATCAGACTGTGCAGTTCTAGAGGCATGGCCACAGACCACACCAAGTACGCAGTGACCACAGGGGGTGGCTGCAGTCTGGGCACTATGGGCAGGTATTGATTGATCACTCGGTATTGTCACAGGCCATGTCCAATGAACAAAATGTAAAGGTCATGGTCTCAAGCCATGCCCTTGTGTGCATTAAGGACAGGTTTAATCCATGCAGGCCATGACTGCAGGTCAGTCACAGGCCACGTCCAATGAACATTATCTAACGGTCATGGTCACAATCCATGCCCTTGTGTGTATTAAGGACAGGTTTAATTCATATTGGCCATGGCTGTAGGTCATCTCCTGTGAGAAAACCCATACGGCATGCCTCCAGGTCATGACCTTTGCATAGTAAGGAGAAACATACTGAGCATAGGGTGTAGTTACCAGCATCAAACACCTTGTAGGTTAAATGGACCAAGGAACGTACACAGACCATGTTGGCAAGTCATGCTCTGTTTATACTTTGGAAAGGTATGCCCATTTTTCGTGTTCAAAACTGCTGTGCCTTGTGGGTATTGTGGATCAGTTCACTGTGTACAAGGTAAGGCTGTAGGTCATTCTTGTGGGTAATATGAACAGAAGTATGGTACACAGGTTATGGATGCAGGCCAAACCTATTACGAACTTCTGATAGGTTTCAAGCACATAGGCAATATTCACAGGCCGTTCCCTATGCAAAATACCAATTCAATATTGCTAGAGTTCAGAACCTGCATGTATCACGAAGAAGGGCCTGCAAATATAGCTGTATGGTATACACATGGCATGGGTGCCAGTCACAACTTATGGTTACCATGGAGAAGCCAAGGCTGTAGTCTATGCATAGTGCCTAAACGAACAAGTTACTTACCTTTGGTAACGATATATCTTTAAGAAACATTAGTTAGTTAGATTCTTCACCTTAGAATATACCCAGCCGTCAGGCTGGATCCGGAAAGATTTTTCGTCAGCAATACCCTTGTACGTCGCTAGGCGTCGTCTGAGGCTCCGCGTCCGTCGTCGGAGTACTTAGACGCCGCCCTCGCGCTCTGACGTCAGTTCTTGTACATAGCTTTCCGTGCCAGGAACGCAGAGCCATGCAAGAGACCGACACTAGTGCCAAAAAATTCTAGGGCCCTGAAAGGGATAACCTTAACCCTAGATATCAGTTCGCAGAACGGGGAGGATGGGTGAGTCGGTAAGGAATCTAACTAACTAATGTTTCTTACAGATATATCGTTACCGAAGGTAAGCACCTTGTTCATCTGAAAGAAACACGTTAGTTAGATTCCTCACCTTAGAATAGATACCCCAGCAATACCAACCCCGGTGATGGGTCTGTGAACCAAGATCACACCAGAAAGTCCTGGAGAACAGAACGGCCAAAGAAGCCGTCTCTCCGGACTTGGCTGTCCAGGCAATAGTGTTTGGCAAATGTGTGCAGCGAGGCCCACGTTGAAGCCTGACAAATGTCCTGCAAGGGGACTCCCTGGCCCAGGGCAGTTGTTGCCGCTTTGGCCCTAGTGGAATGGGCCCTCAGCCCTACAGGAGGTTCCTTTTTAGCTAAGGAGTACCAAGCTTTGATACACAAAACGACCCACCGAGAGATGGTTCGCTTGTGCACCGCCCGCCCCTTCTTAGCGCCCACGTAGCCAACAAAGAGTTGGTCGTCCACCCGGAACTGCTTGGTGCGGTCCAAATAAAAGGACAGCGTCCATCTTGGGTGCTGACGGTGGAGCCTCTCTTCCTCTTTCGAAGGATGCGGAGGCGGAAAGAAGGTGGGCAACATAACAGACTGCCCGATGTGAAAGGCAGTTACCACCTTAGGGAGAAAGGAAGGACGAGTCCGGAGAACAACTTTGTCCGGATGGACAGAAAGAAAAGGAGGCTTAGAAGAGAGAGCCTGGAGCTCACTCACCCTCCTAGCGTTGGTGATGGCAACCAGGAAAGCAGTCTTGAGCGTCAACAGACGAAGGGGACAATTATGAAGTGGCTCAAAGGGAGCGCACATCAGATACTTCAATACCAGATTCAAATCCCACTGAGGCCTTACGAAAGGGACAGGAGGAAACATGTGAGTAATGCCCTTGAAGAAGCGAGAAACAACAGGGGATTTGAAAAGAGAAGACTGATCAGGAAGCCGTAAGAAAGCAGAGATTGCTGAAAGATAACCTTTAAGAGTGCCCAGAGCAGAGCCCTGCTGGGTCATGGAAAGAAGAAAGAGGAGAACCTCAGAAAGAGGGGCGGAAAGGGGATCCACAGCCTTCGCTGTGCACCATGCCACAAATTTGTTCCACCTGCAGGCGTATACCGATTTTGTGGAGGGATGCCTGGCTGCCAGAATCACATCACAGACTTCAGGAGGCAAGTCAAATGGCATCAACTGTCGCCGCTCAATCTCCACGCATGGAGGTGGAGACTGGACAGGTTCGGGTGGAGGACCGTCCCCTGCTGCTGCGACAGAAGATCCTCCCGAAGAGGCAGTTGTATCGGGGGATCGATCGACAGACTGAGTAGCTCGGGATACCAGTACCTTCGTGCCCAATCCACAGCCACCAAGATGACTTGGGCCCGGTCGCGCCTGATCTTCTTCAGCACTCTGGGCAGAAGTGGTATAGGTGGAAAGGCATACAACAGACCGCAACACCACTTGCGACGAAAAGCGTCTCCGAGCGAGTGCCGCCTTGGAAACTCCAACGCGTAGAACTGCTGACATTGCGCGTTCTCTTCGGTGGCGAATAGATCTAACCAAGGCTCTCCCCACTGTTAAAAGAGGCCTTGCACCACGTCCGAGTGTAGACGCCATTCGTGAGCCATCATGCACCGGTGGCTGAGTTCGTCTGCTCTGGCGTTCAGAGCCCGCCAGATGTTGAACCACCAGGGTGATGCCCTGATGTTCCAGCCATGTCCAGAGGCGCAGAGCCTCCTGACAAAGGGTCCACGAACCCACCCCGCCCTGCTTGTTGCAATACCACATGGCAGTGGTGTTGTCCGTGAAGAACAAGTTAATTACCTTCGGTAACGCTTTGTCTGGTGGATACAGTATCTGCCTGTGGATTCCTCACCTTGTGAATATCCCCTGCGCCAGCATTCCACTTAACTTTTTTCCCCAGCTCTCTACGCCGACGTGGACGACGTCATAATGCATCGGCTCCGCTCGCGACTCCGTATGACGTCACCGGAGCCATAAGAGAGCCACGTCGGCGTGATGACGTCAGTTCCACCCATTTTTTCCGTGCCCCCGATGCACACAGGTGGACCAACGACAAATACAAAGTATACACAGTATACAACATACAATCAAATATACATAGTACATAAACAAAAGGAAAGCTAAATAAAACCAGCATTTCCTACCCATGTACCAGAAAGCATGACAACATCTCAAACAAGACAACTTTTAAGGTATACAAAGGTGGACAACGGGGAGGCGGGTGGGCCAGTGAGGAATCCACAGGCAGATACTGTATCCACCAGAAAAAGCGTTACCGAAGGTAAGTAACTTGTTCTTCTGATGGATACATCTGCCAGTGGATTCCTCACCTTGTGAATAGATTCCCACAGCAGTCCCCACTCCCGGAGGAGGGTGTCCACCTTCCTAGACCAGAAAGTCTTGCAAGACAAAGCGCGCAAAGTGGCCCTCCCTCGTCATCTCAGAGTCCAAGCAATAATGCTTTGCAAAAGTATGGAGGAAGGCCCAAGTCGTGGCTTTACAAATATCTGCCACAGGAACACCCCTGGCCAAAGCAGATGTAGATGATTTAGCTCTAGTTGAATGATCCCTAATACCCTCAGGAGGAACCTTATCAGCCAGGGCATAGCAGATCTTGATGGCAAGGATGATCCATCTCGATAAAGTGCGCTTGTGCACCGCTCTTCCTTTAGAATGACCAACATAGCCCACAAAGAGCTGATCGTCCAGACGAAAGTCCTTCGTACTGTCCAAGTAAAAGCTCACAGTTCTCTTTGGGTCCAGGCGATGAAGTCTTTCCTCCTCTTTGGAGGGATGAGGAGGTGGATAAAAAACAGGGAGAGTAATAGACTGCCCCAAATGAAACGGAGCAACTACTTTAGGTAGGAAAGCAGCCCTGGTCCTGAGTACCATCCTTTCAGCATGTAATGTTAGAAAAGGGGGCTTAGAACTAAGAGCTTGAAGCTCACTCACCCTCCTTGCCGAGGTTAAGGCTACAAGAAAGACTGTCTTAAAGGACAACAGCCTTAGAGGACAACTATGAAGAGGGTCAAACGGGGACCCCATCAGAAAAGTTAAGAGAAGATTAAGGTCCCACTGTGGCATTACAAAAGGAGTAGGAGGAAACTTGTTTGTAAGGCCCTTGATAAACCTTAGTACAATCGGAGAATTAAATAATGACGGTTGATCAGGAAGACATAGAAAAGCCGATAAGGCCGAAAGATAGCCCTTGACCGTGGCCACAGCACAGCCCTGCTGAGCCAAGGAAAGAGCAAACTGAAGCACATCAGAAAGATGGGCTTTTAAAGGGTCAATGGACCTCTCTCCACACCATTTAACAAACTTAGGTCACCTATATGAGTAAACGGACTTGGTGGAGTGTCGCCTGGCCGAATAACATCCACCACATCTGGCGGGAGAGAGAAGGAATTCAGGTTGCCCCGTTCAATCTCCAGGCACGAAGGTGTAAGATCTGGAGGTGGGGGTGTAGATCCTGCCCCTCCGACTGTGAGAGGAGGTCTGCCCTCAGAGGGAGACGGAGCGGAGGGCACGAGGAGAGGTGGAGAAGATCTATATACCACAACCTTCTTGGCCAATCTGGGGCGACCAAAATAACTTGGGCCCGGTCTTGGCGAATCTTCCTCAGAACCCGAGGAATCAAGGGTAGGGGAGGAAACGCGTAAAGGAGTTGCGAACCCCAACTCAACTGAAACGCGTCCCCCAACGCCCCCTGCATTGGATACTGGAGACTGCAAAATGACGGGCAGTGCGCGTTCTCGCGGGTGGCGAACAGGTCCACCCGAGGGGTTCCCCACATCCGAAAGACGTAACGAACCACCTCCGGATGGAGCCTCCACTCATGGTCGGCGGAGAACTGCCGAAAGACTGTCCGCACGTACGTTCAGCACCCCGGCCAGATGATATGCCATCAGACAAATCTGATGGTCCTGAGCCCAGGACCAGAGACGCAGAGCCTCTCTGCAGAGACAATGCGACCCCACTCCTCCCTGCTTGTTGACATACCACATTGCGGTAGTGTTGTCCGTCAGGACTTGAACAGACTGACCGCGAAGGGAAGGGAGGAAGGCCTTGAGCGCCAAACGAATCGCCCGCAATTCCAGAAGGTTGATGTGAAGCAACCTTTCCTCTGGAGACCAAAGTCCTTTGATCTCCAGATCCCCCAGATGCGCACCCCACCCTAAAGTGGATGCATCCGTTATCACTGTGGCCACCGATGGAGGTAGATGGAAGGGCTTCCCTTGGGACAGATTGCCCTCCACGCTCCACCAAGATAGATCCGCTGCAGCTTCTCTGGACATCCTGATCGACTCCCTGAGATCTCCGTTGTGCTGATACCTGTCACGATTCCTGGCCGGGTGTTACGCTAGCTGTACGCGCGTATTGCCGGCCAGGAACTACATTCCCCAGAGTGACGCGACGTGCGCCAGCAAGGGCGGAGCCGGAACCAAGAAGCAGGATACAAAGCGGCAGAGCCCCGGGCGGCGTTGCCGATTATTCCTCCATTGTGGTCTGCTCCAGTGGCGGAGAGAAAGTCTTCGCCTCCGTGGTAGCGGTAAGAGGGTTCTGGAGTCTTTACTCACGGAACCGCCATTCCATAGCCTTGGTCCGTCATTCGGACAACCCAAGTCCTGGGATCTCCTCTGTTGGCCGTAACGTGCTTCCCAGCCGTTACATGCAGAGGGGAGTCGTCGCCCGTAGTGGCGCGTGGGTTACATGCTCCCTGTTGGAAAAAGGCCGACTCGTGGTCCTTTATTGCAGGGAGGGTATAGTGCCCGCGAGCTAACTTTCAGTCACGTCTAAGCAGTTGTTGCAGAGCGTGCTGTGTGCCGTGTCTTTCGTACTTTTGAAAGAGACACGCAGTCTCGCATAAGCAGTTGTTGGAGAGCGTGCAGTGTGCAGTGTCTTTCGTACTTTTGAAAGAGACACGCAGTCAAGTATAAACAGTTGTTTGGAGAGCGTGCAGTGTGCGGTGCCTTTCGTACTTTGGGAAGTACAGTACACAACAGAGCGAACGCTCATCGCAGTGAGTGTGGGTGTGTGAATTGACTTGAGGGAGGATTAAACACACCTCCATATTTTTCCGTCCTCCTCACTTTGACTTTGAGTATATAGAAAGAGGGTGCGGGGTCCTTAGCCACGCAACTGTTGTGATCTGAGGAGGCAACCTCAGAGTTCACTTATTTAACTGTTGCTCCAGGTGGGGCATTCTACAGGCAACAACGTGTTCCGATATGTGTTCCATGGTGGAGCACTTTATTGTGCAGTAGTTGTGTTTTCTCATTTTCTTCATTTGCCTATGTGTATGTTGCACGTTGCCTTTCTTTTCTTTACAGGTCTCCCTCCCAGCAGTCCCCATCCTTTCCTTCCCCCGCTCAATTGCCCCAAGAGTCTGTGTATTCTACATGCGCCAGACTTGGGTCGATTCAGAGGTGGGCCCCCATAGAGCATCGACACAGCCCTGAGGACTCGGATTTGGAAGGCACGACAGAATAATCGGCCCACGAATTAGTCTCCTCCCGGTTGTGTTGAAAGTAGGGATGGCCACATTAGAAGATGTAGTGGCCGCCTTAGCGCTGGTCCAAGCAGCATTAGTCACATCACGGCAGGATTCCACGGCTCTCCATGCCAGACTAGACAGAATGCAAAGGAACCCATTTGATGCAGGGAGTACCTCGCACCCACAGCCGGTGGTAGTTGAAATGCCGGCACAAATTCCCCTAGCACCCCCAGAGAGATTCTATGGGGATATAAAGAAAGTTCAGGTATTCCTCACACAGGTGCTTCTACATTTCTCATGTAAACCAAAGATGTTCCTTACAAACCAAGCTCGGGTGGCATTTCTAATCTCATACCTAGGGGGAGAAGCAGCTCAGTGGGCGGTCCCCATAGTAAGAAGAGATGACCCGAAGTTGTATGATTGGGATGAGTTCAGCAAGTGCTTTGAAAAGACATTTGATAGAAGAGCCGAAACATTCTCGGCGGATAGAGATTTGTTGGGACTGCGACAGGGGTCTTCCGAACTGATCAGTTATTTAAACAGCTTTCGTCGTTTAGTCGCCGAAACCGATTGGCCGGAAGAAAAACAGTCGGCGATATTTTATCAAGGCCTCTCGGACGACCTAAAAGATGTGTTGGCGCAAATAGATCCTCAACCCCGAACATGTTCCGCGCTCATAGACCTCACCCTGAGGTTGGATCACAGGCTGCGAGAACGTCGGGGAGACCATAAGAAAAAAGATCGCCATCCTCTCACTGGGGATCGAGTTTCCCCTCTGGACAAACCGACTACTTCGGCGGAACCAATGGAAATAGGGACCGTAAGGGCTTCACTAACGGTCAGTGAGAGGGACTATCGCAGGAAACAAGGATTATGTCTGTACTGTGGGAAGAAGGGCCATTTTCTGAGGGAATGTCCAGTTAAACCCAAGCTCAGTAGACCCCGACAAGGACAGGTGGTAGCTCTAGCCACTGAAAAAGAGGAGGGAAACTTCAAAGCTTGAGCACTCAAGAAGGGAGAGTCTCAAGCGGTCAATCCATCCCTTCTATGGATACCTTTGTTTTTACCAAAACAGACCACTTCTTTATTTCCATGACTCTGGAAATAAATCAAACCAGTAATCCTGTACTGGTCATGATTGACTCAGGAGCCACGGGGTGTTTCATGGATAAAGGAGAGGCTCTTAGATTAGGAATTCACTTGGTACCTAAACCACGGCCAGAACGAGTATATGCAGTGGATGGTAAAGAATTAGACTCGGGCCCCATCACCCATAACACACCGGATTGCGAATTGGTATCCGAAGATTACCACAGAGAAATCGTGTCATTTGGAATCATACAAGCACCACACTACGGGATCATATTAGGTCTTCCATGGCTGCAGCAACATGATCCGAATATCCGATGGGCCACCAAGACGCTAACATTTGACTCAGAATACTGTCAAACCCATTGTGTTACGAATGGTCCTCAGCCTGCTCGAATTCTTTCCACCATTCACCATGTTGCAACAGCGGCTGAAAAAGAGGTGGACCTACCCACTTGCTACGCAGATTTTGTTGATGTATTCAGCGACACCAAGGCAGAGGAGCTACCACCCCACAGGGAGTATGATTGTCGGATAGACCTGATACCCGGTGCGGTCGTCCCCTGCGGGAGAGTGTATGCCCTTACGGTGCCCGAAACGACGTATCTTCGCACCTACCTAGACAAATACTTAGCTTTGGGCTTCATTCGACCTTCACGTTCGCCTGCAGCGTCCCCCCTGTTTTTCATTCCGAAGGCTAACGGAGATTTACGCTGTTGCATCGATTACAGGGCGCTGAATGACATCACGGTGAAAAACCAGTATCCGCTTCCCCTAATACCGGTGCTTCTGGAGCAAGTACGAACGGCAGGGATATACACCAAATTGGACCTCCGGGGAGCGTACCACTTGGTCCGAATAAAGAAAGGGGATGAATGGAAGACCGCATTTAAAACGCGGTATGGGCTTTACGAATACTTGGTAATGCCTTTCGGGTTATGTAATGCCCCACGCTGCGTTCCAGTTCTTCTTAAACGAGGTATTGCGGGAGTACCTGGATCGTTTTGTAGTCGTATACATTGACGACATCTTGATTTATTCCAACACCAATGAAGAACACGTTGATCATGTTCGTATGGTATTACAGGCCCTTCGAGAGCATTCCTTGTACTGCAAGATCACGAAATGTGAGTTCCACGTCACCACCGTAGAGTTCCTAGGGGTCATGCTCACCCCCTCGGGTAAGATCATGGCCGAAAGAAAGGTGAAGGCCATCTTGGACTGGCCTCGTCCTAGCTCCGTGAAGGAAATCCAGAGTCTCTTAGGATTCGCCAATTTCTACCGTCGATTTATTCGTCGGTTTTCGGATTTGGTAACCCCCTTAACCCGGTTGACCAGAAAACAGGAACCATTCGAGTGGACGGCAGACACCCAAGAGGCTTTTGACAGTCTCAAAACCGCATTCACCACAGCTCCAGTCCTTCGACACGCCAACCCGTCTTTGCCGTTTGTAGTGGAGGCCGATGCTTCGGACGTGGCATTGGGCGCGGTCCTGTCTCAAAGACACGAAGAGACCGGATGTATGCATCCTATAGCATTCATGTCACGAAAATTCAATCCCGCAGAGCGGAATTACACCATCGCAGAGAAAGAACTATTGGCGATTAAAGAAGCGTTTCTTGAATGGAGACATTGGCTGATGGGGGTGAGTCATCAAGTAACGGTGTATACCGATCATCGAAATTTGCAATTTATGCGGGCAGCTCGACATCTAACCCCTCGACAACTTAGGTGGATGCTTTTCTTTGCTGAGTATCATTTCGTGGTCACATTTCGCCCAGGGATCCAGAACAAGAAAGCAGATGCCCTGACGAGACAAGACCTCTCGCTCCCAGATACATGTCCCACTGAAAACTCCATAATTGAACCCAGTAGGGTGTTAGGTGCTGTTCGCACTGATGAGTTCTTACAAGAAATACGTCAAGGAATTTGCTCCTTCAAGTGGAAAGACTGGATCAAGAGCCATCCGGAATGGCGAATGAGGCAAGGGCTCCCGGTAAAAAACCAACAAGTGCTGCTTCCTACCCAGAGATTACGCAAGATCGCGTTCTCATGGTGCCACGATCTTCCCTGGGCCGGGCATCTAGGAGGCATGAAAACCCTGGAGAAAATACTACGACAGTTCTGGTGGCCAACGGTGCGCCCCGACGTTCTAACTTGGGTGAAAGAATGCGCAAAATGCGCACAGATGAAGGTAGATCACCGGAAAATGCAAGGACAACTACAAATCATGCCCACACCAAAGATCCCATGGGAAAGGATTTCGGTGGATTTCGTGGTTGGATTGCCAGCAGATCAAGGCAACACAGCCATAATAGTAGTGGTCGATTTCTTGACAAAAATGGGTCACTTCATCGCCTGCAGACAAGCACCCACGGCCAGCCAATTGGCCAAGCTGTTGTTAATCAACATAGTACGTCTTCACGGCCTGCCCACAGACATTGTTTCGGACAGAGGGGCTCAATTTACCGCAGGGTTCTGGAGAACATGGTGTTCTGAGCTACAGGTATCTTCGTCCCTGTCCACCAGCTTCCATCCTCAGACGGATGGCCAAACTGAACGTCTGAATCAAACACTCAAGCAATACCTCAGATGTTACGTAGCGGAAAACACCGACGAATGGGTCAATTGGCTATGGATTGCTGAGATAGCATACAATAGCGCAATACATTCATCCACAAAACACTCTCCATTCTACAGCACGTATGGGTTTCACCCCCGATTCTCCCCCTTGATCCTTCCTAGTACACAAGTCCGCTTTCCCGATGTTCGAGAGAAGTTGTTACACATGCGGAAAACGCTCATCCAGACAAGAAACAACTTAATCCAAGCAAAAAAGAAGTATAAAGAACAAGCGGATAAGCACAGAAGGGCTACTCCGAGGTACAGGCAGGGGGAGTGGGTATGGCTGGCCACAAAACATATACGGTTTAAGAAACTTAGTATATTCCATCCTAAATACATAGGTCCGTATCAAGTTGTGAAACACATAAATCCTGTGGCAATCAAACTCAAACTTCCCTCACATATGCGCCTCCATCCAGTATTCCATGTCTCCCTTCTGAAACCTGTGCAGGGAAAGATACAGAAAAGGCCAGGTCCTGTGCTAATAAAAGGGGAGCCGGAATATGTAGTGCAGGGAATACGAGACGCTACGAGGGTTCGTGGCAAACTATGGTACCTAATCGCATGGAAAGGGTATGGCCCAGAGGAAAACTCCTGGGAGCCCAAGGATGCGGTTCACGCGCCCAAGTTGATTGCCCGGTTTTATAGACTCCATCCGAATGCTCCACGTGACAGCTAGCGTCTTCTGGGAAGGGGAATGTCCTGTCACGATTCTTGGCCGGGTGTTACGCTAGCTGTACGCGCGTATTGCCGGCCAGGAACTACATTCCCCAGAATGCCCAGAGTGACGCGACGTGCGCCAGCAAGGGCGGAGCCGGAACCAAGAAGCAGGATACAAAGCGGCAGAGCCCCGGGCGGCGTTGCCGATTATTCCTCCATTGTGGTCTGCTCCAGTGGCGGAGAGAAAGTCTTCGCCTCCGTGGTAGCGGTAAGAGGGTTCTGGAGTCTTTACTCACGGAACCGCCATTCCATAGCCTTGGTCCGTCATTCGGACAACCCAAGTCCTGGGATCTCCTCTGTTGGCCGTAACGTGCTTCCCAGCCGTTACATGCAGAGGGGAGTCGTCGCCCGTAGTGGCGCGTGGGTTACATGCTCCCTGTTGGAAAAAGGCCGACTCGTGGTCCTTTATTGCAGGGAGGGTATAGTGCCCGCGAGCTAACTTTCAGTCACGTCTAAGCAGTTGTTGCAGAGCGTGCTGTGTGCCGTGTCTTTCGTACTTTTGAAAGAGACACGCAGTCTCGCATAAGCAGTTGTTGGAGAGCGTGCAGTGTGCAGTGTCTTTCGTACTTTTGAAAGAGACACGCAGTCAAGTATAAACAGTTGTTTGGAGAGCGTGCAGTGTGCGGTGCCTTTCGTACTTTGGGAAGTACAGTACACAACAGAGCGAACGCTCATCGCAGTGAGTGTGGGTGTGTGAATTGACTTGAGGGAGGATTAAACACACCTCCATATTTTTCCGTCCTCCTCACTTTGACTTTGAGTATATAGAAAGAGGGTGCGGGGTCCTTAGCCACGCAACTGTTGTGATCTGAGGAGGCAACCTCAGAGTTCACTTATTTAACTGTTGCTCCAGGTGGGGCATTCTACAGGCAACAACGTGTTCCGATATGTGTTCCATGGTGGAGCACTTTATTGTGCAGTAGTTGTGTTTTCTCATTTTCTTCATTTGCCTATGTGTATGTTGCACGTTGCCTTTCTTTTCTTTACAGGTCTCCCTCCCAGCAGTCCCCATCCTTTCCTTCCCCCGCTCAATTGCCCCAAGAGTCTGTGTATTCTACATGCGCCAGACTTGGGTCGATTCAGAGGTGGGCCCCCATAGAGCATCGACACAGCCCTGAGGACTCGGATTTGGAAGGCACGACAATACCACTGCCTACGGAGGCACCACTGGAGCGCCCTCATGTGCCAGCGTGCATGGTTAACCAGCAGAATGCAGGAGGCGAACAGACCAAGCAGGCGAAGGACCTTCAGAACTGGAACAACCGCTCCATTGTGGAATAAAGGGACCATCTCCTGAATGTTGAGAATTCTTTGAGGTGGAGGAAATGCTGGACACACAGTAGTGTCCAGTACTGCCCCTATGAACAGGTTGCATTGAGAGGGCACCAGGTGAGATATGGGCACATTGATCGAAAAACCCAAGTCGAATAACAGTTGAGATGTTACCTGCAGATGATGTTGCACCATCTCTGGGGACTCTGCCTTCAGAAGCCAGTCGTCCAGGTAGGGGAAAACCGGAATCCCCGACCTCCTGAGATGGGCTGCCACCACTGCCATCACCTTCGTGAGGACCCGAGGTGCGGTAGTAAGACCAAACGGGAGGACCGCAAACTGGTAATGTTGCGACCCAACCGTAAAACGGAGATACTTCCTGTGCGACTTCAGGATTGGGACATGGAAGTACGCGGCCTGCAAGTCGAGCGACACCATCCAGTCTCCTTGCTGCAACGCTTGAAGAACCTGCGCAAGGGTCAGCATCTTGAATTTCTCCTGTTTCAGGTAAAAGTTCAAGACTCTGAGGACCAGTATCGGACGCAATCTGCCGTCCTTCTTGGGAATCAGGAAATACCGGGAGTAGTATCCCTGACCCCTTTCCTGCTCTGGAACCACCTCTATCGCACCCTTTTGAAGCAAAGCTAGCACCTCCTTCTGCAGAAGAAGTAGATGGTCCTCTGAGCAGTAACCCTGGCAAGGAGGGTAAGGGGGAGGAAACTCCCGAAAGGGAAGGGTGTACCCAGTCTCCACGAGGTTTAAAACCCAAAGGTCGGTTGTAACAGATTTCCAACCTTGCAGAAAGTGGGACACCCGACCCCCCACAGGTCTTACATGATCCAGGATGGGGGATCTAGGGCTGCTTCCCTGAAGCTTCATTGGGAGCAGAGGAGGTAGAAGATGAAGAGGAGGTTGCGGCCAGAGCCTTTCCGACCTCTTTGTCTCCCTCTATAGGACCTATAGAGGGGATTGTGCTGCTGCTGTTGCTGCTGCTGCTGAGGCTGCCGGAAGGAGCGAAATGAAGACCTCCCAAAACCTCTGAATTTCTTAAGCCCAAATCCTTTAGCAGGGGCCTGGAGACCTAAAGATTTTGCCGTCACCCTGCTCTCTTTAAATCTCTGCAAGGAGGAATCAGCCTTTTCACCAAAAAGTCTCTGTCCGTCAAAAGGCAAATCCACCAATGTGGCCTGAACGTCCGTAGAGAAGCCAGACGAACGAAGCCACGCTTGCCTCCTAGTGGCTATAGATGACCCCATTATCCTTGCCACCGAATCAGCCGTATCAAACCCCGACTGAATCACCTGCCTTGCAGCAACCTGAGTGTCTGTGACCACTTCCATAAAGGACGCCTTATCACCTTCTGGCAACTTAGGGGCTAAAGATTTCATTGAGTCCATAAGAGCATGAACATAGCGCCCTAGCAAGCAGGTGGCATTAGTGGACTTAAGCGCCATGCTCCCAGAAGAAAAGGTCTTTTAGCCGCCTAATCCGCCTTCTTAGACTCCCTATCCGCACAAGTCTGAGGAAAAGCTCCTGAAGCATGCTTCGAGCATGACGCCTGTACCACCAGACTTTCTGGAGAAGGGTGTGAAGATAGAAAACCTGGATCCCCAGGTGCCACCCTATATCTTCTCGCCACCTGCCTGGAGACTGCCGGCGAAGAGAGTGGCTTACGCCAGACGTCCATAACTGGCTCCAAAATAGCCTCATTAAAAGGCAGCAAAGGCTCACTGGTCGAGGTAGGCGAATGTAACACCTCCGTCAGAAGGTTAGGTTTATACTCCGCAGAGGGCAACTGCAAGTCCAGTAACTCTGCGGCCTTCTTTATTACAAGATGGTAAGGAGACAGTTCCTGCGGTGGAGAGGACCTAGAGGAAGAATGCTCCCACTCCGGAGTCGTATCCAGGCCACTAGCCTCTTGAATCCCTTCAAATTCGTCGGAAGATGTATCCACCTCACCTTCTTCCACCTCCACTCTATAACGCTCCTCTTCCAAGACCCTCTGGGCCTCTCTCCTTGAACGGATCCGAGGAGCCGGCGTCGGCGGCGCCGTACGCGGAGTCGGTGGAACCGAACGTGGAGCCGGAGGTGTCAGGGTCGGCGGCGCCGAAGGAGTCGGAAACGGAGTCGAGGAATGCTCCGAAGAAGGTCGATCCAATCAAAGCCGAGATGGATCCCCAGACAGCGCCGGAAACTGCCACGAAGGCGCCATCGGCAGAAAGGACATAAACGGGGCCTGAGCATAATGCTGCGGCACTCCCAGAGTATATGCCATGGGACCCACGGGACCAGTAGGTGCGCCGGATGAGACGGCAGCCCGTTGGAAAATCCCATACATCGCATTTAAAAAATGCGTTGAATCCGCACCCGGAGTCGGGAACTGCGGATAAGGGAATAATCCCGGAACCGGCTGAGGAGTACCTGGTACCGGAGCCGCAGTGTCCTCAACAGGCGCCGCAGGATCATCCGGCTCTGGAGAAGGCTCTTTTTCCTGCTCTTGCTCGGCCTCCGAAGCCGAAGACTCCACTGGAACCAGTGACTGCGCCGGTGACTGCGCCGGTGACTGCGCCGGGGACCGCTTCGGCGAAGGAGATCCCTCTGGAGACTTAGATGGAGAAGGAGACACATCCTTACTTCGACGTCGAGGCGAAGTCGATCTCGACGCCTTGCTCTTCGAAGACCGGCGCCGAGAGGAATGCTTCCTCTTCTTATGATGTTTCTTCGACTTCGAAGAATGCGAAGTAGACGACTCCGGTCTCGATCTCTCCTTCTTCCTACCTCTCTTCTCCATCTTAGCCTTGGCCATGAAGAGCTTCGCATCCCTTTCTTTCAAGGCCTTGGGATTCATCCTTCTGCAGCTGGAACAATCTTCCACATCGTGGTCAGATGAAAGGCACCACAAACAATCTTCATGGGGGTCTGTCGTTGACATGTGGCCCCCACATTCCCTACAGGGTTTAAAACCCGACTTCCTAGTCGAAGACATGACAATTTTCTCCAACAGTAACACACTACACAACTACAAAGTAGCAGGAGAGTGCTGGAAAACCGTTGCGCGTCGACGGTGCTGAAAAAAGGGAACTGACGTCATCATGCCGACGTGGCTCTCTTATGGCTCCGGTGATGTCATACGGAGTCGCGAGCGGAGCCGATGCATTATGACGTCGTCCACGTCGGCGTAGAGAGCTGGGGGAAAAAGTTCAGTGGAATGCTGGCGCAGGGGATATTCACAAGGTGAGTAATACACTGGCAGATGTATCCATCAGAACACCTGCACTACACTTCCGCGGACAGAGGGAAGGAATGCCTTCAGTGCATGTCGGATCTCTCTCAGCTCCAAAAGGTGGATATGGAGCTGAGACTCCGCCGGAGACCAGAGTCCTCTGATCTCCGCCTCTCCCATGTGGCCCCCCATTCCAGGAGGGACGCATCCATCACTACTACGTGCTCCGGTTGGGGAAGGGAGAGGGATCTGCCACTGACCCAATCGCAGTCCATGAGCCACCACTGCAACTGCCGTGCAGTGCCCTCTGAGATCAAGACATGGTCGGACAGGTTGCCCCGATGCTGGGCCCACTGAAACTTCAGGTCCCACTGCAGAGCCCGCATTCGCCATCTGGCGTGATGCACCAACAGGAGGCCAGCAGACCCAGAAGCCGCAGCACCAATCTGACCGAAACCCAGGATAGAGGCCGAAAGATGGGAATCAGAGCCTGAATATCCCGGACTCACTGTTCCGGAGGATAGGCCCAGAACTGCGACTAGTCCAGAACCGCTCCGATAAAGAGGAGCTTCTGGGAGGGACTCAGATGCGACTTCGGCATATTGATGGAGAACCCTAGCAAATGCAAGAGGTCGGCCGTAGTCTGGAGGTGGGAGACGACTGCCTGGGGCGAGCCCGCCTTCAGCAACCAGTCGTCGAGATAGGGTAAGACTGGAACCCCCAATCTGCGCAGATGAGCTGCGACCACCGCCATCACCTTCGTGAACACCCGAGGGGCACTGGTGAGGCCGAAGGGGAGCACGGTAATCTGAAAATGCTCCTGGCCCACCGTGAACCGCAGGTAACGCCGGTGGGCCGGCACGACGGGGATGTGGAAATAAGCATCCTGCAAGTCCAACGCTACCATCCAGTCTCCAGGGTCTAGGGCAGCCAGAACCTGAGCTAAGGTGTGCATCTTGAACTTCTCCTTTCGGAGGAAGACGTTGATGCTCCTGAGGTCCATGATAGGGCGTAGGCCCCCTTTGCCCTTCTTGGGAACCAGAAAGTAGTGGGAATAACAACCATGACCTACTTCTGGACCAGGAACGCGCTGTAGGAGAGTAGGGTCTGCTTTCTATGTTCACCCCCACTTTTTGCTTTTGCTTCACTGGTTTTCGACTTAGATGTGGCTGTGGGCCTGCTAATCAGACCCACAGCCCAGCTGTTCTCTCTCTAAATTCACACTATGTACTTTAGGTACATAACCCAATTGGTAAGGATCACCTTCTAGGGCCCTGTACAGTGTACCTTAGGTACCCAGGGCATAGGTGTACCCTAGACCTACCAGGGGCTGCAGCATGTATTATGCCACCCCTGGATGGGCTTCCATTATGACACAACTGGCTGATCACTCAGCTGGGGCAGGGTCGTGTAATCACCCCTTGCTTAGGTGTAGTATTCCTATACCTACCTTATATATAGACACATGGGTAACCTATCAGTCACTCCTATGGCAGGCCTTAACAATCCTGAAGGCAGAGTGCTTGGTAACATGTGAGATGGTGCTCTAGCATGAGCTGAGCCTGTCTGCAACTTTCGGAACAATGTCCTTATAGCTGTTCTATGATATCGCCTACCATATACTCTTAAAGTGCCTTATAATCCTCGCGGTTATGGTAACTACGGTTTGGCTTTATCAAAACATGTCGTGTATGGTGTCTAACACTTTGGAATACTACCCCCACACCATTTCTGGTGGTGAGGATAGTATTCCTCCCTTCTAGAGGGAGAAGACATGTTGAAGACCTATTACCCGGTTAAAGTTAACCAGGGCCCCAGCATCACAAAATGGATGCTGCTGCCACAGACACAGGTCTGACCTCCTGCTGCTGGGAGTGCTTCCAGCGAGGGAGGCTTGGACAATAGGTTTCCTGCCTTGGGAGGTGCTAGCACCACCCTAGACAGGCCTTAGTGTATTGGGGCAGGGAGGGATGAATGAAACGAGACACTGCCTGGGGCACACAAGGTGTCCCATGCATAGTCCAGTTCAAACCGGTGCTGGGGCACTCCAGCCCCAGTCCTGGCGCGAAACTGGACAAAGGGAAGGGGTTGTAACCACCCCCCTCCATGGTCCCACCCATAGGAGGGACCTAGCAGGTAACCCAGCCCCCCAGATTAGTATAAGAGTGGGAGCTGAGTCCCTAGGACTTTGGATTATCCTGATAACTGAAACTTGAACAGAAACTCTGGACCTTCGACATTCGACTACGGAAGAAGACTGAAGAATCTCCCTTGTGGCCAAGGAGTGGCCACCCTGTGCAAACAGGCACCATCAAGCGACCTGCCGTTTGCTTTGCCCGAAGTTCTACGAGGTACCGACTGCGGAGCCCGACCAGCGCCTTGACTTCCAGACTTCTCCGACCCTGATCCACATCCACAGCAAAGCTGAGATCCGTGGAGGCGACGAGAGACGTGGGACCGGCTACCTGGGAAAATTGGCTACTTGCTTCCAGCGCAGCTTCTGAGGCATCCTCGAAGTTGTGCTCTGGGGATTGAGAAGTCCCAACCCCGAGCACCATCTCCACCGAAGATCAGCCATCCACACTCCACGAGTTCTGCGTGGGGCCCTTCTGCATTTTCCTGCTCGACGCGTCTGTCCGGTTGCTTGCCCGTTGGGTAGTGACCTCTGCGACGACGAACCTTTGACTTTCCACTGCTGGTTTGGCTCCTCCAGACTGGCCCTTGCTTCCCTGTGAAAGAGAAGCACCTCAGGCCTTCCTGGCCTGCAACAGAAGCGAATCCTTCATTCTGCGTGGGTTGCGCTTGCCAAGGCTTGTTGTGTCCCAACTCGACATCGACGCCGCCGACAGCAAGAGCCCTCGTGGGACAGCTCGCCTCCTGGTTCTGGTCGTCCTCGACGCCTCTTGGTACCCGTGGCTGCTGCGACAAGCTTCACCTCTTCACCTGCATCTTCACAACATCGCCTGGTTCCTTCCTGGTTCCTTCCCGGCTCCTGGCTGGTGACCTAGACTCTGTCCCCTCTGCTTGCAGGTATCCCTCTTCTTGATTCCATCCTTGGAATCCACCGGACACTCTTCACTGACTGCCTGTCAGCATCTTTTCGTCAGGCATCCATAGGAGTCGACGACGAAACCCGATGCAAGTTCACACCTATGCACCTGCAGCCCGTGGGCTAGGTAACTTGAGTACTCCGGTGCTCACAAGGGTATTGACTATCCTAGTGTCTAGTTTCCAAGTCTCTAACTCCTAGTTCCTTCCGAAGTGTTCTAAAACTCTTAATTTCTAAATACTACTATTTCTATCGACCTTAACGCATTACGCGTGATTGTTTCCACTCTGCACCTGAATCCCGTGGGCCTCCCACTACCTAGCAACTGATAGGATAGTGTAGCCCCAGCGATTCCCTAGGCCTAGGCCTAACCTGTGTTCGTGACAGTGGTTCTTATACCACTTACTTAGTATATGGTTTGCGTGGCCCCTAGGGCCTAACTGTATTACTTACCTGTGTGACTTATGTATGCTTAAATAAGACTGTATTGTACTTACCTCGAATCTCATAAAGAGTGCCGAGGGTATTTTGACAAGAATAAATACATTCTATTTTTATAATATATCTGTTGTGGTGTCCTTTCATTTGGTATTCAAGGGGTTGCAAATGGTATAACAGCTGGCTTCACATGCCATACAGAGTTTAGCCTAAGACTGCTCTTGTCCAACCAATCACCATAAGGGTTGTTTGGACTGATACAAGGTGTACACTAGAACTAGTGACATCATATATCAGGCCAACTTCTCACACGCGCTCGATGGCCCCCTTGGTCCAGAGGGCCGTAACTTCCTCCTGTAGAAGTTGCAAGTGGTCCCCCGACATGCGGTGGTACTGCGGTGGCATGGCTGGAGGGGTCGCCTCGAAGGGGAGGGAGGAGCCCCTTCGGACGATTTGCAGCACCCACCGGTCCGACGTGATGGAACGCCAGTGGAGCAGGTGATGGCGAACTCTGCCTCCCACTGGCGTGGAATGGTCCTAAAAGCACGGACTAGGAGGGCTTTGAGGCAGATGCTGCTGGGGTAGATGTGGATGGACCGGCACGTTGTCCCCCTGTACCGCCTCGGCGGAATCCACGTCTGCGACCGCGTGGAGGTTGGTTCTGCGGCCTGTGGCTAGGCGGACGTGAGGGGGTGCCCCTTCCTTGGCCACGAAAGGGGCGAAAAGTGGAAGTTTGTGGGCGCGGGGCCGAGAGGCCCAAGGACTTGGCCGTAGCCCTGGTGTCCTTAAAGCGCTCCAGCCAAAAGGCGACTGCCATCGAAGGGCATGTCCATGAGGGTGCTCTGGACATCCCCAGAAAAACTCGTGGACCGCAGCCAGGCGTGGCGACGAAGCTCCACCGTGGTCGACATTGCCCTTCCCAGCGAGTCCGTAGTGTCCAATCCACATCGGATGGCATGCCGCGCTGCATCCCGCCCCTCGGCAACAGCCTGGGCGAGCCGTGTCCGGACCTCCTCCGGACACTGGGGCAGCACGTCCTCCACCGTATCCCACAGGAAGTGGGAGTAATGGTCCAAGAGACAAGCGGTGTTAATAGACCGCAGTCCCAAACTAAGGGAGGAGAACAGCTTCTTACCGAACTGTTCTAGTCTCTTGGATTCCCGATCCGGGGGAGCGGACGGGAAGGAGGTCTGGGAAGTAGAGGCCTGGATAAACAGGCTCTCGGGCGTGGGGTGCATGGACAGAAAACTGGGGTCGCCCGGTGCAGGGCGGTGGCGCCGGGCCACGTTCCGGTCCACAGGAGGTACTGTGAAGGGCTTGGACCAGGTACCCTTTAGAACGTCCACTAGTGCTTCATTAAACTACAGCAGAGGCTCCGAGGAGCTTGCGGACGGTTGGAGCACTTCAGTGAGGAGGTTAGTCCTCACGGCCACAGCAGGTAGATCCAGTCCAAGGGCTTCGGCCGCCTTGCATAGCACCACAGAAAATGCAGCACCTTCCTCCGAAGCCACGGTCGGAGGAGAGATGAAGCCAGTGTCAGGGGAGGTGTCAAGGCCGCTGGCATCCCCCAGCTCGTCTGCCCAGTCCTGTGATAACTGGCCCTGTCGGGCCAGAGGGTCATCAGACCCCTCCCAGTCGTCACCATCATCCGATTCCTGCTAGACAGGTGGAATGATCGGAGCCGAGCGGAAGATGAAATTGACACCCATCGTCATCGGACGCGGCTCAGGCGCCTGGCCCGGACCGGGACTGAACCGGGGAACGGCGTCGTCCGAAGGCGGTGCCGGAGGTGGCACCGGAGTCGGCGCCGGGCGGAGGGGTCGTGAGGTCGACCGGCACAGACGGGGATCCAGGCTTGGATCCTGCGGGGACCTGCGGCATCAGGACCGGAGTCGATGACGGGGCCGGAGCCACCGGCTCGCTAGGCCTCCCAGTCGAGCCCGCGGAGCCCGAAGGCGCACCGGCAGGCGTCGACGGTGGAGCCAGGCCTCTCATGGCCGAGAGGAAGGCACTGATCTCCGCCGGAGTTGCGTCAGTCCCAGGGACTGAGGGGTATGGGGATGGACGCAACTCCTGCGGCTCCGACAGAGACACATGGGTGGTACCACCCGAACCCTCAGCCGAGTCGCGCGACAGGCGAGGGGAGCCCGAAGAGCGACGTCGCCTCTTGGATTTCTTACTATGCTTCGACTTACCCGAAGACTTGGAACCAGACGAGTGGTGGTGATGGCTGCGGCTCCATGACCGGTCCCTCGACCTCCTCCTCGACCGGGACGATGAACGGCGCGGAGCCGACTGCCGGAGCTCAAGTAGCTTGCGGGACCGCTCCCGCCTAACCTTCGAAGTCAAGGCCCAGCAGTCGAGGCACGACTCGGCATCGTGGTCGGCCCCAAGACAGTAGAGGCACCGGCGGTGGTGGTCCGTAACCGACATTAGTCGGTGACAGAAGTCACAAGGTTTAAAACCAGGCATCCTACCGGCACCAAAGTCGAGTCGACGAGAATAGACCAAAAGAGTCCAAAAAGTTTAGTCAAAAAATGACTAAAAGGGTATGCTCTTCCCGGATCCGCGCTGTCTGGCATGGAAAAAAAAAAGAAGAACTGATGTCAGCAGGCGAGGGTGGCGTCCAAGTACTCCGACGACGTCATCCCGGCGTACGACACAGACGCGGAGCCACAGACGACGCCTAGCGACGCGCAAGGGTATTGCTGACGAAAAATCTTTCCGGATCCAGCCTGACGCCTGGGGATATTCTAAGGTAAGGAATCTAACTAACGTGTTTCTTTCAGATGGCACTGGCATCAGGCATGCCCTCTGCAACCAATGTAAGGAATATGCTACTTACCAGTATGCATCTGTTCTTGGCATGTAGAGCTGCAGATCTATACACTGTGCATAGATCGCCATCTGGTGTTGGGCCTCGATGTTTGCAGTTTGTTTTTCCTCTTGGAAAGTCTTTGGAAGTCACGAGTTCGGTGACTCCTCCTTTGGTTCGTATTGCGCATGGGCTTCGGCTCCATCCTCAGATTGTTTTTCGACAGCAGGGAAAGATGGAGCGTAGTAGTAACAGTAAAGAAACCCATGTGTGTTGTATCTAAATAAGATAAACTGGAACGGATACAGGTAGCCGGGGAGGCGGGTGGGCGTGTATAGATCTGCAGCTCTACATGCCAAGAACAGATGCATACTGGTAAGTAGCATATTCCGTTCGAGGCATATGAGCTGCAGATTATACACTGTGCATAGATTATATAGCAGTACCCAACCCTAGCGGCGACCACCAGCATCAGTTGCAGTTGTTTGGAACAGTGTTTTTAGTACAGCCTGGCCCACACTAGCTTGTTGCTTGGTTTGCACATCTACACAGTAATGTTTTGTGAAAGTGAGCGGTGTTGACCATGTCGCTGCTTTGCAGATGTCATCTAGTGGTATGTTTCCTAGAAAAGCCATAGAAGCCCCTATCTTTCTTGTAGAGTGGGCTTTAGGGGGAACAGATAGCGTTCGCTTTGCTTTGTGGTAGCAAATCTGTATGCATTTTACAATCCACCTAGCTATCCCTGATTTAGAAATAGGGCTGCCTTTATGTGGTGGAGAGAAGGAGACAAACAGCTGTTTGGTTTTCCTGAAAGGTTGTGTCCGTTGGATGTAATAAAGTAAAGCCCTTTTAACATCCAGTGTGTGTAAAGCCCTGTCCGCAACGGTTTGAGGTTGTGAGAAAAAGACTGGTAATTCTACCAACTGGTTTAGATGGAATGGAGAGATGACTTTGGGTAGAAATTTTGGGTTGGTGCGGAGTACAACCTTGTTCTGATGCATTTGGAGAAAAGGTTCCTGTATAGTGAGTGCTTGTATTTCACTAACCCTTCTGAGGGAAGTGATGGCCACTAGGAAAGCTGTTTTCCATGTGAGAAATTGGAGCTCACATTTATGTAATGGTTCGAAAGGGGGTCCCATTAACCTTGTGAGAACTATATTCAGATTCCAGACAGGTGGGTGGAATTACTCTTTTGAGGCCTTCCATAAAGGCCTTGATGGCAGGCACTCTGAAAAGTGATAGGTGTTGCCTGTTCTGTAAATAAGCAGCAATTGCAGCGAGGTGTAACCGAATGGAAGTATATGCTAGGTTACACCTTTGTAGATGGAGTAGGCAACATATAATGTGCTGTATGGAAACATTTAAAGGATTGATTGTGTTGTTGTGGCAGTAAACAACAAATCTTTTCCACTTTGCCGCATAGCATGCTCTATTAGTAGGGCGTCTAGCTTCCCTGATAATATTCATGCAGTCAGGGGGAAGGTTAAGGTATCCGAATTCTAGGACCTCAGGAGCCAGATCGCAAGGTTGAGTTGAGCTGGGTCCGGGTGCCTGATCTCTCCATGGTTCTGGGTTAGGAGGCATGGTGAGAGGTGTAGCTTTTGGTGTGGTACTACTGAGAGTTCCAGCAGCGTGGTGTACCACGGTTGTCTGGCCCATGTTGGAGCTACTAGGATCAGTGTTAGGGAATGCTGTTGTAGCTTTCGCACCACTAATGGAATTAGTGGGAGAGGTGGAAAAGCGTATGCAAATTTGTTTGACCAGTTCATCCATATCGCATTGCCTTTGGACAATGGGTGTGGATATCTGGCGGCGAAGCTTGGGCATTTTTTGTTTTCGTGGGTGGCGAATAGATCTATATGTGGATGGCCCCACTTCTGAAAGAACGGGTGAAGAACCTGTGGGTGGAGTTCCCACTCGTGGATCTGCTGCGTTTGTCTGCTGAGCAGATCTGCCACGGTGTTTTGGACTCCTGGGACGTGTTGGGCCAGGAGAAAGATTTTTTGTGGAATTGCCCATCTCCATATGCTCTGTGCTAGTTGAGAGAGCTGTGGAGAGTGTGTGCCCCCCTGTTTTTGAATGTAGTACATGGCAGTCATGTTGTCTGTGCGAATGAGGACTGCCTTGCCTGAAATCTGTGTCTGGAAGGATTTTAGGGCGAGGGAGATTGCCAGTAACTCCAGATGGTTGATGTGGAGTAACTTCTGTTGCGGCGTCCATGTGCCCTGTACTGTGAGATGTAACAGATGAGCTCCCCAGCCGGAGAGCGATGCATCTGTGGTTAGGATTATTTGTGGGACCAGGTCCAGGAACGGTCGACCTCTGGAAAGGTTTGTGGTGTTCCACCACTGGAGAGAGCGATGGGTGCGACCGTCTACCAACACCAGATCTGTCAGTTGCCCCTGTGCCTGGTTCCACTGGCGCGCTAAACACTCTTGGAGTGGACGCATCTGGAGTCTTGCATGGGGCACTATGAAGATGCAAGAGGCCATCATCCCTATAAGTTGCATAAACACTCTAGCTGGGAGAGAGTGTTGACATGTGAATTTTTGACGCAGAGCCTGTATATTTGCAATCCTGGCAGGATTGGGATAGGCTATGGCTTTTGAGGTGTCTATGGTGGCACCGAGGTATTGTTTTGTGTGTGATGGTACCAGGTGGGACTTTTGGTGGTTCACCGTGAAATCTAGCTGGTGACGTAGTTGGATTGTAGCGGCGGTATGTTGCACACATTGTTCGTAGGACGTGGCTTTTATTAGCCAGTCGTCCAGATACGGGAAGACGTGAATGTGCTGTCTTCTGAGGTGTGCAGCCACTACCGCTGAGCACTTGGTGAATACCCTTGGTGCTGTTGTTACCCCGAACGGGAGCACCTTGAACTGGTAGTGTTGCCCGTCCACCACAAATCTGAGGTACTTTCTGTGAGACTGGTGTACTGGGATGTGAAAGTATGCATCTTTCAAGTCCAGAGTGGTGAGAAAATCGTTCTGGGAGAGGAGTGGAAGAACCTGTTGAAGGGTTACCATGTGAAAATGGTCTGAATGTATGTAAGTGTTTAAAGGTCTGAGATCTAGGATAGGTCGTAGAGTCTCGTCTCTCTTTGGAATCAGAAAGTACAGGGAGTAGACCCCTAAATTTTGTTGATTTATGGGGACCTGCTCTATGGCTTCTTTTTGCAGGAGGGAGATCACCTCCTGTTTTAGTAACGTAGCATGTTCTTGAGACATAGGGCGTTGCCTGGGTGGAATGTTTGGGGGGGTAGTGTGAGAAGTTGGCCTGATATATGATGTCACTAATTCTAGTGTACACCTTGTATCAGTCCAAACAACCCTTATGGTGATTGGTTGTAAAGTCAACCTTATAGACCAGCTATCCTAGTGGTAGCATGGACAAGAGCAGTCTTAGGCTAAACTCTGAATGGCATGTGAAGCCAGCTGTTATACCATATGTAACCCCTTGAATACCAAATGAAAGGACACCACAACAGATATATATAAAAATAGAATGTATTTATTCTAGTCAAACCCTCAGCAATCTTTATGAGATTCGAGGTAAGTACAACACAGTCTCATTTAAGCATACATTAAGTCACACAGGTAAGTAATACAGTTAGGCCCTAGGGGCCACGCAAACCATATACTAAGTAAGTGGTATAAGGACCACTGTCACGAACACAGGATAGGCCTAGACCTAGGGAATCGCTGGGGCTACACTACACTACCAAAGGTTAGGAAGCGGGAGGCCCACGGGATTCAGGTGCAGAGTGGAAACACTCACGCGTAATGCCTAAAAGTCGATCGAATTACTAGCAGTTAGAATTTAACAGTTTTAGGACACTTCTGGTATAGCTAGAAAGTCAAGACTCGGAAACTAGACCCTAGGATAGTCAATACCCTTGTGAGCACCGAAGTACTCAAGTTACCTAGCCGACGGGCTGTGGGTGCATAGGTGAGAACTTGCGTCGGGTTTCGTCGTTGACTTCTATGGATGCCTGAAGGAAAGTTGCTGACAGGCAGTCAGTGAAGAGTGTCCGGTGGATCCCAAGGTGGGGATCAAGAAGGAAGGAACCTGCAAGCAGAAGGGATAGAGTCTAGGTCACCAGCCAGGAGCCGGGAAGGAACCAGGAAGGAACCAGGCGATGTCGTGAAGATGCAGGTGAAGAGGTGAAGCTTGTCACAGCAGCCACGGGTACCAGGAGACGTCGAGGACGACCAGGACCAGGAGGTGAGCTGTCCCACGAAGGCTCTTGCTGTCGGCGGCGTCTAAGTCGAGTCAGGACCCAACAAGCCTTGGCAAGCGGAACCCACGCAGGATGGAGGACTTGCTTCTGGTGCAGACCAGGAAGGTCTGGGGTGCTTCTATTTCACAGAGGAGCGGGTGCCAGTCTGGAGGAGCCGGACCAGCAAGATGAAACAAAAGGTTCGTCGTCGCAGAGGCTACTAGCCAACGGGCCAGCAACCGGACAACACGTCGAGCAACACAGGTGCAGAAGGGCCCCACGCAGAACACGTGAAGTGTGGGGAGCTGGTCTTCTTTGCAGATGGTGCTCGGGAGTGGGGCTTCTCAATTCCCCAAGCACAGCCTCGAGGGAGCCTCGGAAGTCGCGCTAGTCAGTTACTAGCCACTTTTCCCAAGTCGCCGGTCCCACGTCCCTCGTCGCCTCCACGGGTCTCAGCTTCGCTGGAGATGTGGATCTGGGTCAGAGGTGTCTGGAAGTCTGGACACTGGTCAGTCTCTGCAGTCGTCCCTCGTAGGATTCAGTTGCAAAGCAAGCAGCGGTCGCTGGATGGTGCCTGGTTGCCCAGGGTGGTCACTCCTTGGCCACAAGGGAGATTTCTTCAGTCTTCTTCCTGAGGTCGAATGTCGAAGGTCCAGAGTTTCTGTTCAAGTTGCAGATTCAGGTTAATCTAATTTAGCAGGGCTCAGCTAGCTACTAATATACTGGGCTAGTGGGCTGGGCTACCTGCAAAGTCCCTCCTATGGGTGGGACCAGGAAGGGGAGTGGCTACACCCCCTTTCCTTTGTCCAGTTTCGCGCCAGAGCTGGGGCTGGAGTGCCCCAGCACCGGTTTGAACTGGACTATGCATGGGACACCTTGTGTGCCCCAGGCAGTGTCTAGTTTCTTTCATCCCTCCCTGCCCCAATACACTAACTCCTGTCTGGGGTGGTGCTCGCACCTCCCAAGGCAGGAAACCTATTGTCCAAGCCTCCCTCGCTGGAAGGACTCCCAGCATCAGGAGGTCAGACTAGTGTCTGTGGCAGCAGCATCCATTTTGTGATGCTGGGGCTCTGGTTAACTTCAACCGGGTAAGTAGGTTTCAACATGTCTTCTACCTCTAGAAGGGAGGAATAAGATCCTCATTGACAGAAATGGTATGGGGGTATTATTCCAAAGTGTTAGACACCTTACACGACATGTTTCGATAAAGCCAAACCATAGTTACCATAACCGTTTAAGATTATAAGGTACTTTAAGAGTATATGGTAGGCTATATCATAGAACAGCTATAAGGACATGGTTCCGAAAGCTGCAGACAGGCTCAGCTCATGCTAGAGCACCATCTCACATGTTACCAAGCACTCTGCCTCCAGGATTGTGAAGGCCTGCCATAGGAGTGGCTGATAGGTACACATGTGTCTATATATAAGGTAGGTATAGGAATACTACACCTAAGCAAGGGGTGATTACACGACCTTGCCCCAGCTGAGTGATCAGCCAGTTGTGTCATAATGGAAGGCCTGGCCAGGGGTGGCATAATACATGCTGCAGCCCCTGGTAGGCCTAGGGTACACCTATGCCCTGGGTACCTAAGGTACACTGTACAGGGGCCAATAAGGTGATCCTATCCAATTGGGTTATGCACCTAAAGTGCACAGTATCAGTTTAGAGAGACAACAGCCGGGCTGTGGGTCTGATTAGCAGGCCCACAGCCACATCTAAGTCGAAAACCAGTAAAGCAAAAGCAAAAAGTGGGGGTGAACATAGAAAGCAGACCCTACTCTCCTACAGGTAGATGTTAATTCTAGGCAATACCCTGAACGAATAATTTCGGTAACCCATCTGTCTGAGGTGATTGTCTCCCAGACGTGAAGGAAATGTTGTATTCTGCCCCCGACCGGAGTGGAATGGTCTGGAGGGAGCGGGGGAAAGACATTGGGCAGGAGGTGTGGCAGAGCGGGCGGTATTTGTCTTGCCTCTGCCCTTATTATTATTGCCTCTGTATCCGCCTCTTTGATAACCCTTTGTGAAGGTAGATTGAGGAGGGGATTTGTAGGACGTGGATGCATTATCCGAGGAGTAGCCTCTGCCCGTGCCCCGAAAGGAAGAGCGGCGAAAAGAGCGCCTGGGAGTGTGTGACTGCAGGGCTCCCATGGATTTCGCCGTGTCAGTATCTTTTTTCATTTTTTCGAGGGCTTCATCAACTTTAGGGCCAAATAGATGATCTTGGTCGAATGGGTGGTTTAATATAGCGGCTTGTACCTCAGGTTTAAAACCTGAAACTCTGAGCCAGGCATGACGACGGAGAAGGACACTGGTGTTTATGGCCCTGGAGGCTGTATCTGCTGCATCTATGGCACAGCGTATAGAGGTATTAGTTATTGTTTTTCCCTCTTGGATCAATTCATTAGCCCTATTCTTGTACTTTTCAGGGAGATGGTGCATGATGGTCTCTAACTCATCATAATGCGCCCTGTCGTATCTGGCCAACAGCGCTTGCGTATTGGCGATATGCCATATATTGGCGGCTTGTGAAGCAGTGCGCTTCCCTGACGCGTCTAGGAGCTTGGACTCTTTGTCAGGTGGTGGTGCTTCGCCTGACACCTGAGAATTTGAGCGCTTCCTAGCTGTAGATACCACTAGGGAATCCAATGGTGCAGGGCCTTTAATGTATGATGGGTCTGTGGGGGCGGCTTTGTATTTTTTCTCAATACGGGGGTTTAGGACCCTGGCCCTGACTGGGTCTTTAAAAACCTCAGGTGCATGTTTAATTACTCCCTTTAACATAGGTAGAATGGCAGTAGACCTATGTGCATCGTCGAAGGTGTCTAGGAGAAAATCTTCCTCCACTGGGTCAGAATGTAACTCCACCCCATGGTAGTGTGCCGCCCTTTGTAACAAGTGGTGAAAGCCTAAGGAATCTTAAGGTGGGGATGGCCTAGATGGGTAAAGGTCATCCTGTGGGACATCTGGGATGTCCGGATTGTTATAGTCGTCCCATGGGTCTGGAGATCCAGTAGGGGTGGGGTCTTGTGGCACATCTGCTGGATCATAATAAGGGTCTCCTAAATCATCTGGGACAGGAGACAAGGTTGGGGAACAATGAGGTGGAGGGGGTGGAGGTGGGGAGGGTGGAGGAGGTGGGGAAGGCACTCTGAAAGGAGAGGTAGCAATGTCTTTCCTCTTTGGAGGTGGAGGTGGAGCTGGTTTGTCCAAGTGTCTCTTTTTTTAAGACAATGTCAAGTGTCCAGTTTTAGGATCCTTGGTGAGTGTCTTTTGCAGAGGATCCGGCGTGAAAAGTTCTTGCGACACTGATTGTTCGGTCGGCGCCGAAGTTTTCGGGGCCAACGGCTTTTTATGCTTGTCTAAGCCGTGCTTCTTTGGGACCTCCGATTTTTTGGTCGGTGCCGAAGAAGGCTTCGGCACGGTAGTGTCAGTGCCAAGGGCCTTGTGATGTTTGGTCGGCGCCGGAAGGGCAGGTTTCGACACCGAAGGCTTTGGTGCCGGGTTCAGTGTGGAGATGGAGGCCGATTTTTTCTTCGGTGCCGAAGGGTGTTTTTCGGTATCGCTGGTCGGCTGGCTCGAGCCCGAGCTGCCGGAAGGCTTAATAGGCTTCTTTACCGGGCCCGAAGGTGGGGTGTGAGAAGCAGTATCCTTGGTCTTACCTAGGCCCGGAGGCGAAGGTGTGACCGAAGCCTTTTTGGGTATCGGCGTGGGAGGGGGTATTGTACTCACGACCCGCTGCGCCGGGGTGATGTCCTCCACATCTGAGTCGTCAGCCTCGGAAGCGCTGACGAGGTCGTCGTCCTCCTGTTCGATGTTTTGCTGTCCCGGAGCTTCGACATCGTCCCCGAAGATGTCGACTGGAGCGGAGGTCGAGGAGTGCGCCATGTTGCGTCTAGCCCGTCGATCTCGAATAGTCTTTTTAGAGCGAAAAGACTTGCAGGCGGGACAGTCTCGGGCCTCGTGTTCAGGGGAGAGGCAGAGGTTGCACACCTCATGAAGATCGGTGTGGGGAAACTTGGACCCACATCGAGGGCACTTCTTGAAGGGAGTTCTTTCAATCAGCCGAGACCGGAGCCGGAATAGGCCCGAAGGCTGCCGTCGACGACCGGAATCGAAGAAGTGCCGAAGAGAAGGTGATTAAGATGATTTATAGTCTGAAGAAACTCGATGAGCGAGGATTTTTGCGTCGATCGTTGAACTGGAAAGTTCGGAACCGGAGCGCGAAGTATTACATCCGAGCCCGATGGCGGAATAAAACAATATGAGGATGGAGCCGAAGCCCATGCGCAATACGAACCAAAGGAGGAGTCACCAAACTCGTGACTTCCAAAGACTTTCCAAGAGGAAAAACAAACTGCAAACATCCGGGCCCAACACCAGATGGCGATCTATGCACAGTGTATAATCTGCAGCTCATATGCTCGAACAGAGCAATTTCATAGTTTATAATAGATTTCAAAACACCTAAAAGTTGCCAGGGGTTAGCCACAAAAGCATAACTCCAAATCCCCTTAACCCCAAAATACACTGTGTAAGACTCAAATGATCCAACATATCAAATCACAGATTACATTAATGATGGTATCAGCTAAAATTTGCACAGGACATGGTCAGAGGCCACTCCCTCTGTGCAGTGCATAGAAACCATAGTCTACAACAATGCTGTGTCTACACTAAGCACAGGGAGTGTAGTATTTCTATCACACCGAGGACACAGCGGCAGTCCATACCGTGTGCATTGTACAGATAGGGACTTATGGCTATACTCTATTTGTAGTATGCACATGGGAGGATTGCAGGTTGCACCCCGGGGAAATTGGACACATTGTCCTTGATGACTTGACTGGTGGTGTCCTATGCTACTGCATCAGTAAGTTTGTAACTCATTTTCAGGGTGTATTTTGCAAAAGCTTAGTTTGGAGACAAAGATTTTAACCCTGACTTAACTCCTACCTATTTATTTCATTCCTGCTTCCACAAACTTCCTGAATGAGGTGCTTTACTTCATCATCCTTCTCCTGGATCTTTATTTGCAACATCTCATTTTCTTTTAGAACACGTTCGTATTCACTATGAAGGTGATCAACCATAAAGCTCTTCTTCGAAAGAGATTCCCTTAATTTTTCATTTTCCTTTTGCTTGTCTGCGGATATAAAAGTTATACTGATTAGAAAATTAACATTACTTCATACTCTTTTTTAAAGTAACATTCAATACTTTATATTTGCATCATAGAATAGTGCTAAAAACATTTTACAGTAAAAAGACCTCACACTTTCAGCAGATTTTTAATAAAAGCAACTTGCCATAATAATATATTATTGATCAAATGTTTAAAAAAATTAGAAACACGTCTAAATATGCAGTAGAGGCTTAATTGTCAGTATATGTGAACATGGAAAAAAGGCTTGTACTCTGTACAGTTGACAAAGGCACTGCAGATGTGTCCACTGTTAAATTTTGTTTATCCAGCTTATTTATGTAATTGAGGACACAAAAAAGGAGATAGTATCCTTTGTCACTGCTCTACCCTTCAACAGAGCAAAACCAATGAAAAGCTGATCGTCCGGTTCCATACCACTTTTGTAATGTGGGACAGCCCACTGAAAGACCAGCATGTACAATCACTCCACCTCCTAAGCAAGGTGAGGTGGGGGAAAGAAAGATGGAAGACCAACGTTTCTGAGTAAACTATCATAAAGTGGGGGCTGCAATAACAGGGTGAGAATTTCCTAAACTCATCACAAAGACGGGTTTAAAAGATAAAGGATGAACAGAACACCTGTGTATGTTCAAATGAAGACGCCATGAGGAAGGTCGGAAGTAATATTAAGTCCAATGAAAGGAGAGGGTGGAGGCAATAATAATGAGCTTTTCAAGAATTAAGCCACCAGGGAGAGCCTGAATATAGAAGGTTGGTCAGGAAACCATCGAAAGACCGGCATCGGAAACCAGTACCATTTAACTGTAGAGATTGATAAACCCCGAGTGAGGCAGAGAAAAAACACACTAGTTAAGAACTGAAAGGGTCTAACCCTCCCTCCAAGCAATAAGAAACAAACTTGTTTCGGAGCCCAGCATAAACAGACTTGTGCCTGGTCTCTTGGCAGCCAGAATAAAATCTGGTACCTCTGAGGAAAGAATGAAAACTCCTAACTGATGCCTTTCAATCTTACTGTTGGGAGTAGAGGAGATCAAACGCTGGTGTGGATAACCTGGCCATGCTGCTGCAAAAGAAGATGCCCTCTATCTCTGCAAGGAAGCTAGGCTGAACACTGAGATCCAACATATCAATGTACCAAATCCTTCCTCGCACAGTCCAGGATGATGAGAATCAGTGGCACACTGTCCTTGCTCACTTATGTAGCACCCTTAAGATGTGTGGATTTTGAGGGAGTACATAAAGTAGATCCAGTGCAAACTTGAAGGGTAATATGTCCCAGAGAATCACGTGGTGATAAGTGCAAGGTGTAGAAGGGAAGACATTTCCTGTTGAGAACCATGGAAAATCAATCAATCAAGTAATTTGTAAAGCACACTACATACCCAAGAGGGTTTCAAGGCACTGGGGGGGGGGGGGGGGGGGTGCTGCTGCTATTGGTCGAAGAGCCAGGTCTTGAGTTGTCTTCTGAAGGTCAGCAGGTCTTCGGTTTGTCGTAGGTAGAGGTGGAGGGTGTTCAAAGTTCTGGCGGCGCGGTGGGTGAAGGATCTGCCTCCGGAAGTTGTTCTACAGATGCGCGGGACCGTGGCCAGGGCGTGGTCAGCAGAGCGGAGTTTCCTGTTGGGTGCGTAGAAGGAGAGTCGATTGTTGAGATAGGCTGGTCCGGTCTTGTGGAGTGCCTTGTGTGCATGGATCAGGAGCTTGAAGGAGATTCTCCTGTCGACGGGGAGCCAGTGCAGGTTGCTCAGGTGGGGGGGGGGGGGTGGATGAGGTCGTGGTGCGGGACGTCAAGGATCAGGCGTGCAGAGGCGTTCTGGATTCTCTGCAGTCTGTTGATGAGTTTGGACGGAGCTCTGGCATAGATGGCGTTTCCGTAGTCGAGTCTGCTGCTGACTAGGGCCTGGGTGACTGTTTTCCTTGTGTTTGTCGGGAGCCATCTGTAGATCTTGCGGAGCATGCGGAGGGTGTTGAAGCAGGTGGAGGAGATTGCGTTGACTTGTTTGGTCATGGTGAGTTTCGAGTCGAGGATAACTCCCAGGTTGCGTGCATGGTCGGTGGGGGCCGGGGTGGTCCCCAGTGATGTGGGCCACCAGGAGTCGTCCCAAGCAGAGGGGGTGGGCCCGAGGATTAGGATCTCCGTCTTGTCTGTGTTCAGTTTAAGGCGGCTATCCTCCATCCAGTCGGCGACTGCCTTCATTGCCTGGTGGAGGTTGGATTTGGCGGTGGGAGCGTCCTTGGTGAGGGAGAGGATCAGCTGAGTGTCATCGGCGTAGGAGATTATGTTGAGGTCGTGCTGTCGGGCGATGTGTGCTAGTGGTACCATGTAGACGTTGAACACCGTTGGGCTGAGGGAGGATCCTTGAGGGACGCCGCAGATGATCTTGGAGGCATCGGACCGGAACGGGGGAAGACGGACTCTCTGAGTTCTGCCGGAGAGAAAGGAGGTGGTCCAGTCCAAGGCTTTCTCCTGGATCCCTGCGTCTTGGAGTCGCGTGCGAAGTGTGTGGTGGCAGACGGTGTCGAAGGCGGCGGAGAGATCCAGGAGGATGAGGGCTGCCGTCTCACCGTTGTCTAGAAGGGTCCTGATGTCGTCTGTGGCGGCGATGAGGGCGGTCTCGGTGCTGTGGTTGCTTCGGAATCCTGATTGGGACGGGTCGAGGATGTTGTTGTCTTCGAGTTGAGGGTGAGCTGGGTGTGTTGACTATCTTCTCGATGACCTGAGATGGGTCGGAAGTTCTTGAGCTCGCTAGGGTCCGCCTTGGGTTTCTTCAGTAGTGCGTTAATGTCGGCGTGCTTCCAGTTCTCAGGGAAGGTGGCGGTCTCGAATGAGAGGTTGATGATTTTGTGCAGGTGGGGTGCGATGGAGTTGCGGGGTTTGTTAAAGATGTGGTGCGGGAGGGGGTCGGACGGGGATCCGGAGTGGATTGTGCCCATGGTCTTGATTGTGTCATCGATGCTCACATTGGCCCAGGTTGTCAGGGTGTCGTGGGCGGTGGGTCCGGTGCGGTGAGGTCTGCAGGAGTTGTCCGGGGTTTGAAACTGTCATGGATGTCGGTGATTTTCCAGTGAAAGAAGGTGGCGAGGGAGTTGCACAGGGCTTGGGATGGTGGGATGTCGTTGGCACTGGAGCTGGGGTTGGAGAGTTCCTTCACGATGGTGAAGATCTCCTTGCTGTTGTGTGCGTTGTTGTCAAGGCGGTCTGTGAACGAGGTCCTTTTGGCGGTCCTGATGAGGTGGTGGTGGTTGCGGATGGCGTCTTTGTGGGCAGCGCGGCTGTCTGGCGTCTTGTCGTTGTGCCATATGTTCTCCAGATTCCGGCAGGTGCGTTTTGAGTCGAGGAGTTCTGGGGTGAACCAGCTGACTCTTTTGCTGGTGTCTCTGCTGGTGGGTTTTTTCAGCGGGGCTACGGTGTTGGCGCAGTCGTTCATCCAGCGTTCGAGGGTGAGTGCACCCTCATCGGGGGTGGTGGGGTTAGTCGGTGGGTTGAGTGCGAGGTTTGTCTGTAGTTGTTCTTCAGTGACTTTGCCCCATCATCGGCAGGGGGTCTGTAGTGTGCGGTGGTGTGTGAGGGGTTTTCGGAAGGAGAAGTGGATGTAGTGGTGGTCTGTCCAGGTGAGTTCGGAGGCGTGGCTGAAGGTGACGTGGGGGATTGAGGAGAAGATGGAATCTAGAGTGTGGCCGGCGATGTGGGTCGGCGTCGTGACGAGCTGTTTCAGTCCGAGGTTGGCGAGGTTGTCGATCAGGGTGGAGGAGTTGTTGTCGTTGTTGTTCTTCAGGTGATAGTTCAGGTCTCCTAGGAGGATGTAGTCGGTGGAGGTCAGCGCATGCGTGCTGATGAGGTCGGCGATGGAGTCGCAGAATTGAGACCGGGTCCTGGCGGTCTGTAGATGAGGGTGCCTCTTAGGATGGTAGATTTAAGAATGTTCCACCCCCCTCCCCCCCATCGTGTTCATGCAAGCATTGATATTGTTTTCAGCGGCGGAACTGTGGGTTCATACCTAACGCCACTACCACCCACTCCACAAACTGAACTGATTGGGACATATATAGAGACGGAACCGCTACGTAGCCGAAACAACTAACCTACGCACAGGTAGAGACGCTACGCCTCCGCTGGGGGGGGGGCAGACATATACGCCCTCACAATGAAGCCCAAGAGCGGCTCTACAGTGCAAACAAATAAGCTTGATAAATATGCGGTCCCAAAACAAGCCCACACAGAAGAGGGAGCCCAGGGTGGTCAAACTGGTGACGCCGAACCCTCCCTCGCGTCCATAATGGCAGTCATTCAGGTGCTAGGTGCCACACTAGAAACTAAAATCGACAAAGTCTCAATCGAGATGAACCTGCTCAGAGCATATATGAATAAAACCTCAGACAGAGTCAAGGTCAACGAAGAAAACGTCCTGGAACTCCAAACTTCCACAAAAAAGCTCGGGGAAAGGGTGTAGCAACTAGCTCACCAACACCGCCAGATGGCTCTCAGGCTCGAAGATGAGGAAGGGAGGGCCCGCCGAAATAACATACGAGTGGTTGGGGTCCCGGAGGGCTCAGAGGGACCGAGTATGAACCTCTTCCTGGAAGACTTGATTCTCAATCCTCTTAAACTGAAACGGCTCTCCTCCCTATTCACAACTGAGCGGGTGCACCGGGCATCAATTCCCTGGCCCAAACCCGGGGACGCCCCCTAGAATCATCATTGCAAAAATCCTCAACTACAGGGATCGTGACGCAATCTTACAGGCAGCCCGAACGCAAGGAGAACTCAAATACGAAAATGCGACAGTCCGGTTTTTCCCTGACTTCACGCTTAAGGTCCAACAGGAACGACACTCCTTCGACGGAATTAAGAAAGCGCTCAGAGACAGGGGGCTCAAATACATGATGTTTTTCCCGGCAAAACTCAAAATCATAGTGGACGGAAAATCGCTGTTCTTCACGACCCCACTGGAGGTACAAGACTGGTTGGATCGAGCAGCCATACCGACATCATCGGCGAGCCAGGACGATAACTGGAGGGACACTCGCACTCATTCACCAGGCTCGGTGGATGGCAGATCGCATTTTGACAGGCGGAGTCAACGGTCCTGGAGGTCAAGGTCCAGCAGCCCGGGGAAGCTAGCAGCCCAAAGAGACTAAGTGTCTCAAAATTGTGGTGTGGGACTTATTGATCTGCAACAACAAACTGCATTGTATAAATACTTTTCTATGAGATGGTGGATGGGGGACAATGCATGAAGCGCTGGTCCGGTTGACTATTTGGGTCCTCAACCTTGCATTTTTCTCTACGGGTGGAGGTAAGCCTCTGGCGGCCGGAGCTGGTACTAGCTCATACTCCCCCGTAACTGTTGACTTGTTCTCAGGGCGATAGGCACTCTGCTAGTTGGGGATGTGGGTAGTTTCAAACCTATGTGGCAGAGTAGCAGGGAGGGGGGATTGGCACGGGGGGTTCTGTTTTTAGTCTTTTTGTGATTTTCTTCCATCAAAGTTGGGAGGGGGGGACGGGGGAGGTGATCACTGGTCGTGCAGTAAACGTGTTTTCAGGATGTGGTGGTGTTCCGTGGCTCACAGGTCTTACAGCTCTTTTCTCTGTAAAAGTGATTATGCAATGGGATAAGAGTTTAAAGCTCATCAGCTAGAAAGTCAACGGGCTGGGGGATAAGGTGAAAAGGAGCATAGTACTCCAGCACTTGAAGCGTCATTCCCCGGATGTCGCATTGCTTCAAGAGACACACCTAATTGGTAACTACAGTAAAGCTCTAAATAGATGGGGGTACACTATGGTAACACACGCTGGCTTCACCTCCGGGTCCAGACGGGTAGGAATTCTATTTAAACGTACCTTCCCTCTCAGTGTCAAACACACATGGAGAGACCCACTGGGGCGCTACGCAGCGGTCCCGGGAAGTTGGGAAGGACAAACCCTTACACTATTAACGGTATACATTCCACCGGGTCTCCAAATACAATCATACAAGGAACTGGGGACATTCATACTCTCACTACCTGAGGGGCAACTCATATTGGGTGGGGACTTCAACGCGGTTGTATCAGGCACGCTCGACCGTCACCCACCCCGAGACATTAGCACTGGGCAAAATTGGCTCACCAATTTTGTTGAGGCCTTCGACCTCACGGATATTTGGAGAATGCGCCATCCTGACCTCCAACAATACACTTTCTTCTCGGGGTCCCACCTCACATTTTCTAGAATAGACTATATCCTCATGCCTATACAACAGAATACAATCACACAAGAAATCAAGCACCTGCCAAGGGGCATCTCTGATCATTCCCCCCTGTGGGTCCGCTTAAGCATTGGAGAAAAAAGGGTAGGATGTGTAACACCCATCAACCCTTGGTATCTCCGTAACCCGGGACTAAAAGCTGTGCTGATCCAAATGGTCGATCAATATTTCCAAGAAAACAATGGCACAGTTGACTCCCCTACCACTCTATGGGAGGCGTTTAAAACAGTGATCAGGGGGCACACCCTCTCAGCCATAGCTGGGCTGCGCAAGGAGAACAACAAACAGATGGCAACTATTGAACACAACCTCCTTCGCATCAAGGAGGCGGCAAAAGACGGTGAAGACCAAGATGCTCTTCACAGGCCACAACTTAAGGAAGCTGAGTATAAAGCCCTGGCAACTGACGCGGCCAAAACCCTAGCGAGGGGCAGGGATGGACGCCTCTACGACCAAGGAGACAAAGCGGACAAATTAATTGCCTGGCTGGACAAAAACGAAAGGACGGGAAGGCTAGTGCCGGAGCCTAAAAGTAGTTCAGGTACTGTATTAACTGAACCCCATGATATAGTACATGAATTTGCCACTCACTTCGCACAAGTATATCGGAGTGGTTCGGAGCTACCAGAGGAGGACTCCTCCAAACTGCTTGCGGACATCCCACTGCCCCTCCTTACCGACTCCAAAAGAGATGCATTGGAAAGTGCACTTACTAATGACAAGCTAGCCACGGCGATCAGAGATCTACGACCAGGAAAAGGTTTGGGCCCTAACGGTCTGCCCATCGAACTATACAAACTCAGGCCAGATAAGCTGGCGCCCCATCTGAAATCCACGTTTGAAGATAGTAAAAAACTGGGTATCCTCCCACGGGACCAACGTATCGCCACACTGGTGGTCATACCCAAAGCAGGGAAACCAAAAGACGAATGTACCTCGTATAGACCCATCTCTCTACTAAACGCGGAGCCCAAAATACTTGCTAAGTTATTGGCCAACCGGCTAAGGCAAGTCATAAGCAAACTAGTCCACCCTGATCAATCGGGCTTTATGCCACATCGAAATACTGCTCTCAATTTACAGAGGCTTCATGGAGTGTTGGGGCGCCACGCTGCCATCCAAGAAGACGCCATCGTGGTATCTCTAGACGCAACAATGGCCTTCGATACACTCGAATTGGCATATCTAATGGCAGTACTTAAAAAGTTGGGTTTCGGACCTAATTTCATTGGATGGGTACGGCTCCTCTACACCGAGCCATTGGCGCAGGTGGTGGTAAACAATAAATCCTCAAACATATTCGCTCTCGGTAGGGGGACGCGACAGGGGTGCCCCCTCTCGCCCCAACTTTTTGCACTCTCTCTCGAACCACTTGCCGCCTGGATACAAAGGGATCCTTCCATTAGAGGACTTATGGGCTGAAGACTGGGAGATTCGAATCTCACTGTATGCGGACGACATCCTCCTATACCTTGCCTCCCCTCAGAAGTCACTAAGGGTGGTCCTGGACATCTTCACAAGCTTCGGACGCAACTCTGGTTACAGAATAAACTGGAGCAAATCGTTGCTGTACGTTTTACACGGTGACCCCCCCCCATAGCACCAAATGATGGTCCGATTCAAACAGTGACGGAAGCGTTCCGCTACTTAGGTATTTTCATTACAACGAATGCCCAGATCCGTTATGAACGGAATCTTCTACCCCCTTTACAGAAGTTCAAACGAGACACGGCCACCTGGAAGTCACTGCCGGTTTCTTTATTAGGACGAGCAGCCCTTTTTAAAATGATGGCATTGCCCCGCTTCCTTTACGCCCTTCAGAATTACCCAGACCCAGTTCCATCGGGGTTGTTCAAAGACATTGAATCGATTCAAAGAGACCTATTGTGGGACGGCAGACCTCATATATCACTTCACAAAATGACGCTTGGATGGTACGATGGAGGTATAGCGCTCCCCGATATTTAGAAATATTACTGGGCGGCGCACCTCTCAGCGATTAACCAATGCACTTATCGCAATGGGGACGACCTGGTTTATAGGATGGACAAATGGGTACAACCGGGCGGTAGTTGCACGAGGGCGCTCTACTCCAAACCCAACAAATATTCCCTGACAGGACCCACACAGCATTCAGTTCAGCTCTGGCACTCTGTAAACCGTAGCCTAGGATGGACCAACAAGATCACACTTGCCACTCCCTTGTGGGACTCCGAATGCCTGGGCATGCTGGGTCAGTCTAAGGGCTTTGACAAATGGGACCTGATAGGTCTCTCCCGCATTGGGGACCTCTGGGGACACAACGGCATGGTCTCATTCGCTACACTACAAAAGACACACAAGTTAGCCACATTGAAATACTTTAGATATATACAGGTCAGACACTCCCTCCAGGCTAACATCTCGGCTGGGTCCCCTATACCGGAGTCTTCTCCTCTCGAAGACAGATAGCTTAGTTGGGCAAGTAGCAGACGAGCAATCTCCCTCACATACAAAAATCTGATACACAACATGCCAGATCCTTTAATACCACTAAGGGAGATATGGGGACGGGACGGCTTGGAACTGGTGGATGACGAATGGCAGGAAGCACTCTCCTCACCGAAGGAGATCGCCATTTCGTCAAAACTGAGACTGATCCAATTAAAAATCTTACATAGGGTGTATCTCTCGGGTCCCAGACTGGTTCTGATGGGTAGGAGTGAAGAGGGGCTGTGTAAAAGGCAATGCGGCATAGTAGGGTCCTTTTTCCACACCATTTGGGAGTGTCCGCCGATCCAAAGTTATTGGAAGAAAGTACTTGAATGATTGAGTGAAGTATGTGGGTGGAGATTCGGCTAGAAGCCAAAAGATGTCTCCTGAATGTTTGAGACCCCACAGACCTGACCACCAAGGGTAAACTGTGGGCAACGCTTGGCCAGATGGTAGCTAAACGAAACATCGCCCGCCTGTGGGGAGCGACACCACCACCGACACTGAGCGCCTGGAAAAACGATATGGATTGGTGTATGGTGCGGGGGGAAAACTGTATATGTGGCATGTGGCTGTCCCCAGAAATGGATAGCGATCTGGACAAAATGGAACATTTATCGTGGTAACATATGTGAACCCCCAAATATCCCCCTCCCCCCAGATGAACCATTGACACCCTGAACTGTGTAGCCAACCACCACCCATTTACTACCCCACTGAAATAATGTACAGAATAACTGCTTGATTTGTGAGTCTGAGATACAACTGTAATTATTCTTGCTGTACAAAGTGACCACCTACTTGAATTGTTAATAAAAAGATTTATATGAAAAAAAAGAACGTTCCAGGTGAGAGAATACCACCCCCACCACACTGGTGGTAGTGTTGTCTGAGAGGACCAGCTCAATGCTGAGTGAAAAGGAAGAAAGAAACACCTTCTGGGTTAGGCAGATTGCCCGTAGCTCTAACTCGCTGAAGTGCATCCCAAGAGACTTGCAATATCATCTTCCCCAGGTTTCCAGAGCAGCCCAAAGAGGACGCGTCCATCAAATCTGTGGTGTGCAACTGTGGATGGCAGAAAGGGCAGCCCACTGTGAAAATGGTATGAAACATCCATCAGTGAAGATTAAAGAGCTCCATCAGTCTATCTTCTGAGAAAGGGGATCAACTGGTATTTGGGTGGCTGGATACACAGCTGCTGAGTGAGCGTCTGAGGACCACTGGAAAACCAAATAGTGCAGTAACCTTTCATAGAAGATAAGAGGCACTTGTTTACCACCACTGAGGTGCTTTGCTAAAGTGGTGGAACATGACCTGGCCAAAAGAATAGAGATGAACTAATGTAGTCCAAGGAAAAGGAAGAAGGTAGATTGACAGGGGAGAGACCCGCCTTTTGTTTTCTGCTACTCACTATCAGCGATACGTCCACCCACTTGGTAGATATATTCTACCATTAGATTGCCTCTGAGATAATGCAACCACACAAGGTGCAGAAACAAGGACCTGAGACACTGAAGTGGGTATTGGGAGTGAATTCTACCACTAACAGGACAGAGTAATGAACTGGAGAATCATGTGGAGCCTCAAGTGCCAAGGAGACCCACAATTGCAGTTCAAAGTCACAACATCGACAGGGATTTTTAATCAGGTGTGGAAATTGCCTAAAAGACCACCATGCAATCACACAAGCACACACACAAAGTGGCCCTGAAGGGGACAGTGAAAATCCCTTCTTGAGTGGAATTCAAGATGCAACTAAAGTAACCTTTTTGAGAGTGACTTTCATTCCAAATATATATCCGTTCAACTCACCAGAACTACTACATTGAACAGAATGATACAACAAAAGAGGATATGTCGCCAGAGACCCTTTCATAGGAGTATGGGGTGATCTTTTGTGTATAAGTATTGCAGAAGAAAGAAAACTCACAGCTAGAAAACAAATCCCTTGACCCTGACCCAGAAGGCGTGTTAAAATCAATCTGAGTATCAGAAAAGGGTTGAAATTGTTTACTTAGAGGGGCCTTACGATGACTGGACCAAATCACCAGTCTATAAAGCTACCACTAATAAGATGGATTATATCTATTAATTTCTCATTACCTTACCGCCAATGCTTATTTCACAATATATATTATTGTTGAGCTGTTGATTAATCTCATTGCAAATTAATCTCTACCCACTGCCAAAATGTATTCACCAATGAGTGCTCAAATGGAATGATTTTAGTTAACAAGGAGAGATTCCCCCATCCTGAGGTTGACTAGCCTGAGGTCACAAGCTTCGCCCCTATATTCCTATGCTTCCCACTTCATCCCAGAATCAACATTTTCCTCATCTCTACTACCCCCGAATCCTATTATTACCCTTATTCTACAATTCTATACTTCCATTTACAAGTCTATCAATGCCCACTATGATGAGGACCTCAGCCAAGAAGCTCTCGTCTACCTCTCACGGGTTTTTCACCCTCTTTCGAGTTCCCTCTCTGGGTTACCTTTCATTCGCATTCGGCACCCTGTAAATCCAACCCATGACCTTTAGTAATCTCTTCTCCCAATCAATTTCTGGGGTTCCAGAGCAATTCTGGCTGCCACCCTAGCAAACTCCCTTTACTGAGGGGGGAAGAGACACATAGGGATAAAATATGCCATAGCCAATCTATATCCCTAGCAACAATTATTGTGTTGGAAGACTACTGTATGAGAACAAGTATGGCTTTCTGTAACAACAAAAAATAAGAAAGGTAAATAGACTCTCCTTCACTTTGCTCTTTTATTCTGAGTTTGTACAGCAAGACATGTTTCCCTATAAATTAAGCTTGATTAAATTTTTTTTTAAAAAAGATCATTAGACTATTAACAGCGACAATACTCATTCAAACCACAGTGGGGACTCACCTCTTGATCCTCTAGCAAGAAGATCTTTCAGGGATTCATTTTCTCTTCTTAGGAAACTTATTTCAGAAATGAGTGTATTATGTTGATCTGTATCACTGTACATCTGTGTAGCTCCTAGAAATTAAGAAGTGTAAACTTAACTGAATACACTCTGTACAATAGTTTAATATTGAGTCATACTCTAGTGGAAACATTAGAAGAAAATATTTCTAGACAGGGGAAAAGACTCCACATCTCATTAACTTGTGCTTTTTACTTGGTTGGTCAGTGCAATTTTGTGTATCATATTTATCTTAAATAGTCTCTGCTACAAGAAAAGGGAGCCCTAGTAAAATAACTCCATGTATTACATTCTATTATCTTGCTCTGAGAGTTTCTATCCCATGGTCAGTAACTGACTGATGGACAGCCATCAGTTAGTTGGCCACCAAAATCCAGAAGTGGAAAATATAGTCTCATGGTGGTAAATGTTAGACAGAGGGGAGCTTGGACACAAGATCAAAACGACCAGTGTAATTTGGCAACATAATCAGTGTGTGTTCAGTCATGAAAACATTACCACAACCAGGCGACCACAAGGTTTGTAATTAAATAATTCTGTTTATTAACAGAAACTTTTATAGGAGCGACCTAGCAAACATCAGCCTTGCAAGGAGAATCAACATAATGGTGCATCTAAAACAACAAACTAATGCCGAAGAATAACATTTTTTAGAACTTTACAGTGTAAATTGTACGACAGAAACGAGCGTACAGTGTTTTACAATCACACTTTTTCTCCCACACATTCTAAAATATATACCATGAACTGGATCAATGAAATGGATCCTTTTGAGGCAGATTCCCTGATTAGATTCTATCAAAAACCCATGCACAGTAGTGATCTGGAAAGTCACAGTTTTCCTGGCATTGTGTTAATTACAGCACTATGAAATTGTAACCACCTCTAATAGCAAGAGCGGTTTTGCTAAATAAGTAGTGACTATTTGTCCTTATAATAACCTGTGACCACACACAGAAGAGACATCAGAATACGAGTGGAAGAAAACAATACCTAAGAAAAACGCATTCCAGTTTGAGGCCTTATCAGACAGTTATGAAGGCAGAATCAAAATCATGAACACTTAACAAAACAGGAATAAATTAATAAAGAGCAACAGAAAAATATGACTAAAACGACAGATTGCTCATTGAATATAAACTCAAATGGAACATAAAGCATTTTAGAAACACAAAGAAGAATGTGTTTCGAAAGTAATATGTAAACAGCAGTAAATGGATAAAGTGTAATTTAACAGGCTTTTCTGGATGAACGTACGAGTTACTTACCTTCTGTAACGGTGTATCTGGTAGAGACGATTCTAGCTGCAGATTCCTTCACGTAGAATTATCCCCAGGCATGAGACTGGATCCGGAAACTTTTTTGCCACAGCATCCCTGCGCGCAGGGGGCGGGCGGCATCACGCGACTCCGCCCAGGCGTCGTCCGCGTACGTGACGTCAGCGAAGTCACAAAAGACCCGCCCCGCCACACCTACGTCAGTTTTCTTCGAAGAACTTTTCTGCACCACAACGCGGAACCACCAGATAAAAAACTGTGGAAACATGGAAACAGTGTGCGAAGAGTAGAAAAGTTGGAAAGAAACGGTGACTAACACCACCACCAGAGTAGTGCCAACACCACCGAACCCAAGGGCAGGGAAGAAGAATGAAGAAGAAGCAGAAACCTGTGCAGTCACCCTGCCAGTACATCCCTGTGCCCCGGAGGCAAAGAACATGCGTAAACGCATGGCCCACGTAGTAAACCCCACCCCCCCAATCCTGAGTAAGGAATGGGACCAGGCCCAAGACAGACAGGGACAACAAACTTCCAAGCCACCCCAACCTAGAGGGCAACCACCCACAAGGGACAAGGGCAAGACCTGGCCAGACGACCCTTAATCAGAGGATAGCAATGGAAGGAAGGGAGGGGACGGAGGACAGGGATAGAAAGCAATCCCCCCCATACCTGGAGTAGCCTGAGCACCAGGGCACGGGAACCCCATCCTGCAAAGAACCAAAGGAGGAATGAACCGCCCCCAGACGGAGTCGTCCCGTCAAGAACAAGGAAGGCACTCACAGGAGATACAGCCCCCCACCGGGAGGCGAGTACCAAAGACCAACCCGAGGGTCCTCGCAGAATAGGGGAGGAAGGGTGGGCCGTGAAGGAATCTGCAGCTAGAATCGACTCTACCAGATACATCGTTACCGAATGTAAGTAACTCGTACATCTGATAGAGACTACTAGCCGCAGACTCCTTCACGTAGAATAGATACCCTAGCAATACCCCATGGGAAGGAGGGTCTGCGAAAGGACCCCACCAGCCAATGCAGAACAGAGGGCCCCACAGGGGACCAGATCTGTGCACCAGGTAGAACCTCGCCCCTGCCAGGCCAAGGGAACCCCCACAAGCAGGACCCCACCGGCCCCAAGGGGGTGTAGGAGGGAAAGAAGGCTGAAGAGGCTCGTACACTCACAGCAGAGGAACCAAGGGCAAGGACTGAGAGGCCGAAGCACCCCACTCCCGCACAAGGCAACATAGCTTCCGCCCAATGCCAAGACAGGAGAAGCGGAAGAAAAAGAAGAAGAAGCCTAGAGGGCCCAAGGAAACTAGGGAAAAGAGGGCGAACCCACTCCAGATGGAGAGCAGCCTGCCAGCCAGAACAGCTTCGGCAGTCAAAGCCAGAAGCAAGAAGAACAGCCTGAGGCCCCAGGAAGGCAGAGTAGGCGACGCCTGGCAAGGGAGACACAGGATCATCCCAGACCTCAGGACAGGAGCAGGGAGAGGAGATGCCCGGGCCACCACTACGAGTGGCCGCGCACACGACCTCAGGAAGCAAAAGCAACCTACCTAAATGCCATAGAGAACCGGCACCCGAAGGCGACCAGAACCCTCTAGCAGAGCGCAAGCCATATTACAGCTACCACTACCCCACATAGGGTACGTTAAGTCCCAAGATATGGGAACCCTCTTTGGAAGAACTTCCGCAGCAGAGGAAAACACAAAAGAGCCACGGAGAAAAAAACACCCCCGCTGAAGGCTTGACAAGCAGCCCAAGCAAAGCAGAAGGCCCAATCTCAGGGCCAATTCTGCGTAACAACTCCTGTAGAACCCACACACAATCAACACAAGGGCCGTCCAGCAGCCAACAATGCCAATGTCCTAAAGAAGGACGTAAACGGCCAGAAAACACACTCCACAGCCAGAACAGCTGGCCTAGGAAGTCCCAGAATCAACCCAACTCAGAAGTCACTGAGGAGGGGACGGAGGAGGATAAGGCGGAGGAGGAGGACGGAGCCCTGCCAAGAGCCTTTGGATGGCGGAGTCGGCCGGGGCATGGAACAACAGGCTGCCATCAAACGGAAGGTCGATGAGTAGCTCCCGAATATTCTCAGGGAACACTCCGTCCCGAAGCCAAGCATGGCGACGGAGAGCGACTGAGGAAGCCATGGCCCGGCCCAGCACCTCTGAGATGTCCAGAGCGGAGCGGGGAATAAACGCCGCAAGCTCCCGGCCATCCAATGCATGATGCCGTAAGTCCATCTGACCAGACTCCTGGGACACTGCAGATCCCAGAGACTCAGCCGAGTCCCACAAACAGGAGTCCCTAGCCAGCACACACAAGGTGTTAAGGGCCCGCAGAGCCGCGCTGGTCGAGGCGAACATGTTGCGTCCCCAAGAGTCCAGCCAGCGGGCCTCTCGGGACGGCGGAGTCAACAGTGGCGGCAGGGAGGGAAAAGCAGTCCGCAAAAGGGGGCTAGCAGCTATGGGGTGAAGGGAAAGACACGCCGGGTCACGCGGCGCCGGGAGGTGCCAGTGCAGAAGATGCTGAGGCACCGGGTCCCCTGAGGCAGGACGCCTCCAAGCCCCCGTCAAGGAAGAAAGGAGCGAACCTTCAAAGGGAAGTAAGATTTCCCTCCCAGCAGAGCCCTGGTGGAGGACCTCCAATAGATGGTCCGCCGGAAAGTGAGCCACCGGGTCACCCATGCGCAGGAGGCCCACAGCCGTGGACACCGTGTGAGCGAAGGCCGCACCCGCCTCCGTAGGGCCCCGCGGTGGAGAAAGCAGCTCCTCCGTGGGCGACGGCTGCTAACTAAGGCGGCCGTCCCCGAGGCCAAGCCGGACGGGCAAGGCCAGACCTGGAAGTCAGAAGGAGCCGAAGAATGAGGGACCTACCGCTCTTCCGACGAACACATCTGCCTCAGGAAGGGCGGGGAGCCGCCCTTCGATGCCGGTGAAAAAGACACCACACGGCGACCAGTCTCAGGGGAGGACGACACTAATATACAGCCTGCCTCCGGAGAAGAAGGAGCATCCGAAGACAAATCCGCAGTCCGACCCCGGTGCGGAGTCGTAGAGTCCGCTGCTTGAGGCAGGATGTCGGCACCAGCCGGTGTCACCGGACAAGGTACCTCCAAGTCACCCTGCACCGGAGAGAAGACCGGAGTAGAGCTGGCGCCGCACTGGCCCCGGGGCGGCGCCGGCATGACGCCGACCCGACCCCCGCTGAGGCAGCCACCTGCGAGGGGGAACCAGACGGGCCTGGGGAGTGGTACGAAGCCCCCCGGCAGTCGCGGCCCAGAATGAGGCGAAGATCGCCCAGCAACCCATGTGGCGGCGCCAGGGACGATCGAACCTCCGACTCGCCCTCCGACGAGGCAGCCGTCTGCGGGGAGGGACGAGAGGGGCCTGGGGATGGACGAGGGGTCCTCCCTCGGCCTCGACCCGGAGGGGGACGAGGAGGGTCCACCGACCCCTGTGACTCCGCACAGTCCAGCTGCCGCCGGCGCCGTAGCGGCGTCACCTCGGCCTTAGACAGGACCACCTTGCCAAAGGACCGAGAGGGGCTCGGGGATGCGACCCGAGCCCCGGCAACCTCCCGCGAAACCACAGGGACCCCCGCGTGAGTTTGCAGCGAGGCAGAGATGCCGTGGCCTGAAGGAGGTGCCTCAGAGGAGACGCACCCCAACAGCACCACATCCTCCAAGCCTGGATCCGAACCTGTCGGCGCCGGGGCCAGAGTCACCGGCGGTGCCGCGGAGGGCCCTGCTCAGGGCGAGGGATCCACCGACACCCCAGGAGGGGAAGGAGGAGGAGACGCCAGCGAGGCCTGTAAAGCCGCCACGTATGTCTCCATTTGGACTCTCGACGCCCCAACACCGGGAAACGGTGGATAGGACGACATGCGGGCCGCATTACCCGCGGAGAGTCCTGGCTCCCAGGAGGCAGGAAACCAGCCCCCGGGGACAAACTGCGACACTTACCCACCGGGGAGCGACGCTCACGTGACATCGGAGAAGGGCAAGGACGAGGACCACGGCCGAATCTGAAGCCGTCCGCCGATGCAGACTGAGGGAAGGACATCGACCTGGAGAGACACGCCGAAAGAAGTTTCATCCGGTGCTCCCGCCGCGACTTCGACTGTTGGCGCACCGCACAATCTGTGGTGCCGTGATCCTCCCCCAAACACCACATACAAATGAGGTGAGGGTCCGTCGCCGACATAAGACACCCACAAAACGTGCAAGATTTAAAGCCCAAAGGCATTCGCACACTGTTCCACCAAAAAGAAATGGAAGAAAAAGGGGCCCTAACAGGGCCGTAGCAAGGATCGGATCCGCATTGCACGTGGAAAAGGAAAAAAGTGACGTAGGCGTGCCGGGGCGGGTCTTATGTGACCTCGCTGACGTCACGTACGCGGACGACACCTGGGCGGAGTCGCGTGATGTCGCCCCGCTCCCGTCGCGCAGGGATGTTGTGGCAAAAAAGCTTCCGGATCCAGTCTCACGCCTGGGGATAATTCTACATGGGGAGTCTGCGGCTAGTAGTCTCTATCAGATAATGTGGTTTGCATACTTTAACAGAAGCTATTTTAATGGGTCCCTTCCATCTTGATGTTAGAGCATACTTCATGAATTGGATAGTAATTATACTTTGAAAAAAACGTAACTTTGCAAATCCACAACATTAAGATATTGTTCTCTCAGATTACTATCTAAAGTAACCTAGCTGATAGATATTTAGGAGATGAAGATGACCTCACCATGGTCTAGTTCGGCTTCTGCTATTTGCCGTTCAAGCTGTTGTCGTAGTCGGTCATTCGTTTTAATGGAGTCTTCTAGTCGATGTCTCAAAATTCGTATTTCTTGCAAATGTTCCATTAATAACTCTGGAAACAGAATTGTAGAAAATTAATCCCCCTAATTCTTTTTACGTGTAACCTTCTAAACAGCTTGCATATCACAGCAAGTACAGTGAGTTTGATATTCGAATATACCTTTATTTTATAGCTCTCACCCTCCTTCTCCTCAGAGGTATATCCACCTTTCCATAAGACTCTAATAAGAAAAACTGTCTAAGTAGATAAAGAAAGAAACCTCCAATTTTTAGGACAGTCTCTTGTTCAGCCTTAAGTACGTTCTAGAAAGCTGTTACTTGGTGGAGCAAGACAGTCAATGCTCCGAAATATTAATTCTCACCTATTTTCCAGTGATTAAGAATAATCATGAGGGCATTCAGTCTCAACTTTTTCTTGATATGACATGGTCAGATAGACAAGTAAAATTCCCTAAATGCCATTGCGGATTTATATATAGTAGGGCCCATTGGTGATGCACAAACCTGAACGTCCTACAAGGTTTCTTCTCTCACAATATTAAGTGGCCATGTTGTAAGGAACAATGGCTGATAACTAATCTTTAAGTGATGGCCATCTTAGAATTTACATCGACTCATAGGCACTCATCTGAATTATTTGGAGATATAATTGAACTTAAAAGTGAGAGGTGTGGTTGCATGTTTTTACTTTATACAGGCTTGATGTCATGTTCAGTTTACACATTCAACTGCATTTTATGGGGATTATATTAAGTGTATTGACATAAAAATGCAAAGACATTACCTTCCCTTTTTATCCTTCATTTAGTTTCAAAGTTGGCATAAACAGGAGATTCTTCTTACAACCATAATTCACCAATAGCCCATACATTTTCTCTACCCCTTAACCATCTTTAATTGCCCATGCGATCACAGGTGACAGCTGTTGGCTAATCCCGCTCTAACCATCAAACCAACGTTGTTTCCATAGTAGGCCTATATGGTGAACAATGACCACAGACACATGGATAAGCTTTTTGCTCCTTCTGTGATGTGTAGACCGCTCCAGGGCTATTTGGGGACAGTTGCACCACAGACGAACAGCGGATTAGCAGTTCTCCAGGGCCTTTTTACTGATTGCCTTCTGACACTGTGGGTATTTCACCCGATGCTGCTATCTTGTTGTTGCTAGTTTCCTGGATATCTTTTATTCATTTTAATTGACCTCTTTACTTAGCTCTGTATTATTGCTGAACCTTGCTTCTGATTTGCTTGCATTCTGTGCTTTCGGAATTCAAGTTCACCAACTCCTTCTGTGATATTACCCAACCTCGTAGCACGGGATAGGCCTGGTATAGGCCAACATTGATCAGGGTTAGAGATCCGCATCGGGACTGTACAAGTAAAAGTCTGGACTGGGTGGCGGCATGGGCCAGGTAACAGGTCCATAGAGGTCAGTTAGTGTTGAAGTAGAACCCGCCAGCGTATATCCAACTGGGGGACCGCTGTGGGTCCGTGGGGGTTGAAGTCCGACAAAAAAAAATAAGAAACTTGGACACTCTGAAGGTTGCAATGTACTGCTGAGTTTATAATGGCCTGGGGAATTCGGGGCATGACAGGCTCACTTGTGGAACTAGGTTGGAATCAGAAGACAGGGGAAAGGGGCAATATTTTGCTTGGTGGTGAAATGGGAGTTATGATCTTTTGATAAAACATCCTTGTCCCTACTTGTGGTTTGATGGAGTCAAGTCCTGTTGGCTTTCTTGGGCTTATGGTGAACTTTCAACTTCAACTTCCAGGAAGACTTTGATAGGGAATAGACTTTCGCAGGGGTCCCTGACCTAGATCGCAAGTAGCTGAGCGGCCTGGATCGGGACTCATTCTTCAACTATTACATCTTCTTATGTTTGGCGACCTAGAGTTTCACCTCCCACATGAGGGTGCACTTACTGCACAAATTCAAATCGTGACAGGAGACCAAGTGCCACAAACCGATGTTGTGCGGGTCTGTAACCGACACCTGCTTCCTGTAGTCTTGGCGCAGTCTGGATCCTGTCATTTTAGGGCAGGGGTTTTCCAACCTTTTCTACAATTCAGAAGTAAGTGAGCATGGGTGACACTTAAAAGAACTGTGCTCATTAAATTGCAGGGCGGTATGAAGTCACTGCAAAGCTGTATGGCGCCATCTGACTGCTCCTGGGAATACTGCTGAAGAGCTCTCCAGGTCCATCCTAAAACCTGAGTATGCGAGAAATTAGGAACCTACTGTTAAAAGGATCAATTAGAAGCAGAGTTTAGGTGCTGCAGCTGTGCTATGCACATTTGATCGAAATGTTCTTAAATCTAAAACATGGGTTTCTTTTAAGTGATTGTTTTTACGGCTATTTCCAATTAAACAAAAAAATATATTAAATTAAATAAAATGAATTGTGACACTCCAATGCAGGAAACCCTCCACTGGCTTCCGGTTGTGATCGTGGATAATTTTAAGGTTCAATGCTCAAGATGTGGCTTCTCGCTATTTAAGGGAGAACTAAAACTGGCTAAGAAAGTTTGAGACATGTCTGAAAGTTGAAAGTAACAGCCAATGGAATTGCCGATTTTCTATCGCCCCCCACCCCCCTCCGCGGTAGGATGCATAATGACTTGAAAGAAGAAAACTTGCTAGATTCATGAAGCTTACGAATACTCTAAAAGGCTCATGTTTAACAATTTTCTTGCAAGCTCCTACATAGTGTGCTCATTAAATCTATTGTATATGTTTTCTGGAGCTCAGAGACAATTTGACTTGACAGGGACAACGTATAAATAAAACGAAAAATTATAAAATATGTATATCAATGTGGACATGAGCGTGATTCATACATATCTGTGGTTAGAAGGTGCACAGGTGCATACAGTCCTGTGATCCACTCTTCCTATTTAAGATGCTCCAGAAAATATTTTAAATTAGTCATTTTTAAAAAGACAGTACTCTTGGCCTTGTCCATGTCTGTTTATATCTCATTTCTTCCTAGGTCTGTAGACTCTGCCGTTCTCGTCCCATGTCATCTGCCAAACTGAGGTCGTTCTATAAATGTGGGGTGCCCAGTGCGCAGTTTACAAATAAACTGCAGAAAATGTGCACAACAAAGAAATGATGCGTCAGGATTCCACATCACAAACAACTATGATGCTGCAGCAAGGAGGTAGGTCGCACAAGTCCTGCCTACGCGACCCCAAAATTAACGATTTTGCAGCTAGTGTAATGTGTGCCTCCTCTCTCAATGCTTCTCACATGAGAGAGATTTTAGTTTCAGACACACTACTCACATTACTAAAGTGTTTCTGGATAGAAACGTTTGGGGCCACAGTATTAACCTTCAACATATTTTAAGTGACCTTGTTTGCCATCTTTTTGTGCATCTTGAAGTATTAACTCACTTCACTGCCTTCGCACAGTATTTATGTTAGCTGTCAACAAGCCTACCTGCATTCCTACCTCCCTCTCCCGGTTTCGCGAGTGCGCGTTACCGTTAACTTCACCGCAGCCTGACGAAGGTTGTTGTGTCTCCTTAAAGAAGCGCAAAGGAGCGCTGAATATTGAACTTTATTGTTTCTTTGTCAAAGAGCACTACGCCAGGACTTGGGATAACGCTGTGACTTTTGGTCAAACGTGCAGAAACTCGGCAACCCGCATTATCGTCTCGTTGTGGGAAATTAGCCTTGAATAGAAGGGAGTTGGACACGCAGAATCCGGTCCGCTTTTTGTGTTTAGCCATCGAACTTTGACCAAAAAACCCCTGAGGAGAAATATCGGCTGAGACTCTGCAACCTTTGTATTTTTTAAGGAGTATTACGGTTTTCAAGAACTGCTTAAGCACCCTAAAGTAAGGAAAGACAACCTTAGTAGTGGAGAAATCAAGTTTCATTTATTTGTTAAGAACTCCATCGCACGTCCAAGGTTACTATACAAGGAGAACAGCTGGCTAACTACTTGCCTGTTGAGGAGCTCAGAGCACCCCAGAATATCTTTGGGTACTGCCTTCCTGAATTGAATTCTCGTGCGAGACCTACATTTTTGCCTTTTGGTGAGTTTGGGGAAAGCATACTTATTGACACCTACGCCTCTAAATCACATGTATACACTTTATGCTCTGTGCAATTCTTGGGTGCCGCTCGAGGACATTGCTTGTCGTCTCACCTGGAGTCAGCCCACAGGACTGCGAGGACCAGCAGGCCGCTGACACTTTGCTGCCGCCTCTTCCTCTGGGACTCCGCCAACCTTCAGCTAAACCCTACAAGACGACTCGCGGCACCCGCTTCGCGGGAGCCGCTCGAGGACATTGCTTGTCGTCTCACCTGGAGTCAGCCCACAGGACTGCGAGGACCAGCAGGCCGCTGACACTTTGCTGCCGCCTCTTCCTCTGGGACTCCGCCCACCTACAGCTGAGTGAATACAACGTGTTTGTGCTCACGCAGCGTGGGACGCAGCGCGGGCGAAGCCCGGGCCAAGGGCGGGCCCGTCTGAGCCCGTCCGAGTACGGTAGAGGACGGGACGGGGCCTTCCTCTTATCTTCCTCGGACGTAAATCCGTGAGTTAAGACATTGTTTGATTTCCCTACATTTGATTTATTGCGTTACCGTGCAGGAGGACCGCTAGGCACTTTTGTGTGTGTCTGCCTTTATTACTTTCTAGCATAAGTTGGTAATGGCCACTGCAGGTCTGGGGAAGGGGCGGAAGTCTCTTTGTGGGACAGGAGTGGTCGGAACTTTGGACAATTTGATCACTAGGGCTACGTCTGTTTTACAGAGGGAAATTGAGTTAACGGAAAAAACGCTTTCCTTAGACCAAGAGTTTGTTAAACGGTCCTCATTGGGCACTATTGCCCTAGCAAAGTCACCTGTACCTGTAGATAACAGCTTGTCTAACTCAGCCTTAGACCCCAATCCTCCTGATTGTAGAGGTGATGGAAATTTACCTATAGCTGTAAATTGCAATGCTCGTAGTTCATCTGAGCGTGGTGATTTTTCTGGGTTTGATCCCTTTATACTCGCGAATAATGTCGGAACAACCAGATCTGGTTTGCCAATTCGCATTGAGGAAGCCAATGGCAAGTCGACAGATCGGGCTGTCAGACGCAAGCGGGGAGGTACAGCTTTGTCTAATAAAAAAACAAAAATTCAAAAACGGGCAAATGCCGGGAATTCTGATTCTGTGGCGAATTCAGACTTCCAGCATATAGTGACCCAAGGTACTGAGGGCACGATTGGGTCAGAAACCAGAAGAGACTTTTGGACAAAAATGGAACAGATACTCACCGTGACTTGCCTCCCTATTTACAACAGACTTGATTCTATTGAAAAAAGACTCTCCAATTTTGAACTAATGTTTGCTGCATTGTCTGGGGGCAAGGAGACAAGGGTTGGGGAGGGCTTAAATGCAGATTCTGCTCCATTCAATAAAGATTCAGATGGGTCAAATCGCTCTATCCCCAAACCAACTAACATACCGATAGATTTAACAGATCAAACCACCCCGCAGGGAAACAGACTAGGTACTACTGCCCAAGTAGAACATAATGACCCAATCCCACTAGCCTCACTAGGGAATTTAAGGAGTAAGGTGAATCATGCTGTTGCTAATTCACCACTCGAGTCGAGAAATCCTGACCCCATTTCCCACAAGCTTATCCAACTGAAGCCAGGGACTACATCTAAATCTAAGTTGCCATGCCTGGATCTGCCACCTGAATCTGTTCCCTATGTAGTGGTTCTCGTGGGGGTTCCTACCTTGAACCATGGATCAAGGGAGGCTTTTAGCGAACTTAAAAATAAGTGTACGCATTGGTTGAACTGTAACAAACCTCTTCCCAACCAGTGCAGAAGCGAAATATTATTTGTAAGACGGATAGATTGGGTAGGTCCTAGAGCCAAGGATATACAGGGCGACCCAAGAAAAGTGAGGTATATTTGTACAATGCAGTTTGGTAGCTACGGTAGCCCTGAATCAGCCATAAAAGCCCTTCCACTGACTTATTTTTACCCGGGTCCCTCTTTTCATGGGTATGATGCTCCTTTGAGGGGCTGGGTGGATGGTTTGGGAAATGCTCAGGACGGTCTTTTTTTCTGCCCCGCCAATAAAAATCAAGTCCATAACCAATTCTGCCCGCCCCCACTTGAAACATTCCACCATAATAACAGATTTAGGGCCATATGTAGGTGGCCTAACATTTACCACTTCATAAATACCGAATTTTACCGATTCGGTATTTATGAAGTGGTAAATGCTATGTAGGTAATCAGTCAGTAAAAATTACCGAATCGGAATTGGTCGGTAATTTACAATTGGTATTTATTGATTCGGTAATGGTAACTGGCTTCCCATTGATTCCTCAATGGGAAGCCAGTTACCATTACCGAATCGATAAATACCGATTCGGTAATGGGGGGAGCACAATCAAGGGTGGCAGGGTGTCACAGTGCCAAAAAATGCTTTTTCTAAGCCATTCGTCATTTACCACCAACTTTTAGTTGGTGGAAAATAACGAATCCACACAACACCCACACACTCCCCCTACATCTCATTTCAGGATTCGGTATTTACCGAATCGGTAAAATTACCGATTCGGTAATTTTACCGATTCGGTAAATTACCGAATCCTGAAATGTCCCCCCTACATACCAAAAGCCTGAATACCGGTCGGTAATGGGATTTTTACCGAAAATCGGCCGTTACCGACCGGTATTAGGCTACCTACATATGGCCCTAAGTGTCTTGGACCAGGTCGACTGACGTCTAGATTCTAGTAATATCATTCTTATAGCTGGGGAACAGAAAGGGCTACATAACATCAAGGTAGGCTCTAAGGATTGGAAAAACAACTTTCCACAGCAGGGGTCACCAGAAATATCGCCCAGCTTGAATGTTACTGAGGATTTATCTCGGAAAAGTCCTAGGAGTATCTCGAAAGAGTTATATATACTGCCATTGTTGGGTGGGTTGGTGAATGAATGTGAGCAGGAAAATTCGGGTAGGGTAATTATTTCCCCAGCTACAAATAGGTATGCCAGTGATTTGATTGCTGCCATAGGGGAGCCCAAGCTAAATATCAACCTACATGGGCCGGGGAAAGAATGTAAACAGGGAAGCCTGGGTAGGGTGACTATCCCCCCAGCTACAAACAGGCTTGTCAGTGATTTGACTGCTGCTATAGGGGAGCCCAAGATGAATATCAATCTACTCTGTTGGAATGTGGCAGGCCTTAAGAGTAAACTGATCTGTGAAGATTGGGGCAACTTTATAGACACCTTTGATATCTGTCTAATGCAAGAGACATGGGCTCTGGAAAATTTCCAATGGGCTGGTTTTATGTCCTATAACACACTTGCATTAACTAGTGGTAGGGGGAGACCTTCAGGGGGCCTTAGCACCTGAGTGGCCTTGCATCTGGGTGTTACAGCAAGACAGCTCCAAACTAGTTCACATGATATTCAATGTGTCCTACTTGATCTGCCCGGAAATAAACATCTAGCCCTTTTGAATGTTTACTCTAGACCCTCCCCGAGTGGCCGGGAATCCAAGGTTATACTACTCTTGAATGATTACATTCTGACCCTGGACCCAGAATACTCTGTGATAGTGGACGGTGACTTCAATTGTCAATATGAACCACTCAGCCTGTTGGACTTAGATGATCCAACTGTGGAAAATGCACATTGGAATATTCCTGATCCCTTGATTCCCCTGGTTAAAGCCTGGACCCCATTGGTGCTACAGATCATTGCTCTCACTCTTTCTTTATCCTTGAGGGCATGCAATGGCAGATTTAAATCCGATAGACCTGGACAAGCTACCTTTAATAGAGTGGGGCAAACTTCTATTATAGATTATATCCTCATCGAAACAAGATCTTGGGATAAGGTGTTTGACTTTAGGGTGATAGATCGAGATGACAGCGATCATAACGCTTTCGCTATGATATTAAAATCAGGAAGTTGGCGACTGACCAGCTATGATACTGTGGCCTCTACCACATTTCAACCTCTTATCCTGCATAACAACAGACGCAGAGTAAGATGGCCTCGTATCTTTGCCTGCCCAAATAAAATGGCAGAAACTTATAGACTGGTTTTGCCCCATCTTAGTGAAATGGCTGGAGTAGGGCTAAATTGCACTTCCATTGGGAGGGAAACCAGGCCTGTAGACATTCATAGACAGCTCGCCTCAAAACTTTTGGAGGTGTTTTGTCCGGTTGAGAGTACGAGGGTTCAATTGGCTAAAAGGCAATTGTGGTATACTGCCGAGTGCCGGAAGTCAAAGAGTGAATTGATCCTAGCAATTAAGGCCAAGGATAAAGCTAAGATTAAAACACTACAGGCACAGTATAAACAAAAGATTGAAAGAGCAAGAAAGTCTTGGGAGGACGACAAGTGGGAGGAGCTAAGATTAGCTCTGCAGCATAAAGATTTTAAATCTTTTTGGGCTATTGTTAGCAATGGTAGAAAAGAATCTTTGACTACTACATTCCCTAACATAGCCCCAGCAGCCTGGGAAGACCATTTTGGGGGCCTATATTTAGGCACAAATTACAACACATCACCCATAACTGCCCCCCCCTCCAACACCGAGTGTCGAGCTGAGGATGTTCCGGTGATCACAACCAAGGAGGTGGAAACTGCTATTCACATGTTGTTACCTAACAAAGCGCCGGGTTTGGACAAAATCCCAGGCGATCTTTATCAGTCGGAACCCAAGGTATGGGTACCGTATCTTTGTGTCCTGTTCAACTCTATCTTATCTGGTGCAGAACCCCCAGAAACCTGGCGTGGCGCTGAGACCGTGCCAATATACAAAAAAGGATGCCCATTACAACCCTCAAATTATAGGCCCATTAGTCTAATTGATATCACTCAAAAGCTACTTGGACGTATTGTACTGCTGGTACCTATTAGGTTTGATCTGGGGTTGTTACCCATGGAAGAGGTGGTGGCATTGCTGCCAGTGACCTACTGGAAGAGACTCTGGTCAAATCCGGAGTTGGGCTCCTACCGAGAAGAATTCAAGGGGGTCTGGCCCCTAATTAATAATAAGAATATTCCTTGGCTAATGTATGTCAGGGACACCTGTGTCAAGATCGGGCTTCAAGATCTATGGGGTTCTCCGGAGGTTTCATGCTTGGCTGTTTCTAAGGCAAAACTGGCTGAACAGTTTAGACATTTCTACCTTCTGAGCCTGCATGTGAACTCTGGTGTTGGCAGGTTGACCGCCCAGTTTCTTCAGATTAAAGTCAATTACAGGAGGGAGGTATTTTTAGATCTGATCTTTCCTGCTGTTGCTAGGAAGTTATAGGCAGTCTACCGCTCAGGTCCTTTACCTCAAGTTGGGCCCCAAATAAAATCACTGCTTGCCCTGCCTGTGGTTATAGAATGGAGGATGAAAAACATGTTTTCTTCTTCTGCCCAATGTATCACCTGTAAAGAAAACGCTGGGTAAAACCTATCTGTAGAAACTTGGGATTTAGAGAGTGTGAAAAAGCCTTGCGAGTTCTGAAATACGACACCCATCCTCCAATTGTCTTTGCAGTTTCACGTTTTTTAAATGCTATGTGGATCAAACGTAGGAAATTTTGCAATTAATTACTAAGCTCAAATATATCTCTGTAATTTTGGTAATTTTTTATACTATTTTATGTACAATTGTGATTCGACTTTGATGTATTTTAGAATTGTATTTTGTCAAAATTTAAGGTACTTTTATGGCCTTTGTGGCCGAAATAAAGTTTATGATGATGATGAGGATACCTATTACCAACTTAAAAAGGTCTACATAGCCCAACATCCCACAAAAGACCACACAAAGAAAAAAAAGGAGACTGCAAAGTCGCTTTTAGAAGTTGCATTCAGCTTAATATGAAGGTTTTCATTGGCTACTGTCAACAGTGAGCACTACCACTGCAGTACCCTTTCTAGTCACTTTATAAGAAAATACAACAGCAAGCCTGCAATGCCTAGCAGACAACTTAACAACTGGGGATCTCATGCGCTCTACTCATAAGTCGTCATTTAGGCCCCAGCCACAGTTATACAGAAAATCACATAAGACAAACAAAATCCAACTCTGTGCCATCAACAGCTGTTTCACGTCTTTACCTGTGCAGTCATATATCCAAAAAGGACAGAGATCATCCAAAAATGGGTAACACGTTTACCAATAAGACCTGACCTTATGAAGAACTGTCATCTCAGATGGGGTTAACACTTGACAATGGTAAAATATGTAATACTTTGTAAGCAAGAGCTTTACCAATATAGTTGGGGGTCAAGTACACAAGTCAATGTGTCTAGAGGTTATTCATTTGCAGAATTGTACAAAATAAAAGTGACAGCAAAACTTGAAATATATTACCTTTTTATTTTAGGGTATTTTTGTTTCACGATCTTCACGAACACACACACGAGAATTAAAATAGAACACAGGACAGACAGAGGCAGGCCATTCTTAGGGCCATCTGATCACGATCAATAACTGAAATAAGTCTACTAACAATCTGCAGCTTTCTTTACATCATGATTAACATTACTATCAACGTTCGATTTATTGCTTTCAACATGAAGATTTAAATTTCTACTGAAATTCGATGTAGCAATAAAATATCATATTTAACTTGTCATAAAACCACCCAAAGTCTTCAATTTGCTAATCAAACAAGGTCTTCTGTACATAATAAGTAACTTCCTTAACACGAGGTTGCAGGCTTAATTAAATACACAAAAAACCTAACTAGTAAAGTATTCGATACTCCACCTCTCTCAAGGTACCTTTCCAGTCTGCAGAAGGTCGGAAGCCCTTCTTGCGTCTGCTCTGCAGTTCAGCCGTGTACACCAACCTTTCCTGTCTGACCACACCTACACTGTTCTTCAGCTGCTCCATGCCATTTAAAGATGCAATGTCTTGTCTCTGACACGGAGTTACAACTACCCCAGAAAGGAATCTAACTAATAAACCATCCTTTACTTTCTCATAAACAACTGGCATCAGCTCCTGTGCTTCAGGAAAACAAACCGTTCAAACATGACACCAATCATCAATTATTGAGATGCTGAAAAGGTGCACTGTTCAAAATGAAATGTGACACCAGCTTTCACAACAGAGGAAAGGCAGTCTTGGAATCCGGGGGGTGTTTGTCCTTAAGCAGTCAGTCAACCAAAGAGTATCTAATGTTACATAATACAATGGTTAATAGTTCTACTTTTAATACATTCCATTAATTAATTTTTCTTCTTAATATTTGGGGTAGAAAATCAAATGCCGAAAAACGCATGTATCACAAACTGTACCCCCAATGCCAGGCATCTACAGACTAATGTGTTCCGTGACAGTACACAGGCGGCGAGATCTCCTTTACTGATTTGCACAGATGCCATCAAGTCAGGTTTAGTTATCTCACAATTGACAGAGCTTGCAATATGGTCTCAGAAAAAAAAAACATAATTCCCTTACACACTGAGTTCATTCAGCGGGTGGAAACACGACATCGAACTACGAGTTGGTGTCATATCAATTTTAAACAGATTAATGAAAAATCCAATCCATGTAACAGACAAGGCCTTGAACACGGCACCACCTAATAACATAAGTCACACGGCAGGGTTCAGATTACTATCAATTACTGAATAAAGAACACCTACAGATAAGTAGAGTTTTATCCTCCAGCACATAACCAGTACTCTCCCCTTAAAATTACCAGAATACTAACCGTTTACAAATGTGCCACAACCTACGCCCTAATGTATTGTCCAACCTTCCTGGAATACATCTGATCCCATGTAACATATACAATCTTCTACAGAGACCATGACTAAGCTACTGGGGAAAAAGAAGTCTTAGTTTGTGGCTTGATGCCGACAAGCGCTCCCTGGTATTTGCAAGCCAAAGAAGAGCCAAATACTTCGGGCCTTATTTCGATGTCAGGCGGATGCCGTTGCCGATACAGGTCTGACCGGCCTCCGGTCGGCATCCCGACCTCTGAATTTTGATGCGACCGCACATGGTGGGGTTGCAAGCTCCCTGTTCTGTATGGGACCTTGTACTGCGGTCGGACACCGGCCGCAGCATAAGCTCCCATACTGAAAAGGGAGTTTGTGTTCATCCCTGCACCGCTTGGCAGGCACAGTGACCTGTTCTGTATAGGAGCTTGTGCTGTGGTAGGAAACCGGCCACAGCACAAGCTCCCATACAGAAAAGGGAGTTTGTGTTCATCCCTGCACCGCGTGGCAGGCACCTCAACACAGGGGCACCATAGGTGCCCCCTCAGCCCCCAACCAGAGGCCACTGGCTGAAGGGGGCCCTACTAGGGGCCACCAAAGTCTCTTTCCGACAGGGTTTCCATGTCAGAAAGGCCAGCATGGAAACTCTGCCGGAAACCATCATCGTAATCCGGACTGCCTAAGACGCCGTTCATAGGGATTACGTGCAGGCTCCGATTGGCAGTCGGGCTCCTTGAGCCAGTGGGAAGCCAGCAGGAATGTCCAGCCGGTTTCAATTACATTCCATTGTAATAAGGCTGTCGGTTTTGAAACCGCGATGAGGCCCTTTATCTTGACTAACGCACCATAATGTAACCTTTGAAAGAAGAAAATAAGTATCTCCCCACCTTGCCTGATCTCCAGTTCCTATCTGAGCCTCTATAACCTACTTACGCAGGCAAACAGTTAAAATCCCATACGCATACAGGCAAATTCCATGTCATTAACCTATTTACCATCACATGTATCTCTTTCCCATTTCAACCCACATCTACTTTCTGTGCTAACACTGGACAAATCAGCTGCATGAATTGTGCACCTGCTGTTTGCAATATGGAGGGATGTAGTATTTTGCAGTCATGTTAGAATCTTGATTTGGGTGTAAACAGGACTTTAGATCCTAGTTGGGATTGGCAAGGGAACAGACTGAGGCCCTTACAGGAATAATTAATAATAAGTGTTACGCTGGCTATCGGATTTAAAACATCCCAAAATGAGCAGGGTGTATTTGTTTTTTGTTCTCCAATGGAAATGGTTTTATGAGTGAAAGATGAAGCACAAAACCTTTATGGTCTAAGAAAATCTCAGCAAATTTGATTTATTTTGATGGGATGTTGCTTTGACATCTTTGTAAAAGTGACATCCCAGCCACAAAGAAATCCAGATGGGAAGAAATGATTTCAATGGAAGAATATATTTTGCTGCCCCAGGTAGACGTTCCAAGTGTGCCAGGTTATCAGGCCGGTCTTGAGTCCACCAAACTCAAATGAACAGAGCAGTCCCCTAAAGGAAATTAAGGTATGCCTAACCTCACCCCCATGAACAGCATAACATCTCCTAGTTCACCTACATTCTTCCATTCTATGGAGTCACTTTAGTAGATCGCCTGTGAGCAGCATCCCTCAAAGCCTGAGCACAGGCTTCATCGTTCACCAGAAGATAAGCACTCCTCCACGAGACTTCAACAAGACCACGGAGGTGCTGCAGCAAATAAATCCAACAGGGCAGTAGACACTCCCCCCATAAAATGATCTCTACCTCTATCCTGTCAAGCAGTCCTCCACATCCCTACAAGCTAATACTGCACTCCGGTGAAATGAACAAACAATGCTTTGAAGTTATCATCTTCAGCTCAGTGTCCGACAAACTTGACATCCTACTTTTTAAACTAAAATGCCTCTATTCGTCTAAGAGCTCACCGGCACCTCCTTAACCACTCTCGAAAAAGTGTTGCACCATATTTCCAAAGGCCCTATCCTTCTTTGCACCAATACATCGAACTCGGTTCATACCTCGAAGTAACAATGATCCTCAAACTTATAGGGCCAATACCTCTCCCTCCAATGAGGCCTCTAAAGATTTTCTCACAAGTATAAAGTCCTAAACAAGAAGAGCTCTTCCTACACCTACAGAAGCACCTCACCTTTACTAGTCATAATAAACAGGTCGTTAACTCCTCATCCTACAAACAATGGCATTAATGTTATGAACCTCATTCAGATTACAATATCAATCACTCCGACATCTAAAATCATCAGCACAATTTGCAACTAGTGGAAGGTACTCTACACTCCCAATACACAACAGCACATAACAAGCCAAATCAACTTTCTCCAACAATTTCTTGGCTCATCTCAGTGACTGTTAGACCTGGCATTTTTTGGGGTGTTTCCTCGGTCTTTTTGCTTTCTGACCTCCCGGTTTTGACTCTGTTTTTGTTGGTTTAGTGTCTCTGCGCACTTTCTCACTGCCATTCAGTGTTAAAGTGCAAGGGCTCTTATTGTAAATTGTATTATGGATTGGTGTTTCCATGATTGGCGTATTTGATTTAATGGTAAGTCCCTAGTAAAGTGCACTGAGTGTGCCAGCGCCTGTAAATCAAATGCTGCTAGTGGGTCTGCGGCACTGATTGTGCCACCCACACGAGCAGCCTTTCAAAGGGTTCTCAGACCTGTCACTGCAGTGTCTGCGAGCAGTTTTTACTTCCATGTCGACTTGGCAAGTGCACCCACTTGCCAAGCACTAACCTTCCCTTTCAATACATATGAGTCACCCTAAGGTAGGCCCACGGCACCCCTATGGGCAGGGTGCAGTGTATTTGAAAGGTAGGACATGTACTGGTGTGTGTGTGACATGACATGTACTGGTGTGTGTGTGTGTGACATGTCCTGATAGTGAAATACAGTATATTTCGTTTTTCACTGTTGAAAGGCTATCTGTCCCATAGGATAGAATGGGGAATATTTTGTAAACATTTTACGATTATATCTTCCCATTAGGACAAGATAGAGAAATGGAGTTTAGTATGCCTGAACTCAGAATAAAGAAATGCATCTTTTAGTAAAGATGATTTTTATGTTCTGTCTTTGAAAATATCACTTTTAGAAAGTAGGTATTTTCTTGCTTAGCCATCCTGTGTGCCTCTGCAAAGGTTGTGGATTAATTGTCTGACTTGGAAGTGACAGGGGCTGGAGAAGTGCATTCTCTTCAGACTGCCACTGGGGGGGGGGTCAAGGTGTGTCCTACCTTTCCTGGATGAGTCAGGGCTGGGCTGAATAGACCTGGGCTGCATTTAGAGTAGTGGGAGGACATTTCCTTGCAGCTGGTCTGCCTTGGGCAATGCGGTCTCCACCTCCTGCCGGGAAGCTGGGCAGAGAGGACCAAACTGGTTTGGAAAGAGCACGGACACTTTCTGTCCAAGAGAACAAAGCGAAATGGGCTATAAATATTGAGGCCCAGACCCCAGAACTTTAGATCTCGCTTGGATCAAGGACCCTGCCAAGAAGAAGAGCTGGAAGAACTGCCTGGAGGAGTACTGCCCCTTTGCTGTGTTGTTGCTTTGCTGGGTTGGCCTCCAGTTGCTGCTTCTGCCTTGGGCAGTGAAAAGACTGGACTGAACTTTCTTGACTTGCTGCTGAATATCTCCAATAGCTTGAAATAGAGCTTGCCTCCTGTTCACAAAGTCTCAGGGACAGCAAAGATTTCACTCACCTCTGGGTATCGCCTCTGGAACCTTGGGTTTCAGTTTACACAGAGGGGGAAAGCAGCCGACACCGCCGCTCGCTCCGTGTCCTGAAGGCTCCGCAGAAGGCACCGCTGCACTTCGCACCGCAACCCTGGTCTCACCAATGACAACGACTGCCGTCTCCACTGAGCCGCTGCTTGCATTGCGACCTGTGGGCATCGCGCATCGCACTCCACACTGCCTCGCTTCACTCCTCCGCCCTGGTCTCACAGACGATGTTACTGCACGCTGACCTCGACACCCGGGACAGCACCGTGGTTTGAGGGCACCGCTCGTAAGTCACACGACGCACCGCCCCGTCCCACACCGCAGCCTGGGCCGACCGCCGCCAGCTTCCATCAACCTGCACCACCGCTTGCACCATGACCTGTCAGCACCGCAACGAGCACCGCCTCACTCCACACTGCAGCCCTGGTCTCATCGACGCCGCTGGACGACCATCACCGAGCCGTTGCCTGCACTGCGACTTGAGGGCACCGCACCGCTACCCATCACATTGCAACCGCGACAGTTGTCACGACCGGCCCGCGTCCGGAACCAACTGTTTACGAGTCTGCTGACACTAATGCCGGTCCGCACCGACGCGGTCGGCCAGAACTGTTGGATTCTGTTGTTTTCAGCACAGCGGTAGCCCCGGACGGTGCTACTGGCTTCAAAGAACTGTATTTTAAAGTTATTCTTGCAAACTGCCTATTTCTTTTTACTGTATGTTGGTCTTTTATCATTTTGGTCTTGTTTGCACAGATAAATATTGGTTATTATTTTAATACTGGTGTGGTGTCCTTTTGTAGTGTTTTCACTGTATTACTCTTGGTTATGTGCAAATGCTTCACATACTGCCTCTGAGATAAGCCTGACTGCTTGTGCCAAGCTACCAAGGGGGTGAGCAGGGGTTATTTTAGGAGTGTATCCCCCTTACCCTGACTAGAAGGAAGGGTCCCTATTTAGACAAAGGTGCAACCCATTGCCAACTAGAGACCCCCATTTCTAACAGTGACCTATTAGTTTGTTACATAAGTGTTATTTGCACAAGTGTTGCTCAACATCATAACAATTCATGGAAATTGCAGATTTAATATATAATTAGGACTCTGAGCATGTATTCCTAACCAAAACATGCCCGAACAATTTATCACAACTGATAATCGACATAATCACACCTCCTTCTAAAGTTTACAACAGAACCGTACAAAATAGGATGTGATAAGGTTTCCAACCATAGACACTCAATTCAAAGCAAGTTTGTAAAATGTAAACAATTCTTCACCCTTCAATGTCTGTCAGTGGAAGTGAAGTTTAAAGACAGAAGGCACACCACGTTACACATCATATACCATTCCCAGGTGACCATATTCTTTTAAAAGAACAAATGAGAGAATTCATGATGGAGCTATCGAACTCTGCTTCAAATCATAGGTTTGTATGCAACTTCTACCTTCACAGGGTAGACAGTAAGGATAAAGCTATTCACAATTCTCATTCTTCCAGCTCAATAATGATCTATGTCAAATATGATCATTGCTTACTTACATTATGGATGCAATGCTTGGCCTGACAATAACCAAAAAAAGCATACTGAAAATTAAAGGACTGATTCTAATAGACTAGTCTGCACACCACAGATTCAATTCCTCTGTCTCTTCTTTTGTTAGGCACTTAGTCCAAAACATACACCATTAACATGAGGGTAAAGGTTAGGGTAAGATTCAAGTTAGGTTTAGAGTGAGACACAAAGTCTGGATTAGACTTTGTGTTAGGGTAAGAGGTGTGGTTAAAGATGGGTTGGGATCAAGCACAGCCTTGGGGTAAGACATGTTGTTATGGACAGGGTCATATCAGATTTAACTGGGTATATGCTTATATACTCTGGGTTATGCTGAATGTTAGTTGTATCGTACAGGTCATGGTCAAAGTATGGATTAGAGTACGTGCTAATATTAGGGATGATGCTAATGTACATATACTGTAGAGGTGTCAATGTAGTGGGTAACTATATTCTACAGACAACTGGTTGATGTCATCATAATTGATTTAGTGGCTTTTATATATTGAGGTAGTCTGTGTGTTGGCTTCTATATAGTGGTCGGCTGAGCATAACAAGGTGCTTGCTTTACTCATCACGGAACAACTCCAAAATACACAACAATTAAAGCCTTCTCATGGCAGAAGATTTAATCATTGCTCTGGTTATCAATTCAAATTACCCTTGAATAGTTTACTTTGATGAATCAAAGCCATCTCACAATCTTCAACAGCCGCAGCCTGATCATCAGAGAAATGACTAAGAAACTTCACAACTAGGCTCAACAAGGAGTCCTAGTATTGGGTAATAATCCTTGCAGCAGTGTTTTAATGAAGAGATGGAGACCAGGATGTAAAGAAACAAGTTACTAACTTTTATTGATGTTTTTTTCAAATTGATACAATATCTTTTTGTGAATTATTTATCTAAAAATATCTCCTGAAGTTGACTGGATTAGCAGCTCTAATATCAAGGAGGCGCTACAAGGAATCACGGGCAAATATGACATTTACCAGAGGCAAAGGGTAAACTGGTTCGCTCACTTTGCCACCTCACCCACTGCCAGAAAAGTCTTGAAGATCATTTACTCATAACGCTTCAGAACTGGTTGTGAAGCTACCCAAGTCCTTCTTCTCGCTATAACACCTATGTAATCTTCAGACAATCAGGACTAACCAAAAAGTCAAATGCTTTTCTGCACCATTCTCCCTGACTGATTTTTTTAGAATTTGTGAATGGCTTCTCAGGTTCCACTGGAAGTGATGTATTCACTGCCATAAAAAGTACCACATGCACCAGTGACATCCGTTTCTTTTTTCTAGGCCTCCAACAGATATTGAATCTAGTGCTGTTGATGATTTGCAACATTATTTGAAAATTGTGTCATTTTTTCAGGGCTTGTTGGCAGTTCATCCAACTAGGAAGCGTAGTGATATAGCAGACTGTCTGTGCAGGATACCGACAGTGAATCAGGAGGAGCATCTACACTCAAAGATGGCATCCGAGATATTTCAGATTTGGGGATTCCAGGATATAGATCTATCTGCCACAAAAGACACTGCTCTTTGTACCAAGGTTAGCGCAAAGTAGTTTCCTTGGAAGGGAGTCATTGGGAGATGTATCCTCTCTGAAGAGGGAAGTCAATCTTATGCACTTACTCCACCGCCACTGATGGAGCAGGTTGTCTGCAAGATCTGTCTCAAAGAGTGCAAGTAATTCTGATTACCTAGATTGAGCTTATGGTCTGTGGTACTCAGCTCTAAAGCTACTGAACTTATCAAGGTTTTAGCGTCTGCCTCTGAGGGAGCATCTGTTAATTCACAAAGGGGGCAGTCTGTTTCGGCTGAATCTAAAAAAAGCTGAATCTTCACTTGTCTCTTTAGAGATTAGGTCTTAAATTAAATGAAAGATTTATAAAGCGCTACACAAACCTGAAGGTATCTAGGCGCTAGATAGACAAGCAGGCAGAGGTCGACTTGTGAAGTAGGTTAATAGAGCCAGGTTTTTAAGCGCTTCCTAAATTCAAACAAATTGAGAGGAGTAGACAGGGAGTTCCAGAGTTTGGCGGTGGTGTAAGCAAAGCTTTTACCTCCCCCTTTTACTTTGTGTATCTTGGGGATGGACAGGTTGCCACTGTCTCACAATCTCAGTGATCTGGCCGGGACATAAGGTTTGAAGAATTGCGGCAATTGCCAAGGGCCCTTGCCGCGTGTAGCCTTGAATGCAATACACACAGCTTTGAACTGAATGCGTTTACTAATAGCTAACCAATGAAGCTCAGTGAGAGCCTTGGAAGCCGAATCAAAGCGGGTGAGCCAGAGCAGGACTCTGGCAGCGGCATTCTGAGTCATCTGAAGTTAATTTATACAGCGCTTGCTCGCGCTAGTGAGAAGGGGGTTGCAGTAGTCCAGCCTAGAGCAAATTAAAGCTGTGATTACTGTTTTCCTTAACTCAAATGGGATGAACTGAAGTACTTTTTTTTAGGATTTTAAGAATGAAAAAGCAAGCTGCTTTAGTGTGATTAATCTGGGAATCAAAGGAGAACTTCTAGTCAAAGAGAACTCCAAGGTTCTTTACCTTACTGGCACTGGCGTAACGAAAATTGAGGGGGCCTCCCTGCACGGTACGAAGAGGGGCCCCCTCAGGCTCAATCAGGAGCGCTCTGGCCAGAGTGGAGTGCCGAGAAGGCCCCCTGGAGCTTGGCCCCCCGCACCGCGAGGACTGTGGGAGCCTGTGTTACGCCCCTGCTTACTGGCTGGTGTTGGAGGAGGGCCCATATAGCTTGGCCACCAGCTGTCTGACCAGATAATTGGAGTGTTGCCGAATAGCATAACTTCCGTTTTTGATGTGTTGAGTTTTAAACAGTTAACCTGCATCCACTTCTCTATGTGGCTCATGCAGTCTTGAAATTGAGATGCCGTATCCATGGACGGGCTGTTGATGGACACAATAATCTGTGTGTCGTCCACGTAGGACACCAGCGTAAAACCAAAGCTTCATATCAGCTTAGCCAAGGGGGTATCGTACAAGTTAAAAAGGGTGGGGCTCAATGATGAGCCCTGTGGGACTTCACAGGGAAGTGAGAAATCCGGGGAAACTAATGCATCATGTGCCACTGATTGTGTCCTATTAGATAGAAAAGATCTGAGTAGGAGTGCTTTAGCACTGATTCCCAGCGAGGCAAGGAGCTCAACCAACACATCGTGGTTGACCGTGTCAAATGCCGCCGAGAGATCTAAAAGGATAAGGGCAGCGTTCCCCCCTCTGTCGAGAGTTTACCTAAGTTCCTCCGTGGCTGTGATAAGCGCCAGCTCAGTGCTGTGATGGGCCCGGAAGCCATATTGCGAGTGGTCCAAGATGTCACCTTCAACGAGAAAAGAGGACAATTCCTCATTTAAGAATCTTTCGATGATCTTAGCTGGAAACGGTAGCCTAGAAATAAGTCTATAACTGGAAGGGTCCTCGGGATCCAAATTTGGTTTCTTCAGTAGTGGCAAGTAGGAGGCTTTTTTCCAATCAGTGGAAAAATACCCTGTGGTAATAATGTGGTTAAAAATGGGTGAAATGGTAGATGAAATGGTTTCGGGGACCATATGCAAAATTTTAGGTGGGCATGGGTCGAAAGGGGATCCAGACTTTACTAAATAAATTAATTTGGTAGTCTGGTCAAGCATGATTGGCAGGAAAATAGGGAGTGTGGTGGTCAAGGAGCTATCTGCTTTAGCGTGAAGAACTAGGCTGGCGCTCGGGTTCTTTTTGGGAGGTGCAGGTTTGGTTGGGGCACAAAGCATGGAAGACTTGTTTAACCTTTTTTTGAAAGGCATCTGCTAACTTATTACAGAATTGCTGGCTACTTTCCTGGTCTTGCATTTTTGGAAGCTTAGAGAGTTTTTTAACAATGGTAAATAGCCTTTTAGCACTATCTTACCGATCATCATCTTCCTCAGGATCTTCTAAATCCTCTTTTGGTGGCACATAGGCCATCAACTTGGGCAGTGTATTCCGTAGCTCATCTGCGTTTGCTGCTTTGAGTTGTGATTGTTCTGTGGTGCTTAGGCAGTTAATTTTCTGCAGTTTCTCCTGCATTTAGTAGTAAAGAGAGACAGTGTAATTATAGTTCAGGATTATTTGGATGCTCTCTGAACTCGCTTATTTATACCCAAGAAGACTTTGTAATTTACATTGCCTTTAGTTGTTAGATTACTTCCAGAATCTTTTATTGCTCCAACTTGAGACTGAAACATAGTGATGACGTATCTTATGGCTTCGCCATTTGGACTAATGGATTCCAGAGATCCTACATTTCTCTCTTAAGAAGAGGCTTTTTTAGGTCTCGCCTGGCGAACGCAGCGCGAAGCGCTGCTGTGCCAGCGAGATCTATTGTTGCTGACTCGCGCTGGAAGTGGGACAGGAGATGGGCACGCGCAGGCTTTGGCGGATTTGAGTTGGTGTACGCGCACGTACAGCCACGCGGTGTGCACATCTCCTGTCCTCTTCCATCCTGAGCAGCCTCATGCAATTTCGTTTTTTTTTTTAAATGCGCACACGCGCTCCAAGCACTTACCGGCTCTTGTTGGGACTCTGCGCTGCTCCTCTGCTGTTCCTGCCGGTCACTGCAGCAACACGCGGGGCTCCGTTTTGCTCACAGGAGCCCCGAGCCGCAGAACACGCAAAAGTTACAGGTACCGCGCATGCGCGGGCAGCCCCTTCCCTCGCAGGTCTCCTCCCCGGCCCGGACATGGAGCTGCTTTCTCTTTTGCTTGTTGCAGCTAGTGCTGGACGCCCTGACGCTGGGAAGGCAGCTGCCGCCTTTCAATGGGAGAAGAGGTATTTCAAACCCTTTTATTTAGTTTTACGACAGGGTACATACAGTGAAGGCTGGGTGTGATATCAGCCGGCACCCGGCAAAGAGAACTGCTGTTAATGGAAGTGATTCATTTGGAGGACTGTCAGTCGCGCGCTGCCCTGGAACACTGTGCAACATTATATAATTCTATTTTCTTTATTACAATTCAGCCATTAACTTTTTCCGGCACGCAGCTGGGGGGTTTAATTCACCCCTTGCAGAGATCTCAGTGCAACTACCATGAAAGGTTGCAAACCAATGAAGACAACTCGGATGCACCCTCTGAGGTTTGTGTGCACGTGCAGCAGGGGGTCCAGGTAAGATAGCTCAGTGGGTTAATGCTTCAGCTTCCGCGGAGCTCGTGTGCATGAAGCAGGGCAGCGGTTCCAACCCCAGTGACACATCTCAATCTTTTAAAGACCTCTGTGCAAAGATGCAGATGCGCCAGTCAGGGCTTGGGTCCCTAATGGAGTGAGACAGCTCAGAGGAGTCATGCACCTGCTGCAGAACGTGCATGTGACCAGCAGTGTAGAGGTTCCGGTCCCAGGAAGGCAGCTCAACGGGTCCACGCTCTCTCCCCAGAGACCTAGCCACTGGGTGCAAAGCACGTGGGATAGCTCAGTGCGTTAGTGCAGCTTCTGCAGAGCTGAGGTTCCCAGTGAGACAGCTCAATGAACAATATGCCTGATACATAGATCCGGAATCCTGCAATATAACACGGCTCTGGGGGTTCGTGCTCTTGCTGTAGAGATCCTCCTGTGCAATCCGAGGCCGAGACTTTCACAGCCAAAGATGGCTCAGTGAGCTGAGTGGGTGTCTGAGGGCGAACGAGCGGGTTACAGGTGCCAATCACAGGCGTGCAGATCGAGGCGCTACCCAAAAGTCCTCTGAAACCCACAGTTGCTCCGCCGGCTGCAGAGATGCTTGCTCAGGGTGATCGTCACAGGCGCCGCTCCGCCTTTTATCCGGGACGCTTGGTAAGAGGAATCCATCTGCCGACCCTGTCCAGCGCCGGGGGGTCTGCAGGTGGCACTAGAACTCTGGCTCCAGATGCAGTCTGGCCACTCTGCTCTCTGAAGGCACAGTGTGGAAAGGCTGTCTCTGCTGCCAGAGTGTCACACTGAGCCGCTCCGCCTTTTATCTGGGTCGCTTGGTAGAAGGAATCCAGCTGCAGACCCTGTGCACCTATATAGGCTGTGGTGCTTGGTGCGTAGGGACGTGATGAGTTGCAGAGTTGAGCAGGTTACAATTGCGCAGACAAACGCTTGCTTACTAGCTGGGGTTGGCATTGTTGGCTGCAGTCCAGAAGGCCTCAGTATGTTTGGGGCCAGAGGGTGTTTGGGCCACGTTTGTTGTGTCCTGGGGTTCCCAACCCTTTACTAGACATCAGTAGGCGGTGCTTAATTTGAGCCGGTGTTGCCGGTAATTGCCCACCGGAACTAATTTTTCTACATTGGATATTTACAGAGAGCAAGAGAAGGCACAGAAGACACATACATCAACAAGCATTTGCAATGCAATAGGTCTCGCAGTTACCCGACTTTAAGCTAATGGCATTGTAAATGACTGCCTTTTATTTAGGTTTTTAAAACAAAAATAAAAGCCTTTGTTATTTGCAATGTCAATAGCTCAAACTCACACAAATGCGAGACCTATTGCATTGCAAATGCTTGTTTAGCTAGAGATCACTTCTGATAGGGGGATAAGCATTCTGTATGTTTTATCAGCTTCTCCTCATTTAACAGTATCCTAAAAGGATAGCATGGTACTTCAGGTTAAAATTTATTTTCTTTAAACCAAAGATGGTGTCAGAGCTTCACATGTTTCAGACTGTCATTTAGCCTGCTCTCTTTCTTCCCTCATCTGATTAAGCATTAGGAAAAGCATCATACTTTAGACCCTAAACAGCTCTTAGTTTTTACATCCAGCGAACATCAGATTTTCAAACGTAGAATAACATGTTTGTGTCTATTAAAGAATCCTGTGTGGGACCCTACAGTTAGGAAGTGGGCTAGCTCTCCAAATAGTTTTTTGACTACTGAACTCTGTTGTGAACTGATGGGGTACGTCACTCCAGAGGGCTTTCAGGCTCATTCCACTCGGCACATGGCAGAAATTCTAGATCTTTTAAGTAGGGTTCTAATTTGATATGTTTGTCAGGGTGATATCTATCTTTCTTCAAAACTATTTTCTGCAGATGCAAAAGTTGTTCTCAGTCCCAGTTTGGTAGGGTAGAGTAACAGTCCATTTTGGCCTACGGTAGTCTCTAACCTGCTCAAGTGAGTATTGTGCGGAAGTTATTATGCTTTAGAATCACAAATGATGTATCTTAGGAAAAGTTATTTTCATGGCTGAAATTACTACAGCATATTACTCATACAAACCACCCTCATCCTCTCAGCATGAGTTTTTTGTTGTCATTTTATTTTTGTGCCTCATGTTTGTATTTCAACAAGAATGTGGAAAATGGATAGAACTTATGTCAGTGATACATGTGGCATCTTTTAAGTTGCTCAGCAATTTGCTGATCACAACATTGTTCCAATTCCAGTGAGGCTTCTGATGGTGGATATTATGGGAAAAACTCTGGATCTAATCTGGTGCCTGGGAAGAAGACTGAAGTGAGTATTCGTCAGGAGCTAAAATCCATTAGTATGTATTGGTATCCCCTCATACTTTAATGTTCTTACTTATTTATCTGCTGCATCCAACCAATGTTCTCTCCTTGTCTCTATAACACGTTCTATGTTTCTGGATTACGTCTGCACCACAGAACATTTTAAAATAATAAATACGAGATGCACACAAACTGATTAAAGGATTCTTTGATATGTAATTATTGCAATTAGTTTCATGTAGCATTCTTACATTGTTGTAAACGTTCACTCCTCCAAAGGAGGTATTTATCTCTTAGTAGGATGGGTGCAAATTACCTTGAGAAAGCCTCTGTGGAGAAAGAAGTTTCAGCTCGTGGTCTCTCTCCAATGTGCCCTCCATGTGTTCTACTGATGGCGCATAGATTTTATCCGTGTTATCAATATCGGAAAGGATGTGACAGGTTGAAGTAATGAGTACTTCATTTTCCATCTGCTGTTGGAGATGGTACGTTGATAAATCTGCATTAGAATTATCCTGTTCATACCTGTAAGGAAAATGAAAAATATGCCTCAGATATTGCAACACATGAACAAAAACTGTGAACAAAATAACATTTTGTTGCATACCAACATTAGACTCTACCTTTAAAAAAAATAGCAAACCTTAATAAACTAGATTTACGTAGGCTTGGTTGTGTTGCATCAATCAGGTGCTACTTCAGGGAATATCCAGAGAAGGGCACAAAGTAGACTTTGGCCATTCAACTACATTTGTTAGTTTAAATACTGTTAAAATACATATGTCTTGAGCATATGCATTTAATTTCTGGGTGCATTATAATAACCGAGAGAGTATGATACAGCTACAGCCTCTGATCACATTTCTGGCTGTTCTTGTGACTTTTCACTCGCAATGAGGTGGCCCATCTCAAGGAGGACTGAGAGTGTTTGCCAGCGGTCATTGTAGAATGGGTGTCCCTCATTCTCAGCAAGTGTGGCAGATCATGCAGAGGGCAGGAAAAAGGATTCTTACCCAATTTGACCACCAGTGTAGTGCAGTACTAGTTCTTGTGAGAGCTTCACCTGAGCTAAACATAGCAGCCTTGTTTTGAATCAACACACTGTTTGTTTTCCCTCGGCAAATCAGTGCACGTGGTTTTGGCAATTTCTAGGTCATAGTGAAGCTATTGTAGGCTAAAGGATGAAAGTCTGAAAAACAACAGGTGGCAGCCTACACATGTAAAACTAAGGGACGCATACAAAGAGTGTACATACAGCTATCTTGGCCTTTGTCAATCGAGTTCTGTTACGAGTCAGGTTTGATACGCAGGATTCTCTGAAAAATTGCTTGACATGTGCACTCTCCTCTTTTCTCAGCTTTCAACTGGTGCAATTACACATGCACTCAATGTAACCACCTGAGAGACCCAGAACTTTAAGAGCACTTTGCTTAGAAACACAGGGTGCACTATCAACAGCACTTTGTCTGGAAGGAAGATGATGTATGGTTGTTTCAATGAAATCTCATTTACCCCTCTATTTTGCCTGATACAAGCATCACCAAAAAGACTGCTTACAAAGTCAAAGGCTTCAATGAACATTGATAGAGAAATGCAAAAGGATTCATGATCAAAAACTACAACACCAAACTAAGTAAACAGTGCTGGAGAGAAGGAATTCTGAACACTCTTAAGAACCCTGGCACAACAGGCTATTGGAAAACAACCCTGTTGAGGCGCCTAAAGGTACTCTGTGACCTATTTTAAGATCATGTTTCACTAAGAACATGGCCAACTCAAATATACGGAAGAGGCCAGTCTTTATCTGTTTCACCACACTGCTGTTCAAAACGTTTCTATCTGTTGAGTTTAGTGGAAGGCCTCAAAGAAGGAAATACAATCTTCAGTTATATTTTATGGTAACTCAGTTTGTTTCAAAGTATGGATGGCTGCCCACAATATTTACGCCCAGGGATTGTAGATTTGCTTGAAGAACTAGTAAGCTCCACTGGGTTAGAAGGACCTCTCTGGGCTAAAGTCTATACAGATGGCACAGACTCATCCTGGAGGTGTGGAAACCGGGGACACCTGTCCCAATCCAAAGCTAAGAGGATGATGTCTACTAAGTTTCTTTATTTTCCAAATCAAATTTGGTACCAGAAAAAATTGGGGAAATCTGTAATGAGGCCGAAGTCCCAATTGGTGCACCTTGCAGAGAGTTCACCTAGAAAATACTCCACTGAAAAATAACTTTTACTCTTAACTGACTCTTGTCAATTGCTGGCATTAGTGGAGTTGTCTGGTCACGCAAGATGCCGAAGGCAATAGTGGAAAAGTTGACAGTCAAGATCAAGATAAATTTGGATGCCTGCATGCCTTAGACTGTGCCGGGTAATGAACAGTCAACATCAAGGTCAGAAGGTGGGGTTGTGAAAGTGTTACCAGCTATGCCAAAGTAGAAGGACCTCATTTGATCTGACTCAACACTAAAGCAGTCGTAGGGAATATTGTCACCTGAGGAATCACCTCAACAATAGTAGCTCCAGAGTTTATGCAAGAAGGCATGAAGATTAGGAGAAACTCTAAAAAAAACGCCAAATGTCTCAAGCACTACGTTGGGGTTGGAGATGATGCTTTTTTTTTTATTCAACAGTGTTATGTATGAACAGTACATACACCAAAAGTTATTAGTGAGCTTCAGATAAAACGAGAAGCCAGTAACACATGAAGATAGAATAAACAACATTCAAATTACATTGCAGTGATGAAAATTCATTCAACTATAAGCATTAGGAGGATAGATGGCAAGATTCATGTGAAAAAAAGCCAGCTATTGATTCTGGAATTGGTGGCCTGTAGAAAAACTCTAACACCATGTCGTGTGACACATTTAGAAAGTTTCGACAGCGCTTCTGGTGGTGCTGCCTGCAAATCCTCGAGTAGAGCAACTTTGCAAAATTCTGGTTCTGAATTTCTTTTCGTCTAGTTTGCCCCACATAAGCCATCCACAAGGGCATTAAATAATATAAATGGCATCTGTGCTATCACAATTGGTGTGGTCTCACAAGGTAAATTATGTATGTCTTTTTTTGCAACAATGCAGACGCATCAGATGCGGCACTCTGGGAGCAGCTCTATTCGAACATTGACCACAAGGCAGATGAGTTAAGGTGGTTTCTGCTTGAACAAAATGGAGAAATCTCAAGAGGTTGTGACTTCACTGCTACATTGAACCTAAGAGAATGTAAATGGATACCTTTATTAAACAAAGTTCATAATGGCCTGAATGAACTTGAGAAAATCAGTCGACAAGTGGTTTCTATTTACAATGGTTATGCATTGCTTTATGCATTGCTCTGTAAGATATTAGTTCTTTCATTTGTTATATTGTTATCCAATACTGTATGATAAGGTTATTCACTTTTCCCTTTATTTTTAATTTCATCCTTCTTTCCATCTACAATCTTATTTAATTATTGCTTGGTTTTAATGTGTTCTTGCCCCGTATAGGTGACTTCATTTAATTTACACAATAGGTTGATTGTGTCCTCTCACAACAGTTACATTAGGGGCTGCGTGGAACACTTATACCATTGATTTGGCTTTTATTCTATGCCCCCTAGGCCATTTAATCTATTTTCGGAACTCCGTGTTTCTTTCAGGGTCCAGACATCATGGAACGCAACAGTAAGCACGTCTATGTTTTTTGGCCTAGAACACTCACTTGTGTCAGCAATCTTGACAGTAAGGCTTTCACCTCCCTGCCTCCGTGTGCATTCCAGCATGGGGATGAACTCCTCTTTGCGCAGCCCATCGGCTCACGTTTCACAAAAGCTGCTCGCTCTTTGCAGGTATAAAGTTAGTGTTTCGTGGTAATGTTAAGCTATTTGTTTGTATTTTTGAGGATTTCCAATCATAATATAGCATCCAGTGTATATCCGCTTCAGCTCTCGTTTGGGATGCGACGGTCATTTTGCAATTTCAATTCTTGTTTGCGCATCTCTTTGGTGAGTGTATTTTGAGATTTTATTATTTCCATTCTTTTAACCATAATATTTTTGACCGATGATGGAAGGGTTATTTTTAGTTTGCTAATGTGATTTTTCCCCTTTAGGAGCTTGCCTGGATGTTTTTACCCTGGGCATTTCTGTGCAACTTTTCCCATTCACATGTTTTTTCAATAATGAAGACTAGGAGCTCATTCTCATTTTCTTACACAGTAACTCCTTACATGCTATTATACAGTCAACTTAATTAGTCGCTTCTTCAGATACCACTGATGGTACTATATTATCCTTGAACATAGGAGAGTTTGACTTATGTTTATTTGATATGCATGGTGTTTTTGATTGTCCTGATGAAGACCCCTCTTTGATGTACTACTGACACTATTACTAGGCCGGTCAAACATTGATGGAATCCCTTGCGTTGATCCAAGGGACTCTACGTTGGACAATCTATTTTGTGAACCAAGTGCAGAGTCCCAACAGTTTAAGACTAATGAAATTTGCCCCTGACCAGGCTACTTTAAAATACTGTATAATTATCTTGCTTATGTATTATACACTGGTTGACACATTGCACAGGCACTTTTGCACTTACCATGGAGCACTCTTATTAACGTTATTGTAAATATCATCTATGACTTTAATTTTTTCATAAGGAAAATGTTACTTACCCAGTAAGCATCTGTGCTTGGCATGTAGAGCTGTAGATTCACATGCTTTGCATACTCCTGCCATCTAGTGTTGGGTCCGGATGTTTGCACTTTGTTTTTCTTCGAAGAAGTCTTTCCAGTAACGAGGTAGGTGACTCCTCCTTTCGGTGATAGTGCACATGGGCATCGATTCCATTGTTAGATTGTTTTCCCTCAGAGGGTGAGAATGGAGTTAGTAAGAGTAGAAGAGAGATGTCCATGCGTATGTATAGAAAGTAAGAGAGAACTGCAACTGGTATAGGAAACCCGGGGAGGAGGGTGGGCGCATGTGAATCTACAACTCTACATGCCAAGAAAAGATGCTTACTGGGTAAGTAACATTTTCAGTTCGAGGCATGTGAGCTGTAGATCACATGCTTTGCTTAGACTATACAGCAGTATTCCCTCAAAGCTGTGGATAACCTGTAGCTGTTGCAGCTGTCTGAAAGAGAGTTCTAAGTGCTGCCTGGCCTACATTAGCTTGTTGTCTCGCCAACATATCTACACAATAGTGCTTGGTGAATGTGTGCAGTGTAGACCATGTTGCAGCTTTACAGATGTCAGCTATGGGGATGTTTCCTAAGGAAGCAATAATAGCCCCTAGTTTGCGGGTGGAATGCGCTCTAGGGTGTATTGGTAAAGTCCTCTTTGCTTTTGCATATTTTAATACATTTAACTATCCACTGAGCAATCCCAGATTTAGAAATAGGATTACCTTTGTGTGGTGGAGCGAAAGCCACAAAGAGCTGTTTAGTTTTACGAAATGGTTTTGTTCTTTCTATGTAATACAATAATGCTCGTTTAACATCTAATGTGTGTAGAGCTCGTTCTGCCACTGAATCTGGTTGAGGAAAGAACACTGGCAACTCAACAGATTGATTGATGTGAAAGGCAGATACGACTTTGGGTAGGAATTTAGGATTAGTGCGAAGGACCACTTTGTTGTGGTGGACTTGACAAAATGGTTCCTCTATGGTTAGTGCCTGAAGCTCACCCACTTTCCTCAGTAATGTAAAAGCAATGAGGAAAGCAACTTTCCAAGTGAGAAACTGCAGTTCACATTTGTGCAATGGCTCAAAAGGTGGGCCCATTAGGCTGGTAAGGACAATATTACGATTCCACACTGGAGCAGGGGGATGTTTTGGTGGAATAACTCTTTTGAGTCCTTCCATAAAAGCCTTGATAACAGGTACTCTGAAGAGACAGTTCTTGTCTATTTTGAAGGTATGCAGCTATTGCAGCTAGATGTAAGCATATGGATGTGTAAGCCAATTCTGACTGCTACAAGTGTAGTAAGTAACAAATGATATTTTGAATGGAAGCATCTAGCGGGTTGATATGGTTGTTATTACAATATATAGCAAACCGCTTCCACTTAGCTGCGTAGCAAGCCCTTGTAGTAGGCCTTCTGGCCTCTTTAATGATATCCATACAGTCTGGTGGAAGGGTGAGATAACCAAACTCTATGATTTCAGGAGCCAGATCGCTAGGTTGAGATCCTTGGGATCTGGATGTCTTATTTCTCCATGGCTCTGTGTGAGGAGACTGGGTATGAGATGTAGTTTTTAAGGAGGAACTACTGAGAGCTCCAACAGGGTGTGAACCAAGGTTGATGGGCCCATGTGGGAGCTACTAGGATCAGTGGGAGGGATGTTTGTCTGAGCTTCCGAACCACTAGAGGAATGAGTGGGAAAGGCGGAAAAGCGTAGGCAAATATCCCGGACCAGCTCATACATAGTGTATTGCCTCTGGACAATGGGTGCAGATACCTGAAGGAGACGTTTGGGCATTTAGCATTTTCGTGAGTTGCGAACAGATCTATCTGTGGAAAAGCCCACATTTGAAAGAATGGAAGGAGAACTTGAGGGTGAAGTTTCCACTCGTAAATCTGTTGTCTCTGCCTGCTGAGAAGATCTGCGATCTGATTGCTCACTCCTGGGAGGTGTTCTGCCAGGAGATACATTTTGCGATGTATGGCACACCTCCAAATGGCTTGTGCAAGGCTTATCAGCTGGAGAGAGTGTGTCCCCTCCCGTTTCAGTATGTAATACATGGCTGTCATGTTGTCAGTGCATATCAGGACAGTTTTGTCTGCAAGGTGAGTCTGGAAGGCTTTCAGTGCTAGAAATACTGCTAGCAGCTCTAGATGATTTTGGGTCCGGGTTTGAAGGCGGGCCGTCAAAACGAGGCTCTTTTGATGGAGTGGCAGCTGTTTTATCTTTCGGTGCCAATATTTTTAGAGGCAATATTTTCAGGTCCGAAGTCTTCGGATCCGAAGATTGTTTTGGTACCGAAGGAGTTGGCTCCGCAACGCTTTTCGGTTTCGAAGCTGATTGTTTCAGCTCAGTGCCAGAATGCGGACGACTCAATCCCGAGCCGGAAGGCTTTGATATTTGTTCTGAAGGCGGGGCGTTCAAATTGTGATTTCGGTGACTACCTTGGCCGGAAGGCTGAGGAGGGACCGGAATCCTTTTTCTTGGGCAGAGGTGTAGTTTGGGGCAGGGGAGGATCAGTACTCACATTACGGCTCCTCGTCCATGTTGGAGTCTGCCTCTGACATGGAAATCAGCTCCTCTTCTTCCTCGGCTCCTTGCGCGTCGTCGATGTCTGTTTCTGAGTCTTCTTCGAAGAGATCAGGAATGGAGCCGCTGTGTTGCTGCATTTCGTGGCGTAGAGCCTGACAGTCACAGAGCATTTCTTGGATGGGAAGGATTTGCACGTGTCGCAGTCCTGTTCGTTGTGCTCCGGAGAGAGGCACAAGTTGCAGACTTCGGGCGAGTCGGTGTGCGGGTACTTGGCGTGGCACAGAGGGACGAATTTAAATGGAGTTAGTTCAATCGACTGCGAGGTGGCTTAACGCTGCTATGCCCTAAAGCCTTCCTCGAAGTTTCCAAACTGATACGATACGCGGAGAATGGGAAACGCAATCGAATAAAATACAGTCGAGGGTAAGTGGATTGCGCACCAAGGGGAACCTGAGAAACGGTGTCGAACCAGAGCGCAGCAATTCACGTCCGAACCCAATGGTGGAAAAAAGCAAGCTAACAATGGAGTCGATGCCCATGCGCATTATCCACGACTTCTTTGAAGAAAAACAAAGTGCAAACATCCAGACCCATCACTTGATGGCAGGAGTATGCAAGCATGTGATCTACAGCTCACATGCCTCAAACATTATGTTTTTCTGATTTACTTCTCCTGTGTGCTTCTTGTGTGAAGAAAATATTCAATCGATTCCTACATGTATACAAAGGGAAACCGACAGATAAATGTTTTCCTTGTTATCCTATGCATTACCAAGGCATAGAAAGAGGATTCTTCAGTGGCTGGACCAGAGGGTGAAAGAAGGGGGATTTCAGGGTAGGTATCGAGACCATTAGACTCCTGTATGCCATCATACCAATTGTAATTTTGATAGGGCTGAGCAAACTCATCGCCCACATCATAATAATTGCATCTTAATAACTGTCTAAGTCTGTGCAGAAAATAGAGTGAGTGATTGATTGATTGAGTGTAGGGTAGTTGTCTCCCGTGTGGAGGGTGTAGGAAGGTGACTATCTGACTATGGTTACCCCCAACTTTTTGCCTAGTGTCTAGCTGGTTTTTCGACTTAGTTGGCCTGAGATCCTGACATTCAGGGTCTCAGGCTGTCTGCTCTCTCTGTAAAATGGACTCCATGTACCCTAGGTATATACCCAATTGGTAAGGGTCACCTTATTGGACCCTGTACAGTGTACCCTAGGTACCCAGGGCATCGGTGTACCCTAGGCCTCCCAGGGGGTGCAGCATGTATTATGCCACCCCTGGTCTGGCCTTCCAATCAGACACAACTGGCTGATCACTCAGCTGGGGCAAGGTCGTGTAATCACCCCTTGCTTAGATATAGTATACCTATATCTACCCTTAAAATAGACACATGTGTACCTGTGAGCCACTCCTATGGCAGGCCTTAACAATCCTGGAGGCAGAGTGCTTGGTAACATGTGAGATGGTGCTCTAGCATGAGCTGAGCCTGTCTGTAGCTTTCAGAACCATGTCCTTATAGCTGTTCTATTATATAGCCTACCATATACTCTTAAAGTACCTTATAATCTTAGACGGTTATGGTAACTACGGTTTGGCTTTATCAAAACATGTCGTGTAAGGTGTCTAACACTTTGGAATAATACCCCCATACCATTTCTGGTGATGAGGATATTATTCCTCCCTTCTAGCGGGAGAGACATGTTAAAATTCTACTTTGCTGTTTAACTCTCACCAAAGCCTCAGCATCACAAAATGGATGCTGCTGCCACAGACACGAGTCTGACCTCCTGCAGCTGGGAGCCCTCCCAGCCAGGGAGGCCTGGACAATAGGTTTCCTGCTTGGGGAGGTGCTAGCACCTCCCCAGACAGACTTTAGTGTATTGGGGCAGGGAGGGCTGAAAGGAATGAGACATGCCTGGGGCACACAAGGTGCTCCATGCATAGTCCAGTTCAAACCGGCGCTGGGGCACTCCAGCCCCAGCTCTGGTGCGAAACTGGACAAAGGAAAGGGGGTGTAACCACTCCCCTTCCTGGTCCCACCCCTAGGAGGGACCTTGCAGGTAGCCCAGTATATCAGTAGCTAGCTGAGCCCTGCTAAATTAGATTAACCTGAATCTGCAACTTGAACAGAAACTCTGGACCTTCGACATTCTACCTCAGGAAGAAGACTGAATAAGTCTCCCTTGTGGCCAAGGAGTGTCCACCCTGGGCAACCAGGCACCATCCAGCGACCGGTGCTTGCTTTGCGACTGATCCTACGAGGGACGACTGCAGAGACTGACCAGCGCCGAGACTTCCAGACACCTCTGAACCAGATCCACATCTCCAGCGAAGCTGAGAACCGTGGAGGCGACGAGGGACGTGGGACCGGCGACTTGGGAAAAGTGGCTAGTAACTGACTAGCGCGACTTCCGAGGCTCCCTCGAGGCTGTGCTTGGGGAATTGAGAAGCCCCAATCCCGAGCACCATCTGCAACGAAGATCAGCTCCCCACACTTCACGTGTTCTGCGTGGGGCCCTTCTGCACCTGAGTTGCTCGACGTGTTGTCCGGTTGCTGGCCCGTTGGCTAGTAGCCTCTGCGACGACGAACCTTTTGTTTCATCTTGCTGGTCCGGCTCCTCCAGACTGGCAGCCGCTCCTCTGTGAAAGAGAAGCACCCCAGACCTTCCTGGTCTGCACCAGAAGCAAGTCCTCCATCCTGCGTGGGTTCCGCTTGCCAAGGCTTGTTGGGTCCTAACTCAACATCGACGCCGCCGACAGCAGGAGCCTTCGTGGGACAGCTCACCTCCTGGTCCTGGTCGTCCTCGACGTCTCCTGGTACCCGTGGCTGCTGCGACAAGCTTCACCTCTTCACCTGCATCTTCACGACATCGCCTGGTTCCTTCCTGGTTCCTTCCCGGCTCCTGGCTGGTGACCTAGACTCTGTCCCTTCTGCTTGCAGGTTCCTTCCTTCTTGATCCCATCCTTGGGATCCACTGGACACGCTTCACTGACTGCCTGTCAGCAACTTTCCTTCAGGCATCCATAGAAGTCAACGACGAAACCCGACGCAAGTTCACACCTATGCACCCGCAGCCCGTGGGCTAGGTAACATGAGTACTTCGGTGCTCACAAGGGTATTGACTATCCTAGGGTCTAGTTTCCGAGTCTCTACTTTCTAGCTATACCAGAAGTGTCCTAAAACTGTTAATTTCTAACTGCTAGTAAATCTATCGACTTTTACGCATTACGCGTGAGTGTTTCCACTCTGCACCTGAATCCCGGGGGCCTCCCACTTCCTAACCTTTGGTAGTATAGTGTAGCCCCAGCGATTCCCTAGGCCTAGGCCTATCCTGTGTTCGTGACAGTGGTCCTTATACCACTTACTTAGTATATGGTTTGCGTGGCCCCTAGGGCCTAACTGTATTACTTACCTGTGTGACTTAATGTATGCTTAAATAAGACTGTGTTGTACTTACCTCGAATCTCATAAAGAGTGCTGAGGGTTTGACTAGAATAAATACATTCTATTTTTATATATATCTGTTGTGGTGTCCTTTCATTTGGTATTCAAGGGATTACAAATGGTGTAACAGCTGGCTTCACATGCCATACAGAGTTTAGCCTAAGACTGCTCTTGTCCATGCTACCACTAGGATAGCTGGTCTATAAGGTTGACTTTACAACCAATCACCATAAGGGTTGTTTGAACTGATACAAGGTGTACACTAGAATTAGTGACATCATATATCAGGCCAACTTCTCACAGAGGGGGCAGATCAAATGAAGGAACTGGCACCTCAACTCGGTCAGGCTCGGTATTAGTCGAGGTCGGACCAGCGCCGACTCGGACTTTAAAAGAACTATGGGCATCTCTTCATCCTGTGTCAAGGAAGTAGGTATCAGCGTCGAAGTGCCAGGAACCGGCATGATCTTGGGTACCGGAAGGCAGGGTCTGGACTAGCGCCACTGGCATTGTGACGGCTTAAGAGGGTCCAATAGGTGAGGAGGGCGAGCCCATTGGCAGTACTAGAGTCTCGCAGAACTCTTTGATCTGTAGTGGAGTGCAGATAGATTTTGATTTCTTGTGCTAATTTTTTGATGATTTGGATTGTCCAGGATGGCCTTTGGGTTCATCATTGCATAGTCACCGCAGGTCTTGGAGTCGAGACTTGACCCCAGGCACCAGAAGCCCACCTGATGGGGATCTGTCACAGACATTTGTTTGGAAGAGTCTCAAGTGGGCTTAAACCCTGTCAATTTGGGGGGAGATATTCATAGCACACTGAGAAATTTTGATATAATATTGAGGTCAGTGTCTGGGAGAGACGAGAGAGAGCACCGGATCAGTGCCTGGTAGCTCTGAAAGATAGGAATTAACATCACAGCATAGGAGTGGCACCTATATAGGAGCTGCAAGTCATTACCAGAGTGGAATGGCATTAGCGCGGTACCGCACAGTACCACCTACCAGAGCACAAAGGGACAGCTGAAAAGTTTCTGGATCCAGTCTGACACCTGGGAAATATTCATAAGGTGAGAAATCTGCAACTAGATAGTCTCTATAGCCATTAATCATGCCCAGTGCAAGGCTTTGCTGGGTAAAAGATATAAAAAAGAAAAGGAGGTCCAACAGCCTTGCTAGTAGTCGCACAAGTTACTACTTGTGTAACGATATATCTGTAAGAGACATTAGTTAGTGATAGATTCTTTACCTTAGAATATCCCCAGGCGTCAGACTGGATCCGGAAAGTTTTGCTAGCAGTACCCTTACGCGTCAGTAGGTGGGGTCGTGCGGCTCCGCGTCCGTCGCTGGCATCGTGATGACATCACGGAGACTACTTAGGCGCCACCCATGCGCGCTGACGTCAGTTCTGTACACGGCTTTCCGCGCCAGGAAGGCACAGCCATGCAAGAAACCGACCACTGGTGCCAAGAAACTAGGGCCCTGAAAAAGATGACCTTAACCCTAGAAATCAGTTCGCAGAACGGGGAGGATGGGTGGGGCGGTAAGGAATCTATCACTAACTAATGTCTCTTACAGATGTACGAGTTACTTACCTTCGGTAACGATGTATCTGGTATAGACGATTCTAGCCGCAGATTCCTTCACGTAGAATTATCCCCAGGCGTGAGACTGGATCCGGAAACCTTTTTGCCACAGCATCCCTGTGCGCCGGGGGCGACATCACGCGACTCCGCCCAGGCGTCGTCCGCGAACGTGACGTCAGCGAGGTCACATAAGACCCGCCCGGCGCGCCCACGTCAGTTTTCTTTGGAGAACTTTTCCGTACAACAACGCGGAACCACCAGATAAAAAACTGTGGAAGCATGGGAACAGTGTGTGAAGAGCAGAAAAATTGGAAAGAAACAGTGACTAACTACACCACCAGAGTAGTGGAAACCCTGCAGAACCCAAGGGCAGGGAAAGAAGAAAGAAGAACAAGCAGAAACCTGCGCAGTCACCCTGCCAGCACATAGGCAACCTCCCACCCCTGTGCCCCGGAGGCAAGAACATGCGTAAAAGTCATTGCACATGTAGAAAACCCACCTCCCCATCCTGAGCAAGGAATGGGACCAGTCCCAAGACAGACAGGGACAATAAACCTCCAAGCCACCCCAACCTAGAGGGTAACCACCCACAAGGGACAAGGGGAAGACAAGGCCAGAGGACCCTTAATCAGAGGATAGCAATGGAAGGGAGGGAGGAGAGGGATAGAAAGCAATCCCCCCAAAACCTGGAGCAGCCAGAGCAGCAAGGCACCGGTACCCCATCCTCCAAAGGACCAAAGGAGGAATGAACCGCCCCCAGACGGAGCCACCCACAAGAACAAGGAAGGCACTCACAGGAGACACAGCCCCCCACCGGGAGGCGAGTACCGAAGACCAACCCAAGGGCTCTCGCAGAATAGGGGAGGAAGTGTGGGCTGTGAAGGAATCTGCGGCTAGAATCGTCTCTACCAGATACATCATTACCGAATGTAAGTAACTCGTACATCTGCTAGAGACTACTAGCCGCAGATTCCTTCACGTAGAATAGATACCCTAGCAATACCCCCTGGGAAGGAGGGTCTGCGAAAGAACCCCACCAGCCATGCAGAACAGAGGGCCCCACAGGGGACCAGATCTGTGGACCAGGAAGAACTTTGCCCCTGCCAGGCCAAGGGAACCCCACACGCAGGACCCCACCGAACCCAAGGGGATGTAGGAGGGAAAGAAGGCTGAAGAGGCTCGTACACTTATAGCAAAGAAACCAAGAGCAAGGACTGAGAGGCCGAAGCACCCCACTCCCCCACAAGGCTTCCGCCCAATGCCAAGAAAGGAAACATGGAAGGAAAGAAGAAGAAGCCTAGAGGGCCCAAGGAAACCAGGGAATAGAGGGCGAACCCATTCCAGATGGAGAGCAGCCTGTCAGCCAGAACAGCGCCGGCAGTCAAAGCCAGAAGAACAGCCGAGGCCCCAGGAAGGCCGAGTAGGCGACGCCCAGCAAGGGAGACACAGGATCATCCCAGACCTGAGGACAGGAGCAGGGAGAGGAGGAGATGCCCGGGCCACCAATACGAGTGGCCGCGCACACAACCTCAGGAAGCAAAAGCAACCTACCTAAACACCATGGAGAACAGGCACCCGAAGGCGACCAGCACCCTCCAGCAGAGCGCAAGCCATATGACGGCTACCACTACCCCACATAGGGTACGTTAAGTTCCAAGATATGGGAACCCTCTTTGGAAGAACTTCCGCAGCAGAGGAAAAAACAAAAGAGCCACGGGGGAAAAAACACCCCCGTGGAAGGCCTGACAAGCAGCCCAAGCAAAGCAGAAGGCCCAATCTCAGGGTCAAGCCTGCGCAACAACTCGTGCAGAACCACACACAATCAACACAAGGGCCGTCCAGCAGCCAACAATGCCAAAGTCCCAATGAAGGACGTAACGGCCAGAAACCACACTGCACAGCCAGAACAGCCAGCTGAAGAAGGCACATAATCAACCCAATTCAGAAATCACTGAGGAAGGGACGGAGGAGGAGGAGGAGGAGGAGGAGGAGGAGGAGGAGGAGGAGGCGGAGGAGGAGGAGGACGGACGGAGCCCTGCCAAGAACCTTTGTGGTGGCGGTGTCGGCCGGGGTATGGAACAACAGGCTGCCATCAAATGGAAGGTCGATGAGTCGCTCCCGAATATTCTCAGGGAATACTCCGTCCCGAAGCCAAGCATGGCGACCGAGAGCGACTGAGGAAGCCATTGCCCGGCCCAGCACCTCCGAGATGTCCAGAGCGGAGCGGAGAAAAAACGCCGCAAGGTCCCGGCCATCCAATGCATGATGCCGCAAGTCCACCAGGCCTGATTCCTGGGACGCTGCAGATCCCAGAGACTCAGCCGAGTCCCACAGACAGGAGGAGGCCCTAGCCAGCACACACAAGGTGTCAAGAGCTCACAGGGGCGCGCTGGTCGAGGCGAACATGTTCCGTCCCCAGGAGTCCAGCCAGCGGGCCTCTCGGGACGGAAGAGTCAACAGTGGCTGCAGGGAGAGAAAAGTAGTCCACAAAAGGGGGCTGGCGGCTGAGGGGTGAAGGGAAAGACACGCCAGGTCATGCGGTGCCGGGACGTGCCGGTGCAGAAGATGCTGAGGCACCGGGTCCACTGAGGTAGGACGTCTCAGAGCCTCGGTCAAGGAAGAAAGGAGTGAACCCTCAAAGGGAAGTAAGATTTCCCTCCCACCAAGGGCCAGACCTGGAAGTCAGAAGGAGCCGAAGAATGAGGGACCAGCCGCTCCTCCGACCAACACCTCTGCCTCAGGAAGGGCGGGGAGCCGCCCTTCGACGCCAGTGAAAAAGACACCACACAGCGACCAGTCTCCGGGGAGGACGACACCAATATACAACTTGCCCCCGGAGAAGAAGGAGCGTCCGAAGACGAATCCGCGGTACGACCCCTGTGCGGAGCCGTAGAGTCCGCTGCTTGAGGTAAGATGTCGGCACCAGCCGGCGTCGCCGGACAAGGGACCTCCAAGTCACCCAGCACCGGGGACCAGAGCAGAGACCGGAGTAGAGCTGGAGCCGCACCGGCCCCGGAGCGGTGCCGGAGTGACACCGACACGACCCCCGCCGAGGCAGCCACCTGCGCGGGGGAACCAGACAGGCCTGGGGAGTGGCACGAAGCCCTCCGACAGCCGCGGCCCAGAATGAGGCGAAGATCGCTTAGCAACCCATGTGGCGGTGCCAGGGATGATTCAACCTCCGACGAGGCAGCCACCTGCGCGGGGGAACCAGACGGGCCTGGGGAGGGACGAGGGGTCCTCCCTCGGCCTCGATCCGGAGCATGACAAGGAGGGACCACCGACCCCTGTGGCTTCGCACAGTCCAGCTGCTGCCGGCGCCGTAGCGGCGTCACCTCGGCCTTAGACAGGACCACCTTGTCAAAGGACCGAGAGGGGCTCGGGAATGCGACCCGAGCACCGGCGACCTCCCGCGACACCACAGGGACCCCCGCGGGAGTTTTCAGCGTGGCAGAGATGCCATGGCCAGAAGGAGGTGCCCGAGAGGAGCCGCACCCCAACAGTACCACATCCTACAAGTCTGAATCCGATAGTCGGCGCCGGGGCCGGAGTCACCGGCAGGGCTGCAGAGGGCCCTGCGCAGAGCGACGGATCTGCCGACGCCCCAGGAGGAGGATACGGCAGCGAGGTCTGCAAAGCCACCGCGTATGTCTTCATTTGGACTCTCGACGTCCCAACACCGGGAAACGGTGGATAGGACGGCACGCGGGCCCGCTTCACCCGCGGAGAGTCCACATCCCCGGGAGGCCAGAAACCAGCCCCCAGGGACAAACTGCGACACTTACCCACCGGGGAGCGACGCTCACGTGACATCGGAGAAAGGCGAGGACGACGACCACGGCCGAATCTGAAGCCATCCGTCGAAGCAGACTGAGGGGAGGACGTCGACCTGGAGAGACGCGCCGAGAGGTTTCATCCGGCGCTCCCGCCGCGACTTCGGCTTCAACTGTTGGCACTGCGTGCAGTATGTGGTGCCGTGATCCTCCCCCAAACACCACATACAAATGAGGTGAGGGTCCGTCGCCGACATAAGATGCCCACAAGACGTGCAAGTCTTAAAGGCCGAGGGCATTCGCACACTGTTCCACTAAAAAATGGAAGAAAAAAGGGGCCTAACAGGCCCGTAGCAAGGATAGGATCCGCGTTGCACGCGGAAAGGGAAAAAACTGATGTGGGCGCGCCGGGGCGAGTCTTATGTGACCTCACTGATGTCACGAACACGGACGATGCTTAGGCGGAGTTGCGTGATGAGGCCCCACCCCCGACGTGCAGGGATGCTGTGGCAAAAAGGTTTCCGTGTCCAGTCTCACACCTGGGGATAATTCTACGTGAAGGAATCTGCGGCTAGTAGTCTCTATCAGATGTATCGTTACACAAGTAGTAACTTGTGCATCTGAAAGAGACACCAGCAATACCAACCCCGGTGGTAGGTCTGCGAATAGATTACACCAGAAAGTCACGGAGAACAGAACGGCCAAAGAAGCCGACTCTCCGGACCTGACTGTCAAGGCAATAGTGCTTAGTGACAGTGTGCCGCGAGGCCCACGTAGCTGCCAGACAAATGTCCTGCAAGGGGCGCCGCGTCCCAAGGCAGTAGTGGCTGCAGTTGCCCTGGTAGAATGGGCACGCAGCCCCACAGGAGGCTCCTTCTTAGCCAACGAGTAACATGCTTTGATGCAAAGAACGACCCACCGAGAGATGGTTCGTTTGTGCATGGCCCGACCTTTTTTGGCGCCCACGTAGCCAACAAAGAGCTGGTCATCCACCCGGAACGCTGTGTGCGCTTCAGATAGAACGGGAGCGCACGTTTTGGGTCCAAACGGTGGAACCTCTCTTCCTCTTTTGAAGGATGCGGAGGCAGAAAGAAGGTGGGTAAAGTGATGGTCTGCCCGATGTGGAAGGGAGTGACAACCTTTGGCAAAAAAAGAAGGACGGGTCCTTAAAACCACCTTGTCCGGATGAACAGAAAGAAAAGGAGGTTCGGAAGAAAGAGCCTGGAGCTCACTCACTCGTCTGGCAGAGGTGATAGCTACCAGGAAAGCCGTCATGAGAGTGAGAAGACGCAAAGGACAGGTATGAAGGGGCTCGAAGGGAGCGCACATCAGATATGTCAATGCAAGATTTAAGTCCCATTGAGGCATTATGAACGGCACGGGAGGAAACGTGTGCGTAATGCCTTTTAGGAAACGGTTAACAACCGGGGACTGAAAAAGAGAAGGCTGATCTGGAAGCCGTAAAAAGGCGGAGATGGCCGAAAGATAACCTTTGATAGTGCCCAGAGCAGAGCCCTACCGGGCCAAAGAAAGAAGGAACAGGAGGACTGCGGAAAGAGGGGCAGAAAGGGGATCCACAGCCCTAGCTGTACACCATGCCACAAACTTGTTCCACCTGCAGGCGTATACCGTTTTAGTGGAGGGACACCTGGCTGCCAGGATGATATCACAGACTTCGGGAGGAAGATCAAAAGCGGTCAACTGTCGCCGCTCAATCTCCACGCATGGAGGTGGAGGCTGGACAGGTTCGGGTGGAGGACCGTCCCCTGCTGCTGCGATCTTCCCGAAGAGGCAGTCGGATCGGGGGGTCGATCGCCATGCCAAGTAGCTCGGGATACCAGTATCTTCGTGCCCAATCCAGAGCCACAAGGATGACTTGGGCCCAGTCGCGCCGAATCTTCTTCAGCACTCTGGGCAGAAGTGGTATAGGCGGAAAGGCATACAACAGACCGCAACTCCACTCGTGACAGAAAGCGTCACCAAGCGAGAGCCACCTTGGAAATTCCAACGCGCAGAACTGATGACATTGCGCGTTCTTTTTGGTGGCGAATAGATCTAACGAAGGCTTTCCCCACTGCTGAAAGAGACCTTGCACCACGTCCAAGTTCAGATGCCATTCGTGATCCATCAAGCACCGGCGGCTGAGTTCATCTACCCTGGCGTCCAGAGAACCTTCCAGGTGTTGAACCACCAACGTGATGCCTTGATGTTCCAGCCATGTTCAGAGGCACAGAGCCTCCTCACATAGGGTTCAGGACCCCACCCCGCCCTGTTTGTTGCAATACCACATTGAGGTGGTGTTGTCCATGAACACCTGCACCACACTTCCCCGGACAGAGGGAAGGAATGCCTTCAGTGCAAGTCGGATCGCCTGAAGCTCCAAAAGGTTGATATGGAGTCGGGAATCTGCCGGAGACCAGAGGCCTCTGATCTCCGCCTCTCCCATGTGGCCACCCCATCCCAGGAGGGACGCATCCATTACCAATGAGTGCTGCGGTTGGGGAAGGGAGAGGGATCTGCCATTGACCCAATCGCGATTCGTGAGCCACCACTGCAATTGTCGTGCAGTGCCCTCCGAGATCTGGACATGATCGGACAGGTTGCCCTGATGCTGCGCCCACTGGAACTTCAGGTCCCACTGCAGAGCCCGCATATGCCATCTGGCATGTGGCACCTGCAGGATGCAGGAGGCCATCAGGCCCAGGAGGGTCATCCTGACTGAAACCCGGGATAGAAGCTGAAAAATCAGAATCATAGCCTGAATATCCCGGACTCTCTGCTCGGGAGGATAAACCCGAAACAGCGTCGAATCCAGAACCGCTCCGATGTAGGGGAGCTTCTGAGAGGGACTCAGGTGCGACTACGGCACGTTGATGGAGAACCCCAGCAAATGCAGGAGGTTGGCCTTAGTCTGAAGGTGGTTGACGACTGCCTGGGGCGAGCCCGCCTTCAGCAACCACTCATCGAGGTAAGGGAAGACTGACACCCCTGACCTGCGCAGGTGAGCTGCGACCACCGCCATCACCTTCGTAAAAACACCCGAGGTGCGCTGTTAAGGCCGAAGGGAAGAACGGCAAACTGAAAATGCTTCTGGCCTACTGTGAATCGCAGGTAACGCCGGTGGGCCGGCAGGACGGGGATGTGAAAATATGCGTCCTGCAAGTCCAACGCTACCATCCAGTCTCCAGGGTCGAGGGCAGACAAGAACTGAGCTAGAGTCAGCATTTTGAACTTCTCCTTCCAGAGGAAGCGGTTGATGTTCCGGAGATCCAAGATGGGACGCAGACCCCTTTTGTCCTTCTTGGGGACCAGAAATTAGTGGGAATAACAACCACTCCCTACTTCCGGCCTAGGAACGCACTTGATGGGCCCCTTGGCCAAGAGGGCCGTAACTTTCTGCTGGAGAGTTGCCAAGTGTTCCCCCGACATGCGGTGGTACCGAGGTGGCATGGCTGGAGGGGTGGACTGAAAGGGAAGGGAGTAACCCTTGCAGATGATCTGCAACACTCACTTGTCTGATGTGATAGCGTGCCAGTGGGGGAGGTGATGGCGGATCCTGCCACCCACTGGTGTGGGGTGCTCCACAAAGCTCGGATTAGGAAGGTTTGGAGGTAGAAGCAGCGGGGGCGGAGGTGGACTGACCCCCACGCTGATTCCCAGACCCGCCCGTGAGGAAGACGCGTCCGTGGAAGCGCTGAGGCTGGTTCTGCACAGGTTTGCTGAAGGAACGTGCCTGGGCGCCTCTGCTGTGGCCACGAAAGGAACGAAAACCATGAGTGGCTGGGCTTTTCGTGGAAAGATCTGGCACTCGAACCTTAAAACGCTTGATCGCCAAACAGGTGAGTGCCATCAAAGGGCATGTCCATGCGTGAGCTTTGGACATCTGGCGAGAACCCGGTAGATCTCAACCAGGCGTGGCGACGAAGCGCTACAGTCGTAGAAATCGCTCTACCCAGTGAGTCTGCGATGTCCAAACCACACCGAATGGCGAACTTAGCCGCATCCTTACCCTCGGCAACAGCTTCGGACAGCACAGCTTGGGTCTCTTCAGGACACTGAGGCAACACCTGTGCAACTGTATCCCACACCGTGTGGGAATAGCGGCACAATAGGCATGCGGTGTTCACCGACCGCAGCCCCATGCTGGCGGAAGATAACAACAGCTTACCGAACTGCTCCAGCTTCTTAGAGTCCTTAACCGGCGGAGCCGTGGGAAAGGCACTCTGTGACGTCGAGGCTTGGATGACCAGGCTCTCAGGTGTAGAATGAGTGGTCAGAAAAGCGGGGTCACCAGGCGCCGGGCGGTGACGCCTGGCGACATTCTTATCCATAGGGTCCCCTGTGACTGGCCGCGACCAGGTGCCCAGCAAGACGTCAGTGAGGGCATCGTTAAATGGTAGCAGGGGCTCTGACAAAGTGGACGCCATCTGGAGCACTTCAGTGAGGAGATTAGTTTTGAGGGCCACCGTAGGGAGGGAGATCAAGGTTGAGGACCTCAGCTGCCCGACGGAGCACCATCGTGTATGAGGCGCCCTCCTCCATGGTAGGCGGTGGAGAGGCAAACCCCGGGTCAGAGGAGATGTCGAGGTTGCCGGCATCCTCCCAGTCGCCCTCCACCTCCGCCGCATGTGGTAAGACCGCGGCGGCAGAGCAGGAGCCGGAGAGGGAACAAACGGCGTTGGAAACGGTGCAGAGAATGGAGCCGTTCCCGGGGACGAGCCAGTGCCGTGTCCCAATGCGGATCTCAGGTAGGAACAAAGTGGTCCTGGAACCTGGACAAGGGCGGGACAAATGGCACGCAGTGCGGCGCCAGAGGTGGAGCCGAGGGTGGCGCTGGGGCTGGAGCCGGTAGTGATGGATCCTGAAGACGGTGTCGCGTGTTTGAACAAAGCCAAGGATCACTGGAGAGCCTTGAATTATTGCGGCAAACCAAGCAGAGACAGACGAGAGCAGTTCTCCTGGGAGTCACAGGCGTGAATATTTACCGCAGCAGATTGACTCTGCATCTCATATTGGATTTTCCACACTGGATTCACTACAGAAACGGATTGACGTTTTAACGTAATAATTCAAGGCTCCCCAATTATCCTTGGCTTTGTCCAAACATGCGACACCGTTTTCTGGATATAGGATTTTAACCCTGACTACATCAAATACCTTTGACTGCCAGTTCCCGCCCCTGCATAGGTGCCCGGCCGGGCCCTATGTGAGTATCCTTCACTACCCCTCACACCCACAGATATTCACCACACTAACTGTCAGTCATCCACAGGTGTCCCTACATTGATAGGTCCAGATGAGACCCCACATTGTTAGCTGGGTCGAAACGTCGTCGACAACTTGAAGCAAACCAATTCCCAGTCCCTAATAATATTCTAGGAGGCTGTTAACATTTATTGTGTATCCATTGAATGGTTGTTTCTGTAACAACATTGAAACATTGTTTTTATATCACAAAAGTCACAATCGATACTCATAGGTTTCACCTTTTTTTCACTTGGAACACTCAGCACTGAAAATCTACAACAAATGTGAATTGCCATACATAAAACAGTTTGTTTCTCTACACACTCTGTGTTACATGTCCTTCTTTCTCTGACATTTCTGTACCCCCATTTAACTGCGATTGTGTTGATATATATATTGTAATATTAATCATTAGGTGCCCACAGGAACCACTGTTTTTTCTGGAGATTCCGGGTGCATTGGGACCAGCTGAGGAATCTGTTCCATGGACCGAAATCTCGAAGAGGTGTGAATGGCATTGTGACGCCCTGGAGCCTTCTCTTTAGAGTCAAAGTGGCAGGATAGGGTCAAGCCCCACGTCACTTTCTTATGCTTGCACTTGAAGTTCGACTTACCAAAGGACTTCAAGTGTAAAGTTGAGCAGTCACGGAAATGGCCTCGGGACCGGGATCGAGTTTACACCCACAATTTGGATGGGAGTAGGACTTTCACAAATATTGCAACTTCTTCTTGTGTTCCACAAGGTACAGCTTTGCCTCCCAGTCCCTTATTGCCTTTAGATGCATGAGGGAGCACTTATCGCACAACATAGAGAAGTAGCCTGAGCTCAGACACCAAATACACACCCTATGCTGCTCCATGACTGACATCTCCATCCTGCAGCTACGGCATGGCTTGAAACCTATTGTTTTGGGTGGGGACATTGTTCCCTAGCATACTGCTGAAATCATTCTTTTAAAGTAGAGGAAAAATCTACAAATTGGGAGCGCAGCACTGGATCTACACTGGAAGGGGAAGAAAGAAAGAAACTGACATCAGCACACACAAGTGTTGCTTATATGCGACTCCCTATGTCACCAGTTGGGCAGTGAGAAGTCAGCAGAGCCACACAGCACCAACTAGTGGCAAGCTGGAGCACTGCTATGGAAAGGTTTTCTGGATCAGTCTGGCGTCTTGGGAGAATTCCAGGGTGAGTAATCTGGTGTTAAGAGTATTCATGAAAAAAATACCTTTTGCATTTATCCTTTAATTATTATCTAGAGGCTGATGAACAGGCAGAGCAGGGTGATCAATTAATAGAGCTACATTTATGCTGTTATGCAAATCGGTGTCAAGGTGAGTGGATAAAATACTGGTGTTGCTTGAATCTGTATACACTTTGTACAGATCAATGCCAGGATATCAAAAAATGAATAAACCATTCAGAGACGATACAACGTTTAGAATATTATAAAACACAGTGATGAACTTGCTAAATAAGACATTGGTAAAATGCTAAAGCATCAACTGCTTAATGAAAAGTAAGTCAGTTTTGACCTTGATACAAGCAACAACATTAATTTTTATTGCAACTCCACAATAAATGTTTTTAAAAACACTAAATACTTAATTACCTCAAGTGATGGTGTGCCAAAGCTGCTGAAGACTACCATCTTGCCATCTACAGTGAAAAGCTTAAATGTCTTGTGTTGTACTTCGAAACGAATAAACTGAAAACCCTAAAAAACCTGGATTGAAATCATACAAGCAACACAACTGCAGAAGAGGATCATCTTGCTTATCAAGGATGCTCGTTTACCTAGTTATTGTAGCTCTTGATGACTAATTGGATTTTGCATTTTACCATTTTCCATGACCTTGAATTGTAATTCTGAATAAGGATATTTGTCCAGAAACCTCTTCTTGACTCTTGGGTGCTCCAAAATGCAGATTCGTTCTGTCCCATCTCAAAGCCAGGGAAGCACAGTGCAAATGTGAGAGTGAAGCTTGGGACCACTGGCCTAGAAAATATATATGTTAACAACAGCCCCGGGGAAAGAGAGGGAGCACACTTAGCTCATTTTTTCACCCTTCAAATATTAGATACGAGGAAAGCATCTTAATTCACCCTTGCAAGGATACTCCATAGTCCTCTGCAGTGCCTAATTTGGTTTTGTATGAACAACTTCATAATACAATTGAGCAGCTCTAATGATTTGTATATGATTTTACTATGAATATGCAACACTTGCAGCTGTGGTCCAGCCTCTATTAAGTAATTATTAATGATGGATGTACCTACAGACCTTCCAATATCACTGGACCTATCATTCCTAACTGTGCCTACACAGCTACTTGTGTTTGAGCAGCCCTTTGTCACCTCTGAACTAAGCTTCTCTGTTTCCTGAGAGTACAACAGTTTACTGGCCTCCAAAAAAGCAGGGCCCACTTTGGTGGGTGAAGATTTGAACCATGCTGGCAGGGTATAACATAAAGGGCAAATGGGAAAAGCTCCACAAAGGCACTTGTAGGTCCACTCTCCACTACCCCTATTGTCAATCTGATTACACTGTCTGAACCAAAAAGTACATCTAGTTCCCCATGCCATCACAGATTTTTCTTCGCTGGGACAGAAGTCCACTCATAATATGTCGTCTGCTCTACAGAACACTGACTTAGATTGTGAAATTACTGCAATAGTGCCCTGAACATTTTCAATTCAGTTCCATAAGTTAAAGATCGCTCATATCTTGCGTCTGGGAAACGTGCTTTATGTTTCTAAGGTTCCACCAATATCCAGCCTATACCAAGGAAACAACTCTGGCAGAACATGGTTGAAACACTTTGATTGGGAATGGGTTTTGGGAAGGTTGAGTTGCTAATAGAGTAAACAGGTAGGCGTATTTCAAGCTGTGAACATTTCATACAAGCACCTAGAAGTAATATGTTAACAGAGAGTGCTGCACATGGAATACACTAGCTGAAGTTTCAAGCTCATCCATTATCACGACTGAAACCCCCACAATTTCCACTGCAAGAAGAAGAAGGTGTTTTTTCCAGGGACAGAACTGGTTGCATCCAAGCAATACATTGTGAAAATCCAAAGTGCTCAAAAGGGTTTAAAATCTTACTCTGCATTACTTCATTTATCTGAGCTGGGATACTGAATGCACTTCTGCAAACGTTGAAGTGGCAGCACCTCAAACCAAGGTCTAAGTTCTATTAACTGGGATGTCTCTTACAAATCTAGTATCAATAGTTCTAAGGTTGGATAGAGGCCTTACCCATGTTCTGATTCATAAAGCACACTTTCACTCTCTTCTGGCTCAGAAGCTTCATCTCCTGTAAATATAAGAGTATGCAAAGGTCTTTAGCATCCCATAACTAACAGTCCACAAAGTTTATGCTCACTTCAAGCATGAACATTGGCTAAGTAATACAAGTGGTCCTTTACTGAAATACGGTAACAGGGCAGGTTATGCTGTGCAAACTAAGATAACACAGTGCACGAGAAATAAAAAGCAACACTTGCCAAATGTGGCACAGTTGTATGACAGATCTAGTTACTTTGCAGGCTTTAAAAGTTTGGCACCTTACGTGAATTTTTTTTCTATACTATGTAATTGAGCGGTAATACATCTCAGAAGCCTGCATGTTGTGGCTTATCACTATAGCTGAGTACACACATAAATGGGTCAGCATAGACTTAAAGATTCCTGGAGCCTGTTAATTAGTCAATAAAAGGTGAAACATTTTATTCTGTTACATTCTGAAAAAAATGGACTACAAATATTCACAATGTTTTAAATTCTGGCATTCAATCATATTCAAAGGTGCTGATTTTAAGTTGTCAAAAGGGAATGTAACAAAATATGTTAGTAGGGCTCGCATTTTCTGGTCCTAAAAAAGGCAAAAAAGCTAAAGGTTACTTACCGCAGAACACCTTTATTCTTAGTCCTCTAGTCTCTTCAGGTTATTCAATGGGAAGGCCTTAAAGGTGGCTCAAGCAGAAGCAAGCTGCCTTCAAGTTTTAGGGACTAAGAAATAAGCTGCAAGAAGATTGGGAGGGTGCCGCTGTCCCCTCATAAGCTCTGTCCCTGTTACCAAATTAGCTTCTGCAGTCCAAGCCTCTTTCCCAGGGCTAGAGTGAAGTCTTCTACTGATGAATATAACATGACAGGAAGACCTCAGAAATGGATGCCGAAAGGCAATGAAATGATAAAAATACATAACAGTGACCGCTCAAATCTGGCACCCAGGAAGTACTTCCTCTCTCATCTAAAGGACTTAATCCAGGGCTGTCCTCTTCAATGAGAGATTGATTGGGCTGCATTTGCATTAAGCCACCTATGGAGCAGTTTAAATTCTCATAAGTTACAGAGATACTCTGTTGGAAAATGGCACTCTCTGAAGGGTCACCCTAAACATTTTGCCTTTCTCTTTCTCTTCCTCTTTTTCTGACCTCACTTTTGTTGGCTTTAGGACTTTGGGCACTTTACCACTGCTAACCAGTGCTAAAGTGAATGTGCTCTCTGCTTAAAACATGGTAACATTAGCTTATCCACAATTGACATATTTCATTTTCTTATTTATTTATAAATCCCTAGTAAAGTGCTTCACATGTGCCCAGGGCCTGTAAATTAAATGCTACTAGTGGGCCTGTTGCACTGATTGTGCCACTCACTTAAGTAGCCCTTTAAACATGACTCGGGTCTGCCATTGCAAAAACTGCCAAAACTGCCACCTCGACCTGCTAAGTTAACCTACTTACCAGTCCCGAACCTCCCTTTCTATTACATATATGGCACCCTTAAGGTAGCCCATGGACAAGGTGCAGTGTATTTAAAAAGTAAGACATATACTTGTAAGTTTTACGTGTCCTGGTAGTTAAATACTCTTAAATTTACTTTTTACAACTGCAAGGCTTATCTCTCCCATAGGATAACATTGGGGTTACCCTATTTTATTTTATAAGTGTAATTTCCAATTGGAAAGAGATGTGAGCCCCAAATTTGGTGTGTCTGGAATCACAATTTAAAACGCAACTTCTGGTGAAGTTGGATTTTAAATTGCAATTCTGAAAATGCACTTTTAAAAAGGTGGCTTTTTTCACTGTAACCATTAGGTGCCTTCTGCCTATCTCTGAATACAAGTCTGGGGTGGGTGACAGCTGGATTTGTGCATTCCCTCTAGACGAACAAGTTACTTGCCTTCGGTAACGATGTATCTTTAAGAAACATTAGTTAGTTAGATTTCTCACCTTAGAATATCCCCAGGCGTCAGGCTGTATCCGGAAAGATTTTTGTAGCAATACCCCTTGCGCGTCGGTAGGCGTGGTCTGTGGCTCCGCGTCCGTCATTAGCGTGGTGCGCCGGAATGACGTCGGAGTACTTAGATGCCGCCCTCGCGCGCTGACGTCATTTCTTGTACATAGCTTTCCGCGCCAGGAACGCAGAGCCATGCAAGAGACCGACACGGGGCTGCGCTTTCCGCCCGTGCCTACCGGACTGCGGGCCGCGCTCGGGCTGGTGGCCCCGCCCCATGGCGGCTTGCTGTGCGTGGGAACAGGGCCCACGGGGCGAGTCCGTCAGGGGTGGGGCGCGGGTCTGGCACGGTGGCGGTCGCGGTGGAGGTGGGAGCGCGCCCGGCCTGTGCTCGGCTCCCCGGTGGGGCATGCGGCGCCCGGTAGGCCTTCATGTGGACTGCGGAGGCCCTGCGCACATGGTGGGTGCATTTCGTCCTGCAGCGCTGGGACACCTTGCATGGGGCAGCTTGGTATGCAGTGATGCGACGTGGTGTTGCTGCCGGCCAATGCTAGGCCTTCACACCTAGGCCCACAAGCTGCCAACAGGAACAGTGGAGCACTTATCCTACGGAGTGGGCATATTGCTGTTGCACGGGCCCCATTGATCGCAACCTCTGCCATCGCGCCGGAGCCTGCCTGTTACCCAGTGGGGACGGTCTTGTTCCGGTCAGGTCTACTGTACAACACATAATAGGCCTACGCGGGGACTGGGTGCACGACCTGCGTTGCTTGGACCCGACACTGGTGCCAAAAAAGTCTAGGGCCCTGAACAGGATGGCCTTAACCCTAGATGTCGGTTCGCAGAACGGGGGGGATGGGTGGGTCGGTGAGGAATCTAACTAACTAATGTTTCTTACAGATACATTGTTACCGAAGGTAAGTAACTTGTTCATCTGAAAGAAACACGTTAGTTAGATTCCTCACCTTAGAATAGATACCCCATCAATACCAACCCCAGTGGTGGGTCTGCGAACCAAGATCACACCAGAAAGTCCTGGAGAACAGAACGGCCAAAGAAGCCATCTCTCCGGACTTGGCTGTCCAGGCAATAGGGCTTGGCAAACGTGTGCAGTGAGGCCCACGTCGCTGCCTGACAGATGTCCTGCAAGGGAACTCCCCGTCCCAGGGCAGTAGTCGCCGCTGTGGCCCGGGTGGAATGGGCTCTCAGGCCAACAGGAGGGTCCTTTTTCGCCAAGGAGTAACAAACCTTTATACACAATACGACCCACCGTGAGATGGTCCGCTTGTGTACAGCCCTCCCCTTCTTAGCACCTACGTATCCAACAAAAAGTTGGTCGTCCACCCGGAACTGTCTGGTGCGGCACAAATAAAAGGACAGCGCACGCTTGGGGTCCAGACGGTGGAGCCTCTCTTCCTCTTTCGAAGGATGCGGAGGCGGAAAGAAGGTGGGCAATGTGAGATTGCTCGATGTGAAAGGGGGTCACTACTTTTGGAAGAAAAGAAGGACGATTCCGGAGGACAACCTTGTCCCGATGAACAGAAAGAAAAGGAGGCTTAGATGACAGAGCCTGGAGCTCACTCACCCGTCTAGCCGAGGTGATAGCTACCAGGAACGCAGTCTTAAGAGTCAGAAGACGAGAGGGGGCGTGGCCGAGCCGGCGGCTAAGATGGCCGCCAGCTAGTGAAGCTCCTGCGATCTGCCGGGCCCAGCGGCAATTTCCCCGATGTTCTGCCAGCGTCCCGGGGCTGCGGGCGGTGGAGCGGACAGCGGAAGCGGCGCTGCATTCGGCGCGCGGTCCGCCAGCATTTAACTCCCCCCCCCCCCCGTTTTGACGCAACACCGTGTGGCAGCGGAGCCGGGGTGGATTTCGGCGCCTGGGCGGCCCCGTGGAGTGCGGCTTAGCGGACCAACAGCGGAGCCCCCGGAGACATCTTGGAGCACACCGGGTGAGTCGGGCCGCGGGGGCTGCGCTTTCTGCCCCGTGCCTACCGGGACTGCGGGCCGCGCCCGGGCTGGTGGCCCCGCCCCATGGCGGCTTGCTGTGCGTGGGGACAGGGCCCACGGGGCGAGTCCGTCGGGGGTGGGGCGCGGGTCTGGCACGATGGCGGTTGCGGTGGAGGTGGGAGCGCGCCCGGCCTGTGCTCGGCTCCCCGGTGGGGCATGCGGCGCCCGGTAGGCCTTCATGTGGACTGCGGAGGCCCTGCGCACATGGTGGGTGCATTTCGTCCTGCAGCGCTGGGACACCTTGCATGGGGCAGCTTGGTATGCAGTGATGCGACGTGGTGTTGCTGCCGGCCAATGCTAGGCCTTCACACCTAGGCCCACAAGCTGCCAACAGGAACAGTGGAGCACTTACCCTACAGAGTGGGCATATTGCTGTTGCACGGGCCCCATTGATCCCGCCCTCTGCCGCTGGCATCATGCCGGAGCCTGCCTGTTACCCAGTGGGGACGGTCTTGTTCCGGTCAGGTCTACTGTACAACACATAATAGGCCTACGTTGCTTGGACCCCCGCGGGATGGGACGGAAAGACCCCCGACAGAGAACCCTCTCCTTTGAAAAGGCGGCTGGCGGTGCAGCCTCTCACACTGCTGACATGGCAGACACTGCTCCGGTGGGAGACCCCCCCCGGGTCCTCTGTTGCCGCTCTACTCCTTGAAATGAAAGCTGGATTTAAGGCGCTGGACTCTTGTTTAGACCCCCCCAGATCAGACCATAGCAAATTTGGGTGCCAAAGTACAGGCACAGGAGCGGCGCATGGATGTGGCGGAGGCCCGGGTCTCGGATCTGGAGGACGGGACTGCCCAGTCACTGAAGCGGCTAGAACGGGCAGAGCGCCTGCTCAAGGAGCTAGCCATTAAAAACGAGGATTTGGAAGCGCGCGGACGTCGCAACAACATTCGCATTATGGGGGTCCCGGAGACGACATCTACTGGCCGCATGGACTTGTTTGTGGAAAAGCTTCTCACGGACCTGTTCGGCAGCGAGGCCTTCACCACTGGTTTTGTGGTAGAAAGAGCCCACAGACCGCTTGGCCCCAGACCAAATCCGGGTCTTCCTCCTCGACTGATTGTAGCACGGCTCTTAAACTTCAGAGACCGGGACACCGCGCTTCGCTTGGCCCGAGAACGCGGAACAGTGGAGTGGCAAGGATCAAAACTGTCGTTCTACCCAGATTTCACGCCTATGGTTCAGGAGGCGCGGCACAAGTTTCAGGGAGTCAAGGCTACGTTGCACAATCTGGGGCTCAGATATGGCATGCTGTATCCCGCTAGGCTCAGGGTGGATGTGGGTGGCAGATCACGCATATTTGACTCGCCAACCGAGGCTCAAGAGTTCTGCCGATCGTACAAGCCTCGAGCCACACAAAACTCGGTGGGGAGTGTGGCATCCTCCCCGCCCCGCAGCGGCTCGGATGCAAGTGCGGACCTATTTTCAAATTCTGGTGCGGGTTGATGCTGCATTCATTCTGTCGGATTCTACACCATGTTGGTTCATATTGGGGAAATTGTAATGTTATCACAAAACCCAATTCTTTATTGGTTTTGTTAAGCAAGATGTTCGGCTAGATTCCAGGTTGTCACCCCCCCTAGGTGTAGCCGCAGAGTTTGTGCATTCCACTTTGATGACTGGGCGGATTAGCTTACAGGGGGAGGGCCACCTTGGGGTTTGCAGGTGGCTGGGTGGGGGGAGGTGGGCTGGGGTAATGTATACATTTTGCGCATATTCAAGTTTTGGGTTGGCATTGTTTTGGAAGTTACAATTGCAACGCAGTCCTGACAGGACACTTCACACGCTGGGTTTAGATGTCATGGCTAGGTAATACTCTGGGTCCTTCTGCCATCACCCTAATGTCTTGGAATGTGAGGGGCCTCAATAACACACGCAAGAGACGGCAGGTGATACACTACCTTCTCCGGCACACGGTCGAAATAGCATTTCTGCAGGAGACACACCTCCCTCCCACAGATTCGGCTCGCTTTGGCTCCAGCTGGGGCGCACATAGATACTTTGCTAACTATAGCAACTACGCCAGAGGCACAGCAATATTGATACATAGGAGGGTTTCCTTCACTCTCATTGACGTGGCCCGTGATCCTATGGGGAGGTATTTGATGGTCTCGGGGATGCTACACGGTTATAGGGTCACTCTGATTAATGTATATGACCCCAATGTAGACGCCCCAGAGTTTCTTCATGGTTTAAATAACCGGATTGCTAAGCATGACCCTCAGGCACTACTATTGGGGGGGGGGGGATCTCAATCTTACACTGTGCCCCACGCTGGACAGCACCTCTAGAGCCCCGGATCCTAAGCCGCGGGAGAGGCGGGCCCTGAGAGATCTCTGCACCCAATACGCCCTATTAGACATTTGGCGACATCATAACCCCACCCTCACCAAGTACACCCACTACTCTAGTCCGCACGGTACCTGGACCAGGTTAGACTATTGGTTGATCTCGCCCGGACTCGTGGATTGGTTCGTTTCCCTCACCACGTTCCCCAGCACATACTCTGACCACTCTCCTATAGCTTTGCGGCTGCTGGTTCCGCGTACGGAGGGGTATGAGAGGCAGTGGCCGTTCCTGAGCAGAGCCCTGCAGGACGAAGTGTTCAAGGCGGAGATTCAGGCTGCGATAGAGGATTATTTTGATAATAACACAGGTTCGGTCGATTCCGTGGCGGTCCTGTGGGAGGGCTTCAAGGCCACTTTACGGGGGGTTTGCATATCCAAGCGGGCGGGGGTGCTCAGAGACCTCCGACAAACTCTTTCCCGTATTGAGCGCGACATTTCCCATTTAGACTCCCAACTTGCACTTGAGCCCACCCCAGAGCTTCAGGCGGCGAGACTGGCCCTTTTGGTTGAATACAAAGACACTGCCTATAGGGAAATATTATACCTGGGTAAATATCACACAGCACGCAGGTACGGCAAAGGTGATCGCCCGGGCAGGGTTCTGGCACAAATGCTGCGACCGCCGTACAACAAAACTTTTATTACGGTACAGCATTCAGCGTCGGGTTCCGCCCTCAACTCGACGGCCGCGATTCGGGATGAATTTCTGGACTACTACACCAAGCTGTACTCCTCCAGGGCTGAGCCGGACAGCACGGCCCAGACGGCATATCTCAACGAGGTCGGACTGGTATATTTGGAGAAAGACATGCTAGAATTCATAACTAATCCCATAACTCTAAGCGAAGTCGAGCATGCTATAGATACCCGGCGGTGCTCTTCCGCCCCGGGACTTGATGGTTTCACGGGGGACTTTTACAAAGAATTTAAGGACGTACTGGCACCTCAGCTGATTGAGGTTTACGCCGAGGCCTTAGAGAAGCAATGCCTCCCCCCCACATTGCGTGAGGCCGTTATCATATTGCTCCCTAAGCCGGGCAAAGATCACACACAATGCGGCTCCTACCGGCCGCTGTCTTTATTAAATCTAGATGATAAAATCTTGGCCACGGTTCTAGCCAATAGGCTGTCACAACTGATGGAGTACATTATTTCACCGATGCAGTCTGGCTTTGTCCCCCATCGTTCGACATCATTAAATCTCCGCACGCTCTTTGCGGTCATACATAGAATACAGCCCGACATTCCAGCAGCTGCAGTCTTATTGGACGCGGAAAAAGCGTTTGACTCTTTGGAATGGCCATTCCTCGTGGAGGTGATGAGCCGTATGGGGATGCCTTTTGGTTTCATTGCCACGGTTTCCTTGCTATATAGCCAACCATCGGCTAGACTCCGCTTAAATGGCACCCTGTCCAGCCCGTTTTGACTATACAGGGGGACCAGACATGGGTGTCCCTTATCCCCACTCCTATTCATTTTGGCTATGGACCCGCTGGTCAGACATCTCCAGGAACGTCATCTACAGAGAGGGATTCAGTTTAACACTGGCCTGCTCCTCGCCTCCCTCTATGGGGATGATACTATTCTATATGTACGGGAACCACACATCAACCTGCCGCCCCTTATTCGCGAAATCATCCGCTTCGGTGGCTTTTCGGGTTTGGGTATCAACTGGCACAAATCGACCATATTCCCGCTTACGGCGGGCACGGCCAGGTGGGACTGCGAGTTTCCTCTTGAATGGTGTATCGATTCGGTGAAATACCTTGGCGTGCATATCCATTTGGATTCCGCTCAAATCATTCGACTGAATTACGGGCTGGCCATTACTAACCTGGAGGAGCAGGTAAACAGGTGGCTGCGCTTGCCCCTTTCCCTTGCGGGCCGGGTGGCCATTTTGAAAATGGTGGTCCTACCAAAATTTGTATATTTTTTTTAACAACATTCCAATCCCCCTTGCGGACCATTTTTTCCGTAGGTTACGCACACTCACGACACGTTTGGTATGGGGTGGCAGGAGACCACACATACATTGGTCCACGCTGACTCTGCCATACGATAGAGGCGGGTTCAATGTTCCGGACTTTCAGCTATACTACTCGGTGGCACAGTGCCGATATGCGTCGGCATGGTTTCACCCAGACGCCCGTATTTATGCCCGGAGGCGGATCTGGTGCTGCCGACCGGCTGTGCGAGGTCCTCCCGTGTGGTTTCCCGTGGAACAGGCACGACATACAGACGGTGTCCACAACCTCTTGGGCGTGGCATAGATTGAAGAAACGCACGGGTACAACACACTTGTATTCTTCTGCGTTGCCATTGCCCAATGCTAGATGGCTCCTCATTACCAGGGAGAGGCTGGTGCAACGCACTCTGGCCATGCTGGATATCGCAAAGGTAGGAGATTTTTTTCCAGGGGGTCACATATTTTCGTTAGCCGAAGACGTCAGGTTCACTGATTGCGATTTTATGACACAGTTCCTACTGAGCCCGAATCCTTTCCCCCGCTTGATTTGGTGTTGGGATCTCCTGACGGTGCGCGCCTCATTTCCAAAATGTATAAGGCCAGCGCTAAGGTATTGCAAGTTGACGATTCCAGAGTGAGGGAGGCTTGGGAAGCGGGCGCTGGTCACACTATAACAGACGAGCAATGGCAAAAATGCTGTGAGGTCACTAAGGACGTTTCACTCAATAGTCGCCATTGCTGCATTTCAAGTTTCTTCGGCGGGCATACTTTACACCAGCCATGGCACATAGGATAGACACCAGCAGGCCGCATAGTTGTGTGAGGTGCGCGACTCCACACGCAGATTTTTTTAATTTGGCGTGGTCCTGTTCCCATCTGCAGCCCTATTGGGCGGCGATACATGATACCTTGGGGAAGATAATAGATCTTTCACTGGCTCCACTCCCCGAAATAGCACTGTTGGGATATACAGTCCAGATCCCCCCGAAGGTCAGGAAATTTGCTGCATTGGGACTCCTCCTAGCAAAAAGGGAAGTCGCCATCCACTGGGGCAGGAAAACAGTTCCTAAATTACAAGATTGGCTGAAGAGTTTAGTATACTGCAATACAAATTCGGAGGTATATTCCAGTTTGATGCCACTGACGTCACGGCCCAAAGACATATGGGGTCCCTTGAGAGCCTATCTGGAGAAGATTAAGCAGGGCCCCAACACTCAGCCAGATAATGGAATAGTACCTGAGGGAGTGGGTTGAGGAACACTTTCAGAGCCTCTTGGGCTTCACCTTCGATTATAGACACTTACAAATAGGGGGAGCAAGGCGAAGGATTGGGGCGGCTTGGGGGGGCACTGCCGGCATGATAGTTCAGTGGCGGGGTGTGGGGAGAGTGGGCGGGAGTGGGCAGACCGGGGGGTTGGCTGGTGTGCTAGATGCGACCAATGTTCTGACTGTTTAGATCACTATTCCTTTCATTACATTATCACTGACAGGAAAAACTTGAATGCTTATTCGTACTTTATTGCAATGCACTGCAACTTTTGGGAGATGGCTGTTGTGCTAGATGTGAGCAATGTTCTGGCTGTTTAGATCACAATTTTTCTCATTGTATTACCACTGTCAGGAACTACTTGAATGCTTATTCGCACTTCATTGCAATGCTATGTAACTCTCATGCGCTATTTGAAAAATAAAGTGTTTACAAAAAAAAAAAAGAGTTGGGGACAATTGTGAAAAAGCTCAAAGGGAGCGCACATAAGAAAGGTCAAGACAAGATTCAAATCCCACTGAGGCATTACGAAGGGGACAGGAGGGAACATGTGAGTAATGCCTTTAAGAAAACGCGAAACAGGGGATTTGAAAAGAGAAGGCTGATCAGGAAGCCGTAAGAAAGCAGAGATCGCAGAAAGATAACCTTTCAAGGTGCCCAGAGCAGAGCCCTGCTGGGCCAAAAAAAGAAGAAAGAGGGGCGGAAAGGGGATCCACAGCCTTTGCCGTGCACCATGCCACAAATTTGTTCCACCTGCAGCCGTATACCGATTTTGTGGAGGGACGCCTGGCTGCCAGAATGACGTCACAGACTTCAGGAGGCAAGTCAAATGACATCAACTGTCGCCGCTCAATCTCCACGCATGGAGGTGGAGACTGGACAGGTTCGGGTGGAGGACCGTCCCCTGCTGCTGCGACAGAAGGTCCTCCTGAAGAGGCAGTCGTACCGGAGGGTCGATTGACATACTGAGTAGCTCGGGATACCAGAACCTTCGTGCCCAATCCGGAGCCACTAAGATGACTTGGGCCCGGTTGCGCCTGATCTTCTTCAGCACTCTGGGCAGAAGTGGTATAGGTGGAAAGGTGTACAACAGACCGCAACTCCACTTGCGACGAAAAGGGTCTCCGAGCGAGTGCCGCCTTGGAAATTCCAACGCGCAGAACTGCTGACATTGCGCGTTCTCTTCGGTGGCGAATAGATCTAACCAAGGCTCTCCCCACTGCAGAAAGAGACCTTGCGCCACGTCCGAGTGCAGACGCCATTCGTGATCCATCATGCACTGATGCCCTGGTGTTCCAGCCATGTCCAGAGGCGCAGAGCCTCGTGACAAAGGGTCCACGATCCCACCCCGCCTTGTTTGTTGCAATAGCACATGGCGGTGGTGTTGTCCGTGAACACCTGCACGACACTTCCCCGGACAGAGGGAAGGAAGGCTTTCAGTGCAAGCCGGATCGCTCTCAGCTCCAACAAGTTGATATGGAGTTGAGACCCCGCCGGAGACCAGAGGCCTCTGATCTCCGCCTCTCCCATATGGCCCCCCCATCCCAGGAGGGACGCATCCGTCACTACTACGTGCTCCGGTTGGGGCAGGGAGAGGCATCTGCCCCTGACCCAATCGCGGTCCGTGAGCCACCACTGCAACTGTTTCGCAGTGCCCTCCGAGATCAAGACATGGTCGGACAGGTTGCCTCGATGCTGGGCCCACTGAAACTTCAGGTCCCACTGCAGAGCCTGCATTCGCCACCTGGCGTAATGCACCAACAGGATGCAGGAGGCCATCAGCCCCAGAAGCCGCAGCACCAACCTGACCGAAACCCGGCCGTAGTCTGGAGGTGGGAGACGACTGCCTGGGGCGAGCCCGCCTTCAACAGCCAGTCGTCGAGATAGGGGAAGACTGGAACCCCCGATCTGCTCAGATGAGCTGCGACCACCGCCATCACTTTCGTGAACACCCGAGGGGCACTGGTGAGGCCGAAGGGGAGCACGGTGAACTGAAAGTGCTCCTGACCCACCGTGAACCGCAGGCAACGCCGGTGGGCCGGCAGGACGGGGATGTGAAAATAGGCGTCCTGCAAGTCCAACGCTACCATCCAGTCTCCAGGGTCGAGGGCAGCCAGAACCTGAGCTAAAGTGAGCATCTTGAACCGTTCCTTCCGGAGGAAGGCGTTGACGCTCCTGAGGTCCAAGATAGGGCGTAGGCCCCCTTTGCCCTTCTTGGGTACCAGAAAGTAGTGGGAATAGCAACCACGACCTACTTCTGGACAAGGAACGCGCTCGACGGCCTCTTTGGCCAAGAGGGCCGTAACTTCCTCCCGCAGAAGATTCAAGTGATCCCCCGACATACGGTGGCACTGCGGTGGCATGGCTGGAGGGGTCGTCTCGAAGGGGAGGGAGTAGCCCCTTCGGACGATTTGCAGCACTCACCTGTCCGATGTGATGGATCACCAGTGGAGCAGGTGATGGCGAACTCTGCCGCCCACTGGCGTGGAATGGGCCTGAAAGCTCGGACTAGGAGGGCTTTGAGGCAGATGCTGCCGGGGTGGATGTGCACTGACCGGCACATTGTCCTCCAGTACCGCCTCGGCGGAAACCACGTCCGCGACCGCGTGCAGGTTGGTTCTGCGGCCGGTGACTAGGCGGACGTGAAGAGGCGCCCCTTCCTTGGCCACGAAAGGCGGAAGTTTGCGGCCGCGGGGCCGAGAGACCCAAGGACTTGGCCGGAGCCCGGGAGTCCTTGAAACGAGCCAGCGCACTATCCGCCTTCTCACCAAAAAGGCGAGTGTCATCAAAGGGCATATCCATGATGGTACTGTGGACATCCCCCGAGAAAGACGTGGACCGCAGCCAGGCGTGGCGCCGGAGCGCCACCATGGTGGAAATCGCCCTACCCAGCGAGTCCGTGGTGTCTAGTTCACACCGTATGGCATGTCGTGCTGCATCTCGTCCATCAGCAAGCGCCTGGGTGAGTCGTGTCTGGGCCTCCTTCGGGCACAGGGGCAGCACGTCCTCCACCGCATCCCACAGAGAGTGGGAGAAACGGTCCAAGAGGCAAGCGGTGTTCAAAGACCGCAGGCCCAAACTCAGGGAAGAGAACAGCTTCTTTCCAAACTGTTCCAGCCTCTTGGATTCCCGATCCGGAGGAGCGGACGGGAAGGAGGATTGGGAAGTCGAGGCCTGGATAACCAGACTCTCGGGGTGGGGTGTTGGGACAGGAAACTGGGGTCGCCCGGAGCAGGGCGGTGGCGCCGGGCCACGTTCCGATCCACAGGAGGAACTGTGGAGGGCTTGGATCAAGTGCCCTGCAGAACGTCTACGAGGGCCTCATTGAACTGCAGCAGAGGCTCTGTGGAGCTTGCTGACGGTTGAAGCACCTCTGTGAGGATGTTAGTCCTCACGGCCACAGCAGGCAACTCGAGCCCCAGGGCTTCGGCCGCCTTGCGCAGCACCACTGAGAAAGCTGCACCTTCCTCCGAGGTCACAGTCGGAGGAGAGATGAAACCAGCGTCCGGGGAGGTGTCCAGACCACTGGCATCCCCCAGTTTGTCTGCCCAGTCCTGTGAAAGTTGGGCCTGTCTGGTCATAGGGTCCTCAGACCCCTCCCAGTCGCCCCCGTCATCCGATTCCTGATAAACAGGAGGAATGATCGGAGCCGGGCGGTAGATGAAATGCTCATCCATCGGCGTCGGGTGCGGCGTCGAGCGGCGCCGTGCCAGCTCCGGGCCCGGACCGGGGCTAAACCGGGGAACGGCGTCGTCCGGGGACGGCGCCGGTGGCAGAACCGGTGTCGGCGCCGGCAGAGATCCCGGCCGGGATCCCTCGGGGAGCTGCGGCATCGGGACCGGAAGCCGCCGGTACGCGAGGTCGCCCAGTCGAGCCTGCGGGGCCCGAAGGCGCGCCGGCAGGCGTCGACGGCAGAGCCAGGCTCCTCATGGCCGAGAGGAAAGCACTGACCTCCGCCAGAGTCGCGTCAGTCCCAGGGACCGGCGGGTATGGAGACGGACACGGCTCCTGCGGCTCCGACGGACCACCCTAACCCTCGGCAAAGTCGCGCGACCGGCAAGGGGAGTCCGAAGAGCGTGTCGCCTCTTGGACTTCTTTGATCGCTTCAACTTACCCGAAGACTTCAAGCCCGACGAGCGATGGCGGTGGCTGCGGCTCCGCGACCGGTCCTTGGACCTCCTCCTGGACCGGGACCGTGAACGGCGTGGAGCCGAGTGCCGAAGCTCAAGAAGCTTACGGGACCGCTCCCACCTAGCTTTCGAGGTCAAGGCCTGCAAATCGAGGCACGACTCCGCGTCGTGGTCGGCCCCCAGGCAGTAAAGGCACCGGCGATGGTGGTCTGTCACCGACATCAGTCGATGACAGGAGTCACAGGCTTTAAACCCAGGCATCCTACCGGCACCAGAGTCGAGTCGACAGAAGACCAAAAAGAGTCAAAAAGTTTAGTCAAAAAGTGATTAAGGGGTAAGCTCTTCCCGGATCGGCGCTGTCTGACGTCAGCGCGCGAGGGCGGCGTCTAAGTACTCCGACGACGTCATTCCGGTGCATGACGCCAACGACGGACGCGGAGCCGCAGACGACGCCTACCGACGCGCAAGGGGTATTGCTACAAAAATCTTTCCGGATCCAGCCTGACGCCTGGGGATATTCTAAGGTGAGGAATCTAACTAACGTGTTTCTTTCAAATAGCCACACACAAAAGGAGCTTAGCTGTGACTGATGGGCCATCCTGGGCAGGATCGGAGGGAGGAGCATACACACCTGAGTGGCTGTGTCCTGTTCCCACATAAATGGTTGCATATCACCCTGTAGTGAGCCTGGAGCCAGGGCAGTAAAGAAAGGGACTTGTGCACTTCAAAGGCATCTCTTTGAAGTCTCTCCCACTTCCAAGGCCCAACTGGGTAAAAGTACTGGACCTCTGACACCACCAACTCAATACCATTCTAATTCTCTGGATACTCTGCCAGGAAGAAGAGTTGTTGTGATACTACAATGATTGCCACTCTTCTGAACTCCTGCTTTGTTGTGCCGACCTGTGTCTGCTGACCTCTTGACTGGGAGTGAAAAGGACGGGACCTGCATCTCTACAACCCAGAACTCCGAGTTACTCCAAGGGCCAGCTGACTGGCCTCCTAGTTTCTGAAGCCACAGGGACACAAAATATTGCCAAACAACCTACCCCTCCACCTGGACTCTACCATCTGTGAGTCTGCACTACCAAGTGATACCACCCCAGTCTTAGGCCTTTGGAAGTGCGCCCAATGAGATCTGCCCTCTGTGCTCCTCATTGGGGCCAACACGAAGCAACGAGTTGTCCCGTAAAGCCTCGCCGCACAGCTGCCAGCCTCACCGGAATAAACTGCGGGTGGCGCGAAGCCCCACAAAGCCTTATTGTGTAGCTGCCAGTCCATTGAAACCTACGCACAGAGACACCAAACCTTGCAAAGCCTTAGCGCACAGGTCCCCGGGATCGTAGCCAACCAATGCCAAGCCCCGCAAAGCTTCACCGCACAGCTCACAGGACCGACACAAAGCACCACCAAGCCCCGCAAAGTATTTCCGCACAGCTTCATGGAGCCATTGTCGGATGAAGAGAAGCCTCGCAAAGCAACACTGCGCAGACCGCGCAGGATGATTTAAGGTGCTGTGTTCAGCAGATCCAAGTGGGTACCTGTGCTCCATCATGGTCAGCCTGAACCTCTGACGTTATCCCAGTCCGATGCAACCAGATAGCCACAGTTGCCGCTTTGCGCTTTTATGCTTATTGAATTTTTGTCGTTTTGGTCTTGTTTATAAAATAACACACTATTGTTCTAAACTGGTGTGGAGTCTTTTTGTGGTGTTTTCAGTGTGTTACTGTTTGAAGTGTTGCACAAATACTTTACATATTGCCTCTTAAGTTAAGCCTGACTGCTCTGTTCCAAGCTACCAGAGGGTGAGCACAGGTTCATTTAGGTTGTGTTCGTGACTTACCCTGACTAGGATTGTGGTTCCTGCTTGGACAGGATGCATACCTCTCAACCAAAAACCCAATTTCTAACAAACTGTTAACACAAACTATCTCAAATACCTTTTGTGTCTTCTATATCACATTTATCTTTTCTTGGTATTTCTGTTCCAGCCCTGGAGCTTCTGTATAAATTACATACCTTTAAGTGTTTCCATAACACTATCTTTTTTTACTAGCTTCCAAGGAGCACTTATATGTTTTTGACCTACATTGGCTTTTGTCCTGATGTTGACCTCATAAAGCAATTCATGAGTTTGAAACATGTCAGCACTACAACATATCAAATGATTATATCCAGCACTGCCATTTAGGCCCCAGTCGTGTGTTTATTGTACATGCTTACAAGTATTAAAAATGTAACTGTACTTTATGTTCCCACAGAGAAACATGGGGCATGTTTCTTTCTATTTCTTTGGTTTTTGTTCTGTTCATCTATAGAGATTGTGCATGTTTCTCACACCTCTCTCATCGTTAGAGAAAAGGTTGTCAACACCAAATAATCTGGAAAAAAACTATGGGGCGGTTGCATGGACAGTGACTGAAGCTCATTCATGCGAAGAGCCAAAGTAATCGCAATGAGGAAGATAGTCTTCAAAGTCAAGAGATGCAGAGAGCAGTAATGCATGAGCTTGAAGAGGGTGCACATGGAAAACGAAATTCAAATCCCACTATGGCATTACAAATGGTTTGGAAGAAAACATGTCAACATATGTCCAACCTTTTATAAACCTCATCACAACAGGTGATTTAAACAAGGATGGTTGGTCTGGCATACACCGAAGGGCCAAAAGGGCTGACAATTAACATTTTATAGAGCCCACTGCAAGGCGTTGGTAGGCCAAAAAGGACAAGTTACTTACCTTCGGTAATGCCTTATCTGGTAGAGACAAGATCTAGCCGCAGATTACTTATCTTAGAATTCTCCCCAGGCGCCATGCTGGATCCGGAAATTATTCCAGCAGTACCTCTGCATGTCGGTAGAGGGTGTCGAGCGACTCCGCAGTGACGTCGTCTCTCATAAGTGGGGTCAAAGGAGTTCATATAAGCCCTCCCCTGACACGCTGACGTCAGTTCGAAAGAGTACAGATCGGAAGAACCGTAGTAGTATGCATGAGGAGAACTTGGAGACAACAGGCCCTCAGTTCGCAGAGTGGGGAGGATGGGTGGGTCAATATGGAATCTGCGGCTACATCTTGTGTCTACCAGAGAAGGTGTTACCAAAGATAAGTAACTTGTTCATCTGATAGAGACATCTAGCCGTAGATTCCTTATCTTACAATTAGATACCCAAGCAATACCATCCCAGGAGTATGGGCTGCAAATTGACCTTACCAAAGATCCGAACAGGAGAAGACGGTCTGAAAAAACAGAAAGGGACCAGACTATCCAAATAATGATAAGGAAGCAAGATGCTCACCGAAAGGACTGATCCCAAGAAGGACGATGGGAAGACCGTAGCAGTAGAAAGCCATAAGACCACAAGACACAGCATAGAACCAGTAAAAGAGGCAGCCCCAAGGGGAATGCAACTTAAGATCGTGGAATGCAAGGGGACCAAGGACAAAAGTCCATAGAGCCCAGGCCCAAAACCAAATGGAAGGAGCAGTCACAGCGTGCTCATTCGCACTAACACATACTGCGAATGAGAGCACCCACCAATCGCTGAGGGAATGACCCTCCAATGCAATCTCCAATGCAAGAACGAAGGAGAAAAAGGGAACAATGAATGATGTAGAGCATCGCTAGGAAAACAACAAGAACGGTAAAGAAACCATTCTTCAGCAGAGAACCTTGAGGGACAGAAAACACCCTGCAAGTGAGACACTCAAAGTCAAAGTCAAAGTTTGCTTTATTCGGTTAAAATTTTAAAACCATCAAAGCACAGAACAGTAATTCATTGTACAGGTAAATGCAATTACAAAAAAATTTTAACACAAAAAATAAATACAATACAATTTGGCACTAAATACAATAAAAGTATGTCTTTCAATTAATTCAGCCATATTACGATCTATAAAATCATTTCTCCTTCAAAATTCCATCTTCAACAGTTTTGTTAAGCACAATACTCATTGGAAAATGAGGGGAATAACTAAGTGGACTGAGCCCTATTTCTACATCTTATAGCACCCACGATGAAGCTCGCAACCCCAAAACAAATCAGAGGAGACTCCAACATTTGTAGATAGGCCTTACTTGCTCAAATTGACGATTCTTGAAAATCGGAAGAATATGTTTTTTACGCTGAGAAGAGTAAAATTTACAAAAAAATAACACGTGCAACGTATTTTGTTCAGAAATGTTGTCACAAGGACAAGGCCCCAAAGTTCCCTCTTTGAAAAAGCCTTTGGGGTAGGCCAAGAGCCAAGGGAGCATACCATGCTTAAACCTTATTAGCAAAAACAGATGGAAAGGTTTGTTAATATAGGTTAAGTAAGGCTGGATCTCACCACCTAAACTTAACATAACAAACCTCCTAACTGTCGGTTTCCCCAACTCATCTCCTTCCCTTGACAACATTGCTCTAGTCAAAAATTGGGTCTTAAGGGCCTTGATTTTCTCTTTACTCAGCGCACAAGGACTGTTAAACAATTCAAGACAGCCAAGTGACTTCAAGTTGTTTTTAATATAGCAGATCCATGGGATAGACATAGCTTCATCTAGGGACAAGCAATCTTGAATAATTTGTTGGTTTAGATTTGGTGGCTGCTGCGCCCAAACCCTAAGCCAACCTAATAACGGGGCCACAGATATTTGGTCAGCAAGATATCCCACCCCCAGGTCCTCATGTATGTTAAAAATTGGTGCAGAAGGGGGAAGAGACAACAGTTTCCGAAAAAAAGTATTTTCTACTGTTTGGATGTCAGGTGAGGCCTTATAACCCCAGACCTCACTACCATATAGGGCCATGGGAATACACTTAGCTCTATAGATTTTCATTAGAGCAGGAAGCGGTTTACACCCCAAACGCTTTGCAAAGCCCAACAGAGCACCTGTAGCTCTAGCAAGGTTATTCTTTTTCTGAGCACGTTGCATGACCCAAGATATTGTATCGTCAAATACAATCCCTAAATATGGGAAGGTCTGCACTTTTGTTAATTCCTGCCCATTACAGAAAAATTTCACCCTTTTCGCCCTCCCCGTACCTATTGACATGGAATGTGATTTTTTAAAATTTATTAATAAGTCTAAAGAGACCATAAAATCATAAAATCCATTTAAAAGAGCTTGTAAACCTCTCGCGGTTCTTGCCAACAGAACGGTGTCACCCGCATATAGTAATCCAGGGATCATTTTTGAGCCGGCTTTGGGAATATCTTTACTAACCGAGGTTAAAACCACGCCCAAATTATTAATGTAAAGCGAGAAAAGTAGGGGGGCAAGAATGCACCCCTGTCTTACTCCACGCTTTACCTGCCAAGCGTCTGTCTGACTCCCGTCTTCTCTATAGCGGACAACTGCGGTAGTGTCCTCGTGGATAACAGCCAAAAAAGAAATCAGTACCGGATCAAGCCCCAAAACGGCTAATAAGGCCCATAATTTTTGCCGATTTACAAGATCGAAAGCAGTGGACAAATCCATAAAAGCTAAATGGAGGTCTCCCTGCTTAGCGACCGTGTATTTCCCAATAATGAGATGTAAATTAAGGCATTGACCTACAGTACCCTTTCCTTGTCTGAACCCATATTGTAGGTCAGAGATTATAGATTTCTCCTCCAACCACACTGTTAAGCGAGCAAGGACAACTTTACCCATTACTTTCATGGCAGAATCCAAGAGAGAAATAGGCCGATAACAAGCCGAATCTTCTCTTGAACCTTTTTTAAAAAGAGGGACAATAACAGCTTTGCCCCAAGATTTAGGAGCACCGGCCTCAGATGCAGCATTAAAAACACGAGTTAAAAGTTTTGCCCAAAACCTTGAGTCAGCCCTATAAAGGTCCGCGGGAACTCCATCCGGTCCTGGGGCTTTACCTTTTGCCATTGACTCAATGGCCTCCAGGACTTCTTCCTCCTTAAAAAGGATTCTTGAGGCTAATGTACTATCCGCATAATTTACTGGATTAAGTTCTTGAATCTCCGAGTAAAGACCACTAAAATGAGCCACCCATCTGTCTGGCGGGATGAGACATTCTTTGTTAGTATTCTCCAGTTCGTCAAAAAGAGGACTATTAATCACCTTCCAGAACTGGCTACTATTTTTCTGGATACTTGCGTCTGACAAATCATCCCATGCCTTATTTTTTAACTGATTTTTCCTGTCCTTTATTGCTTTTTTGTAACATCTTCTAGCCTCTGCTATCTTACTAGGGTTGTTACCGGATTCTTTCAGTGCCGATAAGAGAGCAGAATGAGCACTAGAACAAGCATGGTCAAACCAGTTTTTAAATTTCTTGGGCCTTGGTCTCCCATGACTGGTAAGATACCCCATAACTTGTTTAGTTATTCTATCAAAGGCACCCAGAATGACCCTCGGTTGTGCCACTGCCGAAAGACACAGACTAAAATCCTCTTTTTTACTTTCATATAAGTTTTCAAGGAAATCGGCCGGGGTAATAACATCCCATCTCAATCGTCTTCCCTGACTAGTAGTCTCTAGATTTGTGTTGGAGATCGAAGGCAAGGGAACATCTTTCCTCAAGGCCTTAACTTTGATTTCCAGAGTAAGAGGATTGTGATCACTTGAGGCATTTTGCGTAACACGAAAAGTACCCAGTAAGTTCATCAGAATGCGAGATACGAAGATGTAGTCAATTGTACTACAATGGCCTTGACCCGTAAACGTAGGGACGGGAACCAACAAGTCTTGAACAGGCATGTGTAAATGATAGGCCGATACCATACTCTCTAAATATATCCCACCCTTAGAGTGTTCAAAATGGTTAGCCTCTTGCGGGCAAAAATCATGATGGTTATTTGCAAAACAATTAAGATGACATACATGAATATTAAAATCGCCAAAAAGTAAAAGCAAATAAGGTTTAACATTAATTGCATCATACTTGTCCAAAAATCTGAACAGTGCTTTGAGATGCTCTAACTCATCCAATCTAGTGAATGAGTTATAAAAATTAACCACCAATAATGATGGCAAATTAACACATTCCATTTTCACCGCTAAAATATGAGAAGAATTGGTCACTAACAGCTCCATGCTATTTAATAACTTTAGACTGAATAATAACAAAAGACCCCCTTGTGGTCTCCCCATGACAGAAGGCACAGCGTATTTGGTAAAGGACTGATACCCATCCAGGTAGTAAGCATCTGTAGCCTCCCATGTTTCTTGCAGAGCAATTATATGATAAGTGGAAAGAAAAGCCCTCCAGTTTTGATCACCTCTTTTAGAGCGAAGACCAGCAATATTCCATGATAAAGCAGTAATTATATCTATTGCTGGAGTGCCTCCTACACACACTCGCTCTTTTGTTAAACAATTTTCCAAATTAAATGAAAGAGGTAGTGGATCAGCTTCTACTCTATTATTAGGCAACTCAACACCCAAATTATCAAAATTAATGATAGGAGCTATTCCGCTCCTAACTACAGAAACTTCCTCAGGGCGCCTCTGCGTGACTCTTATGACAAGCTCTGTCTGTAAAGGTAAAGTTTTAACTATTAGAGCACTGGAATTGACAATATTATCCACAGCAGGTATCCTGGGAGATAAAAACCCAAAAGAATTGGAAGAAACTGCACTGGATACGTCATTATGGGTATAAACTCTATCGACCCTGAGTCAGTCATGTCAGTCATTAACATCTAAAGTACTAAGGACTTCATATCTATTACTTAATAGCAGTGTTTTACTTGCAGGGACGTGCTGAAAGGTATGCTCTCTCATTCCGACAGGCCCCAAAAATAGTGGTGGATAAAAAAAGCCCAATGGGAGAACATTAACATAGTCCTGTTGAATTCTAATAGACCCTGCTTGTCTTAAAATATGGTCAACTATATCGGGGGAACTAAAATTCACAACGACACAGTCACCCTTCAGAGTCTTATTGGACTTCCCCACCCAAGGAACCCTTCTCACCATTTTAAAACAATCAAAGAGGTGACTCCCCAAGACTGTCTTCCCAGCCAAATAGTGGAGGGCTTTATTTTTCAGGGAGGACCAATGCTCTTCCTTGCCATCACAAATTTTCGGGACATTGGCCAAAATAACCGTATATGGGCAGGCCTCTGGTGGCAAATTTAGTGGGGGATCCTTATGTGTAGGCTCCCCCCGAGAACTTTGTCTTTCAGTATGACCCCTCGACCCTGGGCTAACACCATTGATTCCCCGAGCAGGTGGTAAGGGGTTTATAGGGCCAGCAACAGGAGTTGACATAGACTCAACCAGTTCAGACACTCTAGAAGTGACTACACTTAGGGGATGTAGATCAGATGGATTAGGCCTTAACACCGGTGCACTTTGACCCGCTATATGACGTTCAATGAGAATAAGTCTATCGTCAATCTTACTAAGTCTATCCAAGACTGGCGATATAATCGCCCTCAATCGCTCGTCCAACAGCTTAATCAAATCAACTGAAATGTCCCTCATAGTAGCTACATCCCCTTGAGCCCTATGCTCAGTAAGCCCATTTCCCTTAACAGGAGTTGCCTCAACCACTAAACTACCTTCCGGATGAACCAACCCTTGGCCAGGATCTTTATTCCTAGGTTGTTTAGCTTGTTGGCGGTTTCCTTTGGGGGCATGAGTAGCTTTTCTCTTACCCTTGGGTACTTTAACAGGGGCAACAGAAGGGATCTTTAACTGCCTAGTGCGTGAGGCTGGGGGGGAAAGAGGAGGACTAGAGACATTCATCGAAAATTGGGCACTGGAAAGACAGGACTCTAAAGCAGGCCCAGAAGAGATAGAATGAGTAGCCTGTGTAGAAACAACTGAGTTAAGCTGGGTAAAAGGCTCTAATGACAACCTTCTTTCCACAATTTCAATTTCTGTTGACACGGCATTTTCAGCTTTTTTTAAATAAGCGTCTAGGGTCCCTGACCCCCCCGCTATAGAGCCCTTGTTGTAGTTTTTCGCCATAGCGTATTCTACAACAGATGCCTCAATACGTTTGTAACAACAGCTATCAAAACATGAAAGACCTTAACAGAGCAAACCTCAAAAACCGACCAGGTGTTAAAACGAACAATCCCAAAGAACGTATGGTGCCGGTTAGAGGGGTGGCCCAGCCCAGCCTTGTCCAGCCCCGGACGGCCACAGACGGCCCGCCCTTTGCCCGGGCTTAGCCTGGCGCCGCCCGCGCGCGTCCCGCGACGCGGAGGGAGCCTCCTTCTCTTAAGCGCCTCCGGGTGCGAAGATTCTGAACAGCTGAGGAGCGCTCAGCCCTCTGGGAGCTGTAGTCTCCCCCTGCGATGGCTGCGCGATGTCAAACAGCGGCTGCAGGGGAGACACACAGCATCAGGGACCCAGGGGCGATATGGTGAGTAGGAATGAAATGCTCGTGAGTCCTTCCAGGCAGGGCAGCGTCTGAATTGAAACCCGCTCCACCGAGGGAGCCTCCTTCTCTTAAGCGCCTCCGGGCGCGAAGATTCTGAACAGCTGAGGAGCGCTCAGCCCTCTGGGAGCTGTAGTCTCCCCCTGCGATGGCTGCGCGATGTCAAACAGCGACTGCAGGGGAGACACACAGCATCAGGGACCCAGGGGCGATATGGTGAGTAGGAATGAAATGCTCGTGAGTCCTTCCAGGCAGGGCAGCGTCTGAATTGAAACCCGCTCCACCGAGGGAGCCTCCTTCTCTTAAGCGCCTCCGGGCGCGAAGATTCTGAACAGCTGAGGAGCGCTCAGCCTTCTGGGAGCTGTAGTCTCCCCCTGCGATGGCTGCGCGATGTCAAACAGCGGCTGCAGGGGAGACACACAGCATCAGGGACCCAGGGGCGATATGGTGAGTAGGAATGAAATGCTCGTGAGTCCTTCCAGGCAGGGCAGCGTCTGAATTGAGACACTCACTGAATAGAAGGATGGAAATAACAAGAACAACCATGAATGTTGAACCAGGTCACTACGAAGAACGGAGGTAAGATGCAGCGACGTACACCATACAGAACGTCAGATGACCATATGTGCAAACACACACATAAATATCTGAAGTAAAAGACATCCACAAGAGATCCATTGAAGAGATAGGTACATACATGCAGATGCATCCAAATAAATGCATATAAGAATAATTATGTATACAAAAAACATAGTAATCCCCTGTTCTGCTTGGGTTTTCGGATCGGGTGGAACCCGCTCTACAGAGCCCTTCTGACCCAAAACAGAACGTTACCCCCTCCCTAGGGCCTTTTTACACCTAAATAACCACATATATATGTACCACCTAAGGACAGGGAATTCCTATTATATATTTATACCAAGGTTTCACAGCCTCGCAATCTCAGCAACCACAGTCTCGCGGCCTTAGGCAGACCCAGAATCTCCTACCCATTCGGCAGCGACACACACACGATCTCGCGACCTCAGTCAGGTCCAGAATCTCCTACCCATTCGGCAGCGACACACAAAGTCTCGCGACCTCAGTCAGGTCCAGAATCTCCTACCCATTCGGCAGCAATACACAAAGTCTCGCGACCTCAGTCAGGTCCAGAATCTCCTACCCATTCGGCAGCGACACACACACACGATCTCGCGGCCTCAGTCAGACCCAGAATCTCCTACCCATCCGGTAGCAACACACAAAGTCTCGCGACCTCAGTCAGGTCCAGAATCTCCTACCCATTCGGCAGCGACACACACGATCTCGCGGCCCCAGTCAGACCCAGAATCTCCTACCCATCCGGTAGCAACACACAAAGTCTCGCGACCTCCGTCAGGTCCAGAATCTCCTACCCATTCGGCAGCGACACACACACGATCTCGCGGCCTCAGTCAGACCCAGAATCTCCTACCTACACGGCAGCCTTAGCACGAGCTCATCCTATTATTACTGCGGTACACAACAGGGGAATCGGGGTTACCATATATCAGATCACACAAAGACTATTAGTTGAGCACAACCTGTTCTCTAGTTCGAGGGGCTTGTTTTCCCCCTCATCCAGTTACCACTTACCTGACCAGGATTAACCTCTGTTCATTTTAAGGCAACTCTGACTAAAGAATAGGCTATCCTCCTATACAAAAGTACACAACACATGCTAACGTACAACAAGCTAAATACTTTATTTAAATGCCACATGCACATTCGCAGAATACATTATATATACAGACAACCTGCAAGGAAAGTGAAAGGTTAAGTTGTATACTCTAAAGAAAAAGGGGTCGACTTCACCTTTATGGTACGTAGCCCGTGCTCAATGGTCATCTAGGCTCCCTTCTCGTCTATGCCTCGGCTTAGCCTGGAAGTCACCCCTCTGCAGTTGTGGGTCTGCTCCCTTCTCCCTCTCCGAGTCACTGGAACCTCGTCTTTATCGGCTACTCTCTCCTCTTTGGATTCAAGTTCATCATAAGTCTTCCCTGGAATAAGTAATAGCTCTTCTGCTAACGGCCAGATGCCGCCTATGGTCTAGAAGCAAGTGCCCTTATCTCACTCAGACTTTCACTAATATAGAAGTGCATTCCCTCATGGAAATTTCCAGCTCGAAACCTGCCGCCCACCAAATTCCTGTACCTCCCCGTACCAAGGACACTTTCCCAGCCGGCCGGCCTGATGTAGTGTCTTCGGCATGAAGAAAAATACAATCCTTCGATAAGGGCCGGCCTGAACCGGTTCTCTCCGAGCGAATAACACCTCATAACTAAAACATCCCCCTCCCTCTGGAAAGGTCCCGGGCTGCCGGAGCAGAAAGAAAGATGGAGTCTCTCCCGTTTGAGGCCTACCAGGCCTGAATTCAACACAGCTCCATGAAACAACCTCAAGGCTAACGAATCTATTCCCTAGGCTATGTATATAGGCCCTGAGCTAAGGGTAGGAGCACGGGATGGTGTCACAAGTGTCTAATAGATAGGCCCTACTCACTACTCCAGTCCTTAGACTCGGATGGAAAGAGACTGAAGTCATATGGATTGCTCTGCAACACCGGAAGGCCGGGAAAATCGAGCAGTTCCACCCTTGACTTCAGTCTATTATATATATACTAAATGGAACTAACATCTGTGGAAGAATAATATGAAACAAAACTAACTGATCTATGTCTAGTACCAGATGTGCAGAATTGAAGCAGTGAAGGGATACACTGAATAAAACAACAGATAGAAATTAAAACAACAAGAGCAATCAAAATGCCACCTAATGTGTGGCGTAGCATATTCATGTCTGGCAACCAGTTAAAGAGCCAGTCAAACCAGCTCTGATCAATGTGTTTCCTAACTTCATTAGTTAGGTCATGCAATTTATCTATGTGTGCACGAATGGATTGTGTATGATCAGATAAGTTAAAACAGCAGAGGCCTTCAAAGTCCGAGCATCCATGTCCATGTTTAAGCAGAAGATAATCAATGGCTGCTCTATTTTGCAAGATGGCTCTACGTTCACCCTGGGCGTCTAATAGTAAGTCAGATAAGACTGTGGAAGTATGATTAATAGATTTGACCATCCAGCAAGCCATTTTCCCAATGGATTTAGCATTATAAACCGCCAAAGCAGGGACACCAATAATTGAAACAGCTAGACTAAGGTATTCAGACTTGGAATATAAATGCAAAGATGAGTCACAATCCTCCTGTAACGTAGTTGTATCTCGGAGCACACGAGAGTTGGCATTTGGATGTGATGAGAACATAAGTAAACTGAGTCTAGTAATGGCACACGGGCCTCCGGAAATGTTCGCAGGGACATAGGGCCAGGAAGTATTACCACATGAGAAAAGCCATCCGGCAGGTAGCAATATTGCACGATAGTGACTGGGAGTAACTACCAAACTATTGCAAGTCATATTGTTCTGGACTGAAACACATGTGGTCGGTGTCCTCTGGAAACACAGAGTTCGTTCATGAGATGTGAGAACAGTGGCGCCTCTTAACTTGAGACGTAGACATTCAGAAATTGCATTAGGATTACATGTGAGGAAAAAGCATAGATCACCTTGTGTAATGTTATACGTAGTTATTTGGGATTGGATGGGAAGTTGCTCATTCGGCAGTTCAGTACATAAAGGACAATATGCATGGGTAGCAAAATCACCCAGAATAATATTCGGACGAGCCTTTGAAACATTAAAGATGCTTATTAACGTCTCCAGCGAGGCGGGGACAGCAACTAGGCACGTCGCTAAGATATCGTGCACAGATCTCATCGGTGTCAAACAGAAGTGAGGGGCATCAGTTACTCTTTTCGCCAGCAGTGTCCAAAAGTTCGATGACGAGTCCCACGCATTGAAGGAACGCAACACTCTGGTTCCCAATTCATCCCGGGTTAATGGGATCCCTTCTCTCTCTCCGAAGTAGACCGAACGGTGTCCAGTACCGACACATCCTGCAGCAACAATCCAAAGAATGATCTGAAAAAGAACCAAACACAGGCATTAATCATTCTCGTAAATAACATTTATTAGCTGGGACAGCTTCCCAGCTATCTTTCCCTGGCCTCATAACCAAAATGGTATTATCCTGACCGGTGGCAATAACCTCTGCTTGTTCAGGGGGATTCTTAGGCGATTGCACCCAAATCTTGGCTCCAGGGTTATCCGTAGAGCCAAAGCCTTTCTGGCCTCGTACAGTTAGCAAAGTTGGGGCAGTGCCTTTCATTATTTCACCACTGAAAACAGGCATAATGAGTAATTGAGCCACTCGGTCGGTGCGGTGTATCAGCAAGTCATTCTCACTGCTATTTAGCAGAAGTACCTTAATCTCTCCCTGATAGTCGCTGTCAATTACCCCTCCAAGTACCTGGATGCCTTTTACAGCCAGCCCCGATCTAGGGGCGATCAATCCAAAATTCCCCGGTGGTATATGAATACCAACACCGGTAGCAATGATGACTCGATTTTTGCTTTTTAGAACGGTGTCATCCATGGCATGCAAATCTAAGCCTGCCGACCCTGGGGTCGCTCTGCATGGAGCCAGAGCTCCGGAAGTAATTTCCCAATACATCACAGTTTCATTAATTACATTAGGCATAGTCTCAACCTTTGGGGGGAACAAACGCATAAGTGGAGATTCAGCATTTAAAAAAGGACGATTATTCAGGATTAATAATGCTTGGGGTAAAAAGTCTCGCCAATTTTTATACTTGTCATCTGTTAATTTGCGTAGCTGATCCTTTAACAGGCCATTCAATCTCTCCACCAGGCCCGAGGCCTGCGGGTAGTAAGGTATATGAAAGATCCATTTGATATTATTTTCCGCACAGAATTCCTGTACCAATCTTCCACGAAAATGGGATGCATTATCAGATTGAATTTGGAATGGCACACCATAATACATCATAATCAATTCTAATGTTTTAATGGTATTCAATTGGGTGGCTTGCTTACATGGAAAAGCTACTAGCAAACCACTATATGTATCGACAATTGTGCAAACATATTGGCAATTTCTGCTCATGGGAAGGGGTCCGATGTAATCAATCTGCCAGATTTGAGCGGGCAATTTCCCGCGATGTAAATGACCTCTAACAATTTGGGGTACTTTACGCTGTCTGATATGCTGACAGACGGGACAATGTAAAATAACATTTTTGATTAGGTCCAGGGGAATATAAATTCCTCTATCAGCAGCCCACCTGCTAGTGGCCTTCTCTCCAAAGTGTCCTGCCTTCTGGTGTGCCCATTTCGCCAATCCCGCAATATCAGGATCTTGTCTGTCCACCACTGCCTCGGCAATTTTAGATTGCTCATCTGCAATGTTATGAAAAAATTTGTCAAGAGAATCTATTGGGGTGTGAGCATCCACATGGAAGATGGTAACAGTACTCTGTGGGAGCATTTCCCAAATCTCTTGCCATAACTCTTTTCCCCATAACTCTTTGGAGTGTAACCTCCAATTATGGGAATGCCAGGTCGGTAACCAAACGGCCAGTCCATTGGCAGTGGACCAGGAGTCGGTGAAAATATGGCATACACCAGGTAACTCCTGTTTCAAAACTTGATAAACGGCATAGAGCTCTGCGAACTGACTACTCTTCCCTTCACCAGTTGTGCTCAACAGTTTCTGTGTGATCGGATTATAAGACACCGCCTTCCAGTGCCGTGTAGTTCCAATAAATTTTGCTGACCCATCTGTGAACCACACATGGTTCCTGTCCTCGACGGACAAATCATCAAAAGGTTTACCCCACTTGACAGGAGACTCCTGTTCTAAAGGTACAGAACACTCACTCTCAGTCTCAGTCGATGGTGCTTGCGCCACTTGCTCATGTAAAGACGCAACTCCTTTCGGACCCACACGTGCCCTGTCTTGTATGTACCATTTCCATTTAATCACACTCGCCTCCTGAGCATGCCCAATTCGATGAGTTTTTGGTGAACTCAAAACCCACTGCATAATAGGAATTTCAGGACGCAATAATATGTCATGTCCCAATGTTAATTGCTCGGTATCCACCAAAGCCCAATAACAAGCAAGTAGCTGTTTCTCAAAGGGTGTATAACGCTCACCAGCATCAGGTAGCTTTTTGGTCCAAAACCCTAATGGTACTTTGCACCTGCCTTGTTTCTGCCACAGACTCCAGTTTGCATAAGGGCCTTGCACAGACACATTCAAATCCACATCACCATCACGTACAGGCCAGAGATCCATAGCATGTTGAATTGCCTCTTTCGCCAGACTAAATGCATCTTGCTGTTGCTTACCCCATTCAAATGCATTCTTTTTACGTGTAACTCGGTACAAAGGGGCCAATATTTGACTCAAATGAGGAATATGCTGGCGCCAAAAACCGAACAAACCAATGAATCTTTGGGCTTCCTTCCTATTCCTCGGAACCGAAAAATCAAGAATTTTCTGTTTAACTTGAGGGATCACCTCGCGGTGTCCCTCATGCCAATTAATACCTAAAAATTTTACAGCTTGAGACGGACCTTGTAATTTGTCCGGGTTGATCTCCCAACCTTTCCCACGCAGACACTCAATGACTCTATCTAATTGTGTCTGAACATCCTCTTGTGTTTCGCCTTGGATCAAAACATCATCAATATAATGACATATCTGGATTTTGGGATGAACTGGTACCTCAATCAAGTGTTCTGCCACCAGCCGGTGACAAATCGTAGGACTATGCACATAGCCCTGAGGAAGACTTCTGAACGTCATCTGACGCCCATTCCACGTAAAACTGAACTGTTCCTGACACTCAGGGGCAATTGGAATAGAAAAGAAAGCATTAGCAATATCGATGGACGCATACCATGTACCTGGATGTGTTTGGATTCTTTCAATTAGGGTGATAACATCCGGTACTGCAGCAGTCAAAGAGGGCGTGTGTTTGTTCAATTCTCGATAATCAACAGTCATGCGCCAAGAATTATCACTTTTACGCACCGGCCAAACAGGATTATTCCAAGCAGAAGTAACTGGAGTTATAACGCCTGCATCAACCAACTCCTGAATGGTGGTACTAATCTCTTCATGACCACCCGGAATACGATACTGCTTCTGACAAACCACTTTGGTCGCCTGGGGAACTTGTATGGGGGGCATCCTTAAACGACCAACCCGTATAGGTCTGGACGAGATATAATGCGTCATTCCAAATTGGTAACACCCATCATCAAGATGCAATGTCATTCCCTTCAAAATATCAATTCCAATTATGAATTCTAGAAGTGGCACCACTAATACAGAATATTCCTTTCTAGGGATTCTACCTATTCTCATTTCAAGCAAAGTTTGAACTGCAGGGGTTTCCTTTCCTCCTAATCCGGTAATAGTGAAAGGCTGCCCTGTAAATTTCTTTGATTTTCCATGAATAAGAGTGGCCTCCGCTCCTGTATCAACTAATGCTCGGGCCCTTTGGATATTACGATGTCTCCAAAAAATATCAATATCTACATAGGGTCTATTATCTCTGTGAGCCCATCTGTGTACCGGAGCTTGACCTATTTCCTAGTCATTCTTACTGCATTCTGTGTACCAGGACAAATCAGGATAAAGACTCTCACGTTTCTTAGGTATCGATACCTCCTGTTCATATCCATCTCTATTATGAAATGGATTCCTGTCCTCTACATTGCACTGCGAGTTTCGATCGGCCAAACTGTATCGATCCTCCCTCCTTCTCAATTCAGGGGATTGATCCCTATCATCTCTACGTCTGCTGTAAGCATGATCATTTCTCCCCCTTTCCTTTTCCCCCTCTCTCTCCCTGTCCCGCTCTCGACGGGGAGACAGATCACGTACAGGACGCCGATCATCACGACGATCAAAGTGCCCACGGCGATCATCATCACCGCTACCATCAGAACAACCACGATCACACTCAGTCGTCCGAACACGCCGGGCACCCTCCTTCCGGTCCAAGCCCCGTTTGCGAAACATTTCCCACAAACGAGCAGTAGTCTCACCATCAATATCCTCCCGACGCACACCATCAGCCAAAAGACCAGTAAAGATATCACGTCTAGTAAATTTATATTCACCAGGAGTACGAGTGTCAGACCGGGACTGACGTTCAGGTTTAAACCACTCACCCAACTCACCGAGTTGGCGTACCGACTCCAACACCGTAGATAGTACATTACCAGTCTGGTTAATCAACAAAGTCATCATGACCTGCTTGTAGGCAACAGGAGAAGAGCGAATGATACGATTCCGCACCGAAGAAGTCAACAACCCATCAAGCAACCTGTCAGCAGTGCCCAGAAAAATAGCCGTTTTCATCACTTCCTCCTTAAGACGTTGCGCAGCATCACGCAAGGTATACCACGGCTTGTCATTGACAGGCCAGTCAGATTCAGTAGGATACTTCAAATTGCAACCTTCAGTTGCCAATTGGAGCAAAGAAATTTGACCACCACCATTATAGTTACGAAAATGATCTTGCACAGTAGAATCCAAACTCAAAGAACAAAACTTCAAACAATCGCCAGTATCCAACATAATACCAGCAGCGCCTAGTTCATAAAGGCGCACCATCCACGTGAGCAAAGCCTCACCAGTCCGCTGCCGAAAGCGTTGCAAAATATCACTAATTTCTTGCTGGGTAAAATCTTCCAAACAGTCCAAAGAAACACCCTGCGGAGCATTGGGAGACTGCTGCAACTTCCGACGAAAAACCGGGTGCGCAGAAACAACGGGACGAGCATCACAAGGAGCCCGAGCAGTACGAGTAGAGGGACAGTCAGTGTGAAAAGTATCAATCCCGCCCGAAGAACGAGCGCAATCACGGGGTGCACCATCAGAGGTGCGAGAAGTAGACTTACTGTCAGGACGGGAACGAGAAAGCTCATGCATAGCACATTCCTCACCCGAGGAACAAGACGTAGACGAGTCCCAGATATTACCATCCCATTCATCAGGATTCCAATCCAGTCCAGCTTTCGCCACGACCAGACGCACTTTACGCGACGAAACACGACCACGCCTGTTCTTGTACTTATAACGAGCAATCCGCACAGCCGCCCTTTCGGCAACCGTTTGGTAAGTGTCAAGTTTGTCGGAAAGCAACTTATTTTGACACCGCAATAAAGTGTTAGAATTCTGAATCTCAACAAGGTGTGATTCCGCATCCTTAAAAGAGATCTGCAATTTCAGCAACCTCTCATGCAGAATCCGATACGCAGACAGAATAACCCAACCTCTGCGCCCCAAAGCGGGAACCTCCTCACCCTTCAAGACAGGTGCCGTCTGCAAACAAGCAATCACGTTAGCCGGTTCCGCCGACTCCAAAGAAGAATTCCAATTTTCACTCAGACCAGTAGAATCAGCCCACTCTCGGGCCAAGGCACCATAAGGCGTTGAATCCCATCCGGGAATATCAACGGACAATTTAAGAGTAGATTTCGATTTCCTAGAAAACATCGCGAAAAAGAAAGGAAAAGAAACGCAGAGAAAAGAAAGGAAGAGAGAAAGAAAGAGAAAGAAAAAGTATACACGCAAATATACAAAAAAAAAGAAAATCACGCACACGCCGAAAGCAAACACAAGACAACCACAACGCACACAGGTTACGTAAACAGTTTGTGACGCCAAATGTTCTGCTTGGGTTTTCGGATCGGGTGGAACCCGCTCTACAGAGCCCTTCTGACCCAAAACAGAACGTTACCCCCTCCCTAGGGCCTTTTTACACCTAAATAACCACATATATATGTACCACCTAAGGACAGGGAATTCCTATTATATATTTATACCAAGGTTTCACAGCCTCGCAATCTCAGCAACCACAGTCTCGCGGCCTTAGGCAGACCCAGAATCTCCTACCCATTCGGCAGCGACACACACACGATCTCGCGACCTCAGTCAGGTCCAGAATCTCCTACCCATTCGGCAGCGACACACAAAGTCTCGCGACCTCAGTCAGGTCCAGAATCTCCTACCCATTCGGCAGCAATACACAAAGTCTCGCGACCTCAGTCAGGTCCAGAATCTCCTACCCATTCGGCAGCGACACACACACACGATCTCGCGGCCTCAGTCAGACCCAGAATCTCCTACCCATCCGGTAGCAACACACAAAGTCTCGCGACCTCAGTCAGGTCCAGAATCTCCTACCCATTCGGCAGCGACACACACGATCTCGCGGCCTCAGTCAGACCCAGAATCTCCTACCCATCCGGTAGCAACACACAAAGTCTCGCGACCTCCGTCAGGTCCAGAATCTCCTACCCATTCGGCAGCGACACACACACGATCTCGCGGCCTCAGTCAGACCCAGAATCTCCTACCTACACGGCAGCCTTAGCACGAGCTCATCCTATTATTACTGCGGTACACAACAGGGGAATCGGGGTTACCATATATCAGATCACACAAAGACTATTAGTTGAGCACAACCTGTTCTCTAGTTCGAGGGGCTTGTTTTCCCCCTCATCCAGTTACCACTTACCTGACCAGGATTAACCTCTGTTCATTTTAAGGCAACTCTGACTAAAGAATAGGCTATCCTCCTATACAAAAGTACACAACACATGCTAACGTACAACAAGCTAAATACTTTATTTAAATGCCACATGCACATTCGCAGAATACATTATATATATAGACAACCTGCAAGGAAAGTGAAAGGTTAAGTTGTATACTCTAAAGAAAAAGGGGTCGACTTCACCTTTATGGTACGTAGCCCGTGCTCAATGGTCATCTAGGCTCCCTTCTCGTCTATGCCTCGGCTTAGCCTGGAAGTCACCCCTCTGCAGTTGTGGGTCTGCTCCCTTCTCCCTCTCCGAGTCACTGGAACCTCGTCTTTATCGGCTACTCTCTCCTCTTTGGATTCAAGTTCAGCATAAGTCTTCCCTGGAATAAGTAATAGCTCTTCTGCTAACGGCCAGATGCCGCCTATGGTCTAGAAGCAAGTGCCCTTATCTCACTCAGACTTTCACTAATATAGAAGTGCATTCCCTCATGGAAATTTCCAGCTCGAAACCTGCCGCCCACCAAATTCCTGTACCTCCCCGTACCAAGGACACTTTCCCAGCCGGCCGGCCTGATGTAGTGTCTTCGGCATGAAGAAAAATACAATCCTTCGATAAGGGCCGGCCTGAACCGGTTCTCTCCGAGCGAATAACACCTCATAACTAAAACATCCCCCTCCCTCTGGAAAGGTCCCGGGCTGCCGGAGCAGAAAGAAAGATGGAGTCTCTCCCGTTTGAGGCCTACCAGGCCTGAATTCAACACAGCTCCATGAAACAACCTCAAGGCTAACGAATCTATTCCCTAGGCTATGTATATAGGCCCTGAGCTAAGGGTAGGAGCACGGGATGGTGTCACAAGTGTCTAATAGATAGGCCCTACTCACTACTCCAGTCCTTAGACTCGGATGGAAAGAGACTGAAGTCATATGGATTGCTCTGCAACACCGGAAGGCCGGGAAAATCGAGCAGTACATCCCCGCAGACACACAAGTCATACAGGGTACAGCAAAAGTATATCCACTCCTCCAAAGGTAACCCACGTCCACCACCAGTGAGCAGGAGGCCGAGAAGTGGAGGAACAAACGATACTCCAAGAACAAAGGTAACCAAGAAAAGACAGAGACAACACATACTACCATTGTAAAAGGAGAGTTACCAAAGTAGCTGAGGTGGAGATAGAAAGACAAAGCTGGGAAATAGCAACATAATGCCACATAAAAGTAGGAAGTGCAAGACAGTGCCCACTATAGGAGATCAAGGGCAACCGCCCAAGAACCAATGCCATTGACTGAAGAAGGATGCCAGCAGGCAGAAGCAGGAGAAGCAAAGAATAACAGCATGTGGAAAGTCCACCATGAAGAAAAAGATGAATTAGAAGAAGGCTGCCAGGGTGAAATGAAGGGCGGGCGGAAACTAAGGGCATCAGATAGTTGATTATGACAATCACACATTGTCCAACTTACGAAAGCAGGAGAAACGGGTAAGAAACCTGATCAACCTTTCATGGAAGCATGCAAAAGGTAGGATATGCCCCAAGAAAAAGTAATAAAATACCACCAATAAAGAAGGGGGTGGGGGGGGGGGGGGGGGTTAATTGTAACCTTTCCTATAGAAAAAGAGATGCCACGAAGGTGGGAATCTAGGGAGGAAAGATACAGGAAAGAAAGGGAAAACTCAGTCGCTGAGAATCAACGATACCAGGCAAGGCTCCAAACAATCAAGGGGACTGGTATCCCAGGTGAAGAAGACTGAAAAGAACAGCACACACAACAGCTACCCCGCAAGTGCGACGGCAGATATGTATAAAACAGGCACAAGATTACGAGACTGCTGGTGATAAACAGTCTTAGGAGCACGATAAGGCTGGAGTTGTGGAACCCAGGCCTGAATAAATAGGAATACAACAGGAGAAATCCATGCATTCCAGAGAGTAAAGCAAAGAGAAGGACGACACCGAAAAGGGTCGAAGATGGATATGAAAGCAAATCAGGCCAAAGAGGTTGCCTGCCTGCTGCACCAGCATAGTCCATATATACGTAAGGGCAGGGAAAATAAGAAGGCAAAGTCCCTGTAAGAGGTACTAAGTACATAGGTAGCTCACAAAAATGCCTCCAAGGCATACAAAATAAGTTCCCTAAAAACAGGGAACAAGGCAATAGTGCAATCACAAAACATAAAACAGAATACCTGCCACTAAGTACTCGGGTAGGAAATTTCAAGCAGCAAAAGAGCCAAAGAACAGGCTTCCAGGAGATCGCAAAGTAAGATAAGTTCCAGATGGCTGGAAACAAAACCGATCACAGGATCAAAGCTGGAACATCACACACTTTCTCTGGAGGGGAGAGAAGAACTTCATCCTAGGAAGGTGGAAAAGTGTCAAAACAAGGAGAAACAACTGTATCCGACGTCCTTAGTACAACAACAGAGTTAAGACTCCATACCACCATGACTATCCCTTAATCGGCATAAATCCATATTGGCGTGCACTTCATAAAGGGAGGTGCCATCAAAAGGCATGTTAATCAACGCAGTTTGCACAGACTCTGAAAACCTGGAAGTATGCAACCATGCGCACCAACGTAGAGCAATGGAAGAGGCCATAGCAAGAGCTATGAAAGAGGGCATAGCAAGACCAACAGAATTGGTAGTGTCTATACCACAGAGGATGTTAAGTGTGTCAGCTTGCTGCTCATCTTGTACCAGAGGAACAAGAGGATTCTGGGCTTCCTCCAAAAGGGAGGGCAAGAGGCGCTACACAGGGTCCCACACGGCATGGGAGAAGCGGGCGAGCACACAAGAAGTGTTCAGAGTGTGCAGAGCAGCGCTAGAAAAGAGAAAATACGCCTACCCTAATAAGGCTGCGCAAAGTTCGGATGGTGTATTAGTGACACTGGCTTTCAATTTACTTATTTTCCATGACCCTTGCCAATTGACTTCTGCCAGACAGTCTCACCCACTAAACACCTCTTCAGGGATCAATGACTCTTCCATCATGTGCAAAAACAATGGTGTTTACTGTTGTCATCAAGCACCAGTTACTCCAGTAAGTAGTCTCAGCCCCCTCCACTCGCCCCCTTAGTGTTCACAGACAACGATCCATCTGCTCCAGGACCCTGCATGATGCTTCAAATGAAAAGTTCTGCAGTACTTTCTACTAGATGCTCTACCCGGCTAAGGTATTTTCCTGCGCACCTAACCCAAAGTCAGTCCTACTGTCTTGCATGCATGCACACATAATGTGCGTGTGCATCAGAGTGCTCTTTAAGCACAGATTGCATTTGAAATACAGTGAGTCTGACTGAAGCAGCTTGTTTGCCACCAGATAACATCACCATACAGGCCATGCGCCAAAGAGCATTTACTCACTCAGTCACGAAGAGTGCCATGCTAATGCACTAGATAAATCAATATAGTAAAGCAAAGACCCCACCTGTCATTGTCATCGTCCACTAGGACAGTAGGCAGCAGCCCTGAGAAAGGTCAGCATTGGTCAGAACAATACAAAACATGATCACCACTGAGGGAGAGGCAGAGAGCACACCACAGCGACTTGGCTGTTTGTTTACTGCAACATATACTTCTTAACTGCACACCCATGTGTCGCAGTGTCATTATGTTTAGATGTGGAGACCATCTTGGGGATAGGAAATCAACAGTGTTTCATGCCACATTGTAATGGCCCTTCTCCTGACTGAGCAAGTGTTGTTGCTAAGGAAACCCTGTCCTAGAACTAAGTGTGACATGTAGGGTGATTCGCTATTGCCTGTTTTCGTCACTGCATCATTTGGAGCTTGAATTGCCAAAGTAAGCAGCACTGGGAGAGGACAGCTAAAAGGTTGTACCCAAACAGCAAATTTCCACCTGGGTCAATAAAAAGAATAATGCATCTTCTCTCAAATAATCAACTCAAGATGGCTGTTCCTGCATTCAATCTCCAGATTAGATGCAGGCAATGCACCCTATCTTGCTTCCTGGCTAAACCCTGCAGGCCCTTAAAGCGGTCCTACACTCGATAGCCCGGATGATCTCTAATAAAACAAAAAAGATTTACCACAACTCTCGTGTTCTGAAGGATCTTAAATGGCTCCTGCTTGAAGTGAGAATCAAAATCCAAATACGGTGCCTTGTGTTCAAAGCAAAACAAGGGCAGACCGAGCATTCAAAGCGGTTTGCTGAAATCATTTTGTGGTTCCAGAATCTACCGCACCAAGGACTCACTCTGAAATTTAAAATAGCCCTAGCTCAAAAACAATCCTATTCAGGCTCTATCCCTGCAAAAAGGAACTCCTGTCTGATCCCCCTAGGAATGCCGACAAATACGCTCTCATTCAAAAAGGTTCAAGACCCACCTCTTCGCAATATTCTTAAAACAGGAGCCTCTCTAATTGTGTGACCACTCACTCATGAGGTTCATGAGAGGTTTTGAGTTAAAACTGATTATAACCATCAAAACACCAATGAAAGGATCATTTTCTTTTCAGCAGTAACCGGAAAACACTGGATTTTGCTGAGCTTTAACTGAGTGGAGCCTCTACCTCCAAGCAATTTTATCTGATTGGTGAACCCACTATGACCAACTCGCGCCAAGGTAAGCCATTTGATAGGCCTTTTTGACAATTGCAATTCCTATTTGGTAGCATGGCTTTATCTCACTGTACACAGCATGTTGGCTAGCAGGTGCATTTTGAGATGGGTCTCAAGTAAGGGCAAGTAATGAATCATCCCCTCTCCATCACTAAGATTTGCTTTTTGAAAGCTCAAGTACAAAACTGTGGTAATGAAGATCACTGTGCATACAGATGCCTCTAGACCAATGTCTTGTACCCAATACTCCTATTCCTATTCTTAGTTTTATATGGTGGTGGTCTATAAAGTATTCCTGTAGGAGACATACCACCTTATACAGAAGGAAAAGGTCCATATCAGGAACAACTTTAGCAAACATGCCAAATCCCAGAAGATACCTATGCTTTGGTTTTGCTGAAACTTAGCTGCCTTCATCACACACATTAACACACACAATCTATGAGTTTGTGAATGAACTACAGACAGTGTAGCTATAGCTCTGGGTTTCCAAGTATGTGCTGCAGACAGCTTAATTTGAGGAAAAACCTGCGCACAGTCCACTGCTGAGCCTGCACACTGAAGTAAACCACGTTCAAGATATAGCCCCATACACCTAGTCAATTATCAATCCTACTGCCTCCATGTCAAAACGTAACATGAAATCGATAGTGTTGAAATAAGGCCTGGCACTTGATAAAATTTCCTGGACAAACTAGGGCAATATACATAATGTAATCGTAGAGCTGTACCTGTTCTTATCAAGAGACGGAAAATTCACTACACAGTGAATGCTGTAAGGAGCAAGGTCTACAACCTGCTTTCAAATAAACAAAGGCCCGCATGCGTGGTAAAAAATATTTCTTAGAAGTTCCAGGAATGACTTGCAAATAAACACAAAATCCCCTAAGTATGGCCCAAAAGCATAAAATAATCTCCATTTATGGTGTGAAACATTCAAGGCATTTGGCAGGTCATAAAGTTTCTTTACTACCTCAGCTGCTTCTTTATACAGCAGAAGAGTTTACCAACTCCAAAGATCTTGTAGCTAATAGTTTGAAAATTAATTCCTCAGCAGACTTCTTTCTCCCAATGACCATATAGAGCAGAAATAGGGTCAGAATACCACTAATTAGACCAGTCCTTTTTTTGTATCATGAAACAAAAAGTGCAAGACAGCGTGGCGACACTGTGGCACTGTCCTGCAATAACACAGACAAGCAGCTCACAATTGAATTTCTTCATTCAGTCGATCTTCAAAGAATAAAGCAGCAGGAAGGGGTGTTAAATGCTCACCATTAACCTTTTATCTGCTGCAATCAAATCTAAATAAGCTGCAAAAATATCAGCATTCCTGCTCATCCTGGACATGAGGTGGAACTGGACTGTAGAGAGAGCAGTTGGAGTGCTCGACGAAAATGAGACAGGCAGGAAGGTGGGGGAAAGGAGGAATACTTCCTTAGAAGAGCAAATTCAAGGAGAAGGTACATAGATGGTCTTAGCAGCAGGAAATAAGGAAGGAAGAATTGACCATACGAATAAACAAAGGCACATTATTTAACTGAACTCACTGGATGGTAACTGTTCCTATTAAAGAAAGCGGTAACCTATTAGGTTACAAGAAACTAATGTGCATAGATGGTCTCTTAGTGTGTTACTGCTCTGATGAAGATGGGGAATTTCTCCTTTGGAAATTAGTGCCCTCACACACTCTTGCGAGTGTCATGCTTCATCATCGGGCGTTGCTCCTTGTGGGGGTGGCGCTGCTGTCCTCCAAGGGCCCTGCGATAGGGCTCTTTATCGGAGATCTTTTAGGAGACACCGCAGTTGTGCATGTGTGTGTGTGGGCCTAAAGGGAAGATGTGGTGTAGGAATGTTAAAATTAACCCATCGGTACCATTAAATGAATTTTATTTGTAGGTCCGTGGGGTAAGGATAAAAGCCAAGTGGCAGTAGACTAGGGCACCTCTTAAAAACAAATGAGGTAGAGGTCGAGGTATTACTCTGCTGCTCTCAGCCCAGTGTGTGTTTAGTGAAAGTGAAGCCACATGCACAACTGCGGCATCTCCTAAAAGATCTCCGATAAAGAGCCCTCTCGCGAGGCCCGTGGAGGACAGCAGCGCCACTCCCACGAGGAGCAACGCCCGATGATGAAGCATGACACTCGCAAGAGTGTGTGAGGGCACTAATTTCCAAAGGAGAAATTCCCCCATCTTCATCAGAGCAGTAACACACTAAGAGACCATCTATGCACATTTGTTTCTTGTAACCTAATGGGTTACCGCTATCTTTAATAGGAACAGTTACCATCCAGTGAGTACAGTTACGTTCTTGGGAGCACTGGTACTAGACCTACCCTTTTCTGCAACCACTCCCCGTCCCCTCCCCCCTTTGTCAGTGTTTAGACATTCTTTAAACGACCTGGAAAAACACTATGCTCATCATTTTGTATAGCACAAAAAAGAGTTAAAACTAATAACCATTGATTTTTACAATGTTTGAAAACACTGGAAACTAACATCAGAATTTACAACAAATAGAACCGGAAACAGGAAAGCCACACATGATGTTGGTAGTTGAAGAGGAAGGCAACAAAGCCAGAGATGTCCTTATAAGAAGAGAGAATGTTAATTAGACTGTTATGATCTAGAGTGTTGAGTGTTGCAGAGAGACCAAGGAGGACAAGAAAACAAAGATCTTCTTTGTACATGGTTTGCGGGAACTGGAGCATCCTAGTTCCAGTGTTGCTGAGTGAGTGGAAGTAAGGCTGACAAGACTGCATAAGACTGTGTTGATTGTAGTTGTAATGCTGCCACTTCTTCAAGGACTTGGCCACTGAAAGGGCAGATGAGTGATAGGATAAAAATGTGTTGCATCATACTTCATCGGGGTCAAGGCTGAATTTCTTTGATAAATGAAGAACATCTTTCATTCTCAGGGCAGAAGAAAAGGTGCCAGTATGAAAGGATGATAATTTTAACAAAAGGGAGATGGGCAGAATAAGGGTAAGTCTTGATGATTTAACAAGGAGAGATAGTCATTCATGTAAGAAATTGCGCTTGAGAAACAAATGTAGCATTTCCTATACATGCATCGTATTTATATTTTAAGTTCCACGTTACAATGTCTTACACAATCATAAGAGCTGGATTTATGGTAGCGATTAGTAAATAGAAGAGAGCAGTACCTTTTAATCACAACACTGAGAATTGTTTTTAAAATGAGAGAGTGAGCATTTCATGAACAAATCTGAAAGGGTTAGATTAAATTACTTTAAAATAAATCTTCTAAACGTATATTGAGTAACTGCAGGAGTCTATGTCATTTCACAGCTTCCTGAACTTTAACACTTCATTAAATGAATACTTCGACTAGTAATGCCAATGTAACATGCTTACCATAACAAAGTTTTTCTTCAAGTGTCTGTAGCAGCTGCATACTTTGATTTAGTTGCTCCCGGAAGCCCTCGGCAACATAATAATCAACATCACTTGCTTGAAGTAACTCCTCAAAAGCTTTAATAAGATTTACAAGATGATCATGGTACACAATACACATGTTGTGGCCATCTCTAATCTGTTGCCGTTGAAAAGAGAGCTCCCGTGCTTGGGACTGAACCAGGGAATCGTATCTGATAAAACAAAATGAAAATGTAATATTTCTCATGAAATTGTCCATGATTGTAGGATTTTAAGCCCTAACAGCATACACGAATATGGCCACTGAAATACCTTTAATCACTAAGCACTTGTAAAACAAGCCCTTTCCTTTTATTGTGCCAGTAAAAATAACATCTACACATGGATCAAACTACAGGTAAGAGATATTCTGCTGTTGGATACCTGTCCCATGCACGTTTTCAAATTTTCATCTCAATTTCTTGTAACAGACGATTTCTCTCTCACACAAAATGCAATGAAATTAGTCTTTTTTTTTTTAAAGAGGTTCATATAGCTACAGGTTCTCACCTCGATGGAGAAAGTTCCCCCATTTTGCTCTGAAGATTAGAAACTTGGTCAAGAAGCTTCATATTCTCTGCTTTTTCTCTTTGGAGTTCAGATTCATAATGAAGATTTTCATCAGGAGCAAGCCCAACCTCTTTCTGATTGGGTAAATTCAAAGGGCTTGAGTTCCGATTATATTCAAGTGAAAGCTGCATGCCCGTTCTTTCTTGTAATGTAGTCTGGGGAGTAGGTACATTGTGACCTTCCACATAGATCTGTTTGCTGAGAGAAGTCAAACTGTTGCAACTTGTTTTCAATTCAGTTGAAAGGTTGTCATCAGTACTCTGTAAACATAAGTGTGGGCTGTGATTGCTCATATTTCCTGGACTGCCATTAGCATGGTTCAATACGTTGTATCCTACAAAACACATAAAAGTTTTAGCAGCGTTGCACATATTCTGTCACGCACACTAATCAGAAAAAGCAACTTCCTGAAGAAAATTCTGGTACGTTTAGTCCTTCAGCTGACTTCATTAATACTCTGAGGATGGACTGGTACAAATGCGTGTGTGCACAAAGAAAGATACCAGAGCACATTGACTGCCCACTTAATGGTCACAATATGTGCTTGAGTGGCTCTGCCTTGGTTCATTTTCTAAAGCTACACATACAACATATACACAGAGATACTGAAAGATGGGAAACAAGGTAAATGTATAATGCACTGGCTTTAAAGTAAGAGAGCCATTGCTAGTATGTATGTTTCTTGTATTTAATCAGACATATTAATCTCCATCATTCATATTCATGAAAAACTTGCCAAGCATTCTAAATGCCAAATATCATGGCTTGACAAAACTGTCCAGCTACTCTGAAGTCAAAGCCCAGTGTAGTGGTTCACGTGGCAGGACTTAGGAGACTGTCCTACGCAACCTGGATCTGTCTCTGGAAAGTCACCGAAACTTCTATTTCATAACAGCTAGACCATGGATATCTGTATGGCGGAAATCATTGATCTGCAAGCCCAAAATACACAAAACAATCTAACTAGCCCAAACGAAGACAAGACAGTGAGAATCAGAGATATCCAAGAGGCCTTGCTGATCAACGCAGGGCTGCAATTTGTTAATAGCATATTTATGGCATTCAGAACAAATCTGTTTGCATCACATCTGAATCAGTATCAGGAAAGGGAATATAAAAAAAACTAAAAGAATAGAACTTTCCACATTGAAATCAAAAAGTTACAGAATTTTTGGCACAAAGCGCCACCTTGAGGAAGCCCTTATAGGGATCTTGGCTGACAAGGTTTGAAAATCTCAGATGTTTAGACTCCACACAAATACTATTACTAGGACCATCTTTTAATGTACCCAATATGACAGAATTACGGATGAAGCGTGGTGTGGGGTGTTTTTATTAGAGCATTTGAAACAAGGCCCAAATCCCATGTAGAGTAGAGTTCTGGGCAACACCTTGCAGGAGTGAATAATACAAACTTGCCAAAGAGAAAAGAAATGCCTGAATGTATGAGAGAGGACAATTTGGATATTATTCTCTCCATTCACAGAAAATGTTCCATACACATGATGTGGGATACATTAGTTAATCAGGTATATCATCCTGCTTACATAGAAAGCATCAAACCATCAAACTGACAATACTTATCAGACAGAGAACTATTTTTCATTTGGTTTATTCTCGATTCTGGCTTCCCATGGTCCACAGCTTAGATCTTTTTCTCTGAGGGAATGAGGATACCTTTGGCAGCATAATCTTCAATTTGCAAACCATGCTTGTGGATTTTAAATTACAAAGTCAGGTTCATTGTTAGACGTCACATTTATTTTCTAAGGCTTTTAAGACAACTGGTTTGGAGTGAAATATCTTCACATGCATACTTTCAAGTACTGGCAAGTCAATACAGCATTCGGTGAGGTAGAAACACTCTTGATACAAGCACATGGTTTTTGAAAGGAAGAAAAATACAGTTTTAAGAAATTAACGTCATCTAATGGTTTAGGGGAAAACATAGGTACTGCAAGCCCAGGGATGCAAATAGGGCACAGACATCGTAACCTATAAATATTTTACAGAGACAGGACACAGACGGCCAGTGCGCATTTACACATGTAAGTGTTGGACCATGTGGCATATTGAGCCAGACCTGGTGGCTTTAATGCTTGTCAGCATGTTTCCATTTCAATCTATGGTTCAGCATGGTGAAAGTCGGGATTTAGATGGAAATGAAGAAGCTGTCTGACCAATACCAGATGAGGTAGTGAGAGATTTACATGTAATGTTTCTTTATGATAATCAGGTCCAGGGTGAAGCCCATGTTTAGGTAGGGAAGAACACAGAGGACATTTTGTAGTACGCTGTCTGAAAGGAAAAATATTTAATGAGGGATATAGGGTGGCTTACACTTTTCCCAAGTGCAGGTTGAATTCGGCCAAAAAAATGTGATCATTGAGAAGGCCAGCTGATCTAAGCTATAATCGATGAAACCATCTATAAAGTTATTTTTGCTGCCAGCTGGGTGTCTTAAAGCACTCAACCTCAGTGGTTTAGGGGTCAAGACTCATTACTACGATGCAGCACGGGAATTAGAAGTATTTTATTCAGTTAATCAGTCTGCATTTAAAAGACATATTGTAGATGAAGGCAATTATCTTCAATAGGTTTTTCTTTTCTATTGAGGCGGAGAAAGTTGAGTCATATTTGTGTAGAGAACCCAAACTGGGTTTGTTAGTGCAATAGTGTTAAGATCAAGGTCTTGGATGAGGGTAGGCTTGAAGCTCCATTACAGACAGCAGAGCCGCAATTCAGATTTATATGTCACGAGGGAGATGGGTCACTATGTTAAAAGCATGCGATTCTCTGATGTTACATGGGCAGATGCTCTGTAGACGGAACAGTCTGTGACAAGAGAGCGCTTGTAAGAGGCAGGTGTAGGGTAGGGTCTGCAGACTTTATAATTTTGGATGAGGATGATCCAGCTTTAGTCTGATGTCCAGCACTTCACTCTGTTGAGTGGATATGAGATTCATGCTCTGTAAGTATTAAATGGCTGTGTAATGGATTAAGAGGAGAGTAACTGAAGCACACATATGAAATATAACTAAAGGTAGTTGAATACTTCTGAGAGATGGTGTGCTGTGCCGATGACACACACATACTGGCAGGTTATCTGACAGAGGGAAGCTGCATCAGGTGGTAGTGGCTACTGGGAGGGGTATGGGTTTAGTCCTTGGCAGCAGTTTGGATAGGATGATACATATCTCACATTTCTGTGTGCATCTATCATATTTGTCACGGATTACGTTTTCTAGGTTGGCTATCAGATTTACTGTTGGGAGAATAGGGTGGCTGAGCTATTGTTACATACATTCTGGGGCTTATCTGATATGTAGCTTTACTTCAACATGTGGTGGTATCCATTACAAGATCACACAAAAGCACAGGTAGGCTATTGATCATGGAAGGCACATTTAGTATGAGACAGCTTAAATATGCCTAAATGGGATATCACTGAATGCAAAGATAACTAGAATTGAATTGTCTTGTGTCACTGTGGCTTTTTGTCTGACATTTACCAAGTCTGTGTCCTTCTGCCCAGGTGCCATGCCTCCGCAATCACAGCTCTTCCCAAGTCTGTGTATAGAAGTCTCCATTTCTGCCTAGAAGACAGATATTCAAGCTACAGATTAGAGGCCAGATCCCAGACACTACCCATATTTAAATCCTTTCACTGTTGATAAAATGAGTGTTGCTGAGTAGGATACCAGCAAAAATCCTTCATGTACTGCACTATAAAAGTGAGAGCGGTAGCAAGAGCTATGTACAAAGCAAGGTATCAATATTAAAATACAATATCAGGTCATTTGGCCTGTAGGCATGTGGTATGTATGTATGTATGTATGTATGAGATTTATAAAGCGCAGGAATCACCCCCGTAGGGGTATCTACGCGCTAGCATAGAAAACAGAGCAGGCTGACATGGCTTTACAAGGCTCAGATCTTAAACAATTCCGTCTTCAGGAGTTTTCTGAAACGCATCAAGTTAGAACATTTCCGAAGAACCTCTGGCAGGGAGTTCCAGTGTTTAGAGGCCAGGAAGGCGACTGTTTTGCCTCCAGTACGACTTTTCTTAAAACGAGGCACCACCAGAAATCCTCTATTTTCTGACCTCAGATTCTGGTTCGGGCGATACAACTTAAACTTATCTGCCATGTAGCTAGGGCATTTGCCAAAGACTGCACTGTGTGCAAAGCAACAGAGCTTAAACTTAATTCTCTGGCGAATAGGAAGCCAGTGAAGTGACTTCAAAAGTGGCCCGACGGTGATACGAGGAGATTTACTAAGAACTAAGCGTGCGGCCACGTTTTGGACAACCTGTAATCTACTAAGGAAAGCCTCCTTTGCAGATGCCAATAAGGCAACACAGTAGTCAAGGCGACCGATTATCAGAGCCTGAACTAAGGTTTTGCGTACTGTCAGAGGCAGCCAAATGAACACTCTGCGCAGCATACTCAAGATGCGATAGCAGGTCTCAACAGTGGTCATAACTTGATCTTTCATTGACAACCGTATGTCCAACTGAACTCCTAAATTTTTTGCCACCAAAGTAGGAGAGGGAGCGGGGCCCAACACCGCCGGCCACCATCCAGGCGCCCACGAGGTAAGTGCAGGACCAAATAACAGAATTTCAGTTTTGGCCGCATTTAGCTGCAAGAAGTGATCCGTCATCCATTCTGCTATGGCAGTCATGCCTTCCACAAAACGTTGATCAACTAACTCCCTATCATTATCAAAAGATAGGAGTAGTTGCGTATCGTCTGCATAGGAAAATGGCTCAAAGCCAAACTTTCGAATAGTTTTAGCAAGGGGGTCACATAAATATTGAATAAGGTTGGGCTTAGACATGAGCCCTGGGGCACCCCCTTACTGAGCTTCACAGTACGTGAGCGAAATGGGCCTAGATTAATAGCTTGTGTACGCTGGTCCAAAAAACTAATAAGCCATTTAAGCGCCAAATCGTGCAGACCGATCTCTTTTAGCCGAGATATCAGTTTCTGATGACAGACCGTATCAAAAGCTGCGGTTAAGTCTAATAGGACCAGCATCACTCCTTTACTCTCATCTAAGGCCATTTTAATATAATCCGTAACTCTGATAAGAGTTGTCTCTGTAGAATGGTTCGATCGAAATCCGGACTGTGACGGCTAAAGAATGCCATTGATTTCCAAATGTTTCGTTAGCTGCGTGTTAACATGGCTCTCTACCATTTTGCCCATTAAAGGAAGAAGTGAAATGGGACGGTAGTTGGAAAGCACATCATTTGCCACTTGATCTTTCTTCTTGATGGGAATTATTTGGGCTGCTTTCCAGTCTAAAGGCACACTGCCTTCATATAATGATGAGTACAAAATCTCAGCAATGGGGGCGGCCAAAGATGAGGCTAAGAGAGCGAATTTATGTGCGGGCAGAATATCCAAGGGCGAACCAGATTTAGCTTTTTTTAACACAGCTTCCACTTGTGCGATGTCTATAGATCCGAATCGTTTTAACCCCTCTCCTGAGTCTGATTGCAATACTGAGTCCGAATTAACCAAAGAGCCTTGATCCCTCCCCAGAGGGAATTGCTTGTAGATCAAGGTGATTTTATCATCGAAATATGAAGCAAGGTTATCACACTGCCCCTGCGAGTGGGTGTTCATCTGCACACATGCCTTCGGATGAGCAAGGGTTTTAAGAATTTTATAAAGATCTTTTGATGAATTGCCTGCCTGATTCAATTTGGATATAAAAGGAACTTTACGTGCTTTTTAAATATTTTTATGACAGCTGGCAAGGGCCAATTTTAAACTTGATTTGTCAGCCTCCAACTGGGATTTGCGCCAAGATTTTTCCATATTTTTGCATCTGGACTTTTCACAGCGCAGTACATCTATGTACCATTCTTCATTTTTCTTTTTCCTCCTAGTAATACCAAGATGGTTTGTCCTAGGTGCCAATGTATCAATCACCTCACTTAGGGAAGTATTAAAAAGGGAAACATCCACTAGTACGCGGACATTTCTTCGCGTACCGTTAATACGCAAGCGTTAGTACGCATGCGATGTAACAACGCATCCCTTTAGTATGCATGCTGTTACATCGCATGCGTTGTACAACGCATGCGTAGGGGGCGGGTACTAGTCACGGCGGACATTTGCAAAGAGAGTCTGACGGAGGAAGCCGGTGAAAACATGAAGGGGGAGAAGATTTGAACCACGTGTGTTAAGAGGTAAGTGGGGCTGTGTAGGGTAGTGCAGGGTTGTGTACTTGTGTAGTGTATTATGGTTTAGTGAAGTGTCGTTGGGTTAGTGTTTTAGGGTTTAGGGTAGTGTTGTGGGTTATTGAAGTCTAGGTTAGTGTTTTAGGGTTTAGTGTAGTGTCGGGGGGTTATTGTTTTAGGGTTTAGGGTAGTGTTGTGGGTTAGTGTAGTCTAGGGTAGTGTTTTAGGGTTTAGTGTAGTGTTGTGGGGTTAGTGTTTTAGGGTTTAGAGTAGTGTTGTGGGGTTAGTGATTTAGGGTTTAGGGTAGTGTTGTGGGTTAGTGAAGTCTAGGGTAGTGTTTTTGGGTTTAGTGTAGAGTTGGAGGGTTAGTGTTTTAGGGTTAAGGGTAGTGTTGTGTGTTAGTGAAGTGTAGTGTAGAGTTTTAGGGTTAAGTGTAGTATGACACGTTATTCCGCATACCATTATTATTACTAGGTAAGTTTTTACTTCGCATACCATAACACTTTCATTGTAATGGTATGCAAAGTAAAAACTTGCATAGTAACGGTTATTGCTAAGTAATAACCGCGTAGTAAAAGCATGCGAAGTAATGGCATGCGAAATAACGTCTCATATTCATTAAAAATCTTAAGTTTAGTAGAGCTGTCCATACACTCACTAAACCTAGGGGGAGTATAGATTTTATTGAAAGATTCAAGATTGACCTTCGGCCATTGTCTTTGTGGAACTATTGCCGAATGTTCCATCAGTAAAGACCTAGACTTACTAAAAAATTTAAAAGGGATCATAAAATGATCTGACCATAATAATGGATGGGTGGGATCGGCAACAATATGGGGAGATGTAGAAAAAATGACGTCAATTGTGTGACCCGCTGAATGTGTGGGCCCAGAATTAATTTTGTTAAGGACTAAGGAGGCCATGTCAGTTAGAAAAGTCGACGCCTCTAGATTTTCCTTTTCCTCACAGTGAACATTAAAATCTTCAAGTAGCAAAAATTGCGTTGATGCAATTATATAAGGACTAATTTTTTCCATTATTTTTAAATTTAAGTCTTTTAATGGCCCCGGAGGGCGGTAAACAAGAGCGCCTTTAATAGTATCTTGGGGTGTTGTCTCAATTTTAAATATATACATTTCCATTGTGTGATCTTGGAAGGAATCAATCATGGTTATTTTTATCGCCTCTTTATAGATGATTGCCACCCCCCTGCTCTTTTTCCTACTCTGTCCACTCTGAGGGTACGGTAGTTATGTGGCAAAGCAAGGGCAATATCCGGCATAGAACTAGATTTGAGCCATGTTTCAGTAACAAAGCCAAAATCAAACTAAGCCGAGCTCAGCAAATCCCAAATTTCAGTTGTATGTTTATGTAAGGACCGCACATTTGCCAGAAACCCTTTCCAGGAACAAGCCAGTTTAGGGGGATGGGGCTTTAAGCAATTATTAACAGTTACATCTCTATCTGATAAATCAATAGAGAATGAAAAAAGACAATATGGGCAAGAGAAGGGACCTTCCAGATTCACTGCGCTATGGGCGCGAGGACGGGGTGTTAAGGCTTGTCTTACCTGTAACAACTGCGCAGACGTAAGATAAAGCCAGGGGCATTAGCGTTCACCACCCCCACAGAAGTTTTGGCATCTGGCATCGTCCTGGCTCGGACGGGCGCAGACAGGCTTGCCTTAAGCACGCCTTCGGCACGGCCGCTGCGCGGGCCGTGCAGGCAGTTGATTTAAATACCCCGCCGGAAATGCCAGGCCAAGGGGAGGAGCCGCGTCCCTCCACACGATCGCCACCAAAAGCCGCGGTGGACCAGGAAGCGGTGAACAGTGAAACAAATGCAAGGTACAATCCCTCTCCCAGCCCTATCCCCCCTCCATCAATCCCAAGTTGCAAGAATATGTTCTGTCTGGTGATGTCACGTTTGAGGTCTACCTTCGTTTGTCCTCCTTCCTACCAATGTGTAGGGTGGCACTTGTGGACCATTTTAGTGGCTCAGGGATTGTTTTCAGCCTGGACAAGTTGTCTATTTGCAAGATATGAGGTCATTTTTACTCTTTGGTGGCCATATTGCTTGGGAGCAATTCCAAGATGGCCGCTATAAATCTTTCCCATCACCATTAAGATAACCAAAACACATTCTCTATAATTTTCTAAACATTACTAGTACCAACCTATGAATCATACCCTTCATGTGAGGTGGTTTCAGTTTGCACGTATGAAAGACAGTTTAATGCCTATTTGAGATTTGTAACTCTTCCCGTTTGCTCCATGTAGCTGGTGACTCTTGGCTTTATTTATTTTTTCCTACTCCACTTCAGCTGAATTACAGAATTTATTAGGCCCTCCTTCTGACTGCATTAAATATTCCAATGCAGTCATTTTGCTCCATATATTACTGATACAATGGTGAGAAGTAATTTCTGAATGCAACAGTGCCAGAGGTACCCTGCTAAGAATGGAGAACTAGCTGGGAAATCAATGTTAACATACCAGTTATCGTAGGTCCTTTCCTATTAGTGTGCCATTCTCAGTGGAAATATTTTGCCAGGATATACGTGACTAAAATATCTGAGTATATGCATCGCTAATTCGTGAAGGGATTTTGCTCACCTTTGGTCTTACCCACGCCCTTCCTTCCCTACATCTGGTCAGAACAAACACAGAAAAAGTATCAAAACAGGAAGGTGCTTGCCACTTATTTGATTCCACTCTGCCAAAATTTGTTTTGCATGTTTTCATCGCAATGGGGAGTGCAATAAACGCAGTATTCTATTCTCTTTAAGGCCCTGATTCCGGAATATAAGGAATAATTCCTGGCTTCATTGATGAATTAATAAGTGCCAGGGCCCAGAGGTTGGCACAGAAATCTGCCGCCAACACTGTCTAGTGTCAGTGTGGTGACTACCAAGGCTCTGTAGACTTGATTTTCTCCTCATGCCTCTTTAATAAACCCCCAGATACTCTCTGCCCCTTTAGCTCATTCATGCAAGTTCTTTTTCATCCCTACTTTCTCCCTTTGTCACGTTTTCCCCCCTTTCTCCTTCTCTCCTCCTTGTGTGTTTTTCGCTCTCTCGGTCAAAATCTGAAGAGGTTAAAATAAGTGCCAGTCCCCAAACACAAGTACCGCCGGTCCGCACCTGCAACTACCAGCTCAAATTAAGCACTGGATCCTTCAGATCCCTGTACAAACAAGAGTTTTGAGTTGGTACTTTGGTAGGGCCCGATGAGACGCCATAAGGACCGTTTCACCCATCACCCTTGCTAATGATTGCCTAGGTCTGGCGGCCTGTGCTGATAACACATGTTTTGGCGCTGAGATTTGGGCCTTTGTAAACTCACTACTTGGAAGGTGAGGTCTTCCCAGGCCGAGGCGCCTTAAGGGCTTTTGCTCACCTCTCCCAATCTCGTAGGACTCTGAGATAAGGATAATTCTCAGGCCATCACTCAGGGCGCTGTCACATGCCGCTTAATTGACGCACACCCATCAAACACTTGTTCTCCATGCTCCGTATGCAATGCAGGTGGACCAACAAAGCAGCTGATAGGTGACAAACAACCCCGCGACACTATTGCATCTCGTTTTAGGTCAGAGCCAAGTGGATTTAGATTAACTGTGTATTTAGTTTGCCTGAGTTTGTGGCTGCGTATTGATTCCTCTTTCGCTTGCAGCCGTCCAACTTGACCTCCATCCCAGACCTTGTAGATTAAGCCTATAAATGGTATCTTTACGTCTGTATAAAGCGGCCGAAATGCTCTAAAAGCCTTTTTATTAGTGCATCTCTGCCTTTATCCCTGTTTTGATGTCACCAACAGAAACCATGTTTAGTGGCCCTGAGATGAGAGAGGTGGCTGGACATCAGGCTGTGGGTGTCGGAGCGGTTCGATCAATAAAATCAGTGAGTAATATTTCAGTCTGCATTATTTGCTAAAGCATGCAGGTGAGCCAGGAAAAAATCAAATTTGGTGACGTGTATGTTTGTGAGTCAGGCAATAGCCAGCACCCGCTTTATCACTACGAAGGGTACTTCGGCACTTTAAACAGCATCATTATGGCATCTTGGGAGGTGCCATGATAGCTTTAGGCAAATGTAACCATAACAAGCGGCAGGGAAAGCGTTCACTTTCACTTCAAAAAAAAAAAAGAAGCCCGCGAGTGGTGCGCATGCGTCACTGCGAGCCATGGCCTATTGGTATCTATTACGCGCACCACGCGCGTAATAGACACCAATAGGCCATGGGCGGAGCAATGCGCCCATCTTTGGCCAATTGCGTGCAGTCTTTTATAAAAAGACACACGCAAAGGCCAATCGCGTAGCATAAAAGGAATCGCACACGCACGAGCGTGTGCGATTCCTAGGTCAGCTTCGATTCCCCGTTTTTCACCTACTAAATGTCTCGCGCTGCACGAGCACGGCTACACAGTGCACCGCTAGGCGCGAGACCTAAAAAGGACTAATAAGGAGTTACATTAAGTGTAAAAGGTGTACATCACTATGACTTCATACGGACAGCACACCGAGGTGCAAAAAAACTCCAGTATGAGTTTGTAAAACATCTAGGGGAAAAATAAAATCAAATTTAGATGCAAAATTCATTCGGATACACAAACATAGTCCGGTGCCATATCAACCTTGGTGTAAAGTCAGCAGGAGTGTGGTATCAAAATAAGGCTAAAAAATATCTTATTACAGATAGAAATGCAGTAAGATGTCAGAGTAGGTGCAAAAGTAGAAAATCACATTTTGGTGAAAGCACGATGAGGTACATTACCACCATACCTCTCATCATGAGTGGGGTCAATATTTAGGAGCACAAGGAGCAGTGCAAATCACATTTACTGGTTGAAATCAGCTCAAAGTAAGCAGCATTGTGCTAACAACCTTAGAAGTACGTTCACATTCAGTAGCAAATACACCCTTGGGTTAACATCAACAGGAATGTGGAAATACTTCTAGAAATGCAAATCATATTTAGGACTAAAACACATTTAGATGCAAAATCACATTTGGTGCAACATCTATAGAAGTTTGGCGACGAGTTTAGGTGCAAACAAAATTTAGGAGCAAGTTTCACATGCAGGTGCATTAACATGCATGTTCAAAAATCACATTAAAGGGGGCAAAATCAAAATTTGCCCAAAGTTAACAGTGCTGTGGTACATTCATGTGCAAAACTACATTAAGATGTAAATGCTTCCTTGTTGCTACATTAACAGAAGCATGAAGCACTCAATGCAAAAATCACATTTAGGCGCAAAACAAGTCTTTGGTGAAATATCACCATTGATGCAACATCAGTAGGAGTATGAAGACATGTTTAAATGCAAAATCACATAGAGGGGAAAAAGTAGAAAGTGGAGACACATTTAAATGCAAAGATTCACATCGATTTACATAAACACATTTAGGTGTAAAGGGTAGCACACAGAGAAAATGTGGCAATACAATTTCATATTAGGTGTAAAAGGTATGCATGAGTATGATAAAACTTACTTGCCTGAGCAATAATGTACAATATAACATTCAGGTGCAACATCCCTCCCTACAAATGTGCTAATATCTCAGGGACGGATACCTTCACTTCATGGTTAATTGTACTGCAACAAGCACAACTTTTTACGCAGACATAAGTTCTCTGGCCTAATCAAAGATGCAAAGGACACTTTCTGCAAGCAAGGGCAGAAAGGGGCAGAACTCAAAGGCCTTCTCTGTGTATGTTTTTGGTGCTGGCGACACAAGCTATAGCACAACACAATTCATCTTTAGCCAGACCTAGAAAGGTTAAGGCTAATAATCTCATTTAACTTTATGTAAGGGGGATTATGAAGAGCAGAAATGAGAAAATTACACAAACATTGTGATAAAAAGATGGGTGGTAGAACATGATCTGAGATTGACCGTTATCTGACTAAACAGATCTTTAAATGGAGGAAAGCGGGTAAAAGCGGAGTGTATTGTATCACAAATAAACAGTAACATAAAATAACTTTAACTGTATTACAGAAGCTTTAAGTGGGATGTGAGGGCTGCATGTCATTAGACAATCATCCACCACCTAAAACACCACAATCATCATGCTCAATTAAGCCTTGCCACTTGACTGTTAAAAGAATTCCCTTACCATCCAGTATAACATCTTCATTTACTGTTAGTCCTTGCACGTTGTAAAGTACACTTTCAGGACCATTGTTCTTTTCTTCTCCTTCCATCTTTTGCATTTCATAAAGTTTACGTCCTTTATTAGATTCAGATTTCTGCGTTTGTTCAGTCTGCTTCTTTTTTGAGGCAGTAATCGTAGTTTGACTTACTGAATTTAGGGATGGTTTCAAAGGAACTGGCAAACGTGATTTTTTATAACTCTGAAACGTATAAAAAAATCATTAAGCCGACTTGGGTTACTCTGTACTTTTGTGACTCTTATTCAAATTCACAAATCCTTCACATTTAAAGAGGAACATATCTTCTATGCCTTTCTTTTCTGAAATTATGATTTTTTTGTTTTTTTAAAGCTAGACCATAACATGTGTGTGATACTATCCTATTTTTCACTGCTTCAATGGCATGCAGTGGTATAATATCCATATTGGAGAGACCGGTTATGTATGGGAAATATTTAATGGATCCCTGCTCTACTTAGCTATTATAGTATATTCCACAACTCATTCAAAAAAAGTAAAACAACTTTAACATTCTCATTCTAATCTGTTCCCATTATAAGCTGTATCCGCAGAGAACTGCTACAATCATCTTTCCCTTTTACAGCTAGTATTAGCTTTTTAGCAAAGAAAAGTGTGACTGTTTATAAACGTGCAAAATTCTTAACTATGTAAATTAAGTATTTAGCTTGTCTTTTTTCTACAGACAACCAAACAATGTAGCCTATTATATCACTGGCTCTTTTCAATAAATTTATCATCGTAAATGTATATGGTATCCATTGTTAACTCTCTCCATCTTTAATTGTCTCATCCAAAAAATCCAAATAATACATTAAAAAATAACCTATTGAAAAAAGAAAGATAAAGTCTTAATACTAAACCTTACATGATCTACAGAATGTCTGTGTATATCCATGCAGTAAAACATGCCCCTCGTTAATAACCAATCTACCCAAACACAAAGTGCTACTGTGCAATATATCGGAACTGTTCCAACCCTATAAAACAATGTAAATTAATCTCTGTAGCTCTGATTCCATAGTTCTTAAATAGGGTTCAGTAGAGAAAAAGTGAGTGGTGCCCATCCTATATTTTACATATCAGGTCTGGAGTTGTAGTTAGCTCAGTGAACAATAGCGGGTGAATTTCAAAGTTTTGCTAGAATTTTAAACACAGTTTTTATCTTATTTCAACGCCTAACTATAAGGTCACTTTAAACTTCTTTTTCCAGTGAATTTCAGTTTTGTTGTTGTTTTTAAACATAAGCCAAGTTAATGTTAATAACTTTGGCTCAATTTGACGAATCTTCACAAACCTTTCCAGAACAAATATTTATCCACCTCTGCTCCTTCGTGGAAAGGTTTGGGGTGATAAGCCAAACAGGGGCCAAGAGAAAAAGGGGGGAGTGGTACCAAAACAGGTTTTCCCATGCAAATTGCCATAGGAATTGTAAGAAGTGAGAAAGAAAAGATGGTTTCTGCAGAATTCCACCAAATTTGGAAGAATGCTAGTCCTTTACTGTGAGAAATTGCCTCTCTTGACATGGCTAGCCCCCCACTTTTCGCCTGGGAAAATTATGCGGTTTTGATTGACAGTGCACAGGGACCCTGCCAACCAGGTCCCTTGTGCCAGAGCTCCTTCCCTAAAACTATCACGACTGACAACTTCAGACCCCTCTGTAAGTCCCTAGCAAATGGTACCCCTGGTAACTGGGACATTGGGATGGAAGAGGGTCCCCTATGGGCCACTCATTAGGGCAATGCAAACTGCACTGTAGCCTGCATGCCTTGGTGCAGACAAAAACAACAAAGTTGACATGGCACAGTGACTGTGTGCCATGTTAAAGCACCACTGCCTACGGTATGTGTAAGTCATCCCTCTAGAAGTCCTTCCAAGCCGTAAAGCAGGGTGCACCATATCTCAGGTGTGGGCTACTCTGCATGAGCCTATATGCCCCTACAATATTTAAGTCTATTCTTAATATTGTAAGTGTCAGGGAAGCCATAGAGAGTACATGGGCTGGAAACTCGACAACTCGAGTTTCCCAGCACCATGCTGGCTTCACTGAACCCACGAGTGTTTGGTACCAAACAACTCCTCTCAATAAGCCCACATTGATGCCGGTGTTGGATTTATTAAAAATGTACCCAGAGTGCACCTCGGAGGTACCCCCTGAAAACCTATCAACCCTGCTGTGGTCTCTAACTGGCTTTAGGCAGCCTGGCACCCCAGACATTTTTCTGGACCCCTTAGTCAAAAGTCCTTTCTCTCTGAGACCCGAAACAAAGCTCATCCTGGGCACAGGTGGCACACCTCCTCCCCCAGGCGGGCAGAGTGATCGTGAGGGAAGCTTCAAAGGCCTTGCTGCCTTTGTAATGCAACCCCAGCCTCTGCTGGTAGCAGCAGATGGTAGCCCACGGTTCAAACCACCACTTTTGGTGGGAGAACAAGCGGCAAAACTAAGTGTGAATAGGAGGTGTGCTCCCTGTCGCCAACTCCACCTCTGAGGTGCTGGTGGCGAAGTGAAGCACATTTTTCAGTGCCCACCATTTTGAAGATGGTCGGACTTATCCAATCAGGGTTAGGATTATGCTCCCCACCCCACAGGAAGGTGGCATAATAGAGGATGTAGACACACCAGGTTAAGGATCTTAATGGTCCTTACCCGTCACTCCCCTGTAACGCCTCTAAATCTAGTATTTAGGTGACACCCCCAGACCCTGAAATCAGATTCCTTACGACCTACGAAGTCCTGAGACCAGCATAGAAAAAGGACCTGACTTGGCCTTAGCCGTGCTGGCCTGTCTGTTGCCTTTCGCCCTTCCTACCAAAAGTGGACTCGACCTGCAGGCTCAGCGACCTCCAAAATCTTAGGCGGACGGCCTGCCTTCAATAAAGATCACACTCTCCCGTGGACAGCGGAACTGTCCAGAAGAAACCAATGTTAAAGAACAAGACCCTGAGGAACCTCAAAATCACATACTGGAGCCATCTATTCACCCGATGCCCACAGCCCAAGTCCAAGTTGCTCAATGATACTGCAAAGGTTTCCCAGTGATTCTGAGCAAGAGTCCATCATGGGTTGACCTCTGCCAAAGTCCACATCAATGCCTGTGGCCTCTGTGGGATGACACCCCGCAACCGCAACCTACCTGAGTAGCCATTCCCAATGCAAAAGGACACCCCTGCACCGAAAGTCCCAGGGCCTTGGAGAGCTTGACCAACAGTGTCCCTATGTCCCCTAGAATCAGAACTTACCTGTGCAGCTGTGGGTTTTCTTCATCCAGCCTCCTGGCCAGAGCCTGCAGCCTTTCTCTGAAACCAATCTCCACCACTGATTTGCATTAGGCAACCAAGTCTGTGTTAGCACTCTGCACCTGGCCGCCCCTGTGCTGCTGAGGGTGTAAGTTTGGTGCTGCATTGGTCCCCCGTGCTTACCTTAATCTCTGGAGATTGAACCCTGACACTTTAGTTACCCGTGAACGCATCTTTGATTACCCCCAGTTCCATTAGTTAACATAGGGAGCCCAGCTCCGAACGTGATCTCTGCACCCAGTTGCTAACTTGAATCTTTCCTGGTGTTGACCACAGACCCTGAAGACTGGATTTGTAAGTTGTGTACTTACCTTCAAAACTGCATTTTTGTTTTCCTCCCATAGGTTAATATTGCTGAACTGAAAAATTGCACTAAGTGTCCATTTTTTAAAGTGAAAACTATGTTTACTGAAATTGTCCTTACCGTTGAACGTAAATCTTGGTTTTAAAATAAATCTAGAAAGAAGTATATTTTTTATAAAATTGGTGTTGATCTCCTTTGTGAGTAGTGTGTCTAACAAATGCCTTACGCTCCTCTGTTTTAGGTCTACGGCTGCTCGACCGCAATACAACAAATAGAGCACTTTGGGTTTACAATGAGCCCTGTACATTTCTGGGGGAATTTCTGAACTCTTTACACAATAAAACCAATTACTGGTATATCACATAAAGAACATGCTTCCTACATTTACTCAGACAAAATAAGCTTAAAATATAGTGATATCTGGATGGTTGGTCCTGCGGAAGCACGGGTACCCCTACAGTACCGCAAATATAAAAAACAGATAAATGTGATTGGCCAAGAGGGCTTTTTTTCTGTTGGCCCACTCAGTTCAGGGCAACCGGTACCAGTCTAACGGAACCTAGCAGTCTGGTTGGTTGCCCGCAAAATCAAAAGAAATTATGCAGCTGCCATTTTAGGACTTGGTCCCTTATCCTGAATTTTGATAAGAAAATAAGAGATAAAGGGGCACAGTAGAAGAACCCTGACCAACTGGACATCTTTAAATGGGAGAGGGGGCAATATATATATAGTTTGTGCTGCACATCCTACGGGACGCAGCAAGGTCTCACCGGAGGTCCCGTGGGAGTACCGTGCAACTGTGAAGCATGCACTTTCCTGTGGTACCTTGTAGAGACGCTTGTGCCGCGGCACTGAGGAAGTACCTAAAAAAAAACAAATGAAATATTTGGTAGGTGTGCGACCGTGGGAGATTGGGCATATTGCTCTCCCTGAGCAAGATCAAAGGACGTACGTGACTGGTTGCTCACAGGAGGCTGGGAGCAGGGCCTGACCGCAGACCAGGATCTCCTGCCAACCCCATGCACTGCCAAAGGAGGTGCGCAGTGGGGTGTTGACTGCCCGTGGGAGTTGGGTGCAGGGCCTGGACACAGGCCAGGCCCTTAGCCCATTCCCTTACTTTGCATGGCCAAGAGTTATGGTAAGTGATGGAGATGGTTGAATATGATTTAAAAACTCTGGAAATTCATGAAAAAAAGTTAAGTTATGGCTAGTTTGGTTATATGATCTTTCTGTACGTTTAAAAACAAATAGAAAAAACAAAGGTTAAAATTATCTTATAGTTTGACCTTGTAACAATACAAAAACTATAGTTTTAAAAAAAAAAAAAAACACTGAAAATCATGAGTTCTAGTTTACTGGGCAAACTAGAACTTGCCGCTTACCATGCACTGCTTATGACATCACATATTACATCACTCATGACAAGTTAAATAACATTGATGACAACACTGATGGTATCCTAATTGACACAACTGATGGCATTATTGATGACATCATAGAATAATTGTGACACCATCATGTAGGGTTTTGGTCTCGAAATAATTCAACACGCTACAAGTGTGGACATTTTTATTCATCTTAAAGGGATTAGCCACTTAAATATTCTACAGGACTAGAAATTATAAGTGAAGAGGTGCACGTGCACGTCAGACAGAGAGGACGCGAGAAGCAAGCAAGACTTGTCACTGTAGAAATACGCTCGCTCCGCACGCCCTCCGAGGGAGCCACTGAGCCCTTAATTAAGAGTTATAGGTACAACTGACCCATAACAGTACAGAGCACTTCTTGACGCCCTAAGAAGAAAGGGTAAGTGCAATTACTTACCTACGCAGGACACGCAATAGTGACTTGTCAATCCGGTCCTGAAGAAAGCCCTCCGACCCGACTGGGCACCCACAGGGCTGAAACATGTCGACCGCTCGACCACCCATTTCTTGACACAGGTGCTTTAGATCAGTAGCCCTTCTATTCACGCACCACAATTCTTTTTAATCTTGCCCCACCCCTGACTAAATAAATTTGAACCAGTGGCAAGGAGGCAATTTTAAGTCCAGTCCATTCTCATCCTCACCACTCCTGATCACCATCCCTTATCACTACTGCGAATAACCAATTGATCTCCATCCTGGTGGAGGAAAGCACAGATAAGACCCAATTATAATGCTTTTCACGTATGAAACGAAAGCGGACAACCAACATATACCGCTAATACGAGTAATACGTGAATGAGGGTTTTTTAGACGGTAAGAACCCCAGACCCTGGTAAAAACAGGACAAGTGATCCATTCTCCCCTCTCCCAATTGAGTTTCTAACAAGGACACAATATATATTGTAAAGTTGCTAGTACCAGTGTTGTATTTGTTATTTTCCCTTTTCATTTCCATAAGCGGATTCGAGTACTGTTTTAAAATTATGAGATTTTTGCATAATTTGCAGTGTATACATTGGCAGATTCCAGTTAATTTCTTTTAGCTGTTTCCAGTTTTCCAGGGTCATGTCTTTTGACATATGACAAGGAAGCAAAATATCGCTTAAGGAGATATATTTTCTAACGATAGCTTGATGTTTTAGCCTAACCGCTTTTTAGGTATGGCATTAGCCAAGACCTTCTGATTTTACTAAATTATATGAATAATATGCTTACTTAAAGGGGCTTTCAGCCACCTCTCCTCATTCATCCCCTCTTTCACCCACTGCATACATCATGGGGCAGCGGGTCAGCTTACTTCAGTCACCGGCTAAATTCAGTTTGAATGACCACATTTAGCTCTTTCACAAGGAGCAAATCCACATACAAGGCAGTTCCCTCCAGTACCAGTATCAGGGTTTTTATTTTATTATTACATTATTGTTGCATTTGCTTGTAGAGCCTAATGTGATAGCAGGATGCTTTCTACCAGATGTGCGCACAAGTAGCTTTTGATTATCTGGCTGCTTTTTCATACCATACCATACCAGCAGCTCAAATGAACTCTTAATCTAAGTTCTTGAGCATGCTCTCTCATTGAAACTGCTTGTCTGTCATTCCTTCTTTCTTTCCTCATTCTTTCTCTCTTGCATTCTTGCCATTTTCCTCCCTCTCTCTTTCCTTTTTCATTCCTTCTTTCCTTTTTATTCTTTGCTTTCTTGCCTTCCTCTTTCCTTTTTTCTTTCTTACCTTCCTCCTTATCTTTCTTTTTTTCTTCTTTCTTGCTTCCTCTTTCTTTCCCTCCTCTTTCCTTTCCCTTTCTTTCTTGCCTTTTCTTTTTCTGTATTCCTTTCTTTCTTGCTTTCCTCTATCATTCTTTCTTGCCTCGCTCAGCTCATTCTTTCTTTCCTCTTTCTTTCTCACTTTCCTCTTTCTTTCGTTGTTTCTTTCTTGCTATTTTTCTCAAAGGCAAGAGGCTGGCATCTTGAAAAACAAACAGTTGGCAAGACAATGTCTCATGTCATATCTATATCTGGCTTCCGCTTACTCAAATATTTACTCAGATAATATCAGCATGCACAAATTTAGTCTTCCTGGAAAACGCTCGTTTATAGCTTTCTTGGGAGGGGAACGAGTTGTTTTCGAATTATTTAATTTGACTAAGCAATTGACGATCTCTCAGGATGATGTTTGTTATTGTGAACCTTAAGCAGGAATTAAACACACAGGACGGTGAGATTGCTTTATTTAATACAAAAAATGAGAGAAATGAGGAATATCAATTGTTCTCATATTACGTTATTCCTATACATGCCTAATCAATGAATATTTCATGATATTCTTGTATCATTTCAATACATTGTCCTTTATCTGCAACACAATAGCATTGTTGGTAACCTAAATGCACTAATTCTTCTTCCTGAATATCCGCCAGCATCATACTGGATCCAGACAATTCTTCAGCTATGCTCCCTTATGATGGTATGTGGTACAGTGTGGTTCTGCGGTGGAGACGCAAATAAGTGCCACCCCTATATGCAGGTATCCATTTCTTATATCTTGCTCCTTCCACACCCTAAGGCATGGCGCATAGGACACATTTTCTAAGACAGTGTTCAGAAAGCTAACTTGCAACCTTTTTACAAAGTAAAGAGGCCACTCCACAGAACAGGTGGTCAGATAGAGTATTCACCAGAAAGAGTGTTACAGAAAGAAGATACGTGACTTCTTCTGATGGATACTTCTAACCCCAGATTTCCCCCACCCCCTTGAAGAGACAACATGGCAGTGCTTACAAAAGCTGCAGGGTCTGGGGAGCAGACAGACCAAAACCTTGTGCAGAACTGACCAGGCAAGGTGACCTTCCTGCTGGACCGGACTGTCAAGGTATGTTTCGCAAGGGTTTAAACCGATGCCCATGACACAACCTGGCAGATGTCTAGGTACCCTTCTCGCTAAAACCATTTGAGGGGCCCTGGTGGAATTATACTGCAGACCTTCACAAGGCTGCTTCTAGGGCAGTGCCTAGTAGAACTTAATACACAGAACTATCAATCTCGACAGGGTCCTCTTCTGAACTACCATACCTATGTTTGCCCCAGAGAAACTGATAAACATCTGATCATCTACATAATGTTTTTTTTCTGTGGTTGATGTAAAACCTCAGGGCCAAACGAGGATCAATGCGATAAAGCCTTTCTTTCTATTTTGAGGGACCACAACCTTCAGTAGGAAGGCCACTTTAGTCCTCAATACGAGTATGTCTAGAAAGGAGGAGGTGCACAACAGACTGCTGGAAAGTGCCTGCACTTCATTTAGATGGTGTGCTGCTATAAAAGCATAAGGAGGGGAGTCTTCAGTATTAAGATCCTTAAAGCACAGCTGTGTATAGCCTACGAGGGCATCCACAAAAGAAATGTGAAGATTAAGTTAAGATTGGAGCATGGCAAATGGTTGAGGGGGAGAGTTAGACATACGAGTCAAACATTTTACATAACGTATCACAACCGGCAACCTAAAGACAGTTGCTTAGGTAAACTCAGAAAGGCCGAAAGGACTGACAAATAAACGTTCACTGTGACCCTAGCAAGGCCTTGAGGGACTAATGAAAGGAAATCAGAAAGTCTAGCTTGCAATTTGTCCCAGAACCCATCCCTAGATAGACTTAATGCCAGGGTGTTTGACAGCGAGGATTACATCCACCACCTAGGCCGATAAGTCAATTGCATTCTGCTGCAGCTGCTTAATCACCACACATGGATGTGTAGGTTGTGGAGACTTCGATGCAGGCCACAGGCCTGTTGCGGAGACAGTAGTTACTCCCGAAGCAGAGCATGATTGGAGGGCAAATGCTCAGAAGCTCAAGGTGCCACACTCCCATTGCCCCGACCGGGGCGATAAAAATGACTTGGGCCCAATCTATCTTGATCTTCTGCAGATCTCTAGGCAGGAGAGAGATCAATGAAAAGGTGTACAGAAGTCCTACTCATCATTCCTGCCAGACTACAACTGCTAACAAGTATTAGTGGGCGGGACGTAGCGGGCCACCCTTTCCGTAGCCACGAAAGTGGCAAAAAGCAGACTGCGCAGGGTGGGTGGAGAGGCCCAAGGACTTGGCCGTTGCCCGTGAGTCCTTGAAACGCTCTAGAGCGTTGTCTGCTTTGTCATCAAAAAAAGGGACAGCCATCAAAGGGCATGTCCATCAAGGTGTTCTGGACATCCCCTGAAAAGCCAGTCCATCTCATCCAGGCATAGCGACGAAGCGCTACTGACATTGAAATAGTCCTGCCCACATAGTCGGCGGAGTCCAGCCCACAACGGATGGTAAACTTAGCCGCATCCCTCCCGACGGCGACAGCCTGGGAAAGCATTGCCCGGGCCTCCTCCGGACACTGAGGCAGCACCTGTGCAACCGTATCCCACACCGAGCGGGAATAACGGCCAAAGAGACATGCAGTCTTTACTGACCGCAGTCCTAAGCTGGCCGAAATGTTCTTTACAAGATGGTCCAGCTTCTTGCATTCCCTTTCCGGTAGAGCGGTAGGAATGCGCTCTTGGAAGTGGAGGCTTGGACCACCAAGCTCTCCGGGGTGAGGTGTTGGGAGAGGAAAGTGGGGTCGGCCGGGTGGTGACGTCTGGCAATCATCCTGTCCACGGGAGCCCCCGAGTTGGGCTTGGACCACGTGCCCATGAGGACGTCGGTGAGGGCCACATTAAACGGCAGCAAGGGCTCCGGAGAGCAGTTGAAGCACCTCAGTCAGGAGGTTAGTCCTGAACGCCACCGTAAGAAGCTCACGGCTGAGAGCCTCGGACGCCCTATGTAACACCACTGTGTATGACGCTCCCTCCAACATAGCCACGGTAGGAGGAGACAACATGCCAAGGTCAGGGGAGATGGCCACACCACTGGCATCCCCCAGTTCCTCTCTCCAGTCCTGTTCACTGTCCAACTGGTCAGTCAGAGGGTCACCTGACCCCTCCCAGTCCTCCTCCTCCAAATCCTCTGGGTGCCATTCTGGTCGAAAAGGGACCCCAGGAGTGAACAGGGGCACAAAAACCCCACTCGGCGCCGGATCCGGTGTCAGGCGACGTCGTTCCGGCTCCACGTCGGGATGGGGGCCGGGATCGACGCCGGACGGAGGGCCGACCGGCGTCGAACGCGGTAGTGATGCCGGAGGAAGCGGCACTGGTGGAGGCGTAATCAGGTCAACCGGCGAAGATCGAGATCCAGGCCTGGATCCAAGGGGGGCCTGCCGGGCTGGGCCGGAGCAGTCGACGGCGAAGGTCTAGACACCCCAACCGAGTCAGCGGGGCCCAAAGGCGCACCGGTGAGTTCGGGCCACCCAAAGTTGGTATGCATCACCTCGTAGAACATAAGAAGCTGGGCAGGAGTCGCTCCGGGTGCCAGAAAGGGAAGGAAACGCAAAGTCGACTCTTCGGGCTCCGCGCGCGGAGCCGCGGGAGGGGCACCACCTGCGTCCCTCGTCGGGTCGGCAGACCGACGAGGAGAAGTCGAAGAGCGATGGTGCTTCTTTGACTTCTTGCTATGCTTTGACTTAACCGACCCCGAGTGCGAAGACTTCGAAGACTTGGACGAATGGTGGTGGCTCCTCGACCGGTCCCTCGACCTTGACCTCCCTCGCAACCGGGACCTCAAACAGCGCGGAGCCCACTGCCAGTGCTCAAGCAGCTTTCGGGACCGCTCCCGCAAAGCCTTCGGCGCCATTGACCGGCAGTCTGAGCACGACTTGGGGTCGTGGTCACTCTCCAGGCAAAAGAGACACACGTGCTGCGGATCCATCACCGACATCATCCGATGACAGTAACCGCATGGCTTGAAACCGGGTATCCCTCGTGCACCAGGAGTCGAAGACTCGAAAAGAAGTGGACAAAAGTCGAGAAAAAGTCTGTCAAAAAGTGACAGGAGGAACCGCTCTTCCCGGATCTGCACTGGTTGGCATGGGAAAAGAATGAACGGACGTCAATGCGCGAGGGCGGCACCTAAGTAGCTTCCGCAACGTCATCCCGGCGACCACGACTCCAATGAAGGACGCGGAGCCGACCAACGCCACCTTCCGACGCACAGAGGTACCGCTGACAACTTTCGGGATCCAGTCTGACGCCTGGGGTTAAGTCTAAGGTAAGGAATCTATAACCAGCGTGTTTCTTTCAGATATCCAGAAGCTTAACATGGGGCCAGGTCTCCACCAGACAGCAGACACTGGTCACATCTGCAAGCAAGACCATTGGAACAGCCTCTGATTTTCATGTACTGGTGGGGAAATTGCTCGGCTGGTGTCAACCACCCCAAGGATTGTGCCTTGGGGCAACTATCCTTGAATCGCTGTAGCACTGAATCAGCCTTTTCTCCAATAATCTCTCGAGCTATCAAATAGCATGTCTATAAAGAATGCTTGCAAGTCTCCCAAAATCCTGGTTGATGGCATCCAGGCATACCTCCTAAGTACAACACTCGTGCCAATAACTCTGTAAATTCAGTCTGTAGTCTCCAGACCGGCTGAAGTATGTATCTGGCTGTGTCCTGCTTATACTGTTTAGTTTGGGCTAGAGATGCCCTGGATTCTCCAGAAAGCCAGCAAAACACCCTCCCAGAAGATAAAAAGCTTTAACAGATCAGAGTGTTAAACTCGCCAAAGTAAACATTCTTTTTTTCAAAGCATTAGTTCTTTTCGATTTCCAATCCGTAGGGTTGGTCGGAAAGGAGTCATGATTAACCTTGCTTCTCAAGGCTTGAATAATCAGGCTATACAATGTAGAATGTCTTGTTAGGAAGTCTTGGTTTCTGGGGTCCGGTCTAAGTCTCTTAGCCATAGGTCAACTAGCTGGCTTAGACCATGTAGCCAAAAGGGCATAAGTAATGTCTTCGTTAAGTGGCAATAACAGCTCAGAAGAAATTTGGTCTGGTTGAAGAATCTGAGTTTTCAACAGGGGTCTACTGCAACTCTAGTGCTTCAGCTGCCTTCTGCACCACCACTGCAAACAAGTCACTTTCTTCCGATGGCCAAGGTGGCAAGTTCAGTTTCCTTTCAAGAGATGTATCTAACCCACTGGTTTCCATAAGTCCACACACAATGAATCCTCAGTATAAAGGGGGCAGGGGGGGTGGGGTGGGGTGGGGGTTTGGAGAGTAGCACATCCCCACTACGCCATTATCATCAGTGTCTTCAAGGTCATCAGCTGCCTCTTGCACCGAGTGTGAATCAAAACCAAAAGTGATGAGAATCTACTGCTAGTATGGTCATTGGGGGCAGACGTACTGGAAAGGAATCGTGCTGTATAACCACTAGTTGTGCATCTGTGATTTTATAGAACAACACAAGCCTTGATCAGGTCGATATTGGGCCAGTGTCAGAAACTGCATCAATCGGCATTGATGAAGTGGTAGAGGTACAGAAAGAACCAGTGTGAACATTGGCGCTGGAGTAGAAGTTAGTGCAGGAGACATTAAGGGACCGATAGAAGCCCTGCGGGGCAGATAACACACAGATGATGGATGGAATGCAGAGCAAATCAAACATTCACTCCCAGTCAAGAGATCTGGGCTAAATCCATCGTTCTTTTGTTCACCATGCCACCCCAGTTTAGACCCAGCCATATGCACATCAGTCTTGACCCTGTCTGTGGGGGCAGATGGCACTGGGGGAAACTCCTGAAGGGAATCCCCTGCAGCTCCGTGGGGCCAGACGGCATGCCAGAGGAAGTCAGAGTCACATTAGAGATCTGCAGCTTGGCCTCTTTGATGGCTGTCATTTGCTGAGGTGTCAACTGCAGGCCAAGAATTTGGGACATTCAGGGACCAAGTTCAGAATCGGAGAAATCAGGGAGTGCAATAAATATCATGACATCCTTGCGCCTCTTTTGAAGTTTGTACTTTTGGACTTTGAGTGGCAGAATGGGATGGTGTCCTGCATGGCCTTCTTGCCTATGATTTGGACTCGTCCGAAGAAGTTAACCTAGAAGTGGATTTTTCATGGGCCTAGTATCAAGACCATGACGAGGCCTACAGCTTGGAGTGGAAGTGGAACCAAGGCTTTGACTGTGGCCTCTTCTTGTGCATGACAGTGTAAAGTTTCACCTCTCAGTTACAGATCACCTTAGGATGAATGAAACCTCACTAGTCAGATGATACAGAGCCTTGCCCAGAGCACAAGCATCACAGACAAACCTTGTGCTAGTCAGTGACCAATATGAGCTCCGGGCAGTCAGGGAACCGTTTGAAACCTATTATCCTGAAGGAGACTTCTTTCCCTAGTTGAAAAATGCAAAACGTTTTGGTGTTATCTCTCAGGAATTACTCCTTTAGAGAGACTCGCAGAGGAAAAACATAGTGGTCTGTTTATGAATCCACAAGACACTTGTGTCTTAAGTCTGACCCTGGAGGCTAGGTTACTCCGTGAAATACTTATATATATTTTTTTGTCCTTTTTGTTTTTTTGCAGTGTTTTATATAGCGCGAACTTGACCCGAATCCAATCAGAGCGCTTTACATAGCACCAGTTACGTTACTTATGGTCAATATTTTAACTTTGATCTATTTGTCTGTCTGTCTATCTATCTCTCTCTCTCTCTCGGTCTTTGCTTGTACTGCTAGGTCAAGGCTGGCTCAAAAGACATTTTGCTGTAGGTACCAATTATTCATTGTCTCCATAAAATATTAGCTCTGATGGACACTATGGTCCCTCCTCAGATTTTTCCACTGATGCTGTGGTACACTTGGCTTTTCAGCTCCACTTCCTTGCAACCAATCTTCCTATTTTAGACAGTGGTCATGAATATTAATCAAGATTCCATGAAGAAAATTGTCAAAGTTAATAACTTATAACACCATAGGCCTGAATAAAGAGATTGCATATATAATGTGTTCGTCTCACAGAGCTGATAAGAAACTAAGGCTAACTGGCAATGCAATTTATTATGGAATTTCCAAACAGCTTACGGTCCAAGGCAACTGTTTTCCCCTCACTGTTTAAAGAGACGGTTGGAAAAAAAAGAAAAAAGAAGAACATTTCTTCTCTTTAATTCAAGCATAGCTAATAAAACAAAAGTAAAGTCCAACAGGCATTTGCTACTTATATTTTGAGAAGAGTTTTCCCTCTGTTAAGTGTTCTGAGATAAGTCGCAAAATCAGATACATTTAGCAGTTATGAATTTAAGGAAAATGGAGACCGAGGATTACAAGTAAGTAACTTTACATCTTTTATTAAGCAAGTCAGACAAAATAAAAATATTCGTAGACTTACTTTGTGTTTTACATTAGTCATTCCTTTTGAAACCACAGGTACTTTATCCTCAATTACTTGGTGGTTCTCTTTTGAAGTGTGTACTTGTGGAATATGATCCCCTTCACCAGCAGGCTGAATTTGATTATCTTCCATATCCAATGGTTTTACCTGTGATTTTCTATGTACAAATTGGTGATCTGGAGAAAAACTTTTGATTTCATTAAAAGAGGTCTGCAATCCGATTTCTTGTTTCAGTATTTTATCCTGATTTTTAAAATGATTAAGTTCATTACGTAATTGCTTAATCGTGTTTTTAAGATCTTCAATGATATTCTTTCCTCCTTCATCAGCACTGGTGTGTATGGCAGAATGATTATCAGGCAAGCAAGTTTCTTCCAATCTGTGTTTTAATAAAAAGGTTAGATTTTTATTCACGGAAAAAGAAAAACTATTTATTTCAAGAGTATCACATATGAATGCTTAACAAATTAACAGATCAAGTTTATACATAATCGTAAATTACATTGATTGTTAGCACTATCTTTTATTTTAAAATCTTTATTTATCATGCTTTATCAAACATCACATAAATCAATAGTTTCATCTTATATCAGACTTGCATGTTACAGTTGGAAAGCGAAAAAGAAAACAGTTACACATTAGAGAAATTTTACATGTAACATTACTCTATGCAAAATCACAGCCGTATGAGTCTTTCAATTGACGCGCTTATACCCTGCCACATATAGTTCCTACAAGATCTATGGGGAGTTTAACAAAGAGCGAATAGTGTCCCGTGTCTCACACATTTTGCACATTCCATCAGGTCGTATTGCTCGCAGAGCCAGGCTCACACACAACAAATGACAATACTAGACTTCAGGGGCATCCCCATGTGTCTCCTCCTAGGGGGAACCCTCGGTATGTTCATCTTGTGCCTGAAGATATGCAATCAATGTTTCCAAACTATCTTTAAAATATATTCCAAGAAGAGAAAATGTTTACAAAGCTACTGTGATGAGAACACATTAGCTGTAGCCCAGAACATTTGGATAATTGGAGCAATCCTATCAAACTGAAAGTCTATTGCCCCTCTTATAGACAGTCTTTCAAATATCAGATATAGCACATTTGATAAACCGTGATAAAATACTTTTGAATTAAAAAGAAAACATAAAATAACAAGGGTAGAAAAAACGACAGCTGGAAAAATCCAGAATGGAATGAATGCCACTTATCACTTACTATTTTTTTTTGTAAAACATATTTTATTGATCAAGAACACATAACATGCAGGTCCCTGTATCCCAGAGAGCACTGCCCAATCGTTAGCACATCACAATGTCTTGACATTTTGTATATTGAGAATAATGCAGGGCATTTCAAACCAACTATAGCCCCACGAAATCTGAACTGCCCCCCTCCCCCCCCCCCAATCCCCGGAACCCACCCCCCGACCGCTAACCTACCCATGGCTGGCAATGAAGCTAATGCTCTCCCTCCATTCGCCCAGCGGACCCACCGTCTGCAGCACTCCACACGTGAGACATGCCCCCACGGACCACTCACACTCACTGTTCGTCCCGCCCAACCACAGGCGGCTCCAGAAATATCCCCCTGTAATCAGCCCAGCGCTTCCAGATTTTATAATGCTTACGGGGGCACCCCCTGGCCTCAAACACCGGGAGCTCTAGACCCATGTTAAAGTCCAGACCCCTCTTCCATACATTAATCGAGGGGGTCGCCGGCGCCTTCCATGCCCTGGCCACATCTCTCTTCGCCAGTACCAGGCCTAATAACAACAGATGCCTCTTATAAATATTGCCCCCCACTGTATCCATCACATGTAGAAGAACCAACTTAGATGGAATGTCCCATCCCAACACCTCCGTAAGGCACCTAAGAACCCCACTCCAAAAGCGGGAGAGGCCCTGACAAGACCACACCGTATGAAGGAAGTCCCCCACCCCATGTCCACAGCGGAGACACTCCGGGGAGGCGATCAGGCCCGCCCGCCAAAGTCGTTGCCTAGTATAGTACACCCTGTGAAGGAATTTAAATTGGATCAGGCGGAGGCGCATCGCCACCGCCGCCCCGCGAGGCGACGCCAGCGCCTCCGTCCAGTCCGTGTCATCCAATGGGCCCACATCCTCCACCCACCGGTCTCTAAGGGTCTGCAGGGACGGGGCCCCGTGAATTACCACGGCCGGATATATTCGGGAAATCTTGCGCTCCCAGAGGTCCCCCATGAAGACCCTGGCTCCAGTGGGTTAAAGTCAGCTAATTCATCTACGCCCTCCAAATAGGGGGAAATAGCATGTCGGAACTGCAGATACTTGATAAACTGCGATGGGGGCATGCCAAACTCTCCCCGCAGACACTGGAAGGACTTCAGCGTTGCACCCGCACCACGTCCCCGAGCGTAGATATACCGATTCGGTCCCAGCCCACAAAGCCGGGCAGCGCAGCCAGTCGGGGCAGACGACCATTGTGCCACAGTGGGGTCTCCATCGTGAGCCTATTCCACCAGCCCATCCGCCTCAGGGCCTGCCTCCATATGTGGAAGACAACCCGAGTCGCCGGCGGCAGCGCCGCGCGCATGGGGGGCCGCATATAAGATCGTGTGTACGGTATATGAATCCATCAACCGACGCTCGACCGCATATGCCGGATCACTCCTATCCCCATACCACCATTCATTAAGGACGAGGAGATGGGAAGCCTGATAGTAGGAGAGTGTATCCGACGCCGCCAGGCCGCCACTATACACGAGAGGAAGCATGTTCGCAGTGCCACCCGTACCCCGCCTCCCTCCCACAAAAATTGTCCCAGGGTTGCATTCACTCGACGAAACCAACTCAGTGGAATAACATACGGGTGATTCTGCAGCTGATACAGCAGACGGGGGAGCGCGACCATCTTGAAGATGGCCGAGCGACCATATATTGTCAGTGGCATACGTGCCCACAGCTTAACGTCGTCGCGCACCCTGTCCCATACGGGGACCATATTTCTCTCCCATGCAATAGCCAGAACATCTGACAGGAATACCCCCAGATATTTAAGCCCCCCCACTGCCAACTGAACCGACGCGCGCCAGCCCCTCCGATGAACCTCACCCCCCAGGACCCACAGTGCCGATTTCTGCGGATTCATGTGTAGACCCGAGGTCTCCCCAAAAATTTGCATAATATGCAGCAACCGCGGCCCCATCCGATCTATGTCTGTCAAGAAGAAAAGCACGTCGTCCGCATATAGTGCGATGCGGTCAGACAAGCCCTCTGACCACTCAAACCCGGTCACCTGTGCGTCAACCCGGACCCACGCCGCCAATGGCTCAATCGCCATCGCGAATAAGTATGGGGACAGAGGGCAGCCCTGACGCGTAACCCGGCCCACCGGAAACTGGGCAGATATCGCACCCGCCACTCGCACCGAAGCCGATAAGTCTGTATACAGCAGCAGAAGGTACGAAAGGAATCTCGGCCCAAGGTTCAGGTGCCGCAGCAGGGCGAAGAGGTACTGCCAACTTAGAGAATCAAAGGCCCGATCCATATCCGCCAACAAGAGAGCCGCCGGTACTCCCAATCTTTGCACGGCCGCAATCGCGACGTGCGCCCGTCGAATATTGTGACGCTTCGCTCTGTTGGGCATGAATCCGGCCTGATCCGGATGGATCAGGGACGCAATATGGGGCAGTAAACGATTCGCCAGGGCCTTCGCCAAGATCTTAGCCTCCACATTAAGGAGGGAAATGGGACGGTACGATGCATGCAGTTCGGGGGGGCCTACCAGGCTTGTGGAACACCACTATTTTGGCGTGCCGCCAATCACGTGGGAGTATCCCCCGTTCGCGAGCCTCCTCTAGGGCCGCACTATAGTGTGGACCGAGCTGCAGGAAGTGTTTCCGAAAGAATTCAGCGGGGAATCCGTTCGGGCCCGGCGCCTTCCCAGGGCTGAGACCACCCAACGCCTCCCCCAGCTCATCGACCGTTAGTGGGAGTTCTAACTCCTCTCGTGCCGAGTTCGAGAGGGCCCGAGGAGGGATGTCCTCAAGGAAACGCTCTATCGTCTCCACCGATAGGACCTCCTGCGGACCATAGAGGTCGCATAATACCCCGCAAAGCTCTCCGCCAACACCCTGGGATCCGACATGGGGCCACCAGCAGCATCCACCAGCCCCGGGAGCACCCACGAATGATTCATGCCCTGGCACAGCCTATGGAGCATCCGGCCCGACTTATCCCCCCATTGATAAACTCGGCTCCGAGTTGCTAACCATGCCTGACGCGCCTCCTCCATTAACATCGAGGCATAGCTCTGTTGCGCAAACAGGAGCCGACGACGATCCCGGCCTCCACCCTCCACAGTGCTCCGGCTCTCCAGGGCGACTATCTCGGCTTCCGCCTGTAGGGCCCTTTTCCCCTTGCGCCGACGCGCCATTGCACAATACGAGATATCCACCCCGCGAAGCGTTGATTTAAGCGCCTCCCACACCAGGCCGGCCTCAGGGACCGAGCCCACGTTAATGGACAAGTACCGCTCCAACGCCTCCCGCATACACGACCCATAGTCCTCCTGCTACAGGTGCCACACCGACATGCGCCACCGAAACGGCTGCCGCAAATGCCCCAGGCGCAACACTGCCGCAACCGGAGAGTGGTCCGAAAGGCCCCGTGGAAGAATCTCCGCCCCTATGGCCCTGCCGTACAGATCTCGGGACAAAAAGATGTAATCCAGCTGTGAGAAAGAGCCGTGCACTGCCGAGACATATGTATATACACGCTGCGTGCTGTGAAAATGCCGCCAGACATCTAGCCAGTCTAAGCCCTCCGCCAGAGCTCTCAGCTTGGTACGTATCGAACTATCGGGCACTCCCCCCTCCCTCCACCGATCCCGGGAGCCCTCCATCACCTCATTCCAGTCTCCGCCAACCACACATGCCTCGTCTGAGAATTCAGTCCAGACCGCAGTGATCCTCTCTACCAGCGTCCAGGACATCGGAGGCGGGGCATACATGCTTCCAAACACCACCCGGTCACTCCCTATTTGCCCCTTAGCAAAGACGTAGCGTCCCTGAGCATCTGTCCACACCCTATCATGAATGTACGGGACTCGCTTATGCACTAGGATAGCGACACCCCGAGACCCCCGTATGAAGCCCGCATGAAAGATCTGAGTATACCCATACCTCTGGAGGCAGGGAGTTTTCGTGCCTAGCAGGTGCGTCTCCTGCAGGAGCAATATGTCTGCCGCCACTCGCTTGGCGTAGCACAGGAGCGCCCCCCGCTTAATCTGGTCTAACGCCCCCCGTATATTCCAACTTACTACCTTGACGGTACCCAGCTGCGCAGTAGCTTGTGCCATATCTCTTGCTCCAGACGTACCATGGGAAACATGCGGTCACAACAGTAACTATAACCACTTTCAACACCCCGTGACCCCTCCTCCCCCCAACCCCATACCTCAAAAACCTTGAAGCACCTGTCGCGGTGGAACTCGCCTCCAGGCTCCAACTGGGAACCCCGGGTCGCCCCATCCAATGGATCCCCCCCAACCGCCCAACACTACCGGTGCACCGCCGAAACTACGCTACCCGCACCCCCTAAGTCCCACAACCCCCCCCCCGATCCCACTCCCCAAAGAGATATATAGAAGCCGCGGGGCCAGACACTATGGCAAACTGTCCGGCGGGGCCCTTTCAACTGCCTCCACCGCCCGATGAGCCAGTCCCAGACACAGAGCCCCGGGAACCGGAGCGCCTCCGGGACCTAGAACGCCGGGGGTTTCCCTTTCGACTTGTGGCCATCCCGAGCCGCACCAGGAGCCTCGTTGGTGGTCCCCCGTCCCGGAGGCGACTGCGGCCTAAGGCGTACAGTTTCATCCGTCCATTTGAAGACCTCCTCAGGTGAATCAAAAAAGTGTGTGCGGGACCTGGAGACCACCCGCAGTCGGGCCGGATACAGAAGAGCGTAGGGGAGCTTCAGGGCACGCAGCCGGGCCTTTGCCGCCAAGAAGGACTGTCGTTGTTGCTGCACCAGGCGGGTATAGTTCGGGAATATCAGGATGCGTGAGTTCTCAAACACTAGGGGCTCCCTCGCCCTAGCCTGCTTCAAGATAGCGTCCCGATCATGGTAATTCAGTATCTTAGCAATCACAGGCTGGGGACGAGCGCCCGGTGGCGGTTTCTGTGCCAGGGCCCTGTGCACCCGCTCCACCACAAAACAGCGGGAAAGGGCGTCCGATGGCACCCAGCTCTCCAGCCATTCCGACAAGAACCGCTCCATGTCCCCCCCCCTTCACAGCCCTCTGGAAAACCCACAAAACGCAGATTATTCCGTCGGGTCCGCCCCTCCGCATCCTCCACTCGCTCCGCCGGGCCCCTCTGCACCACCTCCAACGCCTTAACTAGATTCTTAAGTGTCCCCACGTCATCTTCCACCCCAGAGATCCTTGTCTCGGCCTCCGTGATGCGATCCACGGCATTCCGTAGGTCCTGGCGGAGCAGCGTAACATCCGCCCCCACTGCGCCGATTTTGGCGTCCAGCATGTCTCTTGACTGCGTAATAGCAGCCATCAGCTCCGCATTACTGGGGCCACCTGATTGCGACGTGCTTGGGACCGCTGCGGTCGCCCCATGACCCGTGAACTTGTCAATCGGGCCCTGCTTGGTCTGGCCACTGCCCTTGCCATCCCTCGTCATCCTGCGTCACGGGCTGCGGTCCTCCCGGTCCCAGTCACACACTCCGCCGCCTCAAGGGCCGCCCCCCGGACAGCAATATGGTAGGCAATCCCACGCTGCCGCTCTCATCCAATGCCCCTCCTGGATCGCCCCGATGGGCAGGCAAGCCCTGGAATACCTCTGCCAGTCGTTCGCCCCCCGCCCGGGGGCCACCAGACAACGCCACCTCCAGCACACCGATAGGTAAGGGGGGAGGGGGGCAAGCCACCGCAGCCCGATCCAGCTGCCGAGACCCCCGCTACCCCCGCGATCCGTCCATCGTCCGGCCTCCTCAATGCACACCCCAGCTAGCTTCTCCGAGGCGCGAGGATCGCCCGCACTCCCCGTGGTCCGGATCGACCACCGAGCTCACACCACCCAGCCACACCAGCCGCTCTCACCGTGAATGGCTCGTGCAGGGGGCCCCTAGTCCCTCTCACGGCCCTGGGGCCAACCAGACTGCCGAAGCCTCTTCGCCTCTCTCTTCCGGGCCTCAGATATGTCGCGGCCCCTCCTCCGGGTACTGCCGGCGACCGGGGGGCACAGGGAAGGAACGACGCCCCCCCGGCTGCACTCACCCGCTCACCGGTGTCTCTCTCCAAGCACCCCCACCACTCTCGGCCTGCTCACTTCACCTCGGGCCCCCGGGCCCCGTACGGAGCTCCTCCTGGGTCTCCCGAGATAATGGCACCGCCGCGGCCCAGGCTACGCGAGGGCGCCGCCTCCTCTCTGACACTAGGCCGCAGGTGGCCGCAGGATTTCGCCCCCTGGCTCCGCCGGTATCCGAGCCGCGTCCGGCTCACCGGACCACTCTGCCAGGGGGGCACCGGTCCGCCGCTCCGCCAGCCAGCCGGATACCAGTGTGGGATCGGGTGGGCAGGATATCTGGTAGGATTTAGATGTCGGGCGGTGCGGAGCTAGCTCAACGCACGTCCGCCATATCGGCTCGCCAAGCCACGCCCCCATCACTTACTATTTAAATCCTCATTGTGTAACAAACTCATCCACCTAAACATTCTGAGTAAAAACAACAAGCACTGAAAAAGCCAGAAGGTCTTGGTTTTAAAAGGCTGAACTATTGTATTTGCCAATATTTTTGAGAGAGCCGGTGGGGGCATTGAAAAAAAGTGGCAGAGAGAGCAAAGAAACACATGCAGTCCTATGGAGTACAGACTGCTAAATTAAAAAAAAATGAGTCCACTAAGGTATGCTGTGGAAGGCTACAAGTAATTAGATAAGAACACAGACTGAAATGCCTCTGAGTGGGACAAATACAATAATAGGATGGAAACCATCAAATCAAGAGTGCACAATTGAGATAGATAACAAAACTACACAAGTATAAGCCAGGGCAGACCCAAAGCCCACTATAAGGATGTTTTACACTAGAAACAATAGGCTTGCCTAAAGACAACTAAAGCCGTCTGTAGTCGACACCTAAAAAGGAAAAAACACAGGTCTAGCCACCCTCAACCGTAGGACTTAAAAATAGAAAATAAAGAGAGAAATGTTTAAAGGCTACTATAGAAACTAGAACAGACTGCAGATAACAGAGGCCCTGCCTTTGTCACAGTACTTACTTCTTAAGGATGAGCCTTTATCTAGGAAGTCAACAATGCTTGCCACAATTAACAACCTTTAGGCAGCACCTGTAAGTTGGTATAACTGTACCCCATCCATTCACACAACAAGCTGTTATGCCACTGTTTGCAGTCTTTGTATTGGTAAAGGGTTCTTTTCTCTGGGTTTTATGCAAGTTGAACCAAGAATAAATGTTGATATATATTAATTCAAGAAAGTAACAAAGGCATACCTCAATTAGCTTAACCAAACAGTTTTTTTGCTAGTTTTCGCAACTGACTGTTACTTTATCAAGCAGACTGCCAGTGAAGCATTTCTTAACACATAGCACAACAAAGCATGGAGAGTTCTATAACTCTACATTCTATCTTGCGTGCCACTGGCTTGGAAGGGTTGCCTTTCACACATTGAGGAATAGGCTGTTCACCTCTTCACACATAGGCATTGTCGGAACAAGAACACACGTAACAGCAAAATAAGAAGCCGTTATTCTCATGACCTATTTTGAATATTGAGGAATTCACTGGGTAGCCATGAGGACCATACGTTAGGTTATTAAGACGAAAGGTGACGTATGCCTATCTGGTCTCCTTGAAAGCCCGTAGGTTTGGGACACAGTCTACTACCAGCTAGTCTCACCAATACATTTTAACTTGTTTTTTTTTAAATTGCAAGGATTTATTTGCTCTACTCTGTTTAGCCCTGTAGTATCTGAGCTGGCCTGTGAACCAGAAGATGAGACAATTTGCTGTATTGTCCAATTTGTTTATGGTCAGAGAAGACAATCTTTTATATCTTAAAAAATTACTAATTCTGATAGAAAGTAACTCCTAATTACGTTTTAGCTTTAAAACAAGACAGCTTCTGTGTGTGAGCCTAAAAACCTTAATCACTTTAATATAGCTAACAATTTATCATTTATGGTGATATATATGGGCATATTAGTTTATTCATTTCAGGGGGACTATACAAATGGCAACTATCCATATGTCACATGATGCTTTTTTCTTCCACTGCGGCCCAAAGTAGTCCAAGACTGTTCAAGGTTAGAATGGGCTATAAAGAAGTTGCAGAAGATTTCAAGTATTTATCACAAACAACACTGCCCGTGGAATATCATCTTTTATTTTAATGGATGCCATTCCTTCTGCATATTTACATTTTACAAGATGTCCCCTGCAATACCTAACACATATGGATGTAACTTAAAAACAAAATAACAGAATTTATGTTGAACGACTTATATTTCAAAGTCTCCCTCCTATCAACTGAGTCTACAGCAAACGTATGTAAGGGAGATGAGGGGCGTCGTCTTGCAAATCTTCAAACATAATCTATTCAAAAAATAGTAGGAGCATTTCTCACCTATGTATTTGTTACAATGATGCCTTCAAGTTGCTCCTTAAAAGGCGATGGCAATCAAAGGGCATGTCCAGCAAAGTTGACTGGACATCCCCAGAAAAGCCAGACATCCTTAACCAGGCGTAGCTTCGAAGGGCTACTGACGTGGCAATCGTTCTGCCCAGTAAGTCGGTGGTACTCAGTCCACAGCGAATCATGAATTTTGCTGTGTTTCTCCCATCTGCCACTGGTTGGGAGAGAATAGCCCGGGCCTCCTCCGGGCACTGAGGCAGCACCTGTGTGACCGTATCCCAGATGGTATGGGAGTAATGGCCTGAGAGGCACACACTATTCACGGACCGCAGTGCAAAGCTGGAAGAAAAGATGATCCAGCTTCTTGGATACCTTAACTGGGGGAGCAGAAGGGGATGCACCCTTGGAGGACGAGGCTTGGACTACCAAGCTCTCAGGGGAAGGGCGTTGGTTGAGGAAAACTGGGTTGCCCGGAGCCGGGCGGTGGCGGCCCACAATTGTCCGTTCAACAGGAGCCCCTGTACTGGGTTTGGACCAGGTGCCCAGAAGGACATCAGTGAGGGCTTCACTGAACGGCAAAAGGGGTTCAGAGGAGGTTGCTGCCAGTTGAAGCACCTTTGTCAGAAGGTTAGTCCTGACCGCCATTGAAAGGAGCTCCAGGCCCAGGGCCTCAGCTGCCCTTCGCACCACCACAGCGTAAGACGCTCCCTCCTCTGTAGCCACGGCATGCCAAGGACTGGGGAAGTGTCCAGACCACTGGGGTCACCCAAGTCCTCTCTCCAGTCCGGCTCTTGAAGCTGGTCTGTTAAAGGGTCAGGCGACCCCTCCCACACCTCATCACGACCTTTTGGCCCATAGGGAACACCAGGGATGAAAAGGGGAACAAAAGTACCCTCCGGCGTCGGATTCACCGATGGCTGACGTTAGCCGACATCAATCCGGCTCTGGTTCCATCACAGGGTGAAGTTGTGGACGGCATCGGTCGGGGGCATGACCGACGCCAGGGACATCGTCGCCGAGATCGGCACCGGGGAAGGTCGAGTAAGGTTGACCGGCCTGGATCCTCGGGGGTCCGCCGGGTCCTGAGCCGCCGGTATCGAATGCCCAGGATGCCCCACCAGCTCCATGGGAGTAAGGCTGCCCAAAGATGGAATGGAGGGCTACGTAAAATGCACAAAGCTGGGCAGGGGACGCTCCGGCTCCCGGAAATGGAGAGAGAGCCTTAGAGCGACGAAGCTCGCGGTCCCGCGTCGCGTCAGCCTACCGACCGGGAACAGACAAAGAGCGCCGGTGCGGAAAGGGGCTACCGAAATCAGAGGTACATGGCCTAATACAACTCTCTGAGATGGGAACAGGTCGCTTCGGGTTGCGGAAACTGATGGAGGTGCGAAGTCGACGCAGGCCCTGGCTCAACCGCAGAGCCAGGCCTGGAGTGGCAAACACTCCCTTGTCTCGCCAGCCAACGGACGAGGTGAAGTCAAAGACCGCTTCGACTTCTTGCTCTTCTTCTTTTTGCGTGAGTTACCCGAATGGCTCAATGACTTCAAATGAACAGACGACCTCAGGCTCTGCGACCGCTTCTGGGACCTTTCTCTCAACCAGGAACCTCAATTCTGGAACCACTGCAAATCGAGCCATCAGGAGCTTGAGGAATGGTTCCCTCAAAGCTTGTGGGTGCATTGCGCTGCAGTTGTAACAGACCTTGTTGTGGTCCCAGTCGAGGCACCAAAGGCAAACAAGGTGCAGGTCCATCACCAACATCTGTCAGTGACGGGCACTGCAGGGCTTGAAGTTGGCCTTCTTGGAGAACATCCCTGCCACACCAGGCAGCGAGTTCAACACGCAGAAAAAGCATAGTCAAAAAACGACTAAGGGGTAGCTCTTTTGTGCTGACTGTCATGTAAAGAAAAAAACTAACGCTAGCGTGCCTGGGTGGCACCTATATAGGCACAGTTAACGCCACTGGCGCGCAGGGGTACTGCTCATAAAACAAATCCGGATCCAGTCTAATGCCTGGGAATAATTTTAGGTAAGGAATCTGCAGCTAGAAGTCTCTATCAGATTAATAGTTATGTAGGGCTCTAACTAGAAAATACAAACTATGTATAACTTGATCTGAAGGATACGGATGTCTACACAATAACCAAATTATGCAACGTATTTATAAGCTGCTGAACATGAGTGAAGTGCTCAGTTCCCTTCTGTAAGAAATGGGGGAGGAAAAACAGTAATCAGCAGTACCAGTTCAGGTTTTACAGAAGAGTTCCAAGCCAGACCCTCCCTTATCCAATATATGGCCTTCAGAGTGCGGGCGTTTTAAAACATCCTGAAAATGTTGAGAACCAATTGCATTATCAGAAGCAGCAAAAGCTTACAGACCAGACAATGTCCAGGAAATTAGCATGGCATCTCATATTTTACTCTGTTGAAGTTGACTGATGATAATTGTGTCCTTTCGATCCACACCTGCAACAAAAGCAGCAGTACATTTCTGTGTTATCTAGATTGCTGCAAAGGATGGCAATGCTGAGACTATAATGCACTAGAGAAGCCTCAAAAACTTATTTTACTGCTGGTGGAATGGTTTTACAGGGGCAGACAGGCATATGCTTGCAGCATGCCTTGACTCTTTGGTTTTTGAAGTGCTCCAACGAAAGGCATGTCTATGAGGGTTGCCTGGACACCTCCTAATATACAGTGGAATGCATCCAAATTGGTGATATAGGTTGGCAACCATGCCAACAGGTCAAGCCAATGACCAAAGAAGCGTCCCAACCATTCTTGACCAGAGAAAAACATTTCTAGTGGTGAGGCACACTCATAAAAGTCAATCTTGACAACTCTCACATTGAATGGAAATAGTGATCATACAGCAAGACTACCAGAAAGCTTTCTGGCTGGTAGATTCCAATCTCCTAGATCATCAGTTACAGAGAGGACCATAGGTAAAGGCATTTGGGCTCAATTGTGGACAGCAGAGCCAAAGATGGGTTACATTGTTACATTCGGCTTCAGTGGTGGGCAAGCTTAATCCGAACGGTTCAGAAGCATTTCATACCACTGACGGAAACTAAGATACTAAGGTATATTATGCCCTTCTGGAGATGCATCCATACCACTTGAGTTTTTTAAAACAAGGAAAAGGCTTGCATCTCTGTTGTAAGAGAAGAGAATGTTGCCTGCCTCCGAGTCACCATATTCTCTGTGGCCATTATCACTTATGAAAACGTCAGTCAGATCCAAACAGTTCCTCAACCAGAGCAAATTGTTGGGCCGTAAAGAAGGCTTGTACCAAAGGTTTATAATTAATATAGACCTGGACATTTTCTATTGCCACTCAGATGATGGTTGTTGACTTCAAGAGTTTTTGAGGCAGCTCTAAATTTGATACAAGGGGCAGCGCTGGTGTTGTAGGTGAAGTGTGGATCTGACAAGTTCAACTTCTTAGGTTATCTGCAACAGTAATTAAACACCAAACTCTTAGGAGGAGACACATGATCAGTCTCTGTCAAATGCTGAGAAATATTTATCAGAGGAGCACTAAGACCTTTGGACCGGCATCAAAGGGGCACAGAAAAGTAGGAACTGACATCAGTGTGCCAATTGCCATATTATAGCATTTGATGATGTTGCATCCTGGGTGCAGAGAGCCACAGCCCCAGGCTGCATGGCATCTTCTAGTGGCACTGAACAGCAATCATAGGGGCAATAGAATCTGAATCCAGTTTGGTATATCAAGGATATTGTTAAGGTGCCGAATCTGTGGGAGGACTTATCCATCAGAAGCTAAGTGGTACTTAATTGCATCATTATGACAAACATGTCTTCCTTAAAGACTTCCTTAGAGGCTGATTTCCACCCCACCCAAGCCTCAATGTTTCCTTTTGGTAAAAGGCACCCATTTAATTGTGTAACTCGCATTTTTATGTTCAGAAAATCTGAGCTCCCCGCGAATCTAGATAGTCTAGCCTTGTGTGTGTGGCACCAATCGTAATGGTGTACCTGTAAAGGATGTTGAACTCCGATAAGCACTAGGTACAATTACTCCCTCAACTTGACTTCCTTGGCTAAGCAATCATGATTTTCCTTTCTTTAGAGCACCTAGTCTTTAGAGGTCATACCAGTGAAAGACATTTTATTTGTTTACTTATTAATCATTATAGGGGGGAAAAAACTAAGGGGATTATTTAGAGTTTGTCAGACAGGATGCAGTCTCACAAATGCAACAGAGTTCTCTGTGTGCCAAATTCTCATCCGCCCACCTCATTTAGAGACAGACAGAACGTAAGCTTTCTGTCGACGGAGCTAATGTTGGATTAATCAATGGAAAGCTTCCTCTAGGGGCCCTCGGAAGTACAAACAATGTTCACAGTTTAGTGGACTGCCCTCAAAACAAACAGTGTCCATCCACCAAACTTTGTCAACATTGACAGGAACAGCGTACAGAAATAATCACTTGGCTTGTAGTCATCTCTAAATTCAATGAATGGTAGTCCATCACGGTAACAGTGGTAATATTCTCTGACACCCTGATGGACTGCACTCCATCTGCCATACTCTAAAGCGCCCTCTAATTTTAAAACACTTACATGACTATCAGGCACCACAGAAACAGACTCCAGAGTATGGACATCTGTTAGGGAACGAAGGGACACAGCAGTACATATGATATTGTCACATCTAGTCCGTGTCGCACAAATGTGACATGTCAAGTTATAAGTGGCAATCCTACGTGCAACTGCAGTGTTGACCAAGTTGCTTACCTTCATTAACACATTTTCTGGTAGAGACTATCTAGCTGCAGATTTCTCACCTTCAGAATATTTCCAGAAATAACTCTGTGTGCCGGAAGGTGGCGCATTGTGGCTCCGCAATGACAATGTTCTGCTCTGAAATGATGTGCACGGTCTGTATAAGTGCCACTACCAGCGCTGACGTCAGCTGCAGATTCTACGTTAGGACTGAAGACTAGGATTATGGTCATCTTTCTTTACTTTATTAAACAGCAGCAAACATTAAATCATAAAGAACTAACTTTCCGAGATGCCCATATTGAATGAAAAGTTCAAAACATCAACCAATCATCTTGCTCCGAAGTACCTCTTCGACCTTTATGCCCCTTCCTTCTCCACTTCTCCAGCAGCTGTGAGTTGAGTATCTCTCCCGTTGATTGTTGTTTTGCTGCGTAACTGGGTGAATGATTAATTATTTGCCTTTCATGGGCGCTGCAGGAACACATTCAACCCTCTCATGCAGCGTCAAAGTCATCCGACTTCTTTATTCAGCGGGTCTGCGTTGCTGTGGATCAGTCCTCAAAGCACTAAAGGTCACTTGCAGAGGTTGATTTATGGCCCATAGAGACTAATATTTGGACCCTTGACCGATGCGTATGGGCTCAGCTTTGAAATAGACAGTGGAGAACAGCGTGACCCACCCCCCTGCATTGCACCTGGAGGATTTCCCCCCCAGCAGGGTCTGTATCCAACGTCCTCTCTTACCAAAGCGGTGTTGACACCCCTCTGTGTCAGTACTCTGCAAAGCAGGTTGGACTGCTATATTTTCACTGAGAGGACGCAGCCGAAGATGCCTACCCCATAGATTTGTGAGGCAGTGGATACATAAGGTTTTCCCAGAGGCAGGTCATGGTAGTGAATTCCATTCACAAGACCCTAGCAGAGGCCAAGGCTCCAGAAGTGGTCAATGGTGAGAACAGCATCGCTTAGGGGATTTCTTCCCTGTAGAGGTTCCAACATCACCAGGGATCCCGGGGCGGATTCCGAGGTCATTCACGATGAATCACTAGTGGTTCATGTCAGAACGCCTTTCGGCCCACTTGCAAGGGAGTAGAGTGACGTCAGATCCCAGTGCCTCTCTAAGACTTCCCCGCCGCCAAAATTAAACTTGCACAGCAAGAAACCCTCAGGGAGGAAAGGGGTTTCGGACAGAGAAGAGACTGCCAAGTCTTCACCAGGTTTTCTTCTTCTTCGGACTCTCGTCCTATTCTCTCGGTCTTCCTAGTGACTCTTTTGGTGGAACTTTAATACAGGTGTGAAATATATATATACACACACACATATATATATATATATATATATATATATATATACACACACACACATATTATCTACTGGCGGTCGCCAGTAGATAGTTATAGTTAGGATCGTGTTTCCATAGGAAATCTCAAAATTCTATTTTGAATAACTTTGGCGCCGGTTGACGAATCCTCGCAAAATTTTCAAAACTAATGGGGCGCTCTGCTGAGCTCCTACCCTGAAAGTCTCGGGGTGATTCGTCAAGGGGGGGCCGAGAAAAAAGGGGGGTCCCAAAACGCGTTTTCCCCATGCATTTTTCCATAGGACCTTTAGTCGAAGGTACAGCCCGAACAGCTGAACAGAATTACTTGAAATTTGGCAGAGAGGTAGTCCTCAGGTCAGGAAAGTGCCTTTTGCAGGTCTGGTGTCAATCTGTTCAGTATTTCCTGAGAAAATAGCATTTAAAAGCATATTAATATCTATAAGCGCGCACCGTGTGCGCACCGTGCGCGCACCGTGCGAGCACCCTAACGTGCGCGAGCGTAATTCTGATTGGTGGTTACATGTTAGTCAACGTTCGAATCGGTCGAAATCAGGAAGTGTCGGCCACCATTTTGTTTGTTTTCAGTGCGAGAGTGAAAAAGGTAGGTGGCAAACGTGAAAAGGGGGCAGGGTAGAGAGTTCCTGACCCCCTAGCCTTTGTCAGGGGGTCCCTGAAGGACCCCGAAGGCAGAATTTTTGTTGTTTTTTTTTTTAATCGCGGGGGTGCGCGCACGGTGAAAAACCAAAAAACAAAAAAAAAAAAAAATTTTAATACGTAGTTTATTGTAAAATAAATATATAAAAAAAATAATACATAAATAAATTAGCATTTAACAAAACTTACAAATTCACTGAAAAAACCATAGGTTTCACACACGTTATAGTTAGGAATTAGCATTTAAAAAACCTTGCAAATTCACTTAAAAAACCATAGGTTTCACACATGTTATAGTTAGGTGGATATTTCACTCGTAAAAAACCAATGAAATTTCCCCGTTATAGTTAGTTCAGATAACTATAACTCGCGCGACCGCCACTCTATCACAAGGATGATGTCATGAGTGATGCCACTGACTATGTCATGAGTGATGTAATATGTGACGTCATGAGCAGTGGATTGCGGGCGCGCGAGTTATAGTTAGCTGAACTAACTATAACGGGGAAATTTCATTGGTTTTTTACGAGTGAAATATCCACCTAACTATAACATGTGTGAAACCTATGGTTTTTTAAGTGAATATATATATATATATATATACACACACACACACACACATATATATATACACACACACATATATATATACATATATATGTTATGTTATAGAGGATTTTATAGCGCGCTTAAATACTCAAGAGTGTCCTGGCGCGAGCAGTTATCGGAGAACCTGAGATGTCGGGATGTTTGAATCAGCTAATTAAAAAGAAAGGTTTTAAGTCGTTTCTTGAAAGGTCCGAGCTCCTGAATGCTCCGAATTTCTAAAGGAAGAGAATTCCAGGCCAGCGCAGTTTTGACAGAAATGGCCTGACCTCCCAGCCGGGACCTACGAAAGCGGGGGATGGTCATCAAGGTTTGGGTAGCTGATCGTAAAGCTATTAGGGACATAAAAGCTAAACCGCTTCCTTATGTATACAGGACCCAAACCATGCAGCGCTCTGTGAGCCACCGTAAGAGCTTTAAATTGCACTCTTTGGGTGCACTGGAAGCCAGTGCAGGTCGCGCAAATGCTTTCTCACGTTAGATCTTCTAGAGATGTTAAATAGAAGTCTAACAGTGGCATTTTGAATCGTTTGTAAATTACTCAGCAAACAGACGGGAATGCCACAGTAGAGAGCATTGGCGTAGTCCAAGCGGGAGAGAATGAGTTCCCGAGCGACCGTTTCCTTTGCTTGGCTAGGAAGGAGAGGAAAAAATCTTCTAAGAGATTTAAGTATGCCAAAGCAAGCACCAGTGAGTAAAGCGGAGATCGTCGCCAAACCATATTCCTAGGTTCTTGGCGGGCGCACCCACTGACTTAGGACGAGGAAAGTCATTCGGCCACATATTTTCATGGAAGGCAGGTGGAAAGGAGCCATATAGCAGCACCTCTGACTTGTCCTCATTGCACTTCAGTTGGGCACGTGCCAGCCACTGAAACACAGAGGGAAGGCAATTCTGCGCTCGAGAAGTTGACAGGTCACCATCGTTCCAGGTGAATAGGAGCTGGGTGTCATCGGCGTAGGCAATTATTTTTGCCCCCAGCTCCTCTGCCAAGTAAATAAGAGGTGTCAAATAGATGTTAAAGAGTAGTGGGATCAAGGTGGATCCTTGAGGAACTCCCGTAGCCACTTTCCTAGCAGTTGAGGAGAAAGGAGGTGACCAGACCTGCTGGGAGTGATCTTCCAAAAAAGATTTCAGCCAATCCAAGGCAGAGCCTGCATGCCGATGTTAGCCAGGCGCGTAAGTAGAAGATGGTGGGGTACCGTATCGAAGGCAACAGAGAGATCCAGTAAAACCAGGGCCGCTCTGCCGCCTGCGTCCTGGCACTCCCTGATTGATTCAGCCATTTCTACTAGAGCAGTCTCAGTGCTGTAACATTTCCTAAATCCGGATTGAGCCGGATGGAGGGCACCGGAGTTTTCAACAAAAGTATCCAGCTGACGGAAGACGACTTTTTCGCAGACCTTGGATAAGGCTGGAAGAAGAGAGATGGGACGATAGCTAGCCACTAATAGCGGATCCAGTGAGGGCTTCTTTAGAAGTGGCAACAGTTTGGCCTGTTTCCAATGCAGCGGGACCCGCGCTGTGCACAGAGACATATTAATGATTATATACACACACACATATATATATATACATAGATATATACACACACACACACACACACACATATATATACACACACACACACACACATATATATATACAAATATACACACACATATATACACACACATATATATACACATATACACACATTATCTACTGGCGGTCGCCAGTAGATAGTTATAGTTAGGACCGTGTTTCCATAGGAAATCCGCAATGTATATATACACACATCTATACATATATATATACACACACATCTATACATATATATACACACTTATATATACACATATATATATATATACACACACATATATATATACACACACATTACCTACTGGCGGTCGCCAGTAGGTAGTTATAGTTAGGACCACGTTTCCATAGGAAATCCGCAACATTCTATTTTGAATACCTTTGGCGCCGGTCGACGAATCCTCGCGAATTTTTCAAAATAGGTGGGGCGCTACGCTCCGCTCCTACCCTGAAAGTCTCGGGGGGATTCGTCAAGCGGGGGCTGAGATAAAAGGGGGGTCCCAAAACGCGTTTTTCCCATGCATTTTTCCATAGGACCTTTAGACAGGGCTACAGCCCGAACGGCTGAACAGAATTACTAGAAATTTGGCAGAGAGGTAGTCCTCAGGTCAAGGAAGTGCCTTTTGTAGGTTTGGTGTAAATCTGTTCAGTAGATTCTGAGAAAATAGCCTTTAAATCAATATATATATCTGAGCCAGCTTACGGTGCGCTTACGGTACGCTTACCGTACGCGTACGGTGGCGTGCGCGAGCGCGATTCTGATTGGCTCGGAGATCTTAGTAAACATTCGAATCGGCAGAAACCAGGAAGCGGCGGCCGCCATTTTCTCTCTCGCACTGAGAGTGATTTCTAAAATATAAAGCCCAAAAACATGTAAAGGGGCTGTTTAGACAGCTCCCACACACATAGCCATGTTGAGGGAGTCCCCAAAGATCCCCCAAGGCCAAAAACTGAATTTTTATTTTTTCGGTAATTTCGCCGATTACGCGTACGGTAAAAAATTTAAAAAAAAAAAAAATTATCCACACTCTCTCCACCCCGTGTGCAATTGGTCCCCGCAGGGCACCAATTGTGCATGGTGTATTAGAGATGAGATAAACTAAAATATTAAAAAAAAAATAATAAAAAAAAAAATTATCCACACTCTCTCCACCCCGTGTGCAAATGGTGCCCGCAGGGCACCATTTGTGCATGGCTTATAAAATATACGAAAAATTAAAATATTACCTTTCAAAACGAAGTGCATCATATGTCCTCCATGTGCGCACGGTGCGCGAAGCGCATCGTGCGTACATGGCCCATCTAGCGTAACGTGGGCACGCGGTGCGCGTAGCGCACCGCGTGCCCACCGTGTGTGCACGGCACTAACTGCGTAAAGTAGGCGCGCGGTGCGCGAAGCGCACCGCGTGCTCACTGTGAGCGCACGGTGCGCGAAGCGCACCGTGCGCGCACGGAACGAACTGCGTTAAGTGGGCGCGCACGCCACGAATGGCGTAAAGTAACTTAGCATTTAAAAAAACGTACAAATTCACTGAAAAAACCATAGGTTTCACACACGTTATAGTTAGGAATTAGCATTTAAAAAACCTTGCAAATTCACTGAAAAAACCATAGGTTTCACACATGTTATAGTTAGCGGAAATTTTACTGATAAAAAACCAATGAAATTCCCCCGTTATAGTTAGTGCAGGCAACTATAACTCACGCGACCGCAATCTTCTGCTGATGACATATGTGTCTTTATGAAAAAAAAATATTTGTAATATATGTATAGCTAAAAATGTATGGAAGAAGACATGGGCAAATAAGTGTCTAAATACAGTATTAGCATCAGCAGAGGATTGCGGTCGCGTGAGTTATAGTTGCCTGCACTAACTATAACGGGGGAATTTCATTGGTTTTTTATCAGTAAAATTTCCGCTAACTATAACATGTGTGAAACCTATGGTTTTTTCAGTGAATATATATATATATACACACACATATATATACACACACACACATATATATATACACACACACATATTACCTACTGGCGGTCGCCAGTAGGTAGTTATAGTTAGGACCCCTTTTCCATAGGAAATCCGCAACATTCTATTTTGAATAACTTTGGCGCCGGTCGATGAATCCTCGCGAATTTCTCAAAATAGGTGGGGCGCTACGCTCCGCTCCTACCCTGAAAGTCTCGGGGGGATTCGTCAAGCGGGGGCTGAGATAAAAGGGGGGTCCCAAAACGCGTTTTTCCCATGCATTTTTCCATAGGACCTTTAGACAGAGCTACAGCCCGAACGGCTGAACAGAATTACTAGAAATTTGGCAGAGAGGTAGTCCCTAGGTCAAGGAAGTGCCTTTCGTAGGTTTGGTGTAAATCTGTTCAGTAGATTCTGAGAAAATAGCCTTTAAATCAATATATATATCTGAGCCCGCTTACGGTACGCTTACCGTACGCTTACCGTACACGTACGGTGGCGTGCGCGAGCGCGATTCTGATTGGCTCTTAGATCTTAGTAAACATTCGAATCGGCCGAAACCAGGAAGCGGCGTCTGCCATTTTGTCTCTCGCACTGAGTGTTATTTATCAAACATGATGCCAAAAAACATGTTACGGGGCTGTTTTGACAACTCCCTCCCACATAGTCATGGTGAGGGAGTCCCCAAACATCCCCCAAGAGCAAAAACGGTTTTATTTTTTTTTCGGCAATTTCGCAGAGTACGCTTACCGTACGCTTACCGTACGCGTACGGTTAAAAAATAGAAATAAAAAAAACACTATACACACTTACCCCACCCCCTGTGCTTTTGGTGGCCGCAGGCCACCAAATGTACAGGGCTTATCACATCAGAAAAAAAACTAAATTTTGGCAACATGAAATTATAAAATCGAAATAAAAAAAAAAATATCCACATTGACCCCACCCCCTGTGCTTTTGGTGGCCGAAGGCCACCAAATGTACAGGGCTTATTAAAGTTGATAAAAACCGTGCACGGAACGAACTGCGTTAAGTGGGCGCGCACGCCTCGAATGGCGTAAAGTAACTTAGCATTTAAAAAACCGTACAAATTCACTGAAAAAACCATAGGTTTCACACACGTTATAGTTAGGAATTAGCATTTAAAAAACCTTGCAAATTCAGTGAAAAAACCATAGGTTTCACACAAGTTATAGTTAGCGGAAATTTTACTGATAAAAAACCAATGAAATTGCCCCGTTATAGTTAGTGCTGGCAACTATAACTCACGCGACCGCAATCTTCTGCTGATGACATATGTGTCTTTATAAAAAAAAATATTTGTAATATATGTATAGCTAAAAATGTATGGAAGAAGACATGGGCAAATAAGTGTCTAAATACAGTATTAGCATCAGCAGAGGATTGCGGTCGCGTGAGTTATAGTTGCCAGCACTAACTATAACGGGGCAATTTCATTGGTTTTTTATCAGTAAAATTTCCGCTAACTATAACTTGTGTGAAACCTATGGTTTTTTCACTGAATATATATATACACACACATATATATACACACACACACATATATATACACACACGCATATATATATACACGCATATATATATACACACACACATATATACACACACACGCCTATATATACACACACACACATATATATATACACACACACACATATATATACACACACACACATATACACACACACACACATATATATACACACACATGCATATATATATACACACACACACATTATCTACTGGCGGTCGCCAGTAGATAGTTATAGTTAGGACCGTGTTTCCATAGGAAATCCGCAACATTCTATTTTGAATAACTTTGGCGCCGATTGACGAATCCTCGCGAAATTTTCAAAATAGGTGGGGCGCTCCGCTCCGCTCCTACCCTGAAAGTCTCGGGGGGATTCGTCAAGCGGGGGCTGAGAAAAAGGGGGGGTCCCAAAACGTGTTTTCCCCATGCATTTTTCCATAGGACCTTTAGTCCAAGCTACAGCCCGAACGGCTGAACAGAATTACTTGAAATTTGGCAGAGAGGTAGTCCTCAGGTCAGGGATGTGCCTTTTGCAGGTCTGGTGTAAATCTGGTCAGTATTTCCTGAGAAAATAGCATTTAAATCAATATATATATCTATAAGCGCGCTCCGAGCGCGTACGGTAAGCTTAACGTACGCGCACGCTGCCGTGCGCGAGCTTCATTCTGATTGGTGGTTACATGACTGTAAACATTCGAATTGGTCGAAATCAGGAAATGTCGGCCGCCATTTTGTGTGTCTCACACTGATAAACAAAGCTGGAGAACGTGAAAAGGGGGCAACGAAGAGAGTTGCAGACCCCCTAGCGTTTGTCTGGGGGACCAAGAAGGTCCCAAAAGTATGAAAAATACATTTTAAATTTTTTTTAAAAAATCGCGGGGTGCACGTACGGTAAGCTTAACGTACGTGTACGGCAGAAAAAAAACAATAAAAAAAAATAGAAGTAAAAATCAAATTTAATTGTTTAGATATTAGGGGGCTCTAAAAAGAGCCGTTGTGTTTATGAAGTGTTTTTTTTGTGGTGCCTACAAGTAAGTACCGATGCAGAGTCTAAAGTTCAAGAGGAAGACTCTGTTGCCTTCATCAGTGAAATGTACACCGTCTCCTCTATAAATGCCTTCATGTTGTAACGCAAGTTGTTGTGGTATATAGAACCCATACCATAGTCTCTGAGGAAAGCAGAAATAGATTTGTTGACGTGCTTCCTTGCTTTGTCAATCTGTGGACAAAATTGGTTGGACCAGTTCCACTTTTGCCTTTGGCATATATTAGAATAAACAAAGGCAGATTGAGGAAAAAGCGACATTAATTGCGCAAAGGTGTCCTTAACAAGCATTTCCAGACCTACCCCAGTTAAAGTGCCTAGGTCATTTCCACCACAGTGCACAATAATAAGGTTAGGCTGTGGGAGATGTAGAAAGGTTTTCACCAAAGGCATTAATTGGTGCCACTTTAACCCTCTCTGACCAATCCATTTAATGTCTACATTTGGCAAAGCAAGGTCTCTCACCATACCTCTTTTTTCTGCATACTTTTCACTCCAGAAGACATAGCTGTGACCTACAATCCACACTGTGAACATCTTTCAAGGAGATCTGGATGCACTCAGGAGGTGTCTTTCAGTAGAATGGCAATATGAAATGAAAGACAGTTGTAAAATGGAGGCATACATTTTTTTTTTATTAAAAGAACTCATTGGCTGATTCAAACCATTTTACAGTTAAAACTAGGCTGTATGTGTACATTTTTAGAAGCATGTTTTGTATTGGTTCAGAAAATTGTGTTCCCACAGAAGATTAATTTGGATTTGCAGTTAGGTTTGACAGGTGAAGCACTCTTGTTCTTTGGAATAGAAACATTGTGTGCTGAACTTCTGACCTCTCTGCTCACACCAGTGTTTCATGAGCTGTTGCTATGGTAGCAGGCAGAAGTCAAGCTGGGGGAAGGGTTCATTTGGAAAAGGGTTGAAGTTTTCAACCAATAGAAATGTGTGATTTCATTTGAAACAAGCATTTACAATGCAACGGTCTCGGCATTGTTAAAGTTAGAGCTATTGGCATTGCTCATGACAATGCCGTTTCTTTAAATGTTTTACAAACAAAAACATAAACAAAAATAATGTCATGAGCAATGCCAATAGCTCTAACTTTACCAATGCCGAGACCATTGCATTGTAAATGCTTGTTCTCATCTTCCTCCTCTTGTCTCTCACCTTTGATTCACTCACTTCAGCAGCCTCCTCTGTATTCAACAACTTCTGCGCGTCGCGGTAGACCGCCGCAGCGTCATTGGCTGCTAGTATCACTGACATCACACTAAGAGAGGCGAGTGTTGAATAGCATGGGCACAAAGAAAACGGGGATACTAAGAAAACGAAGAACACGAGATAGGGTGGCAAAGGGAAGAGAGTACGTTACATTCATTGTAACAGGAAAATACTGGTCATTTTTCAATGTAATCTCTTTTCGTCTCACTAGTGAAGTTCCGCTTGCACTGAGTGTATGCACAGTCCATACTGAGAGGACCCGACGTGGGAGACTGCAGTGAGTCAAGATCTCCCTGTCGCTCTACATACTGAGTGCCAGAGGAGGCTGGACGCACGCATGCAAAATTAGGGACAGAAGTCTATACATAGCAGGCATCGTGTTGCAATACACACCTCAGATTTGTTTTTGTGTCTTGTAAATGTCCACAGGTGCTTTCTTTGTCTAGTGCACGCACAATCGCCGTAAATGTCTACAACGCGATTGTGAAAAAGGTCAACGTTGTGAAATGTTTATAGTTTGTTGATCGGCAGTTGTGCTGCACGTCTATGAACGACTATTTCATCTGTCAGTGGCGAGGAAACCTGGAGATTAGAGAAACCCGCGGTTCACCTTTGGTCGCAGGGCAAGATTCGAACCGTCGTGTGAACTTTGGTGTAAGAAAACAGCAGCACTCGATCCACCAGGCGTGGATAAGCCCCCTTACCGGGACACAAACGCAGAGGGGTTTTAATGTATGTGTACCGATCACAATGTGCTCTTTGTCTGCTACAGCCGACAACATCTTTCCGTTGCACAGAGCATCTGAAAGTGGATTTCAATGCCAACGCCTGCTGGATAGTAGGGTGTGGGAATTTGTAATTGCATTTATATAGCGCGAATATGACACGCCCCTCTTTCTACACACCCCACGTGCCTCTTGCTGGAGGAGGATGTAAACATCCCCGTGTTGGAAGCAGTATCCAGCAGCTCTGCAGTGGCGTCAACATTTTGTTGAGTGCTCCATAATGACTGAACTAATAGTGTACGACGCGCGGGCTCAACACGAGTCTATGGTTTACTATTGTAACTGATTGGAAACAACAACGCCTGCGTTACAGAGAGGGGCGTGACTCAAAAGACTGCGCTTTCAGAATTGTAAACCTTTGGCAAATGTCGTCTGCATACCAGCGAACACTGTCTGATTGTGTGATCATGTTGATGGTACATACATGATTATGGACAGTGTGTGGCTTCATACACTTGTACCACGTGTCGTGAGTACATGATCGTATGATTAGAGCGGAAGGAGGGATGTGGCAGAACAGGGCAATGAAGAGTATCTGAGGCAATGGCAGGGGTGGGTGACTTTGATGCGGGGGAACCGGGTTCAAGCCAGCGCTCTGATACCTTTGGAGTGCCTGTACAAAAGTTTAAAATCACAGAGAGAGAGACACAACTGCCTTTCTCCGAGGCGAAGCAGAAATGCCTCGGAGAAAGGCAGCGGAGCTTTCGGATTCGGGGGCGTGTTCTCCTCCTGCCATTGGCTGGAGGAGATAATTAGATTTCTTGAAAAAAACACGCCCCCGAATCCGAAAAGGACGGGGCCTGTTCAGAGTGACGGACCTCTTCTCCAATGGCTGGCCAGCATTCAAGAGGCCAGCCAATGGAGAACAGGGGAGAAGAGGGGCGGGTTCAAGCCCCTCTTCTCCAAGTCATTAAATCTCCGACTTCCGGTTCTGCCTTCGGCAGACCGGCGGTCCTCGACCTAAAAATGTGGGAAGCACTGAGATTTGTAATTAACATGTATATGTGTGAAAAAAGAGAGGAAACATTGACATTTACTGGTTCTGGTGAGAGGAGAGAGGTGTAGAGCTCTGAGATTCTGACTCTGATAATCCGCTGTTTGAGTGCCACATTTCTTTCTCAATTAACTAATTTTAAAGGTGAGATATGAGTTTGAGAGGGGATGTCTGTGGTGATTTTTGCTATAAATATTAGAATTGTGATTCTTCATTTGTATTCTAAAATGTATTATTAAATATTAATACTTTTTTCTTTTTTTTCAGATTGAGAAAGAAAGTTTAGGAAAAAATCAACCTTTTTTCTAGCAATTTCAATAAACCATTTATTAATACATAAGTTATTTTGTTGGTCAGGTAAGTGTGAAATTTCTGTATTTATCACACATTTAGTTTCATGCTCCCTTTTTTGCGCTTCTCCTCTCTCTGCTTTTCTCATTTCCGTTGTACTCCCGCAAGGACCTTGTAGGGTGAATAAAAAAAAATGTTGATTAAAAAAAAAAAAAAATGCGCGTACGGTAAAAAAAAACATTTAAAAAAAATTAATTAAAAATTTTTTTTAAAAAGTTGTGAGGTAAGGTTGGCTCTTAAAAGAGCCGTTGTGTTAATACAGGGACAGAGGAAAGAAAGAATGGGAATATTAAAAAGGACCACAGATGTGCTGGTCTATCTTATTGTTTATTAGGGAAATACTGATCTTCTCATGAACAATTAGACCATAACATCTGGAGCACCTCATTTGTACCCTCTGAAATCGAGGGTTCGTTTCCAGAGGAGCAGAAGAGGGTGATGCTCCCACCGCAGAGGAAGTGCTCGGCTGAGCTGCCAAAGATGTGCTCGGCTGAGCTTCTGCGGGTGTGCTCGGGTGACTTACTGAAGGGTTTGCTTCAGAATGTCGAGCAAAAGTCCCGGGATGTACATCCCTAATGTGTCTCACCATAGTGTGATTACCAAAGGAATACTTCTTCCTTGGATTACCTCTAGATAAGACACGCTCACAAAGTGAGCAGGTGACTAATGGAGCATTTACCTTTTTCTGCCCCTCTGGAAAAGTGAAATACTCCCAAACAAAAGAATTATTTTGTTTCCTCCTTCTCTGTCTGATGATGCTGCTGCCCTGCTCACTCTCAGAAGAGGACTGCTGCTCTGCCATTGTATCCCAAAGACAATTCAGCTCCTTCTCCTAGGGAATCACAAGCAGTAATGAGGGGAATGGGTATGGTGTAGGAAGATTCTAGAACTGAAAGTAGTTTAAACCAATCAAAAGTGTCGTTTCTTGATCACATGACCAACCGTACGCGCACGTTAAGCTTACCGAGCGCGTACGGTAAAAGTACGCATGCGCGTACGAAAGACACGCACATTACAGGCACGCTCGTACACTTCCGCGTAACGTGCGCGCGCGCGCGTATAAAGCATGCGCTTACGCGTCGCGTAAGAAGTACGGACGCGTCCGCAAATTGCGTAAGCATGCGCACACGGAGTATAAATATTACGTACGCTCACCGTACATAAAGCGAAGCGTGCGCTTACGGTAAGCTTACCGTACGCGCACGGTAAAAAAAAAAAAAAAAAGATAAAGGTTTGTTGAAGATATTAACTATGTTATACAACTATATCTAACCATTTATTTAAAAAAACGTGTATCTTTCTATTTTGAAGAATGCATTAAAACCATGAATATATACATAGGTAGCATAGTGTTTAAAGGAAAAAAGAAAAAGAAAAAAAATGATTGATGTAAAAAACCAAGCAAATTCAATGAAAAAACAATAGGTTTCACACACATTATAGTTAGGAATTAGAATTCAAAAAAACATGCAAAAACACAGAAAAATCATAGGTTTCACACATGTTTTATTTAGGAATTAGCTTTTAAAAAACCTTGCAAATTCACTGAAAAAACCATAGGTTTCACACACGTTATAGTTAGGAATTAGCATTTAAAAAACCTTGCAAATTCACTGAAAAAACCATAGGTTTCACACACGTTATAGTTAGCTGGACATTTCACTCGAAAAAAAACATTGAAATTCCCCCGTTATAGTTAGTTCAGCTAACTATAACTCGCGCACCCGCAATCCACTGCTGATGACGTCACATATTACATCACTCATGACATGGTCAGTGACATCACTCATGACACCACTGATGACATCTCAAATGACATCACTGATGACATCATCAATGTGAAAAATTACCACATCTTCTCACACCCTTATAAAACCGATAACATACCAAAGAAAAACATACATTTACACACTTGTATACCCACTCATTCTTCAACAGGCCTTTCCCTATATATATTAAACATATTAAAATTATTCAGAAACACATACTCAATGGATGATGACATCAGTGATGTCATTTGAGATGTCATCAGTGATGTCATGAGTGATCTCACTGACCATGTCATGAGTGATGTAATATGTGAAGTCATCAGCAGTGGATTGCGGGTGCGCGAGTTATAGTTAGCTGAACTAACTATAACAGGGGAATTTCAATGGTTTTTTTCGAGTGAAATGTCCAGCTAACTATAACGTGTGTGAAACCTATGTTTTTTTTTAGTGAATATATATATATATATATATATATATATATTCACTGAAAAAACCATAGGTTTCACACGTTATAGTTAGCGGAAATTTTACTGATAAAAAACCAATGAAATTCCCCCGTTATAGTTAGTGCAGGCAACTATAACTCACGCGACCGCAATCCTCTGCTGATGCTAATACTGTATTTAGACACTTATTTGCCCATGTCTTCTTCCATACATTTTTAGCTATACATATATTACAAATATTTTTTTTTCATAAAGACACATATGTCATCAGCAGAAGATTGCGGTCGCGTGAGTTATAGTTGCCTGCACTAACTATAACGGGGGAATTTCATTGGTTTTTTATCAGTAAAATTTCCGCTAACTATAACATGTGTGAAACCTATGGTTTTTTCAGTGAATTTGCAAGGTTTTTTAAATGCTAATTCCTAACTATAACGTGTGTGAAACCTATGGTTTTTTCAGTGAATTTGTACGGTTTTTTAAATGCTAAGTTACTTTACGCCATTCGTGGCGTGCGCGCCCACTTAACGCAGTTCGTTCCGTGCGCGTTCCGTGCGCGCACGGTGCGCTTCGCGCACCGTGCGCGCACAGTGAGCACGCGGTGCGCTTCGCGCACCGTGCGCCCACTTTACGCAGTTAGTGCCGTGCACACACGGTGGGCACGCGGTGCGATGACAAAGCAAGAAAGCACGTCAACAAATCTGTTTCTGCTTTCCTCCGTGACTATGGTATGGGTGCCATTTACCACAACAACTTGCGTTATGACATGCAAGACATTTATAGAGGAGATGGTGTGCACTTCAATGATGAAGGGAACAGAGTCTTCCTCTTGAACCTTAGACTCTGCATCGGTACTTACTTGTAGGTACCACTAAAAAATCATTTCATACGGCTCTTTTTAGAGCTCCCTAATATCTAAACTCTTAAATCTGCTTTTCATTTTTTTTTTTTTTTTTCTACCGTACGCTTACCGTAAGCTTACCGTACGCGTACCCCGTGATTTTTTTTAAAATCAATAAATGTTTTCTTTGTACTTTACAGTCCTTCTTTGACCCCCTCACAAATGTTAGGGGGTCTGTAACTCTCCTCATTGCCCCCTTTCCTTGTTTTCACTCTTTTTTTTCAGAGTGAAATACACAAAATGGCGGCCGCCGCTTCCTGGTTTCGGCCGATTCAAATGTTTACTAAGATCTAAGAGCCAATCAGAATCGCGCTCGCGCACGCCACCGTACGCTTACCGTAAGCGTACGGTAAGCGTACCGTAAGCGGGCTCAGATATATATATTGATTTAAAGGCTATTTTCTCAGAATCTACTGAACAGATTTACACCAAACCTACAAAAGGCACTTCCTTGACCTAGGGACTACCTCTCTGCCAAATTTTGAGTAATTCTGTTCAGCCGTTCGGGCTGTAGCTCGTTCTAAAGGTCCTATGGAAAAATGCATGGGAAAAACGCGTTTTGGGACCCCCCTTTTATCTCAGCCCCCGCTTGACGGATCCCCCCGAGACTTTCAGGGTAGGAGCGGAGCGTAGCGCCCCACCTATTTTGAGAAATTCGCGAGGATTCGTCGACCGGCGCCAAAGTTATTCAAAATAGAATGTTGAGGTTTTCCTATGGAAACGTGGTCCTAACTATAACTACCTACTGGCGACCGCCAGTAGGTAATTGTGGGAGGGCAGGTCGTATAAACAGACGCGGAGGCTGTATGTAGGAGGATAATGGTCGAGTTTTATTCAAAGCTTTGTTCAAAGGGGTTGGAGATACGAAATAATGTTCAGTGTCCTCGGGTAGTTCTTCTTTTCCTTCCACGGAGTCCCTGTCGGTGGTTTCCCTTCGGGAGGGTACTTCTTCTTGGGTTGTGGGGTTCCCCCGGAGGCTCATGAGCATGTAAAGAAAAAGGAGCTCGTCAGTGTTCCAGTTTTATATCATAAGGTCAGGATAGGTCCTTCACCATCACCCAAGAGTGCCACTACGTTTTCCAATTCGGGACGTGCAAAAACCAATATACATATATACTCATGCATTCATCGATAAAGGCAAGGGATTGTACGAGTCTGGGGTTTTATCGTGATCCTGCCTAGTTCTCGGCTACCGCTATCACGTTAGGGCAAAGAAAGGGGTTCTGTGCACAGGAAGTGAGAGATTAGAATGTGCCCGCAGTTTCCCCGGTTCTCCCGACACCTCCCTGGTTTGTAATCACCCACTCCCGTCCCCCTGACCCAGTCCCGTGCCACTCACCGGCTCCGCCGCAACTCTTCTCCCGAGTTGCGGCCGCTCTCCAGCCTCCTCCTGAGGTATCCACCACTCCTCACTCCACGTCTCGCCGTCTTCCGCCTCCTCGCCTCGGAGTTCTCCGGTTCCTCCGTCTTCGTCGTGTTCTGCACCTCTTCTCCTCAACGCCTCGTCCTCTGTGTACTTCCTCTCTCCGGCTTCTTAGCGCCTTCTCCCCAGTGATTGGTTCTTTTTCTTCACGGTCTCCTCAGTACTTCCGGGGTCACTCCCGCCTTCTCTCGGTAGCTGAGGGAGGGCTTCCTGTAAGGGTGGTAGACGTATGGGATTGGTTATCGGCTTCGATACAGTTCGCCTGTTCTCCGGCCCCGGGGTCCTAATGCCGATATGTGGATGGTGAGGATCGCTGCACACGGGCCATGGCGGAGATTCGGTACGTCCTTCCTGACATCCCCTTTCCCTTGCTGTCTTTCTAGTGGGGGGGTTCCCTTGAGGATATCGAGAAAAGAAATCCGCATTTATTTGCTCTGTACCTTTCCGATGTTTGGTTTGGAATTTGTAGGGCTGTAAGGCTAAGAACCACCGTAATACCCTTTCGTTGTTCCCTTTATTACGAGCCATCCATTCCAAGGGTGCATGGTCTGTATATAAGGTGAATTCGCGTCCTTCTAAATAGTATTTCAAGGAGTCGATGGCCCATTTGATGGCTAGAGCCTCTTTTTCAATGACAGCGTAATTTCGTTCTCTCGGAAACAGCTTCCTACTAATATACAACAGCGGTCTTTCCTCTCCCTGTGTGTCCCTCTGGGATAAGACGGCTCCTAGCCCTTGATCGGAAGCGTCGGTTTGTAGGACAAAGGGTAAGGTGTAGTCAGGACTTGCCAGCACCGTGTCCGATGTGAGGGATGATTTTAACTTCTCAAATGCCCGTACCGTTTCTGGGGAAGGATGTCGGAGTTTATGCTCGGTGTTCACCGTTTTCTGTAAAAGGTCTGTGAGAGGGGCAGCTATTTGGGAGAACTGGGGAATAAATCTCCGATAATACCCCAGTAACCCTAAGAAGGCACGGAGGTCCTTAGCTGTTTGAGGAAACGGTATTTGGGATATCGCTGTTAGTTTTTGATTTTGTGGTCGTATGACACCTTCTCCTAATAGGTAACCTAAATATCTTACGGTTTGAGCCGCCAAGTGACTCTTGGCAGGGTTGATGTTTAGGCCATGGTTTCCCAGGGCCCGTACTACCCGAGAGAGGTGATCAAGATGTTCCGACCAAGAGTCGCTAAATATAACGATATCATCTATGTAAGCCCCTGCATATTGTTCATGAGGCCGCAGGATTATGTTCATGGCCCTTTGAAAAGTAGCGGGTGCTCCATGTAATCCAAAGGGTAAGACGCGGAATTGGAAAAGGCCGTCCGGTGTGGAGAAGGCCGTCTTTTCCCGATCTTCGGGTCTCAGGGGTATCTGCCAGTACCCTTTACATAAATCAAGGGTGCTGATGTACTTTGCTTTACCTATTCGTTCAATCATCTCGTCAACTCTCGGTAGAGGGTAGGTATCGAACTCAGAGATTTTGTTGACCTCTCTAAAATCGATGCAGAAGCGGACGGAGCCGTCTGGTTTAGGTACTAGTACTATGGGAGAGTTCCACTCACTGATAGAGGGCTCTATTATGTCCATCTTGATCATTTTCTGTACTTCGTCTCGTATGATCTGTCTACGCGCCTCCGGAATCCTATATGGTCGTAGACGTACTTTCTTACCGGGACGAGTTTTAATGGAATGTTCTAATAAGGTGGTTCTCCCTGGGGTCTGAGAGAAAACGTCCTGTAAGGGCATTAAGACCTCGACCAATGTTTTCTTTAGGGAGGGTGATAATTCCGAATCAATGCATTGGGCAAATAGGGGAGGGTTTGGTTCTGTGACGCCCACGTGAGCTGGAAGGGGTCCTTCCCATTTCTTGAGAAGGTTAACATGGTATATCTGAGATGTCCCTCTATTTTTATCCAGTTCTATTCGATACGTAACGGGGGTTATTTGTTCAAGAATGACATAGGGACCCTGCCATTGACCTAATAGTTTGTGATCAGATGATGCCATCATTAACAAAACTGCGTCTCCTATGGCGAAACTACGAGTCTTTGCAGTCTTATCATATTGCGCTTTTTGGGCCTCTTGGGCTCTCTCCATATTGTCCCTAACAATGGTACGTATCTGATGCAGATGCGTTTTCAATTGACTCACATATTCAATGAGGGGTGTGGAGTTGTTTGGTTCAGATTCCCAGCTTTCCCGTGTCATATCTAACAGAGAGCGGGGTTGGTGGCCATAAAGCAGCTCAAAAGGGGAATATCCTGTGCTCTTTTGTTGTTTACACCGAATCGCATATAGGGCTAAGGGTAAGAGATCTTCCCATCGCCTTGACTCTAGGGCTAGCAGTTTTTTTAACGTGAGTTTAAGGGTGGCGTTATAACGCTCCACCAAACCGTCCGTCTGGGGATGGTAAGCCGCAGTCCGTATCTGTTTAATGCCTAGCTGAGAACACACCTGCTTCATCAATTTGGATACGAACGGGGTTCCCTGGTCAGTTATAATTTCGCTAGGGAAACCCACCCTAGAAAAGACTGTGATCATGGCTTTAGCTATACTAGAAGCATTTGGGTGTCGCAATGCGATGGCTTCCGGAAATCTAGTCGCATAGTCTACCAGAACTAGAACGTAGCGGCACCCACTACGAGAAGGTAGAAGAGGGCCTATGATGTCCATTCCTATTCTATGGAAGGGTTCATCTATGATGGGTAGGGGCTGTAGTGGAGCCTTAGGGGGTCGATACCTGCTATTCTTTTGGCAAACGGGACATTCTCTGCAGTATTGTTTCACCTGACTGTATATTCCGGGCCAATAGAATCGCTCTGTTATGGAGCGTTCCGTTTTCTCGTTGCTGAAGTGCCCCCCTAACAGATGACTGTGGGCCATGTATAGGACTTTTCCCCGGAAAGGGCCTGGAACCAACAATTGGGGTGTTGAGTCCGGTTCAGCCTTCCTATATAACAACCCCCTGTTACTAAAGAAATAAGGACATACATGTGAGGGGTCCTCATTGGGTATAGCCTGATTCCATGCTTCTTGCAGAACCGGGTCTTCTCTCTGTGCTGCATGGAAGTTCCGATCGTCCTCCCATGGATGGGTCTCTGTCTGTACTGGGAGGACTATGGTGGGTCTCTTCCGTTCTCTACGTCTTTGCGTTTTGGATTTCCTGCTTTTTGACGGAGGCCACTCGGGATTTTCATCTCGGGAAAAGGGAGCATCGGCCCACCAGTCTTTGTCTTCCAGTTTGGCCTTCTCCAATAGTTGGGACAGTTGTGGATAGTCACTTCCTACTATGATTTGTTCAGGAAGTTGGGGAATGAGTCCGACTTTTAATTGTGAACCAGGATCGTTGGGGTGTTGTATATGCACATAGGTGGTAGGATACGGCTTGGTGTCTCCATGCACACATCGTATATTCACTATCTCATCGGATAGCTTGAAATCAGGTCCCAATTCCTGAGGTCGTATTACACTCTGTCGGCATCCTGTGTCGGCTAAAGCTGTCATGGGTCGTCCATTCACCATCATATCACAATGATAGGAGGGGGCGGCACTGGTTTGCGATACACAACAATAATTTCTGGCCACCCCGATTTCCATGGGTTCTTCTTTTTGGGGACAAAATCGAGCTATATGTCCCATGGCTCCGCAATGGAAACATTGGGGACCCGGTTGTGAGGGTCTTGTGATGGGTACCCCAGGAACCCTGAACACCGGTGTTCCAGGAACTAGAACAGCCGATTCCGGCTTTCTCTGCAAGGTTGGTCGAGGTGGACGAGGTAGGCAACCGGCCCCTGTTCTCCAAGATATGTCTTCTCTCCCTCTCTGCACGTCTTGTGCTCTGCTGTAGGCACTTGCAATTTCTACAGCCGTGTCCAGGGTTAGATTTGCGTGTTGTCTGACCCATTTCTGAATGGGCGGATGGAGTGAGGTAAGATATTGTTCTAGATAAACCTTTGCCATGATTTCATCCTTGGTGGCAGTAGCCGGCTTTAGCCACCGATCAGCCATGTCTTTTACCCGGAAGGATAATGCTCTGGGGGTTTCTTGGGGACCCTCTTTCAGCTGTCTTAAACGTATCCTATAAGTATCGTCATCTATCCCCAATCTTTCTAGGATGCACCGTTTAATATCGGCGTAAGGGGTAGTTCCTTGAATATTAGCTGCTTGATAGGATGCTTGTAGTTCTCCAGATAGTAACGGTCCTAGATATTGACCCCATTTGTCTACTGGCCATGCTGCGGCCCGGGCCATTCTCTCAAAGTTATTGAAAAAATAATCCGGGTCCTCCCCGGACACGTATTTCTGCAATATAACAGAAGGCATGGTGCTGGGAGACCTCTGTTGCCCAATAACATCCGTAAGTTTACCTATGGCGGTATCGTGTGCTTGTCCTTGGTCGGCCAGTACTTGTTGGAGCTTCCCTCTATCTTGTTCCACCACCGACAAAAACTTCTCCATAGCCTTACCCAGGCTCTCTTGGTTATCGGCCATCTTAGCGAGTACAGCTTCCATGTCTTTGGATGATCCCACTTCTGACACCACTTGTGGGAGGGCAGGTCGTATAAACAGACGCGGAGGCTGTATGTAGGAGGATAATGGTCGAGTTTTATTCAAAGCTTTGTTCAAAGGGGTTGGAGATACGAAATAATGTTCAGTGTCCTCGGGTAGTTCTTCTTTTCCTTCCACGGAGTCCCTGTCGGTGGTTTCCCTTCGGGAGGGTACTTCTTCTTGGGTTGTGGGGTTCCCCCGGAGGCTCATGAGCATGTAAAGAAAAAGGAGCTCGTCAGTGTTCCAGTTTTATATCATAAGGTCAGGATAGGTCCTTCACCATCACCCAAGAGTGCCACTACGTTTTCCAATTCGGGACGTGCAAAAACCAATATACATATATACTCATGCATTCATCGATAAAGGCAAGGGATTGTACGAGTCTGGGGTTTTATCGTGATCCTGCCTAGTTCTCGGCTTCCGCTATCACGTTAGGGCAAAGAAAGGGGTTCTGTGCACAGGAAGTGAGAGATTAGAATGTGCCCGCAGTTTCCCCGGTTCTCCCGACACCTCCCTGGTTTGTAATCACCCACTCCCGTCCCCCTGACCCAGTCCCGTGCCACTCACCGGCTCCGCCGCAACTCTTCTCCCGAGTTGCGGCCGCTCTCCAGCCTCCTCCTGAGGTATCCACCACTCCTCACTCCACGTCTCGCCGTCTTCCGCCTCCTCGCCTCGGAGTTCTCCGGTTCCTCCGTCTTCGTCGTGTTCTGCACCTCTTCTCCTCAACGCCTCGTCCTCTGTGTACTTCCTCTCTCCGGCTTCTTCGCGCCTTCTCCCCAGTGATTGGTTCTTTTTCTTCACGGTCTCCTCAGTACTTCCGGGGTCACTCCCGCCTTCTCTCGGTAGCTGAGGGAGGGCTTCCTGTAAGGGTGGTAGACGTATGGGATTGGTTATCGGCTTCGATACAGTTCGCCTGTTCTCCGGCCCCGGGGTCCTAATGCCGATATGTGGATGGTGAGGATCGCTGCACACGGGCCATGGCGGAGATTCGGTACGTCCTTCCTGACAGTAATATATATATATATATATATATATATATATATATATATATATATATATATATATATATATATATATATGTGTATATATATATATATATAGATATATATATACACAACCAATGCTCACCTTAATTAAAAAGCAAGCGGGACACAGCTCACAGCTCCGGATACAGACAAAGGGATTTATTGAGCATATTCCCAGCGCTAGCATTACAGTCCTTGAAACGCTTTGGCAGACGCGTTTCTAGCCGGAATGGCCGTCATCAGTGCCGGTCTCACAGGCTGATAGATTCACCTTTGACTCAGAGCCCACTCCTTAAAAGCAGTCTCTCGGCTCCTCCTACTTAAAACAGGTGGCTATCGTTATGCTGCTGGACTCCAGGTGACCTGCATGATGGTACTTGCAGTCCAACGTGGTACCTCATACATATATATATACACATATATACACACATATATATATACACACATTACCTACTGGCGGTCGCCAGTAGGTAGTTATAGTTAGGACCTATTATCCATAGGAAATCCGCAACATTCTATTTGGAATAACTTTGGCGCGGTTGATGATTCTTCACGAGATTTTCAAAACTGGTGGGGCGCTCCAGTCAGCTCCTATCCTGAAAGTCTCGGGGTGCTTCGTCAAGAGGGGACCGAGAAAAAGGGGGGTTCCCTAACAGGTTTTCCCCATGCAATTTTCCATAGGAACCTTTAATCGCAGCTATAGCCTGAACTGCTGAACGGAATTACACCAAATTTGGCAAAAAGGTAGCCCTTGGTTCAGAGTTGTGCCTTTTGGTTAAATGGTGTAAATCCGTTCAGTAGTTCCTGAGAAAATCAAAAGTAAAATCACATATATATCTGGGCGGAGCCTAACCACACATCTCATCGTGAGATCTGATTGGCTGTCAGCACTTCATCCAAGAAGTGTTGGCAGCCATCTTGGGACCAATATAAATGATAGCACCTCATTAAAAAGCATTGCAGTTAATAGAAGGTTTTAAGACTTTAGTTACATTATAAATCATTTGTTGATGGTATCATACTCATTTTAGGAATTGTGGTGTGTTCTAAGGTGATTTTACCATGTGACAAAGCCTTCTGCTGGGATATCATGAAACATGTTTGAGAGAAAACTATTTTCTCATGCTTTTCCCACAGAGGTTTGGAAGGTGATCTATAAGCTAAACTGAGAGCATATTTTCTGTAAATTCACATTATCTTTCTCAGTCATGTGAGAATGAAGTCTGACATTCTCAGTAAAACATGTACATCCTACAAGGGCAGAGACTGTCAGTTGATTCCTTTGTGTTCTACTGTAGCTTCCCAGAGTGTTCTAAAGAACAACTAGATCGCTAACAGTCCTACTTATGATAAAACGTATTGCACACCTGAAGCCATCTTGATTGGAATAAAGTGGTAACTCTTAAAACATTTAATTTATAAAAAAAAGGAACAAAACGAGGGGGTTCATTTTGCCATAGAAAGTATGATTAGTGCTGCAGAAAGAAAAATTAGGGCACATTTTGAGTGACTTCTCAAATCCTCTTCTATTTCATTAAAACATTCTGACATGCAGACTGAAACATGCACTTTCAATACCAGCAGCAGACTTCCCTGGTGTTAGACACCAAGCAAGCTGCACCATACAGTGTAGAGGGAGGACGATATAGAGGTTTTGCTCTTTGAGAAATTGCTGCACTTTTCCGATGGTCCCTGAACGTTGTTCTCGAGGCGGAGTTTGTGGATACTCCCTAACCTTCAAAAGGCACGACAGCTGGGGAAGCCATTGCTTGGCTTTCGAGTCACGTCGTGTACATCCTGCTAGTTTGAAGCTCTGAACCTGAATTTCTCCTGCCTTGTTTCCCGCCTTGTTTCCCTAATCCTTGAAGCGGTACATGCAGAACGCCGCCTCTTTGTTAAGACATTCTCGGAACTCGCATTCCGACCGGGTGCCTCCAGTACGCGAGTTCTCTGCTGTCAAATACCTTCCGGTTGTGGTGAAGTTCCGTGAACGATAATTCTTCTACCCGCACTTCCTTGCACTGAGACTGTGCAAATCTAAGAAATACACTTCTGACGTTCACGGGAATATCAGCATATATTACGACCAGCGTCGCTCTTTTGAACTATTGAAGCAACCAACGAACTCCGGATTCTCGGCGTTTCCAGTATTGGTCCGACAGCCTTGTCGTTTAAGAAAACATTCCTAAATCAAAGTGAAACGGACTGTTCTGTTTTTTTTTCCTTTTCCAATTTCGTCTCAAGGTACGAGACGCGATCATTGGTTTGTTTCAATTTCAACATATACATTGTATCGCTCCACGCACGCTTCCCGAGTGCTTTGGTTGAACTTTGGTGCTACATTGTATCTTTGTACTCTCACTTCCCGAGCGGATTTTTTTTTTTTGATTTTGTATATTTGGGAAGCTACGAATCTTCGCCCCTGATAAGTAACGCTCAAATAAGGAGGACAGAAACCAGCATTTCTTTGGCACATCGGGCAGGTATTTGCCTTATCAAACTTCAGTTGCTCTTCCTGTGTTTTGACTTTGAATGTTACAGCTGGATTCTACTGTTCTTCCTTCATTCGACAAACTGAATCTGGAGGCTGCCTTTATTCCTCAGGAGATATCATATTGGTGAGTGTGGTTTTCATTTCCAGAAAGCAAATACCTCTATACCTCACGCTTAGTAGTACTGTTCAGTCAAGAATAGGGGAAGGAACACATATAGTAATTACCCTATTCTTCTGTTTATAGGTTGTCACTATTCCTGTTATAAAGACCATATCTGTACAGTCGACTGGGGAATTTACATTCGACACCTCCAGATACTTCATCCCCACATCTCCTCAAATCAGTTTATGCGTGTGGAGATTTATTAAGGGTCCCATACATACTGTGGTTGGAGGAGAGGGGGGACTTTATCGTCGCTCCCGTGGATTGAGCCCCGTTGGAACTGAGGTTAGTGGCATCGGCAACACCTGGTGAGCAGTAGCTTTACTACAGTGATCTAATGACCAACTAAAGTGCTAACATTCTGAATTTATGGCAAATGTGTGACACATCTGAATGCCATCTAGATGGAATCAAAGTAAAAAACTGAAAGTATTTCCTACTGAGGAGACTGTAGTAAATGAGGAAATTAGGAAACTTCATAACAAATAAGTCTCCCAAGATGGCCACCAGAGACAAAAGAGCCCAAATGTAGCACAAATATCACCCAGATGTAGCCCAAGTATAGCCCAATGACAGAATGTCCCAGAGTGTTCTAAAGAACAACTAGAGCGCTAACAGTCTTACTTATGACAAAAGTATGGCACACCTGAAGCCATCTTGATTGGAATAAAGTGGTAACACTTAAAACATTTAATTTGCAAAGGAACAAAATGAGGGGGTTCATTTTGCCATCGAAATTATGATTAGTGCTGCAGAAAGAAAAATTAGGGCACATTTTGACTTCTCAAATCCTCTTCTATTTCATTAAAAAATTCTGACATGCAGACTGAAACATGCACTTTGAATACCAGTAGCAGACTTCGCTGGAGAGCAGTAGCTTTACTACAGTGATCTAATGACCAACTAGAGTGCTAACATTCAGAATTTATGGTAAATGTGTGACACATCTGAATGCCTTTTTGATGGAACCAAAGTAAAACACTGAAAGCATTTCCTACTGAGGAGACTGCAGTTTTTGAGGAAATTGGGAAACTTCATATCAAATAAATCTCCCAAGACGGCCACCAGAGACAAAAGAGCCCAAATGCAGCACAAATATCACCCAGATGTAGCCCAATGACAGAAGTATGCAAAACACTTTTTACTTTTTGTGTTTTTGAAGTTTTATATAGTGCAGACTTGTCAGGTATTGGAGTGCTCTACATGAGCACTGGTTATATCACACAAGAACACATTTATTTTGGTTGTAGACATGGGGAGATTAAGTGATTTGACCAGAATCACAGAATGTCGAGCTGAAGCAGAAACTCCAACCTGGTTCCCCAGTTGCACAGTCTGCAGCTCTGGAAGTAACACCACATCCTCTCCCCTATGTGCAACATTTAATCAAGTGGTCAAGTGGATAAAAAAACAAAGAAAACAAATAATAGAAGTGCGTTGTCGCTATTTGAAAACTCAGAAAATATGTCCTCATTTTAGTTTTTTAGAGCACTAACCATAATTTTGATGCAAATAAGACCCTCTCATATATGTAATTTCTAAAGGAAATGCTCTCGGTATTACAGTTTTGATTACATCAAGATGACGTCAAGCGTTCCACACTTTTGTAATAAATATAGAATGTTAGCAATCTAGTTGTTCATTAGGATACTGTTGAGAGGCACGGACTCTGAAAATTGAAGGCAGGTAGGAGGGTGCAGAGGCAACAATTTGACCACACTGGGCAGGCAGGAAGGGCAGTGGCAGCACATAAGACTATGGAGGGCAGTGGAAAGGGGGGCAGGGGCAACAGACCAACAATACAGGACTGGCAAGAGAGGCTGTGGCAATATAATAGACCATTGTGGGCAGAAGGAAGAGGCAGTGGTAGTACAACCATACATGCCAACAGACCCGATTCAGCCAGGAAACATCCAATGTTTTTAAGCTCAAATGGGCTTTATTTTATCTGTCTCCTGTCTACAATCTCCTCTTTTTCAATGTAACTCAAAGGGGAAAATCAATGCCCCAGTTTTTTTTCTAAATCTCCCTCGTACCAAGTTCAAAATGTTCGCAGGTATGGTACATTGGATCATGGAAGGCAGGAGGAATTGGGGTAGGGACATGGACTCGGATAACAGAGGACAGGACGGACATGGAGAGGTGCACCAAACTGACCCTACAGGGCAGGCATCAGGGTTTGCAGAAGCACAATACACCACACAGGGCATGCGGGACGGGAGTGCAGCACAACAATCCATGGAAAGCAATAGGGAGGGACAGGACCATGCACATGGACAACAGAGAACAGAGGGGAAAGAGGCAATGGTAGCTAGCTGACCATAATGGACAGACAGGAGAGAAAGCGGCAGCATAACAGACCATAAAGGGCAGGAGGGACGGATTGTCATGCCCCGTGATCCGGATCGACAGACGATCCAGTATATAAGGATCCTAGGCGCGTACGAACACGCTTAGCGTTCTAGCTTGGAGCTCTGTTTTCCGTCTTTGTTCCGTGTGCCTGACTTCCGGTGGGAACTTCCTGTTTCCGCAGTTGCGTTACGAGAGTTTTGAGCCTTCGCGGGTTCAGCCCGTGTGTTCCGCGTCTTGGTGAAGACGCCTGATTGTTTATGGTCACGAGCCCTTCAACACTCTGGCGGCTCGCTTTTGCTTTGGTAGCATTTGATTCCCGCCACGTGTGGCGGAGTTGCGAGTGAGTGCAAGTTCTATCCCTTCCCCGGTGCTGCTGCTTCGTGGTGGTACTCACTCCTGGGTGGCGGTATTATGTATGTATGCTTCGTTTGTTTCCCAATTGCCTTGTCCTCCAGTCCCCTCTCAGAGATTAAGGGTGTCGGAGTTCCCTTTACGAGCTCATTCACTCACCCGATACCCTGAAATCGCTGTTTCCTTCTCTGCTGATTATTGCGCCCCAGCAGCGCCTGGTCCCCAGCTGAGGCCACATACCTTTCAATCCCTCACCGTACCAGTTCAGCCCTATTCATACTTCTCAACAGTGGTGCTGGTTTCCCCTGAGACAGAAGACTTAATAACCCGTAGGGGACGCTAGCGTGGACCACGTTACAGGGGCCGGTGTACGTCTGAAGCACGGTAACAGCGCAGTGCGCTACACATTTCTTTTGCACTTATGGACACAGTACAGGGTGGGTGGATGTAATTGTTATCGTTTTGTCTTTTCCCCCTAGGTATTAACCTATACCTGAATAGTCTCTCGTTGTTACCTACCATGTGGAAATAGAGGGAAGCGGATGTATATTACCGTTAGTGAGTAATAGACCGATAAGAAATTGTACGAAGAATTTGATGTTACATGAAAGAATATTCCCTGAATTGTTTACTTTATGTGGTGTAGGAATTCTTGGCCTGCTTGTTCCACGCCTGCCCCTTCCTGAGTCCCATCCTTTCCCAGTGGAGGTGACACCTTTCTTACACAAAAGCAAGACCCCAGTGGTAGTTGGGTTTGGTAAATGTCTATGGTGTTGAAGTGAATGAGGTGATGTTTAAAGGTGATTAGGACTTTCTATTGCAGCGCTCAGAGAAGAACTACATCCTTGGTTCCACCACAGCCACACCACTGAAGTCACACCCTCCTTCCCTTGTTTTGTTACCCTGTTTTCCCCTGGCGTGTCATCCGGTTCTCTAGTGTTTGATAGAGACGGAAGGCCGTAGGGGAGGACGGAGACTTACTCTTCTGATTCCTGACGCTCCTGCAGAAGATTCTGAGAACCATTACACGGATCAGGGGCATTACAATGGAACAGACAAGCCAGGAGGGAGGGAATAGGGGTTTGCACAAGGAAACAGAGGGCTGGGGGCAAGGGGGCAGGGCAGGAGCAGCAAGATGACTATGGAGGTCAGGCAGGATGGGCACTAGAAGCAAGACACACCATGGAGAGCAACAGTGAGACTATGATGGCATACACACAGACCATGGAGGGAAGGTAGGAGGGGGTCAGGGGCAGCTAGCTTACCACACAGGGAAGGTGGGAGGGGCCGTGGCAGCACAGAAGACCATGCATGGCAAGCGGGAGGGTTAGTGGCAGCACAATGGCTATGATGGGCAAGAAGGAGGGTGCAGGGGGATGCACAAAGGACCATGGAGGATAGAAGGGAGGGTCAGGACCGGGGCACAGACAAGAGAGTTCAGGGGAAGGGGCCTCACAACAGACTACGCGGGGCAGGCAGGAGGAGCGGTTGCAGCAGAACAGACCAGGGAGGGCAGAAGGATGTATCAGTAAAATGGACCATGGAGGACAGGAGGAATGGGATAGGGGCATGGAATGTGGCCAGGCAGGGTGGAGGTGGCAGGGACAGGTTACAGTCATCTGACAATGCTAGGCAGGTGGGAGGGGAGTGGCAGCTCATCAGAACACTCAGTGTAGATAGGAGTGGCAGGACCATGGAACATGGTGGGCAAAAAGGATGGAGCAGGGGCATGCACAAAGACATCAGAGGGCAGGGGGAAGGAGAATAAGGGCAGCAAGCTAAGCACAGAGGCTAAGCAGGAGGTCTGAAGTGACGTGTGCAAACACGCCCTATGGCGCGTTTTAAGTTGGGGAAATAATTCCCCTTCAATCCTGAGGGCCCCTGGGGGCTAACTAGCCCACCAGGTGTTTCCAGTAAGCGCCACTGCGCTGCGTTGCAGAGAGGTGGTCCAGGCTGTGACACTTTTTACACCTCTCTGCAACGCAGCTCTGTGGCGCTTACTGGAGGTGCCTAGTGGGCTAGTTGGACTCTAGGGACCCTCAGGAATCAAGGGGACTTAATCTCCCAACTTAAAACGGCCACAGGGCGTGTTTACACAGTGGGGAAGGTTGGGGATGGGGCCTGAGGTGACGTGCAAACACGTCCTGTGGCACATTTTAAGAGGTAGTTTTAATCCCCCTGCCCTATTATATACTAGGGGCTTACAGAGGAGGTCATGCTAATCACAGGGGGACCCCAACGCATAGTGTTCCCTAGTGTATGTAGGTGTTTTCACTGTATTCTAAGTGTCTTTTAACATAGCACTGGCTCTAGGACTGGTTAGTCAGACTCAGTTACCACCAGTATCAGTCTGAAAAAGTTGAGGGTACAGGATAATTTTGCAACAAGGCTTCTTTCTGCTCTTCTGTTTGTTCTTTCTGCACGTTATCCTTCTTCCTGCACTTTTTTTTATCTTTGAGGACTTCTGTTGCGTCTTTCTGCATTTCTTTTTTCTTTCTGTTCGTTTTTTCTTCTTTCTTCGTCCTATCTCTGTAGGCATAGTAGGCATAGTTAGAAATTAGCATTTAAAAAACCTTAGAAATTCACTGAAAAACCATAGGTTTCAGGATCGTTATAGTTAGGAATTAGCATTTAAAAAACCGTAGAAATTCACTGAAAAAAACTATAGGTTTCAGGGGCGTTATAGTTAGCTGGACTTTTCACTCGTACAAAACCATTGAAATTCCCCAGTTATAGTTAGTTCAGCTAACTACAACTTGCGCGCCCGCAATGCACTGCTGATGACGTCACATATTACATCATTCATGACATGGTCAGTGACATCACTCATGACATCACTCATGACATCTCAAATGACATCACTGATGACATCATCCTTGTGATAGAGTGGCATACCTCCTCTCACCTGAATATAACCTTTGATACACACATTCAAAAATAGAAACAACATTTTTCAAAACAATGGACATACCAATACCAGTTACAACAACACTCATCATATGTACTGATACACCTATACATCTTGCTACACAACGCCACTCATCCATAGAGTTACTCACACACACAGTCACTCATGCTAATAAATAATCAAACATCCATTTACTTCCATATACAGTAATACACACACCACCACACTAACTTCTACAGAAACTTACACATACTTAGTCTTTTAAACAATCACTTATAGAAACACATACTTATTCATACAGGAACTCTTCCAATCTCTCACATACTCACTTATATACACCAATAGTCACATATACTAGTTTAAAACATATGTAGTTACTCATATAGATACTATTGAGACAGTCAGTCACTCACTAACACACCCATACACACACTCATCCACCCATACAGTCCTGCACACATGCTGTCTTCAACACATACAAACAGTGAGTCACTCATTCATGCACTACGTAATTCCCCCCACCGAACCATACAGATACTCAGACACTCATACTGATACTCAAAAAACCAACTAATAACCTATATAGACACTCATGTAGCTACTCACCAGCCCATGCAGCCACTTATACACAGTGAGAGACTGATACAGATATTTACATATTTAAACATTACTCACTAAGCCATGTATTCACTAAGATACACTTAATCAGTCAGTTAGACAATCAATTTTTCAAAAACAAATCATCCATTTAGACACTTATATACCCATTTATTCTTCCATCGACCTTGAGATACATATATATATATAAACCATTTAATTTTCAGAAAAACACAAATTCACTGGATGATGTCATCAGTGATGTCATCAGCGATGTCATGAGTGATGTAATATGTGACGTCATCAGCAGTGCATTGTGGGAGCGCGAGTTATAGTTAGCTGAACTAACTATAACAGGGGAATTTCAATGGTTTTGTACGAGTGAAAAGTCCAGCTAACTATAACGCCCCTGAAACCTATGTTTTTTTCAGTGAATATATATATATATATATATATATATATATATATATATATATATATATATATATATATATTCACCAAATCCTTCAACCATTGAAAGAAACAGGTCGCACTCCCGAAGATTTTGCAATTTTTTCGTTTCATTTCCTAATTACATTTCCAGGGAAAAGGCGGCAGACCAACGCGTTTCGGTATTTCAAATACCTTGATCACGATCCTAAAGTAACGCTTACAGGAAACTTCATGATATCATTTCCTTTTTTTTTTTTTTTTTTTTTATTGCAGGTATTACAAAATTTACTTTGCATAGTTAATTGCAGAGAGAGAAATTTACGTTAAACATTGGACATATAAAGTAAAATACATGCGTAAGAACTACAATTAAGGAGAAAAACAAGCAGATAATCCATAGGACTAGTGTAAATATAACTTAAGCATATTACAATCATACATTTGTATTATTATTCTTCCAGGTTTCTATCGGTTCCCAGATCATATTCCCTAGGGCTCTCGCCTTTTTGCCTTTACATGCAAAGATAGCTTTCTCCTGGTTATACATAGCCAGTAGCCTAGCTAGCCAAACCTGGAAGTTGGGGGGGTCTGTGTCCTTCCAGCGGGCTGTTAAAATTATCCTATAGATCGCTGTCCCTAGAAAGAGACAGATTTCCTCTCTCTTTGTATGCCCGAGTGTATTATCGTAGCCCAGCATATATAGGGTGGGGGATTCAGGTATTGAGTGCCCGAACAAGTCCTGCCAAAAGCCAGCTATCAGATCTCTTAGAGGAGCAAGTTTACTACACTCATAGAGCATGTGGAGTAAATGTGCCCCACTTTTCCCACACCTTGGGCATTCTGAATTCACCCTTTTCCCCCAAGAGTAAAGCTTTGATGGTGTAAAGTAGAGATCATATATGGTTTTGTATAACTGAGCTTTGAGATTGAATGAAACGAATAATTTCATTGAGAGATATAGGGACATATCGATGTCCACATTGGAGTTATTTAAATTGCATGACCATCTCCTTTCTGTATTTTTCAGATCATCCTGCTGGTTTTCGATTAGGATTGTATAAACAGTGCCAATCTTGGTTGTAGATTTGGCCATGCATTCAAATATGGGAATATTACTCAGAGAGAAATCGGAACTCCTTAGTTTTAAGATTGTATTAATCTGAATAAATTTAAATATATTATTATCCGGAATGGAAAATTTACTTTGCAGCACTTGAAATCTATTAGTGCTACCTGGTAGCAAAAAATCCCCTAACGTTAGAACTCCCAAATATTCCCATCTTCTAGCCATAGTATCATATATATGTGATGGTAGAGCTGTAGAATGCCACAAAGAAATATACTTGTTATATTTAGGTATATTAAGGTGACGCATTATTTTCCTCCAGGTACCCCAGGCACTAGTTATGATCTTAAACTTAGTTTTCTTATAATAGGAGGGTTCCAACTGTTTTACTAGGAGGCCATTAGCCTTATCTCCTATAAGGAGTTCATAGATTGATGGTATACATTTACCCCCTATTTCTTCTTTTGGTATTTTAACGAAGAGTAGCGTGGTCATCTGTTGGATCAAAGTGGCCCACAAATAAAATCCCAAATTCGGAACAGAGAGGCCGCCTCTCACAGTTGGTAGAGAGAGAAAGCGAATTGATCTCCTTATTTTCCCGTACCCCCAAATAAATCTGACCATCTGGGATTCCATGGCTTTAATAATTTTATCGTCAACTAGTAACGGGATTGCACAAAATAAATATAAAACCCTGGGTAATATATTCATTTTGAGGAAATTCCCTCTTCCAATAATTGATAGATGCAGGCCATCTATCCTTTTTAAATCGTTCTTAATCTTTTGGAGGAGAGGATTATAATTAATTTTAATTATTTCCTCTATTTTTGAGGATATCCGAACTCCTAAATACATTGCACTGTCAACTCTACTTGAATCAACAAATTTGGTATTATGAGTGCAGATAACCATTGTTTTATCTCTATTTAGAGAGTATCCAGAGAGGCGACCATAACCCTGGGTAATCTGTTCAATAGTAGACAAAGCCTCGGCAGGGTGAGATGTTATTATAGCCACATCATCGGAATAAGCGAGGATTTTGGTATCAAATGGGCCTATTGTAACAGGTTTAATAGACTCTGTTTTTAACAATTTCAAGATTAGAGGGTTTATATAGAGGGCAAAGAGAATCGGAGAGCATGGGCATCCCTGGCGAGTGCCTCGAGATATATCAAAGTAGCCAGACTCAAGACCCATTGCCAGAACCCTAGCTTTTGGCATAAAATACATAGACTTGATGGATTTCATAAGACACGGCCCAATTTTATTTTGCTCGAGTACCGCCCATAGGAATGCCCATGAAACCCTATCAAAGGCTTTCTCCGCATCCAGAAGGATCATCAACATCCGGCCGCCCGAGACACCCATGGCCTCAAACAAGGCGATAGCCCGGCGGATATGATCCTTAGTGCCCCTGCCCGGAATGAAGCCATGCTGCCACGGGGAGACCAGACGCTCGACGATCCCTCCGAGGCGATTAGCTAGAATTTTAGAACAGAGTTTCGAGTCTGTATTTATGAGAGAAATTGGGCGGTACGATGTAGTTAGATTGGGCGGTTTGTCTTTTTTAGGAAAGACGACTATATTCGTTTCCCTCCAAGAACTAGGAGGGGTGGCGCGTACCTGGATACTTATAAATAAATCTAGAAGAAGCGGTGTTATAATATTACCAAGAATTTTATATAGCTCCAAGGGTATTTTATCTGGGCCTGCGGCCTTGCCTGGAGCAAGCTCTGCAAGGGCCATTTGTAGCTCTAATAGATTTATGTCTCTTTCTAGATCTTGTCTGGTAGCATCCTCTAGTCCTGGGTTACCCGCCTGCTAAGTTGCCCACCTAGCCAATTCATCCTTAATTATTAAAGGGTCCAGCGTATCCTCATTTTGGTAAAGTTTCTGATAGTATTTTTTAAAAGCTTCTAGAATGGCTTCAGATGTTGTGTGGTCTTGACCGTCTGCCTTAATACTGGTAATTAGGTTTAGGGATTGTTTTTGTCTAGTACGGAGAGCTAATTGCTTACCAACCATCTCACACCCGCCTCATATAACTCGTTGCGATGAGATTGATAGGTCTCTGCTGCTCTCTTGGTTAGCCTACTATTAATTTCCATTTTAAGAATCATCATTTCATTTAGAATCTGCCTTCCATCACCACCTTGCATTATTATAGCGGTGTGTTTCTCCTCCTTCCCAGCTAGTTCTAGGAGAGAAAACTCGTTGGCTCTAACCAGCTCCTTCCTCTTCCTGGCCACATAGCTTATTGTTTCACCACGAATTGAGGCTTTAAAACAATCCCAGACCACATCCCGTGAGGCACTATAACGATTAGCGTCTATAAATCTTTGCGCCCATACTTTAATATATTCTATATAGTCATTATCAACTAATAATTTTCTATCGAAGGACCAGCTTGACCGAGGTCTTAGAATATTATTAGTCCTTAATATGAGCACTAAGGGATTGTGATCCGAGATGATTTTTGGAAGTTTATTTATTTGTACCTCATTAAGCCAGCTACTTGTCATCCAGATATAATCAATGCGGACATATTTATTATGTGCGTATGAAAAATAAGTATATCCCGGATCTTGATGTTGTTTCATGTCCCACACATCGACTAAGCCTAGACTTTCTTTTAATTGTAATATGGCTCTGTATACCTTCGGTTTGTATCCCACATATTTAAATTGCTCATGATTACATATCAGGTCCCGGTGAATCAGAGAGATGTTGAAGTCTCCACAAAAAATTTATGTGGAGGTCCAGGATGCTAATTCCAATTCTAGATTGAAAACAAAAGATGGATCATCCTGGTTAGGTGCATAAATAGAGCATATAGTGATACCTACTTTAAGCTCGACCATCACCCACCGGCACAGAGGGTCAGCTGTCTTACGTGTAGGCGGTCTTAAAAAAGATTTTGCCAAGATAGCTACTCCTCTTGTTCTAGTAGTATGGGATGTGCTTGCCATTAAGTCAAACCCCGGGACCCTCAATATATTTCTTTCTGCCCAGGGGATGTGTGTCTCTTGAAGACAAATTATATCGAACGTATTTTAGGAGATCACTCCCCACATTCGATCCCTTTTCCCCTTATCATTGAGGCCCGCTATGTTCCATGAGCATAATTTTAAGCTAGCCATACTTCATTATATCTATTAACCAGTCAGATTTTACTGTATGACCAAATTTGGCGATAATAATTTCATGAAATCCATTTCCATCTCTGCTTCCATTTTTATTTCCATACCTGCAATTGCATTTTTTATATATTTTCACCCCCCTGAATCCCAACCCATTCCCTAACCCCTTGCCCTCCTTCCCCCCACCCACCCCCTCCACTCCCCCGTTACTAGGGCAAATAGACTCCATAAGAGTCTGTAGTGATGGACGTGCAGTGAAAGGGCAGTGCTCTCTATTAGATCTATACCCCTCCTTAGTAAAATATTTTAGACAAACTTATCCCCCCCGTCATATTCCAGAGCTTAGAGCCACTGAGAGAAAAAAAATATCAAAGGGATAGCATTAATTAACCAAGAGCGAGGAAACTAAATTTCAGCCCTAGAGAGTGTCCAGATACTCCTTGGCTTTTATCTCAGAGGTGAAGAACTTGGTCTGATTACCATTAATAACTTTCAGACAGGCCGGGTTATTCAGGAATGCCTGAAGTTTTTTTTCTTGAAATGGTCTAATGAGTTGGCGGAGACGCCACCTCCGCTCAACCGTTACATGACAGAAATCGGGGCGTACAAAATAAGTTATGTTGCCACTAGTTTTTTTTGCTTCAGGTCTAGCTTTTTCCCATATCGCCTGTCTCAACAGAAAATTGCCAAAGTATACCAATACTGCTCTTGGATACGCTCCAGGTTTGGGGGTGCTTCTCATGTTAAGGGGTACCCGATGGGCACGTTGTATCTCAATATCCCACTTCCACGTTGACAACTCTGGGAGGGAATCTTGAAACAGTTTAACCATGAAAGAGCGGACATCCCCACCTTCAATTCCCTCGGGAATTCCCAGGACTCGTAGGTTACTTCGCCGTTGGCGATTTTCCATGTCCTCGAGTTTCCACATCATGTCTGAGAGTTCTTTATCGTGCGCCTCAGTCTTCTCGTGATTTAGTGCAGTTTCCGTTTCATTGAGCAATAATCTTGACTCCATCTTATTCATACGATCGTTGAAGGAATCAATTTTCTTCGAAAGCTTACGGACCACGCCCTGCACCTTACGTAACTCTGCTTGGGCCCTACAACCATCATGAGAAGTCTCTTCCCTATGCGCAGCTATAGCTAACAAAATCGTTTCTAACGTTGGCGCAATCGTGTCTTGAGTGGTACCTTGCTCTTGATGTTGATTAGAGCCAGAGATAGGTCGCTGTGGTTGTATCAAGGTTGTCCCTGGGGGGGGGGGGGGGGGGGGGGAGATCACTAATAGGAGTATAATCCCAAGCCAAGTCTATTGAGTCGTGATGACTTTTCCTGTGTTTAGGTCCCAATTTCTGAGCAGTTCTAACCTTACTAATGTTAGTCTCTTCATCGCTGGACTCAGATAAATTAGAAGCAGTATCGGTAGACCATCCCAACTCATCAGAGAAGGAATAAAAATCACTGGGTTCCTTATCCTTATCTCTATCTTTATCTGTGTCAGCCTCACTCGGATTTTCACTCGGATTTTCAGATCAGAGTTGCACAGATTGCCGATCTCTCGATAAGGACACTGGAGCCTGATTCGATTGCTGGCTTCCCGGGCCACTTGTTTGAGTGGGGGGGGGGGGTACTAGACAAGCATCGCTTCCGGTCTCAGAAGTAAGTACTGAGTGAGGACTGTCATCAGTTTTCCCATTCGTTACAGCCTTACTAGAAGCTTGTATCTCGCCATTGCCCCCCCCCCAAAGGAGCCCTGTGATCTTCCCCCCCTCTCACCGTCTGTTTATGTATGTGGCTCCGTCTAATTTCGGCAGAAGATACTCCATTGGTGCTGTTGTCAGTTTCCGTGTGAGTAGCGCTCGCTGCAGCAACGCCCAGCGCGTCTCGAGTGTGAGGCTTGCACTGCTCACCTCGACCCGGAAGAGAACGAGCCGGGATCCCGCGTAGGAGCTCAATCACTGAGGAGACAGTCTGTCCACTCTTCCGGGTTGAGACGCTCGCATTCAAGCCCTTAGATGGAATCCCCTCTGATGCTCCTGCAGCTGGCGCCTCGACTGTGTCTCGGGCGGCCAACCTGGTCACTCTCGTCTCTTTCTGCTTCGTGGTCGCAGTGACTGTGTTCTTTGAGGCATTTTTCGGAGCCATGCTGCTACACTGCTGGATTTCCGTGTCACTCATGTAGTTACAGGTGATTAAATCTCTGATTTCCCAAATCTTATATTATTGGCTAATTTGATTTCTTTCATTGGTTTGGCAATCTGACAAACCTTGCAGGAGTGACTCCTCATGAACCCTTTTGTTTTGAGCCATGTATCCTTTTTGCTTTGTCCTTTAAAGTGGCTATGGATCAGCCGATCCTTTAGATTTGTAACTGTTGGATGTGTACCTACTATTTTGCCCTCAGTGTCATCAAGTTGTAGAATTTTCCAATTTTTTCGTATAATCCTTGTTATTGCTTTTGATTCCTGCGAATAAGTCATAATTAGTCTAATCGATTCTGGGTCAGTTTTTCCTTCTTTTTGTGTTGGCTTCAAACATTCCTCTCGTGATTTCCCATTTGCTCTTTCCCATCATTTTTTGATTACATTATTGTTGTACTTCCTCCGTTTAAATCTTTCAGCAGTTGCTGCACTATACTTTTGCCATTCCTCTTCCTCACTACAAAATCTCCGAATCCTGAGGAATTCTCCATATGGAATGCTAGATATTAGTGATGGTTGGTGGAAACTGGTCGCTTCTAGAGTGGCATTTGTTGCTGTTGTTTTTCTATGGAGTGTTGTGTGTAATTTGTTATCTTTGATGTAAATTTCTGTATCCAGGAATATTACACGTTCATTGCTGATGTTATACGTGAACTTTAAATTTGTTACACTTTTGTTTATATTGTTATGAGTAACTCTTGTTTTAGCCTTGTATTAACCTCTTCTGTGCCCATCACGAGATAGTCTTGTCATGGAGCACGGTCGCGCTGTGCCCATGACGAGACTATCTCGTCATATCTCGTCATGAAACCCGCCCACTAATGAAACGCCCGGCACAGGAGGGGGAAAGGGCGTGGCACAGAAGGGGTTAATATAACTTCTTTTATTATAATTTATTACTTCTGAACAATAGAAATCTTTTTCTTTTTCAGGACTACAAGAACTTGTGCTACCAACAACTTCTGACTCAACTGGGCTGCTGGTAAGTACTTAAACTAAAATATACTGTCAAACAAAACCTTGACTGCTTGTCCACTGAAATCACTGAAAACTGCTTTATACTCTCGACACACTTCTATTCATGTGCTGCCAAGGGAACTAAATAACTATGAATAACTTCATTACACTCGCAATGGATTTTACGGTCTGTTTGCCTCAGGCAATTCGTTATTTAACCCGCGCCTTTGCTCACACGGAAACTCTGTGAAACTAACTAGCGCATTAAACTTCACACAGAAACTCTGTAAACCACCAAACTCATTAATCAAGACGTGCCATTTCACAGACGCACAAGATACAATGTTGCCCCACAAGTATTTCTAGTGTATAATGACCTTTCTTTCTCAAGCGCTCAATCAAAAATAATATCACTAGCGCAACACAGTTCACAAGGAATGGTCTTACTTGAAAATCTGTAGAATCTCTGAAAAGCATTTTCTAGGAATTCACCCAACGCTACAACTGAAGAAAACTATGAGTCTGCAACGTTTCTAGCGAGCTTATGCCCCGCCTCAAGTTATGCTGCCTGTTCCTCTGTGTGACGGGGCATTAGAAACAGTGAGATCACTCACCCCTGACCGGAACTGCTGGTCAAAGGACGCCTCTTTTACCCCTTCTCTCCCCCTGCAGCAACCCGAGGTACCAGGACAACAGGAAGAGTGGTATCCCTATCGGTCCCAGGACTGGCCCGTGGAAACCGAACAGGGCTCCTTTAATTTCGCCTTTCGGTACGACAAGACTCCTCCCACCGATGACGTCACGTTGCTGGGATACACAAAACTCGTAGAAACCCGGAAGACGAGGGACGGCGTTTCCCTGGAGGTTGAAGGTGATTTGGAGTGGAGAAGAAGGACGGTTCGACGCGAGTGGAGAAGAGGAAGCAGCAGCACGTTGGAGGAGAGGAAGGACGGAGACGACCCCGACAAGCCAGGAGGCCAACGGCATCACGAAGCGCCCTGCCACGTTCCCAGGGGAGGAGCGTGGCTCAAGCAGGTACGTGGAAGGGTAGCGGGCTGGTTGGGGAAAAGCGCCTCACCTCCTCTGTTAAACACAAGCTCGTAGTGCCCGAATTGCATCCTGTTACCTTGCCCCATTCCACCCAGAGCACGTGCACCCCTTCACAGCCAAAAACGCGAGAACGCACCGAAAGCACTGGGGTTCCTTCACTCCCGGCCCCTTTCCCCTCGGCTTACTAGACCCCGTCCTAATGCGTGGTTCTCATTTTGTTTCCCTGACCGGAGTGCCATCGGCTCGAGGGATCCCCATCGCAGACTCGCCATCATCAAAAGGGGACCGTCCAGAAGACCGACTCGAAGCCCGCAGACGAACATCTTCCTGCTTGCGCAAGAGTCAGCGAGACCAGCTCAGAGAATCACTGGGACACCTATTGTTGTACAGGACTGGGATAAGAAAGATATGGCATAACGTTAAGAATAAAGCCCTCAACCGCAACTCTCTACTTGTTTGCCGTCTCTGTCTCACCGGCCCCGCAACACTCTGGAATCTCAGGTGAACTGCGAGATTCCAGAGGCAACGTTCTGGGACATTCTGATGGGTGCACCTGGGGACTGGGAGATACACTACACGGCTGACCTTTCCTGACTGCCGCCATCTTGGAATTTCTCCTTGTACTAACTCGCCCCATTTGTCTTACCTAGCGAGGGATTTTATTAATAAATACATTCAATGACTTCCTTTTCCTGACTGAAGGACAGCAGGTTCTGACAGTACCCCCTCGCAAAGCAGATTCTTCGTGCCGGGGTTTGCAAGGATACCTTTTATGAAATGCTCTGACTAACCGTGGAGCATGCACTTCGGAAGACAATTTCCTTGACCTTTCTTCAGGACCAAAACCCAACCAATCAATTAAATAGTAAACCTGCCCTTTCTTTTCTTTTGAGTCTAAGATCAGTTCCTTGTTCAGTTTGTACTGGGGAAGGGGCTGTATGCTTCCTGAGACCTTTGACTGCCTTTTTTAACAAAGAGATATGGAAAATTGGATGTATCTGCAAACTATCTGGTAGCTTCAATTTATAAGATACTGCATTTATTCTTTTCTCTATTTCATATGGGTCTACAAATCTTGGTTGAAACTTTCTGTTTCCTTTTAGACTCAGGTTTTTGGTACTTAACCACACCTTCTCTCCCATACTGAATTCTGATTCCTGTCCTCTCTTTTTATCCACATAGTACTTATAACTTTCTTTTGCCTTAGTTAAGTTATTCATGGCTGAATTATGAATTTGAGTCATGTGCTGTACTAAGTCTTCTCCTGCAGGGACATCTGCTTCGTGGAAACTTAATGATAGGTTAGGATGTCTACCTGTATTCAAGAAGAATGGAGAGAAACCTGTAGAAGCGTTCTTGGCATTGTTAAATGCAAATTCTGCAGTCCATAAATGCTCTGGCCAATCTCCCTCCTGGTCTAACAAATAAAATCTTAAATACTGTTCTAACTCTTGATTGACCCTCTCTGTTTGCCCATCTGTCTTTGGGTGAAAACTGGTGGAGTATCTAGTTTTAATTCCCAACTTCTTGGCAAACGCCCTCCAGAAATGAGAAAGGAATTGTGAACCACGATCAGAAATTAATACCATTGGGAATGCCATGTGCTCTCACTGTGTGTTGACTAAAAACCTGCGTTAGTCTCTTTGCAGTAGGGACCCCTTTTAAAGGAATGAATCTAGCCAGCTTACTGTAAGCATCCACACAAACTAAAATGGTATCAAAACCTTGACTGGATGGCAAATCTACTATCAAATCTAGTGGCACTGTGGGCCATGGGTGTGGTGGATTGGGTAAGGGCTGTAAGAGACCTTCTGCTAAATGCCTACTCGGTTTTCCTTTTGCACATAGCTCGCAAGTATCCTTGTTCATTTTAGGCCACCAAAAACGTTGTGCGATTAGTTCTACAGTCTTTTGAATGCCTTTATGTCCAGAGAGCTGGTGATCATGACACTCCTTCAATGTCTTGGCTTGCAATTCTTGAGTGGGCAAATACAAGACCCCATCATGATAGGGCAAGTGATCTCTGATTTCTCTTCGAGAGTCTTGTGTCACCCATTCTTCCATGTCACTTAGAGTGATTTCCTGCCGAATTGGATTCTCTTCAGACTCGCGCAGGGTTGCACAAATGACTCGTTCTGTAGGAATTATATTCTGTTCTTCAATTTTCTCAGTTACCTCTTCAGTGTCTAACCTTGATAGAACATCAGCCTTACCGTTCTGTGCGCCAGGACGATAAGTTATGACAAAATCATATTCTGAGAAATAGAGTGACCAACGAAGCTGTCGAGGTGTTAGTGTCTTAACTGATTTCAGAAACTTCAAATTGCGATGGTCTGTAAAAACTGTAACTGTGTGCCTGGCTTCCATAAGATAATGCCTCCAATGTTTAAAGGCGTCCATGATCGCCAACAACTCCTTTTCTGTGATTGTATAATTTAGCTCTGCCAAAGATAGTTTTCTGGAACGAAAACCCACTGGATGTAACTGACCTGTTTTCTTATGCCTCTGCGATAACACTCCTCCCAATACCAAATTCGAAGCGTCAGTTTCCACATATAATGGTTCCATAGGATCAGCGTGGAGCAACACTGGTACAGTTGTGAAATCTTGCTTTAAGGTCTTAAAAGCCTCCTCTGCACTCTCCGACCATTTAAAAGGAATCCCCTTTTTGAGGAGACGCGTAAGTGGATCAATTTCTCTGAAAAGTTCTGAATAAATCACTGATGGAAATTGGCAAACCCAATGAAACCTTGAACTTTTTTTTACAGTTTTGGGGAATTTCCGTTCAGACACAGCCTTTATCTTCTGCTGATCCATAGTTATGCCTGTGGGAGTCAACACGAAACCTAAAAATTCCACTAATGAAACGTTGAAGGCACACTTTTCCAGCTTTACAAATAAACTGTTCTCCCTTAGTTTTTGTAATACTCCTTTCACTTGTTGTTCATGATGTTCTTCGGATCTGTAGTACATCAGGATGTCATCTATATAAACGATGGCACATTGGTCAATAAAGTCTTTTAGCACATCATTTATAAAATACTGAAAAGCAGCTGGAGCATTGCACAATCCGTAGGGCATGACCTGATATTCAAAAGCCCATACTTGGTCCTGAAGGCTTTCTCCCATTCATCACCCTCTTGGATTCGCACTAGATGGTAGGCTCCTCTTAAGTCTAACTTGGTGTAAACCTTCGCCTCTTTAACCTGATCTAGCAGCAATGAAATCTACGGCAGTGGATATCTGTTCTTGACTGTAATCCTGTTTATCGCTATATAGTCAATGCAAGTTCTTAACTCGCCTTCCTTCTTTGATATAAAGAAAAGCGGAGAGTAAACAGGAGACTGGGAGGGGCGAATTAAACCATCTTCTAGATACTTATGTATGAATTATTTTAAATGCTCGTTCTCCTGTTCAGTTAATGCGTAAATCCGACTACATGGCAAATTTGCACCAGGCTCTAATTCGATTTTACAATCAAAGAGTCTGTGAGGTGGTAATCTTTCCGCCTCCACTTCACTGAAGACATCCTCATATTCTACATATTGACTGGGAACTTCAGTGGTGTCCATCACACAAATAGATGAACCTTCTTCACACAAATGCAGGGATGGTGAATTTGTTGGTCAAGATTTTTCTCGTTGATAAAATTGTTCTCTACAAAATTTTGAGTCCAAAACGATGGTGCGAGCACTCCAGTCAATCGTAGGGTTATGCTCCGTGAACCAAGGTAATCCCAGAATCAACTGGAACTGGGGAGCCTCAATCAAGTTAAACTGCAAATCTTCAACATGCCCTTTCATAGTTGTCATTTAAACTGACTCAGTATGCCAGGTTATGGGTCCTGATGATAAATTGGTTCCATCTCCTGCCCGGACTGTTTCACTCCTTTCTTTCTTTACGGAGAGTAACCCAACCTTGGTGGCGAACTTTTAAATCACAGAAATTCCCCATTGCTCCTGAGTCTACCATTACTGTAATGTTCCTTAAAAGTTGGTCACGAAACCTGATTGTCACGGAGATAATCAGAGGAGGAGACGACACTTGTAAGGTATTGGCCAAGAGGTGATTTTGTGGAGTTGGATCTTTGCTTGCACTCACCAGTTGAACTCCGCTCACTGGTGGTGCTGAGAGTTTTGCTTCAATGGTTGCTTTGGTTTTCGCAGGCAATTCATCACAAAATGCCCACTATTTCCACAATACAAACACAATTTATTCTGTCTTAATTTTTCCTTCTCTTCCTTGGATAACGGCCCTCGAATAGTTCCGATCTGCATCGGTTCTATACCTTGCTGTGCTTCACTAGTTCTCGACCCTTCTGATTTAATGCGATCAAAACGAGCAACAGTTGAACGATAATCTCGTCTTCTTTCTCCTTTCCCCTCATTTTGTCGAAAATCAAGTTCTAATACCAGGTCAATTAAAGCTGAGACTTCAGTAGGCCGGTTGGGCACCTGATCAAGGGCATCCTTCAGTTCATCCTTTATCCCCTATAGAAAACTGCAGCTCTCTTCCATTCCAGCCAATCTGTTTTGACAATCAGTTTATTGAATTGAGCTAAATAAGCAATTAATTCTCGATTTCCTTGTCGTAATTCTAAAAGTTCATTGTCTGTTGGTTGGGTCGCTCTTCTACGATCAAAAATTCTGAGGTATTCCTTCTTGAACTCTTCTAAGTCATCTGGGATGGGGTCATTCATAGACACTAACGGCATCGTCCAAGAAGCTGCATCCCAAATAAGATAAGACAGGACAAAGGCTACTCTTGACTGGGCATCTGGGAAAACTGCTGGCCTACACATAAAATGTAGTGTGCACTTAGTCAAGAATAGTTGGGCCTTCTGTGGCTCACCTGCAAAACGTTCAGGGGGAGCTAATGGGATCACTGGTGACAACGAATGTATGTCCCGAGTGGCTAACTTAGGTTGTGAACTGGAACCAGAGGCACCACTAAAAACTCCTTCCTGGGCAGTTGGGAATGTATAACTTGGAACTGGTACTGCTTCTTTTAATTTTACTGCTAAATCTGCAGTTTCTCCTCTGGCCATTAAAAGGTCCTGTTTTAATTATCTACTCTATTCCCTTACTGCCACTACCTCCTTCTGAATTCCTTCTAAAATTTCACCCAATCTCTTTAGGTCAAGACCTTCAGCCATTCTACCCAGATGCAAGTCAAACTTGGGCACTTCACTCTGTCAGAATGCCTTTCGGCCCACTTGCAAGGGAATAGAGTGACGTCAGATCCCAGTGTCTCTCCAAGACTTCCCCGCCGCCAAAATTAAACTTGCACAGCAAGAAACGCTCAGGGGGGAAAGGGGTTTGGGACAGAGAAGAGACTGCCAAGTCTATACCAGGTTTTCTCCTTCTTCGGACTCTCGTCCTGTTCTCTCAGTCTTTTCCGCACTGATGACGGCAAGAGCCAGAAACGCGTCTGCGGATGTTTTATAGCCGACACATACCCCGTGAGTGCACCGGACCTTGGGAGTACCATGAACTCCTTGTTTTTGCTGTGTAATAAGTGGTTTCCACCACCACTTCCCAGTTGCACCCGCCGCGAGTTCGGCTGGCCCCAGGTGGAATACTGTGTTTTGGATTCAATTTGGGCTGCTGAACCGCCGCTTACGGACTCTGTTGACCTATTCAGGTTGTGGCTTATACAAAGCTAGAGTGCTTCACCACATGTGGGACACTCACAGAGTTTTCGTTCTAACAGCGGCAGGCGAGGGGATGTTTTATTGATGGCTTTTCCGCACTGATGACGGCAAGAGCCAGAAACGCGTCTGCGGATGTTTTATAGCCGACACATACCCCGTGAGTGCACCGGACCTTGGGAGTACCATGAACTCCTTGTTTTTGATATATATATATATATATATATATATATATATATATATATATATATATATATATATATATATATATATATATATATATTTCTGCTCCAAGATGTGTCCATCAGTTGAGTCGCACTCGGCCAGCAGCAGCAAGAGAACTCTCTTTCCATGGTATGGACGGATACCGCTTACAGCCATCAACAGCCTCCGTGTAGGTTTGCCTGACACGTTTCGAAAGCTTCTCAGCTTTCTCTTCAGAGGCTTTCACTGGAAGGATGCGTGCATATGACGTTCCTTTGTAAATACTGCACTCCCTCCAATGGGATGGTCATATGGAACTGTGCATTATGGGAAGTATAGTTCATAATCGATCATCCCCAAAAGGATGCACGCATTATACTCTGTTATTAATAGGTCACATGGACCCCGCAAGCGGGCCCGTCCTAAATCCTCTGCTGTTGGCCCACATAATCGATTAGGTGAATACCTTGTCGGGTGGCCCCCAGTTATCGCGAGGTGGTGCAGACTCCGCGGCAGGATGGCCGCGAATACATTCAGCTCCAAGATGTGTCCATCAGTTGAGTCGCACACGGCCAGCAGCAGCAATAGAACTCTCTTTCCATGGTATGGACGGAAAATGGCGAAGTGGGTTCAGCGTTTGCACACACCGTTTCCGTTCAAGCCTCTGAAGAGAAGCATATGGTGCTTCGAAACGCGTCAGGCAATTCTATTACGGAGCGGCTTCTACAAGCGGATCCTTGTCCCTGCCTATCATAAATAAAGCTGCTGATCGAGTGCAACTCACCAGGTGGACAACCTTTGGAGCAGAATATATATATAATGATGAGTTGAGCTATAAGAGAGTGACAAAAAAGGTATTTGATGACAGCACGAATGCATACCGGGCTCTCCTCAACAAATGGTACCACAGAGGCATGCTGAGTAAGGAAGAATATGCCTTTTTGGAGTGTAAACATCCTCGTCTACCCACGTTTTATCACCTTCCTAAACTGCACAAAAATGCAACTTGTCCTCCTGGTCGTCCTATTGTTTCGTCCCTGGGAAACTTAACGGAACACATGTCCAGGTTTGTGGACTATTTCCTATTTGAATTTGTGTCAAAACTGGTCTCGTACATCAGAGACACTAAGGATTTTTTGACACGAGTGGAGAATTTGATTTGGGATGAGGACCTAGTGATGATAACACTAGACATCTCGAGTCTCTATACAAGTATTGATCACTTGCAGGGAATTGAAGCTGACAGATTTTTTCTAGGAACGAGACCGATTAACTTGGTTGAACACAATAAGATGCTCGTTGAATTAGTGGAATTCTGTCTCTGTAATAACATCTTTCTATTCCAGAAACAACTGTTCAAACAAATACGCGGTACTGCGATGGGCACCTGCTTTGCCCCCAGCTTACGCAAATCTTTTCGTGGGCTGGTGGGAGAAGCAGGTGGCCTGGGCAGAGAACAATGAAAATTGGACCCGCAGGGTACTAAGCTGGAATATATATATAGATGCTTTGTTTATCATCTACAGAGGCACAGAGCAATCAGCCAAATAGTATATCAGTGTGCTCAACACCAATTACCTCAATTTAAAATTCACAGGAGAAGTAAGCAAGGTATCTATTAACTTTCTGGACCTTAAGGTTTTCCCTGCGGAGGGCAGACTGTGCACTTCTTTGCACAGAAAACCCACCACAGGGAACTCCGTATTACACGCGAGCAGTTGCCATCCTGGGAAAACAAGTATCCCATATGGCAAATTATTGAGAATAAAAAGGAACTGCTCACGTAACTGTGATTATAAAGCAGCAGCGAAAGAGAGCATAAAGAGATTTGAGGTCAGAGGTTATCGAAAGGAGACCCTAGAGGAAACCAGGTCGAATGTAGACAGAAAGCCTAGACTGGATTTGATATCCAGTAGTGATACCAATGTAAATAAAGAGAAAGATGAAAAATCCAACAATCTGAGGATGATTACGGAGTATTCTAGTGATGTTTCGGTCATCAGACAAATTTTTGCAAAGAATTGGCATATTCTAAAATCTGACCCAATAGGGAAGGAATTACCTAAAGCACCTCTCATGACATTCAGGAGAGCTAGATCACTACGTAACAGTCTAGTCCAAAGCCACTGTGTTAATGAAAACAAACCACTATCCTTTGGAAGGTTAGCTGGGTTCTATCCATGTTTAGAATGCAGGGCCTGTAAAAACAGTAAAACGGTGTTGGAGTACACAGTGCCCGGGATGAAGGAACCCAGGAAAATCAAGAGGCTCATGAATTGCAACACAAGCCACACGGTATACTGTTTAGTATGTCCGTGTGGCTTGCGTTACATCGGAAGTACGATCCATCCAACCAAAATACGTATTTTGGAACATCTCAGAGCCATTCAAAATAAGGATGTCACCTACCCGGTGGCCAGGCATTTCGAGATGTTACACCAAAGTAATAGAGACTTGTTGAGTTTTTTTCTGTATTGACCAGGTGCCCACCAATGTGAGAGGTGGTGATGGACAACTGCAACTACGTAGATTGGAGTCGAGACATATCATCGACAACCAAACTAAAATACCAGGAGGGTTAAACAGTGATGAAGAGATGGCTGTTCATTTATAACATCTTTAAAATCATAAGTGTACATATATCTGCTGCATGTGAATCCAAATTTACTGCTATTAACAATTGATGTTGATAATGCTGTTCTGTTCATTATTTTTTGTTTGTTATGTACTTTCCATACAGGATAGATCAATAACATTGAGAACAAAAGCCCATTCAGGGCAAGATATTTTTATGATCTAAATATTAGTGCAGGTGAAATGTAACACAATAGAAAGGCACATCTAGGGCGAGATTTTTGTTGCGTGAACCTACATACTGCAAAGTTCTTATACTATTAACGAACCAAATGCATGTTTACAAATGGCCGACACCTTTGACTGAAGTAAGTCTGGTGTCCTTTGTTTTTGTTTAGCAGTTGGGAATATTTAAGTCTGCTTTATGTCGGCGCCCGCCACTATTGAAAAAGGCTGCAGCCGAAACGCGTCTGGTCGTGTTAGAGATCCCAATAAAATCTGGGAAACTACGTTCCTGTGAGTTCTGGTATTTCATTGTACCGTGAGCCTTGGATTTTGAATCCGCGCGGTATCCGTCACCGCGCTATAAAGCACCCGGCCGTGAGTGAAGGGAAAAGCAAGACAGAAATCTGAGCGCGATATATATACATACATTTTCACGGATCGCCACCGTGAGGTAGTTGCACCCGGAAGCAAGTGAGCGGCGGCGTTTGGCGAAAACTGGTACAAAATATATATATATATATATATATATATATATATATATATATATATATATATATATATATATATATATATATATATATATATATATATATATATATATATATATATATATATACATATATATATATATACACACACACACACACACACACACACACAGACACACACATACAGTACACTAGAAATTTCTAAGCTTACATTTTATACTTGTCTACATATTATTTCTACCTACTTAGCTTTCACTTGGCCTCAGCTTCTCTTCGAGGAATTTGTATTTCTTCTATTTAAACTGCTACATGTTTTAATTTACTATTCAATCAAGAAAAACAAACTCTGTATTATCTCCGTTAGTCTTTGTGTGTATTAACCTTTTAGCTTCTAACTCCTTATTCTTACCTTGAATAACTCTTGTTTTAACCTTGTATTAATATAAGTTGTTTTATTATAATTTATTACTTCTGAACAATAGAAATCTTTTTCTTTTTCAGGACTACAAGAACTTGTGCTACCAACAACTTCTGACTCAACTGGGCTGCTGGTAAGTACTTAAGCTAAAATATACTGTCAAACAAACCCATGACTGCTTGTCCGCTGAAATCACTGAAAACTGCTTTGTACTCTCAACACACTTTGATTCATGTGCTGCCAAGGGAACTAAATAACGATGAATAACTTCATAACACTCGCTATGGATTTCACGGTCTGTTTGCCTCAGGCAATTCGTTATTTAACCTGTGCCTTTGCTCACACGGAAACTCAGTGAAACTAACAAGCGCTTTAAACTTCACACGGAAACTCTGTAAACCACCAAACTCATTAATCAAGACGTGCCATTTCACATGCGCACAAGATACAATGTTTCCCCACAAGTATTTCTAGTGCGTAATGATCTTTCTTACTCAAGCGCTCAATCAAAAATAATATCGCAAGCGCAACACAGTTCAAAAGGAACGGTCTTACTTGAAGGTCTGTAGAATCTCTGAAAAGCGTTTTCTAGGAATTCACTCAACGCTACAACTAAAGAAAACGACGAGTCTGCGACTTTTCTACCCCAGCTAGCTTTTGCACCGCTTTAAGTTATGCTGCCTGTTCTTCTGGAATCTCAGGTGTAGTGCGAGATTCTAGAGGCAACGTTCTGGCACAATCCGATGGGTGCACCTGGGGACTGGGAGATACACTAGACTGCTGACCTTTCCTGACTGCCGCCATCTTGGAATTTCACCTTGTACTACCTCACCCCATTTGTCTTACCTTGCGAGGGATTTTATTAATAAATACATTCAATGACTTCCTTTTCCTGACTGAAGGACAGAGGGTTTTGACAGTTCAACTGTTCTCCTTTCTTTACAACTAAAACTGGGAGGGCAACTGGCAGGTTTTATCCACAACTGGAGACATCTCACTTCCGATGCATGAGTCCTTCAGATGGTCAAAGGATTAGAGATAGAATGCTACAGCACTCTCCAACAGGCAACCAGACCAGCAGGCCTCAACCTCTTTGCTTTTCTGATCAAGAATCCGCTCTCAACTCCTGAGAGCATCTTTTTGAGAAAGACGCCAATTCACCGACGGCCCTCCACCCGAATAGATTAGTCAGCAGTCTTTTTCTGGTGTACATAAGAGGCGGGGCCACTGCCCCATCATAAACCTGAAGGAGTTCAACAAGTGGCTGATCGATTGCCATTTCAAGATGGAGAGTATCCATATATTAAGAGATCGTCTAAGGCAACAGCACTGCATGGTACCCCTGGACTTGAAGGACCCTAATTTTCCTCCCCACCAACAGTTTCTGCAGTTAGTTTCTGTGGCAAGGGTAGGCTTACAAATTCAAGACTCTTTCTTTTGGACTCTCTTTGGTTCACTGGTTCCAAGTTGCTAAGGTTGGTCATAGAGAGCTTATAGGCCCTGGGAATACGTTTGATCGTCTATTTGGACTATATCCTTTTGATGGACCTTTACCAGAAGAATTTATCAGGTTATCTTCAACTGATGGTGGACCTCTTACAGGGCTTTGGGTTAATCATCGACGAGAAGAAATTTCACTCCAGCCAAAAGGACAACATTGCTGGGATTTTCATTAGATTCCAACAAGGCCACACTGAGCCTTCCATTGAGAAAGGCGGCAAAGACGAGGCAGCATCTTCGGAAGAAGCTTTGACATCAAAAGACCTCCTTGCACCAGATCGCCAAGATAGTGGGCCTGTTGTCATCATCGATCCAGGCAATATTTTCTAGTCCGTTTTATTACAGGGGCCTTCAAAGTTTAATAGCATATCATCTGCGAAGGTGTCTAACATACTCAGTCAGTTGACGGGTAAGGACAAGGAGGAAATGGAGTGCATGGAATGGACAAGCAATCTTCGGTTTGGATCAAGCTATCCTTTAGAGCCAGATGCTAGCGAGAGTGGCTGGTGTGTGGCAAACTGTCCTCAGAAGGACAATGGTCTGCACAACAACGACAGCTACATCATTTGCCTGGAACTTCTGGTAAGACCAAGAAAAAGGTGGATTGCTGTGTCCTGCTGAAAATTCCCCCTTTTCAGGATCTTCTCCTAGACCGCGTAAGGAATCACGCACCTGGTGATGGCTGAGAAACTTAATTTCATGTCAAGGAGATTTACAAGGAACAATGGAAAGTCCCTCCGATTTCAAGAGAGGATGAAGCACGGAAATGGACACTTACACTGTTTATGAAGAACAAAACAAACATAAGAACTGATGCACAAGGATAAGCGTGCCATTGTAGCAGCTGAGTCTGCTTATTTTTCTGTTAAAAGCAGGCCAGTATTTAGCACCGGTAAGAACTTTTCAGAGTCTTTCCACCACCCCAGTCCAGCATAGTTTAGATAGTTCACAAGGTTTCTACAATAGCGTCACAGCTCACTTTAGGGCAAAAATCTTGAAGATTGTGTGCGATCTAATTCCAAAGGACGATGGCCCCCCCACCCCCCATAAATAGTAGTGAGGAGGCAATTATTCCTGCCTAATCTGCCACCCAATCAGCTTTTCCCCATCTCCTTTTTAAAAGTTAAAGAGCTTCTCTTGCATTTAAAATCCGGGTCGCCAGATGACCCTTGCCCTCCCAGAATTCTTCAACTGGCTCCGGATCAGATTGCCTCCTTTCTTGAAAAAGGTTTTAACCAAATTCTCATTACTGGGATCTTTCCCCCTTCTTGGAAGGAATCAGTAGTCCACACCCCTAAAAAAGAAACCCAATGGAAACCCTGAGGACCTTAGCAGCTTGTATCCTATTTCCCTGCTGCCTATGAAGATCCTTGAAAAATATATTAATGAGGTACTGATGGAGACGCTGATTACACTGCCAGGTGGATCAGGGAGGATCTGCTATACTAGTACTATTGGATCTCTCAGCGTCATTTGATATGGTGTCCCCTTCCTGCTTGGTACACAGATTGCGCCTGGAGGGTATGAGGGACTCCGCCCTGGCCCTGCTGGAGTCATTTCTCACGAATAGGACTCACACAGTGAGCTGTGGGCATTTCAGGTCAGAATCTTACCAGCTGGCTTGTGGGGTTTCACAGGGATTCTCCCTCAGCCCAACTTTTTTTAATCTGTACGTTGCCCCTTTGGCAAAACTGATCAATCTTTTGGCTTCCAAGTATTATCATATGCGGACAACACCCAAATTATTGTCTCTATTAAAGATGACATATGTGAGGTAGAGGATAGGTTCAAATTCTGCATGACAAAAAATGGGTATCTGGATGAATGAGAAATGGCTAAAACTGAATGCCAATAAGATAGAAAGCTAGAGATACTGATCTTTGGTGAGCAAAGATCGGTATGGTCTGAATTGTGGTGGCCAGATACTTGTTGCCCTTTGCAACGCCTGGTACCCAAAGTTAAAAATCAAGGAGTAATCTTTGACAGTATCTTCTCTTTCGACTCTTAGGTCAAGAGGACAGTGAGCACCTGCTTTCTTATCATTAGAATCTTAAAAAAGATCTTCCCTTTGATTCCTGTTGAGCTTAGGGTAGCAGTGGTTATCACCCCGATTACTTCTCGGGTGGACTACTGCAATTCTCTGTATTTAAATATAAATAAATCTACTCTCAATAGATTTCAGATCATCCAAAATGAGGCTGCTTACTGGGTTCTGGATATCCCTAAACGTTAGGGATGGCATTTGGTTTCTTCATTGCCGATCAGGAAAAGTGTGACATTTAAAGCTGAGTGTTTGGTTAAGATTGCCCTAAGATTGGTTTTCCAATGGTTTACTCCTAACAGACTGTTGAAATCGTCCTCTCTTAGGAAGGTGAATACCCCAAAATTTCAAATAGTCAAATGGGGAGGACGGTCCTTTTTGGTAGCTGCAGCTAAGTTGTGGAATGTGCGGCCTCCCGGTATTGCTAGCATCACTTCTCATACAGTTTTCCATAACAAACACAAAACCTGGCTTTTTTTCCCCTTCTGTGATGGTTGGTGTGATGTCCTTCTAACTTTAACTGATTCTTCCTTTGTTGCTAGCACTTTGACACCCTTATATATAATGCACTCTATAAATTCCAAAATATAAATGGAAATGATACTGTGTGAAAAGCTTGGGCATATGGGACGGTTAAACAATACAGATACACCTGGACAAAATGCTTGAGGAGTGGGCGGAGGTTTGGGGGACTTAGTCGCTCGGAGTCTTGACGTCTGTTCTTGTGCTTGCAGTTTTGACAAATCAGATGTTCTTGATGTGGATCTAAACCTAATCTTGAGTTGATGTTGTAGCTTTGGGGCCCATACTCCAAAAGGAATCGAAGTCCTTGACACTGTGGTCCTGCCCACAAGAAACACAATCAAATATAATGCAGGTCTGTGATGAACATTTGCCCATCACAGTCCCTGCAAGGTTTAAACCCTGAACGTTTTGGTGAAGAAATCATGTAAATGCACCTGAAAAAATTAGAAAAAAAGTTGACAACCGCTGATTAATCTTTTTAGGAGAGTTGAGCACTCCTAAAAAAAGGCGAATTACATCAATTAATTGACATGGGTCGTTGTATGGCTCCAGTTACATCTTTGGGTTACACTTTGGTTGCCGAGCCAGCACCCTCTATTGGGGTCGAGAGCTATTAAAAAGTTTCCAGATTCAGCATGACATCTTGTAAGAAAGTGCTCTCTTTTTGCATGGTTGCCCCACTTTTTGCTAAACTGCAGATGTACTTTGACTGAGTGTGCCCTGGGTTCCTGCCAAACAGGTACCCAGGGCCTATGTTCTTTCCCTAAAACTGCATTAAGACAAAACCCAACTGGCACTCTTTGGCCACAGGTCAGTCCCTTGTAAATGGTACCATAGGTACCAAGGGCACTGTGGCCAGGGAAGGCCTCCACGGGCTGCAGCACTTATTGAGCCACCCTTAGAGGCCCTGTACCTTTACACACACACATTACCATTGCAGGCTGCGTGTTTTGGTGCAGAACAAAGTGAAGAGTCGACAAGGCACACATCCCTGTGTGGCATGCCTACAACCCACTGCCATGGCATAGGTCTGCCACCCCTCTAGCTGGGTGCACTTTACAAGTCGTGAGGGTACAGGTGCATGAGCCCTGTACCCCTACAGTGTCTAAGCCAATTCTTAGATATTGTAAGTGCAGTAATGCCATTAAGCATATCTGGTGCTGGGAGTTTGTCATTACGAACTCCACAGCACCATAATGGCTTTACTAAAAACTAGGAAGTTTGGTATCAAGCTTCTCAGCACATTAAACCCACACTGATGTCAGTGTGGCCTTTAATGATAAATGCAATCAGAGGGCATCTTAGAGATGCCCCCTAAAAAAAAACATAACACTAGTGTCCTGGCTGAGTGGCTGCTCGCCAGCTGCTACCACAGGCATGTTTCTGGACGTTGGGGTCTGAAACAATGCACATCCTGGGACGAGGTGCCAAGACTCCTCCCCCAGGAGGGGCAGGGTTCACGAAGGGGACGCTTCAGAGGCTTGCTGCCTTCGTGAGCTACCCCAGCCATTTGCTGCTTCCAGCAACCGGCCCCCACCGGTTCTGGCCCCCACTATGGGTGGGAGAATCGGCAGGAAAACCAAGTGAGGAAGGGAGGTGTGCCCACCTTTGCCAACCCCACCCCTCAGGTGGAAGAGGCGAGATGAAGCACAACTCTCAGTCCCCGCCATCTTGCAGATGGGCAGGCCCAGCCAACCAAAGAGGCATATGCCCCCCTCCCACTGGAGGGTGGCATAATAGAGGGTGTACCCACCCCAAGGCAGGACCCATTGGTCCCGACCTTCACTTACCTGTAACACCCCTAAATCTTGTATTTAGGAGCAACCCTGAACCTTGCCTCCTAAGAAAAGAACCGACCAGAAGAATGTGGCTACAGCCAAATATGCAAGTGCACCACTCTGCACCCAATGCCTGAATTCGAGTGGCCCAACACCACAAGGAGGTCTCCCCGGCAATCCTGACCTGAGATCTGGTGATCTCTGACCTGCCTCTAATCTCCAGCCCCTTTCTGGAGGATCCCCTCATACAACAACCAGAGCTGGTAAAAAAAAAAACGCATAAAGACAACCCTGCACCAGATGTCCCACAGCCTTGGGTGTCCCAACCGACGGTGTCCCTGCATTCCCAGGTATCACAACTCACCTCTCAAACCGGTGGTCACGTCCAGTAGATCTACATCCCGAGCCTGCAGTCTCTGTTGCAACCGGAGAATCCAGATTTAAATAAAAAGGACACCCGACGCCAAAACAGCACCCTGCACCCAGCTGCCCCTGAGGGTGTACTTTGGGTGCTCACTCAGATCCCCCTTTGCTTAACACCAGGAGCTTTGCCCCCACAACCTTGTGGCCTGCGTGTGAGAAGCACCAACCGGAGGCCCCCTATCCCTTAAGAATAACATTGAGCCTCAGCACTCTGCATCCGGCCACCCTACTGCCGCTGAGGGTGCTTTGAGAGTGCATCCTTGACACCGAGGGAACCCTGGTTCTAACCCCAGAAGACCGAACCCAAGTACTTACCTTGAAAGCGATAACTTAATTTCCTCCCATAGGACTGCATTGACTGGTTTCTTGTTAAAATGGGTCTTGTGTGGAGTTAGTTTTGTATGAGAACTTGAAAAACTGGAAATATCTGAAAACTGCTCTACTTATCTTTTCTCCAGGAAATGTCCCAGTGTGATATCTAGGCATATCCCACTGAGTAGAAAAATTAATCCATAAAGTAATCTGAAAAGTAATCAAAAGTAATCTAGCAGAAATTTCAACTGTATTGAAAGTATTTACAAACCTGTAACAAAGTAGTTTTCATTCAGCGTGCTTGCATTGTTTAACCTGCCTTGAAAAGTACCTTTTACACTTACCTGTGCCACGCTTGCTTAGTTTTAGAAAATAAATAGAACTAAATATTTTTATACTAACAAATTGGTCTGAATTCAGTCTTTGAGTGTGTGACATCATTTGCTGCCAGAGTGTGTACAAAAAATGCTTAACACTACCCTCTGATAAAGCCTTATTGCTTGCCAACACTACCACAAATAGAGAGTATGGTGCTATCTACTTTTATCTTTGCCTTCCTTGGGGGTTCCACTGGACTCTGTGCACACCATAACTCATTTTGGTATAGTATTTACAGAGCCAGCTTCCTAAACATCTGGTAGTTTAAAAGGTGGAGCATATGTATCCATCATAAATAACTTTATCTCAATTAAGTCAACCCCTTAGTTTGTATCAGCATTATTTTCTCTCTATGGAAAACACTTACTGGTCTTTGAAGACCAAGAACTTATATCTCACTAACCCTTCTTAAGGTAACATCAAACAACGTTATTTCCATGCTACCAGGAAGCCGTTACGGGATCTAGATGCTTGAATAGTTTGTCCACTGAAGAGGGAAAACAAATTCAATTGGAAGCAGGGTCTTTAATGATATCAATGGATAAGACTATTGTTAAGGCTTCTATTTGCCTTATTTATCAAACTCAAATGGTAACCAGAAAGGCTGGTATCCAGAAAGGCAGTGACAAATAGGTGATTATATTTACAAGACTCCATAAAGATTCTTAAATTAAATAGATATATCATGCATGTTAAAACTGTCTAAAGGACTGGAAAGGGTTAAGGACATTTTCAAGAAAACAGTGGGACATGTGAAGCCATTTGTATTTAGACTGACTGGGGAGTCTCTCCAGACAGCACATCTGATCAAAATGTTTGTTTCTGAAAAGTCCTAGGAGTTCTTGCACTAGTTTTCCTAGAACCAAGCTCTCCCATTCAGATACGGTAAGAGGGTTAAAGAATCATTCACCCACTGCTGAATAAAAAGACCTGAAACCAGAGGAAGTGCCAGTATTAAGACAGAATCAAGACTAAAAAGTATATCTTTCTCAGCTACAATGGGGCTGGTTCAAAATGTTATGAAATGCTCACATTGTTGGAAAGCACTGTCAATTATGGGTGTTTTTGGACAGGTGTTTTTGGATAGAGCAAGAGTTTGGGACAGGTGTTTAATCTAAAAGAACTGCTTTACATTGGCACAAGTTATCCTAAAATTCTGGCATCAATCAGGTCCTCCAGGACCAAAAGGTGACATCCCCTGCAGAGAAGAATTTGCCAGCTTAACTCAGCGGGAGAGCATCTCCCATGAAATATTTTCCTTTTTGCATGCTTTATGTGAATTAAGGATCCACAAGTTTAATGCTAAATAAGGACATTGATGAATGGCCTGTGGCACAAAGACTGGCCAAAAACAATCTTACTGATTCAACTGATTTTTCTTCTAGTCATGAGGGGCTCAGCAAAATTAGCTCATGATGTCTGTCCAAATGCTCCTTCTGCCCTATAAGAAAAATGTTCTTAATCACCTGCTTCATAAATGAATAGCCAGGACATGCAGAGGTCCCTTTGTTCATCAAAGCAATGCTGTTGCAGAACCTTTGAAGCCTTCAACAACTTTCCATTGCAAGAAAGGAAGAAACAACTTGAGTTCTAGGTACATAGTTTGTAACATGAGTTGATTTAAGTTGTGCTCGGTTTCCTGAGTTGAACATAATCTATGGTTGTCCAGGCTCCAACAATGAGATCACATGATGTAATAAAAAGAATTTGCTATTATTGTTTATGTGACTGGTGATGAAAAGGGCCAACGTATAAATAGGTTCAAATCAAGAAGTCAACTTTGAAACAATAATCCACTAGACAACAGCATCAGAATCAATCGGAAAACTGAAAATTCAAGTCCACCAATGTGGTACGTATATAAGGGGGAGTGGATATTCAATGCAGAACATTTAAATCAAAGACCAAATGTTTTATGGGACACCTTTAGTATATTAAGACTACAGGCAAAAATGATAGTCATGTTGGCAGTGTGTATAAATTATGACAATTTATGATTTCAACTTAAATTCGATATGTTTAACTTTACTAAGTAAAACAAATGGCAGGCTAACTTTTAAATACAATTTTACCAGGACAAACAAATTTGAAAAAAGAAAAATGTATTTGCAGTTTAACACTAACCTTAGCTGAAGAGCACAATTTGTACTTTGATCTATAAGAGCTGCATTATTTTGAAGTAAGTCGAGTTCTTGTCTTTCGGTGGGCTTCTCATCATTGTCATTTGAGGATGTAGGTTCTGTCTCTTCACTAAGAAGTCCATCTTTAGGCACAGCATTTAAATATGCAAAAGGAATAAACTGTAATAGGCAAGAAATGGTTACTAATAAACTAAAATTATTTACTAAACACATCTAATCATCTCATCTGAGAATTTATTCAACTATGATTGACATACTGCAACTTGGATCATCTTGGCCAATTCAACAGGTTGGCTAGAATTGTTCCACTTATATGGAAACATAATTTGCATCATATGGATCCCTGGTGAGTTGGGAGGATGCAAACCCACAGCTGACAGTGGGGTAAACCTAGCAATCCACTGGTCTCATGACATACTGTAAGAACTTATTTTAGTTTTTTATATATCCAAGAAGCAATCTACAGAAAGTACTTATAAGCACCTCATCAATCTAGTCATCTATACTACAAAGGAGATTGTTTTGTAACCCTGGGTTGATAACTTTTCAGTACATTGTGTCTTTATTCTGATGCAGCAGAATGAAACTACTATTTACCCCCAAGCCCTTCTGTTTTCGGTTGAATTACTTCTCCAATACTCACAAAAGAGCTCCAATTCCTGTATTTTTTATTTTCCCCTTTAGCTTTGTAAACTCAGACTACAGATGTGTTCATTAATAAGACAGGTGAAACTGTAAACTGCATCTTGGTCTCTACATAAGCCCTCGCTGTTAAAAAGTCCTCCAACAATTCTGGTCACTTCTACATGTGTTTAAGTGGTGAAATGCGATACCTGGTATCCTGAGTTGTGAGGCTGGTGTTCTCTCTGAGGCCAAATCAAATGTAATATAAAAAGGAGACCCTTCTCCAAGCTGAGTTGTGAACTTGAGATTCCTCATATAATGTCCTTTAGCTTATGTGGGAGAGCCAATGGAATACACAATTTGTAGGTGTTTTAATTTCTATTATAGAGACATTATGGTCCTTATCCCAGAGGACAACAGCAAAGGCCAGGTGGTCTTCCCTATGAAGTGAGCTAACTAGTGGAAGCAAGAGCCATGTTACCTAGCTGACCAGAACCAAACCTTAGACAACTGATTTGCTTTGCAAGAGGGTTGATGACCTGCAGGGAAAATTCCAGATCTGCAATTGTGGGCAGCCTGCATTACTCCTACCTATCCGTAGCTTACCTGGCTTTGTAAGAGAATTTAGCACTATATTTCAAGCCCAAAGGAATGGGTTCCCTAACTCTTACCATAGTGCCCTTCGTTGCGGCCAGTCAACCTTATTCTGGAACCATCTGATCCATCTTTATGCCCCTTTTGATGTCAGAGACATCACAGTTTTCAGACATAAGTTAACCCGTAAACCTAAATGCCTGCTCCACCATTTGCTAGTGGTAATCTGAGTGTTTAGGACAGGGCCCAGTGTCCATAAGTGCCCCCACCACCCAAATCTGCAACAAGGTATTCAAGAGCTACCACTCCTTCAAAATAGATAACTGACATTGGCTCTGTATTCTGCGACAGTGGAGCACCTGGATTCTTAAATCAGGAATGTCTACATTTTTCTATGAAAAGAGTGGTCTTTGCCGACTACCTCTTGTTCTGTACTTTCTTTTGTGGTGAACAATTGAAGCTGACTTTAGTGAAAATTATATTATTTCAACAACAATTAACTCGAATTGCTTTTTAAAAATAACAAATGTTGCATTCTTCTGGCATGTTTTCCAATAAGAGAATTTCTCAAAATATTTACTTTTCTTTTGAAATGTGTTTTGGAATTCCGCACCGTGGCAGTGATATCTTTATGTTTATGAACATCAAAAGCAATTGTCTGATGAACATCAGGTTTGTTATTTGAGGCGAAGATTATAAGCAAACAAGAATTAAAAACGTTGTTTCCTTTCAGCGCTCCTTCTATCATCCCTTTGTGTTTGCTTTGTTTGCCTTAAGTTGGCAGGGTATGCCCGGACGTGGGCCCCTTGCTCACTTTGCCACTGGATTCAAGCTACCCTGGCTGATATGGGGTGATGCCTCAAAACCAGTCCCAGGATGCTTGTTTGCCAGTCCAGGGAGGACCTGGCTTGGAAGTTCGGGCTGGACTGTTCCCATGGGGCACAGGGTCAAGGCTGATTTGCATATGGCTGGGTCCAAACTGGAATGGCGTGGCGAGCAAAATATCGATGGATTAAACCCAGATCTGTGACTGGGGTGAATGTTTGACAATGTTCAACATTCCGGTCATCATCTTTTTGTGTTGCATAAACATACATTAACCAGGTACAAAGGACATCTATAAGAATTAGAAGAGGAATACCCGATGGAAGAAAGGGTACGGATGTCACCACTGCACACACATGCAAATTCACACATTTACTGAACACTATTGAATAGCTGCCACTGACCCCTAGACAGACTTAAAGAAAGGTGGAAACAAGACATGTATAGGATAGAGAACACAGCCTGGGTAGAAGATTGTAAACACCCGAGGGAAGTTGCTATAGGAGCGAGTTTTAGGCTGGTGCAACTGAAAATACTGCACCATGGACCAGGTTATATATCACATTGCTAAGTCAGACAATAACAGGTGCCCCAGTGAATGTCAAAAGGAAGGCACAGTGACACACTTTATGGTAGTGCCTGCAACAGCAGGCATATGCCACCTTCTTACAAAGACCATGGAATTTGAATGTACAGGTGGTATGCTATGGACTACTGGCGGAACAGTCACTGTAAAGGCATACTTTGTTATTTTGTAATGTCGCATTACTGGTAGCCTGGCAAGATCTAGTCAAATTACGGAGAAGCACACAATTACCCAGGTGAAACAATGGGAATAAAATAGGGATTTGTGTATGCGGGTAGAAGAAGCTGTGTAATTTGCACAAGGGTTCCCTCGAATATTTGGGAAGATCTGGTGTCACGGGAAAGAATGAGGTGAACCCTGCCACCCACTGGCGTGGGGTGCTCCCTGACGCTCGGATTAGGAAGGTTTCGAGGTGGAAGCAGCGGGGGTGGAAGTGGACTGCCCCGCACTCTAGTTACCAGACCCGCCCCTGCGGAACCCATGTACGCGGCCTCGCTGAGGCTGGCTTTGCACAGGCTTGCTGGAAGAGCGCGCCTGGGCACCCCTGCCCTGGCCACGAAAGGAACGAAACCCCGTCGTGGCAGGGGTTTTCGAGGAAAGACCCAAAGACTTGGCTGTGGCACGAGAGTCTATAAAGCGCTCCAGGGCATTGTCAGCCTTATCACCAAAGAGGCTGGAGCCATTAAAGGGCATGTCCATGAGCGAGCTCTGGACATCGGGCGAGAAGCCAGTGGAACGTAACCAGGCGTGGCGCCGTAACGCCACAGTCGTGGAAATCGCCCTGCCCAACGTATCAGCGGTGTTCAAACCACACCTGATGGCAAACTTCGCTGCATCCTTGCCCTCTGCAATAGCTTGGGAAAGGACAGCCTGGACCTCCTCAGAGCACTGAGGCAGAACCTCCGCCACCGAATCCCACACTGCGTGGGAGTAATGGCCCAATAAGCAGGCGATATTAACCAATCTCAACCCCAAACTGGCTGAGGGGAAAAACCTCTGCCATATTGGTCAAGCCGCTTAGAGTTCTTGTCCAGCAGAGCCGATGGAAAGGCACTCTGCGATGTCGAGGCCTGAATGACCAGGCTCTCAGGCGTGGGGTGAGTGGTCAGGAAGGCGGAATCACCAGGCGCCGGACGATGACACCTAGCGATGTTCTTATCCACCAGCGCCCCCGAGGCCCGCCGCAACCAAGTACCCAAGAGGACTTCGGTAAGGGCCTCATGGAAAGGGAGCAGCGGCTCCGACAACGTAGACTTAGTCTTGAGCACCTCCGTAAGGAGGTTGGTCTTAAGGGCCACTGTAGAGAGGTCGAGGTGGAGAGTCTCCACGGCTCGACGCAGCACCATAGTGTAGGAAGCGCCCTCCTCCATAGTAGCAAACCCCGGGTCAGAAGACAAATCAAGTTCCCCCGCATCTTGAAGGTCATTCACCCAATCCTGCGCGGAGTCACATTTTCGCACAAGGGGGTCCTCGGAGCCATCCCAGTCCTCATCCGGCTCCGGGGTAGAAGGAGCTGGTCGCGGCGGCAGGATCGGAGCCAGTGAGGGGGCCAGCGGCGCCAGGAGCGAGAGCCGGACGGGGCCGAACCGGAGCCCCATCCCAATGAGGATCCCAGGTCGGAACGAAATGGTCCGAGAACCGAGGCAGGGGCGGGATAAACGGCACCCAGTGCGGTGCCTGTGGCGGCGCCAGGGGCAGTGCTGGGGCCGGAGCCAAGGGTAGCGCCAGGGCCAGAGCCAGCGGTGTTGCACCTTGTGGGGCCGGAGCCGCGGGCGGTGGATCCGGTGGCTCCGGGGCTGGCGCCGGAGGCGGTGCCGTCGGGTCAACAGGATCTGGACACGGGACCGGCGTGATCCCGAGGCCTTAACAGGCGGTCCAAGGCAGCAATAAAATCTTGCCGCTGTTCGGGAGTCGCCGACGGACCCAGGTATGGCAGGACTAACAGGCTCCAGAGGAACCACAGGGGCGGAGCCCCTGTCCCCCACATCCGCCTCCGGGGAGCGATGGCGTTGCTTACCGGAATCTGAAGAAGACGACTTCGAGTCCATGGAACGACAGCTGCGGTCCCACAAGCGGCCCCTAGACCCGGAGGGGCGGTGAGAGGAATGCCGGACCTCCAGCAACTTCCGGCGCCGCTCCAGTAATGTCTTCGGAGCCATGGCACGGCAGTCCCAACAATCCAGTCGTGGTCGGTCTCCAGGTAGTAGAGGCAGACATCATGGGGGTCCGCCACCGACATATTACGGTGGCACGACCCGCAAGACTTAAAGCCGGGCATTCCTACGTGCACCAGGAGACAAGACAAGGAGACAAAAGTCTCCAAAAAGTGGTCAAAAAATGACCGAGGTACGTGCTCAATCCGTATCTGCGCTTTCGGCGCGGAAAAAGAAAGAACTGACGTCAGCGCGCATTGGGTGGCGCCTAAGTAGCCTCCGTGACGTCGTCCCGGTCCGCACGACGCCAGTGACAGGCGCGGAACCGCACAGCGCCACCTACTGGAGCGCAGGGGCACTGTTAAGCAGAAAACTTTCCGGATCCAGACTGACGCCTAGGAAACATTCTAAGGTAAGGAATCTATCACTAACGTGTCTCTTTCAGATATATATATATATATTTATTTCCGGGATGCAGCACACCAGAAGAAGAAGCACAAAGTTTATTGTGCACAAACCAAAAGGCGACGCGTTTCGGCGTCAAGCTTTTGTCAAACAATTTCCTGTACATTGATTACCCACTGAAATACGACCAAATGTTAGACATAGAAAAAATACTTCCATATCACGCACCCAAGTTCTTATTCGAAATGTGACAATTGGCAAACACATGCATAAATTATATAAACAAATCAAACATTTGTAATTAGTCAACTTCATTCAATTCGTAAATTCATAAAAAAACTTTGCAGTGTAAGTAGTACCAAAAATCGGAGCGCATGCTCAGCTGGCTGCTTTGTGCTTGTCATTACAATTGTCACTAAATAAATGTTATCAACGTCAAATAACAACAACAACATTCTGTTAAAGCATAGCAATTTGTTATGTTAATATTAAAAATCTACATTCTGTTGACCTACGGTAGTATGTTTAGTCATGACATCACCTCATAACTCTACCAATAATGACAGCGCAATATGCAGTGGAATTAAAATTCGTTTTGTAAGTTCATGTAGCAACCAATAGAGTTTTGTTTCGAGTTACGGCATTCTGGTTTGTGTAGGAGCGTAATCTTAACAAGCGCTTTTATGGCACCCCTGCATTTATTGGGATAAATTTGAATATTGGTATGGCGTGGTTTCTGCAAAATACAAGCAGTAAACTGATGTAGATGATGCCCGAAAACTACATATTTCGAAGCATGCGTATGGCATGTAAGAACTTATCGGATATCCACAGCAATCAGACAAATGCCTGTATGAATGCGGATATCGATGTGTAAGCGGCACCTTTGTAGAATGTACACCACATAAGGTCGCCATTGCAGCAGAATAATAAGAAGATGTTCTTGGTCAGTACTGGGCCCAACGACCAGAATCCTATGCTAAAACTTGTATTGCATTGAACTTGTTTGGCATATAAAATGCACTAATGTGTCGTCTGATAGGATTAATGGGTGATCAAGACAGGAAAGTGGACCTTAGGTAAAGTGCTAAGCAATGGGAACTGTGAGTAGAGAATGTTCCAAAATTAATAGTGATAAGTGTGTAGTAAGTGAAGTAATAAAAGAAAATACGAATACTACGGACCTCAGGTAGAGGATCTATGGATAAGATACCTAGGAAATTAATAATCTGGTATCTAGATAGTGTATCCGTAAATGAGAATACTTATTCGCCTGCCGAACTTGGCATATGTAAGGCTACCAATGACCCAATGTCAATGTCCATGTTAAAATTGTGATGTGACACCTACTTAAACCCATTAAAAATACTGAAGATAGTGAGAGAGCAGTAGTTTGTTGATGGACATGACTTAGCAGCCTATATGGGTGGCAAGTTCCTCTCCCCCATTCAAGCCTTTTCAGTATTTTGCAATCCAATTCTATTATATATTTGGACTCAAGAACCCTGAGGCTTGTCTCCCTGTTACCACCACGTATGTGCGCTGGTATCTTATCAACCCCAAAGAAAAGTAAATGCGAGCATTACTCTTATGTTTCTCAGCAAAATACCGCGCCACTGGATAGCTGAAATCCTGGTTCTTTACAGCTCACATATGCTGTAATATGCGTTGTTTCAGTGGTAGCTTTGTGCTGCCTACGTACCGGAGACCGCAACGGCATTCAAGCACATAGACAGCAAAATCACTTTTGCAATTGATGTTGTGGGCAATTTTCTTGGTTCTACCTAGACTCGTCTCATACTCCTTGCAATTTTTGCCATTCTGACAGGCTTTACATGATCCACACGTAGTGAACCCAGTAGGGGCTTGTAACCAATGTGTATGTGCGGTATATGAAGGGTAGCTGTGGACTAAACGGTCCCGCAATGATCTAGCTCGTTTATATGTCACTTGTGGGCTATTGCCTATTATGGGATCTGCCACTAAAAGATTCCAGTGAGCTCTCATAGCTTTCTTAAGGGCACATGCACCTCTGCTAAAGGTGGTAATCATCCTAGGTGCTTTATTATCTTTTTGTGCAAGCTTTTTGATTTTACTGGAGGATGGGTTTAACAATAGCTCATTCTGTGAGATACTTCTGACCTTATCCTTGGCATTGTATAGTACACTATCCTTGTAGCCTCTGTTCCTGAAATGTGTTAAGATGTTATCTTGCTCAGTCTGGAAATCCTCATTAGTGCTGTATAAAACAATGCAGAATATAAGAGTAAATTTAGACATGTAGATTTACTCATGTGTAAATTCACATTAGAGAATAAGACCCATAGTGTCCTGACCATGTGGTGTAAGGAGTAAACCTAGGCAGTTTATCTCACATGGCGTACCTTGTCAAGCTTGAGAACACCTACAATTGAGGAATTAGTCACAAACAAAAACAATGGATGTATACTCAATTATACAGATGCATCTCCCATGTCCTGCTTTAAGGAATACATGAGTTAGCTTCAAGTTCACTGCAACATAATAGGAGGTCACCTCCGGGTAAAAGAAGTTCTTTTTTCATGGATTACCTGATGACACTGTAACCTCACAGTGTCATATTATACTCTAATGGCTGTGGTCTTAGTTTTCTTTATTTTACCAATTGAACTAAACCTCCTGATGCAATGAAGAGCAAAAGAAGAACTCTGAACTGCAAACATGGCGCCCTGATGACATCAAGCAAGGTGGCAAACCTACATCTCTTTGAATTTGACTCTGTGTGTTGAATGCAGTGTGCACTGAACGTCTCACTGCTCCCCTGCCCCTAATAACTCCAACATTATAAGCAAGTTTAATCTGACATACAACAATGTTATTTATTAGAACCCAGGACTCAGGAACCCCATCACTGATAACCTTAAATTCCCAGGCTAATAATGTTATAAAAGAGAACATGGGATTAACAGAAATTGCAGAACAGTGAGCATCTATGTTACAAGGTATAGGTAGAAAACCATGCACTTCGGAAAGACATAAAGTAGCAGTCCAAGCTGGAAGATAAAGAAATGGGCAGTCCAGGGTCTAAGAATAATGTTTTGGTAATGTAACTTTATTGTTAACTAAGTTTTTAAAATTACTCTAAACTGCACTGTTTTGGCCAAGTCATGCACTACTTCTATAGAAACTGTAGGGAGCTGCATCAATTACTTTACAGGTAAGCATTGTCGATTTTCTCTTACTCTGCAGACAATTTACCAACACCAAGCTAGAATGTGAACTTTCTATACAGATTGCAGCCCTAAAGCAAACAAAGCCTGTAAGTTAAAAGAATAAAAGCAGATGGATTGTCAGTGCAAAGGAATAAGAGACGGATCCTGTTTACATGATTACATTATTAGTTTTTTACGTATTTATTCTTGCACGCTATGTGTACACTATGTCTCTGGCAATGGTGGTTTTACTTGTCTGTATGATCCATCCTTGAGTGTGGGAAATTGCAGTGGCTCCATACTGAAGAACTGACAAGAAACTGCAGCTTGTAAACAGGTTTATTCCTTCACACATCCTGGCATATGCTCCCATTTAGCTAACCTGCTCCAACTAACACCCAGTGTTCCATAGTTTACTCATGGAATACCCAGGAGTAGAACATAGAGCTGGAACGTGGTGGAATTCCGCTTTCCACAATTAGCAACCACACTACAGGAATGCGCCCATCCCACGAAGCCTCCAATGGCAAGTCCCAGTGTTGGATATCATTAATATAAGTTTATTAAGAGACAACATAAGGCAGCGAACTTTGGACGTCAAATCAGCTTCATTGACACTGAAGGACAATGTTGGTGATATGCCACCTAGAAATTGTATTGACAGGATTTCAATGGAGCAGAAAGTCACTGTTAAAGATGTTTAAATTGAGTTCTTTTAGATTACTTCTCAAAAGAAAAGTATGATGTGAACAGTCAAGAAATAAAACCAGACATTGTAAACATTTAACACTCCACAGCCTTTTATTTTACTTACCAATGGCAGCCAGTAGTATTAATATAAAGCATTTACATTGCTTTAAATGTATTAATACTTGTGCCGCTTTGTTTTCACCTTTTTCTGTACTAGGTCCCGTGCACACGTTCCATACACGTTAAAGCAACATATGCTGTTTTAAGATGGTTGCTAAAGACAAGAAAGGAAAGCTTGTCCATATATGAGCTGTTAAAGATAGGGCCATGTTCAAGGAGGAATAGTTAAAAAATTATGCAAAGGAGGACTCTGGAAAACTGCAATTTAACGGCGGGATTTAGGTGCACTCTAACACCTGTTTGAGTTGCATACATTGTTACTACACTTCTTTATTTAGATTAGAAAAAAAAAAGATGTTTTAATGTTAGAAATGTAATTGTAACTCAAATTAAAAATACATAATCTCACCAACTTTTTTCATTAATATTTGGTGGTTATTTGTAGCTTCTTGTATCACTTCTCTGAAGTTCACAAACAATGCAGTGTTTATCCAAGATGGTCACTTGTTTCCTTCGAACTTGAAGGGGGCAGGAAGAGGTGGTGGCTCTACACACCACATCTTTCTTCTGTGTTCGCATCTGGTGGCTCTAGGCATGGTGGGGGGCTTTACCTCATCGTCCCTTTTCCTGACAGTTAAGGGGATATAAAACCCAATGGGGTAACAAGTCTTTTGTAACTCTTGCTTGAAAACAAGTTAAATAAAAGGGGGTGGGGGTGCCGCCTGGCACCCTCTCCAAAAAAGTAAAAGTAAAGTATTTTATTTTACAGCAGCGAGGGCATGGGAAGCAAAACAGGAGCGAGTGGGGGAATGAGATTAGACCAAAGCAACAGGAATGGGGCAGGAAAGGAATTTCTTTTTAAATGCTGGCATGGGGATAGCAATGGACATGGGGGCAAAACAGAGTGCTTGTTCTGAACGGCAAAACCTGCAAAGGGGGAGAGCACGGATGTGGATGAGTAACAAGGAGCGCAAGAGCGTGGTTATATCGGAGGCAGGGAAAGCAGCATACGAGTGAACAATAAAACACATGTACCCTCGAGGAGTGCTTAAAAACAGAAAAAAGTAATTCCTTAAATGTGAGCAGTGGAATGAGACAAGTCACCTAGTCAAAAAAGGTGGTAAAGAAACTAAGATGCAGTGGAGGGTCAAAAACACGAGAAAAAAGGAAAGCCATTGATTGACCAAGCAAACTATAGTGACGAGAAAGCCATCCAAATGGTATGGGCTCTAAGCCCCTCTACGTTTTTGGTATGGTCTTTCAAAAACTGAGAACTACAAGCTGCCTGGAGGCAAGGCTAAAAACCTTCTTTTGGTTCAGGAAGCTGTAGAACTCCAGAAAGCTTGGGTTGTCTGTAAAACCCGAGAATTTAGGTTTAATTCACACCACCGCGGACCCCCCCAAACCCCCCCACCTCCACCACACCGAGGCGGTTAGCGGGAAGAGATACACTTTCCCCGAGTACAGTGTTGGGCTGGCCCAAAAGGCAAATTACCCACTCTGATAAAATCTCATCCAAGATCAGATAGCAAGAAGCCTCAGCCTGCTTGGTCACATTGCCTATCTTTGCGTGAAGTCTGACTACCATCCTAATAATCACGTTTAGATTCCTAAAGTTTAACTGAGCAATTCATTTTAGATACAGCAAAATGAGAAGGAGAAAAACACAAGAATACTCTGAGCAGGAAGAAAAAAAAGGTAACAAATTCACACAAATGTCTGTGGCCCCTTCTGTTATACCAAAGTCCCTCAGGCTGCAAAAAGTGGGCATGCATCCCTGTTGCACCCCCTGGGCACTTTTAATAATACACATGACCAGCCAAGAATGGGGCTGCATGAGCTGGATGCCTACTACTTGCTGGGAGATTTTCAAACCTCAAGAAGCAATTGTTGAAGATGCATAGCACTAAGAGGCCGAAATAGTGTTAGCAATTTAAGTCGACAGGAAATGAATCAGACTTTTAAAACCCAAACTTTTGTTAGTTGGGGCTCACATAATACATAATAACACACACAGAAAAAAATATTGTCGTGCTGCATCAATAAACGTGTTACAACAAACAAATGATGGACGGAATGCTGACAATGCAAACATTCTCCCCCAGTCAAGAGATCTGGGTTAAATCCATCGTTCTTTTGCCCACTACACCACCACATCAATAAACGTAGCACAATTTGCAAAGAATGTAGGAGTGGAACCGTTATGTGCCCTCAAACAATGTAATTTATTTTCAGTAAACGTACCATATCCTCGCTAATTGCATTTTCGGTTTTGTCATCATCCAAATTCTCAAAACAATGGCTGCTCTGCTTATTTGTTTGATCATAATTCCGCGATTGCAGATCCTGTACCAGCAACAACAGCTCTTTCACCTAAGAAATAGAGTTTACATTTATTAATTGGCCTTTTATCCATATGTTATGAACACTTTTTATGAATTTTAACACTAATAATAAAAACAAAGAAGCGTTTGTATTGCCGTCATTGTAGCATTGCCTACCCAACTTCAAAATGAGGAGTTACTGTGTTTTAATGTAAATGACCTCACATAACAGCAACAACAGATCTTCACTGCTACACAGCCACATGTACTGTCCCTGCCAACTAGAGAAACATAATGTGTGGTTTGGCTTGTCACAAAACGCTATATGCCATAATACGTGCCACAAAGGTGCACAATGAGAACATGGTGATGTCAGGAGGTGGAATCTGTAAAGCCATCATGTTGTCTTTGCTAGCCCCTAGTATATGCTCAGGGTAAAACATGGTTCCCTTTCCCAATAGGCACAATCATGGGTTACAAAATCTGTACAGGATAACAGGAGTGCCTTTGCAGGGGCTGTGTACCAGAGACCATCAGTGGGATCTGCGTGGTGTGTGCTGATCCTCCCATATCTCTATGGTTTATTTGCTGTGTACTTTTGCATGGTGACTACGTCACTACTCCCCCAAGTATTTTACAGACATGTCAGGTAGCTTTTGTGGTATATTACCACGGCTCCTTTATAGCATACCTTGCACAGACCATTATGAATTATGTATATAGTATTCCTCTGCCGGCTTAGTGACCGTCTCCCTCACTCATTTTGGTTTTTTTTAATTTTAGCTCTTTCCCTTAAAGGTCATGTGTATAATTTGTAGTACATTGACTGCCTGGTTAGTTTTCTAAACATTGCTTTGAGGCATATTCCTTTTTGGGTCAGGTGAGCAGTATGATGGTATAATTTGCCTTGACTCTTCTCCTCTTATTCATTTCTCTAATTTCCTATATTTATTTATCAGTTGCTATAATTGTGTCCTGATGAAGACCCCATTAAAGGACTTTACGGGGTCGAAACGTCGACTTCACAGTCTTAACCATATTTGCTTTGATTGCAGGACTTTGAGAAACCTAACCAATTTATTTTTCTGTGGGGTTTCACTTTTTGATTGATGTTCTGATGGTTAAGGCAGGCCTTTGTTATGCGCACTGTATGTTTTTTCATTCGCACATTGTTCACTTATTTTCACTCTCACTGCACTGTCACCTGTAGCACTCTCCACATATTGAAATTGTCTTTCTACTCATATAATTTACAGAATGATTACATTTCAAAAGCTTGTTCAGATCTGCATTACATTTGTGACAGCAGGGTCAATAAATCAAGAGGCACAAGGTTTAATAGTTGTCACTGGAAACATGGTTTGTATACTTTCAATATTCCATAGGCAGCAGCACTGGTATATGTGGACACAATTCTGCCAGTTTTTGGTGCTTTTATGATTTTCTACAGACAAGAAGCCTCAATATCCGTGCTAACAATGTAGTACAAACTTGATGGAGTTGTGTTACCTGTGTACTGAAAAGTGCATGCACAAAATTAACATGCTAAAAATGTTTTAAAATATGTAGGGGTCCAACAGATTCTCTCATTGCTGCCTTGTCTTTCACTGACTATTTTATTAACATGTTAAGCAACAAGAAAGCATAAGTCTGTGTATGTTATCAGGAGTGAATGGGCTACCGTGGCGGTGTGATAGGGGATGCTTTTCGGGACAGGGTCTGTATTATGCCTCTGACACTTCAGTATGTGAGGAAGCATGCACTGACTGTTTTCCTCCATGCTGTACCACTTGTGTTCAGAGAGAGATTTTCACTGCAGCCAACCAAGCCTTGGGGGTGCTGCAAAGGGAAGGGTCTACTGCTAATGCCCGCGTTCTTGAGAGAAAGTCATAGAAAAAGAAAACCACAATCTCTCCTTCAAAATCGTACCTTTTTTCTCAGTTCCAGCAGTGACATGTTTTCTACGTCAAGATTCAGAGGATCTTTTTCACCCAGGCAAATGCTAAGATAAGTGGTCTGATCCCAGCAAAATGAAAGCGTGTCATCTGCATGAAAAAACAGTCAGTCCAGTTAATACCGTGACTATCACATACTTTTAGTTAGTATGAAAATGCCAATGAAAAGATGGGAAATCATAAACTTAAAAAACTATTTGTTGTAACTTGTAATACAACAAGCAAAGAAATGTTAGTGTTTAAATGTTAATTTACGGATTTGTTGATTAAATATATTTACAGGCATTCTGTTTGTGCAGCACAGGATTTTATAAAACAATAATGACAGAGAAAAGGGGAAAGAAACATAAAATGAAGTGAAACAAATGTTCCAGTTGTTCCTGTTGTGTATCCTTATCTAGCCTGTTTCTAGAGAAGGATACACATGTATGTTCTCACACACACATTAGATGTGCAGTCATTAGTGCCAGCCATTTTCTGAAAAGACTCATTTTGATTTGGTCACTAGCCGCAACACCTTGAAATGATAACACACTACTTCACAAACCTGAAGAGCCCTTGATTTTATGGATGTGCGGGGACATGGAAGTATGCATCTTCAAGGTCTATGGTTGCCAATAAGTAATTGCTGAGTAATTGAATGTCAAATATAGGTCTTAATATTAAGTCGGTAAGAGGAATACAGAAAATACAGACTAAACTCCTTGATTTCTCTCACTGTGTAGCAATTCTTCTGTTGTTACCTTGAGCAGAAGTTCATTAACCTCTTGACAAAGAAAAATGATATGATCATCGTTGCAATGCTGTGTTTTGGGTGTTCCCATCAACTATATACAGTACTCGTGTTGGTGCCATTTTTCACCCACCTGTCTGAGTTACAGTTCCACGACTGCTGGCAACCTCTGTGTTCCTCCATCAGTTCTAAGTGGTATGATGCAGTCATTTACTGTCAGAGGCGGAATATCTTGAGTACTGTCCTCTCCCTTATCCTCTATCACAGTTGAATGATACTATGATGTTTTTGCCTGTATACCACCTGCAGCTTGTGCGTACTGACTTGCTCTCTTTCTTTGTGAAAATGTTCACTTCGTAAAGAATCTCTTGTATGAAAGCAACACCAATAAAAAGAGAGACTTTCTTCTATAACAGTGGATCGCCCACACCTGCTCATTAAGCTTGAAACACACCCATCACCGAGGATGGGGACACTATGAGATAACACGTAAAAAGAGCATGTAATGGAAGCTAGAAAGGGTTTTCTTGCACAAAACCTTTTTTAGATAAGCATATCATGACATAAAAATCTGGCTTTTCTGATATTCATTATGTCTGTAGAAGCCAGTGGTGTTAGTACCCAAATAAGGGTCAAGAAGAGAGGGAATAGGCCAGAAGTCGAGTCTATTTCGCAATTTGCTTCAGCACAGCCTAAACAAACTCTGGTTGTAGAGACTCATTCAGTAGCCTTTCTGTCCAAGTCTGGGTTGTCAATCGAGAGTAGCAGAAAAAGAAAAGAATAGCTGTCGCACGTATGCTCACAATGCCAACAATACTGTCCATGAAAGAAACAAATAGTTTAGACAAGATGCGTATCCAATCCCTATAATTAAATTATCTGCTTGACTTGGCCGACGCCCTCAATATGGTAGCACCAGGCAAGGGGAAGCAGAAAAGTTACCTGTGCAGGTCACAATTTCTTTAAAAACACACCCAGAATGAAGCAGGGTCTAGTTTTACCATATAGTGCCCCAGGCCCATTCTGTCCACATCTAAAGCATGAGAGTCTCAATTGTCCCTGCCAGCCCACAGACTGGGTTATGCTAAAATTGTCCACACTGCCTAGAGCGTCTACAGAGGCAGTAGGCCTCACACCCTCCTGTAACTTCAGATGTATCTCTCCTATGAAGGCCAATAAACTCAGGTCACTGTCTTTCTGGTGAACAAGTCTTCTAGCCCCTGTCCTCTACGTGTACATCTTACTGAACATCAAGAAGATGGAGCAATAACAAGATGCATCTGTCATCTAGAAGACAAGATGGGATAAAAGTGGGAATGGGGCCCAACTGGGACTTTCCGCAGCTTTGGAAACTAAAATAGCGAGAGGGCCTAAAATAAACACTAGCCTTATAAGGGAGCTTTCACCCTAAAGCTTCCGAGAGGTGACGCAAAGTGTTTTTGATTAAAAATTCAAACTTTTATTATGTTCTGTGGTCAAGCATCTGCCAAAATTAGATTGTGTGGTCAATGGTTCCTCATTTCAAATTTATAAATGGGCTACTTATCTGCCCATCCATTGACCACCTCGCGCAGTGTATTTTTTCTCACGACGATGGTGTTCCCGGTTAACCGTTTTATTTAGAATTTTGATTGAGGTTGTAATGTCTCATTGTACTTTGATATTCATTTTCTCTCTCTCTCTTTTTCTTTGGATTGCCGTGATTTTAAACTTACAAGATTGCATTTTTTTGCTCATGATCTGCGATGTGTCTTTGATACTTGTAACTTACTAGTATGCATAGTGTTATTTTTGATTAATGAAGAGTCTTTGACATTTGTGTTTAAATTGTTTGAATAAATAGTGCCACTCTTGACTCAGTTCATGCATTTTACACGTGTGTCGTTATTTTAAATAGAACATTTCTGCGCTAAATTATGTGGTAAAAACCACCCTCTAACAAGATCATCAAGAGAAGACTTTGAATTCACATACAGACCTGATGTCCTAGCAAGCAACAAGTTCATGTTGAGGAAGATAATGTAAATGGAATTGCTTATACTTCTTATTCTTATAAGTAGAGTGTGAAAGGTATTGCATATTCACCAAAAGTGTAGTGATTCTCCGTGCACACTTTTTTAAATCAGTTTTTGTAATTCTTCAAGTAGTATTGTGGTGGTGATCCATCCGTTGCACTGCGTCTGACAGTGCCTCTAAATTAAACAAAATAATCAGGTCAGGGGTACCAAAATAACACCTCCAAAGAGAGCTTTGCAAACTGGTTCAAGGAGGTGTATGGAACAAAGAACCTCCCTCTCACAGGTAGCCAAAAATATTTAGGCACCTCCTTCCAGACAGTCTTCCAGCACATCTACTGATAGGAGATATGGCAAGAAGGAAAAAATGGACATTCGGGGAGAAAAGCAACACATGTATGCATTGTCAATTCCACATCCATTGTTATCAAAACTGTACCTCCAAAATATGCTGTAGCACTATTGCCACCTGATGGCATGCCTGAGCGATATTCACTCTTTCCGAGTTCAGTGTCCTTTTGGGGGACACTTCTTTTTTTATTTGTATTTACAATCCAAGTATATTACCAACTATACTTTGAAATTCATTGACCACATCTTCCCAAAAAGCCTGTATATTACACGGTTCCAAGGAAGTTGTATAACATCTAACCCCTCTGCTCCGCATCTATCTACAATAACACAATGTGTAGTTAGAGTATATGTATCCATTTCAACTAGGCAACACTCTGATCTGAAATGATAAACTACTGGAGGAGTATTTTCTATTTTCCTCACTAATTCCTCATTTCCAAGGGTACTTTCTGGGTACATCTCTTAGTACCCAGTAATATACCCACCCCAGAGTTATGTATGCCCTTGGTATTGGAAACTACAGGTGAATGAGGGTAGAATACCACGCCGCATAAAGGGCACTCACAGTGAGGTACCAGTAGCTCGTACGTACAAAACAGTCAATTAGATTAGTCATGGTCATCATTATATATTACTGTAGAATCAGGTGAAGAAAATCTAATTGCAGGCCAACATGACCGTAAAAGGTGGTCTAAGTCTACTGATTGTGAAAGAAGTACTTAAAATAGGAATTACTGAATAATTCAAAGAAGTGCTGGAAGGCATGGGTGAGAACAAAATATATATGCAGTAATATTGTAAAAATGTGTCAGAAAAAAACATATTTTAAGGCTCTTCACTCAGGTCTTAGCCAAAAATAGAAAAAAAAGTGTTTCATTGATACACTTCAATAATAATAATAATTATTCACATACCATCCCTACTTTTGCTCATTTTAAGCTTTTCCTCCAAAATCTTTCGAAGTTCCTGATTAGCCTGGATATCTTCTTCAAGTTGCTTACGTAGTGCGCATATTCTGTCCATCTCTGCTTGCATGTTCCTGATTCATACACAAAATACAGGGTATTCAAAATGTGCATCAAATAAATGCCTTTCCATTAAAAACAGTACAGGTTTCTCTTTCAGTATCCACCTGCATCAGTGTTGAATAACCACAGTCTGCCTAACTGGTCTAGCCTTTATCATCCATAGCATCTTCACTTTTTTTTTAAACAGGATCTCAACATATATGAATTGTTAGCCACCAGTAACATTGACAACACATGCAAGAACATGTGCTTTTGGGTTTTTCTCACTCAGGACCCTCCAAAGAGGTCTTTAAAGACTAGTCGGTATTAACAAGAAATTCATTTATCGTCATTTACAATCTATTGAACATTCTCAGCCAGGGGGTTAAACAGGGCTGTTTGGGATTTTCAGGTGTAAGCTCCCTAAAGCATCTATGCTTAGGCACTCTCATTTTTGGTTTGATACTGTGTTAGTGGTTTACTAGATGGGTGTCAGTTCGAGCAAAAAGCTGTTGAGATGTAACAACGAGCTGTCTATATTCTATGAAGAAGACTATGTTGGATTGAAAAGTACTTCTGGAAGTGGGTCTTACTGTGAAGTTATAGACAATACCTTGCTGAGGTTGATGCTTAAAACAAACTGGTGAAGTTAGATCACAAATGGTATTTGGATAATTGACTATGTGTTGTTGGATGTATGGTTTCTTCATTTGAATTTATGATTTCCACGTATAAGCTAGGTAGATATAAACGAAATTCTTACAATGCTATAAAACGGTTTTCAAGAAGATCCTGGCCCGTGAGCGTGTACAAACACACACAGAAAATGCTAGTTACACTATAGACATCTGTTCCTAGTTTGTAGTGCTATTGATTCACATATTTAACATTCTCCTGTAATCTAGTGTTGGGTTTGGACTTTGCAAGTTCTTTTTGCTTGAAGAAGTCTGTTGAGCAGGGGTGTGGAATTTAAAAAATATCTACTTGCCCATGGGGCAGGTTGCTTCATAAAACTACTTGTCCTGTAACAAAATCCACTTGTCCCTTTGGTACCATGTAGTGCGGTGACAAATTATGGCAGCAATCTCATTATATAAGAGCTCTGATATAGCCTCTCTAATTATGCCAGGGTTCATACCATAGTAGTGTTTGAATACTTGCAATCCCCTTATATTGCCATGTTTCCGCAGAGCTACATACTGGTACTGAAGGTAGTGGTAAGCAATAGTTCCAGGGTTTGAATGCCCTTTTACTAACTTGCATGTTTTAAGGGTTTTCAACAACTCTCCTCTACTCTTTTCCCATACTGAGAAATATTGGAAATTTACTCATGACAATGGCAGACGTAAACCTTCTTCCAGAGTTGGGAAAAAAGTGGTTGGAGGGAAAGTGAACTTGCAAACACTCAGATTTTCGCATGAGCAAATTTGCACATGCATATGTGCTCATGCTAAAAACCAGTTCACAAATATTTTCTAGGAGTACTATTTCTTGTCTTATGTCTGTAAATTCTTGGGAATTCACGAAAGCCGTATGGCTGCACTTAATGCAAGGACATATACCATGGCTGCACTTCTGAGACTTTCTTTAATAATTTTGGGCCCCTAATTTGGTCTGGCATTGACTATGACCTTTTGCGTTAATTAAAATTCTGTCTCTTTCTCTCTGTATCGGCTGGCTTCACTGTGAGTGACAGCATTCTGCTCTTTCACAATGAGCATATCGGCACACAAAGTAGTTTTGTTCAGTGTCAGTAACTACTATGGCAGTGTGTGCTTTTTGAGACCAAAAACATATATAAGTTACAATGGTGAGGGCCCGGCAGCTCCCACACCAAAAGGTTTTACAAAAACCATGCCAAAACAAGTCGCACATTGACAAACCAAAAAGCTGACCACCAATTTCAGACCTACTGGCTTTGCCAATGCTTGTTATTTTTGTTTCCCATAATCTTATTGAAACTGGTTACACTGATTTTCCATTATGAATATTTTTGGGAAATACTAGCATGCATCAACACATTACTAAACGATGCTGCAAAGAAATCATACCTGAAACTTTACACTAGTTTAGTGAGATGTTTTTTTCCTGCTTTAATATTTTAATGAACATTTTATTTTAAAAGCAAAGAATCATCAATCTTGCTTTCAAGCTTCAGCAAATATTTGCATAAAATCAGAGAGCATTCTGGGAGCATTATACATAGTCTCAAATTGCTAAACTTCGAAAACATGTGTACACCTTTTTATACTGGAACTACTGACAGTAGTGCAGTCAGAGCTTACAACATTTACTTAGAACACTCACCCTAATAATAAAGGCTTTCAATTAATGAACCATACATACAAGTTTGAACAGTATTAACATATGGACACAATTTTTATCTTAACTGCAGACAGTGCCCGTTCCTGATCCATAATATGGTACTGCAAACTGGCAGCCAAAGGGTTTGTGCTGCTGGGTTTAGACGTAATTGTTGCTCTTGACCCCAAAGAACAAGTTACTTACCTTCAGTAACGATGTATCTGTAAGAAACATTAGTTAGTTAGATTCCTCACCTTACAATATCCCCAGGCGTCAGGCTGGTCCAGAAAGAATTTTGTAGCAATACACCTTGCGCGTCGCTAGGCGTCGTCTGCGGCTCCGCGTCCGTCGTTGGCGTAGTGCGCCGGAATGACGTCGGAGTACTTAGACGCCGCCCTCGTGCGCTTACGTCAGTTCTTGTACATAGCTTTCCGCGCCAGGAACGCAGAGCCATGCAAGAGACCGACACTGGTGCCAAAAAAGTCTAGGGGCCTGAAAAAGATAACCTTAACCCTAGATGTCAGTTCACAGAACAGGGAGGATGGGTGGGTCGGTGAGGAATCTAACTAACTAATGTTTCTTACAGATACATCGTTACCGAAGGTAAGTAACTTGTTCATCTGAAAGAAACACGTTAGTTAGATTCCTCACCTTAGAATTGATACCCCAGCAATACCAACCCCGGTGGTGGATCTGCGAACCAAGATCACACCAGAAAGTCCTGGAGAACAGAATGGCCAAAGAAGCCATCTCTCCGAACTTGGCTGTCCAGGCAATAGTGCTTGGCGAACGTGTGCAGTGATACCCATGTCTCCGCCTGACAGATGTCCTGCAAGGGAACTCCCCGTCCCAGGGTAGTAGTCGCCGCTGTGGCCCGGGTGGAATGGGCTCTCAGCCCAACAGGAGGGTCCTTTTTCGCCAAGGAAAAAGAAACCTTTATACACAATACGACCCACCGTGAGATGGTCCGCTTGTGTACAGCCCTCCCCTTCTTAGCACCTACGTACCCAACAAAAAGTTGGTCGTCCACCCGGAACTGTCTGGTGCGGTCCAAATAAAAGGACAGCGCACGTTTGAGGTCCAGACGGTGGAGCCTCTCTTCCTCTTTCGAAGGATGCGGAGGCGGAAACAAGGTGGGCAATGTGACAGATTGCCCGATGTGAAAGGGGGTCACCACTTTTGGAAGAAAAGAAGGACGAGTCCGGAGGACAACCTTGTCCGGATGAACAGAAAGAAAAGGAGGCTTAGATGACAGAGCCTGGAGCTCACTCACCCGTCTAGCCGAGGTGATAGCTACCAGGAAAGCAGTCTTAAGAGTCAGAAGACGAAGGGGACAATTGTCAAGAGTCTCTAAGGGAGCGCACATCAGAAAGGTCAAGACAAGATTCAAATCCCACTGAGGCATTACGAAGGGGACAGGAGGGAACATGTGAGTAATGCCGTGAAGAAAACGCGAAACAACAGGGGACTTGAAAAGAGAAGGCTCATCAGGAAGCCGTAAGAAAGCAGAGATTGCAGAAAGATAACCTTTCATGGTGCCCAGAGCAGAGCCCTGCTGGGCCAAAGAAAGAAGAAAGAGAAGAACCTCAGAGAGAGGGGCGGAAAGGGGATCCACAGCCTTTGCTGTGCACCATGCCACAAATTTGTTCCACCTGCAGGCGTATACCGATTTTGTGGAGGAACGCCTGGCTGCCAGAATCACATCGCAGACTTCAGGAGGCAAGTCAAATGGCATAAACTGTCGCCGCTCAATCTCCACGCATGGAGGTGGAGACTGGACAGGTTCGGGTGGAGGACCGTCCCCTGCTGCTGCGACAGAAAGTCCTCCTGAAGAGGCAGTCGTACCGGAAGATCGATTGACATACTGAGTAGCTCGGGATACCAGTACCTTCGTGCCCAATCCGGAGCCACTAAGATGACTTGGGCCCAGTCGCGACTGATCTTCAGCACTCTGGGCAGAAGTGGTATAGGCGGAAAGGCGTACAACAGACCGCAAATCCACTCGCGACAAAAAGCGTCACCGAGCGATTGCCACCTCGGAAATTCCAACGCGCAGAATTGCTGACATTGCTCGTTCACTTCAGTTGCGAATAGATCTAACCAAGGCTCTCCCCACTGCAGAAAGAGACCTTGCACCACGTCCGAGTTGAGACGCCATTCATGATCCATCATGCACCGGCGGCTGAGTTCGTCTGCTCTGGCGTTCAGAGAGCCCGCCAGATGTTGAACCACCAGGATGATGCCCTGGTGTTCCAGCCATGTCCATAGGCGCATAGCCTCCTGACAAAGGGTCCACAACCCCACACCGCCTTGTTTGTTGCAATACCACATGGCGGTGGTGTTGTCCGTGAACACCTGCACGACACTTCCCCGGACAGAGGGAAGGAAAGCTTTCAGTGCAAGCCGGATCACTCTTAGCTCCAAAAAGTTGATATGGAGTTGAGACTCCGCCGGAGACCAGAGGCCTCTGATCTCCGCCGCTCCCATATGGCTCCCCCATCCCAGGATGGACGCATCCGTCACTACTACGTGCTCCAGGTGGGGTAGGGAGAGGCATCTGCCCCGGACCCAATCGCGGTCCGTGAGCCACCAATGCAACTGTTTCGCAGTGCCCTCCGAGATCAAGACATGGTCGGACAGGTTGGCTCGATGCTGGGCCCACTGAAACTTCAGGTCCCACTGCAGAGCCCGCATTTGTCACCTGGCGTAATGCACCAAAAGGATGCAGGAGGCCATCAGCCCCAGAAGCCGCAGCACCAACCTGACCGAAACCCACGATAGAGGCCGAAAGATGGGAATCAGAGCCTGAATTTCCCAGACCCGCTGTTCCGGAGGATAGGCCCGGAACTGCGCCGAATCAAGAACCGCTCCGATGAAGAGGAGCTTCTGGGAGGGTCTCAGGTGTGACTTCGGCACATTGATGGAGAACCGCAGCAAATGCAGGAGGTCGGCTGTAGTCTGGAGGTGGGAGACGACTTGCTGGGGCGAGCCCGCCTTCAACAGCCAGTCGTCGAGATCGGGGAAGACTGGAACCCCCGATCTGCGCAGATGAGCTGCGACCACCGCCATCACTTTCGTGAACACCTGAGGGGCACTGGTGAGGCCGAAGGGGAGCACGGTGAACTGAAAGTGCTCCTGACCCACCGTGAACCGCAGGTAATGCCGGTGGGCCGGCAGGACGGGGATGTGAAAATAGGCGTCCTGCAAGTCCAACGCTACCATCCAGTCTCCAGGGTCGAGGGCAGCCAGAACCTGACCTAAAGTGAGCATCTTGAACCGTTCCTTCCGGAGTAAGGCGTTGACGCTCCTGAGGTCCAAGATAGGGCGTAGGCCCCCTTTGCCCTTCTTGGGAACCAGAAAGTAGTGGGAATAGCAACCACGACCTACTTCTGGACCAGGAACGCGCTCAACGGCCTCTTTGGCCAAGAGGGCCGTAACTTCCTTCCGCAGAAGATTCAAGTGATCCTCCGACATACGGTGGCACTGCGGTGGCATGGCTAGAGGGGTCGTCTCGAAGGGGAGGGAGTAGCCCCTTTGGACGATTTGCAGCACCCACCTGTCCGATGTGATGGATCGCCAGTGGAGCAGGTGATGGCGAACTCTGCCGCCCACTGGCGTGGAATGGGCCTGAAAGCTCGGACTAGGAGGGCTTTGAGGCGGATGCTGCCGGGGTGGATGTGGACTGACCGGCACGTTGTCCTCCAGTACCGCCTCGGCGGAATCCACGTCCGCGTGCAGGTTGGTTCTGCGGCCGGTGGCTAGGCGGACGTGAGGAGGCGCCCCTTCCTTGGCCACGAAAGGGGCGAAAGGCGGAAGTTTGCTGCCGCTGGGCCGAGAGACCCAAGGACTTGGCCGTAGCCCGGGAGTCCTTGAAACGAGCCAGCGCACTATCCGCCTTCGCACCAAAAAGGCGAGTGCCATCAAAGGGTATATCCATGAGGGTACTCTGGACATCCCCCGAGAAAGACGTGGACCGCAGCCAGGCGTAGCGCCGGAGCGCCACCGTGGTGGAAATCGCCCTACCCAGCGAGTCCGTGGTGTCTAGTCCACATCGTATGGCATGTCGTGCTGCATCTCGCCCGTCAGCAAGCGCCTGGGAGAGACGTGTGCGGGCCTCCTCTGGACACAGGGGCAGCACGTCCTCCACCGTATCCCACAGAGAGTGGGAGAAACGGTCCAAGAGGCAAGCGGTGTTCAAAGACCGCAGGCCCAAACTCAGGGAAGAGAACAGCTTCTTTCCGAACTGTTACAGCCTCTTAGATTCCCGATCCGGAGGAGCGGACGGGAAGAAGGATTGGGAAATTGAGGCCTGGATAACCAGACTCTCGGGGGTGGGGTGTTGGGACAGGAAACTGGGGTCACCCAGAGCAGGGCGGTGGCGCCAGGCCACGTTCCAATCCACAGGAGGAACTGTGGAGGGTTTGGACCAAGTGCCCTGCAGAACGTCTATGAGGGCCTCATTGAACTACAGCAGAGGCTCTGTGGAGCTTGCTGATGGTTGAAGCACCTCTGTGAGGATGTTAGTCCTCACAGCCACAGCAGGCAACTCGAGCCCCTGGGCTTTGGCCGCCTTGCGCAGCACCACTGAGAAAGCTGCACCTTCCTCCGAGGCCACAGTCGGAGGAGAGATGAAACCAGCGTCTGGGGAGGTGTCCAAACCACTGGCATCCCCCAATTCGTTTGCCTGTCTGGCCATAGGGTCCTCAGACCCCTCCCAGTCGCCCCCGTCATCCGATTCCTGATAAACAGGAGGAATGATCGGAGCTGGGCGGTAGATGAAACGCCCATCCATCGGCGTCGAGCGGTGCCGCGCCAGCATCGGGCCCGGACCGGGGCTAAACCGGGGAATGGCGTCGTCCGGAGATGGCGCCGGAGGTGGAACCGGTGTCAGCGGATGAGGCGTCGTGAGGTCGACCGGCGCCGGCAGAAATCCAGGCCTGGATCTCTCGGGGACCAGCGGCGTCGGCACCGAAGTCGTCGACGGCGCCGGAGCCGCAGGCATGCCAGGTCGCCCAGTCGAGCCCTCGGGGCCCGAAGGCGCGCCGGCAGGCGTCGACGGCGGAGCCAGGCCCCTCATGGCCGAGAGGAAAGCACTGACCTCCGCCGGAGTCGCGTCAGTCCCAGGGACCGGCGGGTATGGGGACGGACGCGGCTCTGGCGGCACCGCGGCGGTGGGACCACCCTGACCCTCGGCCGAGTCGCGCAACCGGCGAGGGGAGTCCGGTGTCGCCTCTTGGACTTCTTTGATCGCTTCGACTTACCCGAAGACTTCGAGCCCGACGAGCGATGATGGTGGCTGCTTCTCCGCGACCGGTCCTTGGACCTCCTCCTGGACCGGGACCGTGAGCGGCACGGAGCCGAGTGCCGAAGCTCGAGAAGCTTACGGGACCGCTCCCACCTAGCCTTCGAGGTCAAGGCCTGACAATCGAGGCACGACTCCGCGTCGTGGTCGGCCCCCACGCAGTAAAGGCACCGGCAATGGTGGTCCGTCAACGACATCAGTCGATTACAGGAGGCACAGGCTTTACCCAGGCATCCTACCGGCACCAGAGTCGAGTCGACAGAAGACCAAAAAGAGTAAAAAAGTTTAGTCAAAAAGTGACTAAGGGGTAAGCTCTTCCCGGATCGGCGCTGTCTGGCGCGGAAAAAAGAAGAACTGACGTCAGCGCGCGAGGGCGGCGTCTAAGTACTCCGACGTCATTTCGGCGCACGACGCCAACGACGGACGCGGAGCCGCAGACGACGCCTAGCGACGCGCAAGGGGTATTGCTACAAAAATCTTTCCGGATCCAGCCTGACGCCTGGGGATATTCTAAGGTGAGGAATCTAACTAACGTGTTTCTTTCAGAACAATATGTCCTGGGAGTTGGATTATAGGAATTCCACATCCCTGTTTGAGTCACAAGATGTGGTATGATTCCTCTTGGTGAACATTATGCATGGGCACTGACTCCAAGATTGATTGTTTTCTACACAGTGGGAGAGAGTAAGTACGGAGTGTGAACATAGTAAGGTGCATGAAGTGCATACTTATAGCACAAGAAATCTGCAATAGAGACAGGCTTTTGGGGAGGATGGTGGTAAATCTACAGCATTACACACTACAAGCAAATGCCCACAGGATAAGTAGAACTTTCTGTTCATAATATCTGTGCCTGTAGACACGCATCATAGCATAGACTGTAAAGTGCCGCTCCCTAGAAGCGGTGGGTACCATGTGAATGATGCAGATATATGAAACAATGTTCTTAAAACCGCCTGGCCTACCATGGCCTGTTGATAGGCTAAGATGTCCACACATCGGTGACACTGACCAGGTGACTGCCTTACAACTATACACTAATAAGATGTTTCATAGGAAGGACGTGGCTGCTCTTTTCTTGTAGGTAGAGAGCACCCTGAGAGGAGCACCTACAGCCCTCTTCGCTTTTTTTATTTCTTTATTTATTAGCATGGCTTAGTACATTTTAGTATCCACCAAGCTATTCCTGCCTTGGAGATTGATGCCCTCCCTCATACTTTGCAAAGGTGACAAAGAGCTGGTTTGATTTAGGGAATGGCTCAGTCCTGTCAATGTGGTGCATAAGAGCTACTTTGACATCTATTGGGTGGAGTGCTCTCTCTGCAGCAGAATCTGGTTGTGGGAAGAAGACTGGTAGCTATATGGTTTGGTTAAGTACCTCTTTACAAAGGAACAGAGAAGTGGTCCTAAGAATAACCTTGTTCTTCTGTACTTGGATAAAGGGTTCTTGTAGGGTGAGAGCTTGCAGTTCACCAATCTGTCTAAGCGATGCAATGGCCACCGGGAAGGCAACATTCCAGGAAAAGAACTGAAGAGGGCATGAATTCCTAAGTTCAACTTGTTTTCCAAGGAGCCTAGTGAGGACTACAATGAGTTTTCAAATGGGAGAAGGAGGCACTAATGGGACTATTCCCATCTAAAGAGCCTACTGAGGAGGGAGGAGTGTTTCCTGTTCTGCATGTAGACTGCAGCTAAGTATAGGGAAATAGAAGAGTAGGCAAGGCCTGCTTTCTGCAAGTGCAAAAGTTAGGCAATGACATCCTAAACGAGCAAGTTACTTACCTTCGGCGATGATGTATCTGGTAGAGATATATTCTAGTAGTAGTTTCCTTACCTTATAAATTCCCCCAGACGTCAGTCTGGATCCTGAGATTTTTCATTAGCAGTACCCCTGCGTGTTGTTCGGTGGCGCCGGTTGGCTCCATGTCCGTCGTCAGCGTTGTGTGTGCCGGAAATGACGTTGCAAGACTTACACAGATGCTGCCCTGGAGGCCTGATGTCCAGTTCTTAACATGACTTTCCACACCAGAAGCACAGAGCCATGAAAGACACTGACCACTGGTGCGTCAAAACTAGGCCCCTTTAGGGGAGTCCCTATCCCTAGAAATCAGTTCGCAGAGTGGGGAGGATTGTGCGGCAGTAAGGAATCTACAACTAGAATATGTCTCTACCAGGTACATCATTACGGAAGGTAAGTAACCTCTAATCTGATAGGGACTTCTAGTTGTAGAGTCCTTACCTTAGAATAGATATCCCAGCAATACCAACCCCTGAGGAGGGTCTGCAAACCAAGATCACACAAGGAAGTCCAGGAGGACCGAACGGGCAAAGTACATGTCCCTCCCGACTTGGCTGTCCAGGAAGTAGTGTCTGGTAAACGTGTGCAGGGTTGCACACATAGCCGCCTGACAGACATTCAAAACAGGGACTCCGCATGCAAAACGCAGTGGTTTCCGCTGTTGCTCTAGTAGAGTGAGCACGTAACCCCACAGGAGGTCCTTCTTTGCCAATGTGTAGAACAATTTATTGCAGAGGACAACCCATCAAGAGACAGTCCTTTTCTGTACTGCCCGACCTTTCTTGGCACCCACATAGCCAATGAGGAGTTGATCGTCTACCCAGATGTCTTTGGTACAATCAAGATAGAAAGACAACGTCCTGGTGGTGGAGTTTCTCCTATTCCTTGGAGGGATGGCAAAAGGTGGGCAGGGCAATGGATTGACCCACACGAAAGGGCGTGACCATCTTAAGGGAGGATGGATAGACCGACAGATAGGGAGGCTTGGATGTCTGTCTCTGGAGCTCGCAAACTCTGGGAGCAGAGGTGATGGCAATGAGGACAGCAGTCTTAAGGGTTAGAAGCCTGAGAGGGCATATATGAATAGGCTCGAAGGGAGAAATCATAAGAAGAGTCAAACCCAAATTTAAATCCCATTGGGGCATCATGAAAGGAGACGGAGGAAACAAGTGAGTAAGGCCCCTAAGAAATCTATTGATAATGGGAGACTTGAACAAAGAGGGCTGATCTGGAAGTCTCGGAAAGGCAGAGATAGCCAAAAGATAACCCTTATGGTTGCCCAAAGCAGAGCCCTGCTGAGCCAAAGAAAGTATGTACAATAGAACCTCTGAAAGAGGGGCAGAAAGGGGATCAACAGCCTTTGCTTTGCATCACCCCACAAAATTGTTCAGTCGTATACCGTTTTAGTGGAGGGATGCCTGGCTGCTAAGATGAGATCACAGGCTTCGGATAGAAGGCCGATAGCCGTCAACTGCCGCCACTCAATCTCCATGCAAGGAAGTGGAGACTGGACAGGTTCGGGTGAAAACTGTCTCCTGCGACAGAAGATGCTCCCAAAGGGGCAGTCTGATCGGAGGATACATGGCTATGCTCAGAAGGTCAGAATACTAGACTCTTCATCAAAATACTAGACTCTTCGTGCCTATCTGGAGCCACAATAATGACTTGAGTCCGGTCGTGCTTGATCTTCTTGAGCACTCAGGCCAGAAGTGGTATAGGCGGAAAGGCGTAGAGGAGGACGAAGCTCCACCAGCGACGGAAAGCTTTGTTGAGCAAGCGCTGGCTCCAAAACGCAATACTGCTAAGATCTAACCAAGGGTCTCCCCCATCTCTAAAAGAGACCTTGCAGTACCTCCAGATTGAAACGCCATTCATGATCGACCAGGTACTGATGGCTGAGTTTGTCCGCTATAGCGTTCAGGGAATCCTCCAGGTGGTGAACCACCAGGGTTATGCCCTGATGTTTCAGCCATGTCCAGAGGCGGAGAGCCTCCTGACAAAAGGTCCACGGCCCCACCCAGTTTGTTGCAGTACCACATGGCTGTGGTGTTGTCCGTGAACACCTGCACCACTTTCTCTTTGAGAGAGGGAAGGAATGCCTTTAGTGCCAGTCTGATCGCCTGGAGCTCCAAAAGTTTGATAGGGAGACAGGACCCCGCAGGAGACCAGATGCCTCTGATCTCCACCTCTCCCAGGTGGCCACCCCAATCCAAGAGTGACACATCCGTCACCACTGTCAGATCTAGTTGGGCAAGAGAGAGGGATCTGCCTCTGACCCACTCTTGGTTTGTTAGCCACCACTGCAGTTGGTGCACAGTTCCCTTCGAGATCTGGATGTAGTGGGTAAGATTCACCATATGCTGTGCCCACTGGAACTTCAGGTCCCACTGCAGAGCCGGCATATGCCATCTGGCATGATCCACCAGCAGGATGCAGGAGACCATGATGCCCAGCAGCCTCAGAGTCATTATAACCGAAATCCAGGATAGAAGCCGAAACATCGGTATCATAGTCCAAATATCCTGGACTCTCTGCTTGGGAGGATAGGCCCGAAACTGCACTGTGTCCAGAATCCAGATGAAAGGGAGCGTTTGAGAGGGAGTCAGTTGTGACTTCGGCAAGTTGATAGTGAACCCCAGTGAGTGCAGGAGGTCCGCCATAGTCTGGAAGTGCGAGACGACAACCTGGGGCGAGCCCGCCTTCAACAGCCAGCCGTCAAGATAGGGAAAGACTGGTACCCATGATATGCGCAGATGAGCTGCGACCACCGCCATTACTTTCGTAAACATCCGGGGAGCACTGGTAAGGCCAAATGGGAGCCTGATGAACTGAAAGTGCTCGTGGCCCACCGTCAACCTCAAGTAACGTCCGTGGGCAGGCATGATGGGGATATGGAAATAAGTGTCCTGCGAGTCCAATGCTACCATCCTGTCACCTGGGTCGAGGGCAGAAAAAACCTGGTCCAAAGTGAGAATTTTGAACTTCCCCTTCCGAAGAAAGAAATTGAGGGTCCAGAAAGTCTAGGATAGGACGCATGCCTTTGTCCTTTTTGGGCACCAGAAAGTAACTGGTATAACAACCATGTCCTACTTCTGGCACAGGGACCCTCTCTATGGCCCCCTTGGCCAAGAGAGCCGTAACGTCCTTGCAGAGAAGCGTTAAATGATCCTCCGACATACAGTCGTAGGACCGTGGCATGAAGGGAAGGGCAGTAGCCCATTTGGACTGTCTGCAGAACCCACCTGTTCGACGTGATAGACTGCCAGTGGAGGAGGTGATGGCGAATCCTGCCTCCGACTGCCCGATGATGGGCCTGAAACGTCAGACTAGGAGGGTTTGGAGGCAGTGGAAGAGGGGGAAAGGGTGGACTGGCCCGACCGAGTGCTCCCTGACCCACGTAGACACGGGGTCCTACGTCCGAGGCCATGCAGAAGCGGAACAGCTTGTATGACTCAGTGGCTGGGGTGGACAGGACGTGGCAGAGTCTGCCTTCTCGCCATAAAGGCGAGTGCCATCAAAGGGCATGTCCATCAGAGTAGATTGGACATTCCCTGAAAAGCCAGAAGTCCTCAACCAGGCGTAGCGTCGTAATCCTACCGATGAGACTACCGTTCTGCCCAGTGAGACGACGGTGTCCAGTCCACAACGAATGGTGAATTTCGCTGCGCTTCTCCCGTCTGCAACTGCCTGAGAGAGAATAGCCCTGGCATCCTCGGAGCACTGAGGGAGCACCTGCCAACCGGTATCCGAGATGGTATGGGAGTATTGGCCAGAGGCAAGCAATATTCACCAACCGCTATGCCAAGCTGGAGGAAGAAACATCCTTTTTCCAGGATGGTACAGCTTCTTGGATTCCCTATCGGGGGAGTAGAAGGCAATGAGCCCTTGGATGATGAAGCTAGGACAACCAAGCTCTCAGGAGAAGGATGTTGCTCAAGGACTGCTGGGTCGCACTGAGCGGGGCGATGGCAGCAAGCGATTGTCCTGTACACAAGAGCCTCTGTACTGTGCCTGGACCAAGTGCCTAGAAGGACATCAGTGAGGGGTTCTCAAGGTGGATCGACCGACGTCGGTCTGGATCCATCAACAGATCCAAGGAGCCCCCCTGGAGCCGGGGCCGGAGCTGCCAGCGTTGGATTCCTGAGGGCCCCAAACGACTCAGCGGGACCCAAAGGCACACCAGCGAAGCCGGACAGCTCAAAGATGAGGTGCAAGGCCTTATAAAACTGTTGGAAAAATCATTGACGGAAAAAGGGTAGCCAAAAAACAGCTAAGGGGTAGCTCTCTCTGGTTCTGCGCTTAGGCTTACGAGGAAAAAGAAAGAACTGAGGTCAGTGCCCCCAGGTGACGCCAAGACATCATATCCGGGCACGCACGATGCCGGCAACGGACCCAGAGCCGACCGACGCAACCTAACGGCGCACAAGGGTACTGCTACTGAAAAATCTCCGAATCTAGACTGACGCCTGGGGGAAATAGAACTCTACAACTAGAAGTCTCTATCGGATAGTAGGCTTTAGGGCACGGGTACTCATAGTACGGCCCGCGGGCCACCAGCAGCCCGGCAAGCCTACCTTGGCGGCCCGCGGACCTTTCAGATATCGTACCTGTTATTTTATTTTTAAACACCACCGGTTGCAGCAGTGCGGACTCGAGAGACTCTGCTCTATTGGGGACGGGGCGGTTGCAGTGATAGTCAAAGTGGAGCTGCAGGGGCGCTAAGAAGAGGTGAAATACAACAAAGCCTCACTAACAAGTAAATGGTCTTTTAAAGACCTGTGAAGTACTCGGGTGCGGCTGTGTGTGTGCCCCGGAAGCTGTCTCAGCCCGGCTGACACACACAAGGGGGGGGAGGAGGGGGGGGCGAAGCCCTTTGAACTCAATGGGCGTTACGTGCCTGTATGTGGCACATATATTTCCTGCAGGGCTTTGGCCTGGCACACAGGTTTCTGGTGGTCACATACATAAGCTTGCTTGCCCCTGGCTGATGGCAGGGCTGTCCTTCACAACCTACTCTTAAAAACAGTGTCCAAAGCTTCACTTTACACCGAGCGCATGGCTGGCTGGCCTTGGGAAGCATCTGACCAGGAGCCCCTTTGGCTCTGTGACTCAGGGGCCACCCCTGTGGTTGCAGGGAGCAGTCCTCGAACTTCGCTTCTTTCTCTGCTCTCTTGTAATCCAGGAATTGCTGCACAATTACAGTGACCAGGATTCAAAGACAAACCCCGTGACTGATTGAACCGAACGTGAACTCGGAGATCACTCATCGCAGCTCGTGCTCCCCCGAGTGGCATTTGTTTTATCGACACTGAAGGGATGAAAGTCTGAGTCGGCCCAGCCTTACTTGGAATCTCTGCCCTCCAGATTACACCTGATCTCTGCCGCAGTGGTCCAGCCAGCTCTCGTACACCCTCTACATTAGGGTGTCATTAATTACGTGCTGCAGATTTTGGGAAGGCTGGGGAAGGTGGTTCGATGTGTGCAGCCTCGCCTATTTTTGCAATATTTTAATAACCAACGCCTGGTTTTTATTTAGCAAAAAAAAAAAAACGATGACAATGTCGTAAGGGATATACGAAGTGTCCATTTAAATGTGATGTTGGTATACAGATGCCTCTCAAGGGTCTTCCACAATATTAGATCAAAACAATGAGAAATACCCCTCAAACAAGGGGACAACAGGGTACAAACCAAAAAACCACAAACTTTCCCTCCCCGGATAAAAAAAACAAATTTTCCGAGCAATCGCTCACTCATCAATCAGACGGGGTGAGGTGACAGAGGGTGACAGAGGACAGCAGGGTGTGAAGGGCAGCAGGGAGTGAGAGCCAGGTGAGGTGACAGAGGGCAGCAGGGAGTGAGAGCCAGGTGAGGTGGCAGAGGGCAGCAGGGAGTGAGAGCCAGGTGAGGTGACAGAGGGTATCAGGGACTGAGAGACGGGTGAGGTGGCAGAGGGCAGCAGGGTGTGAAGGGCAGCAGGGAGTGAGAGCCAGGTGAAGTGACAGAGGGCAGCAGGGAGTGAGAGCCAGGTGAGGTGGCAGAGGGCAGCAGGGAGTGAGAGCCGGGTGAGGTGACAGAGGGTGACAGAGGGCAGCAGGAAGTGAGAGCCGGGTGAGGTGGCAGAGGGGAGCAGGGAGTGAGAGCCGGGTGAGGTGACAGAAGCGGACAGAGGGCAGTAGGGAGTGAGAGCCGGGTGAGGTGTGCGTTAAGAGCCTGTGATGTGATGTTTCCTGCCAGCCTGTAGTCAGAGGGTTGAGCCAAGACCAGGGAGCTCAGGCCTGATCTCCGCTCTCGCAGCACAGCGCACAAATGCTCGCCAGTGACTGGTGACTCGCGCCAAAGGGGGGCTTTGATCTGACAGCTCGGGGTGAGAGTCAGAATTAAAAACAGTGACAGATGTGACCCAAGGCTGGGTGGTGGGACACAAACCCCGCAAAGCAGCAAATTCAGAGAGAAAACAAGCTGACTTTTACATTACACAGGGAGAGGGGGGAGTGGGGGGCTGTCTCCGGGCTGGTGACAGGGACGTGTAGACACAGTACGTGTGCAGTGCCCGAGGCACAGAGACAGAAACAGACAGACAGAGATCGAGACAGAGATAGACAGAGACAGGCAGAGACAGATAGAGACAGGGGAAGACAGAGCTAGATAGAGGCAGAGAGAGGGACAGGAACAGACTGGCAGAGACAGACAGAGGTAGAGACAGAGAGCGATAGAGACAGAGAGAGAGACAGGGAGAGAGAGAGAGAGAGAGACAAGGACAGATAGAGGCAGAGACAGATGGAGGCAGAGACAGATGGAGGCAGAGACAGATGGAGGCAGGGACAGACAGAGGCAGAGGCAGAGGCAGAGGCAGAGACAGAGACAGACAGAGATAGGTACTGACAGATAGAGAGGGACAGAGAGAGAGAGAGGGAGACAGAGGGAAGGAGACAGGGACAGACAGACAGGGACAGACAGAGAGGCAGAGAGAGGGAGACCGAGAGGGAGACAGAGGGAGGGAGACAGAGAGAGGGGGAGACAGCGGGAAGGAGTCAGGGGGAGACAGAGGGAGACAGACGGAGGGAGGTAGAGGGAGGGAGACACAGAGAGAGGCAGAGAGAGAGAGAGAGAGACAGAGAGAGAGTGAGACAGAGAGAGAGTGAGACAGAGAGAGAGTGAGACAGAGAGAGAGTGAGACAAAGACAGAGAGAGACAGAGACAGAGACAGAGACAGAGACAGAGAGAGAGAGACAGAGACAGAGAGAGAGAGAGAGTGAGAGAGATGTGTGTATGCCGGGTCTGGTGGCTCAGTGGACGAAGGTGTCCGCTGCAGGGGCCTGTGTTCAACCTCATGGTCACAAGTTTTTTGTGCTCTAGCCCCGCCCCCCTCCCCAACTGACCTCGCCCCCACCGGTGCGGCACTTGGCCACAAACCACACTGTGAATTTGGCCCCTGAGAGAAGGTTTGTGAGTACCCATGCTTTAGGGGGTCCAGGCCCTTGGAAACACTGTGATGAACAAACCTTTTCCATTCTGCACCATAACATGAGTCTGTTGCGGGCCATCAGTCTCCTTTTAAGATGGATATACATTCCTGTGGAATGTTGAGGTACCCCAATTCTAGGACCTCTGGCGAAAATCGCAAGGCTGAGATGTCTGGGATTCAGATGCCTCACCCGACTTGCCTATGCATGAGAAGTTCTGGCATGAGGGAAAGCCTCTTGTGATGGCTAACAGACATATCTAAGAGGAGTACCAGAGCTTTATGTCACATGTTGCCTTGTCACAAACGGAAGCAGCAGGAAAGGTGGTAAAGTGCTGGCAAATATCCCTGACTAATTCACCCATAGTGCATTTAATATGGAGTGTAGGTGTAGGTATCTGGCTGAGAAGCTTGGGCATTTTGTATTTTCTGGGGTTAACAGTTCCATCTGTGGGGTGCCCTAATGCTGGAAGTATGGATTAAGGACCCAGGGTGGAGTTTTTGATGTGGCCTGCTTAGCGGGTCTGCAAAGTCCCTCTATGCCCAAGGGAGATGCTCAATCTTGAGATGAATATTATGGCTGAGTGCCTGATTCCAAATCCCTTGGGCTACATCATAAAGCTTGGGAAGTGTGTGCCGCCCTCCTTCTGATGTCTGAGTATGTAGTCTGTCTAGATGAGGCCCACTTTGACCTGAATGACTTGTGACTACTAGTCTTTCACATAGCTCTAAAAGCCTTCTTACAAGTAAATAATGTAGCAACCCTGTTGTGCATGGGGCCACATTCTCTGTACAATCATGTTATTGAGGTGCGTTCCCCAGTCTGTGAGAGAGATGTATATGGTAATGGTTACTTGCGGCGCTGGGTCTGAAGAAGGCCTGCCTTGCAACAAGTTGTTACTGTTCTATCGTTGCAAAGAGCAGTGCACCTTCGCAAATACCAACACCAGATCTTCTCAATAACCCCCCCACCCCACTTTAGACCATTGAGCTGCAAATGACTTTTAGAGGGGATGCATGCGGAGCCTTATAAGAGGAATAATAATGATGCAGTTGGCCATCATTCCTAGAAGGTGCATTATAGTGCGCATTGTGAGCTGAAGACTGGGCGGAGTAAGAGGAAGATTGGGTTGAATAAGAGGAAGATTGGGTTGAAAAAGAGGAAGATTGGGTTGAAAAAGAGGAAGATTGGGTTAAAAAAGAGGAAGATTGGGTTGACAAGAGGCAGATTGGGCTGAAAATGAGGCAGATTGGGCTGAAAATGAGGCAGATTGGGCTGAAAATGAGGCAGATTGGGCTGAAAATGAGGCAGATTGGGCTGAAAATGAGGCAGATTGGGCTGAAAATGAGGCAGATTGGGCTGAAAAAGAGGCAGATTGGGCTGAAAAAGAGGAAGCGGGTGCTGAAAGTTTGAGACTGTTGATCAGGATAAGCTTTCCCTGTGACTGCATCAAATATGGGCTGTAGGAAGGATTGGATTTGAAAAGGGTGCAAGTGGAACTTACAGAAATAGGCGTCTTTGAGTTTGAAGTCACCCTTTCGAACATGACATCCTGCTTTCCAAGATTGGAGCCTTGACGTCCTTGTATCCAGGCATTGATGGCAGCCTCAAGTTCAGCTTTGCCATTGAGGAAGGTTTTTGTGCCAAAGGGGTCTTGGCCACCAGTGCAGATGGAGCATTCGGTGTAGGCTTTGGGTGGGGCCTATGATGTTGGTGCCCTTGGAGTAACTCAGGCTCCACAGCTGATGGGCATTGATGCCCTTGGCTGAAGGTTTGCCCAGCTGCGAAGCTATTTGCCAGTGCTGACTAGAGGCTGAAAGCAGCAGAGGCCCTTGGCTTGCCTTGTCTCAGCGTTCATGTTTGAAGCTAAACACCATACTTCCTCTGGAGTGGTGCTCTGCCTTGTCGTACGACTTCTTTTGGGTCCCCAGTTAGGGATGTGGAATTCGCGACCAAAGGTATACTCAGGGCTTTGGACATGGCCTTTATGTATGGCACGGTCCTATGCACCAGTTTAAAGTGGTAGCCTGACTCACTCTACAACACAACTCTGAACTGGGTGCCATCTGTGCGGGAGGAGCCTGTTCTTCGGCACCAAGGAGATCATCTTCACCAAAGATGTCTAGGGTGCCTGAGATGTTCTGCATCCTTCTGCTGCCCATCATCGTTCCCTTCAAAACTGGATAGTCTTCTTTGATCAAAAAGCGAGTACAGGAGGCATTGCTGTGGTTGGGGGACAGGCAGAGATTGCACATCCCAAGTTGGTCTGGCCAGGGATACTTCGAGTGTCAGCAAGGGCAGTTCTGAAAGGGTTTCCATTCCATCACCCGTGCAGCATTCTCTGGTGAGGAAGGACTAAAGCCAGTACTTGGTTCCAGAGGGGCTCAAGACCTTTGATGTCCAGAGGCATCTGCGATGGATGATGGTCTTCGATGCTGCTGAAGGTACTAGAACTTGGTCTAATCAAACAGAATAGGAATGAAAGGTAAACAAACACGCCCAACCACAAATGTGGTCTGGACATAGTGAACTCTCAGCCCACTCGGCATACGTACCAGATGGTGCAAAAAAGCTATCTAACATGGAGTAAGTGCCAATGGGAGTCATGACACCATATGATGTTTGCTTTTGCTTGGTGGGAGCTGTCAGCGACGGACCAGTTACATTAATTTTTTCAGACCCGGGGAGGTGGTGATCCTCTGGGCTGCGGGGGGCACTTTAGTCCTGAGGGCCTCAGGAGTAAAGTGGAATTTATTCCTAAACCAGCAGTGCATCAAGAGGCGCGTTTGAAGAGTGGTGGAGCAAGGGGGCGTGGCCTCTGAAGACCTCTCAGCAATCCCGCTGTTTGGGACTTACTGGAAGTAGCAGGCGGGCTTGTTGGCCCCCAAGACCCTCTGGACCCAAGGGGACTTAATCCCCCAACTCGCTGTGCACCAGGAGGCACATTTGCAGAGTGGTGGTGAAGAGGGCGTGGTCTTTGGCGACTTGCGGGAGGTTTCCCCCCCCCCCTTTTTTACATTATTTTAAGGGAGGGGGGCTGCGTGGCCCACTAACCTGGGCCATTTTCAGCCTGGGGACCCTATCCTAAAGGCCAGACTTGTTTTCAATGGGTGAGGGGGCCACATGGCCCCCCTCCCCGGGTTGATTTCGGCCCTGGGGACCTCATCACCCGAGCCCGGCCTTTTCTTTTATTAGAATTTATAGGGAGTGGGGCGAGCCTTCCTCCCCTCCCCCGGGTTGATTTTGGCCCAAGGGACCCATCCCCAGGCCCGTCCTCTATACTGGGTGCCCCAGTCCCACTCAGTCGTTTTCGTAGGGGACCAAGGAGGAGCCTGAATGCCAAAGCGGTCTCAGCCGGATCCCCGAGTCCTAAGAGAGCCAGCATTGCTTTTCGACCGAGGGAGCTGCTACCAGGCATGGCCCCACAACCCCCCCCCCCCCCCCCCCCCCCCACTTGTGTCATTTTTGCCTTGAGGAGATGGCGGTTGCCCACCCCACCCCCACGCATTATTAATCCACTTGCCCTGGGGAGGTTGAAGTCCCCAGGGTGCAGGGTTTGTCATGAGGGCTACCCTTGCATAAATTATGAAAAATGTCCCAGGGAGGTCCCCTGGGCTTTAGGGATCCTAGGAGGGAGGCCCTGTGCACCCCTCCTACATATGTGCAAATGCCCCCAGGACCTGGCCCACCCGGGAGCCAATTAAAAACAAGCATTTACAATGCAATGGTCTCGGCAATATTATAGTTAGAGCTATTGGTATTGCTCATTATTTTTTTTTAATCATTTTTGTATCCCTAAATAAATGGCATTGTCATTTCTATTAGCATTAGCTTTCTTTTGCATATGTGATACCTATTGCATTAGCAGAGAGAGAGTGAGGTAGTGAGATAGAGAGAGAGAGTGAGGTATTGAAATAGAGAGTGAGGTAGTGAGAGAGAGTGAGTTAGATAGAGAGTGAGGTAGTGTAATGTGGGGCATACCCTTACTTTTCACAGTGTAAGCAGGAACAGTGCCTCAAGTTTCACATTGTACGGGTGAACACAACCCCGCAGGATGCCATAGACAACCCAAGGCCTGAAGTTCTGATCTCACACCGTGTAACGTCACCCAGACAGAGCAGATACCTCCACCGGTGCAACCAGCAGCACCCCGCGTTACAAAGCATAATCAGGGAACAGAGCCGTGACCCCACCCACAAGCCGAAACTAAAGAATTAAAAACACACACACACCATGAAAAGAACACCCAACCTGAAAAGGAGGGGCTGATTCCCACACTTCCAAACAGTTCTCTAACGCCGTTTTAGTCTAGGAGCAGCCTGCAATTATAGAAGTTAAAGAACAAGTTACTAACCTTCGGTAACGATGTATCTGTAAGAAACATTAGTTAGTTAGATTCCTCACCTTAGAATATCCCCAGGCGTCAGACTGGATCCGGAAGATTTTTCGTCAGCAATACCCCTTGCGCGTCGCTAGGCGTCGTCTGCGGCTCCGCGTCCGTCGTCGGCGTCGTGCGCCGGGATGACGTCGTCGGAGTACTTAGACGCCGCCCTCGCGCGCTGACGTCAGTTCTTGTACATAGCCTTCCGCGCCAGGAACGCAGAGCCATGCAAAGACCGACACTGGTGCCAAAAATAAAATCTAGGGGCCTGAAAGGACAACCTTAACCCTAGATGTCAGTTCGCAGAACGGGGAGGATGGGAGGGTCGGTGAGGAATCTAACTAACTAATGTTTCTTACAGATACATCGTTACCGAAGGTTAGTAACTTGTTCATCTGAAAGAAACACGTTAGTTAGATTCCTCACCTTAGAATAGATACCCAAGCAATACCATCCCCGGTGGTGGGTCTGCGAACCAAGATCACACCAGAAAGTCCTGGAGGACAGAACGGCCAAAGAAGCCATCCCTCCGGACTTGGCTGTCAAGGCAATAATGCCTGGCAAACGTGTGTAGCGAAGCCCACGTCGCCGCCTGACAGATGTCCTGCAAAGGGACTCCCCGTCCCAAGGCAGTAGTAGCCGCCGTGGCCCGAGTAGAATGGGCGCGCAGCCCAACAGGAGGGTCCTTTTTAGCCAAGGAATAGCAGATTTTTATACACAAAACGACCCACCTAGAGATGGTTCGTTTGTGCACAGCTTTCCCCTTCTTAGCGCCCACGTACCCAACAAAAAGCTGGTCGTCCACCCGGAACGGTTTCGTGCGGTCCAGATAAAAGGAGAGCGCACGTTTTGGGTCCAGACGGTGGAGCCTCTCTTCCTCTTTGGAAGGATGCGGAGGCGGAAAGAAGGTGGGCAAGGTGACAGACTGCCCAAGGTGAAATGGAGTCACCACTTTAGGAAGAAAGGAGGGACGAGGCCGAAGGACAACCTTGTCCGGATGGACAGATAGAAAAGGAGGCTTTGAAGATAAAGCCTGGAGCTCACTCACCCGTCTAGCCGAGGTGATGGCTACCAGAAAAGCAGTCTTTAGAGTTAGAAGACGAAGAGGGCAATTGTGCAGAGGCTCGAAGGGAGCGCACATCAGGAATGTCAATACCAGATTCAAGTCCCACTGAGGCATTACAAAAGGGACAGGAGGGAACGTGTGTGTAATGCCTTTGAGAAAGCGTGTAACCACAGGGGACTTGAAAAGAGAAGGCTGATCAGGAAGCCGCAAGAAGGCGGAGATGGCAGCAAGATAACCTTTCAGGGTGCCCAGGGCAGAGCCCTGCCGGGCCAAGGAAAGAAGGAAGAGGAGAACCTCAGAAAGAGGGGCGGAAAGGGGATCCACAGCCTTTGCTGTGCACCATGCCACAAATTTGTTCCACCGGCAGGCGTATACCGACTTTGTGGAGGGACGCCTGGCTGCCAGAATGATATCACAGACTTCAGGAGGCAAGTCAAATGGCATCAACTGCCGCCGCTCAATCTCCACGCATAGAGGTGGAGGCTGGACAGGTTCGGGTGGAGGACCGTCCCCTGCTGCTGCGACAGAAGATCCTCCCGAAGGGGCAGACGTATCGGGGGATCGGTCAACAGACTGAGTAGCTCGGGATACCAGTATCTTCGTGCCCAATCCGGAGCCACCAAGATGACTTGGGCCCGGTCGCGCCTGATCTTCTTCAGCACTCTGGGCAGAAGTGGTATAGGCGGAAAGGCGTACAACAGACCGCAACTCCACTCATGACGAAAAGCATCGCCGAGCGAGTGCCGCCTTGGAAATTCCAACGCGCAGAACTGCTGACATTGCGCGTTCTCTTCGGTGGCGAATAGATCTAACCAAGGCTCTCCCCACTGCTGAAAGAGGCCTTGCACCACTTCGGAGTTCAGACGCCATTCGTGATCCATCATGCACCGGCGGCTGAGTTCGTCTGCTCTGGCGTTCAGAGAGCCCGCCAGATGTTGAACCACTAGGGTGACGCCCTGGTGTTCCAGCCATGTCCAGAGGCGCAGAGCCTCCTGACAAAGGGTCCACGACCCCACCCCGCCCTGCTTGTTGCAGTACCACATGGCGGTGGTGTTGTCCGTGAACACCTGCACGACACTTCCCTTGACAGAGGGAAGGAAGGCTTTCAGTGCAAGCCGGATCGCTCTCAACTCCAGCAGGTTGATGTGGAGACGAGACTCCGCCGGAGACCAGAGGCCTCTGATCTCCGCCTCTCCCATATGGCCACCCCATCCCAGGAGGGACGCATCCGTCACTACGACATGCTCCGGTTGGGGAAGGGAGAGGCTCTTGCCCTTGACCCACTCGCGGTCCGTGAGCCACCACTGCAACTGCTGTGCAGTACCCTCCGAGATCAAGACATGGTCGGACAGGTTGCCGTGATGCTGGGCCCACTGAAACTTCAGGTCCCACTGCAGAGCCCGCATGCGCCGCCTGGCGTGATGCACTAGTAGGATGCAGGAGGCCATCAGCCCCAGAAGCCGCAACACTAGCCTGACCGAAACCCGGGATAGAGGCCGAAAGATGGGAATCAGGGCCTGTATATCCCGGACCCGCTGTTCCGGTGGATGGACCCGGAACTGTGCCGAATCGAGAACCGCTCCGATGAAGAGGAGCTTCTGAGAGGGACTCAAGTGTGACTTCGGCACGTTGATGGAAAACCCCAGCAAATGCAGGAGATCCGCCGTAGTCTGGAGGTGGGAGACGACTGCCTGGGGCGAGCCCGCCTTCAACAACCAGTCGTCGAGATAGGGGAAGACTGGGACCCCTGATCTGCGCAGATGAGCTGCGACCACCGCCATCACTTTCGTGAACACCCGAGGGGCACTGGTGAGGCCGAAGGGGAGCACGGTAAACTGAAAGTGCTCTTGGCCCACCGTGAACCGCAGGTAACGCCGGTGGGCCGGCAGGACGGGGATATGGAAATATGCGTCCTGCAAGTCCAACGCTACCATCCAGTCTCCAGGGTCTAGGGCAGCTAAAACCTGAGCCAACGTTAGCATCTTGAACCTTTCCTTTCGGAGGAAGGCATTGACGTTCCGGAGGTCCAAGATAGGGCGCAGGCCCCCCTTGCCCTTCTTGGGAACCAGAAAGTAGTGGGAATAACAACCACGACCTACTTCTGGACTCGGAACGCGCTCGACGGCCCCCTTGGCCAAGAGAGCCGAAACTTCCTCGCGGAGAAGATCCAAATGATCCCCCGAGATACGGTGGTGCTGCGGTGGCATGGCTGGAGGGGTCGTCTCGAAGGGGAGGGAGTAGCCCCTTCGGACGATTTGCAGCACCCACCTGTCCGATGTTATGGACCGCCAGTGGAGCAGGTGATGGCGAACTCTGCCGCCCACTGGCGTGGTATGGGCCTGAAAGCTCGGACTAGGAAGGCTTTGAGGCGGATGCTGCCGGGGTGGATGTGGGCTGACCACGTCGGCCTCCATTTCCGCCACGGCGGAAGCCACGTCCGCGACCGCGCGCAGGTTGGTTCTGCGGCTGGTGGCTTTGCGGACGTGAGGAGGCGCCCCTTCCTTGGCCACGAAAGGGGCGAAAAGCGGAGGTGTGCGCCCGCGGAGCCGAGAGGCCCAAGGACTTGGCCGTAGCCCGGGAGTCCTTAAAGCGGTTCAGCGCACTGTCCGCCTTCTCACCAAACAGGCGAGTGCCATCAAAGGGCATGTCCATGAGGGTGTTCTGGACATCCCCGGAAAATGACGTGGACCGCATCCAGGCGTGGCGGCGGAGCGCCACCGTGGTGGAAATCGCCCGACCTAGCGAGTCCGTGGTGTCAAGCCCACATCGTATGGCGTGCCGTGCTGCATCCCTCCCATCGGCCAAAGCCTGGGTAAGACGCGGCCGGACCTCCTCCGGACACAGGGGCAGCACGTCCTCCACCGTATCCCACAGGGAATGGGAATAACGGTCCAAGAGACAGGCGGTATTTAAGGACCGCAGGCCCAAACTAAGGGACGAGAACAGTTTCTTGCCAAACTGCTCGAGTCTCTTGGAATCCCGGTCCGGCGGAGCGGTCGGGAAGGAGGATTGGGAAGTAGAGGCCTGGATAACCAGACTCTCGGGGGTGGGGTGTTGTGACAGGAAACTGGGGTCGCCCGGAGCCGGGCGGTGGCGCCTGGCAACGTTCCTATCCACAGGAGGAACTGTGGAGGGCTTGGACCAGGTGCCCTGCAGAACGTCAGTGAGGGCCTCGTTGAACGGCAGCAGAGGCTCAGTGGAGCTTGCTGAGGTTTGAAGCACCTCAGTGAGGATGTTGGTCCTCACAGCCACGGCAGGCAACTCGAGCCCAAGGGCCTCAGCCGCCTTGCGCAGCACCACGGAAAATGCTGCACCCTCCTCCGAAGCCACGGTCGGAGGAGAAGTGAATCCAGCGTCTGGCGAGGTGTCCAGCCCGCTGGCCTCCCCCAGTTCATCTGCCCAGTCCTGAGAAAGCTGTGACTGAACAGCCAGAGGGTCCTCGAACCCCTCCCAGTCGCCCCCTTCTTCCGATTCCTGATAAACAGGAGGAATGATCGGAACCGGACTGTAGAGATGGTAGGTCTCAAGCGGCGTCGGATGCGGCGTCGGCGGACGCCGTGCCGGCGTCGGGTCCGGATGAGGGCTAAACCGGGGCGTCGGCGTCACAGGCGTCGGCGTCGGTGGCGCCGGTGACGGCGTCGGTGGTTCAGGCGTCGGCGCCGGTGGAGGAGTGACAAGGTCAACCGGCGTCGACTGGGGCCCAGGCAAGGGCCCCGCGGGGACCTGCGGCGTCGAGACCGGAGTCGTCGACGGCGCCGGGGCCGGAGCCGCCGGCACGCGAGGTCGCCCAGTCGAGTCCGCGGGGCCCGAAGGCGCGCCAGCGGGCGTCGACGGCGGGGCCAGGCTCCTCATGGCCGAGAGGAAGGCACTAATCTCCGCCGGCGCCGCGTCAGCCCCAGGGACCGGAAGGTATGGGGGCGGACGCGGCGCCTGCGGCTCCGCCGGAGCCGCGGGGGTGGAACCACTTGGACCCTCGGCCGAGTCGCGCGACCGGCGAGGGGAGTCCGAAGAGCGATGTCGCCGCTTGGACTTCTTAGAGTGTTTGGACTTACCCGACGACTTGGAGCCCGACGATCGATGGTGGCGTCGGCTAGGGCTCCGCGAGCGATCCTTGGACCTCCTCCTGGACCGGGATCGCGCACGACGCGGAGCCGAGTGTCGGAGCTCGAGAAGCTTGCGGGACCGCTCCCGCCTAGCCTTCGAAGTCAGGGCCTGACAGTCGTTGCACGACTCCGCATCGTGGTCGAGGCCTAAGCAGTAGAGGCACCGGCGGTGGTGATCGGTCACCGACATCAGTCGATGACAATCTTCACAAGCCTTGAACCCAGGCATCCTACCGGCACCAGATGTCGACAGACAAGGATCAAAAATGATCAAAAAAGATTTAGTCAAAAAAGACTAAAAGGGGTAGCTCTCCCGGATCTGCGCTTACTGGCGCGGAAAAAAGAAGAACTGACGTCAGCGCGCGAGGGCGGCGTCTAAGTACTCCGACGACGTCATCCCGGCGCACGACGACGGACGCGGAGCCGCAGACGACGCCTAGCGACCCGCAAGGGGTATTGCTGACGAAAAATCTTCCGGATCCAGTCTGACGCCTGGGGATATTCTAAGGTGAGGAATCTAACTAACGTGTTTCTTTCAGATTGGAGGTTTTTTGGTCGACCTTGCAAAGATGAACGTCCGTGACGCCCCTATCAGGACTGACACCTATAACCGGCACGTTACAGAAATAAACCAGCAGCTAGCACTCAACCCGCTGAGTTATCTAATCATTTAAAGTGATACAGCGCCATTGTGCGCGAAGCCCGGTCTCCAAGGAAGTTCACAGTACTGTGCTCGCCTTACCTTCCTCCAGAGCGTTGCCCAGCTGTAGGTTCCCGTTGCAATCTTCGTCGATCGCCCCCTGCGCTGCGTGCTCCAGCACTCCATGGCCCCCTTACACTCCGGCCCACCCCTTGTTCAGCTCGGAGTCAATGAGGGACGTGCACGGCCCACAGGACGGAATTGAAGGCGGTGCCACGGGGGCAAGTGGCAGATGCACCGGCGGACAGCAACATACCCCCACAGACTGGCACACGGTAGCATAAGGCGAGAAAAACAAGAGGCACAGACCGTCTGTCAACCACTCTTACCGCTACCGACCCACTGAAACTACTTTTGCACGTATCGGACCACCACCAGGAACTCTAACCTTCGCAGCACGACTGCCCCACCCACACTAGCAGGACACTACCAGTACAACTATCCCCACCACAAACATACACCCCGACTAAACTCCGTGCTAGCTCACTAAACACCGCTGCCTCACAGACACCCAGCTCCCGACTCTTGTCTGCCTCAGCTCTGGTTATCTGCACCTGGGAGGGCAGGTCCAACTCCAGGAAAAGGGTGGAGACAGCAACACGTGCATCGTTGGTGAGGAAATAGAAACATGAATGGGGAGGCTAGGAGCAACAGAGAACGGCGAAATGATGACACATAATTGTGCTAGACAGAATGGGGGCGCTTCTAGGGGAGACGCGTGCAGCTGTGATTTTCCAGGTCCCCCTTCCCCGCCCCCTGTCTCCAATAATGGTACGTTCCTGCCAGTTTAGCGGATGTATTTCTGCTGAATTTATTGCAAATCTGAACGTAGGTTTCTGTGTATTCATTTTATTAGGTGATTTCTGTTGGAAAAGGCATGCCGGCTGTTAGACCTGTCAGCCCTTTGGGTGGTCCCTCCTCATCATTATTTATTTTGTCCCACTTTTGCCTCAAACCCTGTTTGAATTTTTCCTTTTTGGGAACCACCAGACTTTTTAGTGTTGCTGCAGATTCAGGGAGCCATTTTACCTACCCCTGAAACTTCTGTCTGAGGGCCTGAAGCACAAAATGGTGGCCACCTGTGACATCACCAGCATCCACTGGAACCTACCAGCACCTTCCAGAACATTCCAGGAGATTCCAGAACTCTGTGACAGTTGGAGGCGGTTTGGAATGTTGGGGAGTTAAGAGAGAGTGTTGGCAGTTGGAGCTGGCAGTTGGCACCTGACTGGTGAAGAGAGAGCAGCACAACAGTAAAGGAGGAAGGAGTGAAGCAGCAGGGGTGGAAACTTGTGCCTGGAGTGGGGTCCATAAACCCACCCTTGATACTTGTCCCTACTGATGGATCCCAGCCTGTAGCCCTGTGTGGGAAGAAGACAGAAAAACTCATCCTAAGGACCTGAACAGCAGGAACAGGCCTTAGAAGCAGAAAGCAGCAAGATCCTGACCTGGAAACTGGTTTCCCTGGAGTCCGGCGTCGAGTAGCCTAAGACCTGGAGCCCGAGGTGGAGAAGCGGCGCTGACTGAAGAAGCAGACGTCGTACCCGGAGCCGCCTGAGGTCGTGAGAGGGCGCCGACGGAGGTCGTGAGGAATACCAGAGGTCGAGGAGGAAGTGAACCGAGGTCGAGCGAGCGGCGTCATCGGAGGAGTGAAGTCCGCCCTCCGGAGTCGTCGGAGACCGAGGTAGAGGTGAACCGGAGGTCGGGAGTGAGGATCGCACTCCGGAGTCGCCCGGAACCTGAGAGGAGGAGCACCGGAGGTCGGGGGTGAGGATCGCACCCCGGAGTCGCCGGAAGTCGACATCGAGGCCAGGCCGGCCGACGTCATCGGAGCCGAGAGCGCCATCGGACCGGAGCCGCCCGAAGTCGACACCGAGTAGAGACTGCCCGACGCCGTCGAATTGGAGGTCGAGATTGAACCGAGGCCGCCGACATCGGACCGGAACCGCCTACCGGCGTCGTCAAAGAACTGACATTGTGCCGAGGCCGCCGAGACCGAACCGGAACCGCCTCACGGCGTCGACACGACTCCAGCGGCGTCGGAACATCAGAAAAAGGGCAGTAAGTGGAGTAGGGGGCGCCTAAGGCCCTGTGGAGACCTGAGAGACTGCTCTAAGGGGCTAGGGAGGTGCTGAAACCAACCTGACTGTGCCAGGGGTGAACTGGGACTAACCTAGAGAGGTTGTGTGGAGAGAGAAAGCCAGGGCATTGGTATTCCCCCCTTTGATCTACCTCAGTTTAGGCCTCAGCCTTGTCCCAGCCAGGGAGTAGCCCCCCCCTCAAGCCTTCCACAACCCTACAAGCTGTGCCTGGGCCAAATCAGCCCTTAAGAATTGAAGAGTCATCTGATTATATGAGTGTTGCTGTATACTTTTAATTATTTATTGGGGGGTACTGTATTTATTGAGTTTTTACCTATTTATTGCTGCACTATATTTATAGGTCCACAGGACTTGTTGGTGTACAATATTTATTGGTACAGTATTTATTGCCTCAAAGTATTTAATTGTCTGTATATATTGCACTTGTATTTATGCCCTGTTATTTATGATCACCCCTATTTATTTCATCAAACAGCCAATATTTATTTGACCTGCACTAATTGAAATTTGTATATTGTGATTGACCTATTTATTTTTCCAATCGGCAACTAAGAGAAAAAGATAAAGAAAGAATATTTTCATAATTTTTACGGTGTAGAGTCGTTTTTGGAACGGATGCACGCATGGTTATTGTATGGGTATATTGTATGCTTAGCACGGTGCCTGTTTCCTGACCACTCGAGCCAAGCTACCACAGTGTGTTCGGGGAGTCCACCACCACCCTGCGGAGTGGGAGTGGGCTGTTTCCAACGTAAATTGGTGTTCAGTGGTGGGATAGAGCTGTGCCTACGTATACTCAACAATAACTGTGGGTAGTCCATAGGCCTACACCGGGAGTTTTCTCAAAGCGGCCTTCCTAATTGTGGGTTTTTGTTTTTTCCAAATTTACTCTGGTGGTGGGAGGAGGTATTATTAAAGGTACCCCCCTGCATTGTTACTGCACAAAACCTGTCCTCTGACCTGAGTGGGCAAGATGGAGTTTGTACTAGAAAATCTAGAAACGTACACTGTGGCCCAACTCAGGGAGTTTTGCCAGCGGGAGGGGGTGTACTGTCCCCCAGGAGCAAAGAAGGGTGCACTCCAAACCAGCTTAAGGGCTTGGGGGGAGGCACGCAGGGAAAGCAAGGCTGAGGAAGAAGACAGGGATGGAGAGCCTGACCCCGAGGGGGCTGAGATGTACCAACCTGAGGTGGGGAACCTGTCCGCAGGGCCCAGGACACTTTCTAGGGGGGGCAGCCGTGCCTCTAGCGGGGGCTTGTCTGAAGTGGAGTTAGCAGACCGGAGGGAGAAAAGACAGCTCACATGGGACTTAGCAAAGCTGGAGAAGGAAAAGGAGGAGCAGAGGATGGCCCATGAATTGCGACTGAAAGAAATAGATCTTCAGATTTTGAGAATCGGGGCACAACCTGTTCCTAATGGTGGCAGCCAAAACCAAGAAATCACCAGGGAATCCAAACCCTACCTGCCAAAGGACATAGTAGCTAGCTATGGGGCGGGTGACGACATCGCCAAGTGGCTAGCAGCCTATGAGGTCTCGTTGAGGGCCCATGGGGTTCCAGTGAAGTACTGGGGAGGGGGATTGTATAAGTACATGCCTCCAGCTGGTAGGGATGCTTTATTGGCCCTCGAAGAGGATGAGCAGACCCACTACCCCACCATGAAACTGGCGCTCATCAGAAAGTTTGGTCTAACACCTGAAAAGTACAGACAGAAGTTCAGGGGTAGTCACAAACTGGGCACACAGAATTGGGTGGACTTCCTGGACTATGCAAAGAAGGCACTGGAAGGTTGGATTCAGGGCAGTGAAGTAAGGAACTACGAGGAGCTGTTTGACCTAGTACTGAAGGAACACCTACTCGAGAAATGTTTCCCTGAACTGCGGCAACACCTGGTGGATAGCAAGCTGACCAGCCCCCGGAAGCTTGCTGAGGAGGCGGACATTTGGGCTAGTACCCGGGTGTCCACAAGGGGGACTGGAGGGGATACTCAAAAGGCCGGACAGGGCGCCCCCCAGAAGAAAGAGGGAGGGGAAAAGAAAAAGGAGTTCTCCAAAGGCCCCCAAAATAACTTCCAAGGGAAGGGAACAGGATTCACCTCTAAGGCTAACCCACCCAGAAACCCTAATCCTGGCCAGAGTCAGCAGCCAAGGGTTGTCCATTGCTACGAGTGCGGTGGCGTTGGACACTATAAAGGAGATCCGAAGTGTCAGAAACGACCACCCCCTCCCACTGGAGGAAAGACCCCCGGAGTAGCTAGTGTAGTGCTCGGGGAGGAGATGCCCTTAACTAAGGGAAGGGAGTGGGCGGGTGTCACTTTAGTGTCCCTGGGAGAACGGGAGATGGTTCCTAAGATCCAGGTGCCCGCAAATACCGCAAAGTATGGGCAGTGGATCACCATCAACGGCCAAAGAGGGGAGGCTCTGAGAGACACAGGAGCCAGTATGACTATGGTGCGTAGCCAACTGGTGTCTCCAGAGCAGGTAATTCCCGATGTACTCCACCCAGCCGCGATGGCTGACGGCAGAACAGGCCACTATCCCGTGGCCGAGGTTCCCTTTGAATGGGGGGGGGTTGCAGGTTCACTTCGAGTTGCCGTAAGCCCTGCCGTGCCAGTCGATTGTCTGCTGGGGAATGACATGGAGCACAACGCTTGGAAGGAGGTGGAATACCGGACTCACACCGAGATGCTGGGTACACCTGACTGGGCCTGTGTTAGCACAAGGTCCGCGACTACCCGAAGAGGGAGTTCATTTCGGCTGGAGCCTGGAACAAAGGCCCAGCCAGCTGCCAGTCAAGGGAAGAACCGAGGACAGGAGGAGCCTGCCTCGGCGTCTCCACCCCGTAGGACGGATAGGCCACCGGAGGTGGTGGACCAGGAGTCTGCGGAGGGGGACGTTACCAACCTGGAGGACCTACCCATCCCGGCCGAGTGGCACGTGGAGGGAGGCCCGTCCAGGGAGGAATTCTGCCAGGGCCAGAGGGAGTGCCCTACCCTTGAGGGGCTGAGGCGACAGGCCGAAGCCCAGGCAGCAGGGAACGTTGAAGGGAACTACAGTGTTTACTGGGAGGATGGCCTCCTCTACAGTGAACCCAAGGCACCCCTACATGGATCGTCACGAGCCTTGGTAGTTCCTCAACGTTATCGAGCCTTCCTTCTGGAGTTGGCTCACGAGATACCATTGGCAGGACACCTGGGGCAAGACAAGACCTTCGCCCGTCTTGTCCCCCACTTTTATTGGCCTCAGATGAAAGTGTCGTCCGATACCTACTGCCGGACATGTGTGTCTTGCCAAGCCAGTGGGAAAACAGGGGTGAAGCTGAAAGCTCCCCTGGAACCACTTCCTGTCGTTAGCACCCCCTTTGAAAGGGTGGGCATTGACATTGTGGGACCGTTAGATCCGCCAACATCAGCTGGTCACAGGTTTATCCTGGTTCTGGTGGATCATGCCACACGGTACCCAGAGGCAATACCTCTGAGGACCATAACAGCACCTGTTGTGGCTAGGGCCCTGATGGGAATCTTTACCCGAGTGGGTTTTCCCAAGGAAGTTGTGTCCGACAGGGGGACCAACTTCATGTCAGCGTACATGCGGGCAATGTGGAAGGAGTGTGGAGTGACATACCGGTTCACCACTCCTTACCACCCCCAGACCAATGGTCTGGTGGAGAGGTTTAACAAAACCTTGAAGGGCATGATCAGAAGTCTGCCTGAAAGCCTGCGGAGGAAATGGGACGTCCTCCTACCCTGTTTACTTTTTTCCTACAGGGAAGTGCCACAGAAGGGAGTGGGCTTCAGCCCCTTCGAGCTTCTGTATGGGCACCCTGTACGTGGACCTCTTAACCTGGTGAGAGACGGATGGGAAAGAACTCCCAGAAAGCTCCCCCAGGATGTGGTGAGCTACATGCTGGCCTTCCGGAGCCAAATGGCTAAGTTGTGGAAGCAAGCTTCTGACAACTTGGAAGCCAGCCAAGCAGTAATGAAGGCGTGGTATGACCACAATGCTCACCCGGTGGAGTTGGAGCCTGGCCAGAAGGTGTGGGTGATCGAACCAGGAGAGCTTAGTGCCCTCCAGGATCGCTGGTCAGGACCCTTTGAGGTGTTGGAGAAGAAGGGTAAGGCTACCTACTTGGTGGACCTGAAGACCCCTCGTCAGCCCCTGCGGGTGCTGCATGCCAACCGCCTCAAACCCCACCACGAGAGGCCCGAAGTCATCTTGATGATGGTGACTGACGGAGGAGAGGACGTGGAAAGCGAGCCTCTCCCTGATCTGTTTGCGTCTCAAGAGAAGGATGGGTCGGAGGAGGGAGTGATTCTCTCCCCATCTCTAACTCCTGAACAGCAGGAGGCCTGTCGCCAGGTCCTGGGGCAGTACTCCTCGTTGTTCTCCCTTGTCCCGGGTAGGACTCACCTGTGCGTCCATGACGTGGACACAGGAGACAGCCCACCTGTGAAGTCCAAGATCTACCGGATGTCAGACAAGGTGAAGGCCAGCATTCATAGTGAAGTCACTAAGATGCTGGAGCTAGGAGTGATTGAACCTTCTAGCAGCCCCTGGTCTAGTCCGGTGGTGTTAGTACCGAAAGCTGCACCACCGGGTGCCCAACCAGAACTGAGGTTCTGTGTGGACTACCGGGGACTGAATTCAGTGACAAAAACTGATGCTCATCCGATCCCTAGGGCGGATGAATTGATTGACCGGCTGGGAGCTGCCCAATATCTAAGTACCTTTGACCTTACTTCGGGGTACTGGCAGATCTCGTTGACTGATGGAGCAAGGGAAAGGTCAGCCTTCTCCACGCCCAATGGCCACTACCAGTTCTGTGTGATGCCCTTTGGGCTCAAGAACGCACCTGCCACGTTTCAGCGCCTGGTAAACCAGATCCTCACCGGAATGGAGAGTTTCTCTGCTGCTTATCTGGATGACATAGCCGTCTTCAGTAACAGCTGGGAGGATCACTTGCATCACCTGCAAGCCGTTCTCCAGGCCCTGAGACAAGCTGGATTGACGATCAAGGCCAGCAAGTGCCAGATCAGGCAGGGGTCGGTAGTGTACCTTGGACACTTGGTGGGTAGGGGAGCGGTGCAACCCCTCCAGGCGAAGATCGAGGCCATCATGGCCTGGGAACCCCCCAAGACACAGACTGAGGTCCGAGCATTTTTGGGCCTCACGGGATACTACCGCCGCTTCGTGAAGGGGTACGGTACCATCGTAGCCCCCCTCACGGAGCTCACGTCCAAGAAACAACCTCGACGGGTAGTCTGGACGGAGGCTTGTCAGCAAGCCTTTGAGAAATTGAAGAAAGCCATGTGCGAGGCCCCGGTCTTAAGGGCCCCAGACTTTTCCAAGAAATTCATTGTCCAGACAGATGCATCAGAACATGGCATTGGGGCAGTGTTATCGCAACTCAACGAAGAGGGTCTGGATCAACCCGTGGTCTTCCTATCCAGGAGACTACTTCCCAGGGAACAGAAGTGGAGTGCAATAGAGCGTGAAGCCTTTGCAGTGGTATGGGCTCTGAAGAAGTTGCGGCCATACCTGTTTGGCTCGCACTTCCTGGTTCAGACCGACCACAGACCCCTTCGTTGGCTGATGCAAATGAAGGGGGAGAATCCCAAGTTGTTGAGGTGGTCTATTTCCCTACAGGGGATGGACTTTCAGGTGGAACATCGGCCTGGAGTGGACCACGCCAATGCAGACGGTCTCTCAAGGTATTTCCGCCTTAGTGATGAGAACTCCCAAGGGGTTGGGTAGCTCTCCCCACTTTCAGCTGGGGGGGACGCGTGTTAGACCTGTCAGCCCTTTGGGTGGTCCCTCCTCATCATTATTTATTTTGTCCCACTTTTGCCTCAAACCCTGTTTGAATTTTTCCTTTTTGGGAACCACCAGACTTTTTAGTGTTGCTGCAGATTCAGGGAGCCATTTTACCTACCCCTGAAACTTCTGTCTGAGGGCCTGAAGCACAAAATGGTGGCCACCTGTGACATCACCAGCATCCACTGGAACCTACCAGCACCTTCCAGAACATTCCAGGAGATTCCAGAACTCTGTGACAGTTGGAGGCGGTTTGGAATGTTGGGGAGTTGAGAGAGAGTGTTGGCAGTTGGAGCTGGCAGTTGGCACCTGACTGGTGAAGAGAGAGCAGCACAACAGTAAAGGAGGAAGGAGTGAAGCAGCAGGGGTGGAAACTTGTGCCTGGAGTGGGGTCCATAAACCCACCCTTGATACTTGTCCCTACTGATGGATCCCAGCCTGTAGCCCTGTGTGGGAAGAAGACAGAAAAACTCATCCTAAGGACCTGAACAGCAGGAACAGGCCTTAGAAGCAGAAAGCAGCAAGATCCTGACCTGGAAACTGGTTTCCCTGGAGTCCGGCGTCGAGTAGCCTAAGACCTGGAGCCCGAGGTGGAGAAGCGGCGCTGACTGAAGAAGCAGACGTCGTACCCGGAGCCGCCTGAGGTCGTGAGAGGGCGCCGACGGAGGTCGTGAGGAATACCAGAGGTCGAGGAGGAAGTGAACCGAGGTCGAGCGAGCGGCGTCATCGGAGGAGTGAAGTCCGCCCTCCGGAGTCGTCGGAGACCGAGGTAGAGGTGAACCGGAGGTCGGGAGTGAGGATCGCACTCCGGAGTCGCCCGGAACCTGAGAGGAGGAGCACCGGAGGTCGGGGGTGAGGATCGCACCCCGGAGTCGCCGGAAGTCGACATCGAGGCCAGGCCGGCCGACGTCATCGGAGCCGAGAGCGCCATCGGACCGGAGCCGCCCGAAGTCGACACCGAGTAGAGACTGCCCGACGCCGTCGAATCGGAGGTCGAGATTGAACCGAGGCCGCCGACATCGGACCGGAACCGCCTACCGGCGTCGTCAAAGAACTGACATTGTGCCGAGGCCGCCGAGACCGAACCGGAACCGCCTCACGGCGTCGACACGACTCCAGCGGCGTCGGAACATCAGAAAAAGGGCAGTAAGTGGAGTAGGGGGCGCCTAAGGCCCTGTGGAGACCTGAGAGACTGCTCTAAGGGGCTAGGGAGGTGCTGAAACCAACCTGACTGTGCCAGGGGTGAACTGGGACTAACCTAGAGAGGTTGTGTGGAGAGAGAAAGCCAGGGCATTGGTATTCCCCCCTTTGATCTACCTCAGTTTAGGCCTCAGCCTTGTCCCAGCCAGGGAGTAGCCCCCCCCTCAAGCCTTCCACAACCCTACAAGCTGTGCCTGGGCCAAATCAGCCCTTAAGAATTGAAGAGTCATCTGATTATATGAGTGTTGCTGTATACTTTTAATTATTTATTGGGGGGTACTGTATTTATTGAGTTTTTACCTATTTATTGCTGCACTATATTTATAGGTCCACAGGACTTGTTGGTGTACAATATTTATTGGTACAGTATTTATTGCCTCAAAGTATTTAATTGTCTGTATATATTGCACTTGTATTTATGCCCTGTTATTTATGATCACCCCTATTTATTTCATCAAACAGCCAATATTTATTTGACCTGCACTAATTGAAATTTGTATATTGTGATTGACCTATTTATTTTTCCAATCGGCAACTAAGAGAAAAAGATAAAGAAAGAATATTTTCATAATTTTTACGGTGTAGAGTCGTTTTTGGAACGGATGCACGCATGGTTATTGTATGGGTATATTGTATGCTTAGCACGGTGCCTGTTTCCTGACCACTCGAGCCAAGCTACCACAGTGTGTTCGGGGAGTCCACCACCACCCTGCGGAGTGGGAGTGGGCTGTTTCCAACACCGGCCATCATAATTTATGTTAAAAGTTTAGGTGGTACATTAATAGGAACACACCTTACCCAAGGTCCGGGGCATTCTATGTCGAAAGAGCATCGCTTGTACAGTAATGGATTTTTATTTGATAAATGAATGCATCCTGGGTGTTGTAGTCTTGGCTTGCTTCAAATGAACATATTAGTTAACACATTTGGAGGAGAGCCCGTGACTGCCGCCGCCTTTCTCCGAGGCGAAGCAGAAATGCCTCGGAGAAACGCAGCGGCGGTTTCAGATTCGGGGGCGTGTTTCTTTTTCTCTCCTCTTGCCAGTGGCTGGAGGAGAGAAAAACACGCCTGAGAAAGGGCGTGGCTAAAAAGTAGAAAGAACAGCAAGGAACAGGCCCCCGAATCTGAAAAAGACGGAGCCTATTTGGAGGGACGGCTCTCTCCTCCAATGGCTGGCCTCCGTTTAGGAAGCCAGCCAATGGAGGAGAAGCTAAAAGAGAGGCGGGCTAAATAGCCACTCTAGAAAACATTAAATCTCCGACTTCCGGTTCTGCCTTCGGCAGACCGGTAGTCCTCGACCTAACAAAGCGTGAGAGACCACCCTTTGTTTTAAAAAAATTCTTTTGGCGGGATTAGCGGATTCAGAGTGACTCATGGTGATGTTCTTCTTTTTTTTTAAATGCTTTTTTGGCCTTGCGGCGTCCCTGTGGTGTTTAATGTTTTTTCCTGTGACTCAGTTCAACCAAGTCACAAGATGGCTAGCAACTTTCCTGGTTTGAAGTGTTAGTGGCCAATCAGATCTCAGCACAAGATCAGCAGGGGTCTCAGATCCACAGCGTCCCTAAATATACAACTGGAAATTTCATTAAATAAGTCAGCAAATACTGAACGAATTTACGCCATTTAACAAAAAGGTCGCTTTCTGCACCAACAGCTACCTTTCTGCCAGATTTGGTGTAATTCCAGACGTTCAGGCTGTAGCGTTGTTTAATAGTTCCTATAGAAATTATCATGGGGAAAATGCTTGTCGGATTACTTCGCAACTTTTTAGACAGCAGCTGAAGTGAGCGGCGAACTAGTTTTAAAAACTTTGCGTAGATTCGTCAAACGGCATAAAAGTTACTGATAAAATAAAAAACGCTCTTCCTAGGGAAACTACATCCTAACTATAACTACCTACCGGCAACCGCCAGTAAGTAATATCTATGGATCAGGTTAACATACTAGTGGTTGATTAATGGTGTTGGGATTGTTGGTGTTCGACATTAGGTAGGTTGTCATTTTGTTACGTTTGTACTAGGGTTAGGACAGTGAAATGACATTGTTTTTCAATTGCTCCAATTATTGTGTCATATTACTCTATTCTATCTGTATTCTGCCACAACAAATTATTTTTAAAAGCAATTTCTATATCCAACAATCCTTCATTTCACCTATTCACACACTGACACCCAAAATGACCATCTATGTAACCACATACATACGTAATCAACAATTATCGCAAAACAATTGGTTTTGTTAATCATCATTTCACTTTGCTGGGCAAAATGCTCTGTTCCCCTTCCATAGAAACTATTGGTACACTTCCATCATAACATTAGAAGGATGTAGACATATGATTTGGTAATTTTAGAAGCTTATACACTCATCTTATTCTGTTTGATACTTACAAATCCACAACAAATACAACGTGCAGTAAAAAAAAAACAAATATATATGCCAATCTACTTTTTATTTTTGTTTTTCATCATCTCGTCTGATAGTATCTACTTTAAAGTGCTTCTGAAGTCTGACACAGATTTGCAGCAATAAAAAACGTAACGCTCACCTGCCCGGCTTCTCTACGGATTCCTTGAACGAAGAATATATATGATGCTCTGATTTTAAGGTAAAAACCAGCTCTTCATATTGGGCTTGCATGTCGGGCTGTGTTAAACAAAAAATACATTTGAAATCAAAAACTGTAATTGAATATACTCATGAAATGTGAACAATGAAATATTAATTACGGTTAAAACAAGCATTTGCAATGCAAACGGTCTCGCCTTTGGGACCTTATATGTATTTAGCTATGCAGCACATTAGCCTACTGCTCACTTCTCATAAGTGGAGGAGTTACGGCATGATGTCATGCCAGGTGAGTGTTGTGGGGGAAGGGAAATCCTTGCTTCTTACATCTCCCATGTGTCTGCTTTTTAAAACACAAAACTCCGAGCGCTGATGCGAGTGACGGCGCCCTATTGAATAGCGCATACTTCAAATTGCCACTTCACTTATTGAAACTCAGAAGCAGCAACATTGTTGTGGTGTCACCGGGGCTTTACTAGCCATAGTTGCTGCTTGATTATCTTGTGCAGCTAACAACCATTGACAAAGCCAATAGTCCTGACTTGTTGTAGGTATGATGTTACTTGTTGTATCATATGTCTGGATGCAATGACAGAAACAGCAAAATACAAGTCAGGTGGCACACTATGCTAAGCACATATTTTTAGCTTATGTGTTTTAAGCCATGCCCTTAATTACATTGTCCACGCCCCTTTGATAGTCGGTGCACCCTGCGCCCTGCTCAGCAGCGTGTGACAGCTCACCAACTCCCCTCCCCCAGATCACAGATCAAAGCGCCTCGATGCCAGAAGGCCTTGGTGCCACGGGAGCCAGGATGTCAAATGGCCAAGCCATGGACCACCGGGGGGGGGTTGGGGCAAGCAACAGTCAAAGTACTCAGGAGATAAATCAGAGTTCAACATTCATCACTCACTCGGCCCTCGTGTCGCACGTCGCATTACCGTCAACATGTCATGCATGCAAACATCACCCATCGTGTATTGAAGTCGAACAATTCCGATTGTATTTCATTTTCTAGACAATAATGTTGCAAAGTTAACCAGGTGTGTCTGTTGAAGGCAGGTTATGTGTAGGTCATGTCTGCCCAGGAATGACTTAATTCGAGAAAGGTGGTGGAATGCACTCCGCATTCCATGATTAGTAATGTTTTGTGAAAGTTCAATATTTCTGATTTTTGCGGCGTGCTACCCTTAAATGCGTTCCGTCTGTGCGCACAGGTTTGTAACATGAGTAGTAGAGCCTCACCCAGGACTGACAGCACCCTGTGTCTCTTTACATATGTTCCCAGGTCACGGACATTCCAATCGACGACGTTACACCTATCCATGTTCCTGTAGTGTTTGTACTACCCTTCTAAGCATGTGTGACTTACAAACAGCAAGCCATGTCACAGTCTAACAAACTTTTATACCTTTAAAAAAACACAACTTTATAAGCTTCGAGAGTGAAACAAGAGCATTACATGTAATAGGCAACAACTAATCATTGGCAGCATTGACACACATGGCAGGTCCGTGGGTGATAAGGTGCGGCATGAGGGACAGTCTCTTGTCTGAAAGTCATAGTCCTTAGCTTTTCCCTCTCTCTCTGCGTGGAATTGCCTGTGCAGCACTCCACAAAATGCCCTGGGCATAGCAAACCAGAATTTGTAGAGCAAGTGCCTTTACCCATGCACCAGTCAGAACTAACTTCCTGAGCACATAGTAGGCTCAGCTCTGAATTCCGACAGTGCGAACTGATTGGATTTGTTCTACTAGGGTTCGGAAGGACAGCTGTTCGAGGTTCTTGTAGACGGATTGGGATTGACAAAGATAGGTGTTGCAGAACTTACCTGCCGGGACAAAAAGTTGATCACTGTAGGAGTAGTGTTCGTTTCAGTACATGGAGAGACAGGGGAATGGTAGGCAGCCTTGTTGAACCCTGAGAGTTGCCAGTGATCCTTTGAAAATGAGTGTAACGAGAGCTAATGGTGAAGTTCCTGACAAGTGTAACTCTCCGTCAATATACCGAGGGTGTTTTGCGCTATAAATGTTAAAATATACTGGATAAAACCACTAGATGGCAGGCATGTGCTAAGCAAATCAATATACAGTGAGTTAAAGCTGCAAAAGAATATTTACGTAACATGTTTCAGAATTAGAAGTCAAAAACAGATTCACCAAAACAACGGACACGAGGCATAATAGAAACAAAAATAAGTCAAAGAATTTCTATCCGTTCTCTATGCTGCAAATCAAGTGAAATATGGTAGTTTCAATAACTGGCCTTCAGGGCTGAAACATTTTAACTGTGCATTACAATATTACGCTCACTCGCTTGGCTCGATGAACAAAAAAAAAAAGCAAGCCACACAAAACCCTGCCCTTTTCCTACATAGAAAAAACAGAACACAGGCAACAGGTGATGCACGCGCTCGACCTATCTGTGCTTAGCAAACGCCTCTCCTTGTCCCGCAACCGTGATGTGAATTGACAGTGTCGGTCTGCTTCAGACAGCGGATCTTGTCGCTTGAGACTGCGTGGTGGAACATCCTCCCGCCACCCCTAGGGATCTGTTCACATTTGTGAGTTGACGCCCCGCAGTTTTGGCATAAGGCAGCGTCACAAGACGCTCCAGCGGTAGTGGTAGGGTTGTGATTTTAAGGCACTTAGCATGAGCCCGAGACGTCGCAATAAGCACCATGTAAAAGCTAAACTGCATGGGGCTGAAAAGACACTACACACTGCCATTGTCCAATGGCAAATCAGTACCGTTTTTTCCAATTGACTGTGGGAGGCAGAGACAGCACAAGCAGCGGCCGGGAAAATGCTCATTATCTTCTCCCAGCATTGTCTCGGCCGCTGCTTGCGCTGTCTCTGCCTCCCACAGTCAATTGGAAAAAACAGCACTGATTTGTCACGCATGCGTACGATGTAAGGCATCGCGCGCATGTGAAACAAAGAGTGCAATTTGGGCCACCAATCAGAAAATAAACAAGCACTGAAAATGCAACGGGACTCGTATTTACGCGAGCCCTGTTGCTTTGGAAACAGAAGTGCGGGCCTTAAAGAAGGCACGAATGGGAAGGGGTGGGGGGGTGGTTGTGGTGAAAAAAATTACGGACTGCGGGAGGGAACGTTTAGAGGCAGGGGAAGAAAACGGTTTCTACAGTAAAGGGGCTGATAGCCTCGGAAGAATAATAATGACGACATGGCCGTCAGGAGGCGGGACTACGAAGCTAAAAACCAATCAGAATGCTCAATTTATAATGGGAGCCAATGAAACTTATAGATGGAAAGTGGGCGGAGCTTCTCCCAGCTATAGTGTATACTGCATGCCTCGCAAAGCGATGGCAGCGCTTTTGCGCAGCATCACTAGGCGAGACCTAAAAAGGGGGGGGGTAGGGAGGTAAGTACCCGGTGATACTTTGAAATTGTGTAAATCAAACACTTTGTCATTTCCAAGTCTTGGGAAACTCTGCCACTTGAGGCTCAATTATGAAAAACTCACAAACGTTGATGCTCTTGTAACAGACAGTATCAGGATTACGAGTAATATGGAATGAGGAATAATCCAGGGAATTGGATGCCTTCAATATAATTTCCTTGAATATTCCCCATTCCTAAATGAACCCTCAGGGTGCAACTCAAAATGGACTGGCTTTGCATGCCCCTGGAACAACCGTTTTGAGCAATAATATTGTCTCAGAGGGCTGGAATTACCAAAGCCACAAACGGGCAACTCATAATGAGGATTTAAGGGGCAAAACTAGAAACTCTTTTTGAGTGAAAAATATGCCATGAGGCAGCTCATTAACTAGCTGAATGAACAAAATGAGATTTATCCAGCGCGCAGCCACTCCAAGGAGTGTCCAGGCTCCCCGCTCACAGATAGCTTTACAGGATTTGACAGGTCCTCTATTCTTGTATGAAAAGCAACGTTTTCAACCTTTTTCTGAACAGAGGGATGGAGTCCACAGAGCGTAACTCAAGTGAGAGCTTATTCCATGCTAAAGGACCCAGATAAGAGAAGGCCCGCCCCCCTCCTCCAGTGTGGCTTTTCTTAGGAATCCTAGCCTGAAGGCTGTTGCTGATCGCATGTTCCAAGTGGGGAGTTAAAAACTAATTTCGCGCTTAGGTAGCCATCACCTGTGTGATGAAGCGCTTTGTTGACTAGGATCAGCACTTTAAACAGGATCCTCTTCCTTATTAGACACCAGTGGTGAGCGCAAAGGTGGGGGGACACAGCGCTCTCGGTAGAAGGTTAAGAAAAATGCGGGCTGCTGTGTTCTGGACTACGTGAAGTCTATTGATCAGATAGTTGGGAAGCCCCAGATACAGGGCATTTGCCTAGTCCCGCCTATATGTGATGAGTACTTGGAGGACTGATTTCCTAGCAGAGAATGAGAGGAAGTGTATAGCTGTCCACTTATTGTTTTTACTGTTTTTAGATGGCTTAATATTTTTTGGGGACTAACCGCTTGGGCCATGCGCAGTGAGGATCTTACATTTTAACTGGTTCTGGTATTCAGATATAGGCCAATGCAGACTGAAGACTGCTTGGTGGTCCACATGGCTAACAGATGAAAAAGTTATTTGCCTGTAAAATTAGTTAATTTTCACTTCTTTGAGTATGAAACTGTGATTGTTTTTCAACATATAGAAAAATAATTTAAAATGGAAAACAAGATCTTATTCAAATGTATTCAAAAGGTCACTTTATGAGACCCTGTTCGAAGGTAAATGCAAAGTCTCAGTAGAGGCTTCAGGCGCGAATGAGTCCATAACTGGTGCTTCATATCAGTCAAACATATTTTAAATTATACCGGCAGCTTCCAACAATACAGTTGTTTAACATCGAGGGGTTTCAACTAACAGATACGAGAGCACAGTCCGAGCTAGATCACAGAAGAGCAGAACTCTGTTTAAAGCTTTAATATGCAATGTATAGCTATCGATCTGCAATATGCTGTGTTTAGCTACCTATCTACAATAAACTGTATTTAACTAATCATCTACAATATGCTGTGTATAGCTATCCATCTACAATATGCTGTGTTGAGCTATCCATGTACAATATGTTGTGTATAGCATCTACAATATGCTATGTATAGCATCTACAATATGCTGTGCACAGCTATTGATCTACAATATAGATGTATAGCTATTCATCTACAATATGCTGTGTATAGCATCTAAAATATGTGTGTACAGCTATCCATCTACAATATGCTGTGTACCGCTATCCATCAACTGTATGCTGTATATAGCTACCCATCAACAATATGCTGTGTATAGCAATTCCTCTACAATATGTTGTGTATAGCATCTAAAATTTGCCGTGTACAGCCATCAATCAATAATATGCTGTGTATAGCTATCCATCAACCATATGCTGTGTATAGCATCTAAAATATGTGTGTACAGCTATCCATCAACAATATGCTGTGAACAGCTATCCATCTACAATATGCTGTGTACAGCTATTCATCTACTATGTGCTGTGTACAGCTCTCCATCTACAATATGCTGTGTTTAGCTATTCATCTACAATATGCTGTGTACAGCTATCCATCTACAATATGCTGTGTACAGCTATTCATCTACTATGTGCTGTGTACAGCTATCCATCTACAATATGCTGCATATAGCTATCCATCTACAATATGCTGTGTATAGCATCTACAATATGCTGTGTATAGCTATTCATCTGCAATATGCTGTGTATAGCTATCGTTAGAAATGGGGGTCTCTAGTTGGCAAGGGTTTGCAAATTTGTCCAAGTAGGGACCCTTCTTCTTAGTCAGGGTAAGGGAGTTACACTCCTAAAATAACCCATGCTCACCTCCTTGGTAGCTTGGCACGAGCAGTCAGGCTTATCTTAGAGGCAGTGTGTAAAGCATTTGCACATATACAACAGTAATATAGCGTAACACTACAAAAGGACACCACACCAGTTTTAGAAAAATAACCAATATTTTTATATACTTTAAGACAAGACCAAAAACGATAAAAATCCACAATACAGTATTCAAAAATCTACAGTTGTCAAATTAAGCTTTAGAAATAGTTCCTTGCGATCGATAGCTCCATCCAGGGCTATCACGGCGTCGTGAACAACAAATCCACCCAGTTCTGGCTGGCCCCGGGTCGCAGACCAGCTACGGTATCGGAAAGACCAGCTAACAGTACCTGTCAGAAATGCAGGGCACGGAGGCCCTTGAAGTCATTCGTGTTGCAGGTCGAGCTCCTTTCTGTTGGAATCAGGAGCGCTAGCGTCGGCGGGCGCCAGGTGCTGCAGTTCAAGGCGCAGCGGTGCGGCTAGCAGTGCCCCCAGGTGGCGGTGCGAGCAGCAGCTCGGTGGCAGCTTCAGTTGGCGTCGTCGGTGAGACCAGGGTCGTGGTGCGCGATGAAGGTGGTGCTCGTAACAGTGCTGGCAGGTCGCGGTGCAAGCACCGCCGTCGTCGTTGCTGAAGGGCTGTCGTCGGCTGATGAGGTGGAGTTGATGGCACCGGCGTCAGTAGGCCAAGGCTGCAGTGTGGGATGAGGGCAGTGCGTTGTGTAACACTACGAGCGGTGCCCTCGAACCATGGTGCAAGCAGCGGCGTCGATTTCAGCGGGAAGTGGCGGCGGCAGGAAGGCCACGGCATCGTCCCGAAGCGAGGCGGTGCGGAGTGCGTTGCCCACAGGTCACAGTGCGAGCAGCGGCTCGGTGATGGCGTCAGCAGGTGTCGTCGGTGAGACCAGGGTCGTGGTGCGGCGTTGCTCTCAGCGGTGTTAAGGCTTCGGTGTGAAGTGAGGCGGTGCGGAGTGCGGTGCCCACAGGTCGCTGTGCAAGCAGTTGCTCGGTGGAAGCGTCAGCAGGCGTCGTGGGTGAGACCAGGGTCGGGTGCGGCAGTGCCCTCTGCAGTGACGTCTGGACACGGGGGCAGCAGTGTCGTCGTAGACGTCGTCGAGTTGGTTTTCTTCTGTGTGCAGCACAGAACACCCAGTCCCCAGTGCTGCGGGTAGAAGAGCTTGAAGTCTTTGTTGTTCCTGAGACTTCATAAACAGGGGGCAAGCTCTGCCTCAAGCCCTTGGAGAGACTCACAAATGAGGTCGCAGAAAGTCCAGTACAGGCCTTTCACTGCCCAAGACAGAAGCAACCACTGTAGGTCAGCCCAGCAAAGCACCCAGCAAAGTGGTCGTTCCTTCTCACAGCTTCTCACAGCTCTTCTACTTGGCAGTCTTCTTGATCCAGATGAGTTCTAAACTTCAGGGGTCTGGGCCCCAGTATTTGTATCCAAAAATCCTTTGATCCTTCAGGCAGAGGGTGTCTGTGCCCGGCCAGAGCCAGTTATGTCTTCTCTGGTGTGATTTCCTGGCAGGAGGTGGAGACGGCATTGTCAGAGGCAGACCAGGCCCTTTGAGGTGCAAGGAAATCTCCTCCCTCTTCCCCCATCGCAGCCCAGGTCTATTCAGCCCTTTCCTGACCTACCTAGACTATCGGGAGCCACTCCTGCATCCTAGCCGTCTGTCGTCCAAAACCAAGACTGCCAATCCACATTCCAGCAGAGGCACAGGGGATGACAGAGCAGGAAAATACCTACTTTCTAAAGTGGTATTTCCAAACACAAAATGTAAATATCACCTTCACTAAAAGATGCATCTTTAGATTCTGAGTTCAGGTAAACTAAACTTTATTTTCTTACCGAATTCCCAGGGCTCGTTATGCTTACAAGATGTTCAAAACAAACTGCCCAATCTGTCCTGTGGGGAACAGGTAGCCTTGCAATAGTGAAAAACGAAATTGGTTGTAATTCCCAATCAGGACATGCCACACACACCAGGGCATGTCCCTCCTTTCACATACACTGCACCCTGCCCACAGGGGTATCTTGGGCCTACCCTTAGCGGTGCCTGACATGTAAGAAAAGGGAAGGTTTTAGCGACTGGCCAGTGGGTGCACAGGCCAAGTCGACATGGCAGTTACAACTTGCGCAGACTCTGCAATGGCAGGTCTGAGGTTCCTTTTCCGGGCTACTCACGTGGGTGGCACAATCCGTGCTGCAGGCCCACGAGTAGCATTTGATTCACAGGCCCTGGCATACTCAGTGCACTTTACTAGGGACTGACAAGTAAACCAAACATCCAATCATGGAAACACCAATCCATAACACAATTTACCACAGGAGCACTTGCACTTTACCACTGATCAGCTGTGCGAAAAGTGCACAGAAACGCTACGCCAGCTAAAACAGAGTCAAAACCAGGAGGTCAGAAAGCAAAAACTCAGGGGAAACACGCCAAAAGATGCCAAGTCTAACACATGTTCTCTCCAGTTGAAAGTAGGGAGAACTACCCGCTCGCCTGGGAGTTCTCTTCACTAAGGTGGAAGAATCTGGATAGACCATCTGCATTGGCGTGTTCTGTGCCAGGACGGTGTGCCACAGTAAAGTCCATTTCCTCTAGGGAGAAGGACCACCCCAGCAGTTTCGGATTCTCACCCCTCATTTGCATCAACCATCGGAGGGGCCTGTGGTCGGTCTGAACCCGGAAGTGAGTCCCAAACAGGTATGGTCTCCGCTTCTTCAGCGCCCAGACCACAGCGAAAGCCTCTCTTTCTATGGCACTCCACCACTGTTCCCTGGGGAGTAGTCTCCGGATAAGGAAGAATAAAGGCTGGTCTAGGCCCTCTTCGTTCAGTTGCAAGAGCACCGCTCCCACCCCGTGCTCTGAAGCATCGGTCTGCACGACAAATTCCTTGGAGAAGTCGGGTGCCTTGAGCACGGATGCCGTGCACATGGCGGCCTTCAGAGCATCAAAAGCCTTCTGGCAGGACTCAGTCCAGATCACCTTTTTTGGCTGCTTCTTGGAAGTCATATCTGTTAAGGGGGCAACAATGGTGCCATATCCCTTAACAAACCTCCTGTAGTACCCGGTGAGTCCTAAGAAGGCCCTCACCTTTGTCTTGGTCTTCGGGGGCTCCCAAGCCAGAATGGTGTCAATCTTGGGTTGTAGGGGCGCCACCTGCCCGCTTCCTACCTGGAGCCCCAAGTACACCACCGAACCCTGCCCGATCTGGCACTTACTGGCCTTGATCGTGAGGCCTGCCTTCTGCAGTGCCTTCAACACTTTCCCGAGGTGCTGCAGGTTTTCTTCCCAGCTGAAACTGAACACTGTGATGTCATCCAGGTAGGCGGCACTGAAATCCTCCAGCCCAGCCTACACCTGGTTGACTAACCTCTGAAAGGTGGCAGGGGCATTCTTCAACCCAAAGGGCATCACCCGGAACTGGTAATGTCCTTCTGGGGTTGAAAATGCGGACCTCTCCTTGGCCCTGTCGGTTAAGGCAATCTGCCAGTACCCAGACGTCAAATCGAACGTGCTGAGGAACTTGGCAGCTCCCAACCGATCAATGAGCTCATCAGCTCTGGGGATGGGGTGGACGTCAGTCCTGGTGATGGCATTGAGTCCACGGCAGTCCACACAAAATCGCAATTGTGGTGTGGCACCGGGCGCAGTAGCCTTGGGAACCAAGACCACTGGGCTGGCCCAAGGACTGAAAGACGGCTCGACCACCCCTAACGCCAACATCTTAGAGACCTCCTCTTTGACGCTGGCCTTGACCTGGTCAGCCAACCTGTAAGTTTTGTGCTTCACAGGAGGGCTGTCACCGGTGTCCACGTCATGGGTACACCAGTGAGTAACACCTGGGGTCAGGGAGAACAGCGGGGCAAACTGCCCCAGCAACCGGTGACAGTCGCTCTGCTGCTCGGCAGTCAGTGTCGGGCAGAGGATCACACGTCCACTGACCCATCACCTTCCTTGGCAGACAGGAGGTCTGGGAGAGGCTCACTCTCCCCCTCCGCCCCGTCATCTGTCGCCAAGACAGGACCTCTCGAAGTGGGGTTTGAGGCGGTTCACGTGGAGGACCCTCAAAGGGTTCCTCGGAGCTCGCAAATCGACCAGGTAGGTGACCTCACTTTTCCACTCCACCACCTCAATCGGTCCAGTCCACTTGTCCTGTAACGCACAAGGTTCCACTGAGGCCATGACCCACACTTTTTGTCCAGGTTGAAACTCGACCAGAGTGGCATTCTGGTCATACCACTTCTTCATTTCTTCCTGGCTTGCTTCTAGGTTCTCCTGAGCGAGTTTCCTGAAGCAGGCAGTTTGGTTCTGAAAGGCCAGCATGTAACTAAACACCTCCTGGAGAGTTTTCCTGGGAGCTGCCTCCCAACCTTCCTTTACCAAGCTTAGAGGTCCTCTCACAGGGTGACCGTACAGAAGCTCGAAGGGACTGAACCCGAGAGACTTCTGGGGTACCTCCCTGTAGGCAAAGAGAAAGCATGGCAAGAGGACGTCCCACTTACGGCTCATGGGTGCGGTTAGACCCTTGATCCTGCCCTTCAGGGTCTGGTTGAATCTCTCTACCAGACCGTTACATTGGGGGTGGTAAGGAGTGGTGAACTTGTAAGTAACACCACCCTTCTTCCACAGGGATGTCATATACTTGGATATGAAGTTGGTCCCCCTGTCGGAAACCACCTCTCTGGGGAACCCCACTGGGGAAAAGATCCCTATTAACGCCCGGCCCACCACTGGCGCCGTCGCTGTCCTGAGAGGGATTGCCTCCGGGTACCGGGTGGCATGGTCCACCAAGACCAGGATGTACCTGTTGCCCATGGCTGTCTTGGGGTCTAGTGGCCCACTATGTCCATCCCTACCCTCTCAAAGGGTGTCCCGACAACGGGGAATGGTTGAAGAGGAGCTTTGACCTTCCTCCCACTCTTACCACTTGCCTGGAAAGTTTGGCAAGACCGACAGTGTACATCCGACTGCCTCTGCATCTGGGGCCCGAAGAAGTGTGTGACAAGCCTGTCAAAGATCTTGTCCTTCCCCAAATGTCCTGCCAAAGGCACGTCTTGAGCCAGACCCAATAGGAAGGTCATGAAATGCTGGGGTACCACCAGCACACGGGCTGACCCAGGCTCAGCGACCTTAGGCTCGCTATATAGGAGATCATTCTCCCAGAAGATACAATGTGACCCGGACTGATCACCAGTCGCCTGGGTGCAGCCTGCCGCCGCAGACCCTCTAGAGAAGGGCACTCTTTCGGATCCCAGCAGAGCTCCTCCCTGGTGGGACCCCCCTCTTGCTGCCAATGGGTCAGCTCAGAGATGTCCCCCAGTTTGGCTACCTGTTCCCTTGTAGGCACCGGAGCGTCCCCCTCAAGGTCCGCCTCCTCCCGGGCCGTGGGAACTTCAGGGGCCCCTTGCCCTTTCTCTTGGCAGGGACCTGGGACACTGTTTCAGGCTCCGGGTCCCTCTGATCACCCTCTCTGGCCGCCATTGACCGAGTGGACACGCAGGCCCACTCTGGCAACTCAAGCCTCTCCAAGTGAGACCTGAGCTCAACATCCTTCCACAAGGACTGCTCCAGGTCTTTACCAAGCAGACAATCGACAGGCATGGAAGGGCTCACAACCACCCTCAAGGGACCCGAGACCTCCTCCCCCCACTCGAAGGGAACCTGCGCCACCAGACACTGGCGCTCTGAATTGTCTACTGCAATTACTTGGTGGAATGCCCCAGAGACTACCTGCTCCTTAGAGACCAGGTGACATCGGACTGAGGTCACACTGGCTCCGGTATATCTGAGAGCCTCTACCCTTCGCCCGTTGATGGTCACCCAGGTGCTGTATTTCTTGTTGTTAGGGGGCACCTGGGTTCCGGGGACCATCTCACTGTCGAGACGAGGGTCATTTCTGCGGGGTCCCCAAGCTCTACACTAGCCAACACCTTGGACTGCCCACCGGTGGGTGGCTGTGCCCCCTTGGAGCACCTGGGGTCCCCCTTAATGTGGCCCACCTGGTCACATGCAAAACATTTGCGGGGGCCGGTCTCAGCAGACTTTCCTGACAAGACCCCTTGTTTCTTATCTCCGGGGTGATGGGAACCTTTACCCTGGGTGTTAGTTTAGGGCCCTTTAGAGAACTCCTGTGCTTTACCCTGGTCCCTCCCCACTTTTCTGCTGGGGACCCTGCCCACCTTTGGCTGAGTCTCCCCCAAACGCTCTCCTGTGGACCCTGGTACTCATCCAGTGGTACGCCTCTATAGCAAGCTTCCTGGGGTCAGCCAGCTTACTATCAACTAGGTGCTGGCGCAGATATGCAAAACATAGACTGGACAGGTGCTCCCATGCAATCAAATTGTAGAGCCCCTGGAAATCTGTCACATGACTGTTCTTCACCCAGCCATCCAACGATCGGTAACACATCCACATATTCCAACCACATGTTGGCATCAGACTTCTTACTGGACCTAAACGGATCCCTGTATTTTTCAGAAGTAAGACCATACTTAGTGAGGAGGGTGTCCATCATGTCTGGATAGGTGAGGTTATACCCCTTACACAAAGCTACTAGAGTATCCCTTGCTTCTTCAAGGAAGAGAGGCCACAATCCTGCCCCCCAATTCTCTTCAGGGACCCCATTCATATGGATTGCTGCCTCATACCCCTGAAACCACCTTTGTATGTCACCCCCCTTCTTGAACTCCCTGTCTGAATTCTTGGGGATGTGCACGACTCTGTCTGCCTGTCTTGACGAGTTGCTGCCACCATCTGAGCTGGGTCTTCTCTCTCGATCCAGCTCCTTCATCCTGATTTTGTAATCTAACACCATCCTCTTTTCTTCCATGGCTAACTTAAGCTTCTCTAGTTCTGCTACTACTCTCCTCGCTTCCCGTCTGTCCTCAGCTCTTCTGAGTACAGGCTACTGCTACTTAGCCGGAAGGGTTCCCCCCTCCCAAAAGCACATCCACCCCAGAAATAGGCCCCTCCGCCGCTCCACTAGGCTCACCAGATTGCCCACTTGCATTTCTGGCTGCTACCCAGGCCCTCACTGCCTTTTGCAGCCCGTCCTTCCTAGTGAGGCCTCTGATTTGGACTTTTAGATTCTTACAAATAGATTTCAATTCCCTAAAATTGCAGAGTTCCAACCTATCCTTCTCAAAGGCAATTTCCAGGGATGCAACGGATGATGCTCTTGATTCCGGCATGATGAAGCAGCAAAACTAGCACGATCAACAAAAATAGGCGAAAAAGAACTAGTATGTGGTACGTAATGGTCTGCGATATGGTAGTGGTGCACCCCAATCACTGTAAGTCAAGTGTAAACGCAAGTCTTATCCTCACCGCTGACAACCAATGTTAGAAATGGGGGTCTCTAGTTGGCAAGGGTTTGCACCTTTGTCCAAGTATGGACCCTTCTTCCTAGTCAGGGTAAGGGAGTTACACTCCTAAAATAACCCCTGCTCAGCAGCGAGTTGGTCTGGAAGGACGGAAGGAAGGCCTTCAGTGCCAGGAAGACAGCTCTGAGTTCCAGGAAATTGATGTGGTACGTCGATTCCACCGGGGACCACTTTCCTTGAATCTGCAAGTCCCCGGAATGCGCTCCCCAGCCTTGGAGAGACGCATCCGTCACAACACTCTTCGTGGGAATGTCCTTGTGGAAGGGAACCCCCCTGAGGAGGTTTTCCGCCGAACACCACCACTTCAGAGACTGAAGAGCATGTAGAGACAGCCGTATCTTGTCGTCCAGAGAACCTGTCTTCTGATCCCACTGATCCACCAAGCACTCCTGCAGTGGTCTCATGTGCAGCCGTGCGTGGGCGTGAGGAAGATACAGGAGGCCATCGATCCCAGCAGCGAAGACACCTTCCTCACTGTCGTCGATGGAGCAGTCCTGAGGTCCTGAGCCTTCCGAAGGAGTGATAACCGTCTCTCCTCCGAAGGAGACACGCTTGCTGACCGCTTATCGATGGAGGCTCCCAGGTACTGTATGCACTGGACCGGAGTCGGGACCGATTTGGACATGTTGACGTGTAACCCCAGCTTGTGCAAGAGAGCGCACGTCCACCGGAAGTGTTCTTGCGCTTCCGAGAAGGATGAGGCCTTGATCAGCCAATCGTCCAGATACGGGTAGACAAACACCTTGTTCCTCCGCAGGTGTGCCGCCACCACCGCCATGCACTTCGAGAAGGTCCTGGGCGCAGACTTTAGCCCGAATGGCAGTACTGTGTATTGATAGTGATTGGCGCCGACTTGGAATCGCAGGAACTTCCTATGCTTCCGTGCGATGGGCACATGGAAGTACGCATCCTGTAGATCTATGGCACAGAGCCAGTCTCCCCGTTGCAGCTGAGGGTAAATCTGATGCAACGATAGCATGCGAAACATCTCTCTGCGAATCCACTTGTTTGCCTGTCGCAAATCCAGAATGTGCCTGAACTCGTTCTTGTCCTTCTTGCGAACGAGGAAGAACCGAGAGTACAGACCTCTTCCCCTTTGAGACAGAGGTACCTCTTCTACCGCCTTTTTTCTCAACAAGATGTCTGCCTCCGCCTGGAGCTCTCGCAGCTGAAACTGAGAGCTTACCGGCGGAATCGCTGGAGGCGGGCTGATAAACCGAAGACTGTATCCATTGCAAACAATATTCAGCACCCACTTGTCCTGAGTAATTTTTCTCCACTCTGCCGGAAAAAATTGAATGCTTCCCCCCACTGGAGTGGGTAACGGTTGAGGGGGAAGTAGTCGCTCAGGGCCGAGACCCTGCTGTTGTTGCTGCTGCTGTCCCGAACCCTGCCCACGCCCTCTGCCCGTAGACCCGAACCTCCTCTGGAACGGGCGCTTCTTCTTCTCGGCCTTCTCCAACCCGACAGCCATCAGGGTCTCCGCCTCCGCCTTCATGCGGGCCATCTCATTATCCGCATGTTTTCCAAACAGGGTTTCCCCCGAGAAGGGCAGATTGGCTACTCTGTGCTGAGCCTCTGGCTTGAGCGACGTCAGGCGCAACTAAGAGTGACGCATCTGATGGACACCATGACAGTAAGAGTGCGCCGCCAACAAGGAGACATCCGCTGCCGCACTGATGACCTGGTTCGAAACCAGCATCCCCTCTCGCACCGTTTCCAGGAAGTCCTCCTTCCTGTCCCGGGGCAGCAAGTCCGCATACTGTTGGAGGGACTCCCACAGGGCCCGGTCGTAACGTCCCAACAGCGCCCCCGCACTCGCCACCTTCATGGTGGTAGACGCGGTCCCACACACCTTCCTGCCCCCCGAGTCCAGCCATCGGCTTTCCTTGTCGGGCGAAACAGTCGATGAAGGTGCGGTCGCATGCTGTTTCCTCGCCGCCGTCACGATGACAGAGTCCGGCTTCGGGTCCATCCTTAAAAAAGCAGGGTCCGAGTCCGGGGCCCGATACTTTTTCAGGAGCCGTGAGGGGGCGGATTTCGTCACCGCGGGAGTGAGGAACAACTCCAACGCGGGCTCCACCAGTCCCGGCACTAGAGGCAGCAGGGGACGAGACATGTGTTTTTTGTGTAAAGTCTCGAATATCACGGACGTCGTGGGTGTCGGCACCGTCACCGTGATTCCCAACTTGGCTGCCCCTCTCAGCAGCACCTCCTGGAAGGAGACTAGATCGTCCACAGGAGACACCCTAGTCCCTGGTGAGTCCGACAGTGTCGGTGAGAAGTCCCTGGCCGAGGACCGTGTGCGTGACCTGGACCTGTGCCTCCTATGGCGCCGTCCTGATGACGACGACGACGACCTCCTATGGCTCCGCAACCTTCTCCTCCTGGCGGAGCGGGAGCGCGACCTCCTCGGCCTCGGCCTGTCCGACGGTCTAGCCGGGCCCGGCGACCGTGGGTGTCGCGGCCTCGGCGTCCCCTGCGGCGGAGTCGGATACCTGGGCAGGGAGACCGACCGCGGTGGAACTGCAGGCGGCCCCAACGGAGTGCGAGGTGATAGAGAACGCGGAGGTGGAGGTGGTGACGCCGGCTGTGGTGGCGGTGGCGGTGGATGCGGCGGTGGCGGTGGAGGAGGAGGAGGAGTCGGTGGTCGTGGTGGCGGTGGCGGAGGTGGCGATGGCGTAGGGTTCTGAGGGGGTGTATACACCACGGAGTACCCCGATCCCGGCGACTCCGTTCCCCTCTTGCTCCTGGAGTCAGGGCTCCCCCTGTGCCGTCTCGACATCGACCTCCTCGATGACGGCTGCCTCCTCGACGTCGATCGTCTTCTCGACGTCGATCGTCTTTTCGACGTCGATCGTCTTCTCGACGTCGATCTCTTCGACGGCAATCGTCTCGACGTCGATCTCTTCGACGGCAATCGTCTCGACGTCGATCTCCATGACGTCGATCGCCTCGACGGCGACCGCCTCGACGGGGACCGTCGCCTCTCCGCCGACGGCGAGCGGCGCTCTCCCCTCGACGGCGAGCGCCGACGCAGGGCCTGATCCCGCCACCGATGGCTCGACGGCGACGTCGACGGCATCGTCGCAGAAGATGCCGATGTCGTCGACGGCGGCCTGTTCAGCTCCTTCTACGTCGATCGCCGACGCCGCTTCTCCCCAGAGCCCTGGGGAGATGGCGAACAGACCGTAGTCATCCCCGTCGACGCCCTCGACATCGACGGGGAGTGGGGACGCTTGCTGGTCTTCCTGCCCCTGGGGAGCCCCCCAGAGGCCTCAGCATGGGTAGAATCAGCCCCTCCAGACCCACCTCGTGCCTTCAGCTTTCTGTCCTCCAGGACCTGGAGCCTGATCTTCTTCCTCTCTCTCAGGGTCCTGGCTGAAAAAGAGCGGCAGATCTCACACTCCTCAGGCACGTGGGACTGGGGAAGGCAGACAATGCACACCCTGTGTGTGTCTGACTTCGCCTTTTTTCTTTCACAATCAGGACACTTGTCGAACAAGCCAGTCATGCTGATAACACCAGAAGGAAAAAGGACTTTCTAACACTTGAAAAGTAACAAATAACCCTTGAAAAGGGAGAGCTCAATGCTCCAGGGTCCTGCTAGCAGGAGCCGGAAAAAAGAACTGAAAGTAAAAGGGACCTGCTGTGCATTCTGGGATACTGGGAAAGTTCTGGAAAGTTTTCTTAAAGGCACAGTATCCTGTTCTGAGCCACATAATGGCAGCCTATGGGGCTTGTCTGTCCATTCCTTTCTCTCTATCATTCCAGAGGCTTTTGCTGGGAGAGGCAGGGGTTTTTTTCCCTTGTGGAGAAAAGCTGGACAGGCAGTGCGGTTTGTGGATGTTGGTGGAATTCTAGTTGAAGTACTGGACAGTGTAGCCTGTGGGTATAGGCTGCATTATCTGTCTTTAAATTAAATTCTCTCTTAAAGGTGGATGCAGGTCTGCATGAGTTGACACCTTAAGAGATTACTTTTTATTTCTCCGGGGTCCCCGCACATGGGCGGGACTATTCGCTAGATTATGACTATATACAGAGATCCCCTACTACAGAATTAATCTGCTGGATATACTGGCGGTCACAAGATATATCTCAGCTCCCTCTTTGGTTGTGGCACAGAGGACTGGGAAGGGAGCAGGCTGCTTGGCTGGTGCAGGCACAGCAGGGGATGTTGTGGAAAGTGGGGATGTTGTGGAAAGTGTATGTGGTGAATGATTGTGGCCCACTTATTGTGAACTGAAATGTATGATGCCATTCAGGAATACTTGAACCACGATTTGCATAAAAACTGTGCTGTGTCTTGGCCTCGGCCTTTAACCCAAAATTACTGGCAGATGTACTCGTACAGATGCAGGTGTGTGGTGCACCTAGGTCAACACTGTCATTGCGTCTGCTTTCACAATTGGAGAATGCTGATGCACAAGTTACTACTTGTGTAATGATATATCTGTAAGAGACATTAGTTAGTGATAGATTCCTTACCTTCGAATATCCCCAGGCGTCAGACTGGATCCGGAACGTTTTGCTAGCAGTACCCCTGCACATCAGTAGGTGGCGTCGTCCGGCTCTGCGTCCGTCGCTGGCCTCGTAAGCGCCGAGATGACGTCACGGAGACTACTTAGGCGCCACCCATGTGTGCTGACCTCAGTTCTGTACACGACTTTCCGCGCCAGGAAAGCAGAGCCATGCAAGAAACCGACCACTGGTGCCAAGAAACTAGGGCCCTGAAAGGGATAACCTTAACCCTAGAAATCAGTTTGCAGAACGGGGAGGATGGGTGGGGCGGTGAGGAATCTATCATTAACTAATGTCTCTTACAGTTATATCGTTACACAAGTAGTAACTTGTGCATCTGAAAGAGACACGTTAGTGAATAGATAACCCCGCAATACCAACCCCGGTGGTGGGTCTGCGAAGAGATTACACCAGAAAGTCACGGAGAACAGAATGGCCAAAGAAGCAGTCTCTCCGGACCGGACTGTCAAGTCAGTAATGCTTGGTAAACGTGTGCAGCGAGGCCCACGTAGCTGCCTGACAAATGTCCTGCAAGGGGACGCCGCATCCCGAGGCAGTAGTGGCTGCCGTCGCCTTGGTAGAATGGGCACGCAGCCCCAAAGGAGGCTCCTTCTTAGCCGACTAATAACACGCTTTGATGCACAGAACGACCCACAGAGAGATGGTCCGCTTGTGCACAGCCCAACCTCTTTTGGTGCCCACGTAGCCAACAGAGAGCTGGTCATCCACCCGGAACTGTCGTGTGTGCTTCAGATAGAACGAGAGCACACGTTTTGGGTCCAGACGGTGGAGCCTCTCTTCCTCTTTCGAAGGATGCGGCAGCGGAAAGAAGGTGGGCAAAGTGATGGTCTGCCTGATGTGGAAGGGCGTGACAACCTTTGGCAAAAAAGAAGGACGGGTCCTTAAAACCACCTTGTCTGGATGAACAGAAAGGAAAGGAGGATTGGAAGAAAGAGCCTGGAGCTCACTCACTCTTCTGGCAGAGGTGAGAGCTAAAAGGAAAGCCGTCTTTAGAGTGAGAAGACATAAAGGACAGTTATGAAGGGGCTCAAAAGGAGCGCACATCAGATAGGTCAAGACAAGGTTCAAGTCCCATTGAGGTATTATGAACAGCACAGGAGGAAATGCGTAATGCCTTTCAGGAAACGGTTAACAACCGGGGACTGAAAGAGAGAAGGCTGTTCTGGAAGCCTCAGAAAGGCGGAGATGGCCGAAAGATAACCTTTGATAGTGCCCAGAGCAGAGCCCTGCTGGGCCAAGTATAGTAGGAACAGAAGAACCTCAGAAAGATGGGCAGAAAGGAGATCCACAGACTTCGCTGTGCACCATGCCACAAACTTGCATATACAGTCTTAATGGAGGGACGCTTGGCTGCCAGAATGACATCACAGACTTCGGGAGGAAGATCGAAAGCTGTCAACTGTCGCCACTCAATCTCCACGCATGGAGGTGGACGCTGGACAGGTTCGGGTGGAGGACCGTCCCCTGCTGCTGCGACAGAAGATCCTCCCGAAGAGGCAGTCGGATCGGGTGATCGATCACCATGCGGAGTAGCTCGGGATACCAGTATCTTCGCGCCCAATCCGGAGCCACAAGGATGACTTGGGCCCGGTCGCGCCGAATCTTCTTCAGCATTCTGGGCTGAAGTGGTATAGGTGGAAAGGCGTACAACAGACCGCAACTCCACTCGCGACGAAAAGCGTCACCGAGCGAGTGCCGCCTTGGAAATTCCAACGCGCAGAACTGATAACATTGCGCGTTCTCTTCGGTGGCAAATAGATCTAACCAAGGCTCTCCCTACTGCTGAAAGAGACCTTGCACCACGTCCGAGTGCAGACGCCATTCGTGATCCATCAAGCACCGGCGGCTGAGTTTGTCCGCCCTGGCGTTCAGAGAACCTGCCAGGTGTTGAACCACCAAGGTGATGCCTTGTTTTCCAGCCATGTCCAGAGGCGCAGAGCATCCTGACATAGGGTCCAGGACCCCACCCCGCCCTGTTTGTTGCAATACCACATGGCGGTGGTGTTGTCCGTGAACACCTGCACCACACTTCCCCGGACAGAGGGAAGGAATGCCGTCAGTGCAAGTCGGATCGCCCGAAGCTCCAAAAGATTAAAATGGAGCCGGGACTCCGCCAGAGACCAGAGGTCTCTGATCTCTGCCTCTCCCAAGTGGCCACCCCATCCCAGGAGGGACGCATCCATCACCACTGTGTGCTCCGGTTGGGGAAGGGAGAGGGATCGGCCAGTGACCCAATCGCGATTCGTGAGCCACCACTGCAATTGTAGTGCAGTGCCCTCTGAGATCTGGACATGATCGGACAGGTTGCACTAATGTGCTGTGCCCTTTGGAACTTCAGGTCCCACTGCAGAGCCCGCATATGCCATCTGGCATTTTGCACGGGCAGGATGCAAGAGGCCATCAGGCCCAGGAGCCGGAGGATCATCCTGAATGAAACCCGGGATAGAGGCTGAAAGATCGGAATCATAGCCTGAATATCCCGGACTCGCTGCTCGGGAGGATAAATCCAGAACCGCTCCGATGAAGGGGAGCTTCTGAGAGGGACTCAGGTGCGACTTCGGCACGTTGATGGAGAACCCCAGCAAATGCAGGAGGTCGGACGTAGTCTGAAGGTGGGAGACGACTGCCTGAGGCGAGTCTGCCTTCAACAACCAGTCGTCCAGGTAGGGGAAGACTGACACCCCTGACCTGTGCAGATGAGCTGCGACCACCGCCATCACTTTCGTGAACACCCGAGGGGAGCTGGTAAGGACGAAGGGGAGCACGGCAAACTGAAAATGCTCCGGGCCTACCGTGAACCGCAGGTAACGCCGATGGGCCGGCAGGACGGGGATGTGAAAATATGCGTCCTGCAAGTCCATCGCTACCATCCAGTCTCCAGGGTCGAGGGCAGCCACGACCTGAGCCAGAGTCAGCATTTTGAACTTCTTACGGAGGAAGCGATTGACGTTCCGGAGGTCCAAGATGGGGCGCAGGCCCCCTTTGTCCTTCTTGGGGATCAGAAAGTAGTGGGAATAATAACCACTCCCTACTTCCAGCCCAGGAACGCACTAGATGGCCCCCTTGGCAAAGAGGGCCGTGACTTCCTACTGGAGAAGTACCAAGTGTTCCCCCTACATGCGATGGCACCGAGGTGGTATGGCTGGAGGGGAGGACTGAAAGGGAAGGGAGTAATCCTTGCGGATGATCTGCAACACCCACTTGTCCGATGTGATACCGTGCCAGTGGGGGTGGTGGTGGTGGAGGATCCTGCCACCCACTAGCGTGGGGTGCTCAACAAAGCTCGGATTAGGAAGGTTTGGAGGTAGAAGCAGCGTGGAAGGAGGTGGGCTGACCCCCGCGCTGATTCCCAGACCCGCCCCGTGGCAGCCGCGTCCACGCTGAGGCTGGTTCTGCACAGGCTTGCTGAAGGAACGTGCCTGGGAGCCTCTGCCGTGGACAAAAAAGGAACGAAAACTAGGCGTGGCCAGGCTTTTTGCGGAAAGACCCAAGGACTTGGCTGTGGCCCGCGAACCCTTAAAACGCTCCAGTGCACTGTCGGCCTTATCGCCAAACAGGCATTTCCATGAGTGAGCTTTGGACATCTGGCGAGAACTCGGTAGATCGTAACCAGGCGTGGCGACGAAGCGCCACAGTCGTAGAAATCGCCCTACCCAGTGAGTCTCCGGTGTCCAAACCACACCAAATGGCGAACTTAGCCGCATCCTTACCCTCGGCAACAGCTTGGGACAGCACAGCGTGGGTCTCTTCAGGACACTGAGGCAACACCTGTGCAACTGTATCCCACACCTTGTGGGAATAGCGGCCCAATAGGCAGGCGGTGTTCACCGACCGCAGCCCCAAGCTGGCCGAAGAGAACAACCGCTTACCGAACTGTTCCAGCTTCTTAGAGTCCTTATCCGGCGGAGCCGTGGGAAAGGCACTCTGTGACGTCGAAGCTTGGATATCCAGGCTCTCAGGCGTAGGATGAGTGGTCAGAAAAGTGGTGACGCCTTTGTGAGCTTCACAGGCCACTTGCTGCTTTCAGCAACTGGCCCCCACTGGTTCTGATCCCCACATTGGGCGGGAGAACCAGCAGGAAACACAAGTGAGGAAGAGAGGTGTGCCCACCTCTGCCAACTCCACCCCTCAGGTGGGGAAGGTGAGGTGAAGCACAACTCCCAGTCCCCGCCATATTGCAGATTGGGGGACTCCGCCAACCAGGGTCAGGCTCATGCCCCCCTCCCACTGGAGGGTGGCATGATAGGAGGTGTACCCACCCAAGAGAAGGGACCCATTGGTCCCTGCCTTTTACCTACCTGTAACGCCCATGAATCTAGTATTTAGGGGAACCCCTGAACCTTGCTTCCTCAGACAAGAACCTGCAACAAGAAAAAAAGAAGGACCTAACAGCCGTGCCAAAGCTAACAAGAGAAAGACACCCACTGACTTGGCCCCAGCCCTACCGGCCTGTCTTCACCTCGAACCTGCTCCTGCGAAATCCCGGTGTGTCCTGCAGCCAGCAACCTCGGAAACCCCGGAGGACCTGCCTGTCTTCAACCCCAAAGACTGTCTCCTGTGAACACCAGATTTGTTCATCTGCAACCTCTGGCTCCGGCCGGACACCGCGAATCCGCCCCACTCTGCATCCGGCGTCCCGGCCCAAGCTTGAGTGGGCAAACACCACGAGGAGGTCACCCCGGCGATCCGGACCTGAGATCCGGCGACCCCTGACCTGCCTCAAGCCTCCAGCCGACGCCTGCTGCCTAAATCCTGAAGGCCCCCCTAACCGCAACCAGGAGCTGGTAAGACGATCCAACCCCAAAAGGCACCCCTGCACCCGACGCCCCACGGCCTTGTGTGTCCAAACCGACGGTGCCTAGCCAACCCCTAACTTCCCAACTTACATCTCGAAGTTGTGGTCGCACCCAGAAGACATTCGTACCCGAGCCTGCAGTGCCTTTGCAAACCGGAGGTTCCCCATTGATACACAAAAGGCGCCCGACAATGAAACAGCACCCTGCACCCGCCTGCCCTAGTGCCGCAGAGGGTGCAACTTTGGTGCTACTTTGTTTCCCCATTTGCCCTGAGCTAAAATCCAGAAGCTTTGCTCCCACAACCAAGTGGCCTGCTTGCCGGCAGCCACCAACGGAGGCCCCCATCCCCCAGTGGATAACATTGGGCCTCAGCACTCTGCACCCGGCCTCCCTAGTGCCATTGAGGGTGTAACGAGAGTGTATCCTTGACCCTGGGGGTTGCCTGAGTCTACCCCCAGAACCTCGACTCCCACTACCAAATGCTTACCTCAAAACCGATAACACTATTTTCCTCCATAGGATAACATTGACTGTTTTTCTGTGAAAAGTTTTTAAGTGTGGAGTTTGAGAAATTAAAGAAAATCTTTAAAATTGCATATACTAACAAACGATTTTACTTATCTGTTTTCAGGAAATTATCATTCAAACTGTATTTCAGTTGCATTACTACTGTAAAGTATTTATTGCTTACCTGTGCCAGGCTTGCTTGGTACTAGAAAATAAAACAACTAAAAGAATATTTTTATACAAAAACAATTGGTTTGAAGTTCAGTCTTTGAATGTGTGAATTCATTTGCTGACTGAGTGTGTACTGCAAAAACAACAGTTGATGGACAGAATGCAGAACAATGTCATACATTCACCCCAGTACAGAGATCTGGGCCTAAATCCATCGTTTTTTTGCGCACCATGCTATTCCAGTTTGAACCCAGCCATATGCAAATCAGTCTTGATCCTGTGCCTCATGGGTACAGTCCGAAAGAGAAAGGACAGGGGAACCCTACTCACTAACGCAACCAGGGTAATGGTCCAGCCCAAACTGCCAAGCCAGGTCCTCCCTGAACTGGAAACAAGCATCCTAGGACCGGTTTTGGGGTTTCACATCTTCGCATACCTGTCCCACTCGAGGTGACAATGCTTTGTTCGCCCTAAGTTGGCAGGGAATGCCCAGACGTGGGTCCCTTGCTCACTTTGCCCCTGGATTCAAGCTAGCCTGGCTGATGACAGCTGATTAGCCAGAAACCAGTACCAGGATGCTTGTTTCCGGTCCAGGGAAGACATGGCTTGGCAATTCGGGCTGGACTGTTCCCATGAGGCACAGAGTCAGACTGATTTGCATATGGCCATGTGTCTGAACTGGGGTGGCGGAGTGAGCTAAAGAATGATGATGGATTAAACCCAGATCAGTTGACTGGGGGTGAGTGCCTGCAATGTTCAACACTCCGTCCATCATTCCCTTTGGTTTTGCTTTGTTCGCCCTAAGTTGGCAGGGTATGCCCAGACGTGGGGCCATTGCTCACTTTGCCACTGGATTCAAGCTAGCCTGGCTGAAGACGGCTGATTAGCCAGAAACCGGTCCCAGGATGCTTGTTTCCGGTCCAGGGAAGACATGGCTTGGCAGTTTGGGCTGGACTGTTCCCATGAGGCACAGGGTCAGACTGATTTGCATATGACCATGTCTGAACTGGGGTGGCGGAGTGAGCTAAAGAATGATGATGGATTAAACCCAGATCAGTTGACTGGGGGTGAGTGCTTGCAATGTTCAACACTCCGTCCATCATCCCCTTTGGTTTTGCTTTGGACTGAGTGTGCTGAGTGTGTACAACAAATGCTTAACACTGTCCTCTGATACTGCCTTACTGCTCGACCACACTACCACAAATAGAGAGTGAGGTGCTCTCTAACTTGACCTCTGCCTACCTTTGGGGATCCACAGGACTCTGTGCACACTATACCTCACTTTGGTATCGTATATACAGAGCCAGCTTCCTACAGCCAGTGGCTTGGCTCTCTTTAAAATACTCAAGGGTCAAGTCTGCCTTTTTGCATACCCTGGAGAAGCCTGTGGATCTCATCCATTGGTGGTGCAGGAACACCAAGCCTGTCCCAAAAGCACTTCTTAGTGAATCAGTGGTGTTTCGGCCTGATCGGGTGGAGTATTTAGCTGGATCTTAGCCTTCCTGAATGGTTTGAGCCAAGGAAGCCTGTAAGTCTTCTGGCGCTGCTGGTAAAATCTCATCAATAATGTGCATAGGTGTAACATCGTAAGAGGCAGCTGCGGTTGAATGACCTCAGGGCAAGGCTGGCCAATGAAAGCATTCTCTTGGCAAATGTTTCCATATGTTTTCGACACTGTCAGGAGTAGCCGGAAAGGAGTTAGGGGTCACTCTGCTGATGGACGTCTGCACTACCAAACTCTAAGGAACTGGATGATAAGTTAAGTAAATCTGAGCCGCTTGGTGCTGGCCCATTGCTGCGTGTGACCTGGTGACTGACCAGAGGGTCAGAACATGGCTTAACCCACATGCTCAAGAGCGTATCAGAGAGGGCCTCATTGAAGGGTAGAAGGGGTTCGGTCACTGACTGCCCAAGCTGAAGCACCTCAGTAACATTCGTTTTTATCTTCATCGTGGGTGGGTGGAGGTCGAGGATTTCAGCAGCCCTCCTAATGACTGTCGTGAAAGGATGTACTTACCGCAGTTGCTGGTGCAGAGGAGGAGGGGACCAAGCCAGTATGAGGTGGGGCATCCAACCCACAGGCATCTTGTAGGGCTATAGACCAGTTATCCTCATCATGGGTTGGGGCAAACTCTTCTCCATCACCCCCAAAGTTGACTCCATAGGGCTCACTCCAGGGCAAAAAGTTAGTGTTGTGTCTGTATATTAATGTGTGGTAACATTCTAGTGCAGGCTTCTCCAATGAGTAGCTCGCGAGCTGCTGGTAGTGCTCCAGCTTCCCGTAAGTAGCTCTCCTGTGTGGGGAAACAGCCTTTACAGCGAGGTTTTTACCTCCCTAAGCATTCAACACACATTTTTAGCACGATTTTGTTTACCCCGAAAATGTATTTACAACGCATTCCTATACCAGGCATTTCAGGTAAGTCCGGGGGTCTCCCACCACAAATACATTGTTTCTAAATATAAAAACAATGCGTGGTATTGGCATGCGTTTTAAATGCATTTTTGCGGTAAAAAATGCGTGTCAAAGGCATGCAAAGTAATTGCATGCGTTGTACCGTCGTACAACCTCCTGTGTGCAATTCAGCCTTCCAAATTAGAAGCGTTTTGTTGGTGAATTAAAATATGCATACCAAAATCGAAAAGGGTGTTTTTAAGACGAAAAGGCATGCATTTTTATTACTCCTACACAGATGTTTGGGGGGACATAACTAATGGTAACTTGGTGCCTGGGGCCTTGCTGCTACGGCTGCTATGTTTTACCCATGTAGAGGCATTCCACATTGACAAAGCAATGTTTACATCACTGGTGGGAACCGAGCCTGGTGCACTCACACTACAGGTAACCTTGTATATTAGGGCCACTAATGTAAACTTGACCTGGTCAGTAATAAAACTCTAATCATAGTAGCTCGTGATACATTATATTGAACAATAGTAGCTCTTAGTACAGGAAAGGTTGGAGACCCCTTCAAATCCTTGGGGCCCAAAGGAACGAGAGGATGTGCAGCATGGTCTCACTGAATGCTTCCACCTGCTACAATATTGCAAATGGACTGCGAAACCAGGGTGCATCAGGAAAAAGGTTGAAATAAACACCTCGGAGGGATGAGGGAGAGACCTGGTAGCACAGTGATGCAATTGCACCTTCTCTAGAGAACAAGTGGAGGCAAGGGTCAAAGACCCGCTTGGACTTCTTGCATTTCTTTCTAGAATTTCCCAAAGATTTCGACCTTGAAGAAAATCTGCCGGAAGAATGGCTTCAGGAGCGGCCGCAGGTTTCCACTCCCTACTTTGCCTGGAAGCAGGACTTGCTTGGAGTCTTGTGGTGTTTTGCCTTGTAAAGCTTTGCTTTGCTTTCTCAGATGATTTTTAGGTTCATCTGGGTGCAGTCCTAGCACGCCAGTCAAACCCAAGCACCAGAGGCATACTTTTTTTTTTTTTGGAGGGGGGGGAGGGGAGGGGGGGGGGGCATCTTTCAGATATTTGCTTGAAACAGCCCCTACAATGTTTAAACCCTGTCGTATTAGGGGGTAGCATTCCCTTGCAAACTGGAAGAATTAAAGAGATGAAATTGGTAAGAAAAAATCTCCAAGAAATGAAGAAAAGGAGCGGAGCTCCAGATCTGCATCTGAAGGTGTGGAAAAAAAGACATTGATGTCAGCACGCATGAGTGGCATTTATATGTGCCTAACAAATCATTTTAAAAGTGGAGCAACGTCAGTGCAGAGTCACAGGAGCACTGCATTATGAGTTTCTAGATCAAGTCTGGCACTTGGGAATATTCACAAGGTGAGTAATCTGTGATATCCATCAACTTTAGTTAAATGAAACATGATGTACCAAAAACAGACGCTAAAAGCCTCTCTAGGAAATCTAGTTGAAATTGTATTGCTTTTACTGTTAACATGTTTTCGACAAAAATGAAGTTTTTTTCTTTCTCAGTTTAACAGATTATAGAGATCTGTTTTTCACTAATTTAATTATAGGATCACCGCATTATCACTACTGGTCTCTTGATTTCTTTCTGACAAAAATGTCTTTACATCATGAGGCACAACTGAAGGTGCCACTAACTCTGTTGAGTAGTGGCTGGATGATGTATTGTATGTTGTCGGACTTGCTTCTGCTGGGACGATCGTAGAACGGACCTTCCTCCCAGTATCAATAGATTGGCCTGAACCTTTGCTGCCCTGTCTGAGGGTACTGGGAAATAACTATAGGGAGAGCACAAACACCCCCTGAAACAACAATGAGGACAAGAATCTTTGTCGCATAGATATCTCATGGAACAAGAAAGGGTGTGGGATGTCATGATAAACTGACTCCCACAGTTTACACTTTATGTCTGCAGGGCTTTTTTTGTCTGCAGGACACTGATGGCGTTTTTGCAAACAGATCATCAACACTGCATGGTAGGTTGAGGAGTTGGGCAGCATGTCTGGATGGTTAACATTTTAACCAAGCTTAGCATCACAAACAGCTAGTGTCCCATGGCCGAAGCCAGTCTGCTAAATGTAGAAACGTCTACACAGAGCAGAGGACTGCTTTTGCTCTGAATTTCCTTTGACACTACCCACTTGGCATCTACTGGATGCAAATAATTGTGGCTATTGTCTCCTATAGGTATAGGATATCGTGCCTAGCAACTCCATGTCACGGACTGTGGCAAAGCTATAGTTGTGGAAAAGAGGCAGTAGAAGCCAGTGTCTTTCCTACGGAAGTTTACCAAGGGTTATTGCTACCAAGGGGCTCATTAAGATGTCAGGCAGAAAGCCTCTGCCCGACACCAACTCGGATTCAGGACCTACCGATTTGCGTTTGACGGTTTCGACTGTTAGACTACAAAGCAACCAAACACTGCTCAGTCGGATTCCCATTGTTTCCGATGAGAGCTCGTGTTACGCCCTAAGAACCGGCCGTAACACGAGCTCCTATGGGGAAATGGGGTGTGTGAAAAACCCTGCACCCTGTGGCAGGCACTCCATGGTGCCTTCCACAAAGTGCAGATTTTACAGGGGGGTACCCCCTTGGCCAACAACCGTAGGCCGTGAGGAATAGGGGGCACTGTTAGAGGCCCCCAAAGTCACTGTCGGAAAGGCTGGCTCGGAAAGGCTGTTCAAAACGGACTAGGTAATCCAGATGGCAGAAACGCCATCCATAGGGGGTTACGGTGCGGTTCCAACTGACAGGAATATTCCGCGAGTCAGTCGGAACCGAGTCGGAATGACCGGGCGGTTTACCTTCCGACCACAAACATCGTAATCGGGCGGTCGTACTGTAATTCGAACGAGTCGGTCGGAAAGGCTCTGACAAGGACTGGAAGATTCCGACTCTCAGGAGGAAGCTTTCCGCCCGACATCGTAATAAGCCCCCAAGAGTTATTGTTAGATGGAGAAAGATGTTCTATAACACTGTTTCTGGTTGATACGACATCAAACCACATATTCCTCACTATGTAAATTTTCCCCAGGCACAAGACAATCAGGAAAACTTCACAGCAGTGCTCCTGTGCTCAAGCAAGTGACACCGTGTAGCTCCAAATGTACTGCCCAGAAATGATATAGCTGAGGCACATATAAGCATCACCTCAGTGCACTTATGTCACGTCAGTTTCTATTTCTTTCACTTCTAGAGTCTGTAGATCAATAGTTAGTGAGAGGGTGCTGATCTCTAACTTGTTTTTTTTTTGTTTTAAAGATTTTAAAGAGTCCACTTTAGAGAACGGGGAGGTGGGAGGGCAATGAGAAATCTGTTGTTAATTGAATATCAACAGAAATAGCGTTACCCGAGGTAAGTAACTTGTTCTTCGGAAGGATAATTCTAACCGCAATTTCATCTCATTTTCAATACCTAGCAAAGGTGGAGAGTCTGTGTCCTCTCAGACCGAGCGGGCAAAATTACCTTTACATTGCACCTGCCTGTCCAAGCAGTAGAACATACCGATGTATTGATGCCCACCTCACAGCTTGGCAGATGTACTTATCATGCCAGCGCCATCATACCTACCTTGGCAGGCCCTCATGTCTTCAGTCTCTTCAGTGTTTCGCAAATTGGCCAGGGGATAACAGATTTTGATACAGAGACTACCCACATAGGTAAAGACCTTTTTTGAACCACCTTATCCGTTTCACCCCAGAAAACTCAATAAAAAGCTAATCATCTAACCGATCTTTCATCCGATCCAAGTAAAAACTCAATGCTCTCTTTAGTAAAGGCGATGAAGCCTTCTCTCAGTCAAGAGATGATGCAGCATAAAGAAAGTCATTAATGTGATCGATTGACTAACAAGAAGGAGTGTAACAACATTTAGAAGGAAGGACATCTGAGTGTCAGCTCTAACTTTTCTGGCCAAAAGATGGTTTAAGGAGGAGCTTACCACAGCGCCTGCAATTCACTCATGCAGTGTGCTGACATAATGGCAATGAGAACATCGAAACACCATTTTTAGCTCATAAGGCGGATCTCTGCACAGACTTGAAGGGCGTGCACATCAAGAAATTCAAGACCAGGTTGAGATCTCACTGAGGCATTACAAATTGCTTTGGGAGTCTAATATGTGTTAATCCTTTTATAAAAGAAAAAGCATCACAACCAGTCATTTGGATAAAGAGGCTTGGTCAGGCGAACAGAAAAGCTAGCAAGGCTGACAAGCAACCTTTGAGAGTCGCAACTGAAAAGCCCTACTGGTCTAACAAAAGTCCACACAAAAGAACTTCATAAAGTCTAGCCTGCACAAGGGATCAATAATTAGGACTCCACAGCAGGCAACCACCTTTTCTCAGTGTCCACGGCAGATAGACTTGGTCGAAGGGGGTCTGGCAGCAAAGTATAACATCCATCATTTTGGTGGGCAGGACAAACATATTTAACTACCACCGCTCAATCTCAACATATAGCTATGTAGGTTTTGATGACTCAAGTGCAGGATGCTGCCATGTTGCTGAGACAGAATGTGCTCCCAAGGTAGAAGCCTGATCAGAAAGGAGATGCTTGACCTCAGAAGCTCCAGGTACTTTACTAATGGCCCAGTCCAGGCCAGTCAAGATCACTTGGGCACAGTCTTTTCTGATCTTCTTCAGTACCTGAGGCAGGAATGGGATTGGTGGAATGGAAGTCTTGCACGCCAGTCCAGTAAAAATGCATACAAAAATTATAAAAATTCACATAGTTGAAAATCTCCCTCCCCCAGTCTGACCATGGCAGAAGGGTCTTGCCAGAATACAGAATTTATGATAACCATCCCGCACAAACTATGCATGTCTCAGGTTTCTTGGAGCATGATGGCATTATATTTCTCGGCATAATCTAGCCTATCTACATCAACACATTTTGGGGAAATGCCAGTGATGTTCCAGCAAAGATGTTAAGGAACTGCTCCTCCCAGCTTGAACTTATTAAGAATCAGGGACGGTGGCTGGGGTTCCAGCTGCCTATCCTGCTCACCCTTCTTACATATAGGATGTTGGTGTCAGCCATGTTAAAATTTGCATGCATAAGTAAGCCAATGACATTTTGTTTTTTAGCTTAGCTGTAGACTTTGTGGATGCAAGCACTGGATCATTAGCAAGAACAACACATATGGACATGCTTTAGGTGGTAAGTAGATAACAGGAATGCTATCTCTATCAGGAGGTCTGATTTGCCCTTTTCTTGTTCACTTGTTCATTTAAGGTGTGCTGACAGTTACCTCCTTGTTCTTCATACTCTTGCGGACGGGATTCATTTTCTAATAAAAGTAACATAGCAGATCCTGGATTATTATTTTGGGTGAAGGGTGTGTGAGAGGGCCACTATTAGGACAATCAGAAGATGATGTAGCATGGTGCATACTGCAAACATGCACAGAATTGTCTTTTTCCCGGGCTGCTGTCAATTTTTTAATTTCTTTTTCGAGAGCACCAAGGAAGTCAAACAGCGGGCACATGTCAGTGCTTTATTTGTAAAAGAATAAGTGTGGGTGCCTAAAGCTCTGCTCTGGCAGGGCTATTAAAAACAGGTGCACCGAATACCAAGGCAGCGTAGTGCTGAATTAACCTCAGGCTTCTTTAATCCACTACAAAAAGCTGCTGCCCCATTATCTCACTCTTTCTGGTCCCTGTTTACTCCCTTTGTGCCTGTTTTTCCCACTTTTGCTTCCTTGGTCTTTTAACTTTGTGTGTTTTTCCCTCTCTTGCTCACTGTCAATATACAATGAGGAAAAAATAATTGCCAGTCTCCCAAAATTAGTGCCAGTGGGCCCCAATGGTAGCAATTAAGAATTGGCTCATGCAAGTCTTAATTATGACCTTTCATTTAGCCTCAGCTGCTTGACACACACACACTAAAGGCGTATCAAGATAATCTGGCTCTACCTTTTTGTGGGTGGGTCAGAATCAACAAGCTGGGGGCTATCGGAGCTAGGCATAGCCGATTTAAATGCCCTTGCCAGTACCTTACAAAAAGTATCCCAGAACCAATGTGGGTGGCCCAGCACAGCCTCATCCGGACCGGCCTGCAAACGGGCCCACTCTAGGCCCAGGCGCATCCTGTGCAGCATGATCCGCACACGTGCTTAATAGCATTCTCTGCCCGAGCAGAGTTTATGGGACTCTCTGCCCCTCTCTGCTTGTAGAATGTTTATGGAACACATAGTCCCCTGCAGAGAAGTCTGTGTCCCCCACATAGCAGGAGGCACATGCTTTACAACGCTCTGCGCCCTCCTCCTCCTGGTCCTCATGGGGCAAAGGTTGTAGCAAGGTTTAGGGTAATCCTAGTCCCCTGCAGTAAAGTCTCTGGCTGTACCATATCAAAGAAAGAGATCCCCTTCCTTTCCTCCTGCTCCAAGTCTCAGACGTCCCTACACAACACTGATCCACCGATGGCACTCTGGAGGCTCAAAGGTGACCCCCACTTATTTAGAAGCTCTTAATAATAGATTTAGCCATTTTGAAATTTATTTCAACTACATCATTTTGTAAATCTTTACGTTTTGTAGTTACCTCTAATGCATCACTCCTTTTTGCTAATGCATCCTGGAGTTGAGAAATAAGGCTTTCCTTCTCTTTCAGCTCTTCTTTAACTTTCTTAAGACACTTAAGTTCCTTAATAAGTTGTAAAAGTTCATCATCTTTTTCTTTAATTGCACCATCACGTTCCTAAACGTACAATAAAAAATAAAAATGTTACAAAAAATAACCACAGGTTAATCCAACAGAGAAAAAGACACATTACTAGAAGTTACTCCCCATACTCACTCCTATTCTCCTAATAACATGTCTTGGCAGCACACTGGGCATTCTTTTTTGCTTTTAACAAAAAAGCTCTAAAAGAGACCATGTTGAAGCACACCAGGAGGTTGAGAAGAACCAGAAGGCAGGTGTAAATGTTGTTAAGAATGCTCCACAAGCCACAAAGACAGCAAAAGGCGCAGTGCACCTGAACTGGAAACTATTTTTATTTGGAGCAATAAAGAGGGTTCATACCATTCCAGATTTAGAAAAAAAGCAAAGGTACATGAATAAAAACAACATTTGATTTCTTCAGCATACTAGATCCACATACCTGGTAACACTTTTAGCTTATAAATTATTTATCCATTCTTGAAAGATATGTCAATTTTACTGGAACAAAGACAACCTACCCAAGCACAATAATCACAAACATTATTTTCAAAATCCTGATTAGGATTATTGTGCTCACCCATTCAAACAATGTAGAGGCCAACCTTCTATTTAAGCGCTATTAAAGAGAGTGCCATACTTTGAAAATCTTTGCAGAACATTTTTATGCACTGTACATTTCTTCCATTTTAAAAATAAATAAATGTTTGTAGATTTGTGCTATACACGTAACAGTGCCACATATGGTGAAAGGTATGTCCTGTGCCATAAGTACATACAGCACAGGCTCCCAGTTATCCATACAAATATATCCCATTCATACACACACATTCATATATCCCCAAAGACCATGCTCTCACTGACACACATGGCAGCCCTGTCATAGTGCCCCTAGTCAAAGTATTTTTTTTTAAATCATTGTATCTGGCTCTATGGACATTCGGCTTAAAGTCAATGAAGCTGGGCATGGGGGTGTAGAAAGCTGTCTCTGTATATACTATACCAAAGTGAAGTATATTGTGCACAGAGTCCAGTGGATCCCCAAAGGCTTACAAAGGTAAAAGTAGATACTATCTTACTCTCTATTTGTGGTAGTGTGGGCAAGCAGTAAGGCTTTATCAGAGGGTAGTTATTTTACACACTCAGGCAAGAAATGATTTCACACACTCAAAGACTGCACTGTGAACAATTGTTTTGTATAAAAATAGTTCTTTGTTGTATTTTTATTTTTAGAACCATGCCAGTCTTCGTGCAGGTAAGTAAAGATAGTACTGTTCTGATAATGCAGTTGAATGTAGATTCAGGTAGGTCAAATGTTCAGAATCCGTTGAAATTACTTTTCAGTTACTCTGCAATTACTTTGTGATTACTTTTTAGATTACTTTTTTTACTTACTGTGATATGCCTAGATATCACACTGGGACATTACCTAAATAAAAGGTAAGTAATTTCCAACTCCACACTTAGAACTTTTTTCACAGAAAAGCAGTCTATGCAATCCTATGGGAGGAAATGAAGTTATCGGTTTAAAGGTAAGTATTTGGTTGTAGGAGTTAGGTTTCTGGGGTTAGAACCAGGGTTCCCCCAGGGTCAAGGATGCACTCAAAGAACCCCCTCAGCGGCACTAGGGGGGCCAGGTATAGAGTGCGGAGGCCCAATGTTATCAAATGGGGGATAGGGGGCCTCCGGTTGGTGGCTGCTCATGGGCATGCCACTTGGATATGGGAGCAAAGCTCCTGGGGTATAGCTCCGGGCAAAAGGAGATTCAATTTAGCACACAAGGTGCACCCACAGCGGCAATGGGGCGACCGGGTGCAGGGTGCCGATTTGGCATCGGGAGCCCCCTCTTTTCAATGGGAGTAGCCGATTTTGGTTTTTGGCTGTAAGCTCAGTCCAGGAGGTCGTCCGGGAAGAACCAACAGCTGGGCAGGTAGGTTTGAGGGCTCGGGACGTAGGTGTACCTCTGGTTCTCTTCTCAAGGGGGCATGGCGGCTGGATGCAGGGGGGCCTTTTGAGGTAGGATTTCACTTTACCGGGCCACTCGCGGTTGGGTGGGGTCTCCGTGCAGAGGCTGCAGGCGACATCGGGGAGTCCTGGAGGAGTCAGCTCAAGGTGGACTCGGACTCTGGAGCGCTGGGGGACCACGTTGGGACCGGTGAGCCACTTGGATTCGGGCAGTGGGCGACAGGTGCAGTGGTGGTTCCGGCCGTCTGGTTTCTTTGCCTTCAGCAGGCTCGGAGTCTTTGTTTGGAGATTCTTTTGAACAGAACAGCTGTTCACAGGAGATGTGGTCTTTGTTGAAGCCAGTCAGTCCTCCCAGGGGTTCTGGAGGTCGCTGGCTGAAGGACAAGGTGACTTTTGGCACAGGATCTATGGAAACTCTATACGGGCCGGTAGGGCTGGGCCCAAGTAATTTCTTCTCTGCAGTCTCCTATGCTGGGCGTCTTCATTCAGTTTTCTTCTTAGCAGGTTGCGGGAATGTCCCTTCTGGGTTCAGGGCTGCCCCCTAAATACTGCATTTAGGGGGCGTTTTTGGGGTGTTGAGCTCAGTAGCCAATAGGCTACTGACCTTAGGGTGACTACACCCTTGGTGTGCTCACCCCACTTGGGGAGAGGGCACAATCCCTAACACTGATTGGAGAGTGCCTGCCATCTGCACTGAAGAGTGGGCTTCACCTCGCCTTCCCCACCTGAGGGGTGGGGTTGGCAGAGGTGGGCACAACTTCTGTACTGTTCTCATTTTCTCGCCTGTCTTCCAGCTGAAAACGAGGGGAGACAGGAAGGGGGCCTGCTCCTGATAGCAGGAGAGGCTGCGGGCCACGTTTCGAAGGCGGCAAGGCCTTGGAAGCTCCCCTGCTATAGATGGCTCTTCCTGACCTGGGGGAGGTGTGACCACCTCTGCCCAGGAAAGGCTGCGTTTCTGGGCCCATGGAGCGCCGGCTCACACCCTGGGGGTCCAGAAACATGTCTTGTGATAGCAGGCTGGTGTCTACCGGTCAGGGAACCCACCAGAGGCTGGTCGTTTTTCAGGGGGCATCTCTAAGATGCCCTCTGACTGCATTGTATAATAAATCCCGCACGGGCATAAGTATGGGTTTATTATGCTGAGAGGTTTGCTACCAAACTTCCCAGAATTCAGTAAAGCCATTATGGTGCTGTGGAGTTCGTAATGTCAAACTCCCAGACCATTTACTCTTTATGGCTTTACGGCTCTTACAATGTCTAAGAATGGACTTAGGCACTGTAGGGGTACAGTGCTCATGCAACTGTACCCTCACCAGTGGTATAGTGCACCCAGCTAGAGTGGTGTCTTACCTTTATCATCATTCCAACGACAGAGGCTGACGGAGGCTGACGGAGGCTGACATCGGCGCTCTCTTCTTATTGTTCTCCATATCCTTGGAGTTTGTGTGAGACTGACTATGGCAGCCTCAGGCACAGCATGGGCCCCATGTGAGTAACCTTTCCCCAATATATAATTCCTCGTGGTGTGCACTTCACACTTGGGCAGTTCATTAATTGCTCAGGTGTCCCTCATTGTTAGGTCCTGAAGAGACCCCCTATTGATGGTGGGGTTGAACCGCCGTCGACAAAACTGTAAAAACGAACAATTATCCAGCCCCTACCAATGTACTAGAAGGCTGTAAATAACTATTGAACATATATGTTATGGTCGTTTTTTGTATTCTGGAAACATATTTTTATGTCACTAAATTGATATGTAGGTTCGATGTTCACTTGGGAAACCATGCACTTTTATGATTGACTTGACTAAGTATTAACATAAACAGCTAATATTTATGAATTGTCTTGTATATGATTTACTTTTTCTCTCTCTGACATCTCTTTGCCCATGTAAACTGCCATTGAGCTAAATATGCTCATATCTTACATACATTGTCCACAGGAACTGTTGTTCCCTGTTTTATATCACCTATACCATAGGCAGTGAGTTGCAGGCATGGCACACAGGTATGTGTACCATGTCGACTCTTCATTTTTCTCTGCACCAAAACATGCAGGCTGCAATGGCAGCATGTGTGTGTTAAGGTACAGGACATCTAAGGGTGGCACAATAGGTGCTGCAGCCCTGGTCACAGTGCCTTTGGTACCCATGGTACCTTTTACAAGGAACTTACATGTGGCCTGGGAGGTGCCAATTGGGGTACAAAGGTACAGTTTTGGGAAAGAACACAGTCCCTGGGATCCTATTTGGCAGGGACCCAGGGCACATCAAGTCAAAGTACATCAGATGTCTGACAAAAAGTTGGGGGGTTGCTGTAACAGAAACTCACTTTCCTACATGCGGTGTCTGGTAACAATGTACACGTTGTTTATCCTTTAGTAGCTCACAATGATTATTACTGATCAGAAGTAGCTGTCACTACAAAAAAGGCTGGAGACCCCTCGTCGAACCCCATGCAACACTTGGCAAGGCAGACAAGGATGGGTCTAGAAAAATCAAGAGGCATGCTTCACCTTTGTTCGTTGACACACCACATCCTCTTGGGAGAGGATGTGGTCCGTCGGCTAAACTGCAGACTTTGGTGCTGGAAACCAGGGTTCGAGCCTCGAGGTCGCATCCACATCCTGTGATTCTGGGCAAATCACTTAATCTCCCCGTGCCTGAATGTGTAATGTAAATACGGTGCTCATGTAAAGCGCTCCAATACCTTCGGGTCGAGTTTGCGCTATATAAATATGCAACAAAAAAAAACAAGACAACCGCCTGGGCCATCATAACCCTTTCCACTCTTTCTCCAATTTTTGTGCCATTGTATTTGATTATTGTTGTTTAAGGCTGGTGCTGCACCTTTTTGCCTCACGGCCTTTATGTCCCTTAATATCACCAGTCTCTATGTGCTCCAGTTATTTTAACATTACTTTTTGTGTTTTTTTACGTAACTTTAGAGGAGTTGTCCTTGGCCATCATATAGCGCTCCTTCAGATTCAGGCAGAGTCAAAATGGCTACTGTGGCCTATGATTCCCAGACTAGGGAACACCATTTCTTGTATTTTACTTCTTTATCTAGTTGCTATTATAATTTCCAATTTTTAATAACCACATAATCATGCTTACAGACATTTGACTCAAATCTTTTAATTTTCATGGAAATGTTTTTTCTATATTTCATTCTTTTGCCCAAATTGACCAACACCAGTTTGAGGAGTCAGACTCAAGCTCTTCTCTCAGCCTAATAACACTTAGGGCCCGATTTAGATCTTGGTGGATGGGTTATTCTGTCACAATGGTGGCGGATACCTTCCGCCGAAATATAAATCCCATAAGATATAATGAGATTTATATTTCGGCAGACGGGATATCCGTCACCTTTGTGACCGAGTAACCCGCCCACCAAGAACTAAATCAGGCCCTTACTTTGAAGGTCAGTGTCACTGACATCTGCTGGCGACATTTGGGGCAAAGCAAAACCTGATGATGTGGGGGAAAAATGTTGCAAAAATGACAGAAAAGTTCCAAAACCTGAGCAACATAGACCTGTGTCTGATATGGTGTTGAAAAGATATTGAACTGGAACAAATTACACATTCTATCAAATCTTTCCCCGCAGATCACCAGCTGAAACAAAACAACCCTTCTGGCACCACAGTAGAGGTATGCTTTAAAATTTTAGAATCCAGTATCATTACTGAGAATAGTTCAATTCTGAGGAAAGGACAATCTACTACAAAACCTGGATTATCAATCCAATGCTACAAAACCCCAAAAGTAGACAACAAACTAAATTAAAACCAATGTTCGATCACATGCTTACGTTAGAAAGCAAAACATCTAGAAAAATATGCAACTGAGCAATTAAAAGTTCATAAATAAGACACCACTAGTGCACACTAATCCGGCTGCTGGGAACGTAACAGCATTGAAACAGCATGTTAAAATATATGCATAATCATGCTGCAGATCACGAACAAAGGTGAAGCATGCCTCTTGATTTTTCTAGACCCATCCAAAGCCTTTGATAACCGTGACCACAGTGGTCTATGTCACACACTGGAAACATGGAGCATCTTCAAGGGGAAGTTTAAAAGTGGTTCAAACCATATCTTCAGACTCAAATCAGACCACCTTCGCGCACCTGAAATCCAAACCTCATTTGACACACATAGTCCTGCTGGACAATCTGGAGGACCCACGTGTCTGATATAATGGTCTGCAAACCTGGAGGAAAATATCTAAACTCACCTCCCACACGGTAGCTGTGCACCACAAAGGGTAAACTAAAGCAGCTTGGATGTTGAGGATGCAGGAGTGGAGGACTCTGTAGAGTGGTGCCCCTGGTGACATACATGATGTCTGCTTCATCCATGGCCACAAGATAACTGGGGTGACTGCTGCAGTGGTGATGTAGCCTGGCAGTGCCTATATGCCAGTCCTCTGGAGTAGCCTTGAAATGGTTGGGCAGTTGAGGACATTTTCAAGCAGGGTTGAAAGGCTCAAGGAATGCGCTGTAGCTCCGCTTTCCCTAAAGCGTTCAAGGGTAGAATCTGCCTTTTTGCCTAAGAGGCGAGACCCATCAAAGGTATGTGCTTTCGAAACACCTACCCACCCCCAGAAAAGCCAGTAGATCACATCCACGCGTGGCGGTGGAGCACTACACAGGTGCCCACCACACATCCCAAGTAGACAGTAGCATCTAGCCCTGCCTAATGACGTATTTAGCTAATCCTGGCCGTCTTGAATGGTTTGAGCTAAAGAGGCTCAAACCTCCTCCGGGACTGCAGACAAAATTTGTGGCCCATGTCCCAAAGGGCTTGCATATAAAGGACTATGAGGCAGACTGCACTGACTGGCCTCAATTTCAGACTAGCAGAACTGACATCCACTTCCTTAATGACTCAATCCTTTTTGGAGGCCTGGACCACTAAACCCTCGGGCGGTAAGAGCTGCATAAGAAAGTCAGGGTCCACCGACACCAGTCTGTGGCACCTGGTCACGTGGCTGTTCAATGGTAGGCAAGAGTAAGTGTTCACCCATGTACCCAAACAGTGTCAGTAAGTGCTTCATTAACTGGAAGTAAGGGCTTAGATGAGTCTAGCCCAGAGTGCAAAACCTCAGTGAGCCCACTTGTTTTGACTTCAGAGGGCAGCTGTAGATCTAGGACCTCAGTCGCATGTTGAATCACCACGGCAAATGATGCGCTCTTCTCCAAGGGGTAAAAGCAATACTATGCAAGGGTAGGCATTGAAACCACTGGCATTCAACAAATCTATATAAATGTAATCATGTTCATATTATGTGATCATCCCCCATCTTCTCATCATTATCAGGTTGATCAGAGCATAAGCCAAAAAGATGATGCAAGCTCTGTGGGAGACTCAGTGGCAGAAGTGTTTTATCTGAATCAGAAAGTATATGAACTAGGTGCAGTGGAGTCATAATCTGACCTCAAACGGGGTCAAGACGGATTTGGTTTGGGATTAGACACTGGTGCAGGCAAGGGCTCGACCTCCGGCAACACTGGGATTGGCACTGATGAAGAAGGAACCAGCGAAAGTCTTGCAGTCAGTGGGAAAGTCAGCACCAAAGACAGTGCAGAACCAGAGGTGGGTTCGGGAGGGGGACAGAGGTGCACCTGCCAGCAGTTACCATCCTGGAGGCCCCAGGCAAATCATTGGTGCCCAAAATTGAGCCAGCGGGGTCAGAAGAGAGCCACAAAAAAGCAGCGTAGCTTCTTTAAGGCCCCAATCTGCTGCAGCATTGCTGATGGCCCTGAAAATTCAGGGTGCAACAGGACCAGCTGACTTATCAGCTCCATGATCAGAAGTGAAATCCGTAACACTGTTGCGACTCCTCTCTAGACAAAGTGGTGCAATGGGGCTGAAACCTGCTTCGACTTCTTATGCTAGTTTGCACTCTCAGGAGATCCACTAGAGAGCGAAAACAAGTCTGTGCCCTTGACTTGGAGTGGAAGCGGCACTTACTCAGGGTCCGTGACTTCTTTCGGTGTTCGGCAATATTCATCTTCACTTCACAGTCTCAGAATGCCTTCAGGTGCATGAATAAACAACACATTTGCTAGTACTGCCAATATTTGAACCTCAGATCAACTTGTGAGGACACATTTTGAAGAACAACAAAATGTGTAAGAGACTTTTCTTTTTTCGACATAATCAATCAATTTAATTATATCAAAAAAGCTTTATCATCCTTCCATAATACAAAGTTCAAAAGAAGGTTACAACTAACATAAATGGGACATAATTCACACAGTGAACATTACACCTTTCAATCATACATTTCAACCATTCTAAACAACACACTCTTCTGTGCTCCAAACATACTGGTACCGACACAACATTCACACAATTCTGTCACTCTTCTGGGAAAGCATAAACACTTGATAAGCTATTTCCTAAGACCACAGAGAGTATCGTTGAAAAAGTAACTCTCAGTATTGTTTCTTTTTAACCAATTCCAAATTCTTGTGGTCGCACAAAAAGGTCTACGCGTTTCGAGACCCCTTAGGAAGGAGCCGGTTTACTTAGTCATGCTTTGTTTTTTGAATCTGAATCAATCGCCATTCGTATCAAGCCATAGCTTATCAAGTGTTTATGCTTTCCCAGAAGAGTGACAGAATTGTGTGAATGTTGTGTCGGTACCAGTATGTTTGGAGCACAGAAGAGTGTGTTGTTTAGAATGGTTGAAATGTATGATTGAAAGGTGTAATGTTCACTGTGTGAATTATGTCCCATTTATGTTAGTTGTAACCTTCTTTTGAACTTTGTATTATGGAAGGATGATAAAGCTTTTTTGATATAATTAAAATAATTGATTAAGTCGAAAAAAGAAAAGTCTCTTACACATTTTGTTGTTCTTCAAAATGTGTCCTCACAAGTTGATCTGAGGTTCAAATATTGGCAGTACTAGCAAATTTGTTGTTTATTCTTTAAGGGCTCGGCTTTGCTGCTCTTGGCCTACCTCCAATTCTTGGTTTGGGTTCAGGTGCATGAAGGCACAATCTTTGCACAAATGAGTCGTTCCTCAAGTCAAAAAACCAGAGGCACACCTTGTGCAGGTCCATCACCAACATCTGCTTCCAGTAGTCAAGGCACAGTCTGAGCACTACAGTCTTCGGAGGAGATATTGCTCCCATGCACACTGGAAAATAATTTTAGAGGAATTCATCAATCAAAACAAAGGGGCGGAGCTCTGGATCAGCTTTCGAAGGCACAGAAAGAAAGGAAAAGACGTCAGCGCATGGGGATGGCACTTATATGAAGCTCAACTCCATCAATTCAGGGGCAGAATAAGGACAACACAAAGCTGCATGAAGACCCCTAGCAAGGTGCGGGAGCACTACTATGAATCTTTTGGGCTCCATTCTGGCACTTTGGGAATATTCTGAAGGTGAGGAATCTCTGGTTATTAGGATCAGAATATTCATATCAGGAAGGCATAATTTACAGCCGTCTGGTGTGTCAACTATGCTATTTGCCCCGTTCCTTACAAAAGGATGCCAGATAATAGGACACATTATGGAGGACTCGCAGGCCAAACAGTAGTAATTTTTTACTTTTTTTTTTAATCTACAGAGGACTTAGTACATATTACTTATTTTTAAAGCAATTTTGGCACAACTTCAACCTGCCTCTCAAAACCAATCATTACCCTCACTCCCTATGTTCAGCCAACAATCACCCCTCCCCCCACTTCATCCAAGATAAAATCAATCAAATGTCTGGATCCTCTTCTCAAGAATGCTCTGCTACTCCAGCTCTGATCCATCCATCCCTTTTGAGTGTAAGTGAAAATTCTGGATTCTGGTTCTGGAATGATCTGGCAACAGGAACAATATGTCTACAACTGTAAATACAAAAAGGATTTCAAATATGTCTTGAAATGGCATCACCCCGAAGCCTGCCACCAGTTCTTAACCACTATCATTGTATATACGTAGAGGTGAGTGAAAATCACATCTTAGCACGTTAAGCCATTATTAATGTTTCTCATTTCAGGGTGCACTGGCCAGAGGGGCATGACCTCGCAACTGTGTGATGATAGTTGGCTTTAAAGTAGCATCATTTTCTTCAACGAAAATCCCAATTGCCATATTAAAGCCTAGATTATATTAAATAGGTAAATGTTACCTATTTATAATCCTAGTTCTACATCGGAAGATTCTTTGTTGAAATTATAAACATTCGAATTGTCCAAGCCACACTCAGGATCCTGGAACACTTTTCTACCATACGCATAACAATTACAATAAATGATAAAAATCTTACAAATTTAAAAGCCTAAACCATGCTCTGCATTTTGATAATGCTCTAAACTATACCCACTCTTGACCTCCTGTTGGTAACACCCTGGTTAGTATTCTAATAGTGCCGTCATCATCTTGTCTTCTTCCCACTACACATTCTCTGCTGGTGTCAAATGCCAATAAAATGGGTTAGTTAAAAAAGAAATCGCTTTACGCCCCAGATGCTGCAAGGAGGTTTTATGTATAAGCTCGAAAGGGGTTGACAACAATTTTGATAGAACCACAATGAGCTTCTAAAGAGGCAAGAGTTTTCCAATCGGAGATAACACTTTTTTCAATCCTTCTAGAAAACCCTTAATGACTAGAATCATGAAAAACAGCAACCTTCTAACCACAGTAGTAGGTCAAGGCTTGGCCAGCAGCGGCATGTATGGCAGCACCACTTTTTCTAGCAGGATACAAGAAAAATGCACTTTTGCGTCACCTTACATTTCCTTTTAAGAGCACATGTGGCTCTTGAAGGTTTCTTTGCTTCTTTAACAATGTCCATATAGTATTTGGGCAGACATAAATGTCCATATTGAATGCATTAAGGAGCTATGCTGCCAAAGTCAATGATGTCAGATTTTGATCTATTAATGTCCAGACACTAGGATTGGGTTTGCACAGCAGCCTCGTGTCAAGAACTGAAGTAAATCAGTGTACCACTTTTGCCCTTGAAATTCCAGTGCAATCAAGACTACCTTGATTTTTATCTCTCTGGGTCTCAGCTGACTGGTTGGGATTCAAGGAATCCAGGGGAAGGGTACAAGAAACTTGCTGAGAAGGCCATGACCGCCTGGAATTTGCTGTTTTCTTTGTTGAGGCAATACACTGTGAAAGTATTTTCATTTGAATTAGAATGTTGTTTGTAGTCAGAGAAGGAAAGAAGAACAGAAGGGCAAGAGCTCCAATAGTTTAATAAGGCAATGTGGCTCCTTCTGTGACTAGACACCCTATACTGTTAGACTGTCCAAGTGCGCTCCACAGCCAGTCAATAATGCATCCATCGCTACCTACCTAGGAGATTCTGATATTAATGGACTCCCATAAGGGGATAGCGCCAATCACTCCACCAAGTTAGAGACAGTCGGACATCTTTGGGTAGATGAACCCAGTCATCCCAAGAACCTTCCTTTTTCTTTCACCAATCATGCAGACTTTGTCGGAGTGGGTGTACGTCAATGCAGCATTCAGGATTATGAATTTGCAAAAGGTTATGGACCCCAGCAGAGAATAGATTTGCTTTGTAGCAGAATTGTGTATCATGTGGAGCTGAAACACTTCATTTAAAGAGCATGAAGAACACACGTCTCCTTGGATGGTCCCTAGAGTTGCACCAAAGTTGAATCTAAGTGAGTTGCAGAAACTACTGAGGAATTTCAAAGTTATTTGAAAAGAGTTTCCCGCTTTTTGAAGATTGTCCGCATTGATTATTCGAAAGACTAGGTAGTGATATATGCACTTTTCCCTAAGATGAATCTTAATGACCACCACACATCTCAATAAAATTCTTGGATCTCTATTGGCAACCAGTTAGGTCCACTACAAATCTCAGGACCGTTCTTTGACTGTAGCAGAAGGAATGTGAAAATATGCATAAAGTAATCCCAGAGCACAAATCCAATCTCTTTTCTTGTGGCAAGTATACAGGAGTCGTGACCAAACATTATCACAATGAAGACTTCAGAATTAACTGAATCAAAGAGAATCTATCGCATGAAAATGCGACAGATCTTAAAACTCCCGATCTCCAATGAGCGCAACGCGAAAATACAAGATATAAAGAAAGAATTTAAGAATAGGAATTTACAGATAAAGCGGGATAGTGTGAACACTGCCTATGCTAAATTATACCATGCTATATCGACTAAGAATGAGCGCGCATTCTGGTCCCTGGTGGGACACGGCACAAATTCATATAAACAGCCAGACAACTTATTTATCCCAAGCAATAAGTGGGAAAATCACATCAAAGCTTTATACAAATCATCTGTAACATGTAAATATACGACATCTAAAGCTGATGGAACATTTGCAGAAATAACAGAAGAAGAAATTGTGGAACTAATAACGAGTGCTCGCTCATCTAAGGCAGCAGGACCAAATGGTATCCCTATAAACTTGATAAAGTTAAACATAACCTTTTGGAGTGCAATGCTAAAACAGCTGTTTTCCCAGGTAATCAAATATGGAATAATACCTTCTTCCTGGAAAGGAGCGATTGTTCATCCAATTAATAAGCGAGGCCCTAAAGATGATCCGTCCAGCTACAGACTAATAGCATTGTTGGATTTTTAAGAGAAACTTTTTGCAAAACACCTTCAAAATAAACTTCATGGGCCGAGGAAAAATCATTAATACCAATAACTCAAACCGGATTTCGCTCAGGGTGTTTGACACTTGATAATATCGCTTCATTCGCCTTATTAGGAAAAAAGGCAAGCATGCAGAAGATAATGCTATAAGCCTGTTTGTGGATTATTCCACAGCATTTGGTAAGGTTAACCGGCAAAGGCTGTGGAGTAAATTAACAGCATGGGAGATTGATATTAATCTTCTGAATTTTATTATTTGTCTGCATTCGGAAACATGGCTTAGGGTGAAATTGGCTAATAATAATACATTATCACCAAAAATGGATACCACAAATGGTCTTAAGCAAGGCTGTGTCCTTGCACCGCTGTTATTTTCCTTGTATATCGCAGATATAGATTTGATGCTAAGTTCAGATATGGGCCTGTCACATAAACTAGGAGGCAGAAAGATACCATATCTAGCATATGCGGATGATATAGTAATCTTGACCCTAACTCCAAAGGGACTCCAGTATCAACGGAATCAATTACATACATATAATACAGTGAATGGTTTGATAGCCAACTTGTCGAAGACAAAAATTGTGACGTTTGGACAGTCCATACAATCTAAGTGGACCTTAGGAGAAAATTTAATTGAGGTAGTGGAACAATATAATTATTTAGGCGTAACCTTTGACAAAAAGTTATCATGGTTAAACCCTAAGGTTAATAAGAATGCAAAATCATTAGCTATTACTAAATCAATCTTGAGATTCATGAAAATGTTCGGAGGAAATGCCATTATTCCATCACTTAAAGCACTACAAATGAAAATAATTCCGTATTTTCTATATGCATCTCCTGTTATGGACAAGAAAGCCATTCTTAAACTTGAGAAATGTTTTATGAAAGGTGTATGCACCTTACTTCATTTAAGACAGGCAACTCCGCATTGTACGATAAGATTGGAATTTGGTTTAAAATCGCTGGAAACGTTGCATAAGAGAAGTTGTGTTAACTATATTATTGATTGTGCTAAGGCTGATTCGTGCACACTGAAACATCTAATATTTGAAGGACTCCGGAGCAAAAAAGTCAGAGATTTGCAACTATATAGTATAATGATGGAAATAGGATCTTGTGATCTGCCTGATATACAAGAGATGGGGCGAATGACCAGGGATGTGCCTAAAAACTTAATACGTAATACACTAATGACAAAGAAGTGGAATTTAGATCTTCTACAAGCTGGGAAATATAAACATACGGATTTAGTAATTGATACTTATACCTTACAGGCTCAAGAATACTTGGGATGGAAATTGTTCAGTTACATAAAATGGAAATACTTACGGTTTAGACAATTTTATATTCCGATTGGGGAGTTTGAAGGGACTTGGAACCAGGCACTTAAAGGTATACAAGTATGCCGGCTTTGTGGAATCGGTAAAGAAACTCTTGAACATTTAATATGCATCTGCCCGAAGCTGTTGCCCATACGGAGGACATACTTACGCCCCTTGTTTAATAATGTGAAAATAAAAACAACTGCAGAGGCTGTACGCTATTGTTTCAGGCTCAAAGAGGACAGTGCAATTATAAGGCGGTTCAGTTTTTAGAACATGTCTATAAAACATTAACTGCTTAGACTGCTTTTAATTTATGGATATATATATGGTATCATGAATTATGTATGTTCTTTTATATTATGTTTAATCATGGAAATTATTTTATCTCAATGTTTGCGTTTTCACTTTTATTGTAATCAAATGATTAATACAATAAAGTATTTTAAACACAATCTCTTTTCTTTAATTGTATAAAAAATGACATACCATCATGCAGAATCATTCTTTCTTGATTTATTTGTTGGCTTGTGTGAAATCCAAGTTTGGCCTAAAATCCTTGCGTGGGTTTCTTTTCTCCCACAAAAAATACATAGATTCATTTTCCTTTCACAATGGTGTTACGCACTCTATGATTTCTTTTATTTGTTTTACAAGTACTTGTTCAGCTTTATTCCTTATAAAGTGAAGTTGATACTTTGGGGTATTTTTCAGAGGAACTGAGGAGCAAGTGCATTGAAATGTAGAGCACAACAATTTTGCATAATTTTCAGCACACATCTGTACTTAGGCATGCTTTGCCACTCTTCGGTATGGTTTGCCACTCTTAGGTATGGTTTGTAATAATTCCATATACGAGAATGGCACAGAGAAAGGAAGAAGTGGAGAAGTGATTGGTGGAAGCTGCCATGGGATTTACTACTCAATTCTGGTTGATGTTGCTTGAACTCTGTTGTCTGAAGGATCAGCGCGGTTGATATTGTTGTCTTTTTGAGACTGTTGCTGCTGATGTTGCGGCATAAGACCTCTGGTAGCTACCTTCATGTCTATTCTTAGACCGGCTGCCTGAAAACGTGTACATTGTTTCCCACATGGATACGTTATAATGGCCTGAGTGGATGCATTGGCCATTTTCTGAGTTTTAGAGTTGTTGCACCAGTCCCGCCCTAAGATGTTCAGATGTTTGCTCTCCAAGTCGGGTCGCACTGCAGTTTACCGAGCCAAAGTATGCCTTTCCCTCAATGCTAAAACAATTAGCGAATCAATTACAGATTCCGATTTATGATTTATAGGGAGATATGTTAGGCCCTGCTCCCAGTGCCTTATATTTAATAAGCAAGGTGCTGCTGCCTATGTGGTTAAAGCAAAACCAAAGGGGATGATGGACGGAGTGTTGAACATTGCAAGCACTCACCCCCAGTCAACTGATCTGGGTTTAAACCATCATCATTCTTTAGCTCACTCCGCCACCCCAGTCCAGACATGGCCATATGCAAATCAGTCTGACCCTGTGCCTCATGGGAACAGTCCAGCCCGAACTGCCAAGCCAGGTCTGCCTATGTGGTTAAGGTATAAGAAACTTTATTTCTGCAATCTCTATGAAGTCTGGGAATAGCGGCAGGATGCACTGTTTGTTGTAAAGACTCCATATTGACCAAGACTGTAGTATGTGGTGCTTGGAGCGGGATATTCAGTTTGTTGCTACACGTACCAACATTGCCTTGAAGGTGTTAATGTCGTCTATCTGTGATATTCTAGACACAAGTCGAGAAAAGAGTAGCATAAGAAGTGTTTTGTACTAGGTACCATCATCTGAATATCATGAACGAAAAGGAGCTGTTGTTCTCCTCTTCTGAGGTGATTGATCTTGTGGTATGTCATAAACTGGTGCAAGCAGAATAGGACCTGTTAAAGATGACATAAGTTCAAGCACGGGTCCATTAGAGATGATGGTGGTGACGGTTGTGGTGCAGGTGAAGAAGAGATAATGTTACTGGGCACCACAATAGCCCTAGACATATAGGAAAAAGTGGTGTTTGCACTGTATTATCATTCAGGAACCCAGAGTTCTCGGATGAGATAGAGAAGCTGTTAGAAAGGGAGAGATTGATGGCAATTGCCTTAATATCCAACTGCTGTTCTTCGTTCTTGAGGTTCTCACCATCAACATTAGGAGTCTTGAGGTGGCATGCCTTGACTGCGAACAACATTATATCTTTAATGCAGATGGTGTCCTCAACACTGAGTGGTAGGCAGACATCATAAACCATGACGTGTTCTATTTTAACGTGTGCAAATGCAAAAACAACAGTTGATGGACAGAATGCAGAACAATGTCATACATTCACCCCAGTACAGAGATCTGGACCTAAACCCATCCTTTTTTTGCTCACCATGCCACCCCAGTTTAGACCTGGCCATATGCAAATCAGTCTTGACCCTGTGCCTCATGGGAACAGTCCAGCCCGAATTGCCAAGCCAGGTCCTACCTGGACCGGAAACAAGCATCCTAGGACCGGTTTCGGGGTTTCACCCCTCTTCAGCCAGGATAGCTTGATTCCAGTGGCATGGAGAGCACGGGACTCACGTCTGAGCATACCCGTCCCACTTGGGGTGACAAATGCAAAAACAACAGTTGATGGACAAAATGCAGAACAATGTCATACATTCACCCCAGTACAGAGATCCGGACCTAAACCCATCGTTTTTTTGCTCACCGTGCCACCCCAGTTTAGACCTGGCCATATGCAAATCAGTCTTGACCCTGTGCCTCATGGGAACAGTCTAGCCCGAATTGCCAAGCCAGGTCCTCCCTGGACCGGAAACAAGCATCCTAGGACCGGTTTCGGGGTTTCACCCCTCTTCAGCCAGGATAGCTTGATTCCAGTGGCAAAAACAACAGTTGATGGACAGAATGCAGAACAATGTCATACATTCACCCTGACATTGTTCTGCATTCTGTCCATCAATTGTTGTTTTTGCATTTGTTACCCCGAGTTGGACGGGTATGCTCAGACGTGAGTCCCGTGCTCTCCATGCCACTGGAATCAAGCTATCCTGGCTGAAGAGGGGTGAAACCCCGAAACCGGTCCTAGGATGCTTGTTTCCAGTCCAGGGAGGATCTGGCTTGGCAGTTCGGGCTGGACTGTTCCCATGAGGCACAGGGTCAAGACTGATTTGCATATGGCTGGGTTCAAACTGGAATGACACGGTGAGCAAAAAAACGAGGATTTAGGCCCAGATCTCTGTATTGGGGTGAATGTATGACATTGTTCTGCATTCTGTCCATCAATTGTTGTTTTTGCTATTTTAACGGGGAGCACGTAGACAATGCCTCTGTCCCAGATTGTTTCTCAGACTTGGACTTTGATAGTGCCCTCTATCTCGACCAGGCAAAATGCCTGTGATTAGAGAGGCAATGCTTCTTGTGATTATTCTTCTCCTGGGATCTCCCTCCTGGGTACCTTTATAAGTGAGACCTCTGACACAACCTAGGGCAGGGGGTGGGGGGGAATGATTCGGCACTTCCACTATCAACTCTTTTGCACTACTTTCCCTCCCTTATTTTCGGACTCCTCGGATTTTCCTTCAGACTTCCTTTCAGGTGGATAACCTCAGGCTCTTTTAGAGTCCTTCCTGGCATATTTAGGCAAAAACGACATTGCTGCACAGTGTGAGCATTGGGGAGGCAAACCACAAAACGTATGTGAGGATAATTTGCTCCTTTCCTTCTCCCAAAACTGGGGCACTTGACAAGCAGAGAAGTTATAACTGCCAAAGTCTCTCCAGAAAATATGGAAAAAGGAGGAAACCTCAAACACTTTCAGCCAAACAACATTCAGATCTAAGGAAGATGTTGAGTGAAGACCAGAAACAAATGGTGGGAAAAAAGACAGCTTAAATCAAATGAAAGGGTTTAGCACCCCAATAAGTGTTTCAGGAAACCTTTCTCAACAGCTGAGAAAAGAACTAGTGCTCCAAGGCAATTGCCAGTACAAGTTATGATGGGATAACAAAGCTAATGGCTCCATAAAGGGGCAGTGCCCTACAAAGATCATACTTTCTGGCTGGCATTTCCTTTATTTAAGATTTATTTTTACGGTGCCTAAGGCAACAAATTGGTAGTTTTGCTGCAAGGTTGTTTTATGTATAGTATTTTCCACTTGCACTTAATTTTAAAAGATGAAAAAAAACAACAGAAATTTGGAAAACTCAGCCTTAGATAGGTTGCAGTGCGCGGTTATGCATTTAAATTGGTAAGAGTTCAATAATTTATTGTGTAACTATCACATATATGGTAAAAAAAAGTGTTCCGGGATCCCACACGTACACAACACAATTCTAATGTTCATGGCCATCATTAAGATCCTGTGATGCAGAACTTTATGAATTAGTCATCATTTTAGCTTAAAGAGTGATAGTATGTAATCATTCCTAAGGGCAGTGTGGTTCCATTTGTGACCACATTTGTGTATGCATGGGCACGATAATTTGCATGGGATACTAGTGGTTGGTTTCTTGACTTCCTGACACTTTGCTAATACCCAGCATATACTTAACTGTAATTTCTGGCTGTTCCTCCCAGGAAGGAATATGAAATCCGCTTAGGCTAAGAAGGTTCTGGTAGAATCCCCAAGGTTCAGTTTTGAGAATGCCAATCCGGTTGAATGTTTGTGGTATCAGAATTCATCTGTGTGAACATATGGTGATAAAGTCAATGAGTTCCATTAACGAAAGATTAAGAATTATCCCAACTTATTTTGTGCAGTGAATGTAGGTGACATTGGCTGACAAGATTCACATGATTATTTTCTTGATATTTTCATCACTGGAATTGCTGTGAGATAGATGCTCTTGAGGTTTCAAAGTAAAGCTTTTACAGCATAATTCTCACCTGTGTGTCTTTAAGAGAAACAGGGCGTTTGCCTAAAATCAAAAAGGAATACTAAGCATGTTCTTCAGGGAGCATAAAGTGACGTAGGTCTCGCACCAGCAAAAGAAGGAATTTGGCCAAAACCTTCACCCAGTTTGGTGATCAATGGGCAAGAGGAGATCCTTACTTTCGTATATAAAAGTAAAGCTTAGTGTGAGAACTGTGAAATGTATCATTCTCCACGATACAGCACGAGAAAAAGACAAGGAGATAATGCAAATTTTCTAAACATAATTTATGTGGATTTTCTGAACATCACTGGAGAAAAACAGCATACGGTCTACATACTAGTTCATAAACAATGTTTAGAATTCTAAAACAGTGATTGTTATTTGAATACTACTGTTAAGCACTTACATTGATAGTTGCCTTTCTAATGGCAAGTTGATTGTTGAGATGCTCCAATTCTTGTTTGTTTGTTTGTATGTTACAAAGCAACTGATCAATCCTTTCTTCTTTTTCACCATTCACACTGCTATCTAATGCTTCCTAAATATAATACAAGTAGAAATTATATTTTTAATATGAAATTCTAAACAAATATACAGTACATGGTGAAAAGAAAGAAATTTACATTTAATTACATTATTATAAATCCAATCCAAGTTATTATAAATTCAAAACGCTAACATAAAAGCTACACTCTTTCTCTTAGGCACAGATGGGGAGCTTATCAAATTGTACTCTAGTGCTTCATCAAGATAATACAGCATGTGTTCAATTTGGCATAAATATAATTGTAGATCACTTTCCAGTGAAGTGAAAAGAATACTACATCCATGACTTGCCTCTGGCTCCTCAAAATTAATTGGTACATAAACGAGATTTATTCTACACTTCTCTGCAGCAAGTCAAATATCCCAGGGGTAGATGGCATTATAACCCCAATCTTTGCAGGCAATGTTGATCTAGTGGGCAGCTGCAAAGTCATCATACATTTTTAAAGAATTTGTCTGGTCGAAGACCTAAACATTACGATGAATGTGATCATTGTGGTCAAGAAATACACCCATTCAAGATCTTTGCTTTATGAAATGGCCATGTTGAAAATGACAATCAGTATGCTTATCGAGGGATCAGTCTATTTGTCAAGGCACAAGTAAATACGGAAATTCTATACGAGTCAGATCTCAGTCAAACAAAGCTTCCGCTACAGGATTAAACTTTATCCTAATAATTTTGAGATGGAGGGAAAAACTTTTAAAACTATGGAGAGGAAGTACAGGCCCATGAGATGGGAAGTACACCTCATGTTGTAGATATATTTATGAGATTTGTGGATGCCCTGCAGGGAACAAGCAAAGCAGCAACAAATGAATTTGAATGAGGTGCACCTAGAGTTTAGACACATTACATACAGTAACATGCATTGGCATAGCCAATAGGTCTCGCCTTTGGGACATTATAAGTGTTTAGTCATGCAACGGTTGATGTTGTTGCAACAAGGATATTGTGCTGCATAACTAAATACTTATAAGGTCACAAAAGCGAGACCTATTGGCTATGCCAATGCTGGTTATCTTTTTGAGAAGGGTAAAATGAGGACACGATTGTATCTTAAGAATATCCAGCCGAGTATCAGTTAACGTAGGCTCCCAAAAGGATGTCTCTTTGTTTTCATAAACACAAATACATGAAATAATCCACTCTATAGAAGGTGGTAAAAATTAACCATTCAAGGGGCATCCACTGAATGATGTCACATTGTTTACAACCCAAGGAGACATCATCAAACAAAGGGACATCTTGATCCTTGCTGGTGATGGTTGATGATGCAAGGTTGGGTAAGGGCCTAGATGTTCTTATCTGTCGGATGCGCAACGGGGAGCTCTGAATCCATTCCTAATGCTTCCTTTGCATCCTTATTCCTGTGTCCCCAGCATTTAGAGTAGAAAAAGTAAAATCATAACTACCAAAGGGACTAGGTAAAACTCAGAAGGGTGCATTTGTGCCACTGGACAAAGGACACAATGAAAGTGGCCGGGAGAAGGTAATTCTGCCACACAGGATGTAGGTCCTGCCAGTGGGTCGTAGCAGCAGGAAACCGGAGAGCCCGGATCTAACAGGAACAGATAACAGATTACTTGCATCACTTCTTTTCGTCTGCTTCTGCTACGTAAGGCAGGAGGTGCCAAATGTAGTTGCAGGTGACTAGGGTCGGCTGGTCTATAGGGCCGTCTGGGAGTACCAGAAGGGCTGGTCTGACAGGTGAGTGTTAGGGCTGCTTTTTTGGCTGTTTGTGGGCTTTACTGTTATGTTGCCTGATATTGCCACAAAAAGTGCCTGCAGCATGCACAAATGCATGAAGTCTTCCATTCCTTGAAAAACACCTACACAGCATGTAAATTCAAAACTTCCTGGATTTGCATGTAGGCCTCGTTTCTTAACTAACTGGTTCGCTAACGGGTTCCACTTTTATTTTGGTGCCCAGGCCTATTTTCTGTCCCAGTCAACCTTCCATATCCATGCTGATTTTCAAAATACAGACATAAGATTAATTTACATTCAGAGAAACCAAATGGAACTCATGTGCCTAGTTAGTGGTAATACTGAAAATATAGCATGCACCTCTGCTCTAAGGGAGGCGTAAGAGAAATCCAATGGCAAATGTTAATAATTTGAAAGCATTTTGCTAGGTAAATTTTCATTTATCTTGTCAAGTGGTTCATTGCATACTGCCCACATAAGTGTGCTAGAAACGGTTATCTTGATGCTAGCTGATGTCTTACTCTCTATCCAGTAAGGCTCGGTTTAACTTGTCGAGCACAAGATTTCAGTGCACTGGTCTTAAATGACACTTGTAATTACATAGGCCACGCCTTTTGTAAAAGGTCCTTATTTGTGTTAGGTCACTGCCCCCTCGGAGACCCTGCCCACCTTATTCATCCCGCTTAAAGCACTATGTAGGTATGCCATACATGGACTCCGGTTCATACTACTTATTTATTTTTTAAAAAGAAGAGCACTGATAACATAATAAATAAGTAATTCTACGATTTGATTAAATTAGTCACCAAAATTCCCTGCAATAGTACATTCGATTCCTCATATTTAACAACCATCCATCAAAGCACCCCATACCTCATAATATCTCTCCCGTACTTTAGCCCCTTTCTTCCTAATGTTAGCTTGCTTGCGATTAAAAATACCATAAACGTTCCCACCACTGTGAGGCTCGTGGTGGATTTGTTTTCCTTCCATAAACGTGCCATACAAAGTCATGATATTACAAGTGCAGTATATGGGAAGTGTCTGTATTGTTTCTGGACATTGCCATCCACACCTAGCATTACACGTTGCCTTGTAAGCTGTATGCTGCATGCCACCATTCTAGACCTGGTTCTCTCACGTTCCTTCTGCTATAGGCTTCTCAAGTGAGTGTGTGCAAAGAGGCAGTGCGCATTCTTTCAGGAGCTCACACCAGCGGCGCCTCCGGTGCCTTGCTACAACTCTTGATGGTGGATTAGCAAGGGAAAGTGAACTATTTAAACGTGATAATGAGTTTGTCCCCAGAAGCCTCTGTACTTCTGGGGGGAGGTGGGTCACTGAACACCAGTGTACGTTAACTTTGGAGTCCGCAATCACAACTGCCTTTCTTGGTTCTTTAGCGATCGCCTCCTGGTAATTTTCACTTCCTTTGTTCTCTGGTTGTTCATACATCCGACAGGGAAACAAAGCTAACCTGATCCCTGGCTTGGCAACAGCACAGCAGCTTGTGACGGACTCTTGAGTAAATGCTTTAGTTCTAGTATGCTACATTCTTAATTTTCCATAGAGGCTGGTTTGATGTATTGTCGTCTGTCTACAGTGGTAATCATGTTGACAGGTACTGAACATTACAGAAGTCACTGGTGTGTGAAAATAGCCATTCATCTTATATCACATGTCCACAGCGCTCCTAGGTATATTTTGATAGCAACGAGCCCTTGGGAAGCTAACTTAAACAACACTGGGCTTTAATGGATTTGTGTTGGTATTATGACATTAGACCAACAAGCCTTATTCAGTGAGTTGAGTTAAGTTCTTATGCGAATAGCACTTATTGTCAAATCCAAATATGCACCCCAATTGTTCTGGTTTCGCGCATGTCCAGTGCAATATGTAAGAGCGTGGAGTGTATGTTGAAGCGATATGGCTCGGTGAGTGAACGCTCAGCGCCGACACTTATTGTGATCTGCAGATCACGGGTTTGAATTCTCAACAAGGCCAACTCGGTCTTTCATCATTACGTGGTTTGTAAGCTGGGTTAACATTTCATGGTTTAATAACCACACTCATTCTATGAAACGCCATAAAAAGAAAGTGCATTGGCATTGTGAAGCATAAAAACGTACCTGACTTTCTGCAGGGCATGAGGGCGCCGCCGCGGTTGGGATTGAGGGAACCGCTGCTAACCACGCACGGTGAGCCAGCCGGCCTGCGCCGCTCGGCCGCGTGCATGCTCGCAGCCCGCCATGGCCATCACTGCTCACGCGCCTTCTCTCCTGCAGGTATACAAGGAGAGAGCGGCTCTGAAGGTGGAAGGCATCCAGAACCGTCTCACCGAGCAGGAGGAGGACTTCGCCGGGAAGGCGGCGCGCTACCAGCGGGAAATGAAGCACCTTCAGCGGATGCTGCTGGACCGGCAGGAGGCGCTGGATGAAGTGCTGCAGCAGAAGCGGTAAGTGCCCCTCAGTCCAGCGCCGGCTAGTGGGAGGTGGCGGGGGCAGCTGCGCCGCTGCGGGCGCTGGCTCTCCGCCGGACTGCCATCTGCTCGACTTCTGGTGCCCGTTCTGATGCACAGACTACGCTGTGTGGAAGAGCTCCCCTCCCCCGCGCCCCTCAAAGGCAGCTTCTGAAAACGACATTTGGCGGAAACTGCAGATGTTCTCAGAATGGTAATAGTCCGTTCCTATTGCTTTTCTTGTGACTTATTTAAGAAAAGACAGCTGACTAGCATGAATTTAGGACATACTTTTACAAAGCGCTAACGTTTTATTTTGACCGCTTTGAAGCGCTGTCTACCTGTGGTAACTTCTAGTGAGCGGAGTCACATAGGAAGCGTGATGTCAACAAGATGCGTGTTATGAAGGCCATTTCTTTACGGACGAGCATGGTTTCTGTTTTCGAGCCTGGTTATGATATCACAGACGATAGTCTTCTGAGACTCTGTTTAGGCATGGCTGTAATTTAAGCTAGAAAGGAGATTTCCATTCACTCTTGGAAGACTTTTCAAACAGTTTTCACTTATAAAGGCCTTGACTGTAACATATATATGGTATTGGATTGTGATACCTTGATGAATAAGCGCGCGCGCCTCGCGCTAAAAGGAGGCAGTAGGGGGAGGGGAGAGAGGAGGGGGCCTGCGCCTGTTTCACTTGCGGGAGCGAGCAGGGAGAAGTATCATTTCATTGTTGTTTACAGCTTCTCTTTGGAAAGTAGAGTCTTCAGTTATTATTAAAGTAGAGTCTTCAGTTATTATTAAAGCTTCCATCTGAACTTCCTGCACGATAGCGAGAGGAATGTGGCGGCTACCCAGGAGCCCACGCGGCCTATTGTTGGGAATCTGCCACATAGTGTAGTTTGATCAGATCAATTGAGACAAACCTCTTGTCCTGGCGACCAGCAAGCAGAGGAAGAAGTACAGTTCTGGTACCTTCGACAACCAGGACAGGTACAGGGGCTCTGTAAGATGGCCCAAATTATTTTTGTCCACAATTTTCTCTCTGCCCAGGTCCCTAATCTTCAGGACCCATGCAGGTCTTCACGGTACTGTTCTCACTTCCCCATTGGAGTGTTTTACTTGGATGTTAGCTTTGTAAAGCTTGGTATCCTTTAAGGTCCTGTAAAATATCCAAACGATCATTGATGTCAAATGGGGTTTTATCCGGCATTGTGCTGACACTATCGAGGCTGGGTATCCACATCCAAAGCAGGAGTTCATAAGGTGTACAACCTCCCAGGGATTTTCTTGGCCCTCTGGACCCTATATAGATGATTGACCCAACTGCCACCAAAACCTAATACCCTCACTGTCAAGAATTGCTTTAAGTCACAGTTTTTCCTCCCAACAACCGAATTTCCCTCTGGATGGTACGGGGGGGGGGGAGTACCGCAAGGCCACATCCAAACTTCCGATGGTTTCTTTGTAAGCCTGAGAGATAAACGCCGGACCCTGGTCAGAATGTAGTGTGCCAATTGCATAGCATATGTGCCGATAAAGACTTGAAAATCCTTTATAAGTTTGAGTGTCAGCTGAGCGATGGGGCTAAACCCACAGAAATCTGGAGCATGAATCTACTGCCACCAAGATATACTTTTAAGCCAAATCTGAGTGTAAGGGCTGCAGTGACCCAATTATACACACGCAAGAGGTCTGTCTGAGATCAATAAAGGTGTTTGTGGTGGACGTGCTACGGTGGAGCCCTTCATCTGCTGGCAGATGTCGCATTTGAGGACAAAGTCCTTGGTCTGCTTAGTAAGACTTGGTCACCAATAGTGCTGCTTTAGAAGAGAAACTGTAGCAGCGATCCCTGCATGAGCTGATCCCAGACCCTCGTGTGTAGCTAGTATCAATCCCAATCTACAATCAGTGTTTGGTATTACTCTATTACTCCTGGAATCTGAGAATACAGCATGTTCTCTGCATCTAAATGGCAGGAGTACTTGAATGGAAAGCCTTTCGGCAGGGCTGAGCTGTTGCAAGTGGTTGTTTCATCTATACTCGTACTGGAGCGAGTAATGGCAGCAGTGCGTACTTAATCTGCCATCAAATTCTCTTCAACGTGAATGCAACACGTTGATGACTCAATGTATGAATAACATGAGCCTGTTTTGCCACTTGTTCCCAAAGCATCTTGTGCTTTACTGTGCAACCTTAGGAACAGCAAAACCCATTCTGGCCCCAATAATGTAAATATATGTTATTGGACTGGACACCGTTAAATGAATCACAACAATTAGTGTAAGGAATTCACGATCTGTATTTTGTAGTGCCAATATTAAAGCTTTTAGTTCCGCCAGCTGTGCCGTACAGTCCCCTATAGACTGAGTGTGGGTTTTCCCAGGATCCGTCATGCATGTGCCCTTTTAAAATTGTGCATGCCACAGAATATTGCTGTTTTGTTCCGATAGCCGAGTGGACAGATCCATCAGTATAAACGATACATTCATATCGATCTTGAGGCATTATTTAATTTGGCAGAGGATATTCTTGTACGTACTGAAAGAATGCTTGTGTTTGTAATGTAATTGTAATTATATTTATATAGTGTTTACTACCCCTGATGAGGCATTGGAGCGTTTTTCAATGAGTAGCACGGTACTCCGGAACCCAGAAAGGATTAGTGGTGAGTTAGTATAGGGAAATAGGAAATGTATTTGAGAAGTGGATACGTGAGTCTGTTATTTGGGTTGAAAAGGATAGTTGAGAGATAGAAGAAGGAGGGGTTAGTATTTACATAGCACTTGGTATCCCATCAAAGAGGGATAAAAGGGAGGGTCTAGAAAGTTTTTATTTGGAGATCATAGCTGCAGGAACAGGTTTGGGATGAGTAAAGGGGGAAGGGAAGTGTCAGAGGGAAGGGTTTAGAAAGGCTTGTTTGTGTGGTTAGTGTACCAGACAACACATATTTGTTGGTCTGCATTTGTCAGCCTAGCTACACATATGTTAATAAGCCATATCTGCTAGATGGGGCTGGCAAATGCACACTGCAGCTACAAAGTAGCAGAAACACAAACCTTATACTTTCACTAACAAAGAGAAAACATCAATCATTTGTATTCAGCCAAAACAAGATGAACCACAAAAGTTTTAACTCCAATAAACACACTAGCATCCCCCCCCACCCCCGGACCTACGGACGTATTTCAGCACCTGTGCACGAGTGCTGCTATAACAATTTTCAGAGTGGGGTGCTGACAACTTTACATCACTGAAGTCCTACGGACTGTGAAAAATCCTATCTTCACACAAGTAACAAGTGTAGCAACCTTACTCAACAGGAGAGTGGTAAGAGTGCAGTAGGTAACTGGTGGTGTATTTTAGAACAAACTTTTGCAAATATATTACTAAAGTATTGTATGGTAGCATAACGTCATTTACAGACAGTCCATTTTCCATTGAAATGGCCACTGAACTTGTAGACATACAGTTTTACTGATAAAACTATATAGCACACAAATGATGTGCTGGAACCTGGTATCAGTAAATATTCATCATTACCACAGACCCAAGTAGAGTGTATTGAATTTATTTGATCTAATTGTAATCTTAGTTTCCATTATATTTTAGAATTCTAAAAAAAAGGCTTTATTTTTGCTTTCCAACTGCTGATATACTCTAAAATGTGTACAGTTACTTTACAGGTTACAATTGTGCTGCCCAAAAAAAAAGATATACTACAACCTTTCCTTTTACACACATTGTACCCAGTAAGTGTGTCGCATAGTTCACTTCAGAAACTGCTCTCACTCTGCATTCAGAGAAAGAAAAGTAAACACCAATCACCATGTAAAAAGAAAAAACAGCAATGTATCCTAAAACGTGGACTAACATTTGACCTCAAGCTTGAAGCACAGCAAATTTCACAAAATAATTGCAAAATTAAAGGCATCTTTATTTATTGCTCGTTCATTTTCTGAAGCCAACGGCTTTCACAACCAGGACCCACAGCTAGGAAAACACTAAAAAGGGTATACAAAATGGAAGAGTCCATTCTCACTTGTAAGCAAGTTCATATCCACCTATAATGGATGTGGGGTGAATCTTCTGTTTTACAAGTTCATCTGCGTTTTTCAACACCTCTGCAGCTATAATCACAAATCTGTAATCTACATCTGCTGCAGTAAGAGAGTTAGCCCATTGAATCCATCATGGATGTAATGCTTTAGCAATCAGGATGCTTGCCTTTTGTAACAGCTCTAGGGTTGGTACAGGGATCACGACAATTATGCGTTTTCCCTGAGGCCAATGCTTTCGCTTTTTTTCTCTCTCTCCCTCTTTCTCTTTCTCTCTGTCTCTCTCACACACTCTCTCTCTCTCACACACACACTCTCTCTCTCTCTCTCACTACAGCATTCTGTACTGCTGTTAGTTTTTTCACTGAACGTGATTTATGTGTACCCAGTAGGACCAGCAATTACGCGGATCACCAGGTTAGTTGTGTTAACATGCATGTGTAAATGTTTGGAAGCTATCATGTCAGCTTGTATGGAATGTAGGATATTTGTATGTTCCTGTGTCCAATGATGTACTGAAAAATCAAGTCTAATTAAGTTGTAGAAATGTTTTACACTTTCTGCGTAATCCAAAATGTATGTCCTGCCAAAATTTGAAAATCCTAAAATAGATTGTAGTCTTTTCAGAGTTGTTGGAGGTTGAAGCAATGCACATTTTCCTAAAAAATGGTGCCGCTAGGCTTTTGCCTTCGCTTGAAAATTCATACCCTAAGAATAGGACACTGAGGTGGACACTTTTTGATTTTTTCAAATTAAATTTGTATCCCAGGTGGCCGAACTCAAGAATTATGTGGTTCACCCTAGACAATTGTTCCATTAATTCATCGTCCGTCACATAGATGTCATCTACATAGGAAAATTCCTATCAAAAGTTTTAAGTAACTTTGTTACGCTGGCTGAAAAGAGTCTGGGGCTATTCTTATATCCTTCTGGTAATCAACAAAATTGGCATTCAGAGCCTAGAGCAGAGAATGCTGTCAAATATCTGCTCCCAAGAACTATATTTTGGCAGAAAAATCCATTTGAGATGTCTAATGTTGTTTTTTGTATTTTTTTCACACAATGTTATTCAATAGTGCGGCACTATGTGCTTTTTGTACGGCAAACGTGCGTGTGGATGCGTTTAAATGTCTATGATCGAAGACCAAACAATATGAATTATCTGGTTCCATTACTGGAAACAACGGATTATTCATAGGTGAGGTGCAATTCTCTATCACTCCCTAGTATTCAAGTTGATCTAGGAACTCCCTCACTTATTTCTTTGCTTCATGCTTTATTGGGTATAGTCTCTGTAGTGAGGAATCTATTTTAATGGTGTTTCGTGATGAGGTGACTCATCATCCCACCCAACATGATAGCGGTAAAGTGCCAAAGCTAACGCCCACTCCTACACATATGAATTTTTAACTGACTCTGGTACGAGGTCGGAGAAAGCAGGTAAAATAGCTTTTTTCCCATTGGGCAATCCAGTATGAAATCAGTTGACCAATGTTTTTCGCCCAAAAGAATATCGTAACCATAGGACAGGTTCTCCCAAGAGAGACCCTTTACCTTCCTGGGTATGTCCCCCTCCATTTGGAGCGTTATTTCATATAAACGATGAGGGACATTTACCCTTGCATGAGGTGTTTCCACTGTGATATGCTCACTCAGCACTGCTACCCCTAGATAATCCATCAGGTTCTGGCGAGCTATAAGGACTTCTGCAGCGCTGTCTAGCATCGTCACTGCCCATTCCCCGTTCAGAAGCGGAGTCTTCAGTAGCTTGGGCATTTCTAATCTTAATCCCGGCTACCTTCTTTTTAAATTGAGGTTTAGAAGTCTTTTGTTTATCTTCTTGTTTAATGATGTAGTCCAAAGTGTGATGTGTCTCCCTCTTCAGCTTGACTCGCTCTTCCGGTATGTGCTCTGACTGTCTGTCTATCTCCGAACGTTTTTCGGGTGACTCCTAAAAGGAACGAGGGGCATGTGTATCAGTATCCTGATACCTGTCAGGCTTTCTAATATTGTCACGGTTTCTCAAATTGTATTTTCTCTCGGTGTGCACCTGTTGAGGAGACCCACCCCGTGACCGTGTCTTGTTAATTTTTTTTTTTATTATCCTATTTCTTCTTTGAAGAATACGGTGCTTGCTTAGAGTGATCCTTTTCAGAATTGCTCTTAACTATTGGTTTCCCAGGCTGGCTCCCAGATTATCTCCACCAAGCGAAGCATATGTATCTTCGATAATCTTAGGCAATTCTCGCTCCTGCTGTGCAGGACTGAATTCCCTTAGGCGTTGGTTTATAGCCACCGCTGCTACCTCCCCTTTTATGTCACTCAACATAATTGCCAATACTTGGGCAAAATTGCACATCAGTTTCATCCCGAGATCTAAGGCAGGATCTGCCCCGTACTCATTCTGAATCTGTTTCAGTACATCTGCTATGACTGCTATTAAAGGGGCACCATGTGTTCTGGTATATACGGCAGTGAAGACTGTGCTCCAAGTGGCACAATCTTCTATCAGGGGGAGCCATCCCCATGGGCAAGCAAATTATCAGTATTCTGTGTTTTTACTGCTGACCCGTATTGGGAAAAACTGCTTCAAGCTGTGCTTATGTTTGTGCTACCCAGAACGGGATTTGCTCTTGGATGGTGGGAATCTTTCCAATAACGGCATTCAGTGTTTGTGGGCTAATACCTGTAGCAGCCATATGTGGTTGTGTAGCCTGAGGAGTCCATTCAGGTTGAACTGTTAATGTTCTCATTATGCATTGTGTAAAATTTCTGTACATTTTTACAAATTCTCTGTAGAGTGTACACGTTCCTGCTGCTGATAAAGCAACAATGTCTGGATTAGTTGCATATGAAGCTTAGACCGGCCAGGTGACTCCTTCTCTGCTGAGTTGATTGAGTCTCATGTGTTCTGTGGTACGGGGTGGGGTGCATTTAAACCAATTAATGTGCTCTTGGTAAGGTAACAGGACTTCTAAGTCCATGTATGGGAAATACTCATCAGGTGGTTCAACTTCAATGTATTCATGAAACAACAGTGTGTGTGCATCTGCAGGCAGGAATTTAACCCAGGAATAGAATACCTCTGTTCTGAATGCTTTGTGGACCTCAACCACGAAGGTAACAGCTCCACCTGTTGCCGGGAGGCCATGTTGTAATAATTTCATAGTAACTGCCTGTCTGCAATTTTCTGAAATATTTAGTTCAACTATCTGTTCTTCAACAACCTCGGTTTGTTCGGTTACTGTCAGTGGAATAGTATTTAACTAAAATGTAATACAGATATCGTTTGCACTGTGTGGGAACTTCTAATCCTCCAAGCTTGATTAACCTACAACTACTACATAGGGTATACCTACTCAGCTAAGGCGGATTTGTTTCCCTTCCAACTACGGACATAGTAGGGGTCTCTGAGAAAGCACAACTGAACTACTCAGATTTGACCGTTAAATAAGAGCCTAACCAACGTTTGCGCCTCCATGACGTGTAGTTCCTACTAATCCGTATGATCTGTGCATTGTTTGGATAACATAAACTAGAGGCTTGGTGTCAGGACTGATTGCGGACACCCCCACAGGATATGTTGGCCTATAGACCAGCTAGCTCACAGTGCCACCATAAGCCCCCCTAACCTATAAGGTAGCAAATGGTTACAGGCAACCACTGAACATGACAACCCAGACCCCTCATGGAAACAGTACCGAACCTTTGGCTCAGTCACTCAAGCTCACTAATTCTCAGAGAAATATATGGAGAATACACAGTGGGGCATTGTCAATAATATTTATTAAACCAATGTTATTCTTGCATAAAATATGTGTGCTGGAATGATTAGTAGACAGAAGCAGATACATGTGATTAGAAGCACCAAAAGCGTAAATAGTAGGTAGAGTTCTACCATGGTGATAAAACAATGTACATATGCAGGTATCTAAAACAAGGCAGTAATTGAGCGTACTCCTACGATGCAAACCCTACTTTAAGTGTGCCTAGAGTGTGTGTAAGTGTAAAGCCAAGAATCCCCCCAAGGGACGATCCTACCCCATTACCTAAGGGAATAGAGTGCAGGACCCCCCTCTTGGTCACGAACTGGACACCCCTCATGAGATGTCAGACCGCTGTGTGGTGATTTCTCAGAATGCAAGGACCTAGGTGTCAGCGGAAGTGCCTCCTCTGGTAATCTATCAGGATGCCCATCTTTTATAACAGAAAGCAGCCTTGCGATGTGCGTACAGATTAGCGATGTTATGGTTATGTAGATAGCCCTGTCGCCCAGTGGATGAAGACAGAGATGACATTTGTACATAGTGTGAAACAAGACCATCGACATGATGTTTAGAGCATTTTTGATGATGTTGTGCGAAGCTAGGTGTGAAAACAAGTTTAGTTTCTGGGAAACTAATCCAACATGGTCATGCATGCAAATATGTGCAAGAGGTCACAGCTGATAATGTTAATTGTGAGGAGAATGTACGAAATAAGCTGCTTCGCTACATGGGTCTAACATGGGAATATAAGAATGTATATATATTTGTTTTTTTATATCTCAAAAACTACTTCAAGGATTTACACCAAAAAACAAAAAGGGTTATTTCTGGACCAAGAGCTACCTTCCTGCCAAATCTGGTGTAATTACTTCTAGCGGTTCGGGCTGTAGTCGTGACTAAAATCTCTATGGGAATTAACATTGGGAAAACACTTTTTTTGACACCCCTTTTCCCTCGGTTCCTGCTTGACAGATCGCTCTGAAACTTTCCATGCAAAACAAAACTCACCGGGGCACTTTTTTGGGGAACATTTCGTGAAGTTTCGTCAACTGGCGGCAAAGACATAGGAAAGTCATATAAAGCTTTTCCTTTGAAACCATGATCCTAACTATAACGACCTACTGGCTACCGCCAGAAGGTAATACATACATACATTATCTACTGGCGGTCGCCAGTAGATAGTTAAAGTTACAACCTAGTTTCCATAGGAAATCTCAAAATTCTATTTTGAATAACTTTGGCGCCGGTTGACGAATCCTCGCGAAATTTTCAAAACTAATGGGGCGCTCCGTTCAGCTCCTACCCTGAAAGTCTCGGGGTGATTCGTCAAGCAGGAGCCGAGAAAAAAGGGGGGTCCCAAAACGCGTTTTCCCCATGCATTTTTCCATAGGACCTTTAGACACAGCTACAGCCCGAACGGCTGAACAGAATTACTTGAAATTTGACAGAGCGGTAGTCATAAGGTCAAGGAAGTGCCTTTTGCAGGTCTGGTGTAAATCTGTTCAGTATTTCCTGAGAAAATAGCATTTAAAAGCATATATATATGTGGGCGGAGCCTAACCACACATCTCATCCTGAGATCTGATTGGCTGTCAGTACTTCATCCAAGAAGTGTTGGCAGCCATCTTGGGACCAATATACATGATAGCACCTCATTAAAAAGCATTGCAGTTAATAGAAGGTTTTAAGACTTTAGTTACATTATAAATCATTTGTTGATGGTACCATACTCATTTTAGGAATTGTGGTATGTTCTAAGGTGATTTCACCATGTGAAAAAGCCTTCTGCTGGGATATCATGATTGAGAGAAAAATATTTTCTCATGCTTTTACCACAGAGGTTTGGAAGGTGATCTATAAGCTAAACTGAGAGCTTATTTTCTGTAAATTCACATTATCTTTCTCAGTCATGTGAGAATGAAGTCTGACATTGTCAGTAAAACATGTACATCCAACAAGGGCAGAGACTGTCAGTTGATTCCTTTGTGTTCTACTGCAGCTTCCCAGAGTGTTCCAAAGAACTACTAGAGCGCTAACAGTCCTACTTATGATAAACGTATGGCACACCTGAAGCCATCTTGCTTGGATTAAAGTGGTAACTCTTAAAACATTTAATTTAAAAGGAACAAAATGAGGGGGTTCATTTTTCCATAAAAAGTATGATTAGTGCTGCAGAAAGAAAAATTAGGGCACATTTTGAGTGACTTCTCAAATCCTCTTCTATTTCATTAAAAAATTCTGACATGCAGATTGAAACATGCACTTTCAATACCAGCAGCAGTTTTCCCTGGTGAGCAGTAGCTTTACTACAGTGATCTAATGAGCAAAAAGAGTGCTAACATTCTGAATTTATGGCAAATGTGTGACATATCTGAATGCCTTCTTGATGGAATCAAAGTAAAAAACTGAAAAAAATTCCTACTGAGGAGACTGCAGTACATGAGGAAATTAGGAAACTTCATAACAAATAAATCTCCCAAGATGGCCACCGGAGACAAAAGAGCCCAAATGTAGCCCAAAATCACCCAGATGTAGCCCAAATATAGCCCAATGACAGAAGTGTGCAAAACACTCATTATTTTGTGTTTTTGCAGTGTTATATAGTGCAGACTTGTCAGGTATTGGAGTGCTTTACATGAGCATTGGTTACATCTCACAAGAACAAATTCATTTTGGTTGTAGACATGGGGAGACTAAGTGATTTGACCAGAATCACAGAATGTCGAGCTGAAGCAGAAACTTCAACCTGGTTCCCCAGTTTCAAAGTCTGCAGTTCTGGAAGTCACACCACATCCTCTCCCCTAAGTGCAACATTTAATCAAGTGGTCATCTGGATAAAAAAACATAAAGATAACAAATAATTTAAAAGTGCTTTGTCGCTATTTGAAAACTCAGAAAATATGTCCTTATTTTAGTCTTTTAGAGCACTAACCATAATTTTGATGCCAATAAGACCCTCTCATATATGTAATTTCTAAAGGAAATGCTCTAGGTATTAAAGTTTTGATTACATCAAGATGATGTCAGGCGTTCCACACTTTTGTAATAAATATAGAATGTTAGCAATCTAGTTGTTCATTAGGATACTGTTGAGAGGCAGAGGCCAGGGGCACGGACTCTGAAAATTGAAGGCAGGTAGGAGGGTGCAAAGGCAACAATTTAACCACACTGAGCAGGCAGGAAGGGCCGTGGAAGCACAACAGACTAAGGAGGGCAGTGGAAAGGGGGGCAGGGGCAACAAACTAACAATACAGGACTTGCAAGAGAGGCTGTGGCAATGTAATAGACCATTGTGGGCAGAAGGAAGAGGCAATGGTAGTACAACCATACATGCCAACAGACCCGATTCAGCCAGGAAACGTCCAATGTTTTTAAGCTCAAATGGGCTTTATTTGATCTGTCTCCTGTCTACAATCTCCTCTTTTTCAATGTAACTCAAAGGGGAAAATCAATACCCCAGTTTTTTTTCAAAATCTCCCTCTTACCAAGTTCAAAATGTTCGCAAGTATGGTACATTGGATCATGGAAGGAAATGGGATAGGGACATGGACTTGGATAACAGAGGACAGGAGGGGCATGGAGAGGTGCACCAAACTGACCCTGCAGGGCAGGCATCAGGGTTTGCAGCAGCACAGTACACCACACAGTTCATGTAGGACGGGAGTGCAGCACAACAATCCATAGAAAGCAAGAGGGAGGGGACAGGACCATGCACATGGACAACAGAGAACAGGGGGGCAATAGGCAATGGTAGCTAGCTGACCATAATGGACAGACAGGAGAGAAAGCTGCAGCATAACAGACCATAAAGGGCAGGAGGGACGGATCAGGGGCATTACAATGGAACAGACAAGCCAGGAGGGAGGGAGTAGGGGTCTGCACATGTAAACAGAGGGCTGGGGGCAAGGGGGCAGGGCAGGAGCAGCAAGATAGCCATGGAGGTCAGGCAGGATGGGCACTAGAAGCAAGACACACCATGAAGTGCAACAGTGAGACTGTGATGGCATACACACAGACCATGGAGGGAAGGTGGGAGGGGGTCAGGGGCAGCTAACTGACCACATAGGGAAGGTGGGAGGGGCCATGGCAGCACAGAAGACCATGCATGGCAAGTGGGAGGGTTAGTGGCAGCACAATGGCTATGATGGGCAAGAAGGAGGGTGCAGGGGCATGCACAAAGGACGATGGAGGATAGAAGGGAGGGTCAGGACCTGTGCACAGACAAGAAAGTTCAGGGGAAGGGGCCTCACAACAGACCACACGGGGCAGGCAGGAGGAGCAGTTGCAGCACAACAGACAAGGGAGGGCAGAAGGGTGTGGCAGTACAATGGACCATGTAGGACAGGAGGAAGAGGATAGGGGCATGGCATGTGTACAGGCAGGGTGGAGGTGGCAGGGACAGGTTACAGTCATCTGACAATGCTAGGCAGGTGGGAGGGGAGTGGCAGCTCAACAGAACACTCAGAGTAGATAGGAGTGGCAGGTCCATGGGACATGGTGGGAAAAGAGGATGGAGCAGGGGCATGCACAAAGACATCGGAGGGCAGGGGGGAGGAGAATAGGGGCAGCAAGCTAAGCACAGAGTTTAAGCAGGAGGTCAATGATGGGGCATAGAATTGGGCAATGGAGGGCAGGAGGAGTGGACTGGTACATCATACTAAATTGAGGGCAGTGGCAGCACATCAGACCATGCATGGCAGGAGGGAGGAGGCTAGTCCATGGATTCACACAACAGAGGATAGGGAGGAGGGGGATGGGGCAGCAAGCTAACGGTTCAGAGAAGGCGGTATTAGGAACTTTATTGTTTTTAAAACATTGTGTCTGTGCGAACTACTTAAAATATGAACAAGTATGCAGCATAATCTCACTTTTATTCAGGAAGAAGAGGACGTTTGTGACTGTGACTCCGGTCTCACTTGGCAGAAACACCCCCTGACCCTCCACCCCCTATCGCAAAATGTAATGCCCATGAAAAGGGTAGGTGAACACAGTGTTATATAGAACATAGTCCTCAGAGCACGATTGAAAATGAAAACTAGATATAGTGTATGGTATACATCAGATTGGTCGCACACTGCTACACCTACCAGTCGTGTTCCCCCAATGAAAATGGTCCCTGAAGGTCAGCGTCGGCGGATACACCTATGCTCAAGAGTGCGTGCAAGTATGCGTGGCGTGTGCCATCCCTGGACACGTGTTTCGAGGTAGTTGCCTCTCGTCAGCAGGGAGTAGGAAAATGAGAGTGGGGTTGCTGTGTAAGCTGCTAAAAACATAATCAGGTCTAGTACCTCTCTTAGCGCGCAGGTGCGTAACCATGAGTCCGTCGACTCCACCGGCTCAAGGGAGCCTGAATATAAAGTTACATCAGATTGGTCGCACACTGCTACACCTACCAGTCGTGTTCCCCCAATGAAAATGGTCCCTGAAGGTCAGCGTCGGCGGATACACCTATGCTCAAGAGTGCGTGCAAGTATGCGTGGCGTGTGCCATCCCTGGACACGTGTTTCGAGGTAGTTGCCTCTCGTCAGCAGGGAGTAGGAAAATGAGAGTGGGGTTGCTGTGTAAGCTGCTAAAAACATAATCAGGTCTAGTACCTCTCTTAGCGCGCAGGTGCGTAACCATGAGTCCGTCGACTCCACCGGCTCAAGGGAGCCTGAATATAAAGTTACATCAGATTGGTCGCACACTGCTACACCTACCAGTCGTGTTCCCCCAATGAAAATGGTCCCTGAAGGTCAGCGTCGGCGGATACACCTATGCTCAAGAGTGCGTGCAAGTATGCGTGGCGTGTGCCATCCCTGGACACGTGTTTCGAGGTAGTTGCCTCTCGTCAGCAGGGAGTAGGAAAATGAGAGTGGGGTTGCTGTGTAAGCTGCTAAAAACATAATCAGGTCTAGTACCTCTCTTAGCGCGCAGGTGCGTAACCATGAGTCCGTCGACTCCACCGGCTCAAGGGAGCCTGAATATAAAGTTACATCAGATTGGTCGCACACTGCTACACCTACCAGTCGTGTTCCCCCAATGAAAATGGTCCCTGAAGGTCAGCGTCGGCGGATACACCTATGCTCAAGAGTGCGTGCAAGTATGCGTGGCGTGTGCCATCCCTGGACACGTGGAGCCGGTGGAGTCGACGGACTCATGGTTACGCACCTGCGCGCTACGAGAGGTACTAGACCTGATAACGATTTTAGCAGCTTACACAGCAACCCCACACATTTTCCTACTCCCTGCTGACGAGAGGCAACTACCTCGAAACACGTGTCCAGGGATGGCACACGCCACGCATACTTGCATTCACACTCGAGCATAGGTGTATCCGCCGACGCTGACCTTCAGGGACCATTTTCATTGGGGGAACACGACTGGTAGGTGTAGCAGTGTGCGACCAATCTGGTTTAACTTTATATTCAGGCTCCCTTGAGCCGGTGGAGTCGACGGACTCATGGTTACGCACCTGCGCGCTACGAGAGGTACTAGACCTGATAACGATTTTAGCAGCTTACACAGCAACCCCACACATTTTCCTACTCCCTGCTGACGAGAGGCAACTACCTCGAAACACGTGTCCAGGGATGGCACACGCCACGCATACTTGCATTCACACTCGAGCATAGGTGTATCCGCCGACGCTGACCTTCAGGGACCATTTTCATTGGGGGAACACGACTGGTAGGTGTAGCAGTGTGCGACCAATCTGGTTTAACTTTATAGTGTATGGTATAAACTATGCACCAAAAAGTGTGATATAAGATGAACCGGGCGTGAAATATAATATGCAATACATTGTGCGCAATAACAGATTCATTGGAGAGCGCGAGATAGCACAGGCACTAGCGCGTGCTATGCGATATGCACCTTGGAGTGTAATATGCACAGGGCAGTGTTGTGTAACCTAGCTAGTCTCTAAAGTTGTAATATAAAATATGTGCTGGGGAGTGTAACGTTGCATATGCACTGTGACAAAGATATGGATCCCAGATTGTAATATGTATGGCATAGCACTGTGAGTTATAACATAGGCATCGAGGAAGGCACGTTAGATGGGGCAATATAACCCGTGCGAAGACAAGTGTGGCATGACATATTCACGGGGTGGTGTTACAGTGCACATGGGCTAGAGAGTGTCATAGCATGTGCACTAGCTAGTGGAATACAACACAGAGGTGTGTGGCACTCGGCAGGCAATGGTGGGTGTAACACAGCATTGGGCTCTGTCAGGAGCGCGCTGTGACTCTCAAGTGATGTTCATCCCCTTTCCAGAGAGTAAAATAAAAAGTATTACACATCCGGCAGTGGATGTGTGTTTTATTAACCGTGAGGGGGGTTTCTTGCATAGTTTTGGTCGAATTTTTGTCGAATCCCCTTTGAATGGCTTGGTGTGCATGTGTATTAAATGTGCCCGTCAATAGCTACCCATGTTTGTATAAATAAACGACAAGGGTGTCTACCGGGATTAGGCACGGTAGGGCATCAGACATGTCAGATCGTCACTAGTGGTGTAAATACATTCCACGTGGATTCATTGCATGCATAGTCGCCTTTTAATGAATATCACGCAAATCGTCATGGTGATAGGTACGTACGGTTTGTCCAGCATGTCCTAGGTGTGTCTATAAATATATATTTTTTAAAAATAATAAAAAACAGTGGCCGGCCCTGGGGATTGGGGTCAAAAAAATATAATTAGGAGACAGGCCCTGGGGGATGGGGTCATCAGGGCCAATAAATTAGAATAAGAAGGGGAACCACACAGCCCCCCTTCTTAAAAAATTAAAATAAATAAAAGACTGGCATCGTGCCGGAGGCCATGCCCCCTCCGTGCAGCACTCTGCAAACGCGCCCCCAAAAGGCATCTCCAGTATGCGCCAGGGAGCTGCGCTGCAGACAGGTGTTCTGAGGCCAAGCCCCTTTTTACACCTCTCTGCAACGCAGCTCTGTGGCGCTTACTGGAGGTACCTAGTGGTCTAGTTTGACCCTAGGGACCCTTAGGATTCAAGGGGACTTAATCTCTCAACTTAGAACAGCCACAGGGCGCGTTTACACAGTGGTGAAGGGAGGGGACGGGGCCTGAGGTGACGTGTGCAAACACGCACTATGGCACGTTTTAAATTGGGATACAATTTCCCTTCAATACTGAGGGCCCATGGGGGCTAACTAGCCCACCAAGTGCTTCCAGTAAGCGCCACTGAGCTGCATTGCAGAGAGGTGGTCCAGGCCATGCCACTTTTTACACCTCTCTGCAACGCAGCTCTGTGGCACTTACTGGAGGTACCTAGTGGGCTAGTTGGACCCTAGGGACCCTCAGGATTCAAATGAACTTAATCTCCCAACTAAAAACGGACACAGGGCGTGTTTACACAGTGGTGAAGGGAGGGGATGGGGCCTGAGTTAATGTGTGCAAAAACGCCCTGTGGCCTGTTTTAAGAGGTAGTTTTAATCCCCATGCCCTATTATATACTAGGGGCTTACAGAGGAGGTCATGCTAATCACAGGGGGACCCCAACGCATAATGTTCCCTAGTGTATGTAGGTGTTTTCACTGTATTCTAAGTGTTCTTTTAACATAGCACTGGCTCTACGACTGGTTAGTCAGACTCAGTTACCACCAGTATCCGTCTGAAAAAGTTGAGGGTACAGGATGATTTTGCAACAAGGCTTCTTTCTGCTCTTCTTTTTGTTCTTTCTGCACGTTATCCTTCTTCCTGCACTTATCGTCGTATTTGAGGACTTCTGTTGCTTCTTTCTGCACTTCTTTTGTTTCTTTCTGTGCATTTTTTCTTCTTTCTTCACATGTCCTATCTTTGTAGGCATAGTTAGAAATTAGCATTTAAAAAACCTTTGAAATTCACAGAAAAAAACATAGGTTTCAGGGGTGTTATAGTTAGCTGGACTTTTCACTTGTACAAAACCATTGAAATTCCCCCGTTATAGTTAGTTCAGCTAACTATAACTCGCGCGCCCGCAATGCACTGCTGATGACGTCACATATTACATCACTCATGACATGGTCAGTGACATCACTCATGACATCACTGATGACATCTCAAATGACATCACTGATGACATCACTGATGACATCATCCTTGTGATTGAGTGGCAGACCTCCTCTCACCCTAATATAACCTTTGATACACACATTCAAAAATAGAGACTAAAATTTTCAAAACAATGGACATACCAATACCAGTTACAACAACCTCTTCAGTAATTCTAAGATCCACATACACATCCACTCATTCACCAACAGTCCTATACAGTCACTCATACATGTACTCACTCATCATATGTACTCATACACCTATACATCCTGTTACACAATGCCACTCATCCATAGAGTTACTCACACACATAGTCACTCATGCTAATAAAGAATCAAACATACATTTACTTGCATATACAGTTATACACACACCACCACACTTACTTCTACGGAAACTTACACATACTTAGTCTTTTAAACAATCACTTATAGAAACACATACTTATTCATACAGGAACTCTTTCAATCTCTCACTCTCACATATACTCACATATATACACCAATAGTCACATATACTAGTTTAAAACATATGTAGTTACTCATAAAGACACAATTGAGACAGTCATTCACTCACTAACACACCCATACACACACTCATCCACCCATACAGTCCTGCACACATGCTGTGTTCAACACATACAAACAGTGAGTCACTCATTCATGCACCTATGCATTACGTAATACCCCCACCGAACCATGCAGACACTCAGACTGATACTCAAAAAACCAACTAATAACCTATATAGACACCCATGTAGCTACTCACCAACCCATGCAGCCACTTATACACAAAGTGAGAGACTGATACAGATATTTACATATTTAAACATTACTCACTAAGCCATGTATTCACTATGATACACTTAATCGGTCAGTTACACAATCAATTTTTCAAAAACAAATCATCCATTTAGAAACTTATATACCCATTTATTCTTCCATCGACCTTGAGTTATACATATATAAAACATATTTAATTTTCAGAAAAACACACATTCACTGGATGATGTCATCAGTGATGTCATCAGTGATGTCATTTGAGATGTCATCAGTGATGTCATGAGTGATGTCACTGACCATGTCATGAGTGATGTAATATGTGACGTCATCAGCAGTGCATTGTGGGCGCGCGAGTTATAGTTAGCTGAACTAACTATAACGGGGGAATTTCAATGGTTTTGTACAAGTGAAAAGTCCAGCTAACTATAACACCCCTGAAACCTATGGTTTTTTCTGTGAATACATATATAGTCAAACTGCTAAAAAATCCTTCACTTCTTTCCTAAACTTGAATGTTATCTTCAACAGTTGGTTGACAAATCATTAACTTTCCATTTGAATAATTAAATGATTTAATAACAAAACTACACTAAAAACATTTGCCCACCTCAATGCAAAAAATTAATACATGTATTGACTATGGTAAATTGTGTTTTGTGTGCAACGAGAAGTCAAAGATATCAATTATCTGGTTGTGTTTCACCTTAACCTGATGCTCCAATTCCAACACCTTTTTTAATCAGACAAGCACAAAATTAAGGCATATAAGCTTTAATTAAAACACAATCTATAATTATTTATACAATGATTAAGGAAAACGCAGCAGGGAACGCAAAAAATTGAGAATTACAACAGATTTAACATAAAAAAAGAATATATATGGCACTATTACCTGAATGAGTGGATCCTTGGTGTGAAGGTCTTCAGTCAGTTGTTTTATAACCTGCTCTTGGTTCTTTAGTTTCTGGTTGATTTCACTCAATAGAGTATTATAATGCTCTGCAGTTGCATTTTCTTTTTCCATCATTTCACCATGCAACTTCTCGAGCTGATTACGAAGATCCTATAAACAGGAAACAACTAACATAGTTAGTACACGACTGACAACAAACTAGCCTATGATGCTGTGTTCCCAATGAATTAATCAATTTTAAACTCAAGGATGTAGGAGACATGGCCAGCCTAAGAAGCTGCAGACAATGGCGAACATGAAGGTCAGAAACCTGCAACAGAGAATGAGCAACAGTATGAACAATAGGAGTAGTAATAGGGGGACAAGGAAGGGAAAGGAGTAAATAGCAAAGACTGAAAATGTGCTGTCTAGATCTGATTCCGAGAATCCCAAGACTAAAGTAGGTGTATATTTCTGATTTGGTGTAATTCCGTTCAGTAGTTGCGGAGTTCTTAACAGAAATTCAAATTTGTACATTTGGGGACGCAATAGCTCTGCGAACCCTCCTGATCTCGTGCGGAGATCTGACTGGCTGCCAACACTTCAAATCAGCTAAGTGTTGGTGGCCATCTTGGGACATGGCTTGAGTGGAATTCCACAAAAAAATGTTTTAAAAAAAGAGAAGGGGGGTGTGTAGGAATACCCTGACCCCCTAGGCCCCTTGGGGGCTGTCCCAGAGGGACCCTGCCAGGGCAAACATTCTTGTAAATTCAGTGGAAGCCGTGCATCGAATAAAACCAAACAAACAAAAAAAGAAGCATCAGTTACTAATAAGCACCTGGGTGGGCCAGGTGACAGGTGCCAGTTGCATCGGGAAATTAAAAGGGGGGGGGGGGGGGTGCAAGCCCCCACCTCATGGGGCTAATGTGAAAATATAGGGGCCCCACTCGGACCCCCCTCCCCCGAGCCCCAGGGACCATCACTGGGGCCACATAAAAAAAACATTGGGGGGGCCGCATGGACACCCTCGGGCTAAATTAAATGTAATGGGGGGACCTCGCTGACTGCCCTTGTCCCCACCAGGGACCACCACCTTCCCGGGGGAAAAGTAACATTAAAAGTTCTGCCATGGGGACCGCCACAGGGGCTTGCCCTACTGAGTAAAAGGAGGGGGGGCCACATGACCTCCCTCCTGAAGCCATAGATGACACTGGGGTCCGAAACCCTTCAGGGCCAGCTTCTGCTATGTCCTTGGGTGCCCTTTACCCTGGGTGCTGTGGCTTGGTGGGAGGTTTAACCACTCCCTAGGGGCACCCAGGACAATTGGCCAGGTCATGGGGGATGGGGTCCCCGGGGCCAAAATCGGCCCGGGAGGGGGGCCACGCTCCACTAACATATATATTTTTTTAAAAGGTTAGCCCTGGAGGAACACATTGGAGGCACCACTACCTTTCTCAACCACTCTGCAAAGGTGCCTCCTGGTGCACAACTTGTTGGGGGATTGTTAGACCTGGCACCTTGGCGTGAGTCTCCCTTCCACTTTTTTGTCGCTGTGCCTCATGTGTTTTGCTGGTGTTAGCTGCTCAGAGCACTGTGCCACTGCCAACCAGTGCCACAGTGCAAGTGCTCCCTATTTAAAATGTATATGTGGGTTGGATTCCATGATTGGCTTATTTGGTTTACTGTCAGACCCCAGTAAAGTGCACCAGGAGGGCCCAGGGCTTGTAAATACAAATGCTGCTGGTGGGCTTGCAGCACTGGTTGTGCCACCCACAGAAGCGGCCTGGTAAAATGTATCTAAGGTCTGCCATTGCAGAACCTGCGTGCAGTCTGGTACTGTCATGCTGATTGGGTAAGTGCACACACTTGCCAGTCCCTAAACCTTCCCTTAACTTCATATCAGTCACCCCTATGGTAGGCCCAAGGGCAGGGTGCATTGTAAGCATAAGGTAGGACAAGCCCTGATGTGTGTGGCATGTCCTAATAGTGAATTACAGCCATTTTCGTTTTTCACTATTGTAAGACTACCTGTTCTCCACAGGCCAGAATGGGCTGTTAGAATTGTTACATCCTATGATCCTAACAACCCAGGGAACATGGTAGAATTTCAAGTTTAGTATGCCTGAACTCAGAATAATAAAATACATCTTTTAGTAAAGTTTATTTTAATATTCTGTGTTTGCAAATACCACTTTTAGAAAGTTGGTATTTGCTTGCTTGACCATTTCAGCCCGCCTCTGCTATGATGTGTATCTGCCTGTCTGGTTGTGTGAGTGACAGGGCTGGGGAAACCCAGAGGGGCAGGGCTAGGTAACCTGGTGGTGAATAGGATGATTGGCAGTCAGATGGGTGGGAGGAGTACACCTGGGCTCTGAATAGGGTTGTGCTCTGCTACCACAATGCTGGCTCCACCTCCTACGGAGCGGCTGATGTCTCTGCCCTGCACCCTGAATAGAAAGGCAGAGTCATGTCAACAGAGTGCTCAAGAATTGGTTTGGACTGGGCAAAGGCCCCTCAACCCCAGAGGAACAAAGGAATTAGGGGTATAAGTATTTGGACCCTGCTCCCAAGAAATTAGATCCTGCTGAAACAAGAAGAACCTCTGCCAGAGGAGAAGGAACTGGGAAAGCTGTAGGAGGAGTAACTGTCCCTGACCTGGGGGATTGGCCTGCAGTGGTTGCCTTGCTGCTGAAGGAGAGGAGAAAGACTACTAAAGACTTTGCTTCAACTTGTGCTTTAAAAAGATCTCCAAGGGCTTGAACTGAGCTTGCCCCCTGAACGAAGTCCCAGGACCAGTGGACTTCACCCCCAGCTCCCCAGAGTCTTTTGGAAGTGCCTGCTGCTGTTGTTGGGCCTTCTGAAGGACTGCGTGTCGCAACGAGCTGGAAGCGCGAGGCAAGGAAGAGAAGCGTGCCGCCGTCGGAGCTGTTGCCGTCGCATCTCGCAGAGAGTGTCGCCGCTGCAGCATCGCATCGAGCGGAAGCGTCAATTTCATTCAGGAAGTGTCTTGCAACGCCGAAGAAGCGTGTCGCCATCGCAGCCATCGTAGTTGTCGCATTGCTCCGCATCGAGAGAAGAGTCTCGCATCGAGGAGGAAGCGTGTTGCCATCGCAGCCATCGTAGTTGTCGCATTGCACCGCATCCAGAAAAGCGCCTCGCATCCACAGAGAAGCGTGCCGCCGTCGGAGCCGCTGTCGTCGCATCTCACAGAGGGGGTGTCGCCGCTGCAGCATCGCATCGAGCGGAAGCGTCTCGCAACGTCGGAGAAGAGTGCCGCTGCCAAGGCCGCTGTCGTCGCATCTCGTCAAGGGTGACGCCGCTGTAGCTGACGCATCGAGTCGAGCCTTCTCGCAACATCGGAGAAGCGTAACGCATCTGGAAGATCCCTTCTTGATTTCTTTTGCACCAAGAACTTCAACGCATCTGCACTGCTGCAACACTTTCGTTGCCCTGTGTGTCGCATCTAAGGTACATTGACTTAAAGTGTCGCATTTAAGAACTTAAGAGAAACTAAGCAATCTTCTACCAACTAAGCAACCGTATTGTGTATTTTTAATCGTTTAATGGTCTTGTGATAATCCTATATAAAGAATCCTTATTTTTAATATAAATACCTGTGTGGTGTCCATTTGTAGTGTTGTCACTTGGTTACTGTATGTGTTCACAAATGCTTAACCTATAACGCTCTGAGATAAGCCTTGTCTGCTCGCGCCAAGCTACCTAGAGGGTGAGCAGGGGTTGTTTTAGTAGTGTAACCCCTTTCCCTGACTAGAGGAAAGGTTCCCTGCTTGTCACAAGTACCTACCTGTGCCAACCAGAGAATCCGGATTCTAACAGGGATGAAGTTCTCTTGGCTGCTGAGGGTCCTTGGGGGACCAACAACCCCTCCTGCCACCTACAGTAAATCCCACACTGCAGTATTGCTGAGAGGTAATCCAAGGCTCCGCCCCCTTTCTCCTCCACCACTCTGCAAACAAGCCTCCTGGCGCGTTAGTGGATGAAGTCCCCTAAGAGGCTGGGGGTCCTTGGGGGCCAACACCCCTCCTGTTACCCTCTAATAAGTCCCACACAGCAGTATTGCTGAGAGATCATCGGAGGCCCACCCCCTTCCTTCATCATTCTGCAAACGTGACTCTTGCCGCACTAGTTATTGGGGGATGAAGTCCCTTTGGATGCTGAAGGTCTTTAGGGGACAAGAAGCCTTCCTGTTACCAGCAGTAAATCCCACACAGCAGGATTGCTGAGGGATGGTCTGAGGCCCGCCCCCTTTCTGCATTACTCAGCAAACACGCCTAGCAGATAAAAAAAACAGATATTCACTTAAAAAAACCAAAAGGTTACAGGGACGTTATAGTTAGGAAATAGAATTTAAAATAACTTAGAAATATGTGAGGCCATAAGCAGTGTTTAGCCAGCATGTAAGCTATAGTTGGCACAGGTAACTATAACTGCTGATTTGCACTGGCTTTGTACAAGTGAAATCTGAACCTAAGTATAACTCCCCTGTAACCTTTGCTTTTTTCAGTGAAAAAATTATTATATATATATATAGATATATATATATATACACACACACACACACACACACACACACACACATTACCTACTGGCGGTCGCCAGTAGGTAGTTATAGTTAGGACCCTGTTTCCATAGGAAAACCGCAACATTCTATTTGGAATAACTTTGGCGCCGGTCGACGAATCCTCGCGAAATTTTCAAAACTAATGAGGCGCTACGCTCCGCTCCTACCCTGAAAGTCTCGGGGGGATTCGTCAAGCGGGGGCTGAGATAAAAGGGGGGTCCCAAAACGCGTTTTTCCCATGCATTTTTCCATAGGACCTTTAGACACAGCTACAGCCCGAACGGCTGAACAGAGTTCCTTCAAATTTGGCAGAGAGGTAGTCTACAGGTCAAGGAAGTGCCTTTTGTAGGTTTGGTGTAAATCTGTTCAGTAGATTCTGAGAAAATAGCCTTTAAATCAATATATATATCTGAGCCAGCTTACGGTGCGCTTACGGTGCGCTTACCATACGCGCACGCCGCCGTGCGCGTGCGCGATTCTGATTGGCTGTTAGATCTTAGTAAACATTCGAATCGGTCGAAACCAGGAAGCGGCGGCCGCCATTTTCTCTCTCGCAGTCTGAGAGGGGGTTAAAAAACAAAGGCCAAAAACATATAAAGGGGCTGTTTAGACAGCTCCTAAGCACCTAGCCATCTTGAGGGAGTCCTCAAAGATCCCCCAAGCCCAAAAACGGAATTTTTAATTTTTTCGATAATTTCGCCGATTACGCTTACCGTACGCGTACGGTAAAAATTAATTAAAAAAAAAAAAATCCACACTCTCCCCACCCCATGTGCAAAAGGTGCCCGAAGTGCACCATTTGTGCATGGCATATAACAGATATGAAAAATTAAAATATTACCTTTCACAACGAAGCGCATCATATGTCCTCCATGTGCGCACGGTGCGCGAAGCGCATCGTGCGTACATGGCCCATCCAGCGTAACGTGGGCACGCGGTGCGCGCACGGAACGAACTGCGTTAAGTGGGCGCGCACGCCACTAATGGCGTAAAGTAACTTAGCATTTAAAAAAACGTACAAATTCACTGAAAAAACCATAGGTTTCACACACGTTATAGTTAGGAATTAGCATTTAAAAAACCTTGCAAATTCAGTGAAAAAACCATAGGTTTCACACATGTTATAGTTAGCTGGAAATTTTACTGATAAAAAACCAATGAAATTCCCCCGTTATAGTTAGTGCAGGTAACTATAACTCACGCGACCGCAATCTTCTGCTGATGCTAATACTGTATTTAGACACTTATTTGCCCATGTCTTCTTCCATTCAATTTTAGCTATACATATATTACAAATATTTTTTTTTAATAAAGACACATATGTCATCAGCAGAGGATTGCGGTCGCGTGAGTTATAGTTGCCTGCACTAACTATAACGGGGGAATTTCATTGGTTTTTTATCAGTAAAATTTCCAGCTAACTATAACATGTGTGAAACCTATGGTTTTTTCACTGAATATATATATGCATGTGTATGTGTGTACCATAATGTGCGGACAAATCATACCCATCACCAACTTCGATATTATAAGGTGGAGGCAAACTCAGATTTGAATCGCCTAAATAATGATGTAGCCTTTGAGGAAGGCTTCACAGCTAAGGAAGTGTTTTGTCTGAATCAGATTGCATGGGAACAGGCTTCCCTGGAGCGGAGTCAAGGGATGATCTTGGGTAGACCCGACAGCCTTGGTGCGGAAGTCCCCCAGACTTTTTGCCTGGATGTGAGAATTTGAGGGTGCCATTCTCATACCCAGTGTTGACATTTCGGTTTCAGGTGGCCAACTATGTCTGCGAGACCATCCTCAGGACTCAGCATCGAAAAAGCAATCAAATTCTCAACTACTGGGAAAACCATTTGATCAGACCGGAGAATGTGTCCAGAGGTTTCTCTATGGAGCGTTAAAGAAATTAACCCATATGTAAGGTGCACATCATGTATTAGAGGTGTCATCCGTTGTTGAACCGAATTGTGTTGGGAGCAAGTACCTACAGGATTGATTGCCTTTTCAATGTTGAGTTCCAAAGATGGTCTCACGTACCTAGTTGGCCAACTGAAACCAAAACGTCAGCAAATCATCCTCCTTAACATTAATAGTCACACTTTGTGTTATGTTCAGTTCCATCTGGATTTTTGGAATGATTTGTAAATTAATTTGATGGGACACTCAATTGTGCTAAATTGATTTTGTTAAGAGGATTGATTACGCTTCCATAGATCCCTATACTGTATGGATACTGTTAAGCGTAAAGGATTATATAGTGGCACAAGTGTCAACATCTAAACTTGGTTAGGTAATGCTTGGAATTTTGGTATATGTACTAATGACATGTACAACTTAATTAACAATATAGAGACTAAGCTAAAACATAGTATACGTGCTTTTACTTCAATACATCTGTGTTGTCATTTAGGAGTCATTATTTGGAGATAATGAATATGATCACTTTTTGTGACCAGCTAAAAGATTAAGCTTTTTGAGAAAAGATTCCACAGGGAATACTATTAACTAGTATACCCAGTTCCTTGGGGAAGATTGGGTTGCCCTATTGTCTTATATAACAAAAAGACATGCAGTAAAAGTAAGGGCGTCTACCTTCTGCAGTGCCACAGATGGGCAGGGAAATTCAAACGCAGCGGTACCAGTTGAGAAATTAGCACCGCAATCGGAGATCAGGAGTGAGAACAATTGACACATTGACACTCTCCCAACTTTTCTTTCGACAGAAAATGACTGGATGGTGTTGAGTCCTGGTTCAACTATTTATGCTTCTTCATCAACTTGGATTTAGACTTGCCGGATTACTTTGACCACGGCCTAAATAGTGGTAATCTGCTCCCTAAACTTGGAGTGAGAGAAAGACTTAAGTGAGATCAGTGACTTATTTGGGTGTTCGGGAACAAACAGCTTGCTTCAAGGTCCTGTACTGCCTTGCGATGCATGAGAGCACAATCTTTGTACGACTTGAAATCATGCCCTGAGGCCAAAGACCAGAGGCATACCTTGTGCAGGTTCTTCATTTATACCTGTTTACGATAGTCATGGTATGGTTCGAACCATGTAGTCTTCAGTGGGGAAATAACTCCCTTACACGCTGGAAAAGAATTTGAGGGAATTTGCCAATAGACGAAAAGGTAGTGGAGCTCTTAATCCGCATATGAAGGTGCTGAAAGACAGAGGAGTGACCCTTTTATGCAGCTCAGCTCCATCTCTTCCAGGGAGGAAGGCAGGCAATGCAGAGCCAAATGGCACCACGCAGCAGGGAATGGGAGCACTGATGTGAATAACTTCCAGATCCATTCTAGCACTTAATGGTGAGGAGTCTGCGGTTAGAAGCATGCATCAGATTTTGATAGGCAGTCAGCATCCCTATAAATGAATGCTACATACTGAACCACTGCCCCTATTTAATCGACTAACTACTCAATTGACCACTAAAATGGATTGATAGACATAAAACTGAAAAACACATCGATTTCTTTCCTTAACTTGATTATTATTATATACAGCTGTTGGTTGATCAACCATGACCTATCCATGCAAATAATTAAATTGATTTAATAAAAACAAAATCCCATTGCTAATTTATTTTAGCCAATTCTAATGCAAAATAATAATACTTTATTTTTCCTTCAGGGTAAATTTATTGACTTTGGTAAATTGCGTTTTGTGTATGCCCAGAAGTCAAAGGTATCAAATGATTTAGGTTTGTGTGACCTTAACCTGAGCCTCCAATTCCAACAAGCACATGAAATCGGGCATTTAAACTTTAATTGAAACAGAATCTACAACTATTTTTCAAGCAATCAAACATTAAGAAAAGCCCTGCTGGGAAAGCAAAAAAGTAAGAATTACAACCAATTTTAAATTAAACAAGAGATATGGCACTATTACCTGAAGGAGGGGATCCTTTTTGTGGAGGTCCTCTGTTAGCTGCTTTATAACTTGCTCTTGGAGCTTTAGTTCCTGGTTGGTTTCACTCAATAGAGCATTGTAGTGCTGTTCAGCTGCATTTTCATTTTCCAGCATTTCACCATGCAACTTCTCAAGCTGATTGCGAAGATCCTATGAATAGCAAAGAACTAGCATACTTAGTATATGGCTGACAACAATCCAGATTATGATTCTACACTCGAAATGAATCAGTCACTTTTAGCTGAAGGGTGCAGGAGACCTGGTCACCCTAAGACACTGTGCAACAATATGCATAGCAGGAGTAGCCATGGGGGGGCAAGGTAGAGAAAGAAAGAAATAGGAAAGATGGAACATGTGCTGTCAAAATATGATTCAGAGAATTCCAAGACTAAAGGCATTTTTCATCCTACACCATGGGTACAGAAAGAAGAACATAGCTGGAAGATGGAGACATGGTCCTCATGTCAAGTCACTACCATTTAAAGAGGGGTACTACATGGGGACCCAAAACAGCTGTTTAAGAAAGAACTATGCTCACTGATCAGGGAAGGAGACATTTAACCCATTTTCTTTCACTTCTCTTTGGGTTCTTTGATGAACCTGGAGAATTAAGATTTTTGAAAGATGCTATATTATAAGTAATTAGTAATGGAGCAGGAGAACAGTAAGCAAGAAGGAATTGGCTGATGTTTGATCCACCTTTCTTAGAAGTGGATTGACATTTTTAAAAGACCAAACGTTTTCAGATTTCACAATGTTCAAGAGCATGGCTCTCATAGACAGTTCCTGTCTCATTTCTGTGCTACAGGGAAATCTGAGAGAGAACTTTCTTATTAAATTATGCAATTTTACCATACCGCAAAGTGTAGAATCCATATAACTCTTATGGAGAGTGTAATGCTTAAGGGCTCTGAAAACTATGACTGTTGGCGGGAAGCATTAATTATTAATTAGTTCAATATCATGTGTAATATTGCGTTGGTCCTTTACTGTTATTGAGTATGGTTCAAGGAAATATTTTATGCTTTGAATCGGGCAGCAGCATTAAAAGCTTAATTGTGGCTCATACAAGCAAATGTGGACTGAGATTTTGGCCACTGGAGAGACATTGTTGAGAACTTTCAAGGGCTCAGTGTTAAAAGCATAGAGGAAGAACTTAACTGTGCAAAACTGTTGCATGTTTAAGTGGTGTCAACATGTCAAAGTGTTTGGATGTAGTGAAATTAAAAATCTGTAATGTCTCCTTCACATTCGTCCCAGTCTGGTCAAAGAGCAAATATGCAATGAAGGTATACAGTAATATGAACAGGTAACCTTCTTCAAAAAGCTGCACTGGAGTTGGTCAGGTGGTGCTGTTGAGAGCAGGTAACATGGAGTGGTAGCATGAGCAAACTCAAAGGTGTAAATGAAATTATCTGTAAACAATCAGGGGAAAACTTCCACACTTGCCATTGAAATACAGTCAGTGTAAATCCAATTCATATCATGTCCAGATATTTGCCTAAAACCCATGATGACTAGGAGGCTTGTTTGTCCGCGAAATGTTCATTAATTACATTTTGACATACTGATAAAAATCACCCATGAGTCAATTCCATTGGGACTCGGTGTGGAAAACTAAAGAAGGTTTTTAATACATTTTACTACACAATGTAGCCTATACATACAACAGTAGTACAGAATCTATAAGCACAGCAATGCATTTTAGGTCATAAGCAATACTAAATCATTATCCATGACTAGTAACAGCTTAAAAGTTTCCAAAATACGACTTCATTTTGAATAATAGAATCTCTCCATTCCTGTGACCCAATTCCAATCAATAATAAGATTCACCCCTCCTCCTCATTATTCATACTATAACAGAAGAAAACCTGGTGGTCAATCATTGTGATACACTAGCAACAGATTAATTGATCATACAATTCAAGCAACTGACCCAATATATTTGTTTAAAAATAATGTATTTCTTTCACTTTATATTACTCAATCTGTTGGGCCAGCTGACTCCAATATTCTAACTTCACATACTTGGTGGATTTTAATTATTTGCAAGGAGCCTCACACTGTGGGAGCCTCACACTGTGGAAGCCTCACACTGTGTTTTTAAATTAAAGGACTGTGGAAGTTTCCAGACACGTCAAATCAGGCAAGTGATTGACTATGTTTAGAATTATATTCTTTTCCCATTATACCCCAGACCCAGCTGCAATCCTTAGAAGATAATAATCCTAAAATGTTTCCCCCTCAGAGAAGTCAAGTTCTCCAAGTGGCTGAACAGGATAAGACTTTATACATTACACAGTATAACCAGGCACAGCTTGAATCCCAAGAAGAATGTCATCCTATTTTGCCACTCTAACATCTATCCTCAGATAGTAATTTAAACATTATACATCAAACTGGAGTGCAGGATGATTTCAACATTCTTTGTTGCATTAAACTGTGCTGATAATTAATATTGCTCTTGGCAATGTCATCTAGAATACTAGCCCAAAAGAGATTCAGTAAAGTAGCCCCCAATTCCTCTGCTAAGTTTATTCAGCACTTAACAAAGGGGTATAGAATAGTTAAATGGAAGACTTTGCATGTACTGGTTTAGTTATGTCCCTCACTTTTGCTGAGAAACTTGTTTGGCAGTAACGATAAAGAAGGATTCTTATCCCCAAATAAGAAATGCTATTTCTTCAGTAGTTGTTAAAGTAAGATAGCTTCATAGTGCTGCGTCAGTTAACCTATATAATTTCTTCACTTCTTTGAATGCCACAAAACGCTCTTTAACTTTTAAAATGATCTAGCATGCGTATATTATTTCACGTCCAGTTGACCCCAATACAACTCTTTTCCATTATCCATTCAATATTTATACCCATACTCCATGTCAAGGATGAGGGAGGCATTATTATAATATTTGCTTTCTACAAACTTCTGAAGACACTCATAGTAAAAGGTAGCGTGTCCTGCTTAACCCTTTAGCTTGCTCACCGCACCAGGCCCTAATGGGGGGCAACAGTGGTTGCTGCCATTTCCAAAGCCTGACAAGTGTCTCCGCAAAGCTGAAGAAATGTGGCATTAGGAATCCATCAAGAGAGTGGTGTCTTTATTGGTTGCTTAAGAAGCCAACTCTGCATGTCCCTGCCTTGTTTAAACTCTGCTCTAAAACAGCTTTCATAAGGCAGAGAGGGTATGGCGGGTCCTTTCTAACAGTCCTGACAGCCACCTCAACTAAGAGGAGAGTTCTCATCAGCGGCAAAGGCTAATACGTAAAATGGATGCTGGGATCCCACAACGATCCAATCAGACAGCCGCTGAAGAAACTGGGGGATGGACAACCTTCCCTTGAGACTTATATAAAGGCCAACCAGAGAAGATCAGGAGGAAGAGCTAACCAGTTTTTTGTCTCTTCCTCAGGAAAGCCCATTATAGGATCACATCCTGAGAGGGAATGCGCGTGTCCATTGCTCAAAGCTTCAGAAGAAAATGTAGGTGTTGCAAAAAACCTGGATTGGACAAGAAATTAGTAAAGAGATGGAAAGATGCGGGGATGGATGCAGGATCAAAAAGTTGAGCACACCGGATAACTGTCTCTTCTTCAGGTGTTTCCTGGGATTCCCCAATTTAAGCCAGAGGACCGTCTAAGGTGCCAGGTTAAACAGTATCATAAATAAGCAGGTAGAACCAAGTGCTTCCTCATAAGGGACTGTCAGAGACTTACAGAATAGCATGACCATGATGTTAATATCTACACAAACATGTTAAAAAACAGGTGCAAATTCCTTATATTGTGAATCTTCCACAGGCGTCAGACTGGATTCAGGAACTTTTAAAGCCTTACTCCTACAAGCTGGTTCGCTAATTTAGCATTGTGTGGCTCAGCACCAACTCAGTTTCACTTCAGAAGTGATAAGAGGAGCCACATATTAAGCGTCACCCATGCGTGGGGACATCAGCAGCTTTCTTTAACGGTCTATGTGCTCAAACTAATCAATAGATTGGCATGACCAGTGAGCGTATCCTTATATTGATAGCTTTTTTAGGAGGAAAAAAAGAGCCCAGTTCACAAAAAGGAGAGGTGAGAGGCTCTTTGAGGAATCTACGAGTAGAGTACCCACCAGAAAGATTTTTACCATAGGTAAGTAACTTGTTCTTCTGATGGATAGTTTCAACTGCACATTCCTCATCATATGACTAGACATCTCTCAAGGTGGGTGATCAGTGAACTAGCTCTGACCAAATAGTCCTTCAGGACCGAGGGGGCAAAAAGTCCCTCTTGACGGACCTGTCAAGGCAGGTCACTGACCGCAGCATACCTCAACAATCCCATCTGCTTTTACAAACCTTCCAGGTACGTCCACTCTCCTGGACTACAACTTGCACAAATCCCACACACATGGAAAACCAGATTCAGCAGTCAAGCCTTATCCTACATCACTCCTAAAGCATGAAACGAGCTGCTGCTACCCACAAGAACCTTCTCCTCACTTCTTCAATGCCACAAGAAGTTGAAGACATGGCTTTTCGAATAGTAACACCAGTTCCTAAGTGTGGTTAGCTCAGTTCCAGGATACCCTCCCAGGTGAGAGAGAGTTCTACAAATCTACAAACCATAACAGACAACTGTGTAGCAGCTGAAAAGAGGTGCACATCAAAAAAGTAAGAAATAAGTTCAAGTCCCACAAAGTGTTTTGGAGGAAATAAATGTTGCAAACCTTTAAAAAAATCTAATCGAAACTGGTGATTTAACTAAAGGGGCATTGCAGCGCTGGCCAAACGAAGAGCTACACTGATGATAAAGCATGCTACCTCTAGGGGTGGGAACGGGCTCTTGCTTCAATATTTTCAATATCACGTCAAACCCGACACTCATTAGGGTACACAAATGGTGTTAACTTTAATACTTTTTAAAAGAAACAGCACATTCTTCTTTTCTGACAGGCCCCAAGACCCCACCCCGCCCTTCTTGTTGCAGTACCACATGGTGGCGGTGTTGTCCGTGAGCATCTCCACTAGCCACCCATTGATGGTGGCAAGGAAGGCCGTCAAAATCAAGCAAATCATTCTCAAGTCCAACAAACTGATGTGGAGTCGGACCATCGTCAGAGGCCATAGACCTCTGATCATCACCCAACCCACAAGTGATGCATCCGTCATCATTGTCAAAATTGGGTGGGACAGGGAGAGGAATCAGCCACAGACCCAATCGCGGTCAGTAGCCACCACTGCAGATCATTTGCAATCTCCTCCAAAATATAGAAAAAACGAATAGATTTTCTTGTGCTGTGCCGACTAGAATTTCAAGTTCAACTGCAGAGCTCACATGAGCCATCTGATATGTTTAGCCAGCAGGATGCAGAAGACCAACAATCTCAGTAGACTCAGACTCATTCTCACTGAGACCCAGGACAGAGGTTTAAACATTGGGATCATAAACCAATCTTCCTGGATTCTCCTCTCCGCATTTGGACCAGTTAAGGACTGAGAATGCTACTCTTCGCCAAGCAATCCACTCCTGGTCTTACACTGTGACAGACCAGGAACCAGGAAATTAGATCGAAGACATAAGATCACACTGTGTTGCTAATAGGTATAAATGTATTAAATGGCACGAGTGGGTGGAACAGGATATTTGTTTGGTAGAGAGGTTAGGGGAAGATTATGGGAATCTTTATATCTATATCTATACTTATACCTACACCTATAATGATCTACAGATTGATAGATATTAAAGCAGGGTTCTGACGTTACTCATTTATTGGATGAGTTGCTAAATGATTATGAGGTCAAGAAGTCTGTTTTGTCTAGACAATTAAAATGTCATGTATCTATCTACAGGTACAATCCTGTAACTAAACAGAAGAGGCTGCATATAATATAACTACTGTACCCTTCAAATGCAGAGGCCAGGGAGTCAATCTCTGTGGTTCAACTGCTATCATGTTTGCCCAGCAACAGCACAGTAAAAGGTCTAGTAGGTGACTTTGATTGCTTATGAATATCTGCAGCAATGTCAATAGAATCTAGGCATCCAGTCTCAGCAGGTCAATTGTAGCCATTGTGGAAGCAGTGGACAAAGCCAGCATTGGCTGTCTGTGAACTCTTCCTTTCATAAAGGAAAGTTCTCCATGCTGCCAGAGAACTCTCCTTTAAGTAGATGCAATGTCTATTTGCTAGTGGCCGAGAAAGACAGTCATGTAGTAGAGGAAACTTCCCTGAATAATGTCACAAGATGGAGGAACTCCACATACAACCTCCACCCTAGCCTCCATCTTTTGGACTTTGAGCCTTAATAGGTGCACAAATATTAGTTACACTTCCTCCTTGTTACATTCACCAATGAATATTAACAGCGGATATCTAATGCTGGGTGCACATCATTTTACTGAGTAAGATGCTTATAAATCAAAGTCACAAAACATATTGGGAAATTCTTGAACTGAAAGAGGTGGACTGAATGCATTTGTAAATTCCATATTATCATATGCTGCCTGTGAGCAGGAATTTTTGATTAATAACTTAAAGCGTAGAATGTGCTACCTATCTTTCAATACAAAAGGTTTGTTATTTTAGAAGTATAATAAAATTGTGTGCATAGTCAAAATTGACCAGATCACCTGAATAGGTCTACAACCTGACTGTTTATAAGGAATATGAAAAACAATGAATTTAATGTTTACAAAATTGGGTATATTCGCAGCTTTACATGCATGTTGTTACTAATGTGTAAAACACACACATTCTACTACTATGATAAACTAAAGGATTTTCAAATAAAAAAATAGGGAGAAATTGGGATTTTGGTGATATAAAAAAATGCCATGTAAAATATAATGTAAATAGTCTGGAACAGTAAACAGTGAATAACCTGTATAAACTTTGTAAATAGGTACATACATTAATTGTTTTGTCACCTCTGCTTTTCTGCATCTGAACCTCATCAAGATCTTTCTCCATTTGCACTTTTTCTTGATGCAGAGACTGAATTTCCAGATCTTTTCTTTTGATGATTGCCTGCAACTTGCGATTCTCCATCTCTTTTGCATGACAATCGTCCCTTAGCTCTCCAACAAGGGATTCTTTTTCCATTGAAATTGTTTGATCATTTTCCACACCCTAAAAAAATAAAACAGTTTGAATGAGCAAAATGTTATTTTGAAGACCCTGCATTAGGAGTGAGAAAGATACTTAGGAACGAGACTTTGAGCACAATAGTTACCCAAGCAGTGAGGTCTTCAAATCATCTACTTATGCTTTAATAATCAAAACGTAACTGTTGGCTAATAGATAACCATATAACATTAATGATAGTTGTATAAACTAGTACACCTTGTGATTGAAATAAAGATGTAGGTGAGGCTCTCACTGGTATTTGTTTTTAAAATGTGACTGATCTCATAGACTCGGCTCAATTCCTGTCTGGGCTATGCCAACATAAGTCCACACACAGACACAAGTACAGCCATCCCAAAAATATTTAAACATTTGCCTTTACAGACAAATATACAGTACAAAAATAACTGAACAACTTTAAAGCATAAAATACGTTTTTGCTTCTGCATCTAGAGATGTGAGGCCTGGGGCCCAAATCGAGGTTTCCTAATTTTCTCATATGAGTAAATTCTAATCTTGTTAAGTCATTGAGCTGGGCACCCTTCTATGAGATGGGCTGAGAGGAGTTTTCTCTTCAGAGTAATGGAGATCACAATGACAACCGAATATAGTAGAGTAGAATAGAGTTGAAAGTGAAATGATGGAAGTAGGAAAAACAATTTCATCATGATTTTGATACTCTCAATCACATTTGGTTGGGATCTTCAAAAAGTGAGTAAGGTCCTTCGCAAATGCCTCTTTCCAGCATTTGTGCCACTTTCTACATTAAACAGTTTCTTTGTTTTTGTCTACTCAGTCAATATCACACCTCCTTTCCCTCCTCAGTGACAAGGAAGTTGATGGCACCCTTCCCCAGGCAAAATAAACTTGAAGTCTTGGACAACTTGGAGATTCAAGAAACAATCTAGTGCCAGGAGCAGTCCCAATTCCTTGCCAGGATTAACCACGGTAAGTTGTGAAAGCTACTGCAGGTTTCCTTTCCAAATGAACAAGTTACTTACCTTGGGTAACGATGTATCTGTAAGAGACATATGTTAGTTGTAGATTACTTATCTTAGAATTTCCCCCAGGCGTTAGTCTGTATCCGGAAATGTTTTCTTCAGCAATACACCTGCGCCTTCGTAGATGGCGTTGGTCACCTTCGCATCCGTTGTCGACGTCGAGGTCACTGGGATGACATTGTGGTGCCTGCGTGCGGACGCCAGTAGCGCAGAGTCATGAAAGACACTGCCCAATGTGCGCCACAACTAGGGCCCTGTAAGGGAGTCCCTAACCCTAAAAATCAGTTTGCAGAGCGGGGAGGATGGGTGGTAGGTGGTAAGGAATCTACAACTAACATGCGCCTCTTATAGATACATTGTTACCGAAGGTAAGTAAGTTGTTCATCTGAAATAGACTGTTAGTTGTAGATTCCTACCTTGGAATAAATACCCTAGCAATACCATCCCCAGAGGAGGGGCTGCGAATCAAGTTCACACCAGACAGTCCTGGAGGACTGAACGAGCAAAATAGCAGTCCCTCCAGACTTGACTGTCCAGGCAATAGTGTCTGTTGAACGTGTGCAGAGACACCCATGTTGGCGCCTGGCAGATATCAAGGAGTGGGACTCTGTGTGCCAAAGCAGTGGATGCTGCCTTAGTACTAGTGGAGTGAGCACGCAACCCCACTGGAGGATCCTTCTTCGCTAAAGCGCAGCAGATTTTAATACAAAGGACAACCCATTGAGAGATGGTACGCTTTTGAACAGTCCGGCCTTTCTTGGCACCCACATAGCCAACAAAGAGTTGATCATCCACCCAGAATGCTTTGGTGCGGTCAAGGTAGAATGATAGCGCACGTTTAGGGTCCAGACGGTGGAGTCTCTCCTCCTCCTCAGAAGGGAGCGGAGGTGGGAAAAAGGTAAACAAGGTGATGGACTGTCCTACATGAAATGGTGTATCCACTTTAGTAAGGAACAAAGGCCTCGCTCTAAGCACCACTTTGTCCAGATGCAGAGTAGAAAAGGGGGTTTTAATGTAGAGCCTGAAGCTCACTTACCTCCTTCGAGCTGAGGTGATGGCAAAAAAGGAAGGCAGTCTTGAGAGTGAGAAGCCTGAGAGGACAGTTATGAAGAGGGTCGAAGGGAGCACACATAAGAAATGAGAGAACAAGACTCAAGTCCCACTGGGGCAATATGAAGGGAGATGGAGGAAACAGATGAGTAATACCCTTAAAGAATCTATTAACAAAAGGGGACTTGAACAAGGATGGCTGGTCCGGCAGCCTAAGAAAAGCAGAGTGAGCTGCAAGGTAACCTTTGAGAGTGCCCAGAGCCTAGCCCTGCTGGGCCAAAGAAAGTATATGCAAAAGGACCTCTGAAAGAGGGATAGAAAGGGGATCCCACAGCCTATAGTCAGAAAGATTCCCCTGATGGTGCGCCCACTGGAACTTCAGGTCCCACTGCAGAGCCTGCATATGCTACCTATCAGGATCCACCAGCAGGATGCAAGAGGCCATGAGGCCCAGCAGCCTCAGAGTCATTCTCACCGAAATCCAGAATAGAGGCTGACACAACGGTAACATAGCCTGAATAACCCGGACTCGCTGGATTGGGACTTAAAATTAAAATCCGACTAGAGGGTATCCAGGGGGTGAGCAGGCAAAGCACTTTGGCTGCATGCATCTAGCACTGCGCGGAAGCAGGCAGCAGTAGGTCGGTGCGGCTTGTGCATTCTAGGTGCGCACCTGCATTACAGGCTATCAAAATCACGAGGCCTTGATGTAAAAAAAATACAACCAAAATCTCGCAAAAGTCACTCAGGAATGATCCCTCATATGGCAAAGTCTCCAACCGTGATCTTGAACTCCTCTGGTGGGGGGATAAAATCTCTTACACCCCCCTTGACATCGCAATTGTCATGAGGTCAGGAAGGGAAAGGCACCAACATATCGTAATAAAAATTAAGAAAAGGCTCCAACTATCACAATCAGATATTATTATTACAAAAATAAGCAAGAGCTAATCAGTCAGTAATCTCACCGGTAGCCTGCATGTTCAAAAGATCTCCGAAAATCCCACAACAATTTGGCTTCTTAAAATACCCAAGTAGTATTTTTTTTCCTATGCCTCACAACTTGAATACCCTCCCAGAGCCCATACTACCAATAAAAAATATCAATCGTTCACCACAGATTTCTAGGACTAAACCAGTCCCTCCTGAAGACAGAATTGACCAAAGCCCAAAATCATAGCTGGGGGAAAGTAAAAAGACTGAGTGGGGCCAGTTAGTGATCAAGAACTTTTGTTGCTAATTCCAACATCACCAAATCAGTACCATCAAGTACCAAAACAAGCACATGTTGATTCGTCGACACAGATAAAAACCTTCCAAGCCGAGAGAAAGGCCTCTAAGCATATGTTAGCGTCCCTCGAAGTTACAGTTATGTGAACCAGTAGTCGGCTGAGCAGGTAATCAACTAAAAGACACGCCTGGGTGGGAGGGTAGGTTGGGGGTGAAGTTGGGGTAAAGTTAAGTACAAATGTTTGGGACAGCACATTTATGGTTTGTTAAGGCATACACAATAAGGATATTATGTAATACATAACTGTAATGGTACTGGGGGTATGATATTGCCCGGTAAGTCCTTGCTTCCGGGGAGACCACTGAGCGGAGAACATGTCCATACAGTATCCTGAAAACAGCAAGGGGGAAAGATATATTGATGTTCGACTGTATCACTTCATCAAAATTGTAATAAAATCTGGGTTTTGCAGTATGTCTTGCATTTATTCGGGTTAGAGCCATTGGCATTGTAAATGACAATTTATTTTATTATGTGTTATGGAGTGTATGTATGTGGTGTGTAGTGGAAGTTTGTGGGCTGGGAATGATTGGATTAGTTAGTTGTGGAATTGTGTGGCATGGAATTGTGTGGAGTGGATTTGTGTAGTGTAATTATGTGACATTGTGTTCTGTGGAATTTTGTGGAAGTATTTATGTGATATTGAGTGTACTGGAATTATGTGGAGTGGGTTTGTGTGTAATGGAGTTTAATTATGTTCAATGGTAGTTTGTGTTGTGGTGTGGTATGTAGTGGAGGTTAATTATGTGGCGTGTTAAATTTTGTAGCATCATGTGGAATCTTGTGGTGTGGATTTGATGTATGTGTAGTGTAATTGTTTTGTTGAGTTGATATGTGTTTTGGTGTTGAATTATGTAGTGTGGACTGGAAATGTGTTTAGTTGAACTGCATGGCGTGGAACTGTTTGTAGATCTTTGCACTTTTGGTGATGAAAAAAAACAAATCCTCTGCGAGAGGACTTGGCCTAACGGCAAGGGCGGTTGACCTCAAATCTGGGGAATCCGGTTAGAGTCTCGGCAAATACGCGCAACATCCTGTGATTCTGGGCAAATCACTTAATCTCCCCATGCCTAACAAAAATGAATGTATCCTCATGTAACATAACTGGTGGTCGTGTAAAGCACTCTGATACCTTCGGGTCAAGTTCGTGCTATATAAAACTCTGTAACAAGATAAATAGGTAGGAGCTTTGCTTTAGATCTATGTCTTCAGGTTTAAAAAAAATGAAAAACTGATGTTTGGACACATAAGGGAAGCATTTATGGGACACCTTGTTATTATGTTTATGGGCAGGATGGAGTAGCGAAAGAAACAAAAGGTGCTACCTCTCAGAGGAGAGAAGGTATTGGAAGAGTAACAAAGAGAGGAGATCTTCAGCACGACCATGATGCCTCATCTGCAACAGAGACAGTGTGTGTTCTTATTATAGCCACAACACCATTAGTAATCACTCAGTGCTGCTGTCCTTAATAGCATTGGCCCGTAATGAATAGTTAATGCTCCTGTGATGTAGCTAGGAGCTATGGCCAGCTCAGGGGCTTGGTACTGTAATAGATCAATGTTATGAAACAGAAAGTTCTTGCATTAATTAGAAATTAAATGAAGCATCTCGGTTAAAAATTTTTGGCGATGGAATTATTCACATGGATTTATATTTTGGGTTGTTCCGATTTCTGCCTGGTTTGAACTTAAACTGCCCTTGTCTTCTTTTTGGATTTCGTCTTCTACCCCTCCTGCGACCGTGTCCTTGTGTGTTATTGCATTCTGTTCGAGCTATGTCTCCTTTTGATCCTTTTTTTTGCTTATTTGTTTATTTTTAATACTAGCCTTTTTAAATGGCGATGGTATTGATTGATTTCCCTCACAGTCCAGATTTTTTACATTTATAGCTTTCTGTTTTTGGACTTTTTGTATTTTATCCAAGATTGGAAATGGCTTAATATTTTTTACCATAGGTTTGTAAAATGCGTTGTTGCGCTTTTATCACTTCGCTGAATTGTTGTAGTGAAGCCTGTGTCATTACTCTATTTGCTCTTTGTTTATTTTTTTCTGTTGTATCTTAGATTTTTTGGGTCCAGATTGGATTAGATGCACTGTTTGAGATTCTTTAATTTCCTGTTCTAATTGTGAGGGAAGGAAAGACACAACTTTTAGATGAGATTTGGCTTCAATATTCTCTGTACTTTGAAAAGGAATTCCGCCCATAGAGGTTATTGTTTTGGGTGATGACCCACCCTGCGTGAGGGGTTCATTTTTTCCTTCATCTTCCTCTCCTTTTAATTCCTGGGGAGATCTACATATTTCCGCTGGACGTCTTTGTTTCCTATCTTGTGGATAGGATTTGCTGTTCCTTGGTGATTTTAGATCCTCAAGTTTGTTTCCCACTGGACCACATGTGCAGTCTATTGTGGATGAGGCCGCGTATTTTTGTGCACAATTGATCAAATTATTTAACTCGCCCATTTTCTGGTCAGTTCCAGATATTGAGACTGCAATCATGTTCAGTAGATCACATTCAACATACATTTTGTCTGATTGATAAAACAGGTGTTAGCTGCGATGTCCTGAAACTAATTCTCCCATACAGATGCTGGATGTTCCACTTCCGATGAATCCTGTTGTGAGGGGGAGCCCATTTTCATTTCTCTTTGCTCCTCTTGGTTTTTGTGGGAGGTAGGAGGGGAGTCCCATACAGGTTGTGGGTTGGCATAGTCTGCATCTGTTTGTACCGGACCTTTGTAGTTAGTTGGTTCTAACAGTGCTGGTGTTTTTCCTCTACTCACTTCTAATATCATTTCAATTGGAAGTGGGTTTCCATTAGTCAGAAGCTTTGTCGACAAATGGGTGATCATAAGAAAACTAGTTTAACATGCAATGACAATTTACCATTAAAGGCAATTTTTACGCCCAAATACCAATCAAGAGGAAGGCATGATATTCTGAACAGAGGCAACATTCATAAACTTCTTCAGGCAGTGCCCTCCCTAGAAGGAATTACCTCAGCCGACAGATTTCATTGAATTTATAGAACCACCAGATAATAAAGAATAAAGTAACCCTTGTTACGTGGGCACACAACACCACAGCTAAAATGGCACATCAGGAAAAAGACCACTGACAGTCCTGGGGTATCCAAGTCAAAATGGCCCATTTACCTACCTATCCTGCACCATTTGCCTCAGTAAATCCGGTAAAAATTACAAATAATCATGGAAACATTAGACAACCATACTCAATGTTGACAAACCTGGTAGGGAGTACATCCAGCATCTCATCCCTGCATCAAAAACCACACCAAATAGGAAATATAAAGCTAAATATAGGTTGGCTAACTGATGCTCTGCATGGGAAGAACTGCTCATGATATCACAAGGCCCTCAAGATAGATATTAAGGGACTTCAATATGAACTCATTAAAATCATTCCTACGAGATGAGCAAATAAATCAGCATGACAATATATAATCAGTTCCAACACAGGCCATGAGAGATACAAATAAAAGATAGAGTGATGCAAAGGCAATTGCACTTATACAAGATTTTGAATCCCTTGGCTTACGAATTCTCAATGAGAGATTATCGTCAAGACTCCCCTCAGGAATGGACTTATTACACCACGTCTTCAAGTTAGACAATAGATTTATATATTATCAACTCTCCCGCTTTTGCACTATGTGACATCTTTCTGAATACTGAAGACAAACAAAAGCAAACATGGTCAACTGATAATAGAAATTTGTGTTCAAAACTCTCTCCACCAGAAAGCGCCGCTTTTACCTAGTGAAATAACTATAACCAACTACAGGAAGCTGATATGGTCAGAGCACACATAATTTAGAACAAAAGATGTAGCTGAAAGTGTAGTAAATGATTGCGGTAGTAAATTTTCGTTAAACCCAATAGCAAAGTGGGCCCTCTTTACTGGGAAAATTATTGACAATCACCAAATTGTCAAGTGTGCAAGACAAATTAGAAACAAATCCAATTCAGATGAACAAAGGAAAATTACAATATCAGCATATTGTTGTGCAATCAGAAACAAGCGCTATCGGTCGTGGAGACTAGTTAAGAACTTTTCAGAAAATCAAAAGTTCTGCAGACTTTTCAATAGCATAAACAAAAACTACAGAAATACAGTATGGGAAGAAAAATCCAAGATAAAACAACATTTCTGGGCGACGGTCCTGTTACTCCCCAAGAAGAAAAACTTGAGACTTCTGGCAACTAGTTAACGGCTTAAATCAAGCACGAGCAAAAAGCTCGGACCTGATGGGAGAGATCTTGGTAAAGTTCATGATGGAACAGTGTAAACCCTCTGTTAAATTTACCACATAATATCCATAGTTACAGAGTCATCGAAAAAGGAAATTGTCATGCTCACAAGAACAGGCCGCTCACCACTTCTCGGATGATCAAACATGCAAAGTGATACAAAGAGGTAGGAATGATCGAAAGGTCTTCCGCAGGCTCTCTTTAAATCAAATGCAGAGTTTTGGCCAAGTAAGTTTACTCCGGTATATAACTGTGTACTCCAACAACAGATGATCCCTGACTCATGGAGGGGATCAATAATCAATCTAATCATCAAGAATGGCAATAGGCAACGGTACGAAAATTATTGCCTAATTACCCTGCAGGACATTGATGCCAAATATTTTTCTGGTCTGTTACTTAGATCAGTGTTTCCCAAACTGTGGTCCGCGGACCCCCAGGGGTCCGTGACACATTCCCAGGGGGTCCTCAGGCAGTAATTTTAAAAGCACAAAAAAGTTCCTTGTAGAATCAGCAGTTTTCCAGCAACAATAAAAGTGTCAAGATTACGTCGGTGATTAATGTACCTGCTGGAGAGAGATGAGAGTTGTGTCAAGTGGCAGCTTTGACTTATCTAATGTAGCACAGAGGGTTAATATGCCTACTGCAAAGAACGTGTACCATGCATTTTGAAAAACATTTTTTATGTGCCTAGGTTAGTGGGTTACTGCTTTAGTCACAGATTCTTTTGTTACTGTGCAGTTCATAAGTGACAATAGTAATCTAGCACAGTGACCTATAAACTGTCATCAAAGAGCTGCTTGCAAGCTGCATGATACAAGTTAGAAACATATGTTTGTTTCAAGTCTTTCATTATCCTAATCCTGCTAAAAAGGTTTATTTGGGTGGCAATACATTTTTATTGTTAAAGTCAATGCTAACCACTGTTATGTTCTGAATCCTGAGTTTGTGCTTCTCCAGACCAAGCACTCTTTAAAAATGCCTACCAGTATGAATAACATGTGAATCCTACACCCTGTAGTCGCATTTGCCTTATGTAACATTTTCTATACACTGATTTACACGTATGAATCATTGTCTCCATGGGGCAGATTTGCAAGGAAATTGACTGTGTGTGTCGCAAGCCATTTGGCTGCGCCGCACTGAGTCACTTTCGAAGCACAGGGATGCGACATATTTACAACAATATGTTGCATCTCTGTGCTTCCCCCTGTGCTGGCGCACAAACTGCTGCCATGCGCCTGCACAGGCACATTTGCACCATGGTGCAAGGATGCCTGTGTCGTGGGGAGATTGTTTACATGCAGGAAGGGTTACTTCCTGCACATAAACAATCAGAAATGGCGTTTTTCAACTTCTAAGTGTGCTGCATTAGCACACATAGAACTTGCAAAACGTCATTGTTTTACTTATTGTTTATGTGCAGGAAGGGACACCTTCCTGTACATAAACAATCACCAGAGGTAATATCCTGTTTCTATGCGTGCTGCAGAATGCAACATGCATAGAAAGAGGAGAAATTAATACATTTCTCCAAGTTGCCCCTCCCTACGCCTCCCCTGGGGTGGCGTAGCATTCAGACACATTTCCAGATTTACGATTCCTCGCAAATCTGGAAATGTGTCTGGTTCCATGGGTTATGTGTGGGAACACCCACAGCAACACTCATGGAACGTCCCTTTCACGTAGTGCTGTGTGCAATTGGGCCATATTTACAAGACCATGAAAAGTCACGCAGGGTTGCTTTTCCTGCCTTGGAAATATGGGGCACTAAAATGCGTCACCGGTGCATCACTTTTTGTGACGCACCTGTGGCGCAAGGGGCTTGTAAATCTGCCCCTATATGTGTGTGATTTAAGGTGCTCTGACATCCTTCAATGGTATGAGAGATGTTATAAAACAAATTAAATACATGTGACAGAGGGGCTATGGAGAGATGAGAGGCACTGTTGGAGGAGGATAATATGGGAATCATTGAATAACCCCAACAAAGATTGTCATATCCTGGTGCATAGTAAGGTCATCATTTACTACTCTTTAAAAGCTGATACAATTCAATATATAATGATAAATTTGTTGTAGACTGCACCATTGTTTCCTAAATTGTCTTGGGGGGAGAGCCTCCCAAAGCCCCCTTTGTAGTGGTCAGGCGCACTCACTGCACTAGGTGTGCACTGTATGGGGACTGGTCTGAAAACATTTGCCAGGGCTGCTTTGGGTTTCCAGTCTGGCCCTGGCAGGAGTCTCATACTGCGAAATAAAACCAACCATTTAAAAGTTAGTCATGGAGATGCAGCGCTAACCCTCCTGTTTTTTGCAAATTCTTTCAATATAAAATACTAAAATCCTTAGGAATTCGAGTATCCGTTTTGTGTGCACACGTGTGTTTATTGTTTTCGAATTACTGTTTTAATGTTTGAAATTTAAGTCATACAAATTGCTTGGGGGTCCCCGGCTTCCAGTGGTGACTCAATTGGGGTCCTCAGGAGTAAACAGTTTGGGAACCACTGACTTAGATATCTGCTGGAATGGACTAATGACAACACGATCATACTCCCAAAACAAACAGGATTCTCTTGAGAAACAGGCACGGAAACCAACTTATTGGCTGTATCGCTAATAATAGGCAAACTTAAAACCAAAAAACAGGCGCTTTACTTGTGGTTCTGATTGTGTGAGCAAAACCCTTTTATGGCAAAAGCTATCACTCTGGGGTATCCCGGACCCTCTATCGAAAGCAATACAGCTGTTATATACAAGTACTTGGGTGAGGGTGAGAATCAGAGCTGGATCTAGGCTGCCAAGGAAAATAGTGACACACCAGAGCCTAAAGCAGGGCTGTGTTCTTGCTTCATATTTATTCAACTTATTTATAGCTGACCTCTCGATTGAACTGGAAGCAGTTGATTCTCATGTACCAAAAAAAGGATCTATGGTAATTTAGAATGTATTATATGCGGACGATGTTATATGAATTAGCCAGACAAAAATCATTCTGCAATGACTCATAGACCAGCTTTGCACATATTTAAGTTAACTTAAAGAAAACAAAGACCATGGAAGTGAGCAGAATAAATAAAAGGCATAAATGTTCTTGGGAAATGACCAACTGGAGCAGACAACAAGTTTTAGATACCTGGGAGTTCTTTTTGATGATAGGGCTACTTTTAAACAGCATAAGGCGGACTTCAAGAGAAAAGCTGTTTCCGTGGCCCAGGCATTCCGTACCCTACAAAGAACTTTAGATGGTCCAATCTATGAACCACTTTTGGAAGTCATTGCGGCGAGACTCTTTCCGACTATTAATTATGGTAGTGAAGTACTTCGGGCAGAGATGTAATCTCTAGAAAAGTATTCAGATCACTGATCCACCTTCCCTGAAAGCCTCGCCAGTGAAGATAAGATTGGAATTTGGGCTCAGCAATCAACTGACAGCAAGGGGGCCTATGTAAAAACCTGGAAGAGAATAAGATCAGCATCCGAAAGTCAGACATGCCAAGCTTTGTGGCAGGAGATACAAAGGCAAGAAACAGCTCGGACCCACTTCTACTTTAATTCAGCAATTAAAGAACTGGAAATCCATGCAATATGGCCTAATTTCCCTTCACCAACTGCTTTAAAAACAGTACAGTAAAGAAATTATCGCTTATCAACGATAAAGAGAAGTTTACAGTAGATGCCATGCTTGGTCCGTAATAAATTAATATAAAATACTCGTGTCAACCATATTTAGAAGGTGAATTGTCAAAAAACCTGAAAATGGATTTCATGCAATCCCGTTTCGGCAGTATCCCTGGAGAAAAAAAGCATAACGTTTCGTTAGTCTTTATTATCGATCAATTTCATCAAAAAAAGACATTACATTGTAAAAATAAACATTACATACATGATAAGAAATAGGGACAGTTCCAAAGTGACACAAAAAACAATGAAATCTTGAATAAGCACAACACTGGTATCTAATGCTTTCTATTTCTGATAATCCAAACCCAACCCAAAAATGTGGCCACGGCAACTACGATGCATTCACCAGTATCAGATCTTAAGATTCTTAGGGCCTCAAGTCCCAGTCTAGTGCCCAAGGTACGGCATATAGGTTTGAGCCATTTAGCCCGGGGGGCTGCATAGGCCGGGCAGACAAAAAATATATGACCCACCGATTCAGCACAATCTGTACACCAGCGGCAGGAATCGCCGACCTCACCCTTCCATTTTTTAGTAAATAGTTTCGTGGGTAGGGTGCCAACCCTCAGTTGATGATAAAGTTTCCTGTCACTGGGCCTGGTAATAATGTCCCAATAGGCTTCTAAAGATGGGACTTTTTTCAGCACGAGAAACCTACCCGTCAAAGACTCTGCTGAAACTAGGGATAGTTGTTTCTGAAGTACCATAGACCAATAAAGGCTTTTAAACGGTTTTTTTGGAGGAGAAGGGTTATTCGCCGGGTCAGTCCAAAGAATTCCCAGGCCCATGGATTCCAATAGCAGACTAACTTGCTTGAACCACACAATATTACCGGCACCCAGGATGGAACGAACATCCAAAAATGCCTTTGCATAGGTGCCTAATTCCGGTACCGTCCATAATCTCCTCCAAAAAGCCAATGGTTTGAACCTGGCAATATCTTCAAAAGAATAACAACCAAGATCCAGCAGAAGCGGTTTCACTGGACTTGAACTGGGGAGACCCGTAAGGATCCTCAAAAATTTGTATTGTGCCTTAACCAAAGAGGAAAGATCAGCAAAGCCCCAGAGTTCTGCGCCATAAAGGATCGCAGAATTAATCCTGGCATTATAAATTTTAATCGCTGGACCTATCATTTTCATCTGGGACTGTTTTTGTTCTTTAACCAAGCTCCCAGAGAGCTGGGCAAATTTGAGAGATAGGACATCTATTTGTGGCCTCCAATTCAACTTGTTTTCGAAGATAACCCCCAGATAGGTCATAACATTGGCACGTTCGAGTAAATCATTATTCATAGTCACATGGCCTTTCACACTTTTCCCTTTGTTAAAGACCATGTACTTAGTTTTAGAGACATTAACTAGGAGGACGAAGTCGGAACAAAAGTTGGCAAATACGTTCAAAGCCGCCTGTAACCCAGAGAGAGTCTGAGATAGGAGTAGGGTGTCATCGGCAAACATGAGTAGTGGAATTTTTATACCACCCAGCGTGGGGGCGTCAGTGGATGTAGATGTAAAGTACTGCACGACTCTATTTATGAATAACAGAAAAAGAGTGGGCGCAAGGACGCACCCTTGCCTAACTCCCCTGTTGACTTTGAATCTGTCGGTGACCTGCCCTTGATTCCCCCACCGTACTTGTGCAAAGTTGTTTTCATGCAACCTAATGACAATATTCAAAAGGTCAGCAGGCATCCCTAACTCCGCTAAAGCCCCCCAAAGTTTGGTCCTATTGACTAAGTCAAAGGCTGACCGGAGGTCAACAAAAGTGGCGTACAGGGTACCGCCACAAAGATAGACCGTTTTCCAGACGATCAGTTGGAACTTGAACGCCTGGTCGATGGTACTAGTGCAGGGTCTAAACCCGGCCTGCAGGGGCGAGATGATATCCTCCTGCTCAATCCAAGACTGAATTCTTGCCAGGATCATTCTTGCAATAATTTTTTGAACGGAATCAATTCAACTAATCGGGCGGTAATTCCCCGGGCAAGAGCGATCACCCTTCTTAAAGATGGGCAATATCTCAGCGCCCTTCCAGGATTCAGGGATGACTGCCCATTTGGCTATAGCAGTTGCCATAAATGCGATGTAGGGCACCCATTTACTAAGGTCAAATTTAAAAAGATCCGCGGGGACACAGTCTATGCCCGGAGCCTTGCCATTAGGAACCTTAGTTAAAGCCATCTCGACCTCTTTACAGTCAAATGTAAAATTCTGAAGGATGGACATATCCTGTCTGATGGGGGAAGCAGTCACTTCAACCAGATTGGTGTTCGAAAACTGACACTCAAAATGCGACACCCAGGTTTCAGGGAGAACATGGTTTGAGGGGACCTGCGAACTAGGAGAGTTGCCCCATTTCACAATATGCCAAAACATAGTCAGATTTCTTTGTTTGCTGGCGACCAAGAGGTCGTTCCAATGTTCGTTGTCCCAATCTTGTTTGGCCGAGATTTTAGCCTTGCTGTAATCTTTCCTGGCTGATCTAATATTGGCCTGATTTTTAGATTTAATTGCAGATTTCAGTTTGCCATAAGACTCACGGCATGCTTTATTATACCAAGAATTTGGCTTTGGTAAAAGCGATTTCTTAACCTTACAAGGTTTAGAGAAAAGAGCCTTAAGGCCTGAAAATAAGTTTTCGTGAATATGGGTAGACTCACCAACGACAGCCTCGTAGCTCTGGAGAGACTGAAGGACTTCCAACGCACAAGAAACTTTTGAGCTAATTTCGGAGAGTACTACACTATCAATAGCAACCTTTTCCCAGCGCACTCTCCGTTGATTATTAGTTAGGAGGGCGTCAGCGGAAACTATCTCGGATGATTCACCTCTACGGGCTGGGCAAAACAGAAAACTCAGAACTAAAGGATTGTGGTCGCTCTCAGGGCGATCTAAAATCACCATGTCACTTAACGTTGACCAAAACTCCACTTTAATTCAGGCATAATCGATTCTACTACAACGACGACCATCGGAAAAGGTATCCTTGCCATTTGTATCAGAGAGGGTCCGTCCATTGGCTGCCCTAAAGCCACGCCCCATTCACAAGCTCATCCACTGAATAGCAGATTCAGTCCACCTCTTGATGGGGGGAAGATCAAGGGGTGGTATATTCCAAATTGCGTCCACATCCAGTGTAAGTGAGTCCCAAGCAGTGTACAAAGGCTCGAAACAGCAATTTAGATCACCCACTATTATCACATTAGTGCAGGGGTTGACTGTTTCCAAGAACCCATCTAATTGTAAAAAAGTATTAGTACCTCGTCCGCCTGGTAGGCCCCTATTATATACATTTATAATCATAATATCAGGATCATCATTAAGTTGCAACGAGATGATCAAAATGTCGGGGCTGTCAATGGCCAGTTCGGTGAGACTATATTTAAGGGTTTGCCTCACCCATATACAGAGACCACCCGAAGGACGGCCCCTTGTCCCACTAGAGGCCCCTTTATGAAAATTAACATAACCAGAAAAGTAAATCGGGTCCACAGCCCAAGTTTCCTGAAATACAAGGATATCGTGGATAGTTACCCAGGCAGACCACTCCTCCATTACAATTTTATTTCGTAGGCCCGCAATGTTCCACGAGGCTAATGTAAGAAGGGGGGAGCTAGTTGCTGGCAAAAGGGCAGGTAAGGAACCCTGTGTGGCAGAATGGTTTACACTGGTGCCAGGTTCCGTACACTGGTACTCATAGGGACAAGGATCTGTATGTGAAATTAGTAATCTATCATTGTGCAACGTGCGAGTACAGGGTACCGTCTCGGTTGCGAAGGGAGTGGGGTTAACAAGATTTGTGCCCTGGGAATCAACTAAACACTCCGATGCTGGTATTGAGGAAACAAAATTTCTGGAGGGCACAGTAAGAGGAACACATGCAAGGTTGGAATACGTGTCACCCATACCCAGGTGTGCCCCCCTTGGCCCGCCACAACTTATGGTCCCCAAACTTGCGGAACATCCAAGGCCAATAGCAATTTTACTCACACAACCCAAATTAGTAAAATTAGTTGACAGTCAATCAACCCCTTCCATAGTACTCAACGGGGCAAAGTGATTGGACAATGGGAGATGAAAATCCATTTTGGACAGACAGCGAGAGCCCCTGTTGACCCTTTCCCAACCAGTAGACAAGTCGCAACGTGTGTTGCGAGGGTCGAAAGAATAGAAATAGGACAGATCCAGGGTGTGTATTCCAGTAACGCTCGAGGTATTAGCATGGGAACATATATGACTCACCACTCTAGGGTCCCGGAAGTTAATAATTATGCAATCTCCCTCCACTTTCTTTACTCTAGTACCCAACTAACTCACCCTACGTACAGTCAAAATTTCCGCACTTAGACTTGGAGGCAGAGGCCTATTTCCATTTAGCCAGTGAATCACTTTATTCTTCAACTCGCTATGGGACTCAATCTTTACCTGGGGGATCCTTGGAACACCAACCAATATAACAGTATAGGGTAAGGACTCTGGAGGAAGGTTGATACATGGAAGTTTTAGAAACGGACCTTCACCCTCGGATGGGGGCTGCCCTGTTGTATTGTTACTCTTATTGATAACAACATTACTAGCTGGTTTATTGGACATAACAGTGCCAACAGGTGTATGAATAGCTTCCACAACAGGATCTTTGTGAGCAGGTAGGTAGGAAGGTACACTAACCAAGGAAGTGGGACCATTACAAACAACCGCTGAGTCAAGAGATGGTAAAATCTTGGAACCTGGCGGAGTCGCTAAAGTTTTCTCCAATAGAGTCGTGTTTGTGAGTACGATACTCTCCAGTTTCCCAATGGAAGTGGAGAGTTGCTTGACTCTCTTGTATAACGGTATGAAGAAAGATTTAAGCAATTGCTCCAGAGACTCAGAAAAGCCAGTAGGCAGAGGATTGGCATTGGTCATAATAGGGGGGGGAATGGGAGGCCATAGAACTCCCAGCAACAGGAGGAATACTACGAGACAAATAAGATTGGGAATCATTACAAGGGTTGGCAGGTTTAAGCGTTTTGGGCACTTTGGCACGTCTGCCCTTGGGTGGCGCTCCCATACGTTTTCTTTTCCCATTAGTACACTGGGACTTGCTACCCGTACTCTGAGTAGCTGTGCGTGGCTGCTCAATAAGAGGCAAAGGGGGAATAACACTAGGATTTACAGATAGGCGACTGGGTTCAGAGATGTTTATAGTATCAGGAATGTTTTCCAAAGAGCTATATGTTGTTGAGTCCAACATCCCTTGCACAGTACTAGGCAACAGATCTGAAACAGGTTGAGGCTGCCTACATTCAGGAGAAATGGCTGCCATGATGTTACCAAGAGACGATCTATTTGCTGATATTTCTAAGGACAGTCTTTTTTCTATTAAAATGATCTCCTGTTCAAGGACACGGGCTGCTCTAGTGATAAAATTATCAAGAGTCCCTGATACACAGCCCCCTGTACTGCCCTGCACAATTTTCCTTCCAGACCTTAAGGATGTCATCTTCGTATGTAACAAGCATGCAAAGGGGGCAACCAATAGCAATAACAAAGGTCCTTAGGATACGATATATTACAGATACCAATAATCACGTAGAGTTTAAAAACAATTGTAAAACGTAACAACTAATTCATACAATTTATAAAGGACATAGATACAACAAGAACTCAGAACTATACAGGCACTTGTACCACACAGAAAGTGCCGAGGTTAGGGGGGGCGGCCCGTCCCGTCCACTACTGGCCACGAACGGCCTCAAACGGCCCGCTCTTTGCCCGGTCTTCGCCCCGAGCTACGGCCCACGCGCGTCCCGCTAGCGCGTGTGGGCGGGCCGTATTAGTGGACTGGTGGGCTAGAGAGGGAGGAGTCGGGAAGAGGAGCCAGGTGCAACAGGTAAGTTGAGAGCAGAGCAGCCTGGTCCTCGCAGTCCCAGATATGTTGGGATCCAAGTAAGAGCAAGTAAAACTCAAGTAAAAGCAGCGACCCCCTACAGCAGCGTAGCGTCCTAAGCAGCTGTTAGATAGAGCCAAAATGAGAGCCCAGCCGGTTGTCAGCAAAGTCTTAGCCTACGAACGGCTCCCGCGAAGCGGGGGCCGCGAGGCGTGAAGTAGCTGGTGGGGGAGGAGTCGGGAAGAGGAGCCAGGTGCAACAGGTAAGTTGAGAGCAGAGCAGCCTGATCCTCGCAGTCCCGGATATGTTGGGATCCAAGTAAGAGCAAGTAAAACTCAAGTAAAAGCAGCGACCCCCTACAGCAGCGTAGCGTCCTCAGCAGCTGTTAGATAGAGCCAAAATGAGAGCCCAGCCGGTTGTCAGCAAAGTCTTAGCCTACGAGCATAACATAGGGAATAGGCATCCATGAAAGCGCCTTGTAGACTATGTAATAAAAGCATAGAAATATACAAATTACATGTGTTTGCCCAGGACTATAAAAAAAGAAGAAGACAATTGCTGAAAGCTTCTTTTAATGAGCAGGGAATACGTATCTGTAGGCAGGCTGTCATTTCAAGTTTAAGATCCACAGATCCAATGATTAACTGTCGATACACTAAATTCCTAAATAGTGCAGGGAAAAAACTGTTCGATACTCCAAGCACTATTTGACAAATGAGAGCTCTAGAACATGCTTTTCCAAATAGTAACTTGTGAGCTACTGGTAGCTCTCCAGCTACCCGTGAGTAGCTCTCCTCTGTGTAGCCCAGCCTACTAACGTAGAAGCTTTTGTTTGAATTAATTAATATATGTATACCAAAAGTGAGAACGTGTATTCAAGACAAAATTGTGTGTATTTTCAAAACTCTTTGGTTGGTGTTTGCACAAAAATGGCTAAATAGCCAAAATATATTCAAAGCTCATTTTTGAATGATAAAATCATCGAGCACAGGGAAGACTTACTAATATCATCACATTGGTACCAGGGACATTGCAGATATGGTGGTAATGTGTTACCCATGTAGTGGCATTCAAAATTGACAAAGTATATATTTTTTTACATTAATGCCGGGAACTCTGCTTGGTGCACCAAGCAAATCACTGCTAGAAGCCTTGCAAAGGGTGGCCACTAATGTAATCTTGTTTAACCCCTTGTGTGCCCATGACGAGCTGGACTCGTCATGGGCCGCGGTTGCGCTGTGCCCATGACGAGTCCAGCTCGTCATAAACCCCGCCCACTAATGTAACGGCCGGCACAGGGCGGGGAAAGGGCGTGGCACACAAGGGGTTAACATGGTCACTCTAAAAAATAGGATCAGTAGCTCTGGGTAGTTTTCATTGAACTTAAATAGCTCTTTTTTACTGAAAATGTTGGAGACCCTTGCTTGAGCAGTTGACCATGAACACATTTTGTCTGATGAAACCCTCTGCTTTATTTGCATAGAATACGGCTAAATGTATGCACTTCATATATAGCATGGCACGTACACACTTTAGAGAAACATAAAGGACCACAGGATCTTGAAATGGCCATAATGGGCCTGTCTTTTATTTACAGGAAACCAGCTTACATTTCATAAGGAATATGCTACTTACCAGTATGCATCTGTTCTTGGCATGTAGAGCTGCAGATCTACACACTTGTGCATAGATCGCCATCTGGTGTTGGGCCCGGATGTTTGCAGTTGTTTTTCCTCTTGGAAAGTCTTTGGAAGTCACGAGGTCGGTGACTCCTCCTTTGGATCGTATTGCGCATGGGCTTCGGCTCCATCCTCTGATTGTTTCTCGCCAGCAGGGAAATGATGGAGCGTAGTAATAAACAGTGAAGATGCCCATGTGTGTTGTATCTAAATAAATAATAAACTGGAACAGATAAAAGTAGCCGGGGAGGCGGGTGGGCGTGTGTAGATCTGCAGCTCTAAATGCCAAGAAAAGATGCATACTGGTAAATAGCATATTCCGTTCGAGGCATATGAGCTGCAGATTACACACTTGTGCATAGATTATATAGCAGTACCCACCCTTAGCGGCGACCACCGGTATCTGTTGCAGTGGTTTGAAATAATGTTTTGAGTACAGCCTGGCCCACACTAGCTTGTTGCTTAGTTTGCACATCTACACAATAGTGTTTAGTGAAAGTGTGCGGTGTTGACCATGTAGCTGCTTTGCAGATATCATCTAATGGGATGTTTCCCAGAAAAGCCATTGAAGCCCCTATTTTACGTGTAGAATGGGCTTTAGGGGGAATGGATAGCGTTCGTTTTGCTTTGTGGTATAAAATCTGAATGCATTTGACAATCCACCTAGCTATCCCCGACTTGGAGATGGGGTTGCCCTTGTGTGGTGGAGAGAAAGAGACAAACAGTTGTTTGGTCTTACGGAAAGGTTGTGTTCTCTTGATGTAGTAGAGTAAGGCTCGTTTGACATCGAGTGTGTGGAGAGCTCTTGTTGCAACAGTTTGTGGTTGCGAGAAGAATACTGGTAGTTCTACAGATTGGTTAAGGTGAAAAGGAGAAATTACTTTAGGGAGGAATTTGGGGTTGGTACGGAGAACAACTTTGTTATGATGCATTTGTAGGAAAGGTTCTTGAATGGTAAATGCTTGTATCTCACTGACCCTTCTGAGGGAAGTGATAGCTACGAGAAAAGCGGTTTTCCAGGTTAAAAATTGGAGTTCACATTTGTGCAACGGTTCGAAGGGAGGCCCCATTAGTCTGGTGAGAGTGATATTTAGGTTCCACACAGGTGAGGGTGGCACTCTGGGGGAATTATTCTTTTAAGGCCTTCCATGAAGGCTTTAATGGCAGGTACTCTAAAAAGTGATAGATGTTGCCTGTTTTGTAGGTAAGCTGCTATAGCTGCGAGGTGCAGGCGAATGGACATATAGGCTAGATTACACCTTTGTAGGTGGAGTAAGTAGCCTATGATGCGTTGAATGGAGACGTCTAAGGGATTGATGGTGTTGTTGTGACAATAGACAACAAAACGTTTCCACTTGGCGGCGTAGCACGCTCTAGTAGTGGGTCGCCTAGCTTCCTTGATGACGTTCATACAGTCAGGGGGAAGATTTAGATAACTAAATTCTAGGACTTCAGGAGCCAGATCGCAAGGTTGAGCTGAGCTGGGTCCGGGTGTCTGATCTCTCCATAGTTCTGGGTTAAGAGGTGTGGAGAGAGGCGCAATTTTTGGTGCGGTACTACAGATAGTTCCAGCAGTGTGGTGTACCACGGTTGCCTGGCCCAAGTTGGAGCTACTAGGATTAGTGTGAGGGAGTGTTGCTGTAGTTTGCTCACCACTAGTGGAATGAGTGGGAGAGGCGGAAAAGCGTACGCAAATCTGCCTGACCAGTTCATCCATATTGCATTCCCTTTGGATAATGGGTGTGGAAAGCTGGCGGCGAAGTTTGGGCATTTGGTGTTTTCGTGGGTGGCGAAGAGGTCTATCTGTGGATGCCCCCACATCTGAAAGTATGGGTGTAGAACTTGTGGGTGGAGTTCCCACTCGTGGATTTGTTGTGTTTGTCTGCTGAGCAGATCTGCCATAGTGTTTTGGACTCCTGGGACATGCTGAGCTAGGAGAAAGATTTTCTGGGGTATGGCCCATCTCCATATGCCCTGTGCTAGCTGAGAGAGCTGTGGAGAGTATGTGCCGCCTTGTTTTTGAATATAGTACATAGCTGTCATGTTGTCTGTGCGGATTAGGACTGCCTTGCCTGAAATTTGTGTTTGAAAAGATTTTAGGGCTAAGAAAATCGCTAGTAACTCCAGATGGTTGATGTGGAGTAACTTTTGTTGAGGTGTCCATGTGCCCTGCACAGTGAGATGTAATAGATGAGCTCCCCAGCCGGAGAGCGATGCGTCTGTGGTTAGTACTATCTGGGGAACCGGGCCCAGGAACGGTCGACCTGTGGAAAGGTTTGTGGTGGTCCACCACTGCAGAGAGCGATGGGTGCGACCGTCTACCAACACCAGATCTGTTAATTGACCCTGGGCCTGGTTCCATTGGCGCGCTAAGCACTCTTGGAGAGGACGCATCTGGAGTCTTGCGTGAGGTACTATGAAGATGCAAGAGGCCATCATCCCTATTAGTTGCATAAACACTCGAGCTGGAAGGGAGTGTTGTGCTATGAATTTTGCGCGTAGAGCCTGAATGCTTGTAATCCTGGCAGGATTGGGGTAGGCTAGCGCTTTTGAGGTGTGTATGGTGGCACTGAGGTATTGTTTTATGTGGGATGGTTGTAGATGGGACTTTGCGTGGTTTACTGTGAAGCCCAGTTGGTGAAGTAGCTGGATAGTGGCATGTGTGTATTGTACACACTGGCTGTATGAACTGGCCTTTATCAGCCAGTCGTCTAGGTATGGGAAGACATGGATGTGTTGTCTCCTGAGGTGTGCTGCCACTACTGCTAGGCACTCGGTGAATACACGTGGCGCTGTTGTGACCCCGAACGGGAGTACTTTGAATTGGTCGTGTTGGCCGTCCACTACGAATCTGAGGAACTTCCTGTGAGCGTTGTGCACTGGAATGTGGGAATAAGCATCTTTCAGGTCTAAAGTGGTCATGAAGTCGTTTTGGGAAAGCAGTGGAAGTACCTGCTGAAGCGTTACCATGTGAAAATGGTCTGAGTGTATGTATTTGTTTAGGGGCCTGAGGTCTAGGATGGGCCGTAGAGTCTCGTCCCTTTTTGGTATGAGAAAATATAGGGAGTAGACCTCCATATTTCGTTGGTTGGCAGGAACATGGTCTATCGCCCTTTTCTGTAGGAGGGAGATTACCTCCTGCTTTAGTAGTGTTAGATGTTCTTGTGACATTGGGCGTTGTCTGGGTGGAATGTTTGGGGGGTTAGATATTAGTTCTAGGCAGTAGCCTGACCGAATTATTTGTGTTACTCATTTGTCTGAGGTGATGGTGGCCCAGACAGGGAGGACATTTTGGAGTCTGCCCCCGACCGGAGTGGGATGGTCTGGGGGGAATGGAGGGAAGTCATTGGGTAAGTGCGGTGGCAGAGCAGGCGGTGTTTGTTTTGTCTCTGCCTTTGTTATTGTTGCCCCTGTAGCCGCCTCTTTGGTAGCCCCTTGTCAAGGTGGACTGGGTAGGGGCCTTATATGAAGTGGAAGTGGTGTCGGAGGAGTAGCCTCTGGATGTGCTCCGAAAGGAAGAGCGGCGAAAGGAGCGCCTGGGAGGGTGTGATTGTAAACCTCCCATGGATTTTGCCGTGTCAGTGTCTTTTTTCATCTTTTCTAGGGCCTCATCCACTTTTGGGCCAAAAGATGTTCCTGGTCAAAGGGATGGCTGAGGATGGAGGCCTTTACCTCCGGTTTAAAACCTGAGATCCTTAGCCAGGCATGGCGATGGAGGAGGACACTAGTATTGATGGCCCTGGAGGCTGTGTCTGCTGCATCTAGGGCACAACGTATGGAGGTATTAGTAATGGTTTTGCCCTCCTGAATTAGCTTGTTGGCCCTAGGTTTGTATTTATCAGGGAGATGTTGCATTATGGCTTCTAATTCGTCATAATGGGCCCTGTCATACCTGGCTAGTAGCGCTTGTGTATTAGCGATACGCCATAAGTTGGCAGCGTGAGATGCAGTACACTTGCCTGATGCGTCCAAGAGTTTAGACTCTTTGTCAGGTGGTGGTGCTTCGCCTGACGCTTGGGAGTTGGCCCTCTTACGAGCTGTGGACACTACCAGAGAATCTAGTGGTGCTGGCCCTCTGATGTAGGAGGGATCTGTAGGGGCGGATTTATATTTCTTTTCAATGCGCGGGGTAATGACCCTGGCTCTGACTGGGTCTTTAAAGACCTCTGGCGCATGTTTTATAACTCCCTTGAGCATAGGCAATATGGAGGTAGTCTTATGTGTGGTGTCAAACGTATCAAGGAGGAAATCCTTCTCCACGGGGTCGGTATGGAGATTTACCCCGTGATAGTGTGCCGCCCTCTGTAGTAGATGGTTGAACCCCAGTGAGTCTTCTGGTGGGGAAGGTCTGGAAGGGTAGAGATCATCCTGTGGGACGTTAGGGATGTCAGGGATATTATAATCGTCCCATGGGTCTGGGGAGCCTGTGGGAGTGGGGTGCCCTGTAGGTAAGTTTTGGGGCACGTCTCCTATGTCATCTTATGGATCCCCCTGATCATCATCATCCGGAGAGGGTGTTGGGGAATGATGAGGTGGGGGCGGAGATGGTGGAGGAGGGGAAGGTGGAGGAGGCGGTGGAGGTATTCTGAAAGGAGAGGTAGCAGAGTCCTTCCTCTTTGGAGGTGGAGCCGGAGCAGGTTTATCCAGCTGTCTCTTTTTGATGGAGAGCATCAAATGTCCGGTTTTAGGATCCTTGGTTAGTGTTTTTTGTAATGGATCCGGTGTAAAAAGTTCTGGTGATGTTGGTTGGTCCATCGGCGCCGAAGCCGTTGGTTTTTTGGCTTTATCCGCGCTGGTTCGTTGTTTGGAACTATGCTTGGAAAAGTCTGATTGTTTGGCCGGCGCCGAGGTGGATTTCGGCTTCGAAGGGTCGGTGCCGGTGGCCTTGTGTGCTTTTGTCGGTGCCGAAGATGGTGTCGGCACCGAGGAGCTGGAGCTGGTTCTCGACACCGAGTGTTTCGGTGCGGGGCTCGGTGTCGAAGCAGAGGCCATTTTCTTTTTCGGTGTCGAAGAGTGTTTATCGGCACCGACGGTGGGCTGGCTCGAGCCCGAGCCACCGGAAGGCTTAGTCGGCTTCTTTACCGGGCCCGAAGGTGCGGTGTGGGAAGCAATGTCTTTGGTCTTGCTTAGGCCCGGAGGCGAAGGCATGACCGAAGCCTTTTTCGGTGCCGGCGAGGGTGTGGGGGGATAGATTAGTACTCACGACCCTCTGTGCCGGAGTGATGTCCTCCACATCTGAATCGTCGGCTTCGGTGGCGCTGACGAGTCCCTCGTCGGTATGGTGTTCTTCTGGAGCGTCGATGCCTTCCCCGAAGATGTCGTCCGGAATCGTCGTCGACGAGTGTGCCATGGTTCTTCTAGCCCTTCGGTCTCAAATGGTTTTCTTGGACCGGAAGGACTTACACGCCAGACAATCTCGAGCCTCGTGTTCAGGGGAGAGGCAGAGATTGCATACTTCGTGGAGATCGGTGTGGGGGAACTTGGACCCACATTGAGGACACTTCTTGAAGGGAGTCCTTTCCATGAGCCAGGACCGGAGCTTGGGTAGGCCCGAAGGCCGTCGTCGATGACCGGAATCGAAGGTTTTTGCCGATGAGAGGTGCGTCGAGTGGGGAGATCGCATTCGAAAACAATACCGCGAGTTGGGGTGAGCATTGCGCGTCGATCGTCGAACTGGAAGCTGTTCGGAACTGGAGCGCGAAGATCACATCCGAGCCTGATGGAGCAAAAAAACTATCTGAGGATGGAGCCGAAGCCCATGCGCAATACGATCCAAAGGAGGAGTCACCGACCTCGTGACTTCCAAAGACTTTCCAAGAGGAAAAACAACTGCAAACATCCGGGCCCAACACCAGATGGCGATCTATGCACAAGTGTGTAATCTGCAGCTCATATGCCTCGAACATAATATATTGCTTTATAATATTGTCTCTGTTAACCCTGCGCCAAGCAAGATATGATGAATTGCATTGACAGTGATGTATATTTCCTTGTTTTAAAGTCAATATTTGAAATTGTTTTATAAGAATGTTTAACTTAATGTAATGTAAATGCTTAGGTTTTAAATAACTATGCATAAATAAACTTTACTTACTTACACTCTTACCCACTGGAGGTCCAGGGGAGACTATTACAGTGGCAGGAGGAAAAGCTGGCAGACCTAGAAGACAGGTCTACACATAATAATGTTCATATACTAGGCCTGCCGGAGGGACAGAGAAACCCACACAGGAACAATTCCTAGAGGCCCCATTGCCTACCAATCTGACAAAGATGGAAGGCAAGGAGGAGATACATATTGACAGGGCCCACAGAAAACCAGGCAAGATCTCCTTTTACTACGACTGTGGTATTGTGACCCAGAGAAGAGAAAAATGTTTGTAGAGGTAAAAAAGAAACTCAAGGAACAAACACACAACTGCCTCCTGCACTTCTGAAGGTGGGCGTGCAAGGGAAACAACATGTTTGCAGTTTGTGAAAAGTCACTGATTGGTCTGCAGCACCTGAGCGCATTGGGCGCAGATGAAGACTACAAAGCGATGTAGACAGAGGGGGGGGGGTCACAGTAGGACTGATATGAGAGGTATATATGTAGGTTTCATTAACACACTTCTCCCAGAACACAAGAGCTAGTGGCTGTGGCGACAGAGCCAACCCATACCTGGTAGAGATGGAGCTGCATACTATTTGGGACTTGCTATGCTACTTTTGGTTGGTTGAGAGGGGAATGGTACCGAATTTGTAAATTGTAAAGGCCAGGTTGGGCCTGGCCACAGGGGAGGGGTGGGAAGGGGATGGAAGAAGTCACAAAATCACTACAGAACAGGGTCACAAGGAGCTAAAGGGACCTGAGACATGGATACACATGATATTTGCTGATGAGAGTAAATGCTTTGTTTTGGAACATTAAAGGGCCCCCAAATACCATCGAACGTCAAACTATTTGGTCATATGTTAAAAAAGACAGGCACGCATTCTCATGTTACAGGAAACCCGTTTAATGCCCAAGGAGCATGAGAAGTTACAGGCAAGGTGGGGAGGAACACAGTGGTATGCCAGCTTCATGGCCTCTGCGCGAGGGGTGATCCTCTGGGTGGAATCTGGTGTTTCCCTTAGAGTGGAGACAAAATTTGGAGACACTAATGGCATATATACAGGGGCTACTGGGGAGTTATTTTAGAAACCCACTGTGTTATCGACAACGACAACTCAGACTTTTTTGATGAGATTGTGCGCCTGTTAACACCAAATGCCCATTATAATTTACTATGAATGGAGGACTTTAATTGCATTTTGGAAAGAAACCTTGATAGTTAAGTGGCCACAAACAGACCCCTAGGGACATCCTCGCAGGCAGTACTAGATAGTATGGAGACACTGAATTTAGTGGAGCTCTGGAGAATCCAGCGTGGAAACAAAAGAGGGTATTCATTCTAGTCCCCAGCACAAACTACATTTTCTAGAATTAATTTTGGACTCACACATCCAGAGAAGATTGTGGACTCTGGGGATACACAGTATCTTGACAGTACTTTATAGGATCATGCAACGATAACTGTTGAACAAATGGGTTGAGAGTATGTGGCTCCACTTCTGCAGTAGTATTTTCAGCCCCGGGCATTACACAACCAAGCGTTCATGGGACACATAATAGAGGCAATCAGGGAATACTTTGTAGTAAATACAGGATAGGTAGATTCAGCAGATACGGCATAGGGGGCGTTCAGTTAACCATAAGTGGGAAATGTATGAGGATGACTTATGGCGACAGGAAATCTCTGGGAGACACAATAACCAGACTGAAAGGACTTGTTGCAGGCACAGACAAGCGCTGCACACACCAGAAGCCTCGGAACCCAGACAACAGTTAGCAGAAGAATTGGAACAAACGAGGATAGTATGAAGAAGCATGATTACAGGAGATATAAAGAAATGCTGCACGAACAAGGAGATAAAGCATGACGCCTACTCGCATGGCTGGTAAACAGAGAAAATGGCAGCAATTCAGTGTTAGCTGGTAAAACTTCAAAGAAAGACCCGCTCACAGAACAGGACGCTATTCTCTGATGATTTGAGGAACTTTATGCTACACTATACTCAAATCAGTAGTCAGTAAAAGAAGCTGGCATTGCAACTCTACCAGATGAGGCAGTATTATCAAAAGTGACTGCAGAGGTACCCAAGACAATAAATAATCAGAGTAAGCAGATATTATATGGGTGATTAAAAATATCAACGATGACAGGGCACCAGAAAATGCTGGTTTGCCAACTGATTTCTGACAGGAATATGCAGATCTTGCCAAGTACAACACAACTGGCCATGTACAGTAAGGCGTTGGAGATGGGGACTCTGCCAAAATCACTCCGTGAAGCACACAGTGTTAGTAACCAAATTGGGGAAAGATCCTTTGGAGTGTGAATCCTGGCTAGAAGATTAGTGAAGGCAGACAAAAATGTAATACACATGGATAAAACCAGATTTGTTTGGGGACGCACAATGATCCTGAATATCTGGAAGGAATTCTTTATTATGGGACAAGCAACTAAGACAGGTGAACAATGTGCAAGCCTGGATGCCCAAAGGCTTTTAACACTGGGGAATAGCTATGAAGCATGCATCGTCAAGATAAGATCTTGGTCAGAACTTAGTAAAATGGGTCCTCTGTATGGATTGCCTGGCACAGGAGAAGATACGCAACAGATTATCGTGAAAGTGAGCAGTACAGAGAGAAACGAGGCAGGGGTGCCCCCTATCCTGGCTTATATTTGCATTAGTAATTGAGCCATTGGCACAAATAATAAGATCTAGACATGCGGCGATGGTGTACTGGCAGGAGACAAACAAGAGATCATATCCCAATGCTCTGATGACATCTTGCTGGCTTTTAGGAACCCGGTGACAGTGTGGAACAACATAGATGACACAATTCAGGAGATCAGGCGGAACTTTGGATGTAGGCTGAATACATATGATAATCGTCCTATACCCCATTAACACAGAATACCAACAAGGTGAGTAGTCTTCCAATATATGTTACGTTATTAACATTTATTACGAGCACGTAATAAATTCGGGCTGAGATACCCCAGGAGGGGTATCTCAGCCCGAATGCCAGGAGCCAAGCAAAAAAAGGTAGTTAGAATAAGTTGATCTTAGGTAATTTCCTGAATTGGAGATGGTCCTTGCAAGTTCACATATGAAGCTTATTCCAATAAAATGGGGCTTAAAAAGAAATTGACCTGCCACCTGACCAGGACATTCTGACCCTGCGGACCGTGAGGAATGCTTTGTCGCAAGATTCTTAAGAGTCTTTAGGAGGAGTAGTGAGTAAGCATTGAATAGATAGATAGGAAGGCCCTTTACCAATTACAGTTTTGTGGGTTAAGAAGCAGATCTCAGAAATAATTCTGTTTTTCACTGGTAGCCAATGTAAAACATGTAGGAGAGGGAAGGAAGCTGCTTCGGAGGGAAGATTGCAGATAAGGCAGGCGGTGGTCTATACCACCTGAAGTTTAGATAGCAGTGACTCGTTTGTGAGACCAAGAGTGCATTACTATAATCCAGAAGGCTAATGACTAACACCTGGACTAAAGTTTTCCTCGCTGTAAGTGGTAATAAAGGAAAGGCTCTTCTTAGCAATCGCATCATGTGGAAGCATGACCCTACAGTGGACACAATTGATCCATTCGGACTTCCAAGTTTTTAACTACTAGTTTGGGTGAAGGGGCTGTGCCAAGTTCTGGGGGGCACCAATCAGAATTCCACCATGATCTCTGTTTTTGCAGCATTTAACTGGAGACAGTTTTCAGTCATTCAGATGGCAATAGCCTTCACCCCTCGGCGAAGGAAGATTCTTTGGTTTTGGCCAGATTATTATTTTGGGGGATTAGAAGCTGTACATTGTCCTCATATAATATAATCACAAAGCCAAAGGGTCTGACAATTTTGGCAACTTCAGTTGACGTCCAATTAAATATTTGAACATATACCGGAGTGCTAAACCTCTGGAAGTTAATAAATGCAAAGTGGGCGACTTGTTGACTGGTCTAAACCGTAGTATGTGTATGGCTGAAATTTTCGGTGTCACTAATGGGGCATAGTGCCTGAAGTAAAATGATTGTGCTCCCTAAAGCGCTCTATATTCTACAGCATATGCTTATGCATATACCAGACAATTGCTTGTGCAGATTAAACAATCTATTAAGGTTGTTATACTTGTGAACAGGAAAAGCAAGGATAAGTCTTGTTGTTCTACAACTCCTGTGGGATGGAGGGGGCATACAGGCCCTGAACATCACAATATATTACCAGGTGGCTCAGTTGCAATATGATGGTTCCTGGTTCAATTAGGAGGGGTGGATCCAGTCGTCCAAATCATTCAGCTACTGGTACGGTCGATGGAACTGTTAGCACTTTCTTTACTCCCTTGTATGTCCAACGTGCTCCGAGGAAGAGCAGTCAGAGAACGAGCGAGCGAGGAGGTGGTGGTGTTGCGGTTGTGACTGTGGTCCGTGGCAGCGATTGGAGTCTGGACCCCCATCCTCGGCTACATTTCTAGCTGCCGCCTCCGCCCCCCATATCCCCTACTGTGTAAGTGCCAGAGGAGACAAGACCAGAGGGGTGAGAAGGAACGCCTCCCCAAGATCCTGAAGAAATTGGACCATTTGACTCCTACCCAGGCTCCCACTGCCTGACCAATTTCAGGGCCATCTGCATCATTTACAAAGCCATCATGCGCCATAGCCAAACCCTACCTGGCAGGCTAACTCATCACCAGAGGCTCTTGGCACACCCACACAAGGACACCATCTGACCTGCATGGCAAAGAATTGCAAAAAAAACAAAGCAAATAGGCACCCATAATCTGGAATGCCACTCCACTAGCTATCAGGGCCGCTTTTATACTTTTTCAATTTAGGAAGGAGCTGAAGAGATACTTCTTTTAATACCACTACACTACAACACTAAATAATCTACCTCTGCTCTCGAACCCCAGCACAGCTGCCTAGATTCACTCTATGAAAGCATCTCTGCTTTGACCCTAAAAAGCAGTCTCATGCATTTCAGCTAGGCTGCTGCCATACACCTACTAAACATATGCATACAGACATGAGACATTGTCTAGTTTTTCTCACCTGTAATTAAATTAAGCTTAGCCAAAGATATTGGTAGTAAATTTGAGACTAGATTTGTTTTGAGTAAGACTGCAGTCTAATCCGTGAACTGCGATATTTTCAACAGGGCTAGCTGTATTCATTAGCTCTATGGAACGCGTCTCCCATTGTTTGTTCACATTTCTAATACACTGACTGATACTGGACTTTATATACTTTAGTCAGACTCTACTACTATTTGTAAAGTATCTACTGCTATGGTAAAATTCTAATTCAGGAATAAATCCAGAATGTATAACATCAATGATACTACTGAAAGTAAATTGGCCCCAATCTATTTCTATAATAAGTCGTACAAGGCAGTGAGTTATATTACTGATGAAATGTTTCTGATACATTTACAAAACGTTTTGATAGAAGATTTTGTTTGGAGTATCTCCCTCTTTGTAGCTTTACGCTAAGGTGGAGCCAAAGGAATTCTGACGCTTGTCCTTAAATTATGCACTTAACTCAAGATTAGATGTTTCCATTTCTTCTTGCCCAATTTATGATGACAAACAAGGAGTGTGCTAAAATGTTCCATGTTAGAATTTAAGAATGCTAAAATGATTGATCCTGCCTGCTTCCATAAAAAGTCCAGTGAAACAAAAATGTTATTTTGCTGTGCTCACCAATATATTTATATACATATCTATATATTAATAAAAAACTGCTCTGCTCTTTGCCCGGTTCCCTTTTCCTTATGAATCCTTGTTTATAAGCCCTTAGTAGTATGTCTATGCTTTGCTTCTTTTTTATAATTTTTTTGGTCTTTAGAGTTGGTTATAAATAAAATGTAAGCTTTGTGATTTGAAAAGAAAATTCTGAATATAGTATGTGATGCTGCATTTTATATAAAAGTCGACATGATACACATTTTTTACCTGAAATAAGCATTTCTTGATTGAATGACTTCAGTGCAGTTAGTCGGCAATGGCAACATTACTAAGCAAAACCTTCTATCCTTCCATAGTTCAGAAAAAACCCAGCGCAGGTAAATAAGGAAAGTGAAGTATCTCAAAGCATTTTTGTATAGGTTTTGGTCTTTGTTCTGCTCAAACTTGCACATGTACAGAACTCACAGGCACACTGGTTAGCATTGACATTACACAAGCTGATGGATATACTGGCAGAGATTAACTATTTTATATGCAGAAGTGCTGTGATATGGCACAATGTTTGGTAATCATGCCCATAATATACCTGATGCCTCAACAGAGGGTGAGTTGGCTAATTGTGTCCACGGGCAAGGGGATAGATATTTACACCTGTTTAATTCGAACCGGGTCAAAGGCAATTAGGGCAGGGGCTAGGTCTGTGGCTGCTTTTGTATGGTGGATGCCTGGGAAAAGGTAGAACTTAGCTTTTGATGTAGCACAAGGCTGGATGGGAATTGACAGTTAGTAGAAACTAGGGTCTGCGGAATTGGTTAGCGGTGCAGGCTAGTCCAGAAGGATAGGAGTAGCAATTGAGAGGCTACCAGATACGGGTGGGGAATCCCCGCCAGAGGTGTGAGGGCCCTGGAGTGAGATGCCTCTTTGGTAGGTGATAACAACCATCAGTTGGGTCAGCTAAAAGCCCAGAAGGGGATGCTATCCAGTTTGTTAGGGTTGACAATGTGCTCTCGTAAACTATTTTCCCAACCCGTGTTAGACACAACTTGGAAAGAGCGTATATGATGCATTGGAAAGATTGGGCTGCAAGGAGTTTTAAGTGATGTGAAAAGCCACCTGATCCAGAAAAGGGGGTGGAGAGTTTAGAGGCTGCTGACATTAACAGGACTCTCAGGTCATTAGGTGGCTAGCTGCTGATAATGTAGATGAGTAGCCCCTTTCAATTAAACTTTTATATTATACATCCCTCCAGGTGTAATCCTCTAACTTCACAGCAAAGTAGGAACACAAATTATATTCTCTACTTTTCCCATGTAATGATACAGCCGTTTGGCAGCTATTTGTCCGACCGCCATCAGATTTCCCTAGCAGAATGAGTATGAGGCATCACTTGAGAAGGATATCTGCTAAAGTACCAGGAGAATCCAGGTGTAAAGCAGACCGGTCAGGGGTGTGGAATTCCTTTAGTCTGACACCCAGGACAAATTGATGGGGATTAAGGACAACAAGTTTTCATGTTTATTTGTCCTTGGGACAAGTAGGCCCAACCCCCTGCCAGTTTGCAGCACCACGTTATGGATCAGTGAAGGGCATTGTCTGCAGTTAATGTAATATTTGTGTCCATATCCCAATGCTGTATGAATGGTATTTATGGTTCATTAATGCAAAGCCTTTATTATTAAGGTGAGCACTGAAGGAAAACTTTGTAAGCTCGGACTGTACTACTGACAGTGGATCCAGTATAAAAATGTGTACACACATTTGCAAAGTTTAACAATATGAGGCTACATAACATGATCCCAGAATACTCTCTGGAAGGATGCAAATATTTACAGAAGCTTGAAAGCAAGATTGATGATTCTTTGCTTTCAAAATAGCATGTTCACAAAAAATGAAAGTAGAAAAAAAAATGTTTTGATAAACTACTGTGAAATAAAAGTACCAATTCTTTGAAGCATCGTTTAGTAAAATGTGTTGATGTATACTAGTGTTTCCAAAAAACATATTCATAATGAAATAATCAGGGTAACCAATTTCAACAAGATTATGGGAAACATGAAAATAAACAAGCACTGGGAAACCAAATTGTCTGACATTGGTGGCCAGTGTTCTGGTTTTGTCAATGCGTGTCTTGTTTTGGCATAGTCTTTGTAAAACTTTATTGTGGAGGGAGCTGCTGGGTCATCACCATCATAACAAACAGTGGCAAAAACATTTTTTGGTGTCAAAAAGCACATATTGACACATTAGTTCCTGGCACTGAACAAAACTACTTTATGTGCTAATATGATTCTTGTGAAAGAGCAGAATTCTGTCATAGTGAAGCCAGACGATAAATAGAGAGAGAGATAGAATTTTAAGGAACAACAAAAGGTGTTGGATAAACAATTAGGGGCACAATTCTTACAGAAAATAACAAATGTGAATCCATAGTATATGTCCTTGCATTAGTGCAGATGTACAGCTTTCTTGAATTCACAAGAACTGCACAAGTAGGCCAGGAAATCGTACCTCTAGAAAATATTTGTAAACTGTATTTTAGGACGGGTAAATATGTATGAGTGGATTTGCTCACACAAAAATCTTTAAGGTATTTACATGTTCACTTTCCCTTAAACCACTTTTTCCCAACCCTGGAGGAAGTTTTATTTCTGCCCTTTTAGAAGTAAATGTTCAACCTTTCTCTGTATGGGTAAAGATTAGAGAACAGCGGGTGACAAACCCTAAACCATGCAAGTCGGTATGTTTGCACAGCCTCAAGAGGGCTTTCCAACCCTGGAACTATTGTTTACTCCTATCTGCAGCCCCAGTTTTTAGATCCTGCTGAAAGGAGGCAAAATAAGGTAACTGCTAGTAATCAAACCCTACAATAATATGAGCCCTGGCATAATCAGGGAAGCTATTATCAGACCTCTTGTATAACGAGATTGCTGCTGAATCTGTCGCCACACTGCATGGCACCAAAGGAACAAGTGCATTTTTTTACAGGACAGGTAGATTTATGATGAATCCTGTCCCATGGACAAGTAGATATTTTATAAAATTCCACACCCCTGCTGGTATATAATAAATGTCCAGGGGGTATGCAACATATGGAATTTCTGCAGGCTTAGTTAATCCTCCAAATGCTGAAGGGGAACTCCAAAATGCCATCTTGTCATCCTCAAATGCTTTTTCATATGCAGAAATAAGGCTGCACATATAAGTGAATTTTGAAAGCAGTAATAATATCTAGAAACATACCATTAAAAGTTCATCATTACGGAAAATTGAGTTTTATTCAGGAGGCACTTTAAACTGGAACCATTACATGAATCCAAAAGCCACATAACATCCTTTTGTCTGGAAGAAATGGACAATATGTGTTTGAAAATTCCTTGAGAACATGTGGGTGTGCTCTTGTGTCAGGTGTTTTTTAGTTAATACACATTGCCATGTGGTCTGTATGGATTGGACTGGTGTTCATCATATTGTGCATCTATCTGCTCATTAGCGCCTAAAGGCCTCAGGTTTCTTGTTTTTCTGTATTTGTGATGATCATCATCATATGACAATGCATTAGAAACTTTTGATAGTGTGCTTTTAGTTTCCATAGTGATATACTTCTTTTAAATAATGGATGCTATTAATATTAATATAGAAAGACTTTGTATGCAAAATGATGACATTTCCCAGGAGTTTTCCTCCCCTGCTACGTTCATTAATCACAGGGACATTTTCTCGCAATGGCTCTTGAGGATCAATATGAAAGAAATGTTTTGGGTTCTCCAGGCGAGAACGGAACATTTCCTGCTTCTAGGGAAATTGATTTTATATCAAGGCTACAGCCTGAGGACACACTGGTTTCTCAGGAATATAAACTGGACTTGGAGGGGGCTCTGAGCTGTCTGCCTTAAACTTTCAGGTATACGGCAAATCGTATTAACCTTTCATGATAGCCAGGGTTTATCAAAACAAAATTCACAAAATCTAATATTTGTTTTTATAATGTTTACATTTGGTACATGTATAATCATCACAACGTTTTTAATATTTACTGTAATCATTTTACCTCTACTGTGTAGAACATTGCCTTTAACCAAAGCCCTATACCTGGTAATTCTGTGTGCTCTCACTTTGGTGAAAGGGTAAAGAGAACCCATTTAATACTAAGTGTCCCTCACAGGTTTTACTGTTGTATACTAATGCCAACCTTATTTGGTTAGGTTCAGGAGAGATTTGTTCAAAACCACATTCCAATTTCCCCATTCTGAATAGTCTAAGAATTCTGTTCTTGTCTTAGAGATGAGCGAAATGCAATTGATATGGTCAGTATTGAACTGGTACATAGAAGCACTCCCTTCTTTATAGACAAGGTTTTGCTTTGCTCTTTCCGAAACCGTAGGTGAGAGTTCAGTCAAACCTTACTATCTAGAAATGAATAACAGACCATAAACAATCTGAGGTAACAGTGAACTTCATGCTACACCTTTAAGTTTAAAGGTGTGTATTTGCCCATGTCAATATTTGTACTGTTACTACTGTTGTAATGCAACATGTTCTTCTATCATAATGCTTCAAAAGATTTTCAAGTAGAAGAATATGAAGGAAATTAACATCTGTAAAGAGAAAAATAGCAAATAACTTTTTTTATACCTCATAAATAAGTACTTACATTAAATGTTTTGTCCTCTTTTTTCTTCAACTGCTGCACCTCATCAAGATCCTTCTCCAATTGGGCCTTGTCTTTATGCACAGAATGAAGTTCCTGGTCTTTCCTTTTTATGACAGCCTGCAGTTTGCGGTTCTCAATTTCCTTTGCATGGCAATCATCACGTAGCTCTCCAATGAGGGTTTCTTTTTCCATTAATATTGTTTGATAATCTTCCACACCCTGAAACATACTCTGAATTAGCAAAATTATATTTACACAGCCCTGGGTAGGACTGATTGAAGATACTTTGGGTAGTACTGAGGAAGATACTTTAGAGTGAGACTAGCAAGACTACATGCGTGTCAAGCTCTTTGCACCCTAACAACTCCCCATGTATGCATAAATAATCGAACCTAACAAAACAGGTTTCACATTTACATACAATAGGTTACTAAGTGGTGGCATTTACAAAAAAATCAGCTTTTCCACAGTAAGCTACTTTCAAACAGATTGATCACAATGAATCTGTTCGGTCCCGGCTAGACCATATAAGGTGAAGTGGGTTCTTATCACAGAAATCCATACAAATCCAAAAATGCATCTTTTGACAGAAACACAAACAAAACTTCATCAGACTATTTTTAAGATGCAAACTACATTTTATTTCTTACTCTTTAGGGGCATCAGGCCTGTAAGTGGCTGTAAGTTTACTTCTGCTAGGCCCAAAGTCAAATTCAAAAGTATCTTAGCTGGGTAAGTGGTGCCATTGGCTTCCACATTAATAAAGGAGTGAAAATCACCACGGGCAAGTAAAGTAAAATTAGATACAGTAGAAAATAAAGTCACGGAAGGGCATTGGCCATGGTGGTGTGTTAAGATGAAAGATGGAGATATCGCAGCAATGCCTCATGCCCGAAAACATCAGGTGTGTTCACTCTCATAAACCTGAGAGAAATAAACTGAGCATGCCATATTACAGACGCATCCCAGCAAGGAGCAAAGAGCATCACAGCATAATTCTACCTTCGCTGTTGGTCCTAGTCCCTCAACCACACAGGTGTTCCATCACTGGAGATAGGAAGAAAAGGCTGTACTTGTTCAGCTAAAACTAGAGATATATATATATATATATAAGATAAACAAATAGCGAAAAACTCTGAGACTACTAACACCACCATCAGTATGAAGACCAAGGAAGAATTCCGTCTTATCATGAGCTTCAGCAAACAACACAGGGCAATTCACAAGATTATCCAAACATGTTGGCCTTTAGTTCTGTGTGATCCAGTAATAGGACCCCTGCTACCGCAGAGGGTGTCCATTACCTATAGTAAGGCTCCATCTATGAGGGATTGTTTGGTATCAACTAACCCTGAAATCATGGAAAAAACCTTGTGGCTTCAAACACACAAAGGTTTTTTTAAGTGTAAAACATGCAAAGCGTGTACCCATGGGATTAACACGCTGTTCTACACCACTCCCTTTTGCCAAACCAAGTACAAAATTACTAAACTGCTCACATGCAAAACTGAATTCGCCATATATGTATTGATATGCCCCTGTGGACTCAAATACATTGGGAGCACTAAACTCCAGGCTCATAAGCGCATCCTTCAACATCTCCGTGCAATTTCGAATGAAGACAGCACATATCCCGTGGCGAGACATTTTAAAAAATCCCATCAATCCAACAACAAAGGTCTCAATTATTTTGTAATTGATGCCGTACCTCCTAGTAGAAGAGGAGGAGATCGTGAATATTAGCTCAGAAAACTCGAGACAAGATACATATTACAATTAGACACCAAGTACCCTAACGGTTTGAATGTGACAGAAGACCTGTTCACCTGCCTTTGAGCAGGTGGATAACCCTTCTCCTTCATTCGCCAGAAGTAGCAAATTTTGGGATCTTAGCCATAGGAATTCTCACACATTTAAATATGCTTTTTAGACATTTTTTGGATATTTTATCTGGATTCACCACAGGCTGCCCACGTAACATTCGCCCGGTCTATAAGGTAGAGAAGTCAACCTGCAAAACCCATTAGGTCTTTGTTTACCAATTGAGATCTTTATACAATTTTATATATTTATATATTTAATATATTTATGAGGTTATATTTATATTTATATGTGTGTATTTATATTCATATATTTATTGTTTGCATTTTGCACATCCCCTTCCCTTTCCTTCCAATGCATATATGGGTGACTATGTAATTGGGTACTCCAACGAGTAATCTTCCTATATGGATCATCAGCCTGTCATGTCAGATACAACATGTGGTAATTGATTACCCCCTTGTTCATCTGCTTATCTGACTATTCTGAGCGTATTTCTGGGAAATTCCTGATTCAAATTTTTGGCTTTTAATCTTATATGTCTTTTGTATCTTGTCCCCCCTCCTAGGAGTTTTGATATTTGATATTTTATATCTGATACCTTACATTTGATACGTGATGTTTATACATTTTGGGACACTATGCCATTACGGGTCTTTCAAACTGTATTTTACATTGATTTGTCAGTAGAGATTCACAGCAATTACCTATGTGTAAAATTTCAAAATCTCTGGTACACCACCAGTATTTTCTCATTGCTGCTCGCTATGTTTCAATTTGGTTTATCTATTGTTCTCCGTTTACATAGAAGAACAAGTAGAATTTAATGCACATGTGTTAATTCACATCAAGCACTGTTATTTGCACATGCTTAACCCCTTTTACCCTCGGTCAATTTTGAGATTTATTTTCATGACGTAACACTTCTAGCGGGATGAGTTTTTTTTATATATAATTTCAGTATATTAAACTAGGATGTTTACATTACTTGTATCGTCCATTCCCAACTGCATTTACAAAATTGCTTTGATACATGTTAATACACGCTAGTGTTTTGTCTATGTCTACTTTGTTTTGACACCACGTGGGGTATTACGTTTTCATGCACGGTCACTTTAAATTTACGCACAAAATGTATCCATGTTGAGTGAACAAGGCTCGCCCGAGCCGAAACGCGTATCGACGACATATGGATAATAAATAATACCGCAAGCACCTACTCTGGGTCTGTGTCTATCCTTTGGTTTCCTATCAATTTGGAGCCCTGCTGGAAAGAAGTGATATATATATATATATATATATACACACACACACACACACACACACACACACACACACATACTTATTCAAGCATATGATCGTATGAAAGCTCCGAAAGTGGAAAATAATTATTTCTCATAGTTGCTAATAATAGTAACATAATTAAAATACCACACAGATCGCTCAAAATATATTTTTACCTTAAATTTCTGGATCTGTGCTTTGTGTGTAGCGTCTCTTGCTTTCGTCAACAATGCATTTAAGCCATCTATTTCCTGACTGAAGTCTTCATTCTACAAGATTACAAAACATGTAAACAGAAACCTGAGAACCAACACGCTGATCTCCTTATGATGTGGACAGCACGTATCTAAAATATTTCTTATTCTGAGAATAAAGAAATATGCTACTAAGAATAGAAGTTATACGTCAGCAAACAAAATAACTATACACTGTGTCCTTATATGCTCCCATTCAAAATGATCAAATGGAAAAAAAACAACAATGAAAGAAGATGGAAAACTGATGAAGGAAAACTCTAAAAATAGAAAGCAAAGTTAATAATATTATTAACTATTTTACTAAGAAACTAAGTCCCTTAGCTGGTTAAAAAACAGAAGAGTTGGTGATCCCCCCCCCCCCCACAACCACATCACATACACACATTAGGTATATTGAATCCTTTTCTAAGCAGACAAAGATAGTATTTTATCACACAGAACAATTAAAGACAACAGAATACACAGCTAAACGGGCTGACTGTCTGAGAGGAGAGTAATACTAGCTTTATCGTTAATTTTACTCCTGGTCCCAGTATTCCTCAATTTGCAAACAAGTGTATCAGACATCTACTGGAAGGACCCAAAACGGTTTCTGAAAACTGGAACCAAAGTTGAGCACAGCTAGCTACAGAGCATGTATAGTATTCAGGTTCATTCCTCTACTTGCACAGCTAAACCTGAAGGAGCCAATGATTGACCATCTTTGCTGACAATTAGTAGTTGGGTTGGATGCTCACTGAGAACAGGTGAGGGCTAAGGAGCAGAAGCAATTGAATCACCATAAAAGGTGCCACCCACCTCTTTCCTCTTCCCAACTAATGAGCTGATTCCCCAGCAAATACATATATGTATATATATATTAAAAGATTAAAATGAAAAAAAGATTTCTTTACCTAGGTATTTGTTTTGTTTGCAATTTTAATTTCTGCATTGAAGGACTGTTAAACAGATCTACAGACATAGTGGTTGTTTGCCATGAATTCTGTCAAGCCTTTGTCTCTATAACAGGATCAAGAATGGTGTGGGGGGGGAAAAGACAGCAATCCATCTACGAAAGGTACTGAATGGACCGCTGAGGAGCTCATGCCATTGTTTTACAGGAACACCAGTTCCGGAAAAACAAGTGGGTCGGTGGTCAGACCAATGGCGGAGAAGATAGCGATCCCACCTTTCTTAAAGAAGGAAAATTAAATAGTATGGCAATGGTATGATAACGTGGCTATAAAAGGGGAGTAAAAGGCACGACCTGCATTGAACCAACCTGCTTCTCCCCTGATGAACAGATCCAGGCAATCTTGTCAACAGTTCCCTGAAGAAATTATAGACATGTTCAAAGCTCATAAATACTGCTAGAATCTAACAATGCCAGTGTCTATGGGGATTGGAGGTGGCGTCTGAGGAGCACTGGCCAGACACAAGACCCACTGAGGCTGTCCACAGTTCTAGGTGCTTGTTCAGGGACAGGATGGAGGCCACATCTGCAGCTTATCATGAGCAGTAGCTGTCTAATTGCTGGACAGTCCCAATGCTCCTGCAGTAGTGGGTAGGTCTAAAGCCTAATGGATGATCAAAGATACAGTCATTTCCAGAAACCAGCAAGAGGCAGTTTATTTGGGTTAAGGTCAAGTCAATGCCTTGTGATACCTGAAAAATGTCTTGCAGGCAAGACAAGAGTTCCCCAAATGCATGGTCAGGAAGTCTGTTTATGCTTTGCCATCAAAGAAACTTCACTACAGTTCAACAAATGATTAAAAGGCAGCAGAACTGTTGCAAATGAAAATACGATGACCTGACCTCAATAACTAGACACAATGGTGTGTGTGCATCACAAACAAAATCTGCCATCTTCATGAATGTTATTGTTTGAAGCACAAACCTGGAAAACCAAATTACTCTAAGGGGCAATACACCATAGGTACACCATTGCATAGATATTTTTTGCCCACAGCCATACCTCTTTTTCTTTTGTCTTTAAAGCCAGAGTTAATCCTTGAATAGTTTTATCTCGTTTAAAACCATTCTTTTTTTCAACAACAAGTTCCTGGGCTTTGGTTTTTAGTTCAATCTGAAGAGCCTAAAATAAAAATAGATAACAAACAAAATCAATTTTCCATGAGCACTGGAAAACAAGGAGCAAGCGAGTAAAACTTACTAACTGGCATGTAACGAGTGTTAGAATATAAAGATGGCAGTTAGAACCTTTTATCAAGAGGCAACCTTCATTCAAAACATTAAATCACAGTAGTAGCAAAAAAAGTTTATTCTGCCCATAATGCTTTATCTGTAGGACACATCAAAATAGTTTATACCATAAGAGGAACTTGTTCGGGTGGTAACATTTCAACAAACACTGAAAAAGTAATAGGTCTGGGTTTCATGTTACAAACACAGCATCCAGAAATAATGTTTCCATGTAATAACACATTAAAGCCAATGTTTTGTAGTGATGGTAGTAGTAGTGGTGTTGGTGGTGTGAAGTACTGGGATTGGCAGTATAAGCTGTGGTGCTACAGGTGGTAACGGTATCAGTGATATTGGTAATGGTGGTGATGATTCTGATGTTTGTACTGGTGATAATGTTAGTGGTGGTGGCCTGATATGGTTGGTGGCTGCAGTATTGATAGTGGTGGTGGTGATATTAGTAAAGCCTGCAGCAGTGTAAAAAGACTGATTTCTGTATACAATGCATGTGCAAGATAAAGAATTCAAATGTGACAAAACGTATAATGGTCCAGTTTACACTGGATGCAAAAAAAAAGACCTTCATGTGCCACAGTGTAGCACTCTACGAGTCGGCATGATACACCAAACAGCCCACAGAATAAAAGAGAAATGCTCCCCTGGGCTGAGAAGTGATTGACTTCTCAAGCCAATAGCTGAAAGAGGGTGATCCCAATAAGCCAGTGGTTGAAGGGGGATGAACATAAACCCACTCGACGGATATAGTAAGCAACAGATCGTGAAAATAGCTGCCCCTTCCAACCCAGATCTATTTATATAAGTGTCATGAACAAAGCTCAACATAGATGGGGAGAAATTTTCAAAGGGAAGAGCGGATCAGAATGTTGGGAAAGTGAAGGCATCATTCATATGGCAAGTCACTGCCTGCCAAGCTGTGCTAAGAAGGCTGGGCCAGAGGTAGTCACCTCTCATGAACAGGGGATTCCTAAAGAAGGTTGTGTTCAAGATAAGTATCCACCCATGGTTGGATAATCGAAGAGTTGTAGGATCATTACTGTGGCTGGATCTGAAGTTACAATGCACTGATGGAGCAGTAGTTTGACTTTTATATAACAGGATTAGTGTAGTTAATGGACGTGAAGAACACGTTCATTATAATCATGCTCTGTGCCAAAGAATCAATGCCCTAAACAGCAAGTTGCTTATCTTTGATTAAGCTCTTTCTGGTGGATACTCTCTATAACCGTAGATTTTGCAACTTGTGGATTTCCCCAGACTCCAGGTTGGAGTCAGACTTTCAGCAATTGCTCCCATGTGCCAGAAGGTGGTGACGACACACTCTGCAGCAGAAGTGATAACACAAAACTGTACATAGGAGCTACCACTGCGATCTGATGTCAGTTTTCTTTTGAAACTCCTCCACAAACTTGGACATCGTTTGACCATGACAGACTGTAATCATGACAGCATGTAAAACCTACCTTTTAAGAAACATAAACACCACTTCAGAGAGCATAGAGGAGGGAGGGCAGTGGGAAATCTGTGAGATAGAAAATCCACCAGTAGAGTACCACCAAAAGTAGGTAACTTGATCTCCTGATGGATACTTCTAACAGAAGATTTGCTTTATGAATATGCAACAAATAAGTACCCCACCCTACCAAAAGGTGGAAGGTCTAAGTAGTGGATTTACTGCAAGAAGTCCTGCAAGACTAAGCAGGCAAAATGGCCCTCCCTGCAGGCCTGAGGGATGACATAGTAATACCAGATGAACGTGTGGACAGACAGCCACATAGCAGTCTGGAAAATATCTCACATCGGAACACTCCTAACAATTGCTCTTGTGGAATGAGTGTAAAGGCCTTCAGGATGTTTTTTCTTGGCCAGGCCATTTTTATGTTCTGGACTGGATCAGCGAATCAAACAAATGGCTGGTCTTTCACCCACCACTAGATCTAAGAAAAAACTAAGGACACTCATTGGCTCCAATTGGAGAAGCCTCTCCTCCTCCTAAAAGAGATGTGGCAAAAAGGAAAAGTGGAAAGCACGATTGGCTTTCCCACATGGTAGAGCGATATCACCATGTAGGAAAGATGAAAAGATGCCTGAGTCCGAAAAATCAATGTGTTAGAGAAGAATATGCTACATGGTGGTTGAACTGACGGTGTCTCCAGCTCACTGACACACCAAGCAGAACTAATCGCAATCGGGTAAACAGTCTTAATATTCACCAACCTCAGGGAACAGTCGAGCATTGTCTCAAAAGGGGTGCACATCCAGAATGTGAGGACCAAGTTATGGTCCCACTGTATCATGATCAAGACGAAGGAGAACATATATCGGAGCCCTTTCAAAGAAACGCATCACAATCTGTGACCTAACCAACTAGGGTTGTCAAGCAAACATAGAAAGTTCGATAAGGGCTGACAAATTAGCTTTAAAGGTGCCCAAATCAAAGACTTGCCATGCCAGTGATTAAACAAACATCAGAACATAAGGTGGTCGGGCATGAAGAGGATCAACCTGTCTTCACACCAGGCTTCAAATTTTGCCGAAGTTAAATCTACTTAGTTCATTGCCCCTCAAACCACATGGAGGTGTGGTTTGAGTGCAAATTCTGCCCTGTTGCTCAGTCAGGAGATTCTCCTGAAGAGGTAGACAGTGTTGAGGACCCATGCTCAGAATGTCAAAGTACCACACTCTCCTGGCCCAATCCAGAGCTTTCAGCATGAGTTGAGCTCGGTCCCACTCCTGACATTCTTCAGAATTTGGAGCTGAAGCAGCACTAGTGGAAAAGAATACAGTAGACTGCAGTCCCACTACAGGTGGAATGGGTCTCTTATGGAGTCTTGAAGCAGAAACTCCAACTCGAAGTGAGTGTGACACGGCATGTTCTTGGCATTAGCAAAAAGACATCCCACTAGGCGAAGAAGCTGGGTCCGGGGTGTGGAAGTCTTTTGTGATACGCTAGATGACATCTTGGGGCTTGTCCCCCATGACATTTAGCAAGCCCGCCAAATGATTGACCTTCGGAGAGACCTTTAGGAGGTCAAGAGACTGCTGGAGTCTGTGCGTTCTGGCAAATCAACGGATGCTTTCATCACAAGTGTGAGATCTGGGAAGGGTATGTTTAAGGGTATGAAAAAAGGCCTTCCAACAGGCACGGAGGACCTGTAGGATGCAGGAATACACAGAGCCATCCGCACCTAAACACAGGAGTGAGCCTGAAACATATCCTGACTGGTAAGGCCTCGCTGAAGAGGCAGAAAGGCCTCAAAAGCCATTGTGTCATTGATAACACTTCTGGATGGAATCCACTGTATCGGTTGCACATGGGACTTGCTGATGGGGGGCCCAAGTGAAGACAGCAGGAACAAGGTTGTCCACAAGAGGTCCGCAACAGACTTTAGAGAGCTTGATTTCAGGAGCCCGTTGTTGAGGTACAGCATACATTTGTCTCTGAATTGCGAAGAAAGACCGCTACCACCACCATACTCTTTATAAGGGCGATAAACACAAGTGTTCTGACACCACCACGAATAGAAGGAAGTGTTTTGTAGACTGCAGGACGTTCATATGAAAAGATGCATCCTGCAATTACAAGGACACCAATCAGTCCCCCATCCACGATCTAGTCCCCCAGATCCAGACAAGATGGGACTTGGGTCAGCATCAACATGGTGGCCTGAGCCCTCCTTAAATTTTGGGCTTAAAAAATACCAGAACTAAACTCCTGCCTTTTTCGGCTCCTTTCATCAACAGACATTGTACTTCCTGGGCAAGGATGTAGGCAAAAATTGCCAAAGTATGAACAAACACTGGTGGAACGGGGGAGGGGGGTAGACAGTGCCACTACCTTGACACCAGTACCACTGGAGGCTAGAGACTTTATTTGGATTGCATTCAGATGTTGTACAGGGTGTAGGAAGCTGGCTCTGTGAATACTATACCAAAGTGAGGTATAGTATGCACAGAGTCCAGGTAGGCAGGATTACAAGTAGATAATACCTTAGCAGAAAGGCTTTATCAGAGGGTAGTGTTAAGCATTTATTGTACACACTCAGGCGAGAAATGATTTCACAAACTCAAAGACTGAACTCTGACCAATTTATTTTGTATAAAAATATTATTTAGTTGTATTTTATTTCTAGAACCAAGCCAGGCGGGTACAAGTAAGTGAATAATACTTTGCAGGAATAATACAGTTGAATGCAGTTGTATGTAATTGATTTGGATACAGGTAGGTCAATTATCCAATTACAGTTGAAGTTACTTTCAGTTACTCTATGATTACATTTTAGATTACTTTTTCTACTCAGTGTGATATGCCTAGATATCTCACTAGGACATTTCCTAAATAAAAGGTGAGAAAATCAGTTTTTATAAATATACAGTTTCTTATATTTTCATACATTTTCTCAACTCCATACTAAGAGCATTTTCCACAGGAAAACAGTCAATGCACTCCTATGGGAGGAAATGAAGTTATCGGTTTAAAGGTAAGTACTTGGTTTTGGGAGTTGGGTTTCTGGGGTTAGAACAAGGGTTCCCCCCAAGGTCAAGGATGCACTCTCAAAGCACCCTCAGCAGGGCACTAGGGCAGCCGGGTGCAGAGTGCTGAGGCCCAATGTTATCAAATTGGCGATAGGTTGGTGGCTGCTCATGGGCACACCACTTGCTTGTGGGAGCAAAGCTCCTAGGGTTTCGCTCAGGGCAAAGGGGGATCTGTGTTAGCACACAAGGTGCACCCACAGCAGCACAGGGGTGCAGGGTGCCGATTTGGCATCTGGTGCCCTGTTTTCAATGGGAGCTGTCGGTTTTAGGTTTTGGCTGCAGGCTCATTCTTTCAGGAGAAACCAACAGCTGGGAAGGTGAGAGCTCAGGGATGTAGGTGCACCTCAGATCCTCTTCTCCGGGGCGCAAGGCGGTCAGATGCAGGGGTGCCTTTGGAGGTCGATTTCACCTTACCGGGCCACTCGCAGTTGTGGGGGGGTCTCTGTGCGGAGGCTGCAGGTGACGTCGGGGAGTCCTGGAGGGGTCAACCCACAGTGGACTCGGGCTCTTGAGCGCTGGGGTACCTCACTGGGACCGTTGGACCAATCAGACTCGGGCCGTAGGCGTCGGGCTTCTTTGTACTCAGCAGGCTTGGAGTCTTTCTTTGGTGATTCTTTTGAACAGAGCTGCTGTTTAAAGTAGATCTGGTCTTTGTTTAAGGCAGTCAGACCTCCCAAGGGTTCTGGAGGTCCCTGAATGCAGAACAAGGTGACTTTTGGCGCAGGAAAGCAAATTAAGGAAGCGCCATTACCTCAATCTAGGCCTTGATATTCCGTTGGATATCACTGCCCTTATCATTAGCAGGCTGAATCTCTCTTATCAAAATGGTGGTGTTGCCCAAGCTGCTCTACCTCTTTGTCAATATATTATATCCCCCCGGGCGCCCGTATTTCCATACGCTACAAACTCACCTAACTAAGCTGGCATGGGGAGGCAAACAAACCAGAGTGAGCTGGACCACACTTGCTCTGCCTTTTTTGCGAGTGGAGCTTGAGGCGCTGGATACGGAGCTTTACTATCTATATGCGCAAGCCCACTATGGACCTATTGTATTAATCCACCTCCCACCCCCCACATGCCTCATCTAGCTATCAAGCAAGGCTATAGGGACCTACTGCCTCTGTCCTTCTTGGGGGCTAGAGTCGCGGGCGAGGAAACCACCTGCTCCACTGTGGCCTGCACCAACCTAGCATGGAGACGCTTAGCTAGAAGGATAACTAAACCCTTATTATACTCACCCCTACTGCCTCTACCCTTCCATCATCTGATCCCAGTCAGTCACAAGGTCACCTGATGCAACATGCTGCGCAGAAGGGGAGTTAATACCTGGGGGAGACTGTATCAAGAGGGAGTATTCAAAGATCGAAACACACTGATGAATGACAGAACTACCACGCCACTGGAAATCTTTTTAACTATCAATTTTAGATAAGACGTCAAGACCGCCACGCCAGCTTTTCCCCCATGAGACTCCATTCTAGATACACTACATGGATACTTGCAGGTGCCGGTGCACGTAGATTCCAGACTATCGCACTGCCCTCACAGAGCGTCCAAACACACATTCTCTTGGACTGGGTTGGACATGGAACTGGACACACCACTTACTGATGGGCAATGGCTCTACTGCTGTAAACAAACGGATATGATAACTGCCAGTAGCCGATTGTGCATCATACACTTTAAATCTTTACACAGGGTGTACTATACACCAGCAAGACTTTACAGATACAAGCTACGACTAGACAACCGTTGTGACAGATGTGGACAGGAGGAAGAGGGTTTTCTGCACCTAGCTTGGCAGTGCGAAATGATACATCGATATTGGTTGGAGGTGGAGGCTGCACTGTCCCGGATGGTAAGAATCCCCCTTTACCTCACTCCGATCATAGCACTCTTAGGCTACACAAAAGAACCCCTAGCCATGCACAGGAAATTAATTTCACTGGAACTTCTCCTGGCAAAACACAGAGTGGTGTGCTGGTGGAGCCCATGACTGGATCCTTTCCTTCCTCTCCGGCAGAACGCAATGAGTCAGACTCCCTCCATTCCTCTCAGAACTGACTCTAACCACCTGCAGAGTCACACAAGGATCCTCCATCAGCCCGACCCAGTTCAACATCTACATGGCCCCGCTCGCATCCATCGTCAGAGCACACGGACTCAACATCTCATCATACGCAGATGACACCCAACTCATCCTCTCTCTCTCCAACTAACCCAACATCACCAAATGCAACTTTCACAATGGAGTGGAAGCGCTCGCCAGATCGATGAAGAACAGCTGCCTTCAACTCAATACGGACAAAACTGAGATACTCATCATGGGCCCACACCCAGACGCCTGGAACATCACCAGGTGACCCCTCCTGCCCTCGGAGACCCCCCACTTTCACAGACCATGCACGCAACCTCAGAATCATCCTGGACTCCAAACTCAAAATGAAATGAAATGAAAAAGGGATTTGTATAGCGCGGCTGCTGCCCAAGGGCGTCCAAGCGCTGACACAGAGGGCATAGTACTCTGAGAGGGGGGGAAGGGGGGGCTTAGTTTCTAAAGAGGAAGGTTTTTAGTTCTTTGCGGAACGAAGAGAGGATCTGATTAGATCTTAGGGAGGGGGGGGGAAGGGAGTTCCACAGCTTGGCAGCATTGAGCTCGAAGGACCTGCCTCCTGCCCTAGATCTTTTGATTCGGGGAACTGTGGCAAGACAGGTGTTTGAAGAGCGAAGTTGTTTACCGGGGCAGTAGGGGGTAAGAAGGGAGTGGTTGATCTGGGGGCCAACTCTATGGAAGGCTTGATGGGAGATACAGAGGGCCTTGAATTTTACTCTTTCCCTGACAGGGAGCCAGTGGAGCGAACGAATCCCTGCCTTAACTGATTCTCTGCGGGGTATCTGGAGTATGGTCCGGGCTGCACAGTTCTGGGTCCGTTGAAGCTTTTCTAATACGTATTCTGGTGCTCCCAAATAGAGGGCATTGTTGAAATTAAGCCGCGATTGAATGAGGCCCTGAACGACGATTTGTTTGGCTTCAAGGGGTAGGATAGGGAGAATTTTTTTCAGCATCCGGATTAACCCGAAGCAGATTGCTGAAGTCTTCGTTGCCTGGGTGTTAAGAGTGAGGGATTTGTCTAGCCAGACTCCCAAGCTCTTGATGTCCTCCTTCGGGGAAGGGGGTGGACCCAAACTGGAAGGCCATAGCTGGGTGATGGTGGTGGGGAAAGGGGGGCCGAGGAGCATGATCTCGGTTTTGTCCCCATTCAGTTTTAAGGAGGATGCCGTCGTCCAGCTTTTTATGTCTTCCATGCAGGATGCCATGTTGGCTTGCGGGAGCCTGCTGTTCTTCTGTGCCAGGGAGACCACGAGCTGGGTATCGTCCGCATATGATATGATTTTGATACCATATTGACGAATGATCCCAGCCAGCGGTCTCATGTACACATTGAACAGCGTGGGGCTTAGGGAGGAGCCCTGGGGCACCCCGCAGCTCAGAGGTTTGCTGGTGGAGCATGAGTCAGCATCGAAGACCTGGAAAGTTCTTCCGCTCAAGAAGGATCTCAACCATGCAAGAGCATTTCCAGAGACTCCGATATCGAATAGTCGATGTAATAGAGTTTTGTGGCACACCGTGTCAAACGCGGCGCTGAGGTCGAGGAGGACCACTGCCACTGAACCCCCTTGATCTAGGATCTTTCTTGATTCTTCCACAGCGGCTAGGAGAGCTGTTTCCGTGCCATGTTTTGGGCGGAATCCTGTTTGGGTGACGTCCAGTAGGAGTTTTCTTCGAGGTGTTTTGTTAGGTGGAGATTAATATGTTTCTCCAGTATTTTACTAGGCCAGGGTAGCAGAGAAATGGGACGATAGTTGTTAGAATCGTTCACGTCAAGATTGGGTTTTCACCATCGCCTGTTTCCAAATGGGAGGAACGACTCCCTTTTCCAAGGAGCAGTTCAGTAGCTCTAGGAGGGTGGGGAGAATGATTAGGCTGGCCATTGTCATCGTAAGGGGGGGTGCTGGGTCAGAGGGAGAGTCAGATTTTATCTGTAGTGCGAGAGTTTGAAGCGTTTCCAGGTCTAATAGTGGGACATTGCTCATGGTTATTAGGCGTGAGCGTGTTATATCTGCTGGGAGCTGAGGTTCATTGATACTTGGCTCGGGAGTGGAGGTAGTGAAGGAAAAATATATATTGTTGATTTTTTGGTGAAAGAAATCGGCTAGATTATTGCAGCGGCCGATGGGGTTATCGGCAGGCACTGCCGAGGGGGAAATTTTGGAAAGGGTTTTGACGATTTGATAAATTTCTCTGGGTTTGGATCTGGCAGAGAGAATTTTTTCTTTGTAGTAAGTGGATTGGGCTATAGTGATCCCATGTTTATATGCCTTTATGGCTTCCTTGTATCTGGTTTTGTCAGTAGTAGTATAATCAAGGCGCCATTTCCTTTCAGACCTTCTGCACTGACGTTTAAGTTCTCTGAGTTCTTCTGAGTACCAGGGGGACGATCCTTGAGCTCTTTTTGATACAGTTTTCTTAATGGGAAGAACGGTGTCAAGGGAGTCCTTGATCCATTCATTGAAGATCCCACTATCCAGTAGGGGGTCCTGGGTGAGCAGGGGTTTCGTGGCCGTTAGTTGGTTATCCCACTGTTCTAGCGTTTTTTTGTCTTGATGTTATTGACAAAATGTTTATAAGAACCAACGAACTACACTTTGTAGTTCTTAATAAAACAACACACACCCCTGGTGATGACGTCACTCAGTGGGGATTGGTTGTTAAATATGCGCGCGATTTCGCGCGCTTTCCGACGTCTCAGACGTTTAAAAGACCGTCAACTAGAACCATGGCTACCTCCCAACCGGCTCAGGCAGACCCAGAGGTACCGACGGAGAGGTAAGCCCCCCTTTTTTGGAATGGACTCTCATTTCTGTCTCATAAGTAACGTAGTAACGGCCTTTTGTCTCTTTCTTGAAAAAAACAGTTTAACAAACTGGAAATAAACAGTTTAACAAACTTTTAAATATGAGATTAACTACGAGATGTTACACCAGAGTCTGTTTACGTAGATCTATTGAATACACCATTGAATCAGACCTTAATTTCACAATTGTTTTATTATGGTTAGGAGCAGCAAACGACTTGGGTTTTACAATGAAACTATTTCTTCGTTTTGGAGAGCATTTTCTGAGGAGTGTCGGGACGGAATTCCTATTTTTGATCTATAAAGTGATCTGTTAAACAAATAACCACTTGAGTCTAATAAATGGAAGATTTTATTATGACTCTCTCACTTATGGTTATCTTCGTGATATTCCCTCTATTCACAGGGCGGGGCCTCCATCAACCTGAGTTATTACCGGGTGAGGTGAGGTTTACTCCTAGTGCAAAACAGGTAAGCACTTGGAGACATTATATTGATTAATTCCAATATATATTGTTATATCAAGAGAGTGAAATATTCAAGATAGACATTGCTTTTTTTCCCTTTCTCTTTCATTGTGTATAGGTAATACAGATATACCGGTTGCACGAAGAGATGTACACCGCAAAGGTTGTATTTAATGCACTTACAATTTAATTTTTGTCACACACAATGTTGCAGTAGCAATACGAACATGGTAAAAGGTCCTGAGGAAAGCCATTGACCACTGAGTCAGGTAGGCTGAAACATGTCGACCGTATTGTAGTACAGCCTATATATTAAAAGCTGTCTTTGCATCAACTTTTATCCTAAGGATTAGTAGGAATACCCCAAATAAAATATTCCTTTCTTCCTCTAAATCCTCTTTTAGATCTCACGTTTTTGCACTGCACCCTTTTCATATCATTTTTGATATATGTCTTGATCGAGCCAGTGATCTTTGCTGTTCTCTTTTTTCCTCCTTCCTACGTTCATTTTCGGTGATCTGCTTGACACCCATACCACAGTGAATACCTCTTTGTGGAGAGGTTTATAGTGGTGGGAAGGTTGGATATCCAGATGATGAAACTGACCAGTCACTGGTTATTGATGGAAATCCTTCTTAGTCAAACAGTACTTTAAGGCTTTCTCCTCTTTCTTCTTTTTTGCATGTCTTTTGAGTCTCTCTTGAACGATTAGACCACCAGACTCCTTTGGTTTACAAATTAAAAGTCACACAGTAATTTTTAAAACAAGTTACAAATTCGCGCTTGTCAGCGTGCTCCCGGCTTCTGCCTCAGGAGTAGAGTGCCAGGTCAACGCCATCACTTCCTCATCAGCAGCAGACTGGACTACGGCAACGCACTATACGCCAGGATCAACAAGAACCCCACCCGCAAACTTCAGAACGTCCCCGTCAGACTAGTCCTCAACCTACAACGCCACTGCCACATCAGCAAACACCTACAGTCCCTACACTGGCTCCCTGTCAACAAGAGAACCACCTTCAAGCTTGTCACCTACGCAACACAAGGCCCTCCACGACACTAGACCCACCAACCTGAACCACCACCTCGTGTTCCACTCTCCCCAGCGCTCTCTCAGCTCAGCCCAGCTCTCCCTCGCAACGGTACCTCAGATCAAGAAAAGCAGATCAGGAGGGGGCTCCTTCTCCCTCCTCGCTGCCAAGGCATGGAACTCCTTCCCTCTCTACCTCCGACAGACTGCATCGCTCCGCAAGTCCCTAAAGGACCTCAAGGCCTGGCTCTTCGATGGAACCCAATGAACCTCCGGACACTGCAGTACTCTCCTTGACCCCCTCCACCCCAGCGCCTTGAGACCCCTTCCGGGTGAGTTGCATGAGCCTTAGAAACCCTTGATTGATTGATTGTGGAGGGGCCTGTGGAAATGTGGATTTTCCTGATCAGTTATGTCCCCTATCTTGGACCCCAACGGTTCTATATGCATGTTACAAGTACATGTATGTTCCCTCCAGTTCCAGTTTCTAAGACGCAAACATATGTGTGTCTACCGTCGACATGTTCTCTGTCAGATCCGCCATCAATGGGCTGGATATTCGATTCCTAAGCATGAAAGGCCACCGACTTTATATGGCTAAGTTACTCCATTTTTACAGTTCAGGCAAGTAGGCCCGATTCTGTCCTCAAAGCCTTTCCCTGCTCTCTGTCTTTTGACAGCTTCAGCTTGAGCTCGCATCTGTATCCATGAACTTTGTCCTACTCCCTGTGCAGCTAACGGTGCCTGCCTCGGCCAGTTTTCGCCTGCCTGCCAAGAAGCTGTATTTCACCTTCGAATTATCTATTTTGCTCTCCAGCCGATGCATTCCTGTCTAGTGATTTAGGTAAACATTTCCTTTAGCTCACAAGCAAAGGACTCAGCCTTTCCGTCCTCCTGCAAGTGATTCATAGCCCTGCTGCCATGGAAAGTTTTCTGCCTCTCGCATCTCATATAGACACTTAGGCGTTTGTGCACGCACACAGTCAGTATAGACTAGATTCTGTCCGAGAGTCCTTCCTTGTGGATAACATAGTTCTTTAAACATAGGATGTTAGATATGATTTGGGATTAGGTTGACTTGACCCCCCAGACTTCTCGTCTCCACATGTAGAGCTAAATGTCAAGTCCCTTCACCCCCTAGTTGCACGTCAATCACACGTCATGCTGCTGCGCGCGCATCTATGTTAAGTATTATCGTATAGATCCACCTATGTAAGATAATCAGAGCCAATCATGTTTCTTTTTGCTCCTTATTACGCCTAGTTTCGATTACGTGTCACTATGTTAATTTATCTTATCAATTGTTACGCCTTTTTTGCATTCGTTTCATTGTAAATGTATAACCTATAAAAGTTACTTCTTGTCAATAAAGTATTGTACTTCACTTCCTGAACCCTCGTGGTGACGGAACCTGAAGGCCGCGACTCGAGTCGGCCATTTTGAGTGGAATAAAGCCCATTTAGAAAACCTCTTATACCACGGATTCTGCCTCTTGTTATTTTGAGCTATTTTACTTTATTTTAAGATTCCGTATGAAATTCAGTCCGGTAAAGAAGATTTTATTTACCACATAATGGCGCCCGAACAGGGACACTTTCTCATCTCACGCGCCGGCGGTGCGTTGCAGGCCCGGTCTCCTGCCACAACTGGACGGACCATAAACGCGTACCAGCAGGATTTCCTGTAAGCTCCCTCCGGTCAAGCGGGGGCGACTGAGGCTGCGATCAACCCAGACGAGGCGGTGAGAAGTGCGAAGTATCCCGACCAGAGCCTAGCTGAGAGAGCAAGATCCGAGGTATACAGAGGCCCACCAGGTTTCTCGAAATCCCGATGTCCAGAGGGTCCGCTGTCCGCAGTCATCGAGTCCTGTCCATTCTCTGAGGCCTTCCGTTTCAAGGAGCTACTCGGTGAGTACCATCGCCGGGGAGGCGTGTTGACGCGCACATAGGTTGTGCCGGTCAAGACGGATTTGGGTACACAAATCCGGTCTGCACTGTTTAGCAGTGTATATGTACTGTTTAGCAGTATATCAAGTATTCCGAAGTATGCAGTTATTGTCAAGAATTCAGCGTGGTGATTAGTTAGGCAGACTGTCATCATTGTCGGTCGTTGTTAAAATGTTTAATGTTTAATGTTTAAAGTGTTCAAATATTGTGGTATGAATGAGTGTTCATTGTTCACTGTTCATTATTGTGTTTTTCGTATTAAGTGAGTTCAAGAGTAAGTATCAGATCAGTTGTCAATATGCCGCTCTTCTCGAAGTTAAGACAGATTACTACCAGAAAAGGGGTGCTTGAAGAAGCAGTTCCTATTCCTCCTAGGGACACTCCAGGGCATTTTATGTACCATAAGCATGGCTTAGATGCCATATTGTTTCTTGATCTATGGGTAGATTATACCAAGGGATTGCCGGAAAGTCAAAGGTGGCCCGTAGCGGGAACCTGGGATGCAGAATGCATCATGAAAGTAGAGGAAGAGTTATGGAAAAGAAAGGTCAGACAGTCACAGAAAGACGCTGTTGAGTTATGGCGTAAAGAATCTCATAGACGTACAGAAAAAGCACGTAGACAAGAAGAGAGGAGTAAAGAAAGTTCAAATAAAGTTCAAGAAAATCTATTAATTGAGGAAGGTATCCGAGTGAAATCAGAACAAGTAAATAGACAAAGAAATGCTCTTATGAATGGTATGTATCCCCTTCTAGCCGAAGGACTACCTAAGGCTGCTCCAGAGATGCCAAAAGACTTGCCACCCCCATTATTTCCAATTAAGGTACATCCAAAAGGGCATCCCAGAACCGCAGAAGATGTTTTTCTTTCCTCATATCTAGACGACGCAGCTCCCGAGTATGCTAACGCCGCACCACACAGACCGTCTGGTGTAGGGGTTCAACGTCAGGATCAGGTATCTGTCCCCGTGCAACAGCAAGTCCCGACACAAGCTTCGGCAAGCACATCTGTTTCCGCATCTGTCTCCGCAGTCGATCCTACAGGGGTATCGACACCCATAGTTGCTGTGTCACGTTCAACGAATCCATTCACACCCGACGCCCCAGATGGGGCCACGGGAGGTGCTAGCATTACCTTTACACCACCCAGAATAAATAAACTTGTTTTTCAAGAGTCAGCGCATTCACGTACACCTAAATTCGTAAGTGAACGTACGCTTAAGGAACTCCTTGTAAATTGTAGATATGACCCGGTGGTTGGTAAAGAGGACGAAATGGTCCTGGCATCATTACGTATCAGGCGAGCCGCAGAGTATTTAGCAAGGTTACCAGGAATGATTACGCATCTAGATAACATATATCATTTTGTTCAAACAGGACGAGATCCAGGATGTATTAACAGAGCTATGGAATTCCAGAAAGTAGAGATACAGGGGGAACTGTTACGTTTCCTCATAAACTGTGTGATCAGAAATCAAGACCGCCCGGGGGTAGACCCGAATACAATGCTTATTCTTACAAGATGGAGTCAGAATATATCAGAAGGGAGACACGATAAGCAAAATTGTATAATAGCCATGTGCCGAAAAATCCGTAAAGAAATAGAGCGTATTCATGAAGAAAGATTGGGAACAGACGAGTTTGAGCAAGATGAAGTGTCCGAATCAGGGAATTCCGCAAGACAGTCAGAGACCATAGCCTATGTAGGCAGAGGAAGATCCTGTGATAATGCTAGATGTTTTTCTGATCCCATACACTCTGTATGCCCAAATAATAGCAGAACGTATCCGACGCCTATAATAAATCTGAAGTCTCCTGAACATTCGTTTCAAGCCGCAGATAAAATACTACGAGAACGAAGGGGTTACCACCTCCTCGATTCCATGGATGAGCAAGAATTAGCCAGATCAGCCGTTCACTGGATTGACAGTCCTGAAAAATACGGTGATGAGACCGTAGCACACACGTTTTTTAATCTCAGTACAGATGAACAACGTTTAGCTGGAATCTATATGATTCAGCAACTCCTCATATTATATAAGAGCCAACATGCTGACCCTGGTCCTTTACCTGATATATTAACGGAACTACTCACGAACAGATGGAGAGGTTCTAGTAACAAGCTAATTAAAGAGATATTAGTGTCACGTAAGCAGTATGTCCTTTTTGTAAGTCCGGATTCTCTCTCGCTGCCCCGCAGAGAAAGAGCGCCGTACTATATGGATAGACAAAATCCCCTACGAGAAGTGCACCCAATAAAAGGCGAAGACAATGAGTTTCACCGTGTATTTGTTTACACACCCATATCAAAAATGGAATTATTGGAAATGAAGAAAGTAGTACCTAGTCATGACAAAGACCCAGCGGGTTTCCACCGAGAAATTAAAGACATGTTACTGATGGGAGAGTACACCTTTCCTGATATTATGACGATATTAAAGGTGCTTTTGCCTGCTGGCATTTATGAAAAACTGAAAGAAAAAGAGTGGGAAGTGGGTGACCAAAAGATAGACTGGACAGCATTAGCAGAGGAAGAAAGGGGCCGAACTGCAGGTTCAGGGCTCGGGGATAAAGTTAAACTGTTACCAGGTTTACTAGTACAGGTACTGCCACGTTTATTAACTACAAAAAAGGAAGATTGGGGTGCAATCACAGCCTGCAAACAAAAGCAAGATGAAGACACAAGCGATTATTATGCTCGATTTGAAAAATGTTTTGGTATAAATAGTGGTATAAAAGCAAGTAGTGACTCATATCCACATTTATTTGTGACAAAATTAGTGGAAAATGCATTGCCTCCAGTAAAGAATAGAATATTGAAATTCGAGAGTACCTGGCAAAGTAACACTCCGTCGCAAATGCTACAAATGTTACAGTATCATCACAATAGAATTAGGGATGAACAAGAACACGAGCATAGACGCATGAAGGATACAAAAATGAAAATGCTAGTTTCTCAGACAGTACCAGCAGATGGTCACAAAAAGGGTGTGACACATTCTGGTGATTCTGCAGTTCCTGTAAAGGGAACCTGCAATTACTGTAAACAACTGGGCCATTATGTACACGATTGTCCAGTCCTGAAACGTAATATAGCTACAGGTATTGCAAAGGAGAGACCACGATTAGTTAGACAAGATCAGAATGAACAAGGAGCTATGCAGCATGGACAGTCCATGCCAGTTCAACAACAGTCCATGCCAGCCTCACAGCAACCCATACAGTTTGTGCCAGCTGCACCACCGTTGCCTGCTACTGCCACACAAACCACAACACGACAAATGTATCAGACTGCACAGTATGAATACCCTGAGTATCAGCGTTACGCATGAACCAGCCCAGAGAGGGAAGTTGACTTACCGCTTATCGAGATTCCTGTAGATCAAGAAGGACCTTATGTACATAGTGAATTATTAGGTCAAGATAGAAAATTCTTACTCGATACAGGGGCAAGTCGAACAACCATAAAACGTAGTGAAGTTCCAGGGGCACCCCTCTCAGGCTCTCAAAATGTTTCCCTTGGTTTTTCGGGAAAACCTATTGTTAATGAAGTATCACAGCCTCTACCACTTACGATAGGACCTTTGACACGAACTACAGATTTATTGCTTACTAAATCATGCCCAGAAAATCTGTTAGGAATTAAAACTCTGAAAGCACTAGGAGCCATAATATGTTGTTCTCCGGAAGGAGTAAGGTTGTTTCTACGTGATTTTAAAGGTCACTATGCGTGTAGAGACATGGATCCCCGACTACAGACTTTACCAGTACATCTATGGGCACAAGGCCCTACGGATGTTGGCTGCATGAACATTACACCCTATCGAGTCACATTGAAAGCAGGAGTGGTACTACCACGAATGCGACAATACAAGTTACCGCATGATGCTGTAGTGGCTTTGCTGAAAATCATTGATGAGCTGATTGCCCAGGGAGTAGTTGTAGAAACAGACTCCAATGTATGTAATTCACCGATAATTCCGATTCTTAAACGAACTGATCCTACTGCCCCACCAGTGTACCGATTGGTTATTGATTTGCGTGAACTAAACAAGTGTATTGTACCACAATTCCCTGTGGTCCCTGATATATCATCATTGTTGACAGCAATTGATTCCGAAGCAACATTCTTTACTGTAATCGATCTCAAGAATGCCTTTTTCAGCGTCCCAATAGATCCGGAAAGCCAATATTTGTTCGGATTCAGTTTAAATGGGCGCAGTTTTAAATTCTCACGCGCTCCCCAAGGATTCACAGAAAGCCCCAGCATCTACAGCCAAGCACTGAAACGAGAACTTGACAGTATCCACATGCCAGTCAATACTGCACTGCTTCAATATGTCGATGATCTGCTGATCACCGCAAGAAGCGAGCCAGAATGTGAAAAGGCTTCTCTGACAGTTTTACATTTTCTAGCCGACAAGGGGCACAAGGTGTCTCCTTCTAAGCTGCAATTCTGTGTCCAGCGAGTTATTTATCTTGGTCATTCGCTGTCCAAGGAGGGAAGGCAGCTTACACCAGATCGCATCCAGTTAATTGCTAACATGTCAATACCCCAGACACAAAAGGAGGTGCGGGCTTTCATAGGCCTCACTTCATATTGTAGGCAGTGGATCCCTCAGTACGCATTTCTAGCAAAACCACTCATTCAGTTAACCACACAGGAGGCAGCCACATCGACTGTTCTCCCTTGGACTCAGGAACATACACAAGCTTTTGAAAGCCTAAAGGAAGCTTTATGTCAAGCACCTGTTTTAGCAACACCATGTTATAGCAAACATTTTACACTCTTTGTTACAGAACGCGAAGGTACTGCCTTGTCAGTACTCACTCAGGATCAAGCAGGATCACGCAAGCCATGTGCTTATTTTTCCAGTACATTAGATCCCGTAGCTCAGGCTTTGCCTGCATGCCTGAAATCAGTGGCAGCGACAGCTTTAGCAATCAGACAAAGCGATGCCATAGTGTTAGGACATCCATTGACAGTACAAGTACCACATGCAGTAGAGGTTCTTGTGAACCGAACACAAACACAACACTTGACCATAGCAAGACTTACCGGTTATGAACTGACATTGTTTCAACCACACATAGAGATCCGACGGTGTAATACATTGAATCCTGCTACACTATTACCTGTAATTGGAACAGACCCACTAGCTCATGATTGTGTTGAAATCATTGAAATAAAGACGAAACCTAGACAAGACTTGACAGACGTTCCATTGTTAGATCCAGACCTGACGTTGTATGTAGACGGATCGTGCATGAGAACAAGTACAGGAGATTTAGTGGCCGCGTATGCAGTCACAACAGACACTGAAGTTATTGAGACAAATTGTATAGATACTTTGTCAGCCCAAGCAGCAGAACTTATTGCTCTAACACAAGCCTGTATTCAAGCCACAAATAAGAAAGTTAATGTATACACTGACTCACGTTATGCATTCGGAGTTGTACACGACTTCGGCGTGCTGTGGCGAGAGAGAGGTTATTTAACCTCCCATGGTGCCCACATTCAGCACGGACCCCTCATTCATGCTTTGTTAGACGCAATACATCTACCCACTGCTATATCGATTATGAAATGTAAAGCACACACGAAGGTTACTGATACCATTTCTCAAGGCAATGATTTAGCTGACAGAACAGCTAAACAGACTGCTCAGAATCGCACATTAGACATGACAAAGCCAATAGTTCAGACACCAACACAGTGTATGACAATTAAGGATCCCGCACTTGACGTAATTGACATACAGACACATGCCACAGCAGAAGAAATAAAGAAATGGACTGAACTAGGAGGGATCCAGACAGATCAAGGATGGATGACGAAGGAGAAATCTGTATGGTTTCTCCCTGATTCCATGGTTCAAGCCATTATAGCTACAGTTCACAGTCCAGCACATTTAGGAGAGAAGGCTATGCTAGACAGCATTCAGCACATTTGGTTCAACAAACATTTACGAGCAGCAGCTAAACAAAAAGTTCGTACCTGTATGATATGTTGTCAGTTTAATCCAGGAAAGAGTGTTCCCGTAGAGCAGGGTGGATTTCAGCCTCCTGACCATCCTTTTGAAGTCCTCCAGATGGATTATATTCAGATGGAACGTTGTCGAGGATTCAAATATGTTCTCGTAGTTGTCTGCGCTCTCTCCCGTTGGACAGAGGCGTATCCCGTATCAGATTACACTGCCCCGACTACTGCCAAGCAGCTAGTTCGAGAATTCTTCCCACGGTACGGTTTACCACGTGTTGTATATTCAGATAACGGCCAGCCTTTCTCATCCGAATTAATGAAACATGTCTCACTTTTGTTGGGATATCAGTGGAAATTCCACTGTGTCCGACACCCCGAGGCAGCAGGTCTCGTGGAACGACATAATCAACTTTTAAAAATCAGATTGTCTAAAATATGTCAGGAAAAAGGTGTGGACTGGATAGTAGCTTTACCAGTTGCGCTATTTTACATGAGGATGGTAGCACACTCTCGAACAGGGCTATCCCCTTATGAGGTGATCTTTGGTAGACCACCGAATATGTGGGGGACGCCTATACCCCGTAAAATAACTGATGTTGACTGTAATATGCTGACAGATTACCTGGCTTCCTTGATGTCTGCACTACAATCTTGTCGTTCACAGGTAGTCGCAGCTTTTCCCGACAACACCGAGGTGAAACCTCATGATGTAATTCCCGGCGATTATGTTCTCGTCAGGAATTTCGATCGGAAAACCCAACTGGAGCCCAGGTGGAGGCTTCCTAAGTTGGTCCTGCTGACGACCAGAACAGCTGTGAAGATCGAAGGGAGAAAAGGCTGGGTGCATTCCAGCCATATCAAGAAATTTCATGGACTTCCTCCTGACACAAACAGTACTCCCCGTGTGTCTTCCCCCATTGACTCAAAGCTACCTTTGGCTGAGGCCAGTAGCACCGAACTCTATAAGCAGAAACTCAGGTCCAGATCCAAACTGTCGGACGATTTGATTGTTTAAGTCCTCTCCAAGGTGAAGCGGTTGAATCTGTCCCGACATGTATCCCTTAGGTCTGAATGATGTAGAGTCCAGAATCATAATGAAACGACATGCTTATTGTAAATTACTGTGTAGCCACTGTATTGTGACTTTATTAATTTTGTTTTCCTTGAGTTTTTTAATAGTTACTGCAAGTATATTGTTGCATATGTATTATCCTGTTTCTAAACGTGCTTTCAATATAACTGATGAACATTCTTTTAGTGACCTACCCCCACATGAGTTGTCCTATAGACTTGCGCTGCGCAATAACACATTCATTAGTATGTTACATCATTCCCATCAGACTAGTAATGCCACCAATTGTTGGGTGTGTGGCCGACTCCCTCCCTATCAGAATAACAAAGGAGTTCTGCCTTTCTTTCCACATCCGTTCACACACAATGGCTCCTGTGGAGCATGGTTTAGTTTATTAAATTCCATAGACCCAGACACAGCAGTTTATCAACAACATTGGATATGGGGAAATCTGAATCTAGTTTTATTCAAAGTCTGTCACCCTAATAAGGAGGGTCACCCCAGTAGAACAGGAACTGATTTAGAAAATGAAGTGTATAAATTAGGTAATTTTACGCCTAATCTTATGATTTTGAATGTCAAAACCGAAGTTGAACTAATTCTGCCCACTATGTCTGTATTTCCAGTTAAGGGTGAATTATGTGTGAGAAAAGTTGGTTCCATACATATGGGCCATAGCCAATGCGTTACTACAGTAGAATATCGTGATCAAGGTAAATCTTCATTTAGAGCTTCTCGCCATTCTTACTTTATATGTGGTCAGACGGCATATATGCGTCTGCCTCTAGATTGGGATGGTACCTGTTACATAGCATTCCTTCTGCCACCTGTTTTCCTAGCCCCCCCTGATTATTATCGAAATGTTCATTTAGTACACAATAGAGAGCGAAGAGATCTCCCAGTTGTCGATTATACTGAGACGGCATGGGACAAGTATGTAGATTTCAATAAAGGTATCTTTCCCTATATAGGTACAATATCAAATAGTAAGCTGATACGCAGACTAACCAAGACTCTTGAAGCTGTAGTAAACGAGACTATAGCCGCCCTAGGCAATCTGACAGAAGAACAATCAGTGATGAGAATTGTTGTTCTCCAGAATCGTCTTGTCCTTGACGTCATCCTGGCCGATAGGGGCGGAGCTTGCAGGGTCATCGGATCCAGCTGCTGCATATTTATACCAGAAAATTCGCCATCTGTATATAAAGCTATAACACGCCTTCATAAGATTGTGAGCCAGATACACGAGAATCCAGGCACTTGGACGTGGTCCGGGTGGTTTTGGAGTGTGATATCAGCCTGGGGATGGAGAGTTCTATCCTTCCTAGGTATTGGCCTTCTTATGCTCTTCAGTTGTTGTTTATGCCTGCAATGTGGACCAGCGATTTGTGGTCTGTGTGCCACATCATGCATTCCATATCACAGTTCTCGTTCAAAATACCGGAAGAAGAAGGAAGAAGAAATGATGCTCCATGAGCAAATCGATGGAATGATGAAGATTGATATCTCTTGAAGGGCAAGTAGGGGACAAGGAGGGAATGTGGAAATGTGGATTTTCCTGATCAGTTATGTCCCCTATCTTGGACCCCAACGGTTCTATATGCATGTTACAAGTACATGTATGTTCCCTCCAGTTCCAGTTTCTAAGACGCAAACATATGTGTGTCTACCGTCGACATGTTCTCTGTCAGATCCGCCATCAATGGGCTGGATATTCGATTCCTAAGCATGAAAGGCCACCGACTTTATATGGCTAAGTTACTCCATTTTTACAGTTCAGGCAAGTAGGCCCGATTCTGTCCTCAAAGCCTTTCCCTGCTCTCTGTCTTTTGACAGCTTCAGCTTGAGCTCGCATCTGTATCCATGAACTTTGTCCTACTCCCTGTGCAGCTAACGGTGCCTGCCTCGGCCAGTTTTCGCCTGCCTGCCAAGAAGCTGTATTTCACCTTCGAATTATCTATTTTGCTCTCCAGCCGATGCATTCCTGTCTAGTGATTTAGGTAAACATTTCCTTTAGCTCACAAGCAAAGGACTCAGCCTTTCCGTCCTCCTGCAAGTGATTCATAGCCCTGCTGCCATGGAAAGTTTTCTGCCTCTCGCATCTCATATAGACACTTAGGCGTTTGTGCACGCACACAGTCAGTATAGACTAGATTCTGTCCGAGAGTCCTTCCTTGTGGATAACATAGTTCTTTAAACATAGGATGTTAGATATGATTTGGGATTAGGTTGACTTGACCCCCCAGACTTCTCGTCTCCACATGTAGAGCTAAATGTCAAGTCCCTTCACCCCCTAGTTGCACGTCAATCACACGTCATGCTGCTGCGCGCGCATCTATGTTAAGTATTATCGTATAGATCCACCTATGTAAGATAATCAGAGCCAATCATGTTTCTTTTTGCTCCTTATTACGCCTAGTTTCGATTACGTGTCACTATGTTAATTTATCTTATCAATTGTTACGCCTTTTTTGCATTCGTTTCATTGTAAATGTATAACCTATAAAAGTTACTTCTTGTCAATAAAGTATTGTACTTCACTTCCTGAACCCTCGTGGTGACGGAACCTGAAGGCCGCGACTCGAGTCGGCCATTTTGAGTGGAATAAAGCCCATTTAGAAAACCTCTTATACCACGGATTCTGCCTCTTGTTATTTTGAGCTATTTTACTTTATTTTAAGATTCCGTATGAAATTCAGTCCGGTAAAGAAGATTTTATTTACCACAGGCCCCCAAATTTAAAGATTGGGTGACCGATCTAATAGTGCAGGGAACAACTGACAACATATGCAGAGCTCCTACCGTTGACCTCCTGACCACGAAACATCTGGTACCCCCTACTGACGTACCTGAAGGAAGCTGCAAGCTGAAGTTTCCCACAACTGTTATATATAGATCTGGGGTATCAGAGTACACGCTGGGGAAGGAGCACTAACATGCAAGGATAGCAGTAACCCCATAATCATAGGGAAGGGGGACAGGTTGGATCTGACACACGCATCCATACAGCACACTATCACATTGCAGAACCCTGCAGCATATTTCAGTGGTCTGATGTGGAGGGAAATGATGACTGCTTCTTAATTGCTCATTTACGAGTGGTGATTGTTATTGATTACGGATGCAAAGTACCATTATACAAATTGTTAATGCACTGCTGTACCTAATGGAACAATTCCTGGATCTGGAACAGGGCCAAACTTTCGACTTGGAACACTCCTGTTGCAGAGTCTTCCAGTGCTTGGCAATGTAGAATTACGGCTTGCGGTCTTGTATAGCCTTCTGGATCATCGACACCCAATCAACGCAGGCCGTAGATTCGTGACTCGACTCCAGAGACCATAGGCAGACCTGATGAGGGTCTGTCATAGAATGTTTTTGAGAATGTCCCTGAAAGGTTCAAGACCTGTCGCTTTGGAAGGCGATATTTCCCTTGCACACTGTGTAAACGTTTGAGGTGGTAGGAGTCTCAAAGAGACGAAAGGAAGCTCCAGATCTGAATCTGGTGGCACAGAAAGAAAGGAACTGATGGCAGCACGCAGGAGTGGGGCCTCTACAGGCTTAATACATTTCCGGAGCAGAATGGCACCAGCGTGGAACCGCACAGCACAGAGGTACTGCTGGAAAGTTTCCAGATCCAGTCTGCTCCTGGGAATATTCAATATGTGAGGGATCTGGACGAGAAGTCTTTAACCAAGAATGTGACTGGGAGAGATGCATTTAGTAGTAACAAAGCAGTGTGTGACAGCAATTGAGTGGACAACTGAAGGATTGATAGTGAGAGAATGACAAACTACAACATTGACATTGAACTAAACAATGAATGATAGACTGTAAGGAGAGTGATCGACTGACAAGCACTAAATAAGAGCAAATGAGAGTCAGTGAGTGATAAACACCATGGATCTTATTTAGAATTTGGTAGACAGGATACTCCATAACAAATGTGAGTGATGTCCCATCCCCCATATCAAAAGTGCATCACTGACTATGACACTTGCAATACAGTGCAAGGGATATCCATGACGTTTTGACTGAGAATTTAATCTGACAAACTCTAAATAAGACCTTTAGTCAGAGTGAATGAGATGGAGAGTAGTGAAGCAAAATCAGTTTAGAAAAATAGATTACTAAAGAAAGAACATGCAGCCATCTTGTCCCTCACAAACTTCAAGCCACAAAACAAAGTAATGAGTTCTTCAACTGAGGAACAATGGAACATAGGATAGGCTGACACATCTTCTAATGTCAAGTAAGCATGAAAAACTTAAAGAGTCAAATAAATTAGCTTAAATGAATTGAAAGGAAAATTTCATTTATAGCCCTGCACTACTATCCAGAGGTGTCTAGGCGCCATGCTCTAACTAAGAGAAAGAAAGAAAAAAAAGGGGTATTGATTATTGAACAACCAAAATTTCAACGATTTGCCAAAGACAGAAAATCTGATCTTTTTTAAGGGTAATTGGCAAAGAGTTCCAAAGCCTGGCTCTACCAACTACAAACCGTCTCCCCCCAGGTGGCTGTTTAGACTTCAGGGATTACAAGATTGAAAGCAGATGCAGATCGAAAATGTCTTGTGGGGACATACCAGAGAAATATGTGTTTAAAATAATCAGGACCGTGACCGTGCAATGTCTTAAAGGAGATGCAGAGGGACTTGAATTGAATCAGTTTTTAGGTCTCGCCTGACCCAACCCTTGCGCTGGTCTGGCGAGACTTTAGGGCTTCAAAAAAATGCTACCGCCGGCCACAGCTTGCAGTGCATGTGCGCGGGCGCGCGCTTGAGTGGAGGCGCCATATGGCGTGATTTCTGCTGCGCGCGCACAACTCGCGCACATGCAGTGTAAGCTGTGGCCGGCGGTAGCATTTTTCCCACGAGCTCTTCACAACACAGATGGTCTGCCTGTCTAGTGCTCCGCTCGGAACTTGCCTTTGCCATTATTTTAATTTATCACTTTAAATCCAGTCGGAGCTCTGATGTTGACAACGCCCCTCCACCTCTTCCATTTCTTTCTGCCACATCCTTGTTTTTATTCTGTCCGCGTTGAGAAGGGAACAACTTTTGTTGTGCAGCGTCTGCAAAAAGCATTTACAAAGCCAGTGTGTCATCAAGGCGAGTCCTATTTGCATTGCCGATGCCTCATTTTTAGCAGGTTTGTAATCAGTCTCCAACTATTCTTCTGTTTTTCCCACTTCCGTGTGAAGTTTTTATGCCTCCAAAATTGAAAAGATTTCACAGAACAAGATGCGTACACCTGAAGCTCACTTCGGACTAATCTCCGTTAACAGCAATGTGTCGCTTTCATTCAGCTGAGTGAGCGCCGCGCAAGTTTTCAATAAGACTGATTCCTGCTTTTGTCACGAGGTGCACATCTGTACTCCTTTCACGGTCCCGCCGAGGAGAGGTCGTCCAATTATATAATAAATATGACTGCCCGCGGCCCCAGCGGAGACCACACGTGTGTTACCAGGCTCCGTGAAGGGTGCTACATCACCGCAAGCGCTAGTTATTACTCCAACAACTCAAGGAGTACACGTTCTATAACAGTGACAGAATACCAAAACAGTTAAACACGCGCGCTCCTGAGGTGGAGAGGAAAGGTCACTCGGTGGCAATGGACACGCTTCTCCTGTGACTAGTGTGCCAGATATTTTGGGACTACAATTCAATACAGACGTCATGTTACCGACTAAATCAGGTAAAATCACAGTCAGTACAAAGTCCACTGACATCTCCATTCAAACAAACATTCTCACAAGGTTTAAACAAGCATTGGCATAGCCAATAGGTCTCGCCTTTGGGACCTTATAAGTGTTTAGTTACCCAGCACAATATCCTTGGTGCTACAACATCAAGTGTTGTATGGCTAAACACTTATAAGGTCCCAAAGGCGAGACCTATTGGCTATGCCAATGCTTGTTTTATAGGAAGCCCATGCAGTCATGGCAGAAGATGGAATACTGACTGGCGTTTTGGTATGGCAAGCAGCAGCCGAGCAGCTGCATTTTGAAGACCCTGAAGTTTGTTAAAAAAATGTATCTTGATGTTAAAAAACTGCACATGGCAATAATCAATTTTTTACAATATTAGAGCGCAAATAACTGCTTTCCGTAGATCCAAGGGAATAAAAGGTTAAACTTTTCTGCGAATTTTTAAACTTAGGAAACAGGAGGATGTTGCAGAGTTAACTTGGCCCTAGAAGGAGAGTCTGTTCTCAAAATAGACAACCAGGATTTTTACTTCCGTAACCAAGTGGGAGGCTCACCCATCTCCAGAGGCCACCAATAAAGTGACCAAAAGGAGGTATCCTTTCCGAACAAAAGGACTTCTGTCTTTCCAGAGTTCAAATTGAGACAGCAATCAGACACCATTTCCCGATTTCCTGCATGCAGTCCTGGCATCTGGAGGCCGTACCCTCTGAATCACTAGCAAGCAACACCACAATTTTTGTGTCGTCAGCATAAGATACCACTGTAGAACCAGAAGTCTTTATAAGGTTGGTTAATGAAGTTACATAAATATTAAAAAGCGTAGGGCTCAAAGATGATCCCTGTGGAACCCCAAAGGGAAGCGAAAAAGACTTTAACCTAAATCCGATTTAGTTCCACAAACTGCTCCCTGTCTGAGAGAAAGGATGAAAGAAGTTTAAGGGCCTTATCCCAGGGCTGAAAGAAAAGTCAATAAGAAGACAATGGTTGACGGTATCGAACGCTGCGGATAGGTCTAGTAGAATTAGCGCAGCCCACCCTCCCTTGTTGATAGTTTGCCTCATTTCTCAGAGACCAAAATCAAAACTGACCCGGTACTGTGCTGGCTTCTAAATCTGTATTCTGTGGCATCAAGAAAAATATTATTAATCGAAATGAACAGAGATAGTTCAGAAATGATGGCTTTCTCCACAATTTTTGCGGGGAGGGGAAGCCGAGAAATAGACCTGTAGCTATTCGGAACTTTGACATCCAGGTTTGGCTTTTGAAGCAACGGTAGAATGGAAGCCTTTTTCCATTCCTTAGGAAAGTGACCTTCTGAAAACATCTTTTTGCTGTGATATCAGGTGCTAGATGAAGCTTAGGGGGGCAAGGGCCCAATGGTGATCCAGATTTAGTTTGACCCAGAAGGGCCTGAATAGTAATTTCAGCAAGATGGCTGAAATCATTCCACCAAGAGTTTCCGTGGGTAATTAACCTGAGTTGTATCTTCAGAGCAAGGATTACAATCTTCTCCAATAGGATTTTTCTTTAGTGGGGAGGTAAAAGAGGGGGTCACCCCAATACAGGGGTGATGGCCATCGCATTAAGATATGGTCAGATCTTGTCAGGTCTATGAGTAATCCCTACTGAACTAAACAATTCAACAGCTTTATGATTACCAAGAAAATAAAGCCCACCAAAACACTTGCTGCAAAGTGACACACAAATGCAATTTCCATAATACTTTTAGTGAAAACCAGAACACTTAAAATGCCAGCTTCCATGAACGGCAAGAAAATGCTATTAAAGCATATTAATGCACATTATTATAATTGTGTATGGTAAGAAAAAAAAAATATTTGGAGAGCAGGTTTATCATTGCTGGTGGCAGTGATAGGATAGATATAACAAAATACATTCCACTTTCCATTTATGTTATTCTGCATGCCTTTTACAATGGCATACAATAAATGAAAAAACTGCTTGTGTTTAATAATCTGAAGAAATACAAAAAACACTAGGATAGATAGCAGATCCGTGCTACCCAAAACACTTAGCAGCTACCTTAAGCACCACTTTCTCAGTTTATTTACATTTTAGCGCACTACTGTCATAAACTTGGCATGCAGTGAAAAAGGTGCGCAAAAAATCCTATAATTACATTTAGCGTCTCTAGCAACCATATGATTTCACTCAAGCCACATGCCTTGCATAGCATGAAGCGCTGGCAGCAGAAACATGAGTAGCGTGACTGATTGGAGGAGGGCAGTAGTTGATAGCAGAGGGTCTTAACTATATGGAGAAATCACTGTTTAAACAAATACCAAAACATTAACGAAATAAAAAATGTCCTAAGAGAAATACTATTTTCTGGCTCCATAGCACTAATATCCGATACAAATTCAAGAAAATAAATCACCACTATTGCAAAATACAGACGGATGATACCAACATATGTCGGGCAGCCCATAGAGTGAGAGCTAAACGGGGGCTTTGCCAAAGAAACCAATTGCTGAAAAGGGCTAACACAAAGAATTTTCTATTGATGCATGTTTTTATGCTGGGTGTGGTGAATGTAGTGTGTATGGTGACATCCGGTCTTAACAGACAATAGCTTTTAGTAAAACTCACACAAGGAAAGAGGGGTAAGAGGAATAAGTCCCAATTCGACCTCCTACACAAGATTACAAAACATAACCTAGAAGAGGTACAGAAACAGTGATTAAAACTGGCCACCCTACTGTTCGGGTACCGAAACTAGCTATCACACCAAAGAAAAACGCGCACGGTGGGAGCAACTGGAGGCATTAGAGTTGCGCCAGACGGCCCTGGCTTTACAGCTTAACCTAGACCCTAGCCCTATTATAGGGCGCAACTTGATACAGGTGCAACAAGAACTGCAGCAATATCTCATGGGTGAGGCCAAGGAGATTTGGGAGGCGTCACAACATCGGGTTTATGAATGGGGCGACAAGTCAAGCAGAAGGCTCCACCGGCAGATGACTCCCAGGCGATTGTCCCCACTATTCGCGGCGTAGATGGGTCCTTATATACGTCACCGCAGGGCGCTGCCGGGGAATTTGCGTGGCATTTTACAACTCTTTATGCTTGACATGAACAGATCTCGGCCGAACTAATAGCGGAATTCCTCTATAAATGAGACACACACTCAAGAAGAAACTTGACACCCCTCAACTATCCTTCTCACTCCAAATAACTGACTAATATCCACCACTCAAATTACTTTCATATTTCACCACACTAATTCACCACTAATCCTTTATGGGTTAAAAAAGATGGTGGAACCCTTCTTTTGTTGTTTACTTCAGGTAACCCACCTCAGGGGTGTGGCTAGCCTGAGAGTGAACACGCCATCTACTTAGCTAATTTTCCCACCTGTACTGGTGCCAATGGCCTTAAAGCAGGGAATGGCATCTCCCAGGTCTGGGGGAGGCCAGGTTTGCATTTCAAAGGCAATAGCGGCTTTGAAACCTCTGGCCTTGATATTCTAAACACTAGCCATCCTGCTGGAGGAGGTGTGAACAACTACCTCCAGAGCAGGCATTGTTTCTGGCCTCTGAGTGCGGATTCTCATCTGCAAGGGGTCAGTAACTTGTCTGTTGTGGCAGGCTGGACGATACCAGTCAGCCAGCACACTAAGGTCTAGTAGGATTCAGGGGGCACCTCTAAGGTTCCCTCTGGGTGCATGTCAGGACAAATCCAATACTGGCATCAGTATGGGTTTGTCAAGACGAGTTGCTTGATGCCAAATACTATTATTTTCAGTGAAGTGATCATGTAGCTAGGTAACTCGCAATGTTAGTCTGAAGAGACTCCTGCTAAACGAAAACGTTCAGAGAGACATGGGATGACAGAAAGGGAGAGAAGGATGATGTGTGGAAATACCCAGTTCCATGAAGCGAAGTTAAAGAATAAAAATATGGGAAATGTTCAGCCAACAAGGAAGGGATTCCATAATGGAGAAGTGTGAGCATGGGCATACAAGTTCCATTCTTCGCAAAAAATCATATTTGGCTGGGACAATAGGCTTTGGTCTCCACATCTACTGTACAAATACCACACAAGTATGGGGCAAGAGGAACTGGAATTATTACTCCTAATTTCACCGGACCAACTGTGGAACATAATATGTTTTTACATTAAACAAAGCCCGATTTTATATTAAACATAATTACTGCTTTATGAGGTGGCAGGGAGTGTTTCTTCAATTTCATAAACAATCTACACCCTACTTCAGAAACAGTGCATAACTTTAATGTAAACATGCACACAATAAATTGAGCATTATTTGTTTACCTCAATTTTACTATCCTTTTTGTATAAAATATCTGTTAATTCTTTGATTTTACGGTCCATGAAGCTGTGATCACAGGCTGCGGCAAATGCATCTTCTTTCAGTGGATCGCCATTACTTTGCAACGTTAGACTCTGCTGCTCCGTTATTCTGAAATAATAGGGCTGTGTTAATCCAACAATTTAGAAAGGAAGGGTAACAAAAAGTGTGTTGAATATGTGGTCCGTATTTATTCTGCATGGTATTCAATTATTTATTTGGATCAAAGGTGTTAATGTTTCTCAAGGATATCTTTGTCCTCTTGCAGATTTTCAACTCCAAAGTGGACTTAATGAGATGAGCACCACGAAGCACTGTAGAACTACAATACTGTTACTCTATGGGTATGTGAATTTGGGCCAGATTTAAAAGTTGGCAGAGAGGGTACTCAGTCAAGTGAGATAGAATACCTCGTCCAAAAAACTCCTAGTCCGTCCTCCCTATTTAGAGCCGGGCAGACTGCCAGCTTTCCGTCAGCAGTGCCCCTGTTTGGGTATGTGGAAGGAAAGCTTACTGCAATAGCCTGACAGAGTAGTGGCCATAGGAGTAAAGGCATCACACCACCGTCCCCATTTAAGGCATATAGTCGTATATCCTACTTTTTCTGTCACAGCTAGGGAAAACCTCATATTGCCAAACAAAAAAATTTAAATAATAACCACCTCCCCCAAAACTCAGGAAAAAAACACCTCCGGTGTGGGAATCATTAGGTATTTATTTTAGAAAACAAAAAGGTAATTGGGAAGATGTCAAAAAGGACTGTGGCCATCCAACAAATGTGTGCTACCTTTCGAGGAACCATTATCATGGCAGTTCCTCTGAAGGTACAACAGAAATCATCCCTGAATATTGTGTTATTTGGTCCATCAGGGTGGCTAAAGTAATATCTTCTGCTACCCTGATGGAGAGAGTAAAGAATGCCTTACAGTAAATCAAGCCCTTTGTTTCCTATATCACTTCACCTTTGCGCATTCTGATGCTCGAGAAATATTAGGTTCACAATCTCAAACTTTTGATGATGAATTTTATGACAACCCAGTGGAACAAAAGAAACTTAAAGACCAAGAGATAAGCCTTTGATAAACCAGTCATCAATCTAGATATCAAACGCTGTCAAAATCTCTTGCCTTTCAGATATTCAGAACAAGCAACCAGCTCACAATGTCTGCAGTCTTTACTAGTCCTTTGGTGTCTTATGGAACAAAGATGATCAAAGGAAGCCATTCTTAAAGTGTGTTACAGTCCTGGATCTATAAACTCTGCATATAATTTAAAATGCAAATCAATCAAATTCACGCTGGGTTATTATCATTATGTAGGCAGTGGCAAACGACAAGTGCTGATCTCATTCTGCACCAAGCATAGGGATAAGTCTTGGTTTCATTTCTTTAACCCTTTTTCTCAGAGAAGAACTGTTTTTTAAACAGAGACAGTATCAGTTCATAGTTGACAGAAGCTGCACTTAGCGTCCCTAGATGCCAAGATAGATTCACCACATAACTAGTCTCTTTTGTGCAGGCAATCGGAGCACAATCCAGCTTAACCACAAGTCTTACGGTAGTCTTAGCAACATGTTTTTTTTTATATAGTTCAAAACGTTAATTTTATCACTGATGAACTCAACTAACTACAACGTTACCCAATGATGAGTTATATTAGAATCGCTTCTCCATAGGAAATGTATTTTTTGTGTTGCTAATAACTTTAGTGGCGTTTGGAGGAGCTCCATGAAACTTTCCAAAAAAGGGCTAGTTTATGCATGGAAAGTTTTAGCGTGATCCGTCAAGCAGGGGCAGAAGAAAAAAGGGAGTTCCTCATTCATTTTTTCTAAGGAAATTTAGAAACAGAGCCTAAACAGCTAATTTATGTATTTGGCAGAGAGCTAGATCTTGGTCCAGAAAGACTGCTTGTCGTGTTCTGGTGTAAATCTGTTCTGTAGTTTTCAGCAATTAATGCCCACAAACGTTGTATAGACAGAGGTGCAGAGCCTCCGCAGATCTCGAGAGATCTCAAGCTGAGATCCGATTGGCTGCCCCCATCTCAACCAAGAAGTGGTTGCAGCCATCTTAGGGCTCATGACTCAGTCCCAAGTCCTAAAAAAAACTGTAAAAAAAACTTTTACAAAAAAAAGACATTAGGGGGCAGGGTCGGGATGCCCTGACCCCTAGGACTACTGGTGGGGTTTCAGAGGGACTCCACTTGGGGACAAAAACATTTTTTTTTAACATTTTGCTGTGAATCCGCAGCAACATTTAAAAAAAACAACAAGCACAGGCTACTGGGGGAAGGGGGTACCCTTGGGAGGGGAGGTTTTTGTGGCTCCCTCCCCAGGCCGATTTTGGCCCTGACATCTTATTTAGAAGGAGGGGGACACCCGGTGTGGATTTATCAAATAGGGGAAAAACTAATTTTTCAAGAATATTGCCGAGTCCCACATCTATTTTCTTAATGGGGATGCTAGTTCTAAAACTGGCATAGTTTAGAACAACTTTAGCGACCATGGTATTTTGGGTTATGTCAGTTCTTCGATGCATGAAAAAATTACTGGCAATGTTCCACACTTCCATATTAATAATACTTTGTAGTAAATTATGGCAAATGTATGACACCAATAACATCTGATAGAAAGATGGATTATGCTCCCCATGTCTGTAGCAGGGATAGTTGCTCTTATGAAAACGATGCTGCTGTCAAAGCATACTTGCTGTAATACAGCTCAGAGCACGTATTATAAAGTTGCCCTGCGCTGATAGCCTAGAGTAAGCTCGGGGAAAATGCAACTGTTTTAAGGGACGGGCAGATTTGCTGATCCCCCATTTTTAAGTATACTATCTGATTTCACAGGCGCAGTTTGCGCCCTACTGGTTCCATAAAAGTAAACATGCTCTGCCGTGCAACCTTATATAAGGATTAGAAGGCCAAGTGCCTCTGAGTTTCGCTTTGTTGTAAAAGCTCTAAAGACCCAATGAAGAGATACATACAGTTAAATGTACAGCATGGGCTTCGGCAAGACGGTCCACAGTATGTGTTGTGACGGAGATTTGTTCACCTACAATGCCACTAATTAATAACTCTCATTAATTACCATATTGCGGCATTCTATTGATGATCTATTCCAGTCTATGCCAGATGAGCCTGCAGGGTAGAAGCTACTTGCCTTAATCGTGACAAGCCCATACCCAGTCAGGCTGATCACATTCCCATTCAGGCTGAACATAACAATCTAGAACACTGCAATGAATATATAGTCACAGAAAACATGCATAGCAGAAACAGGTGGTTGCGAAACTGGAGCTTTGAGATCTCAGAGGCCCAATGGGCTTTTTGCAGTCAAAAGAAGTCTCCAATAATGGGAGATATAGGTTAATACATTTGAAATTCACACACAGAGCATACTACATCCTTGGTATGATTGAGAGTTCACGGTGCTGCTGGTGTGCAACCCTACAGCCATGTTTCATGCACCTGGCCTGGAACTGTCCCAAATTGCTTCATTCTGATCGCACGTTGAAGAGGCGGTGAATAATATGACCGAAATAGCCTAGAGTGAACCCCAATTAAGACACTTTTAGGATATGTGAAAAATAGTCCAGAAGCATAATGGAAACTGGTAGCAATGGTGATGGGAAAATGTACAGTTGCCATGATTGGGAGGAAACAACCACCTCAGTGAGAAATGGTTTAAAGATCTATCATTGTGAGATGTGTTGCGGAGGGTGTATTCCTCCATTTTACCCAGGGCTGAGATATTTGAGGTCCGTTGGGTACATAACTGACCACGTGAAATAACTTGCAGAGGTGATGTACTACCAGTGGAGGTTTATGTTGGTATGCTGTCCCTGAGCTGGATGAGTGAGCTGCACCGTTGACAGAGCTGAATATGTAATGTAGAACGTCACCCAATGCATCATCACATTGTAACTTGTCCTTATTCGTTAACCAATGTGAAAACGCATTCTCACTCTTTGCCTGTCTCACACTGTGTACTTCCATTACTCTCATTGATAAATACATAATTAAATGCAAATAATACATAGTAAGCACCCATTCCAGATGGGCCAGAGGCTGGAATGCTGTCACGTCCACCCCCCCCCCCCCCCCCCCCCCAGTGATCACAGCTTGTTTTGTATCGAAAATGTTCTTGTTTCTTTGTGTTAGTAGTTTGAAAAGGATTATCTGGATGATAGTCAATCTAGTGTGGGTGGGGAAAGTGTATGTGGGATTTTGTTAGTATGTGTTAGTAAGTCAAATGTCTTCTGCTGCAGAATGTCGCACCACACAATATTGTACACAAGCCGTTAAACAACACTCTCAACCAGGCCATCTGCTACAATAGGACATTCATAGCATCCATGCCAGTTCAAAGTCTAAAGCACAAGTTACTTACCTTTGGTAACGATATATCTGTAAGAAACATTAGTAGTAATAGATTCCTTACCTTAGAATTATCCCCAGGCGTCAAACTGGATCCAGAAAGTCTTCATCAGCAGTACCCCTGCACGTCGGTAGGCGTCGTCGTGCGGCTTAGCGTGTGTCGTTGGCGTTATCGGCGCCGGGATGACGCCGCTGGAGCTACTTAGAAGCGCCCATGCGCGCTGACGTCAGTTCTGTACATGACTTTCCGTGCCCGGAACGCATGGCCATTGCAAGAAACTGACCACTGTGCCATGAAACTAGGGCCCTGAAAGGGATAACCTTAACCCTAGAAATCAGTTTGCAATATGGGGAGGATGGGTGGGGTGGTAGGGAATCTATCACTACTAATGTTTCTTATAGATATATCATTACCGCAGGTAAGTAACTTGTGCATCTGAAAGAAACACGTAGTGACAGATTCCTTACTTTAGTATAGATACCCCAGCAATACCAACCCCGGTGGTGGGTCTGCGAACCAAGATCACCCCAAAAATTCCTGGAGAACAGAACAGCCAAAAAAGCCGTCTCTCCGGACTTGGCTGTCCAGGCAGTAATGCTTGGTAAACGTGTGCAGCGAGGCCCACGTTACTGCCTGACAGATGTCATGCAAGGGAACTCCCTGTCCCAAAGCAGTAGCGGCTGCTGTCGCCCTGGTAGAATGGGTGCGCAGCCCCACCGGAGGCTCCTTTTTAGCCAAAGAATAACAAGCCTTTATGCACAGAACGACCCACCGAGAGATGGTCCACTTGTGCACAGCCCAACCTTTCTTGGCGCCCACGTAGCCAACAAAGAGCTGTTCATCCACCCAGGACGGTTGTGTGCGGTTCAGGTAGAATGAGAGCGCACGTTTTGGGTCCAGACAGTGGAGCCTATCTTCCTCTTTTGAGGGATGCAGAGGCGGAAAGAAGGTAGGCAAAGTGATGGTCTGCCCGATATGAAAGGCAGTGACAACCTTCAGCAGAAAAGATGGACGAGTCCTTAGAACCACTTTGTCCAGATGGACAGAGAGAAAAGGAAGTTTAGAAGAAAGAGCCTGGAGCTCACTCACTCTTCTGGCAGAGGTGATGGCCACCAGGAAAGCTGTCTTGAAAGTGAGAAGAAGAAGAGGACAGTTGTGAAGTGGCTCAAAGGGAGCACACATCAGATATGTCAGAACCAGATTCAAGTCCCACTGAGGCATTATGAATGGAACAGGAGGGAAAAGATGAGTAATGCCTTTCAAGAATCTATTTACAACCGGGGACTTGAAAAGGGAAGGTTGATCTGAAAGCAGTAAAAAGGCTGAAATGGACGAAAGATAGCCCTTGATAGTGCCCAGACCAGAGCCCTGCTGGGCCAAAAAAAGGAGGAATAGGACCTATGTAAGAGGAGCAGAATGCCACAAACTTATTCCACCTGCAGGCGTATACCGTCTTAGTGGAGGGACACCTGGCTGCTAAGATTACATCACAAACTTCGGGAGGCAGGTCAAAAGACATCAACTGCTGCCGCTCAATCACCACGCAAAGAGGTGGAGGCTGGACAGATTCAGGTGGAGGACCGTCCCCTGCTGTTGCAACAGAAGATCCTCCCGAAGAGGCAGTAGGATCGGGGATCAATAGCCATGCTGAGTAGCTCGGGATACCATACTCTTCGAGCCCAGTCCGGAGCCACAAGACTGACTTGGGCCCGGTCGCGCTTGATATTCTTCTGCACTCTGGGTAGAAGTGGTATAGGCGGAAAGGCGTATAGTAGACCGCAACTCCACTCGCGACGAAAAGCGTCGCCTAGCGAGTGCCGCCTTGGAAATTCCAACGCGCAGAATTGATGACATTGCGCGTTCTCTTCGGTGGCAAACAGATCTAACCAAGGCTCTCCCCAATGCTGAAAGAGACCTTGCGCCATGTCCAAGTTCAGACGCCATTCGTGATCCATCATGCACCGGCGGCTGAGTTCGTACGCCCTGGCGTTCAGAGAACCTGCCAAGTGTTGAACCACCAGGGAAATGCCCTGTTGTTCCATCTATGTCCAGAGGCACAGTCTCCTGACATAGGGTCCACGACACCCACCCTGCCCTGTTTGTTGCAGTACCACATGGCGGTGGTGTTGTCTGAACACCTGCACTACTTTCCCCTTGACAGAGGGAAGGAATGCCTTCAGTGCAAGTCGGATTGCCCGAAGCTCCAGAAGGTTGATATGGAGCCGGGACTCCGCCGGAGTTCAGAGCCATCTAATTTCCGCCTCACCCACGTGGCCGCCCCAGCCCAGAAGGGACGCGTCCGTCACAACTGTGTGTTCCGGTTGGGGAAGGGAGAGGGATCTGCCATTGACCCAATCGCAATCTGTGAGCCACCACTGTAGCTGTCGTGCAGTGCCCTCCGAGATCTGGACGTGATCGGACAGGTTGCCCTGATGCTGTGCCCACTGGAACTTCAGGTCCCACTGCAGAGCCTGCATATACCATCTGGCATGATCCACTAACAGGATGCAGGAAGCCATCAGGTCCAGTAGCCGGAGGGTCAGCCTGACCGATACCCGGGATAGAGGTTGAAAGATCGGAATCATCACCTGAATATCCCGGACTCGCTGTTTGGGAGGATAAACCCGAAACTGCGCCGAGTCCAGAAACGCTCCGATGAAGAGGAGCATCTGAGAGAGTCTCAGATGCGACATCGGCACGTTGATGGAGAACCCCAGCAAATGCAGGAGGTCGGCCGTAGTATGGAGGTGGGTGACGACTGCCTGGGGCGAGCCCGCCTTCAACAACCAGTCGTCGAGATAGGGGAAGACTGGAACCCCTGATCGGCACAGATGAGCTGCGACCACCGCCATCACTTTCGTGAACACCCGAGGGGCGCTGGTAAGGCCAAAGGGGAGCACGGTGAACTGAAAGTGCTCGTGGCCTACCGTGAACCGCAGGTAACGCCTGTGGGCCGGCAGAACGGGGATATGAAAGTAAGCGTCCTGCAAGTCCAACGCTACCATCCACTCTTGCGGGTCTAAGGGCAGGCAAGACCTGAGCAAGTTTGATTATCTTGAACTTCTCCTTCCGGAGGAAGCGATTGACGTTCCGGAGGTCTAAGATAGGACGCAGGCCCTTATCCTTCTTGGGGACCAGAAAGTAGTGGGAATAACAACCATGACCTACTTCTGGCCCAGGAACGTGCTCAATGGCCCCCTTGGAAAAGAGGGCTGTGACTTCCTGTTAAAGAAGCGCAAGATGGTTCCCCGACATGCGGTGGTACTGAGGTGGCATGGCTGGAGGGGAAGTCTCGAAGGGGAGGGAATAGCCCCTTCGGACAATTTGCAGCACCCACTTGTCCGAGGTGATGCCAGTGGGGGAGACGATGGCGAATCCTGCCGCCCATTGGCGTTGGATGGGCCTGAAAGGTCGGACTAGGAAGGCTTTGCAGTGGATGCTGTGGGGGTGGAGGTGGACTGACCCACCCGCTAGCCCCCAGAACCTCCTCGACGGTTCCCACGTCTGCAGCTGCGCTGAGGATGGTGCTGCGCAGGCCTGTGGCTCTGGAACGAACGTGTTGGGGCACCCCTTCCGTGGGCACGAAAGGAGCGAAAAGTGGAGGAGGGCAAGTGGCCGACAGGCCCAAGGACTTGTCCGTAGCCCACGAGTCCTTCAAATGCTCCAACGCACTATCCGACTTATTGCCAAAAAGGCAAATGCCATCAAAGGGCATGTCCATCAAAGTGTTCTGGACATCCCCAGAGAAGCCAGTTTTCCTCTGCCAGGCGTGGCGCTGAAGCGCCACCGTCGTGGAAAGCGCCCTGCCGAGCGAGTCGGCGGATCAAGCCCACAACGAATAGTGAACTTTGCTGCGTCTCTCCCAGCTGCAATAGCTTGGGAGAGTACTGTCCGTGTCTCCTCCGGATAGTTGGGCAGCACCCGCACAACCGTATCCCACAGAGAGTTGGAATAACGGCCGCAGAGGCATGCGGTGTTCACCGACCGCAGCCCTAAGCTAGCAGAAGAAAACAGCTTCTGGCCAAGCTGCTCCAGCTTCTTGGATTCCCTATCCAGGGGTGCGGAAGGGAACCCGCTCTGGAAAGCAGAGGCTTGGACAACCAAGCTCTCGGGAGTGGGGTGTTGGGGGAGGAAAAAGGGGGTCGCCCGCAGCCGGGCGATGGCGGCCGGCCACGTTCCGGTCCACAGGAGCCCCTGTCTTGGGCCTGGACCAAGTGCCCAAAAGGACGTCAGAAAGTGCATCATTAAAAGGCAGCAAGGGCTCCGAAGAGGTTGCCGCTGGCTGAAGCACTTCTGTCAGTAGGTTAGTCCTGACGGCCATCGTAGGGAGTTCGAGGTGGAGGGCCTCGGCTGCCCTACGTACTACCACTGCGTAACTGGCTCACTTCTCCGTAGCCACAGTAGGAGGAGACAGCATGCCAAGGTCAGGTGAGGTGTCAAGACCACTGGCCTCCCCAAAATCCTCTGCCCAGTCTGTATCATAATCACACTGTTGTGTGAGAGGGACCTGAGACCCCTCCCAGTCCTCCCTTTCCTCCGAAGTCTGCGAAACAGGCTGAAAATAAGGAGGATGGACATGGAAAAAAGGGCCCCATCGGCACCGCACGGCGTCGATCCGGCACCGAGTCTGGGCTGAAACTGGGGACGACGTCATCCCGAGGACCGGGCGATGTCGGAGGTGGTGCCGGTGAGGTCGACAGCGGTGGAGGTGTTACAAGGTCAACCGGCGTCGACCGGGGTCCGATCCCGGGGATTTCTGCGGCGGAAGGAAAGGACCCCCGGTCGGGCCTGCTGGGCCCGTTGGCGCACCAACAGGGCCAGACGGACCAAAGAGTCAGGCCATGGCAGCAAGAAACTCTTGCACCTGAGCAGGCGTCGCCGACAGACCCGGAAAGGGAGGGTAGGCCGGCGGAGATGACGCAGGCTCCGCCGGAGCCGCTGGGGTGGCACCACCCGCACCCTCAGCCGCGACTGGCAAGGGGAAGTCGAGGAGCGACGACGCTTCTTCGACTTCTTTTTGGAATGCTTCGACTTACCTGTCCCCAAGTGCGAAGACTTAGATCCAGAGGAATGATGATGACGGCTCTGCGACCAGTCCCTCGACCTCCCACGGGACTGGGACTTGGAACGGCGCAGAGCCGACTGCCGGACTTCCAGCAACTTTCAGGACCGCTCCCGCAAAGTTTTTCGGTGCCATGGCCCGGGAGTCGGGGCATGACTTCGAGTCGTGGTCACGCCCCCGGCAGTAGAGACACACACGGAGTGGGTCCGTCACCGACATCATGCAGTGACAGTCCCCACAGTTCTTGAAGCCGGGCATCCCTACGACACCAGGAGTCGATCGACTTGAAGAAATTGAGACAAAAGGCCTCGAAAAAACTCAGTCAAAAAATGACTGGGGGTACTTGCTCTTCCCAGATGTGAGCTTGCTGGTGCAGACAAAGAAAGAATTGATGTCAGCGCGCGTGGGCACGTCTAAGTACCTCCGGCGACGTCATCCCGTCGCCGACGACGCCAACGACGCACGCGGTGCCGCCCGACGACGCCTACTGACGCGCAGGGGTACTGCTTACAAAAACTTTCCAGATCCAGTCTTACGCCTGGGGGTAATTCTAAGGTAAGGAATCTATCACTACGTGTTTCTTTCAGATAGTATCTGCTGTGTCATGGAGCATCTGCGGTATCAACAACCCACGAAAAGGCAAGCAGATGCTCTCCTACCTACAGAGACATATTAAAATCGCTTTTCTACAGGAGACCCACCTATCCCCTTGAAGTGATCATGTCTTTGCTAAGCAATGGGGCTCACACCGGTATTATTCTTGGGGCACCTGCACCCTGATCCATAAAAGCGTCCCATTCCTGCAACATGTCCACTACGCTGACCCGAACGGCCGCTACCTACTGCTACAAGGCACCCTAGCAGATAAGAAGATACTATTAGTCAACCTCTACGCCCCCAACGAAGACAACCCTGCCTTCTTCCAAGACTTACTTGCCCACATGGACAGTTTTGAGACAGAATGTATAGTGGTAGGGGGAGACGTCAATATGCCACATTGCCTACGGATGTATTCAACTCGTGCACAACCCGCTGACAAACCTCGGGCTAGAGGAATGTTCCGACACATCACTGACACATACTCTCTGATGGATGCCTGGCGCACACCCCATCCACATACATCGGGTTACACATTCTATTCCTCCCCCCATTCCAACGGGACCCGACTAGAGTACTGGGTCCTGTCAGCAAGTTCCCTTCTGTGGGTTTCCGAAATTATAGTCCTTCCCCGGTAGTTGTCAGACCACAGTCCAGTCCTCCTCCAGCTAGAGATTACATACGGCTGCCCAGCAGAGTACAGCTGCCGATTTCAGGGAGACCGCCTGCAAGACCTGGTATTTCATAGTGAGCTATTGACTGCCCTCATAGAATACTTAACAGACAAGGTGTCCACACAGGCCACCTTATGGGAGACCTTCAAGGTATATATTTGCGTAATATGTATCTCTAAGCATGGAGGCGTTTTGCGAGACATCCGCAGTCAATTACAAGTTGAGAATGAACTACAAGATCTGGAAGAAACTACTGCTGTGAATAGCACATGCCAGTGCCAGCCGATACCGGGAGGGGGAAAGACCTTAACAAACGTTGGCTCACCTACTACGCCCAGATAGGCAAAAAAACTGAACTCCGCTCCACTACAGGAGATGCCGTCGTAGGCACGGAAAATATCCTGAATGAATTGAAAAGATATTATCAGGACATGTATACAGCGCGTGTTGCAGAGAACCCTTCCGAGATCGCCTCGTACCTTGTGGAGATTGAGATGGTAAGGCTAACGAAAGAACAACTGGAATTTCTCAGTGAGCCCCTGACCCTAGAACAGGTGACACTAGCTATCAAGGCCCTGGATGGGGCCACGGCACCAGGACTGGACAGACTGACTGGATTATTTTCTAAAGTTTTAAAACAACAGCTAGCCCTGTGACTCCTTGCAGGTGCTTGATACACCTACGTTCCCCAAGGCGGTCCTGACAGTACTGCTATAACCAAGGAAGGAGCCCAGTAGTTGCGCATCCAATCAACCGCCTTCCCTGCTAAACCTAGACAATAAAATACTCGCAGAGATACTTGCAACTACACTAGCTTTACTGATGGGGCACTTCATCTCACCGGCTCAATCTGGCTTTGTGCCGCATAGGTCGACCTCCCTAACTCTTCGCACTATATTTGCATGGCTCAACAAAGTCTCCGCTATTACACCAGCAGCCGTGGCTCTATTAGACGCAGAAAAGGCATTCAACTTGCTCGAATGGCCAGACGCTGAAAAGGCATTCGACTCAATTGAATGGCTGTTTTTACGTGCCCTCCTATGTAAACTGGGTATACCCCCCGTATTGATTATGCTTTTATATACACGAGACCCACAGCCCATCTGCGGGTGAACGGCGCACTTTCAGACACCGTTCCCATATTCCGGGACACCAGACAGGGATGCCCACTTTCCCCTCTTCTTCTCATAGCCGCAATGGATCCACTGGTCTGCATCCTCCAAGACTGTGGGCTACAACTAACACACGGTCCCCTATTGCTTTCTCTATATGCAGACAATATTCTGTTTTTTATTAGGCACCCACAGGATAATATACCCCCAGTTTTGCAAGAAATAGCTAGATATGGAAACCTCTCAGTACTACGTATTAATTGGGCAAAATCAGAGCTCTTCCCACTGACAGATGCCATTTGAGAATTACCTGCAGACTCCCTAATCCGATGGGCAGAAAACGGCAACAAATACCTTGGCATTCATCTAAACAGAAAGAGATCAGATCTTACAGTGCAACTACGGCCTGACTCTGGCATCCATCACAATACAAATGGACAGATGGACCAGACTACCACTCTCCATGGCGGGACGAGTGGCCATAATTAAGATGGTTGTGCTCCCCGAGTTTCTATATTTATTCACAAAAATTCCTCTTCCGCAGACTTTCTTCTGTACACTACGTAGCACCCTACAGTTCCTGGTTTAGGCAGGAGGCCGCCCTAGGATCCGTTGAGACACCCTACTCTTCCTTGCAAACGTGGGGGCCTCGGACTACCAGATTTCTACTCTACGATCTCGCTGCCCAATGCCAATACACCTACCGGTGGTACCACCCTGATGCCTGCATGCCATACATCCTCCTTGAACGTCCACAACTAGAAGGTCTTTCACATCACAGATCCTATCCAACGGTATACCGTTGGAGGTTCAGGATATTCAAACGGTCTCCACAACATGCTGTGCATGGCATAAGATGCGACAACCATTAGGTGGGGGCCCTCTCTATTCGGGCGCTCTCCCCTTCGCAGACAACCCATGGCTCCTGCTCACGAGGGAGGCACTAGTTAAACGCATGCTCGGGCGATACTCCCTGTCCACCATGGGCGACTTATTCTCCAACAGCCATGCTTTACACCTGACAGATATTGCACCAGTATGCAATATCGCCTACACGGACCTCTTCATTTTTAGGAGATTGCAGAACACTCTGATCTCTTTTGCTCTCCTCTCCGTTCTCACCTGATGACTTCCCACCATTGACAATGGTGGCCACGGCCACAGACGGTAGCCACATGACATCCAGACTCTACCATTCATGCATGGCCCTGAGACAAGATACGTGGGAGGAAGTGCTGGGGATGCCACACACAGACCAGATATGGAGCTACTGTTGCGCACAAATAAAAAACATTTCTATTAATCAGAGACACGAGCTCTTACACTTTAAGTACCTTTGGAATTCTGTGTCTTCTGTCTATTTCTATAGCTTGATCGTTATACTATGGTTGTACATGACAGTTTAGGCTCGAGCGCGGGCTCTATGGTTAGTCCGTCATTTATATTCCTCATTATGACGTCAGACGCAGAGAAGCAGGTACGCGGTTACCGGCAGAACTTTGTTGGAGATTGATGATTTGTAACGTTTGAAGATTAGAATCTCGACCCCGTTTGGCAAGGTGAGACTGGGAATAAGTAGATGATGTGTTGAGAAATCGTAGTTTCTCGTAATTTTTTGAGTTGGGTTTCAACATTACTTACGGTCATTAGAGGTTTCGGGATGTGGCGATTGTGAAAATTCTTTTTAACGCTTACGGACAAGACGAACATCAAGAGGTTGGTTGTTTGCTGTTATGGTGTTGTTTTTTGAGTAAAAAGCGCACAATCTTGGAAAGAGGTTTTCATCTAGCTTGGTATCTTTTCAGGTTCTATGCACACAAGGATTTGAACCAGGTATGAGGTTTGGAGAGTTGGCGGTGACTGATCACCAATGTGGTTTGTTTAAATCACGGGACGGAAAGGGTTAGTTATGGTGCACTTCTTTTTACATTCGCATACAATGGGAGCACTACTTTTTATTTTCCTTTGTTTCTTATTTTCTTCTTTATTTCTTTCTTTTCTATTTATGGAATTCCTGTTTAGTTTGGGAACTATATAAGATATACAGGCAATCTTCACACTATGTATAAGGAATGATTTACATATGTTACTTCGTGGACATTGAATAATGTTGTTTGAATAATGAAAAATAGTTTGTTTCCCTGCAGGCTGTATGTAATATGATTATTTATAGTGTTTTCAGAATTTAAGCCCCTGAAGAAGGGCCATGTAGGCCCGAAATGCCTTGGGCGGGCAGCATAAAAAAGGACAGCTTTATGGACTGCATTTGAATGAATTTGGATAAACAACTTATCTGTGATTTGCAACAGAATAAATGTTGAATTCATTATGAAAATATGAGCCAATGTTTCTTGGCATTTCATCATGGAGTTTTTTGTAATTAATTGCATTGTTTATTGACGAATTTGTTTGGTTTACTTTGTGAAAGAGCATTTTGCTAAACGCAGTGTTTACGGTGCACAGAGGTCAAGTTTTCATTAACTTGAATTTAGTTGCAATGGCTATATTCACACACATATCTGCCATGTCCGAACACGCTATGACCCCGGACCCCCTAGTGGCCCTGCTGGGCTATACACAAAATGTGCCATACGCTTCTCATCGCCTGGATTCTATGGCGCTGCTTCTGGGCAAGAGGGAGACAGCAGTAGGTTGGGGAAGTGCCAGATCACCCACTCCTTCAGACTGTCTGGAGAGTATGGACCGCTGCAAGAGCTTGGTGGGAGATTATGCCAACCTACAGCCCGTACATCCCACCCCAGAGATATCTGGGCGCTCTTCGACACATATCTCCACACTCTGACACATGACTCCACTGATCAATCCCCGACCCCCGGATCACCCGCCGACGGGCGCCCCACTACCTAGTCTGTCTGCAGGTCAGATTCACATTTATTGGTCCGGCTATATTGACAATATGAGGAATGGCTCAAATACCATTGGTTGATAATAAGTTTATGAAGCCTAGTGTTGTGTACGGGTCATCATCCGCAACTGTCTAATGTCTTTGTTTGCATACAAAGTTCAATAAAGACAATTTTAAAACAATATATTGAATTAGAGGTCCTTGAACCAGATGGGAAATGCATCTACATCTAATCCTACTTCTCCTTCACAGCAATCTCAATTGTATTGTATTGTAATTGCATTTATACATTATTTATTACAGCTGACGAGGTTTTTAAACACTTTGCGATGAGCAGCACACTACTCAGGAAAACAGATGCTACCAAGTAGTGGCAAGCCCAGGCAGAAGGTGTTGTATTGTTAGAAACACTGTGAGGTTACTGTTATCCGGATGAAGGATTAGAGGTGTGACATCAATGTGAGTGCTTGAAAACATTTCCAGTCGGCCCATTTCAAATCAGAAGTTCTGATCGCAGGAACAGGAGACTTCATGATCAGTACACCAAGTAATCCAAACAACTGGATGGCTCCTGTATCTGGCCAGATATCTACAAGCACAACTCCCATGCAAAACCGAAGACAGCAGTTTGGCAATTGATGAACTTTGTAAAAAAGTTGTACTGTCAGAACAATTTTGAGCAAAAACACCTGGGCTGTTTTTCCAGTTGAATCCTGAGGGAAAGCAACACTATATTGTTATTTCTGTATAAGAAATACACAAGTGATCCAGGACGCTGTGGTGTGCCAGATGTGTTCTTGATGAGGGTTGGAAGTATTTGGAACAGATGTTAAAGATCCATTTGCTAGTCTCCTGTGACCAGTTGGACGAACTAAAGAATAGACACTGTATAATTAATGTATGAACATCACTTCGTCTATCATATGTAAAGCTAGTGATGCACTGGTCGGGTTTTTCACTGCAGCAGACAAGAGAATTTACGTGTTGACTTTATGTTTAATATCTCATCTGACCAACGCCTCACTAAGGTACTGCTTCACGCGCATGTCCACAAACTTCACGCTGCAATCCCTTAAACCTTTTTGTTCGTTTTCTCTTGCACTCGCAAACTTGTAAATGCGATAAACTTTTCTCACTTCAACACACTCTAAATGAGCCCTCTTAAACAGTAAACTTACACTTCTTCATTTCGCCTTATTTAAATTCATACCATACACCACGTGCTTCTCAAGCATTCCGCTTCTGAAAATTAGAAGCTATACAACCCTCTCTTCTTTCATACACACTCTGACAATAATATCCTATAAGTTATGATTAAAAAAGTCAACTTATCTGTTCAGGAGCAGCATTTAAAAGAGGATGAACATTCTGTGCAGGAGACATTTATTGGACTATGTGTGGTTCTAGTTCTGGATTGTTGTGTATTTTGTGTTCTTTAAAGGAGCTGCTCAGGAGTGGCATTAAAAGAAAGTATGCATAATGTTAGCCTCCTGTCTTGAAATGAAATTTACGTGTTGACTTTATGTTTAATATCTCATAAGTAATAATTAATTTGAACTGACGTCAAATTATAACTATAAGGCCTTTCTGCTAGTGAAATCTTCTCCTCTGACAAAAATTATTTTTATTTACTGCATCACCATGGCAGAAGCACTATTAACTGAATCAAGAAAGGCGAAAGCAGCTTCCTTGCTTCAGATAAAATAACAACATATTACTATACCAGCAGCAGATATATGTCCTTTTGATTAACAAAGTGATTTACAGGCTAAATCGGTGCACCAGGAAACATTTTAAAAGTAAGACTATTAATTGGTGGGAGAAGATCTCAATTCAAAACTATATAGGCAACAAAGTAAACAAAGGGCATATGCCTTCTAATATTTCCTAATTATGGCAAGGTCAACTCATAAATATATAAAAACTGGGAAAACACTTTTGAGAAAATCTTCACTGAGATTATTAAAAACACAACTTAAACTTGCCTGTACTTCTGAAAAGAAATGAACAACTATAATTGAGCAATTACAACCAATATTGGAATCAGTCCCTTTATGCAAAGAAAGTACAGAGAATGAAGTTTAAAGAAATATCAAGCTGGGAATTTTAAGCAAGCAATGTATACCTGAAAGAGGAATTTGTAATTATGAATGTGGGAGAGTATACACATTTAAAAAGAATTAGGATTGCCTTTACCAGAACGAAAACCTGGTTGAGCAAAGAGCTACACTGCATGATAGAACCACTAGTTCCTCTGAAATTGAATCTTCAGGCATTGAAGATCAACCACAGATAGGCAGCAAGGAATTGCTAGCTAAAAGTTGATCATTTTGCCGTACATCCAACTTTCCATTTTGACATGCAAGCTTTGCTTTGAAGCCCAAACTAATAGCTCTGTTATCAGAGAAAAGAGCTTGTAGTGAGTTGTCTATGAGAGATCTTGAAAGGAAAATTTTACTTAACCAGTAAGCATCTGTTTGTGGCATGTAATGCTGTAGAGTCACATGCTTAGCATAATCCTGCTATCTAGTAATGGGCTCGGATGTGTGCGAGTTGTTTTTCTTCTAAGAAAGTCTTTCGAGTCAAGAGGTAGTGTGACAACTCCTCTTGCTGGTAATGTGCGTGGTCATCAACTCCATTATTAGATAGTTTTCCCACAAGGCGGGTGAGAATGGAATGCGAAGCAGAGCCTAGTATAGTGAAATGACCATGCTAAAGGAGTTTGTGATAACCCATAAAAGTAACTGCAACAAACACAGGTGTCCAGGGAGGAGGGTGGACACTTGTGAATCTACAGCACTACATGCCACAAACAGATTTTTACTGGGTAAGTAACATTTTCCATTCGAGGCATGTGTGGCTGTAGACTGTAAAGCAGTCCTCCATAAGCGGTGGCAAACCTGTGAGGGTTACAGTTCTTTGAAATAGTGTACATAGAACTGCTTGGCCCACATTAGCGTGTTAATGGGCTAGCACATCTACATAGTAATGTTTTGTAAATGCGGTGTAGACTAAGTAGCTGCTTTGCATTTATCAGCTATAGGTAAATTTCCTAGAGACTCCATTGAAGCTCCTTTTTTACGAGTGGAGCGAGCTCTACAAGAGATATGTAAAGTTCATTTAGCTTTAGCATAGCACGTTTGGAGGCATTTGACAATCCAACATTAAATGCCTGACTTAAAATTGGCCCTTCCTTTGTGTGGTTTTGACAAAGCAACAAAGAGAAGTTGTGTTTTCCTAAATGATTTAGTTCTGACAGTATAGTGCAGGAGAGCTCATTTTACGTGTACGGTATGTAGAGCCCTTTTCGCAACTGAGTCAGGTTGGGGAAAAAAGTCAGGCAAGTCAATAGATTGATTAAGGTGGAATTGAGAAACCATCTTTGGAAGAAATTTAGCATTAGTACAAAGTACCACCCTATCTGTAGGCAATTGCAAGGATCTAAGGTTAATGCCTGAAGCTCACGGACACGTCTGAGTGAAATGATAGCAACTAGGAATGTTACCTTCCACAATAAAAACTGGAGGGGGGAGAAGTGGAGGGGTTCAAATGGAGGGCCCATTTAAAGTATTAATACAATATTAAAGTTTCAAGTAGGAGCTGGTGGCACTCTAGATAGAATGACTCTTAAGCCCTTCCATTAATGCTTTGATGACCAGAATCCTGAAGAGGGAAGTGTGTTGTCTGTTTTGTAGGTATGCAGCTGCTGCGGCTAGATGTAACCTCATAAATGTAAAAGCTAAACCAGAGGAATGCACATGAAATAAGTAGCAGACAATCTTGAACTTTGTATTCGGAATGACAGTAGTGAACAAACGTTTCCATTTAGCAGCATAACAGGCACGAGTAGTAGGCCTGCGTGCCTCTTTAAGAATATCAATACACTGCAGTGGGAGATTCAGGTAGCCAAATTCTAAGACTTCAGAAGCCAGATCGCAAGGTTGAGCGACCTGGGGTCTGATTTGTCAGTGGTTCTGCGTAAAAAAAGTCCTGTCTGTACGGCAGTATATTGTGGGTAAATACTGAGAGTTCTAGGAGTGTGGTGAACCATGGCTGCTGTGCCCATGTGGGAGCCACAGGGATGAGGGTGAGAGATATCTGCAGAAGTTTGCGAATCACAAGCAAAAGCAGTGGGAAAGGTGGAAAAGAGTAGACAAATATCCTGGACCAGTTCCCACTTGTTAAAATCTTCAGCTGAGGAGATCTGCAAAGCCATTGTCCACTCCCAGGAGGTACTCCACTAACAAGTGAATGTTGCACCGGAGGGCCTCACTGCAGGGAGTAGCAAGCCTGACGGCAGACCAACACAAGTAGTTTCAAATGACCCTCAATTGGTCCACTGGTGCGCTAAGCACTCCTGCAACGGGCACATGTTGAGTCTGGCATGAGGTATTACGGCTATACATGAAGCTATCAGACTGAGGAGCACCATAACTGTCCTCACTGTTACCTTTTGATGTGGTTACAACTTGGGAATGAGTGTCTGGAAGGATTGTATCCTGGCAGTAATGAGGTAAATTATCCCCCGTTGTGAGTGGAGGATCGTTCCTAGGTAGGGTTGTATTTGAAGGAGATGGAGGTGGGATTTGACTGTTTGATTCAAGGTCTAATATTTAGTTAATGTATTTAAGTAAGCCTTCATAAAAGCAATCCATCTTCACCACTTCAGTTATATGTGAACCAAAATGTATGAAGTACCTTGGCCACATTGGCTACAAAATAAAAAACCCTATCTGGAAAGCTGCTACATATTTCTCAGTAAATATGTCAATTAGAAACAAGAAATAAAATACATTATCACTACATTTCATTTAGCGTCTGCTTTGAGTGCAAACGTTTCTTATACCTTGCTACTACAGGCTCTATTGCAGCTTTACAAGACACTATGACTTAATTATTCACAGTCACTCTGTAGCCACAAGTGCTCAGGATATCATTTAGATCAATCAAATGAACGAGAAGCACCAAGACCCATCAGGTCAAGACATCCCACAATCTGCATGCTACTATCAGTACATCTGTACTTAGAGCATGCGCAGAGTAAGAATCCCGCATGCCCAAGATACCTCAGGAGAATTCATAATATGTCCTGCTCTGAGTTAATAAACTGATTCACAATCAAAGAACTGACCTGTTCTTTTTGATCAGTCTTGATGCAGTGTCAGTTTTTAACTCATCGGCAGGTGGAACTTCAGACATTTTCTGCTCCAAATGCATCCTTAGAATTTTCTCGTTCTCTAGTAATGCAGAGACAGCTTCCACATTTGTTTGGGAAGTTTTTAGATCCTGTAATATAAAATCAAACATAGTTACCCTATACACAAAATCAGCTACAACGTTGACAGTGAATTAATTAACAAAGATGGTAATTACAGCGATTAAATCAAAAAAGGACAAGTAAGCTGAATTTCTTCTTAACACTATTTGTTGGATCACAAGATGTACTAGCCTACCCCATACATATGGAGCCTTCAATAACTTAGTACAATATTAGTACAATATTAAAAATAAGCTCAGAAATAATTAACTCTTAGTGGACTATTAGCAGAAATGTATTTTGGGCGTTATGTGTACATCACTTTGTTGCCATCTGATTAAGTTTGTGCTACATAAATCTGCGGTCTACATTCATACCCACAGTGATGCGAAAAACAAAGCACAGTCTCTGTAGATTTATTGGCTTTACATATTAAATTTCTGAGGTTAATCTAGTCTTCATCAAGGCAAGGACATAAATCTAAGCTTATGTGTCAATTAACACACATATTTCGCTTTGTCATTATTTTAATAACCATTTTTTTTTTTAAACAACATGCGGAAGCCTTGTGTGAAAAATGTGCACCCTCCACTGCTTCCATTTCAGGTAGAAGGTGGCAGAACTCAGGTAATGCTACACAAGTGTACTTGATTGTTTAATTATCATGAAGTGTTATAACTTATATAAAAAAACAGAAAATTATCAGTTTGGTTTGGAGCATTCATCTTTACAGTAACAATTCATCTTTGGGTCAACGATCTGTGACAGTTGCACAGAGTCTGGCAAGAACTCGAAATCAATTTCCAAGCAATATTAATTTCAACATTCCACAAGAAGAAAGATCGCCACATGGAGAAAGTTCAAGAAGACTGCCAATGTACCCAAGAGCGGCCTTCTCTGCAAATTCACACCATGATCCGGCCATATGATGCTCCTGCAGAACGCAAGCTATGACAAGGGATCGATAAGCCTCTCTCAATATGTTCAATGTTAAAGTTAATGATTATGCTATTTAGAAAAGACTAAAAAAGTATGGCTTTTGTGGAAGGTTAAACAGGAGGAAACCACTTCTTTCCTCAAGGAACATTGTTGAATGCCTCTGGTTTGCAATACAACACTTGAATGAACCACAGTTTTTTGAACAATGACTTCTGGGCACGAGATCGAAATGGAGCTATCTGGTTGTGATGATCTACACATTTGAATGAAATCTAATACAGGCATCATTGCAAGAAACTCATACCAGCTGTCAAGCTTGGTGACGGAGGGGTGATGATTTGGCCTTTGCAGTCACAGGACCAGAAAGCCTCCCATTCACAATCTCCTACTTCTGACAGCACATTCTAGGGGAAAATGCAAGACCATCTGTACAACAGCTACAGCCTACCTGAAATCATGCAACAGTACTATGATCCTATGATTCAAAACAAAGTAAATATGTGACTTAATAGCTCAAAAAGGAAAGAATCAGGATTTTGGTGAGGCAGAGTCTACATCCAGCTTGCAAGCCTAGTGCGGACCAAAAGCAAGCGGTGCATAAACAAATGCTCACAAACATCTCCAAATATAAACCGTTTTACAAGAAACATTTTTTTCAAGATATCGCTGCTAAAGGTGGGGTTCCACATATCACTGAATAATGTGGCGCATTTACATTTTCAAAAAAGGCAACTGAATGTTGCCTTGTTTTTTTGTTTAATATATTATGACAAAGTGAGATTTGAGGGTGTTGTCACTTGATGTTAGACTTATCTAGTGTTACAATTGGATGAGAACCGCCTTGTTCATAGGGTAAAACCTCAATTGAAAGGAAATGTGTTTTGGCTGAATTCTAATAATCTTTACAGATAACACAGGGGAGATGGCTGGAGAAATTTCGCAATAAGACACAAAGGCTTTATGGTGCTTTAGATGAAGTAAGGCAGTTCAGTAGAAACATTACTGCTAGGAATTCTGTAACTGCACACTGAACTGAGATGATGATGACCGAAAAGCAACCTGCCACTGTGTTGGGTAAAGCACTGCCCCTCTTGCCTAAGCTAGGTGCATTATGAAGCACTGGTAATCATTACTACCGGAGAAACTGATATTCATAATTTTTTGGGACAACAAATATGGCAGTTACCAGTGGACAGATCTTTGGGAAAAAAGACTAAATGAAGTGAGATTGTTGGTGATTCATATTAGCAGATTCAGATTTCTTTATTATGTGAGTTAATTAAAACTGCAACAATGTTACATTTAAAACACACAAGTCTATTTGATAAATGCCTAAATAAAGAGCGTCAATGCTAAGTAAGTCATAGCAGCACAGGTTTTCGGATATAGCTGTTTAATGACTCGAAGCTACTTATACGGGATTCTCCATTCATTTAGTTCTTTCCAGAGTATCCCATGGTCACCGCGGTCGAATGCTGCTTTGAAATATATAGAGCAAAGAACTAATTTCTTTCGCGTTCGCTTGAATTTGTCAGCAATTAATTAACTGACAAGATGTTTGTGGTTGTGCCAAGTCCTCTCCTTGATCCCGTCTGATTCACAGGAACCAGTTGTTCATATAACAAACCAAAACTGTTGCTTTAGTTTCCAAATTGTTCACTAACCTAAACAGCAGAGACTAATGAGACAAACCAGAATTTCACATATATCGACATAATCAAACAAACAAGCACATTAAACACAGTGTCTATTCCATCCAGTTACAGGTCAACCACTCTACAGTGGAAAGTTATACTTTATACTTTACTTACTTCTTCCAACTGAATAATTTTGCTATTTAGAAAATCTTCCACTTTTTGCACTTGTTTTTGAGCGTCTTCTCTTATGCGCTGAATAGTAGATCCACTGTCACCAGTCAAGCTCTCAACAGCTTTACTAAAATAAATAAGAAAACAATAAGCACTCAATTAAGCATTCTGATAAGGAGATGATCACAGCATCAGAAATCCGGTGATCAAAGCAAGCACTGATATCAAACAAATTCAAGAGTTGGTACCAATGATATGGCCAAGATATAATGTTAGGCATGAATGAGCTCCATATCAAACCAAAAATCTGGAAACAGCTTGAATGTTTGTAACATATTGGGATACATGTAATGTTTACAGTCAAGAGAAAAGTTTATTAAAAAACAGCACAAAGCTACTCCTAAAATCTTACATGGCTTATTTTATATAACCTCATCTCCGAGTTCTCACCAATGTTACCAGCTTTCCAAGTACGATGATTAACATGTTTCCAGACCACAACAGTGCACAAATGGAGCTCATTTCTGAAACATGTCTCATAACTTCTTACTTCCTTCTATCCATGTTGAAGTTTTACTCAAATTATCACATGTGACACACTGAATTCGAAACACTAGCAGCTGAACTCTGACATGCCGCAAATTATCATTACATTAAATAATGACAGCTAGGAGATCCTCTGACACGAAGCAACAATTATTAGGTTAAGATCCATTTGATTTCTCAATGCTGCTGCCTCTGTGTGTGCTGTATGTAAATGTGAACCTCTGTGCCACTTCTGTTTCTCTGATTTTGGTGCTTGTGCTCTTCTTACCTCTCTGTGCACTTTCAGTGCCTCTGTGTTCTGACTGTCTCTCTTTGCTCGTATCTCGTGTTGTTTGTCTGTGTTAATCGTGTCTGTCTCTCGGTGCCCTTTATTGTCTGTGCTCCATATGCCTCTGAGCTCCTTCAGTCTTCTTGACTCATTTTATCACTCAATGCTCCTTCTCTTCTTTTAAGCAGTTTCATTTCTTGTGCTCCCTCCAGGTCTCATTAAGCTTTTTATGTGTTTGTTTTGTGTGCACAAGCAGCCACTCAATCTCTAGTCTCATCACCCATTCAATCTCAAGTACCTTTTAGGTATTTGTAACCCTTCCTTCGATCTGTATCCCTTCATTTTCTCTATGCTCGTCTTACTTTCCATGCCCCTCCTTTCTCTCAGTGGCTAATTATTCTCCCCGTGCCTCTTCTTTCCTTTACTGTACCCTGTTATTTTCTGTGCCCCTTCTTTTCCTTGGTCTTGTTGTTGTTTGCTGCTTCTTTCTTCAGTGCCTGTCAGGTTTCTCTCAGTACCCCTTCTTTCTCTTTTTGCTCTTTGGACAAAGAGAGAAAGAAGTGCCTTATCTTTCTTTGCTCCTTTTTTCTCTCAAAGCTTCTTCCATTTTACGGCAGTTGTGCAGGTCTCCTGCTGGTACCACTTTCCAATGAAAATGCATTATTATTTGACTCACACTTCAAAACCACAAGCACAAAATTGTCCATCACTAGCATTAGATTGGTACAGGTATTTACAGGCTGTAAAATACAATTACACACTTATATTATTATTTTTGAAACTATGCTAAGTCTGATTTGTTGTTTTAAAATAGGAGTTGAATCTAGGGGTGGAGGGAAGGAGGGCATCAAATGCTGTTCCTAAAGATTAACGTCTAGGACATGTAGAGATCTTTTGCCCTAGTCCTTGTAGTCGTGGGGTATGTTGGCTGGGCAGGCCTAAGCTAGGAGCAGGCTTGTGTGGCTGGAAGACATCTGAAAAGTTGCTTGATGCAATTTACATTACAACCATAGAATATTGACCTAATTTTCTTTTTTGGCTGGCAGCCAACATATACCTTCTGTGAGGGCCTGATGTAGCCAAATTGGGGAACTCGAGCCATGATTCTGCTTTCTCTTGAGCTGATAGAGGATCTTTTGATAATAGTTATTTATAAATAGTTTTGCACAAAGTCCTGGGAACAATACCTCCAGACAGCTAAGGGAATTTTTGAGGTACTGGCAGTAAGAAACGTAGATGATCAAACAACATTTTTGTCACTCTGTTGTAGGAAGCTGGATCTGTATATACTATACCAAAGTGAGGTATAGTGTGCACAGAGTCCAGTGGAATCCCAAAGGCAGGCAGAGGCAAAATTAGATAGAACCTTATTCTCTATTTGTGGTAGGGTGGTCGAGAAGTAAGGCAGTACCAGAGGACAGTGTTAAGAATTTGTTGTACCCGCTCAATCAGCAAATGATTTCACACACTCAAAGACTAAACTTCAGATCAATTGGTTTTGTATAAAAATATTCTTTAAGTTATTTTATTTTCTAGAACAAAGCAAGCCTGGCACAGGTAAGTTCATAAATACTTTGCAGTAAATATACAGTTTGAAATGCAAATGTACCTTTGAAATAGTTACAGTTTGAATTACTGGTAATGCCATACTGTGAAATGCTGTACATATACTTTGTATCGACTTTGCAATGAAAATTACAGGTAAGTTACTTTTACGTTACTTTCGAGATTACTTTTGAGATAACTTTTTCTACTCAGTGTGATATGCCTAGATATCACGCTGGGACATTTCCTAGAGAAAAAGTAAGTAAAATCAGTTTTCCACAATTGTTATTTTTCTGGTTTCCATACAAAGCAACTTCACACTAATAACAATTCTCAGAGAAAAACAGTCAATGGATTCCTATGGAAAGAAATAAAGTTAACAGTTACCAGGTAAGTAATCGGTCTTTTGAGTTGAGCTTCTGGGGTTAGAACAAGGGTTCCCCCAGGGTCAAGGATGCACTCTCGTTACACCCTCAGCTGCACCAGGGCGGCCGGGTGCAGAGTGCTGAGGCCCAATGTTATCCAGTGAGGGATAGGGGGCCTCCGGTTGGTGGCTGCTGGCGAGCAGGCCACAAGGTTGTGGGAGCCAAGCTCCTGGAGTTAGGCTCAGGGCAAAGGGGAATCCGGTTTAGTACACCAAGTGCACCCGCAGCGTTGCAAGGGCGGCTGGGTGCAGGGTGCTTTTTTGGCCTTGGTTGCCCTGTTGTTTTCAATGGGGATTTTCGATCTTGGTTTTTAGCTACAGCCTTGGTCCAGGAAGACTTCCGGGAGGAACCAACAGCTGGGCAGGTAAGTTGGAGGGCGCGGGGATGTAGGTGCACCTCGGGTTCCTTTCGCCAGGGCGCAGGGCGGCTGGATGCAGTGGTGTTTTTTGAAGACGGATTTCACCTTACCGGGCCACTCGCAGAGGGGGGGGGGGCGGGGGGAGTTCTCCGTTCAGAGGCTGCAGGTGACGTCGGGGAGTCCTGGAGGGGTCAACCCACGGTGGACTCGGACCCTGGAGCGCTGGGGGACCTCGCTGGGACCGGTGGGCCACTTGAACTCGGGCTGTAGGTGACGGGTGCAGTAGTGGTTCCAGGCGTCGGGTTTCTTTTTCCTCAGCAGGCTCGGAGTCTTTGTTTGGTATTTATTTTGAACAGAGCTGCTGTTCACAGGAGATCCATTCTTTGTTGAAGGCAATCAGTCCTCCCCTTGGTTCAGGTGGTTGCTGGCTGCAGGACAGGACGATTTTTGGCGCAGGATCTCTGGAAACTGCAGACGGGCCGGTAGGGCTGGGGCCAAGTCAGTTGTTCTCTGCAGTCTCCTCTGCTGTGGGTCTTCTTTCGTCCTTTTTCTTCTTAGGTTGCGGGAATCTGTTTTTTTGGTTCAGGGCTTCCCCCTAAATACTGTATTTAGGGGGCGTTTTAGGGGTCTTGAGGTCAGTAGCCAATGGGCTACTGACCTTAGGGTGACTACACCATTGGTGTGCTCACCCCACGTGGGGGAGTGAGCATAATCCCTAATCCTGATTGGGGAGTGCCTGCCATCTGCAAGATGGCGAGCACTGAAGAGAGGGCTTCACCTCGCCTCCCCCACCTGAGGGGTGGAGTTGGCAGAGGTGGGCACACCTTCTGGGCTGGCTAGTTTTTCCAGCCTGTCTTCCCGCCGAAAAGGAGGGGAGACAGGAAGGGGGCCTGCTCCTGCTAGCAGGAAAGGGTGGGGGGGGTCACATTACAAAGGCTGCGGGGGGTCACATTACAAAGGCTGCCAGGCCTCTGAAGCTCCCCTGCCACAGATGGCTCTTCCTCGCCTGGGGGAGTTGTGAACACCTCCGCCCAGGAAAGGCTTTGTTTCTGAGCTCAGGGAGCGAAGGCTCCCACCCTAGGCGTCCAGAAACTTGTCTCGTGGTGGCAGGCTGGTGTGTACCAGTCAGGGAACCCACCAGAGGCTGGTCGTTTTTCAGGGGGCATCTCTAAGATGCCCTCTGTGTGCATTTTTCATTAAATCCCACACTGGCATCAGTTTGGGTTTAATGTGCTAAGAAGTTTGATACCAAACTTCCCAGTTTTCAGTGTAGCCATTATGGTGCTGACAAGCTCCCAGCACCATATATTCTTAATGGCAGCATAGCACTTACAATGTCTAAGAATGGACTTAAACACTGTAGGGGTACAGGGCTCAAGCACCCGTACCCTACACCACTGGTATAAGGCACCCAGCTAGAGGGGTGACTGATCTATACCATGGCAGTGGGTTGTAGGCATGGCACACAGGGCTGTGTGCCATGTCGACTCTTCACTTTGTTCTGCACCAAAACACGCAGCCTGCAAAGGGGGAGAGACAGAGAGAGTGTGAGAGAGAGTGTGAGAGAGAGAGTGTGAGAGAGAGAGTGTGTGTGAGAGAGAGTGTGAGAGAGAGTGTGTGTGAGAGAGAGTGTGAGAGAGTGTAGATATGCATACAGTCACGTTCCTCAGTTCAGCATGGTACAGTATGACAATACTTTTCGAAGGGAAAAATAGCATTTACATAGAAACAACATCCAGAATTCTATCACGTATCAGTTCTAATTCTATCGATGGGGAAACACATATACCGCCCCTGTAATCGTTCCATTTGCCCCATTTCTTATCCCACTACTTCGGGCACCCACGTGTCGTAAATACTTCCTTTTCTGCGACCATACAGTTGTCAAGTTCTTTCATCCATGTCTGGACACTCGGTGGGTTAGCTACCCCCCAACCACTGGCGATTTCCCGTTTGACAAGGGTGTAGCCCAGTGTGGCCAGTTGTTCTATCTCTGTAAAGTCAGTGTCCACCCAGATGTTAAGTAGACCCAGCCCTGGTGTGAGATTCATTTCTTTCCCTAATGCCGTCTGGATATGTGTTGTAGCCCCCTCCCACAGTCGCAGAAGCGCCGGGCACTCCCAGATCATATGAAAAAAGGTAGCCGTTTGGGCGCAACCCCTAAGACAAAGTGGATCCGTTCTGGTGCCTATCTTCGCCAAGGTCACTCCCATAAGGTATGACCTAAGAAGGATTTTAAGTTGAATCAGTCGGAAGCGGAGGGTAATCGCTGCGTCTTTAGGGGCCGTCTGCCAGTCCTCGTCGTCGATGGGTCCTAGGTCTTCCTGCCACCATTCCCTGAGTTTGTGAATTGTGTTTGGTAAGCTGTTACATAGCTTTTTTATAAGTTAACGAGATTGCTTTTGAGTGTAGGGGCCCATCAAGAAGACGATCTTCCAACGGGGTAGACTCTGGGATATTCGTACGATCTGGGAAGGCTGTGGTGAGTGCATGCCGGATTTGTAAATAACTAAACAGTTCTCCCTGCGCCATCTGGAATTGTCCCTGAAGGTCCTCAAATCGAAGGATAGACCCCTTTTTGATCATATCTCCAACTGTTGAGATCCCAATCGTATCCCATCTGACGAAGCCTGGTTGATAACAGAGGGAACCCAGCCCCTGGGCATACCACAGCGGTGTCGCCTTTGTGAGGACAATAGACCAACCCAATCGGGAGTTCGCCTGATGCCAAATCGCTACCGTGTGGGAAAAGGGCCCAAAATACCACCCTCTCTTGACCTTCATATAAAGTGCACCCAAGTAGCCCTCTCTTCCCGTTTGATATTTGTCTAGTAAGTACGCAGGGTCGTCATGGGAGCAATATATCCAGTGGTTCACCACAACCAATTGCGAGGCCCAGTGATGAAGTCGGAGATCTGGGAGGGAGATTCACCCATCATACCATCCTTTCATCAGTTTTTGGTAGCAATGCGGGGGGCCTTGCCGTCCCAGAGCAGAGTGCGAACTTCACCTTCCACCGCCTGGAAATATGCCTCTGTGACTCTGTAGGGGCAGTTCTGAAGAATGTACAGGAAGCAGGGAAGGGCCAGCATCTTAAACAAGGCTGCACGGCCCACCAGCGATAAAGGCAAGGATCGCCAATGTTTAACATCTGTCCTCAACCGAGCTAATGGAGGGGTGGGCCAGGTTACGGTAGTAGAATATTGTTGAGTCTGGCGTCGCAAGGGGGGGGCATAGCCAGCACCCGAGCAGAACGGTCGTCTTGTAGACTAGCTCCGGACCTGGGCCGAAAAATCCTGGCGTACACTTGGTAAAACATGCTGGATGGACATCAAAAGTGAAGGGGCGATCAGCTGAGACAGGCGTGAGGACTCAGTGCTGCCTGCAAGACAGAGGTTGCGTACACATTTGACGTTACGATCCCTGAGGCTTATCGGCGCAGCCGAGTGCGGAGAGCTGTGAAGGGACTGGCGGGAGAAGCCATAACACCAACGGCTACGGGACTGTGGTGGTATCAAGTGAGCGCAGCTCCGGCGGCTGTGAAACTCCGATGCCGGGAAGTGGATGAGGGAAAGCGAGGCTGCAAGAATCGGGAGTGGAGCGCTGCGAGGGAGGTGAGCCTGCAGAGCGTGGCCTGTGATTACGCGAGTCCGGGGATGCCATGCTACCTGCTCTCCTGTGGCGCAGAAGGAAGTTGTGGTGTACTGGCAGTGGCGGCGCCTCCCAGAGAGTGCCGACGCTGACGGAAGGCAAAAGAGGCCACAAGTGTATGCAAGGCCAGAGCGAGAACCTAGTGGATGATCCCCGACGATTTCGAACTGATGTGGTGGCGCGAGGAACTACTAGACAGTGCTAGGTGTGTGGCAATTGTGGGCGCCATCACGCTGACATAGAGAAGCACGGGCGAGACAGCGGAGTAGAGCGACCGGTAACTCCTTCGACATAAAGGAGGAGGGGGTGTTGGCAAGAGAGCGGCGGCATAATTTTGATGACTCCTGGGGAACAAAGGAGGCAGCGAAGGCTATATAAACACTGCTGAGGTGGGGTCGGCAGAGCAGGGATCGCAGCGTGTCCTGGAGTAGTCAAACGCTGGAGGGACTCCTGGTTGCTGTGACTCGGCGTGACTGAACCACATATCTCTGCAAACATGGAGCACGAACAGTGGGACACTACGGTGAGTGGATTTGTGCTGAACTTGCCGGGATTTATACGGCGCAGCTGGTGCAAGCAGATCAAGGCCTCTCACCCCTGTTCGGATACCGCGTTACCACACTGAAGGGCAGGCATTGAAAGGTAGTGTGGTGTCAGGTGTGAGTGAGCAGCGAAATGGCTGAAGGAGGACTGAGGGGGAGCGCTGAGGTAGTGTATTGAAGATCCACGACAGGACCGCTGGGAGACCGCTCTCGACCTAACCAACCTATCTGTTGTACGGTCGACCTGTAAGATGGGGCGTAATAGAGCGAAGCAGCAAGACCATGGCGGACAGGACTCTGTCCCGGATTTAGCGGACCCTGTGGCTATCACGCTTGAGAATGGATGTACTCCTTCTTCTGAAGTGCCTGCACCTGTGGACGAGCTGGATCTCATACTAAAGGAAGTGCGTGACTCGAGGAAGGCGATAGAACTTCAGGTTGGGACACTGACTACTGGCCTTAACTTGCTTCGGGCGGACCACACTAAGCTCACGGACAAAGTGAAAGAGAATGCCGCAACGGTGGAGGAAGTGATCCCACGACAAAAACAGACTGAAACCAAGGTAAAACAGATACAGGACCAGGTAGCTATCCTACTAGACCGGGTGGAAGACGCAGAAGGCAGAGCCCGTCGTAATAACATACGCGTCATTGGAATGCCCGAAAAAAGTGAAGGGAATGATGCAACAAGATATATGGAGCAGTGGTTCCGGGATCATGTCACTAATGAGGGACTTTCTATGAAATACTGCATAGAGCGAGCGCACAGGATACCTACCGGACGACCAAAACCAGGGGCTCCCCCTCGGCCTCTCATTGTGAAACTACTAAACTTTCGCAACAGAGACACTCTCCTGCAAAAAGCTCGTGAATCATCTCCGATAAATTTTGAAAATACAAAAATTTCATTGCACCCGGACTACACAGTGTTGGTACAAAGACAGCGGTCTTCCTTCTTGACGGTTAAAAAGCTTAGAGACTTGAACCTGAAATACACACTACTCTTCCCGGCGCATTAAAAAAATTTGCATGAACAAAAATCTTATTTCTTCGAAAGCCACGGGGATGTGGATGACTAGCTTGAAGTGATGGAACTAACTAACGCTGCAACAACTAACACTCAACTCACTGGGAGGAGCCGAACCAGCTTAGCGGCATCCGTTGATTGAGGAAGTCAGAGAACGTGCCGGACTCCTGCACGCAAGTACATCACCATGCAACAGATGCAACAGAATAAATCACAGGCGATTATCGCTGCGGCCACCTTCACGCATGCCTCAGGAGTGGAAGCCAAGTACTCCTCGGAAGAAGAAGCCACGCACGAATCAGACTCTGAAGGCAGTGTGGCTCTGTTTCCATCTGCGACTCCACAACTCATTAAGGACTTATATGGTTGATTGTACCCGCAAGTATAGCTTTTGTAGAGTGTTCTATTGTAACATAACGGTAACGGAAAGTACATTCAAAGTGTTTAAACACTAATTAGACCCAGGCTCCGTAGAAACTTATCTGTATTGTTGTGTCAAAGGATGCATCGTATGCGAAGCGCTGGCGATGTCCCCCACATGGCGAAGGCGATTTTAATGACCAGTGAGTTCTTATTGGTTCAGTTAAGTTATGTGGTCCGGTATAGTTGGATGAGCAGACCGAGTATTGGGTTGTTTAGGGGGTGGGATGGTCTCATGCTACGGATGTGGATAGTTAGGATCTATCCTTTGTACATTACCCTAGCGTTTCAACAGATACAGGAACTACATGATGAATGTACAGGATAAATACATCATAATAACGTGGAACAAACTGGGTATGAGCTCGATACAGAAGCAGCATAGAATACATGCACAGCAGCAGCGCCGCAAGGCGCAGATAGTATATTTACAAGAGTCTCATATGGTGGATAGCGAAGCGGCGAAACTGCGCAAAAAATGGAGGGGACAAATTTTCTCCACTTCTTACTCCAGCTTTGCGAGGGGAACCACAATATGGGTGAGGCATGGAATACCATTAATAGCTTTGGAAGAAGGGGTGGACAAGTTAGGGAGGTATATATTTGCCAAGGATACGTTAGATGGCCAACCTGTAATATTGGGTATGGTGTATGCCCCAAATTTTGATCAAGATTAATACTGGGACATAGTGAGCAGGGCGCTAGCGGGATGGGATTCGCAACCATGGATAATGGGAGGAGACTGCAACGCAGTAATGGACGTGTCCCTAGATAGGTCACACCCGCCCCTATATGGAGCAAGAGTGTTAAAGCAAACTGAGGCATTGGGTAGATGGGCAACTGGTTGGGAACTATGTGATGTTTGGAGGGTGCGACCTATTCCTCACTTTCAGCTTCGCAATCTTCAAGACAGACAGTGTCAACATCACACCGATATCCTGGTCATGTCTCAATCCTGGAACCTGAAACCACAAATCTCCTCACTGAATAGATCTCTCTGAACACCCAAACCGGGGCTTTTTCCTGCAATACTGAATCCAAGATAACCGTCAATACCATTGCCCAAATGAAAAACAGAAAGCTTTTGTAATGCAAAACCAGCCACAACCCTTGGTTCACAAACAAACTGCAAATATTGAAACAAAATAGGCATGCTCTAGAACATAAATTGTGGAAGACCAACTCTAAAACTGAGAAACAATTCAGACAACTCCATAACTACATCTATAAAATGGAAATGTAGTCAGCAAAAAGAACATACTATAAAGAACACTGACAATGTAAGAAACTCTAGAAACGTTTGATCAAAATCTATAATTAACCTGCAGCACTGCAAATATTATCCCTTCAAATTACTCCCGCACAGGAACTACATGATAACCTCAGCAAGAAACTCTACAAAGGTTTTTCAAAAGCTACAATTAACCTGCAGCACTGCAAATATAATCCCTTCAAGCTAAACCGTCTCCGGAACTATAACCTTAGCTCATATTTCATTCAACAACAAGCATCAGAAGAAACAACAAAAATAGCCCCTAAACCTCCATCTTAAGGCCTTCTATTGCCAATCAGACATACCATTCAGTTCACAAGCACTACACTAAACCTACTCTCAACCACTTTGACCTAATATCACCTACAGATATATAATAGATCTTGTTACTAAGTTCCACCCTTTTGGCTCAATATACGATTCATTCACTCTGTACCTAGCAAATTGTTCATCTCCATACTGGCAGAAGAAATTTTGTCAGTCATCGATGCTTCTCAGCAAGCTCCATATCCTGACACCTTGAAACAAGAGATAAAACCCCACTCCTGAAAAAACGATACAAATACTACTTTACCTGCAAACAGCAGACCATTTCTTCTCTGTCATTTATGGCTACCAAAACATTAAATCCTATACCTCCTTCCAGCTGACAAATTACCTGCAATCTAACCAGCAAATATCAGAATTCCAATCTGGCTTCAGACTAAACGACAGCACAAAAAAGGAAATTCTAAACATCACAATACAATGACTTAGAATCTGTGATAAAGACCATAGTGTAGCACTATTATTATTATATTTTTCTGTTACATTTTGCATGGTTGACAAGAACGTACTTCTAGCTTGCCTGAACACTAATTTTGGCATTCATGGAAAAGCAAATGCTTGGATGTGATTCTTCCTCACAAACAAGAAACAATTTGTCAAACTAGATCAATTTACTTCCAAACACACCAACATCAAAGGAGTTCCATGAGGGTCGCCCCACTCACCTACACTATTCAAAATGTACATACGACCTCTATTTGATATAATCTTCTCTTTCGGTTTAAGTTTTCAAATGTATGCTGATGACATGCAGATTCAGCCCCGATTCCTCAGCCATTGGTCCTGCCACTAAATACTGTATAAATACAAATTTCCTTCGGCTGAGCATGGACAAAACAGAAATAATAATATGTGATCTAAATAATCCCTTTGTGCTCCCTTTGAATGGTCAAATTGTGGATTATATTTGACTCAAACCTCTCATTTTATCTGCTTCCCTCCCCCCTGCCACAGGTCCAAGCATTTAGCAGAAAGGCACATCGTGTACTCTATATCTCCAAAATCTACTACATGAGGGGCTTACCACAAAGGATACATCTAAATAAACACCTGTTCTTTTATAGGATTACTCTACTACTCATCCATCTTCCCCAATTCACCATTGAAGACCGTGAAAGAATAGAGCATGAAGAATCAACATTGGTCTAAAACAAATATGAACACATTAATTTACTGTGCCAAACTAGTTTGGCTTCCCATCATTCAACAAATCAACCAAAACACTCTTCACCATTTGGAAGCCGCAGATCTTAGCTCAACCCTGTTGCCCTCCCCAAATTCTGTTCACTGTATCTGAAGCTGACAAGGAATCATTGCTAAAGTAATGACTTCAAGCACTCTACTGCCAAATGGAAAAGGAAATGCCTTGAAACAAACAACTCTCCGTAGCGGGCAATGAACCATGCCCTCCTTTCTACAGAGATGCCAAGTGCCTTAAAACCAAGTTAAAGACACACTTAATGAACAGCATCTCACTGGAGCCCTATTGACCGCATACCAGTTTGCCTCTGTTCTTTTCTAATCTGAGTGTGCATGCTATGTTCAGCAGCTACACAGTCTCTGAATGATCTGTAATCATCATGTCTTTTCTCCCCTTTTCTCTATAGAATACTTCTCATAGTCGTTTGCTGCGCTGTCTCTTCCTATCACTCTTGATCTTGCCTTCTTGCACCTACAGACTAAACTTGTCGGGTATGAGTTACACATATTAAATAAATACATACACATGCTTATCTAGATTCTAAGAATCAGGATGTATAATTTAGAATCACAAATAATTTTGCAACATCTAATTTGCATGCAGGTTCCCACAAACCTTTATGGTTCTGCACCAATGTGTAAATTCACTGAAGATTTCTGCAGATTTGAACATTTCAGAAATATACTATTCACACCAAAAACTCACAATTTTGAATCTATGGATTTATTTTAAAACTTGCCTTAAAGGTTTAGGTAAATAATGTGTGGCAGGGATTCGCCATAACAGAACATATACACATAAAGAAGTGTAAAATATGTTAACAAATGCAATACTTACGAGGCTTTAATAAGCAGATTGTGTTTGTCTTGCAGATGATGTTTCAGACTTTCTACTTCGACCTTCAGCTCAATATTCTGTCAAAATAAAGAGGCCATGGATACAAAGAAATCTTAAATTATTTACAAAGAGTAAAGCATAAATATAAAATGTTCTTGTAAAGCATGCAGGGGTAACAGACAAACAGCAGAAAGGAACGGTATAACTCCATGAAATACAATTAATTTACTTACTTAGAAATTACCTACTTTAGATTGTCAAGCGCCCCCATAGACCAGCTGCTAATCGGAAGGGCCATCACTTTATTGTGTAAATAAAATTTTCAGAGATATTCATGAGAAATAGAACGCTGTTGTCCTTACTTTGGAAAGATTGTTGAATAATATATTTTTAGCGTTGGCCTTTTTGCTGAATGCTGACAGTTACTTGATCTGACTAAATAACCTCGTAGTTTCAATGATCGGTCATATTGTAAACTGCATTCAATATGTATTTTCCTGAGGAACAGCTTTGTGAATCTATCCTTTTCAAAAGGCAAGTGCCATAGGAGAAGTATGCAGTGACTAAACTGAAGAATCAAATGCAATATGGCAGCAGCAGGGTTGGAGTGCGGTTCACACTGCTCAAACGTAGAGATCTTTATCAGTGCAAGATACTCCCACACCAAGAGATGCAGGACACAAACATCCTCGCAATGAGCAAGTAATACATATGTTCAAAGACGTTTGCTAACCAAACTTTCTAATATGAATTTGGAAAAGTATGTGAAAATGTAAAAAAAAAAAAAAAAAAAATCAATAGCCATCTCTCAGACATTTTCTGTATACGCTGGAGATCAGTAATGTAGCAATATAAACGGGAAGGAAATCATGGATTCCAAAGTAGTGTTGCTTGAAGAGGGAGCTGAAGACAGTGACAACTAAGAAGATTGTCCTGGGGATATTGGGGGAATTAAGAGCTTGACTAACGTGAAAGAAGATGTTTCTGTCCTGTATCTACACCATACTTTCAGGAACATCTTCTAAACAATATTCAATTCCACTTCGTTTAAACTAGAGGGGATGGAAGAGCCGATCCGAAAACTGAACAATGCAGAAAACAGAAAGCGGTTGTGCAAATACTGCTTTCGGGGAATGCAAGTATGGAGTGATGGTAAAATATGTGGTGAAAGTGAATAAAAATGGCTCATTCCATCTTCCTGGAAAAATATATCGAACTCCACAGAGCACACAGACAACTGGAAACAAACCCAAAAAAACAAAGGTGGGGCTGTATTATTGTAGAAACAAGGGCAGGATTCCTGAGAAGCTCAAAGGGAGGAAAGTATATTTTATCTGGGCACTATTCGGGATATCTCAGTCTTATCATGGAATAGAACACAATAATGCAAAACACTGCTACAATGATTAAAAGACACCTCCAGAGGAAAATCAGATTCCTCTTCTTGCAAGTGATGTGAACAGGACTATTGTTACGGTTGATGACAGAGTACAACAAAACTCTTGGGAAACACCCTAAATGTAAATTAACAAAGGGGAGGGGGGGCAATGGGAGACTTGCACAAACACCAACAAATGTAAGGTAAGGAAGAGGCAACCCACAAACTCAGAACATCGAACACACCTCAGAGATCTCAGATGGTAGCAGTTGAAGCTCCTGCAGCATGGAATGATTGGATTAATGGAATTCATCCCCTGTGAATATGCTTCTAGGTTTGCTCAAAGGAGGTTATAAAATAAATATGAGAGTAAAGGGGTCACTTTCATTGACAAGCTTCTATGTTGCAGCTAGCTTACCTGAAATATGATGTAAGCTTATCTGGGTCATGTCAATGGGAATCAGGTGAAGTCCTCAGGTGGAAGGGAAAATGCTAGTTGGGGAGCCAAGTTTTTAAAGAGGCTATCTGCAGTGAGTTTTTTTACCACTTTTCATTAAGATGCTAGTTAAAACTGTCACAGTTCAGATTGCCCCATGCTTTTAACAGAATTTTTTTTGTGCGTTTTGTTTTTTTACAGTTCTTTTTATTAAACAAAAAGAATCAACAACACAAGGTACATAACAGTATAGACAAATTACTTAATACTGGGCTAAGACGTTCAAATCAGTACATGAGCACTTACATAGTTGCTGCAATGACAATTACGGCGACGGTGGGTCGTCATGTGTAGGTATGTTCGGGGAGTGGGGGGTACAGATCTCACCTCGCTAAAGGTTCCAATCAGTCCAGATTTGTGACCATTTCCGGGGGCATCCTCGAGCTACATGTACTGTTTTCTGTCTAAACATGCACCAGTCCATGTCTCTTTCCCAGGCCTCTGTAATTGGTGCGTGCACAGCTCCCCACATTTGCGCGATATTTCTTTTTGCCACCATAAGGCCCAGTGTTACACACATGGTGCGTTTGCTATTCAAATCTGTGGGCTCCCACACATTCAGGAGACACCTCTTGGCTTCTGGGCGGTTAGTATGTGAGAGCACTTCACTGATAATCTCGTGTATTTTATGCCAGTATCGTTGGATGTGTTCGCACTCCCACAATATATGCATGAAGGTTCCTATACTACCGCAGTGTCTCCTACAAGTCCAATCTTCCCCTGCTCCCATTTTCACTAGAGTAGGTCCTGTTATATATACTCTGTGCAGTATCTTTAATTGGACGAGTCTCAGCCGTGCAGATATAGCCACCTCCCGCGGGGACGCCGTCACAACCGTCCAGTCTTCATCATCCATGATTATACCATCTCTGTCCCACTTCTCCCTTATGTCTTGGAGTAAGTCACTTGAGTGATTAATTAGTTTTTTATATGTCAGGGAAATGGCCTTGGATGGGAGGTAGCCATCCAACAGCCTATCCTCGAGAGGCGAGGACTCCGGAATCACCTGCCAGAATCCCCATCCGCAGTGCGTGATGAACCTGCATGTATCTAAAGTGTTCTGTAGTGGCCAAGTCATATTCTTGTTGCAGGGAAGCGAAAGATTTGATGTCCCCTTTCACCCAGAGGTCTCCTATCTTAGAGATACCAATGAGGTCCCATTTGTTGAAACCTTTCGACTGCCACAGATTCCCAAGCAGTCCTGAGTCCCATAGGGGAAGGGCCAACGTCAACCTACGGTCCCACCCCAAGCTTCTGTTGGCTGCTTGCCAGACTTGTACCGATTGTTTGGTCGGGCCCGTCAGAAGAGGTCATCCACTTTTCGAGTACAACGCTCTGTTATAATGCCCCACAGGTAGTAACCATCGATCCATGGCATAGCCTGGGTCATCTATTCGGCGGTAAATGCCATGGTGTGGCCAGGTGTGCCGCCCAATAATACTTTTTGAGGTCAGGGAGGCCAATACCTCCATCATACCAGCCGAGATGGAGCTGGGTGATGGCTAAATGAGGTTTCCCATTCCACAGTAGGTTCCTTTGCAGGTTTTCGATTTCTTTAAAATAGATGGCAGGAACTAGATCAGGGGAGTTTTGCAACACGAATAAAAAGCGGGGCCGGGACATCATTTTGAAAAGCAATGCCCTGCCTAGCAATGAGAGAGGGAGTGCCCTCCAGTTCACTGTGTCTCGCTTCAGCCTTTACAGGGGTGGCAGGAGGTTATGCTATAAGCGGTGTGTAGGATCCGTTGTGATAAAAATGTCCAAGTATTTAAAGCCTATAGCCTATCGTCGTGATATCTGGACTGGGCACCCTTTCGGGATGCCGGGGGAGGGGGGAGGGAGGTCCTTTGAGGATATATATAATAGATTTACCCCAATTGATCGAGTAACAGGAGTATCTACCAAAGACTGCGAATATATCTAGTACACTTATAAGTAACGACTTAGGTGAAGCCTGGTAGAGGAGGATGTCATCCGCATATAACGAAATACGGTCTTCCCATTTTTCTGCCCACTGCAGTCCCCGTATCACTGGATCTTTACAGATTCATGATGCCAATGGCCCCAATGCTAGTGCGAAGAGGGGGGGGGGGAGAGCGGGCAGCCCTGGCGAGTTCCCCTTCCAAGTTCAAATATTTCCGACTTTTTGTTATTGACAGCCACTTGGGCGAGGGGCTCCGAGTAGAGGAGCTTAATCCATTGGGTGATGCATGGTCCAAAACCCATTTTTTCGAGAACTGCGAAAAGGTATGGGCATTCGATGGTATTGAATGCCATTGTGGCGTCAAGAGATACAATGATTGCCGCTTCTTGAATAGTGGCTGCTCTCCCCATCAATCCGTGCACTCTATGCAAATTCAGTGCAGTGTTTCATTGAGGCATGAAGCCCAATTGGTCCGGGTGAACCAGCCCGTGATCACTTTGACCAAACAGCTGGCAAGGAGTTTGGCTAAAATCTTGGGTTCCGCATTAAGCAACGAGATTGGCCTGTATGAGGCACACTCTGTCTTTTGGCTTGCGCTCCTAATATATCATCACTAGCGTCGCAATCCTTCGGTCCCTCAGGAGTACTCCCTGGTCTCTACTCTCCTCATACATCTCCCGCATTTATGGTGCAAGTGTATCTGGTCGAAGTTTATAGAGCTCGATTGGTAGGCCATTCGGGCCCAGAGCCCTCCCTGATCTGAGACTTCTAATTGCCTGGGCTATCTCGTCGTTTGTTAGGTCACTTTTCAGCAGTGCCAAGTCATCAGTCGAGAGGGTCGGGAGGGCAATGTCCCTAAGCAATTGTTGGGAATCGTTTGTCGTGTACGTTGTCTGTGAGCGGTATGTGTCGCTGTAGTGCGCCACGAACATGTTCGCTATTGCCTGTGGATCAGTGATTTTTTGGCCTGTCTTGTCGACTGACTCAGGCACCAGTCTACTTGCAAGTTCTTTCTTGTTCATCCATGCAATGAGTTTCCCCGCCTCGTCTCCAAATCATATATTCTTCCCTGCGTTTCCCGTCCCATGGCTTTGGCTCTGTCAGTTACCATCGCCTTATAGCTGTCCCTCTTGAGTTGCAGGACATAAAGCTTTTCTACCCACCAGGTGTGTTTCTTGAAGCATTACCACGTCTGGGGTGTGTCGCTTTATATGTTGCAATACTACACATCGTTTAATTTTATCACCCAGACCATTGACATTCCAGCTCATTAATTTGATACTCTTCTCCCATTGTGTACTCATCCGGATCTACGTGTTTCCAGTCAAGTAAAGCGATAAATCTATGGCACCTGGTCGATTCAACATAAACAAACAACAAATCAACAGCTCCACCCAACAACCCCCCTCCCTGCACTCTGGGCTCAAAACTGCCCATCGCTCACTTAATGCAGAGTGCCGGTCGCCCAACAATTAAACTAAAAGAAGAAACTGGGGGAGAATAAGGTGCCCCTTCCCCCCCCTCCCAACAATGTTATTCATTGAGTTCCCTAGGCAGAGTCAGGCTGCAATTACCGTACATTTACTAGTCCGGAGCCCTCGAGTGCACAACCGCCTCAGTGGCGTTCTACCTGTTCCTGCGGCTGGCAGGCAATGTTCAATAGTGAGTGCGTGTCGTCCCGGTCATCACTTTTGACTCCAGTTGCAAGTGTTCGGTTCAGGTAGATTCAGTGGCCGCCGGAGTTATGTTCCGCTGCCTCTCTCCAGCCGTCGAGCCACTCAACTGCAGCTTCTGGGAAGTCCAAAAATCTGGTTCTTCCCTCGGTTTCCACTCGGAGCCGTGCCGGACACAACATCGCGTATGTCAAGACTCTTTCTGACCACCAGAAATGAATGCCGCTGTCGTTGTACCGCTTGCGTAAAGTCCGGATAAAAGGTGATTTCCGAGTTCTCATATCTGATTGGTGCTACTCTGGCGGCTTGTAGGGTAGTGTCTCTGCCCCTGTAGTTCAAAAGTCTGGCCAGTATCGGAAGAGGAGGGGCCCCAGGCTTTGGGTGGCCTCCCGGCACTCTGTGGGCCCTTTCGATCACAAAGAGGTTTGATAGGCCATTTGGTTGTAGGTGGGCAGTGATTACGTTTTCCACAAAGAGATCCGTAGCCGGCCCCTCCGATTTTTCTGGTACCCCTAAAATACGCACATTGTTGCGCCTCGTGTGCCCTTCATAGTGCTCAAGCTTGTTTTCTGCGAATTTCTGGAATGCTTGTAGTTCCTGAATTTCGTTTTGTAGCTGTGTGGTGTCTCCCACCAGGCTCGCCGTGGTGATTTCCAGTTGTTTGACCTTTTCTCTGTTAGTGGCAAGGTCGGCACTGATCAGCATCACCTCAGAGGAAAGGGTGTCCATCCGTTGTTACATGGATGCTCACACCCCGGTAATGGCTTCAATGACGTCCTTGTGTCAGGTCTGGGGCCTCACTTTCTGCTCTCCCCGGTGGTCTGTCTTTAAGCTGCCTCTAGTCGGGTAGGTCTGCTTTTCGGCAGGTGTAGCGGTCCAGCTTGTTGTTTTGGACGGTCGTAGGGCCCCTTGTAGTCGACATGACGAGACCAGTTTAGTTGCAGGACCGAGGGCCCACAGTGGGCGACAGTGGTTCTTGGCGTGGGTAGTTCTCCACTTGGAAGGGGGGGGGATGGGGGTGGGGGGGGGTTGAAGTCATTGGATTGTCGTCGACACCGTCTCCCCACTGGCTGCAGTGGAGGGGTGCAGCTGTACGTGTGATTAAAGCTACATCAGTTCTGCTCAAAGTCTCAAAACCCCCCACCGTGATGGCCAAATCATGGCGCCCCATCTTCCATCCCTGACCCCAGCCGCAGAATATGGTCCCTCTAGAGCCAATCCGGGTCCTCAGAGAGAGGTGGCAGCGCCCCCAAAGCCATCCAGGATCGTAGGCTTCTTAGCAGTGGTTATACCCTTTGGATGCACCGCTGCGCGCACAAGGACCTCAAGCCCAGTGGGAGCTTGCACACCCAGCAAGTCCGCAGGGTAGGGGGCGGGCGGGAGGAGTGGGGAAAGCCCCCTCAGTGTGTCCAGTGGGGTGTGGGGATGGGGGGAGAAATCACCACAGGCCACCGGTCATCTAGCAGGCCTGCTTTTTTGGGTCGAAGCCCTCCGTTTGGTCCAGCAAGAGGACTCCCCGAGCCCAGTTTCTGATAACCAGCCTCCCCCTGGTGAAAACCCCAATCTTCATCCCAAGCTGAGGGTCCTCTCCTGGAACATCGCTGGAATCAAAAACAAGCTGGTCGCCCCAGATTGGGGGTTCTTTGTAGACAGCTACGTTGTTTGTATGCTTAACGAAACGTGAGATAGGGAAGATGTTATGAGGCCGGGGTATGCAACCTTTAACATATTAGCTATGAAGGGGGGGGCGAGGTAGGCCATCTGGGGGCCTTTGTACCATGATTGCAACACATTTGAACTGTACAGTGGACAACCTGAACACCCTGTCTAACGACATACAGTGCACCATACTTACATTTCGACCTAGCCTTAAAATCGCTTTTATCAATATTTATTCTCGCCCTGTAAGTATTTGACAGGAATCCCACACCGTTGAGGAATTGAACACCTTTATTGGCACTGTTCCCCCGAATTTAAGACTGGTTATAGGGGGTGACTTTAATTGTCAATATGAGCCTCTTGATGCATCTTTTGATGCTTTAACTAGTGTTGAGGACCAGACATGGTCAATCCCCGACACCCAAGTGCACACAATCATGGCCTGGACTCCGCTGGCACTACAGATCAATGCAGTCACATTAACCCACTCCCTGAGAGCTTGCAACGGCTGCACCAAATCAGATAGACCAGCAAAGCCAACCTTTAATAGATCTGGTCAATTTTCCTTGCTGGATTACATCGTAGTTGAAGTAAGCGCATGAAAGTGGGTTGAAGATTTCTCTGTCCTGCCAAGGTAGGACAGCGACCAGAATGCCCTGAATTTGGTGCTGCGGCTCCCTAACTTTAACAACCCTATGGAGAGTAGTACCCCGGTAGCTAGCAATCTGATTCTCACCAGCAACAGAAGGAGAATCAGATGGGAGGCACTTAAGCAGTCACCTAATAAGATGGCTGCTTTGTTCTCTCTGACTATACAGCCCATTCAGGCATTGGGGGACATTGCCACGGCAATGAAAATTCTGCAGTCAATAGATATTATACAGGTGCTGCACTCAGATCTAACAACTACACTGACCAATATATTTAACCCTCTATCACGTCCCAGAACAAAACAGGTCTCCCAATTAACCTGGTACAAGAGACACATGCCGCAAGGCCAAGAGAGCACTTTTAGATGCAATTAAAAACAATGACAGACCCCTGATCAAGCAAACAAGCATTGGCATAGCCAATAGGTCTCGCTTTTGGGACCTTATAAGTATTTAGTTATGCAGCACAATATCCTTGGTGCAACAACATTAACTGTTGCATGGTTAAACACTTATAAGGTCCCAAAGGCGAGACCTGTTAGCTATGCCAATGCTTGTTTCCTCCGCGTCGAAGCTAATAATGCTCTTAAAAACTGCCCAGTCGCATCTCAATGTTTGACTTGAATGAAAACTCAATCATGTTGAGTTCAGTGTAGGCCACTGCGGTGTGTGAGACGCAGAGCTGCGACCAAGTATAAATCGCATTGCAAATAAACGAAGAGTGGAAAACCCATAATAGTCGGCTCTGTCTAATGTTGAAGTCTGAGAGTACTAGTGAGCAGCGAGGTGAAGTAAACAAACAGGAAATCTACTAATATTACACGAAATCTTAATCCAGCAATTCATTTACATATGTCTCAGTTATGAACATAGTGGTGGCTCGCAGCTTGGCTTATCGTTGGAATGTGCGTGCATCTGCTTTCACACGTGGCCTGGGCAGTGTATTTTCACACGCAGGTAACATAACCTCTTGCAAAGAAATGGAATTTGTAGTGCTTCAATGAGTCATCCTCACAGGGCTAAGAGGAGCAATTTAGCCGCAAACTGACTCCAGGTCCATTGTTATGTTGCTGCGGACGCTCAGGGGTACAGCATTGTCATCAGTATTTTGTATAGCAAAGAGTAGATCATCCGTTATGTATTGGACCTTGAAGTGTCACTGGTCCTACAGCTCGAGGCATTTTTTAAGGACTAGCTTTTTTTTTTTTAAGTAACAGCCCCATACAGGCACTTCACTTTGTCTGCATGGTGTCACTTGAATCATCTAGTGCCCTCACAAAATGCCACCAAAAGCCTGGTTTTCTGTGTAGATGAATGGTGTGGGGCCAGGGACACATTCCCACGAGAGTGAACTTCAGTTTGAGGGTCTTCTGAGCACAAATGCCCTGACTTAGAGTATGGTCAGTGGATGGAGGCAAGAATAGAGGCCAGAGCAGCCAGTTCAGCAGCTGCTACAAGGAGAACAGGAAGAACAGAAGGCAGATAGGGGAAAACGACAAACCAAAAGGTTGGAATTGCTCACGGAAAAAGAAACTGTAACGATGCACAATGAAATAGGACAACTGGTGTTCATGTAAAGTGCTCTGATAACTTTCGGACGAGTTCCCCCTACATAAAACTCCCCAAAAATAAATATACATAAATAAATGGCAGAAATATATTTGCAATACAACACAAAGCAAGGACAAGGCGGCATGGATAATGAGTGCACACGGGGAACCTGACAGAAACATACAAATGGGGGACGCTGCCCCAGCATCCGTCCTGCACCACTGTGGCCTGCCGATGAGAGAAGGGAAATGCTATGTTTGTGCACGCAGGGTGGGGGCAGCGCTTATAGTGCAGAACGGGAGGAGGGGATTCAAAAAATAAACAAGCAGCGATGGGCGGCTCTGTCTAATGTTGAAGTCTGAGAGTACTAGTGAGCAGCGAGGTGAAGTAAACAAACAGGAAATCTACTAATATTACACGAAATCTTAATCCAGAAATTCATTTAAATATGTCTCAGTTATGAACATAGTGGTGGCTCACAGCTTGGCTTATCGTTGGAATGTGCGTGCATCTTCTTTCACACGTGGCCTGGGCAGTGTATTTTCACACGCAGGTAACATAACCTCTTGAAAAGAAATGGAATTTGTAGTGCTTCAATGAGTCATCCTCACAGGGTGAAGAGGAGCAATTTAGTCGCAAACTGATTCCAGGTCCATTGTTATGTTGCTTCAGACGCTCAGGGGCACAGCATTGTCATCACTTTTACTTCACTGAGGCAGTTACGGCTGCGCGGGCACGGCTGAGAATCGGACGGGGTGCGGGTAGAAATAACACGCGAGTGGTGACGCGATGTTGAATAAGACAAGTCTGGGAGTTGTGTGTGCGCGTACTAAACCGAAATTTTTTTAAAAAAACACGTGCGTGGCGACGCGATCTGTGGTGGGGGAGGGGGAGGGAATTGAAGCGCAAGCAAGCAAGGCGGAGAGAAGCACGCAATGCTTAATGAGCCTTGACAGAAACCCACATGGCGGCTGCGCGCGTGCACGCTCGCGTGAACGCAAGCTTGAGGCCAGCAAAAGCCTCTGGTAGCACTTTCAAAAGCCACTCACTAAATTTCTTGCAGAGCAGCGCATGCACTGGCTCAGCGAGACCTAAAAAGGCGCTGTTAGCGTGACTCCATCCATCTAGCAAAGAAGGACTGGGAGACTGATGGATGGGATGCCATCCGCTCAGCCCTATCCAATAGGAACATGAAGTTATTTTGGACATTAGTGCGCACAGAAGGCAACCTAGGCCACTCGGGTATAGAACCAAATATTGCCGCTGCCATGTGGAAGTCTCACTTCCAAGTCCTTTACTCCATGGATGAAGGCAATAATATAGATGCTAGCAGCCCCTCAGCAACCCCTGGAACATGCTCAGAAGAGGGTTACGAGATCTCCATAGTCGTGGTCCTCAAAGCCATCAGGAAGCTTCCTTTTGGTAAAGCTCCGGGCCTAGATAAGATCCCTGGAGATCTATTTAGGGCCGAACCAGAAATTTGGGGACTCTACCTCTGGGCTGTCTTCAATGCCATCCTGCAAGGTATGGCGATCCCGGAAGCCTGGCTGGGGGCTGAAATCTATTCCGTTTTCAAAAAGGGATCACCTCTCTTACCGACCAACTATAGACCGATCAGTCTAATCGATGTCACCCAGAAACTGTTTGCTAGGATTTCCCTCGACCGCCTCCAGGCGTGGATGGTGGAGTATGAAATTTTGAGTCCCTACCAGGCAGGTTTCAGGAAAAACATCTCAACTATAGACCAAATACTAAGGCTCCAGGTATTAATGGAGGGTGGCAGCCTCTACTTGATATTTGTTGACCTGAAAACAGCCTTTGACTTGGTTCCCAGAGATTAACTATGGGATGCTCTTAAACACCTGGGAATCCCTTCTTATCTCTTGACAATGATCATGAGATTACAAGTGGGCAATTATGCCCAAGTGAGGTACAGGAAATTCGGGGAACTAACCCCTCGTTTTCAAGGTAACAAAGGGGTAAGGCAGGGGAACGTGCTTGCCTCAACCCTCTTTTGCCTCTTCATTGATGCCCTAGTTATCCATTTAAACGAGGTAGTGGACAACGATGCCCCCAAGTTGGCGCAAATCAAGGTGCCAGCAATGATGTTTGCGGATGACACCTTGCTTCTATCAAAGTCACCTATGGGCATCTAAAGGGTTCCCAACAGTTTTGCAACTTTCTGTACCACCAGAGGGCTGGAGATTAACACGCTAAAAACCAAATTCATGGTTTTTAACCCAGCCAAATCCTCCCGTCCCAATCCCTGTCTAGATGGTACCTTACTAGAGAGGGGGACAGTCTTTAATTACCTTGGTGTCACACTGTCTGAAAAAGTTTTACTGGGGGCCCTCAAATAGCTGAAGCTAGCCTCAAACTTGCCCAGACTGTAGGGGGGAGTATTAAAAACCTAAAGGTGCTCCTCTTGTAAACCGGCCGCCACGGTGGCCGAGATTTACAAAGTGCAAATAAGGAGCGCTGTAACGTGGGGCGTGGCCAACTGCAGAGCATGGCAGACACACGGTGAGCGAGCTCCGCGCCCGGACCTGCGACATCCTGCTGTAATCCTGACGATTCGGCCACCATCGGTCTAAAATCCCTTACTAAGAGCCCTGCTGCGTGCCAGAGGGGCAATTTGTTGCGAAATCTGCGCTGGGGCCCAGCTGATCTGCCCGACAGGCGATGAGACCCGGGAGCTGCGTGGAGGCCGCAAAAGCCATGGCCTGCCTTAGAGGTGCTGCGGAGGCGACGCTGGGACCACCGGGAGCGCTGAGGCCGGGGGCTGGACTTTGGGACGCGACCCATCTCTGCCCAGCCCCTGCGGCTGTACGAGGGTGCCTGGACGGCACAGACCCTGCAGTGAGTGGACCCGCGACCGGCTGCTGCCCGAGGCCTCCATTGTTCACTACTCTGGCCCGCCTGGCCGACTCACCCCTGGGGCTGGCAGAGCGCCGCGTGGGCCGCCCTGCACACTGGATGAGCGCAGCCTCCTACCCTGCAGAGCGCTGGAGCCGGCACCGATGGGGCTTGGCAGAGCTGGTGCAGAAGAGCTACTGTGGGCCCACTGAGCCCGTGGAGGATACAACGCCGTTTGCCAGAGCTGCGGGGAGCTGTGCTCTCTATGACCCCTCTCACCCGGGTGGGGGGGCGCTGCTGACTGCGAGGGGAGTCGATCTGTTCGGCGACGCTGGCCGAGCTTGTGCCCTGCAGGGTGCGGCTGGGGGCCATCTCTGAAGCCTCCCCCCCCCCCCCCCTTGCCACATCACTGGGGCGACCCCGGGGACTTCGCCCGCCATCTACGGACCCGGACCTGCGGCTTACCAAGGTGGTCGCGCCTGGGGGTGGCACCAGAGTTGGAGGGCAGCTGGACCTGCATGGAGAAATAACGCCCATCGGACCCTGCGACTGCCGCTGTTTGCCCTGCGTGGTGCCCCTATTACTGCTAGTGCCCCCAAGGCTGGGAATGTGTCGTGCCACTGTGGGCTGCCCCGTAGCTGGGGTTAACGAGGGTGGGGTCTGCCAGTTGGCCACCCTGTAACGCCGCCGTCCCAGGACTGTGGGGACCGGAGGGGCTACACCACGGTGCCAATTATGGAGTGCGTATTTGCATAGTTTGCTCGAAGATTGTGGCCACTTGCTGAGCTCTGACTGAGGACCGCTACACTGCTGCTGGGGACTTCCTCACTTCCACACAGGCCTATTCCTGTACATCTACTTGCTTGGCACTGAGCACGATGTGCTACTCTTGCGGATCAACCACGGCTGCCCCTCCCAGACCTGGGGGTCCTGCTCCAGCCGCAACTGACCTCACTACAGGTATGGCCAGCGAGTAAGGGGTGTGACGACTCGGAGTTTCGACCCTGGGGTGCTGTCGTGGGGGTGAGTTGCTCCTCTCGGGGAACGCAGCTAGTGATTGTGTGATCCCCTGTCTAATTATCCTCCCCCCCCCCCTGCGGCGCCAACAGCATGACACTGGCCCGGCTCGAACCCTACTGCCCGACACAAGCCTGAATTGGACCCGCTGCGGAAGGTGTTGTGGGCACACTCGTACCACTCGAAGCCGCACAGCGGCTGGACCCTCGCCGGCCCCGTGCACCACTCTGCTGATACAGGAGGGACCTTGCCTCTAATCACACACAGCGTTACCAACCCCACGACTGGGGCCAGCGGATCGTTCCCGAGCACACCACCGAAACCCTCCGATTTCTCTGAGATGGGGCACCCCAGGGGCAAGGTGCCGGATGACACTACCACTGACACCCAGTTGACAGGGGACAGAGAACCCACCCTACAAATGGCAAACAGTATCCCACCTACTGACTTGGAGGCCCCTCCAGACAAACTGGATCTTATTTTGCAGGAAGTGCGAGACTTTAGGAAGGCCATTGAACAACAAATCGGCTCCCTGACAACTGGGTTCACTCTCCTGAACGCCGACCATGATAAACTTGCCAGTGCTGTCAAGGACAATAAACTTGTACTGTTGGAGATGCTGCCACAACACAAGGAACATGGGGCACAACTTGCGCAACTACAAAAACAAGTCACTGGACTGCACGAGAGGGTGGATGACGCAGAAGGGAGGGCCCGACACAATAACATCCGCGTAATAGGCCTGCCGGAACGCTGTGAGGGATCGGATGCCACCAAATTAATGGAACGATGGTTCAGAGATCATGTGGCTCCAGAGGGTCTCTCCGACTTCTTCTGCGTAGAAAGGGCGCATAGACTCCCGCCCGGCAGGCCGACGGCTGGGGCCCAACCCCGTCCTTTGATTGTAAAAATCTTGAATTTCAGGGATAGAGACACTCTGTTGCAGAGGGCGAGAGAGCTGTCCCAAATACAATACAAGAACCAGCGGGTGTCCCTATACCCAGATTACACTGCCTTGGTACAACGCAAACGCTGCCTCTAGCAAGATGCAAAGAAAAAACTCAGGGCGCTGAACGTTAAATATGCTCTGCTGTTCCCGGCTAGGTTAAAGATAATCCACGACCAAAAGACACAGTTTTTTGATGCACCAGAATAAGTGGAAGAGTGGCTTGAAATTATGTTTCCCCCGGGAAGCGGGAGGAAGAGGGGGAAAGAGGGGTCTGGTCTCTCATCGCAGGCTGTCGCTGCCTCTCCGAGGCCAAAGCGGGTTCGAAAGTCGAGGGGCCTCAAGCAAGGTCACACATCACAGACCTGGAATCCCACGCAGGAGCAGGCGCTGCGGGATAGGACGGAGGCACTGGTGACGGCCAGCAGGTTCTGAGAAGAAACCCATCCAATACCTTCGGACTCCTTGGAGGACATATCAGTCCATTCTGATTCGAGACTAGTATAACACTACTCAGTTCTATCACGCCTCAAACCGCTGATGGCTTCCTGGGATAGTTCATTGTCAGCAACAGGGCTGCACGAATGTTAGTTGGGATGTCTTACATATGTTAGTTTTTTTACACTTGCAGCGCACAGGACTCCCCGATTCTCCATTCTCGTATTGATCGCTACTAAATGCGGTCCTGGAATGTACGGGGACTGGGATCTATCCATAACAGACATAGAATCTATGCGCAATTAAACAGGCGACGTGCACACATAGTTTGCTTACAGGAGTCCCACCTGACTGCAGCTGAGGCAGTTAAATTGCGTAAGAAATGGAGGGGTCAGGTATTCTCCACATCATATTCTGCTTTTGCCAGGGGTGCATCAATATGGGTTAGAAGTGGGGTCTCTTTCACAGCACTGGAACAACGAGCAGATCCTTTGGGTAGATACATCCTGGTGAGAGGCACATTAGATGGCACACCAATAGTCCTGTGCAGCATATACGCCCCTAACTTTGAGCAGGATAAATTCCTCCTAAGCCTTAACCCTGTCTTGGCATCCTGGGCACCATATCCATGGATATTATAATACTGTGATGGATATTACCGTTGATAGGTTGCACCCCCCTCTCGGCGGAGCTGGCTCTATAAGACAGGCCGAAGCACTATGTAGATGGGCAGAGGGTTGGGGGATGTCTGACGCTTGAAGTACTCCACTAGCAGAGAATATTAGTTTTTCTCTCATCCACATCAACTTCACACTAGAATAAACAGGATTTTCTGTTCAAATCACATCACCGCCCAGATCACGCACGCTACCTATCTTGGTAAAACGCTCTCAGACCACAACCCATTGAAGATCACCCTAGCTTGGGGCAGAATTCCCACCCCAATCCCCACCTGGAAGCTGTGGCCCCGAATGCTTGAGGACCCGGTCTTCCAGGAGCCTTGTCTACAGGCATCAACCGTTACTTTGCAGAAAACACAGGCACTGCCTCCACGCCCCAGGTGGAATGGGATGCATTTAAGACGGTAGTCAGGGGAATAGCCATCAGCACCACAGCAGGGGCTCGGCAGGAAATACACAACAACCTCAGGGATATTGAAAATTCCATGAATAAACTTGAACAGGAAGCAGCGGGTGACTCCACTAAAGGACCACTCTTACAGGAAACCCGAATAAAACATGCAGAACTGCTAGAAACACTAAGACACATTGACTACACCGCGTACACACACACGAACACGCAGAAGCTGATAGAGCTGGCCCGCTCCTGGCGCGCATACTGAGGGATGACCCCACGCACACCTCGATAATCACGATGGGCGGGGACACGTGGGCACGAAGCATGGAATAAATGAGGCCTTCTGCGAGTATTATCAGGTGCTCTACCAGTCGCCTCCACCACTGGCGTAAGATGCCCTCGAGGCTCTCCTAACTTGGTACCGTTCCCTCAATTACACAAAGCGGCACAAGATGTCCTCTCCGGTCCCATCACCTGGGCGGAAACTAAGGAGGCCATCCGAGACCTTCCTCGGAACAAGGCCCCTGGCCTTGATGGTCTTCCGGACGAATTATTTGCTACCTTCTCAGACTCACTTGTACCGCAGTTAGAGCGCCTGTACAACTTCGTGATGGACACAAGAACACTGCCTCCCACCACTACGCAGGCCTTGGGGGCATCCCTTCCCAAGCCAGGCAGCTCGGCTACGGATCTCTCCGGCTACAGGCCCTTGTCCCTACTCATGACTGAATATAAAATACTTAGTAAAGTCCTCTCCCGTCGCTTACTCCCCTATCTGCAGTAGTTAATTCACCCGGACAAAAGCGGTTTTATACCAGCGCGTAGCACATAACTCAACATTAGGAGGCTATATAACATCATGACATCAACCCCCCCAGAAAGCCGTAACGGAGGGTGTATCACTCTAGACTTGAAGCAGGCATTCAACATGCTTAGGTGGGACTATGTGTTTCAGATACTCTGGAGATTTGGAATACCTCCAGTCTATCTGAAGTGGGTACAATTGCTGTATTCAGCCCCCTCCGCGAGGGATCGCACTGGGAGCCATATTTCAAAGGAATATCCGATTGGCAAAGGCACCCGCCAGGCCTGCCTCCTGTCTCCGATACTATTCATGCTAGCCCTGGAACCCCTGGCTCTTAAGTTACGGCTATCGGCAGCGCAGACAGGTATTCACCTGGGACATGCCACAAATGTGCTCTCTGCCTATGCAGACGATATAATACTATACGCCAACGATCTGACCACAGATCTCACACCGATGCAAGACATCTTCACTACCTTTGCACAACTTTCAGGTCTCACCATAAATGAGAATAAGTCATAAGCCTTTTTTTTCAAACTGGGGAGCGCCCAGAGGCGATTGAGTTTGGGCCACACTCCCTAGCGGTCGCCACACACACGTTCAAATATCTGGGCATACAAGTGTACAGAACTGAGCCGAACCTTATAGAGGGTAATCTAGTTAAGGCTATCAGAACACTCCGGTCGCAGGTCACATTCTGGTGTTCACTGGCTGTCTCTGTGATGGGCCGCGTAGCGATCTCCAAAATGGTGGTCCTACCTCGTCTTCTATACTTCTTTACTAATTTACCGGTGGTGATCCCAACACCACTACTGAACTCATTGAACTCGATATTGTCCGACCTGATTTGGGGCAATGGCGGCCAAAGGGTGGGCCTGTCTAAATTGCAACTAGACACAGATAAGGGTGGACTGGTTGCCCCGGACTTCCGCGTCTATTGCTACGCGAGTCAACTACAGTCTCTCGTATTGGTTGGCAGGGCGTAACCTGCACGAAATAGATTATACACCCGCTGCTGTTGACCGAGGGGGGCTCCATACACTATTACTGCCAAAGGCTCGGATACCTACCGGTTCCCCAACACTCCTTCGCACTGCACTTGTGTACTGGAAAAAATGTACCCACTAAATGCGTAGCTACCCTCCATACTCTGACAACACGCTGCTCTTGGGCATCCCCACCCCCACTGGCTTACTCACCAAACGGAGACTCCTTGCTTGGACTGAGGGCAGCGTCACCACAAAGGGTGCTTTATTCGATGAGGGCACCCTCATGGACCATGGTAATTTCACCAGACGTCACGGATGCACTATATCTCATGCACGCTGCAGTCCTATAATATGTGAGGAAACACTGGGCCCCACGCAGGGAGGCACCCGCGCGACACAAACTGGTCCATATGATCTACCTGATGGGAGAAGGCCGCCATCTCACTAAATGGTTGTACAAAGGCATCACTACACACACTAGAATCCCCTTGACGGATCTGCGCAATAGATGGTCCACAGACCTTGGTACAGAATTGACAGATAAGGAATGGTGCACGATTTTAGAATACCCCAAATAAATCCCATGTAACGCCAAATTTAAATGTATTCAGTATATGGTCCTGCACAGGGCATATCTCACCCCGCACCGCCTACAGCGTATGTTCCCAGCCACACAACAGCATTACCCCAGATGTAACTTAGAGGAAGCCGACCTGCTCCACATGCTGTGGCTGTGCCCCGTGATCAGCTCTTACTGGCCGGAAGTGGTCCCAAAGATAATTTCTGCGACGGGGATTCCTATACCGAGCACGGTTGCTGTTAGTCTGTTGGGATTGTCCTGACGCCCTAAGGCGCAGAAAGTACAGCTTCGCTTTGTAGACCTAGCACTACTAATGGCCAAACGCTCTATCACAATGCGTTGGAAGTCTGTTACACCCCCGACACTTTATGGTTGGCATGGAGAGGTGGTGAGATGGGGCAGCACGGAAAGCACTGCAATCCGGCAGGAGGAGGCCCGTGGATTGCGCAAAAAGGTAATCTCTCTGGACTGGGATACAATATTAGAAGCTTTCAAGGCCCTGGCACCACCACCAGTCCCTGTAGCGCAGGATTGATATTAACTCACACTACCCAGGCCCTTCCTAGCCTGCAATGCAATTTCCCATGTGTCTTGCTAACTTAATAATACGCAGTATGCATATTGACAGTTGTGAATAAAGGTTGGGCGTATCTGGCGGAGCACTCTGGATGAAGGTTGAGATGGGGTCGGGCCAAGCGACGTTGGGGAAGGGTAGGCGGGCGGGTTAGTTTAAATTACCCCATTACATGTATCCTCTTCCTTGGACTGCAGCTGTTCTGCAGTGCAGCAAGAATTGTCCCACTTAAAGCTGCATCTGAACAATACAGTTTACTGAACATTGACCAAAAATAAATGTAATGCTGTTGAACATATACGGTGCTGCCATTGTAACCACAAGACACACAATTGATGGACGGAATGCAGAACAAATCAAAACATTCACCCCCAGTCAAGAGATCTAGGTTAAATCTATCATTCTTTTGCTCACCATGCCACCCCAGTTTAGACCTGGCCATATGCAAATCAGCTTTACCCTGTGCCTCATGGGAACAGACCAGCCCGAACTGTTCGGGCTGGACTGTTCCCATGAGGCACATGGTCAAGACTGATTTGCATATGGCTGGGTTCAAACTGGAATGGCATGGTGAGCAAAAAAACGATGGATTTAGGCCCAGATCTCTGTACTGGGGTGAATGTATGACATTGTTCTGCATTCTGTCCATCAACTGTTGTTTTTGCCATTGTAACCACAGCAGCCTTTCTCAAACAAACTGTTTTGCGGAATTGCTGTACCTAAGATACATGTCTATTTATTAATGGATGTTAATTGTTACAGGGAAAAAGAAACAAATAAAATGTGTTTAAAAAAAAAGGAGCGCTGTAGCGTACGGGGCTGAGCTTTGGGGACATTGTCCACCCGGTGGCTTGATCAAAACTGAGAATAGTTTTATGAGACAGCTGCTGGGTCTTCCACCTAGCACTCAACTCATCCCTTTACGCATGGATCTTGGCCTTAGACCCATAGCGGAGGAGTGAGGTCTTCGCCCATTAACATTTTGGCGCAGATTGTGGGTGACCCCGGAACTTGCAGGATACCGGATAGAACTTAAGGAGATTCTGGCCTATCCAGGCTCAGGTAACCTGCCTTGGTTTTCATACATCAGGGATACATGTTACAAGTTAGGAATGCCAAATCTATGGAGCAACCCGGAAGTAGCATCCCAGGCCATATCAGGTCCTTCACTAGTCAGAGCCTATAGATCGCTTAAACTAGACGACATACAGGGGAATACCTTATCAGGAAATACAATAGTCAACTTTTTACATATCAAAGATGATTACCACTTGGAGCACTTTCTGGATGCCAATCAACCTTTTTTGGCAAGGAAATTTTATTTTCAGTTTAGAACAGGGATTCTCCCTCTCTGTGCCTTTACTAACAAATGGTTAAGAGCCTGTCACCGGGGGTGCCCTGCATGTAACTGCCCCGACGAGGCTGACATCCACGCTCTCTTTTTCTGTCCCGGGAACAGCCAGAAGATGCTGGTTAATTCCACTCTGCAGGAACCTGGGGTGTAGGCAGTATGTGGAGGCATACAGATTATTGCGAACAGACTCCCATCCACACATAGATTTTGCAGTTTCCTGCTTCCTGAACTCTACGTGGCACAATCGGAGGTCATCGCTAACACCAGTTTTGCAAGCTCAAACTTTTCCTTAGTCTCCTTCCTGTCAATGTTTATCTACTACAGTTTTTTAACCATTTAATTTATGTTTGATCATTTTTTTACCTAAATATAAAGATACTACCTGATCTGGGGTAAATGCTGCCTAGCAGTGTTATATTAATGTTGATCTTTCTTCGCTTTGTTAGATTTAATGGAAATTTTAACTGAGCTTGTTCTCATTTTATTTTTATGTATTCCCCATTCTCTATGTATCTTATGTATCACTGTTTCTTGGTCACTTTTTATGATCTTATCGACCGAAAAAAAGTTTGTTGAAAAGGAAAAAAAGCAGTGAAACCCCAGTCGAAGTGCACCAACTACCAGCAAGTCCATCAGTATTCTGTGAATTTGAATTTGTAAGGATCAACACTTACTGCAGCCGACACCTTAAAGCTAAGAACGTGTGATACTTCCAGTATTATAAGACTATTACAGCTAGAGACAATGCAGTAAAGGGCCTCGCTGAAACAACACATGCAGTGTAATACTACTGTATCAAATGTTTATGAGCTTTTCTACTTCTTACACTTACAGTTCTGTAGATATTCTCATTGGCACCATCAAATTTTTCCTTAACTTGTTCTTCTAGAAAATATATTCGAAGCTTCAAGTTAAAGTTTTCTTTCTTTAAATCAGTGATTTGCTGTTTATAAAGGAAAGCGCAACATTAATCAGTGGCTGTCGTAATGAAGGCTGAAAGACAAAACTGTATTCTCACACTAAAATATAACATTTGAAACATTGTGTTTACAACATTAATGCAAATGGCTGTAAGTCTAATACAATGGACATATGCTGGAGAAGATTGCACAGGGCCCCTTTAGAAATTCATAGTTATCAAACGAATATATTAAAAGCCTCAGATAACAGAGGTGACATTAGGCATCAGTGCCTCATGCTTCGAGGTAGGTCTAGTGGTTCATACCTCGATCTATCAATACCTAGATCTTGAATGCTTGGTAGCTTGATATCACTATCAGAACAAACTGATCTCCCAATCCGAATCTCATCATCACTACCTTCATGTACATCCAGTCCACCCTGTTGAAAGGTTTTTCTGCGTCTAGAGTCACTAACCTGGCTTTCAGTTTCTTTTTTTTCTTTGCCTTTTCAACCAAGGGCTGCTCTACATATATTGCCAAAGGTCTCCCTTCCCTGGTCAAAACCAGACTGGTCATTATCTATCAGATTTGGAAGTAGTAGCGCCAAATGCATCAATCACAAGAACCTTCCTATACATTTTGAAGTCCAAATTGAGGAGTGTTATTATCTTGTATGCCACATAGTCAATATTACCTATACCCCCCCTTACTTATACCCAGTATAGTGGCTTCTTTGATGGGGGGGGTGACCCTGTCTGTGTCCCTAAAATAGAGAAACAACATACTCAGATGGGGTGTGAGCTTAGTAATATACATCTTGTAAAAGTCTGTAGTAAAGACATCTGGACCTGGCGCCTTGTTATCTTTTAGGCTTTTGATGATAGCTAGTCTAATCTTGTCTTCTTCTGTTGGCACCCCCCAGCTCCTCTGCCTCGTCGTTTCTTAAGAGAGGAAATGGTAAGGCTGCCAAGTATGCCTCCCCATCCTCCATGTTCTGTTCCTGTCCTTGGCTTAAAGTGTGGCTTTAAAATTCTTTAACAGACCCACTTTTCTTTGTTAGGCTAAGTTATATTAACTTTCCCATTCTTCAAAACTGTAGTGTTTGCGCGGTTCACTCTTCAGCCTTATTAATTTACATGGTTTTGAGCTGACCTCTGATATTAGTCGGTGCTTCAAGGTTCGCCTGCACAACAGTGCATTTATGCCTCGTCTGCTTTTTCTAGATCAGCTTTCAATGTGCCAACAAACCCCTCTCTCTCTCTCTATTGTGGCAGCCTCACTCTCTTTATTGTGGCAGCCACAAACATCATTGAGTGATTGTTATAATGTTTGCCAGTTGACCGAAAAGAGTAATGTAGAAATGTATAAAATAGCATTCAACAGAAAATAAGTGATCTGGTGAAGTGATCAGCCCGGAGAACTGGAATCTCTAGAAAGACTAATGACTTGCAACAGAATATACATAAGTCTAAGGAAGCAATTATTTATTTTTTACCTGGTCTGGACCTAAGCATGTTAGCATATAATTTTAAATATGGAAAGAGAATGAAAATAAGTTTGCCTGGATCTAAAAAGAAAATAAAATTTTTTACAGGTTTTAAATATTGATTTTAATGTAATTAAATAATTTGGTAAATATATTACTGTATGTATTCAGGGCCACTGGAATTATGCAGTAGACAGGGATCCAATTATTATGCAGCAGGGTTGAAAGGTTATGGGGCAAGAAAAGCCAAATTATGCAGAAAAATGTGGCACATTCTGTGATAGTATTACTTCCTTATTTTGTCATTTTTACTCCTGGTAATACTGTCTGGAAATAGTGTTCACCTTATTAGTAACAATTTAACATCCAAATACATCAATAAGCGACTTAAAGGTGACCAGTCAAACTCTGCGAAAAGCATTGCAGTGTGCAGGAACCCGAGTCGCCATATTTTATGTAACTTTTGATTTGTTTGAGCTAGAAACATTTTTTGGGGTTAAATCTGAAGATTATGCAGATTTAGTTGTGGCAAATACATCATTTGTCGAAAATCGCCTCAGAATTGCATAGTTTCAGTGGACCCTAATATATCATAATAATATTGAAAAATTGAAGATAATTGAGAGATCAACATTCTTTTTACTTTCTGTAACACGATGGGTCTAAAAATGCCAAATTACTTTTAACAGATTTTAACTTTTTAATGTTTTACTATCTGCAATGTTTTCTTGAAATAATTTTAATCTACTAAACTAAAATGTATTCATCTTTAACACAATCTCATATGCTATTTTTTATATCTACTCAGTATAAACTTGTGTTTCTAGTGAAGTGTAATCTAAAGTCTACTACATTTTCCCATATCTCTTTTTTTTTTAAACAAAACAATAGACTTTCATATTGTTTAAATGTGTCAGAAAGCAATATGTCTGAATCCCAGACTGATCACATTCCTATCACGATTATATTCTTTGTGCCAAACAGTTTTCAAACTATGTCTAATCTGGGCAATGCATAACAAAGTTGTTAAGAGTTTTGTACAAAATAGCTCTCACACTGTGACCTTTTCATGAGATTGTTGCAAGTAGTAAGCAATCTAGTGTGAATCTTAGTTAAAAATTTAGTTTAGCTGTAATCACAAAATCTAATTAGGGTTTATGCAGTCAATTGGTTTTACCCTGAGGAAGATGCCCTCTTGGGTAACAGGTTTAGTGTAACAATGTTTCATTCTCATACTCTTCCATAATATTTGCATCATGGCAGGTATTAGCTCTAGAATACCCCAAAAGCATTTCCTATTATGAGCTTTCAACCAGGTTTCAATAGAATACAACAATGGGAAGTGCTATGCACGTATCGGATTCGGTACATCATTTGATTGATACAAATACATTTCTGGGTATCTCCGATAAAATGCACTGGATTAGTTTTACTTTTATGAATATCCTCAGACAATCAAAACTACATCTAAATCCAAAGGACAGGACTTGGTATTTCATAAAAGTGTCTCTGATTTAAGAATGAGCATCCATTATCACAATATATGTCTTTGAGGCACTTATTTAAACTTTTTTGTGATCTGACAACATGGAGCAAATACTTTTTAAACAATGTCAACTTTTTCTGTTCTGGCCAACAATATATACATCTTCTGCTAACGTGGATATGGGTCTCTAGCCACAAAACAAAGCTAGTTATTTAAAAAAAATGTGCTACAGTTACAATGTGGCTTTTTTTACCCGTTAGTGCCAGAGAATTAACAAAGTAGTTAATTAAACCCAACGCTGCGTATCAGAATAAAATGCATTCAATAGAAATACATTTGCAACTTACATTTTCAAAATCCTTCATGGTTCGAGCTCGGATAGGTGACAATCTATGGTCTGCAAAGCTTAAGAGGTCTGGAAAAGTAGCATAAAAAAATGAACTGGGATTAAAAGAACAGTTGCAAAAATCCAGTGTTGGATTCAATTGGTAGGGCCATGCATGAAATGACTGGTAGGCAATTAAGGTGTGCCTTTCAAAGCTATTACTTCTAGTCATTAAACATGCAGAAATACTCTATTGGGACATAACAAATCAACTATGAACAGGTCAGAAAAGATGCAAATAAATAGTGATCTAGTTACTCTATAGGGCATACTCAAAATAAAACCTAGTGAAAAATGGGATAAGCCAGTTCCTCAAACAAAATTTCATTAAGAAAGCGATCCTAGACCAAACAGATCAACAGGGACCGTCCTCATCTGCAGAATCATCAACGCACACTGGTGCCTCTCTTTAAAACTTATAAGACTAGTCTCATGTATTTCAGAGAGTTTCAGCCCGCATCTGGGCCAAGCTTTCAAGAAAACTATTTGCGCTTTGTTCTGCTGGGAGCAAGCCACCTTTTCTTATTCTGCGGCCATGATCTTTCCTGTCATAAATAAGTAGAAATGTTGCTATTCTTTTCCAATTGATCTTAATCGTGTACAACTTTTCTAGATCGGTAACCTGATGAGTATACTGCTCCTAAAACAGGCTAACCTCTCCGGAAAGTAGTCCAATGCATTGTGAGCCAAACATCAGTGGACAATCTGTTTCACTGTCCAGGCCTTATAATACTACCCATGTCTTGGAATGATGGAGTCTGAATTACGAAAATTAGAGTGCTCGATAGGCACAGAAAGAAAACATGGGAACTACTAGTTAGTCCTCCTTTGACAAGCTCCACCAATTGACTCCCATTTGACCGAAGGCCACACTCATCTCAAGGCAAGGACATCAGGGTATTCCACACAATACATATGTAAGATGTACCACACATGCTTCCCTAACAAGCAAACACAAAGGAATACACATGATATGGATACCCAGCCCCACAACAGACAGCCCATATAAAATTCATTTGACTATCCAAACAAATAGTCCCCAGATGTGCTGTCAATTATGAACTAAAACAATTCCCCCAAAATATACTTCCTAAACAACAGAATACATCCATTAACAGCCACCTTCTCTGCACCTGAACAGGTCCGTTCCCACATGAACCGGAGCACTAGATAGTTTGTCATCAAACTCAACAAGAACAACATCAGTCAGAGAGCTGCTCTTTCGCTAAACACACTGGCATCACTTCAACGCTACAAGAACGTTCAACTTCTCACCAATTTATCCACAGATTGGCCACTTTTTCTGCAATCTAAGACCTAACGGAGGACATCTGAACAGCCTTGCCTTTGACCCTCAGTATCTTCCAATGTGAGCCTAAGATACACCCTCCCAAACTGCTACACGTGAACCATTTAACTGAAATCCATTCTTCTTCCTCATCTTCTCCCCTTTACATAGCAGTAAACAATTGAAAATATTATTGCTCGTTCACCTCCAAATAACAGAAGAGCAATAACTTATTACTCCGGGCAGAAAGTCCACCCAATCAATGCCCATCAAAAAAAAATCTTTACAATGATTTAACTACATTTTCCACTTTAGCATAGATTGACTTGTCACTAGTAAAAGCAATCAACAAGCATTTGTAATGCAATAGGTCTTGAATTTAGGAGAGTTTGAGCTACTGGCATTGTAAATGGCAATGCCTTTTATTTATGTGTTGTTTTTAAAACAGATAAATGAAAGGCATTGTCATTTACAATGCCAATAGCTGAACTTCTCTCAAATGTCTGATCTATTGCATTGCATATGCCAGCACCCGTGCTGTAAAAATGTTTTAATAAAATGTTAGGAGAGGGCGTGTCTTCCTGCAAAAGCAGGCAAGACAAAGCTATTTGAGAAAATAGTGCTACTTGAGAAAATAGTACTCGAAGGCTATAATTAAAGCCTACCGAGTAACAGTACACATAACAGGGGGTGTCGCCATGGGAGATTACAAAATGAGACAAGGCAGTACTAAGGAGGGACTACTAAGCCTATTGACCAATGAACAGCCACAGTTAACAGTAGACAATGACAGAAGCCCATGAAAAATATGGGCGGAACTTAAAGTCCCTACCTGAATACAGCATGCCTCGCAGAGCAGCGCATGCAGTGCCCAGGCTCGACCTAAAACGGAGTTTATACTTTGCATAGTACAGCACAAGAGGGCTGTCAGATACTAATAACCAAAGAACACCAATGTCCTTCACTGTTACTGCACACCCTGTGGTCTATTGGCATTATAGTACAATGCAAAGCAATCGATAAGACAACAAAAACAGAAATGTATGCAAGTTACATCACTGCAAATGCTTTAAGTCTCCCCAACCATCCTGCTTAATTGCACTACACAAGTGTCCTCACATACTTAAGTGATGTTACTGGTGCTACATACCTCTACAGAGGGTTCTTGATCCCAAAAGCACTGGAGTATTCCATGCACAAGCTTTGCCTGGTGTAGGACATCAGATAGGACGATGCAGTGCATAAGCTTAGTTCAGCTGCCTGCTGAGATCTCCCTCAAAGACAGACGTTCACCACACAAAACACAACCTCACCAGAGAAGCCAAACTTAGTACAGTTAATCAAAACATAGGCCAGCCGGCAGTGCAGAAGTAAAATACGCAAACATTATTTCTTGTAGATTCAGAGAGCACAAGCTAGAGTCCTCAGCTGACATATCTTCTTGATGTCATACAGCTGAACTGGGAAATAAGGCACAGCTGAAGACATTCAGACAGACCACACCGACTGGCTGAAGTCAGGCAGATTTACAAGCAGCTACACAGAGTAGCAACATTACATCCTCATCACCACAACATCATGTAAGTGAAGGAAGAAGCACAAATCAGGAGTAAGCTAAAAAGGGGTGGCATCACAGGTAGAGTACCTCATAGGAGTAGCAGTCTTAGATAATGTTGAGATTCAGCTCTGGCTTTAATGGAGTCTTCAAGGAGTCAGTATGGTCTAGGCCAAATGGTTAAAACCCCTCCAAAATTCCTGTAACACATGTATGTTAGTGTGTTCTGTAATGGGGGAACCCATTGTTATGATACTGAACCTCCATGTTAAAACTTCTGGGATTCTGCAAGAGTGTGGTATAGTTGCAATACTAACATTTTCAATTATCATGCTATCAACTACAAAAGTGAAATATTTTTGCCATGCTACCTTAATACCAGGGAACGGAATGCCTGCAAACATACTTTTTTATGAGCTTCATCAAAGTTTTAGAAATCAACACTTATTTATTGTTAAAAGTAGCTCAAAAGTATGCTCTGCTGCTCTTTGTTCTATTCCTTTAACGTTAACACACTGAGATATGTTTATTTATACCTACCGCAGTTTGTTGCAATAAGACTTTGTGCATCTTCCGCAACATCAGGCAATTGTGAAATATTCACACTAAGATAAAAATAAAAAAATAAGACGATTGACAAAAGCTCAAAGATAAAAATATATGCAGTAAACAAGAAGTTTCCATTAAACAAATTATCTCATGGTAAAGAAGGCAACCGTCAATTACATTTGTGTTACAAGGGACCGTTGTTTTATAATGTAAATTATGTAATTAAAGCAAGTGGAACAATTAACAACACACGTCTAGAAAAGGTTCCATATCAATCTCCTGTCAAACCTACCTCTCGCCCCCCATTCACAGAATATAGTGACAAACAAGAGAAGAATTCAAAAGTAAAGGACCAACCACCAGTTCTGCAAGTGCATTTCCACAGAAAACTGGACAGTCTATTTCAAACATGCTAATGTGCATCTGCAACAAGATGTGCCATATTAAAAGGGGGCAGTGAAACCACCAGAGAAAGAGGCACTTTTATCTAGAGATACATCTCAGCATGGATTTTAAAAGAATGACTTAAGCATTTTTGATACAGCACAATCCTAGCTCCAAGAAGCAGCAGGGCGCTTTACAGAAAAATGTTGTTGTTTTTTCCAAGGCAGAGGCATCTGAAGTAGAGGATGTAGTACATATAGTACTAGTGACAGTGAGATAGTGAGTGTGTGAAAGGGTGTGGTTGAAACCGGATCGCACAAAGTAGGCTGTGAAGGGAAGGAGGGTGGAAATAAGACACCGGGACAAGGCAAGGTAGCACAATAGTACACACCCTACCAATTTAAGATCCAGTAAAATTAAGAACTTTTTCCATAGTTAGGCTGCAAAGTCAGCAACTGGACCACCAAGATAAATATCCAAGACCTCTCAATACTCATCTCTTCGGGTGGACATAGAGAGCCCTGCATACCCATCATATCTCACTGCGAGGACCGGGGTTTAAAATGCTGTACCAAATGTTATCTGGATAACGTAAGGTGCTCGCACACTCACCATAGCCTTGTTAGGTCTGATATAAAAATATACATACGTATACAGGGCTTAAGTGTCAAGAAGTGTGTGGCGTAGCCACTGGGCTCTCAGTGAATACTCTGAGCTGGTTACAATGAATGCCCTTTCCCAATCTACTGCCAGAAACCTGCTACTTTGACATTGGGGAGCAGTTTACTAAGTAAAGTGTACAGTAAAAGAATTTTCACTAGTGAAAAAAGCATCCATGTAACCGTTTCAGTAAAATTAGATTGCACTAAATTAGGTGCCGTGGGGGGTTAGACATCCTTAAGATGGCTTCTTTATTCAAAAGAAAACCCGGGCTCATCTTCAAATGTAAATATGAAAAAGGATCAAATTAACTGCCCTAATGGAAATACTACATATGATCAGTTAGGGATTTATAAGGGGTATTTGTACCTGTGAATCCAAGGGGACAGAAGTCTCGAAGGAAACAGCGTGAATATGGTCAACAAGTAGAAGATATCAAAAGAAAAAAGTCAGGCTTGGACTGCTCGTTTATATGTTCGAATCCTTTTTTTTATTTTTATATATATATAGTTTACCATATTTGTGTAAACATAATATGTTCTTTTGGGCGTTTATGAACAAGCAATAAGCAGGATTCGGAAACCAATTTTGTTTAATTCTGATGTGTGATGGAATTATATTTTGAAACTATTCAAACAAACCAGAACACTTTACTTGGTGATGTTTAAAAGCAAAATATTTGCTGAAACCAAATTTCCACATTATCATTTGTACATTAAAATTGCATGTCAGTGGGAGAGTTTGAGAATTGAGAATTTTTAAACATGAACTTACAAACATTCCTGCCCTCATTCTGATAACAATGCTATTGATGAACCAAGAGGCTAGTGATGGGTCACGTGTACTTTTTATTTGGGCTAGATTTTTATTATACATGAAACAAAGGTTTAGTCCATTTAATCAATAATAAAAAATCGTTTTTGTACAGCAGACGTGCTGAACTGACATATTAGAAGGTGTTCTCATATTTGATATTGAAGAAAAAGGCATCCCACTGAAATAAAATATTTGCCTAGGATCACACAATTTGAGACCAGAATATGGGTAAAGCGCATTACAGTTAGGTCGAGTAGATTAGTCAAGTCACTAGACCTGCAGGTCTAATCACATTTTTATGATTTTTTAATGTCTGGATGCGAAGGCCTGCGCCAAGGATGCGTCGTGCAGTGGCGGTTCCAAAGAGGCTGCGGAGGCGATGCGGGTCTTTGCGACGGATCCACTCCACGCAGCATTGGCAATGTGTCGGTTCTGCTCGGGTTTGCAATGCGCAACAGTGGCGATGTACCAGTTCTGCTGTATCCACGGAGGTTGGCAGAGCACCTTAAGCCCACTTACAAAGGTACAGGGTATCACCACTAGGCTGGGTAGACTCACAGATGGCAGAGTCCAGGTGCAAGTGCAAGGGGCCTGTTATGTCCCTGAGGCTTCAGATCAAGAGGCCAGCTGACTAGCCCTTAGAGCAAATCTGGATTCTGGGTTCAAGAGATGCAGGTCCAGTCCTTCTTACCAACAGGCACCAGTTCAGCACAGCAGTCCAGCCAAGTAGCAGTCCTTTCAGCAGCCCACAGTCCTTCTTCCTGGCAGAGTATGCACAGGTCCAGAAGGGCACTGAAGTGTTGATGTCTGAGGTCCAGTATTTATAACCAGTTGCACCTTTTAAGTGGGAGAGTAGCGTCCTGGGGCGTACCTTTGAAGTGCACAGTACCCTGCCTTCCTGGCTCCAGACTAACTACAGGAGGTATGCAGCCCTTTGTGAGGAGACAGAACACAGATTTTTCAATTATAAGTGGTGCTGGGTCCCCCCTCCCATCAGAGGTGAGGCACCATGCCCAACTTCACCCCTATATTGCTGAGGTGTTGTTCGAGGAGGAGGGTATCTGAACAGCAAGAAGCCCATCCTCTTCAAGCCTGAGACCAGGTGATAACAGCTGTGTAGGGCCCTGTATGAAGGTACAAGGGAAAGGGAGGCAATCTTCTTATCCCCACTCCTGAGGCTATCAAGTACGGACATGTGGCCACAGGGGTTAATCAGGCTGGACTGCTACGGCAACTGCCTGTGGCAGAAAACAAGCAGGATCACCGGTCTAGTGGGGAGAGACCCATCAGCCGCCACTGTGCTAAGACTGGGGTAACGAGCTGATAGAAGTATCTATGCTTTGGGTTACACAAACTGTCAAGACCGAGCCCAGCATGAGCCATATCTGGCTTGATCTTCCACTGTGTGCCCTGGCAGACTCCTAAAGCCACAGGACCCTGTGCCCCAGCATTGCACACAGTAGCAATCGCAGTTAAGAAAGAGGAACACTGGGGCGGAGCTTGGCTCGCGATGAAGATGGCCGCCTGAGCCTCGAGCTCCTCCACGCCGCCAGTCTATCCTGAAAATATCCGACTACCCTTCACCAACAAACGACATATGGGAGCTGTATCCTTGTGCCTGAGTGCCTCCGCATCCCTGCGCTGAGACTCCGGGCTCCCTTGGCCGCCCCAGTCCGAAGTTACGGGGCTTACCTGCAGGCGGAGCGCTGGGCCTCGGCTCCCCGGGCTGGAGTGACCTCGGGGCGGAGCTGCGTCGCCCTACGTGCGGGACGGCACTTCAGAACAAGCCGGTCCCCGGCACTGCGGAGACCTGCCCCTTCCTGATCCCTGCGGAGGGGGGGACGAGGCTTTGCCCGCTCTGGATATGGTTTTTACCGGTCCCCACTGCACGAGCGAGGGAGCCTGATCGACGTGCTGGGAGCTCGGAGGGGAGCCTCGGTGTCCCCCCATCCCCCCCCCTGGCCTGGACGCGGCGACCCGGACCGAGATCTGTGCCACGAAGCGGCCTGCATTGGGGTGGAGGTGTCGTGGAGGGGCCTTCGACGGAGAGGTTAGTGGACTGCTGAGTGAGCGCTCCCACCCGGACTACGCTGGAACCCAGAAGGTGCGCGTTACAGCAATTTTGCGCCCGCCCAGAGAGACAGTGCGCACCCGATGCCAGATGAGCCCCGGATGGTGCTCGCGTACTGAGAGTGGGCTGGTGCAGGGAGCGCTAAACTATAAATAAGGCCCTGGGGGGAATAGTGCCAAGAACTGCCTGACACTTGCTGGGAGCATCGGACCTCTCCCGAGCCCCGGCTGGGGTTGTGTCTCCCCCGGGAACATTGCCCTCAGACGCCACGAGAGGAGGACATCGCCCTCGTGGGGGGGGACGTTGCCTCGTCCGGACTCGGACCGCCTCTGTTTCGACCAGCGCTGCTGCGGGGGACGGACATAGTGGACGTCTAGAAGTAACGCAACCACCGCTGATTAACAGGCCACTCGCCCCGATAGGAGTCGTCCCCCCTGGTACGCCTGGCCTGCACCACGTGGTCTGCTGCTGCTTGTATGCCTGTGACATTTGGGATGCAGTGGATGGGTCGTAGGCGCTCAGATTGATATTATTGCCAGCGATAACGCACCTGGAAGACTGCACAGTCCTTAACGCCCAGCCTGCCCTGCCTATAGCAGTGACATTGCAAGGAGCGGCCCGAAAGACAAACCATACTAGTCTATTCTGCTTCGAGTGGCACGACCCGAACGCTTTGAGGACTCCAGAGTGGGCGCTTCCACAACTCCTATCTGCGACATCTCACTTCCCCGGAAGCAAGCGGAGACATCTCCGGGCTCACCCCGCACGAGTGCCATACACACCCCGGGTCGCCCGGAGCCTAGGCGGGCCGGGTGCGGGCACGGCGGGGGCCGGACAACATGGGGGGGAAGGGCCACCGCGGAGGGGCACAGGCGAAGCTTGAGAAGTATGCATTCCTCAAGGACCAGGGTGCGACCCCCCCCCCCCCGGATAAGACTGCGGAGTTTACGCTGGCGGATGTCATGGCCACGCTGACCCAGATGCAGGCCTCGATCGGCACGATCTCCACGGAGGTTACACTCCTCAGGGCTGATGTCGCTAAAATCAACTCCAGACTGACCGAAGTTGAGGCAGCCACGGCAACCCTCACCTATGACACGGCCGACCATCAGAAACGCATACAAACTCTTGAACAGATGCAAAAACAGCTACTGGCCAAGCTGGATGACCAGGAAGGCAGGTCCAGAAGAAACAACGTCCGGGTCGTTGGGGTACCGGAGAGTGAACGCGGCCCGGCTTTGGACCTCTTTGTGGAAAAATTAATCACCGAACAGCTGCGGCCTCGTGGGCTCTCAAAATTCTTCTCGGTGGAAAGGGCGCACCGGGTACCGGGTGGTAGGCCTCGACCGGGGGCCCCCCCGCGCCCGATCCTGGCCCGCATTTTCAACTTTCGCGACCGCGATGCAATCCTCCAGGCGGCTCGCGGTGCGCCCCCACTCCGTGTAGACAACAGCATAGTCACCCTCTATCCGGATTACACAGCGACAGTGATGCGGCAGCGAAGAGACTTCACAGCGGTCAAGGCCGAACTCCGGACTCGAGAACTTAAATATTCCATGCTCTTCCCGGCGAAGCTGCGGGTAGAGGCTGAGGGTCGCACATGGTTCTTTGCATCGCCTACGGAGGTGTCGGAGTGGCTTGAAGGATGGCGTCCAGCGAGAGCGAAAAGTCGCACGGAGCGTGCCCCTGGCGGCCCCTCCGCCTCCCCTAGGAACTTAGATGTCGAGGAGTCCAGAGCAGAGGATGGCGTGCCTTGAAGTCGATCCTATACACGAACAGCCAGCGTTGGGGATGGTGGATGGGCCTGGCCTGGGTGCGCCCGGCGGCCAATGAGGCCTAGAGGCGAACAGGGGCTGCAGATTCTGGGCCTTGTTGACTCACCGTACATTTGGATATATGAAGGGACGAACATATGGTGTGGGGATCGGCGGCGGGACTGTGAGCGGCTTCCCCCCACACGCAAGTACCAAGTTAATGGGAACTAAGCACTCTGCTGAGTTGGGGTGGCGGGTAGTTCTAAATCCGCTGGGCAGGGAGGCAGGGAGGGGGGTGGGGGGTATGGGGTTTTCTTGGAATGTTGGTTTGTGTTTTCTTTTAGGTTTGTCAACTACTCATTGGTCTGTTAGGCTTGCTAGACATGTGCAGGCACACAAGGGCGACACACGACCGTGCGCATCTCCCGCATCCATACACGACTATGGCGTCACCTACTATGACACCAGAGACTAATGTTAAACTACTAGACGTCCATACACAGCAGCGCTGTCCTTCTTTCAGTATTCTGTCCTGGAACGTTAATGGGTTGGGGGACAAGATCAAACGGGGGTTAGTGCTGCAGTATCTTAAGCGCAGAGGGCCTGCGGTGGCACTCTTGCAAGAAACGCATTTAGTGGGCACTACCACCAAAGCCCTGGACAGATGGGGGTTCAAGATGGCGATACATTCGGAGTTCACGACCGGGTCCAGAGGAGTGGGCATACTGATCAACAAACGCTCCCCCCTGATTCTTCTTGACTCTCGTCGAGAGGAGCATGGTCGCTTTGCGGCACTGACCTGCCAATGGGAGGGGAAAGTGTACAACTTGGTGACCGTCTACATCCCCCCGACACTGCACCAGACCTCCTTCAGGGCATTGGGTGAATTCCTGTTGGCGCTGCCACAGGGCGAGCTTGTCATGGGCGGAGACTTTAACGCGACTATGGACCCTTCGCTTGATAGGTCGTCATGCAGGGGGCATGGCGGAGACACCTCCATTCTTCGAGAATTTACTGGGGCGCTAGGCCTCATAGACACATGGAGGGCATATAGGCAAGAGGAGAGACAGTACACCTTCCTGTCCGGAGCACACAACACTCTTTCCCGCATAGACTATATCTTCACATCACCCGCTGGGTTCAAAGGGATGACCGAAGTATCACACCTCCCTAGGGGCATTTCGGACCACTCACCGGTGGTCATTTCGTTTGCTACCTTCGACCTCTGTAACCGCACCGTATTCCCGATTCACCCCGGGTATCTCAAAATCCCTAAAATCAGTAAGACCCTTAAAACGGCGACCAAACACTATTTCACTGAAAACACCGACTCTGTCGGGAGCCCAGCAACCCTCTGGGAGGCCTTTAAAACAGTCTTACGAGGGCAGTCCGTCTCCGTCATTACGGCGCACAAGAAAACCCAGCGACTCGCTGTGCTGGAGCTCGAGCAAGGGGTGAGTGAGGCGGAAGCGCTTCATGCCACGCAGGCAGACGAGGACTCTGCACATAAAGTCCGCATGGCGCAGCAGGAATACAGATCCCATCTTTGGGAGGCAGCACGCGCTAAACAGGTGGCAACTCACCATACGATCTACGAACTAGGGGACAAAGCAGGCAAACTCCTGGCATGGCTGGAAAGAGGGGAACGTGCGGCGCGGTGGGTGGCCCGGATTCAGCTCGGAACCGGGGAATTTACCTCGGAGCCCAGGCAAATAGCAGGGGCTTTCGCGGCCCACTACAAAACGATATACACTCCGGAGGCCTCCTTTACCGTCGCTGATAATGAGCTCTTCCTTCGGGACATCACAATGCCTCGACTGCCCCCTTCGGGCGTAGCGGCCCTGGATGCGGACCTGACGGCTGAGGAGCTCACACTTGCGATTCTGGCCCTCCGCACCGGGAAGGCGATGGGGCCTAATGGAATCCCGATTGAATACTATAAACAAAACTCCTCACTAGTGGTCCCGCACCTGCTAGCCATGTATAGGGACGGTCTATCGACTGGGATCCTCCCCCGCGATCAGAGGATGGCCACGATAGTGGCGATCCCGAAACCTAACAAACCGACGCACGAATGTTCATCTTACCGCCCGATCTCATTACTGAATGCGGAGGCGAGGATCCTAGCCAAGGTGCTGGCGACACGACTACAGCCATACCTCTCTACCCTAATACACCCGGACCAGTCGGGATTTATGCCCCACCGAAACACTGCCCTAAACATACGACGTCTACATGGAATTGTTGCGTGCCGCTCCTCGATAGAGGAGGACGCGGCCATCCTGTCACTAGATGCGCGGATGGCGTTCGACAGGGTAGAATGGCCTTTCCTGTTTGCTGTTCTTCGTCACATGGGACTGGGCCCCAAGATTTGCGCGTGGATCCAGCTTCTCTACACCCAGCCACTTGCACAGGTAGTAGTCAACGGCCACGTCTCGGACGCCTTCCCTTTGGGCCGGGGGACGAGACAGGGATGCCCCCTTTCTCCGCTCCTTTTTGCGCTGGCACTAGAGCCTTTGGCGGCATGGGTACGACAGGACCCTGTGATACGGGGCCTCAAATGGACGATGGGATGGGAGGACCGTATCTCCCTATACGCTGATGATGTCCTCCTGTACCTTGCCTCGCCGGCACGCTCCATTACCGGTCTCCTCGACATATGTGCATCGTACGGGAGGAGGTCAGGCTATGAGATCAACTGGGAGAAATCCATCCTTTACATGCTCCAGGGCTCCCCACCTCGCCTTCCGAGGAGTTGTAATATCCGAGTGGCCTCTGATGGCTTCAAATATCTTGGCATTTATGTGACGGCGGATCGCGACAATTTTATGGCTGAAAATCTAATGAAGCCCCTGCAAAGGCTACGTGCCGACGTCAAACACTGGCGCTCCTTGCCCCTGACATTGCTGGGAAGGGCTTCACTCTTCAAAATGCTGGCCCTCCCTAGATTCCTATACATGCTACAAAATACCCCTTTCCCGGTGGCACCCTCCTATTTCACGGCTATCAACGCAGAGGTTACCAGCCTCCTATGGGAGGACAAGGCACCACGGATAGCTCTACACAAGCTCACCAGTGGCTGGTACGATGGCGGTATAGCCCTCCCTGATATCAAAACCTATTACTGGGCGTCGCAGCTTATGATTATAAACCAATGGCTCCATGCGCCTCAAGATGACCCGGCTTACCGCATGGATAGGCAGCTGCTGGGGGGGGGGGGGGTGTTGGGAGCCCTATACAACCCCAAAAAAGGTCACCCCCCGGAGGGGCCCGCGGCACACACCCTCCGGATATGGTTCACGGCACAGCGCGCAATGGGATGGGCCGGAAGGATTACCCAGGCTACGCCTCTCTGGGACACGAAGCGGCTCGGGGTGCTCCGCACCACCAAGGGATTCCATCACTGGGACCTAATCGGTATCTCCAGGGTCGGGGACCTCTGGAAACGGGGAGAGGTGGTCACTTTTCCCCAATTGCAGACGGAGTACGACTTGCCTGAATCTGAATCATTCCGATACTTACAAATCCACCACGCTCTCCGGGCGGCGATTCCACCGGGGACACGGCTCCCGAAGTCATCGCCCCTAGAGGACCGGCTCCTGACAGAACATCTTATTCAAAGAGCGACGTCCCTCACATACAGAAAAATAATAAATAATCGCCCTGATCCTTTCCTGACCCTTAAGAGTAAATGGGAGGCAGAACTTGGGGACTTAGATGAGACGGAGTGGCAGTCCGCGCTGTCGTCCCCCAGGGAGGTGGGCATATCGTCCAAGTTCAGACTAGTCCAACTTAAAATTTTGCACCGCACCTACTACACCCGTTCACTCCTATTTAAACTACAGCGGGCGGAGTCCCCGCAATGTCTCAGGAACTGTGGCCACGAGGGATCTTTCTTCCACACCATATGGGAATGCCCTGCCATCGCGGTCTACTGGAGGGAGGTGATGCATACGCTCTCCCAGGTGACCAGAATCTTGACACCCCCTGAGCCTCGGCGTTGTCTCCTTAACATATGGGAACAAACTGATCATAAGAGAATGACGCAGCTATGGGTGACGTTAGGGCTTATGCTGGCAAAACGCAATATAGCCCAGCGATGGGGTTCGGGGCAGGCGCCTACCCTGGCGCAATGGATACGTGACATGGACCAAGTAATGGTGGTTGAAAAATCGGTATATATACATAGAGGGTGCCCCCGGAAATGGTCCCAGGTGTGGAGTGGGTGGAATGTATACAGAGGGAATATATGTGAGCCCCCACCAGACGCGTCAGATGCTGAACTTAGTGACCAAGAGTAGTGTGCTTTTCGGATGCAGGGGTTCGGGCTGGGAACGACGATATGCTACGTATGAAATGTCTTTATGTCTCACTTGTAACTATACTGCACTGTTGAATTCCGTTTGGAGTAACCTCATGCTACGCCTGAAGATCGATGAGTGGTGTTTATTTTCTTTTGTGTTTGCAAATTTAATAAAAATATTTCAAAAAAAAAAAAAGACAGAGGAACACTGGTGGCACTTGAAGTGGGTTGGCTGAAGACAAACCTGGGTGTGACTGAAGTGGCTAGACTAGTGATGGAGAATCCAGGGTCCTGACATCAGTGAAGCTAGTTGGTTAACTGGGGCTATCTATCACAAAACGGTTAGATACCGGAGGGTCAGAGGGAACATTTTTAAAGACCGCACAGGATTATACCCCCAAACAAAGTATTAAAGACACTGAAAACCCTGAGGTCTGAAATAGCAAAGAAGAAAAATGAAAAGGTGGTGTGTGAAATGAGAAACAAAAACCTAATGTACGTGGTGAAAGAGCAATCCCTTAGGAACGTAATCACTAACTCACCCCGGGTAACAAGCCCCATCACATGGGATTTTCATCCCAAAGAGAAATCTCAAACTCTCAGGGGGCCGCAGGCCCCTCTTCGAGAGGTAAGAGCTCAACGGTGTTTATGTTTTGCACTGAAAGGTGGACTAAATCCACAAATGAAGAGCAGGGTGTGAGTAGGGGATGCAGTGCTAATTAAATAATAGTGCAATAGGAGTGTGTTAAAACTAGTTACGGGACGGCAAGGAGGAATCTCTTAGACAACGCCGTACCGATGCTAGATTAAAAAAGTGAGAGCCCCACTAGTTCAATATCACCAATGGAGCAATATATGAGACAGTGGTCAACATGTTTCAGCCATGGCGCCTAACTAGGCTCGGCTTTCATCAGGACCTGGTAAGCTACTGCAAAAATGAAAGAAAAACGTATCAAAGGATATCGTAGGCACCCCAGAGTTGCTTGTAGGGTGTACGGCTCCTCAATGATTCAAACATCACCCGGCTCATTCCAGCCCGGTTCCCCGACGGAGAGAGCGGTGTTCCTTCCTGAGCGGTCGCCAGGTGGAGGTCAATTTTCCACCCAGTTTTTACGGGTGATGTTTGAATCATTGAGGAGCCGTACACCCTACAAGCAACTCTGGGGTGCCTACGATATCCTTTGATACGTTTTTCTTTCATTTTTGCAGTAGCTTACCAGGTCCTGATGAAAGCCGAGCCTAGTTAGGCGCCATGGCTGAAACATGTTGACCACTGTCTCATATATTGCTCCATTGGTGATATTGAACTAGTGGGGCTCTCACTTTTTTAATCTAGCATCGGTACGGCGTTGTCTAAGAGATTCCTTCTTGCCGTCCCGTAACTAGTTTTAACACACTCCTATTGCACTATTATTTAATTAGCACTGCATCCCCTACTCACACCCTGCTCTTCATTTGTGGATTTAGTCCACCTTTCAGTGCAAAACATAAACACCGTTGAGCTCTTACCTCTCGAAGAGGGGCCTGCGGCCCCCTGAGAGTTTGAGATTTCTCTTTGGGATGAAAATCCCATGTGATGGGGCTTGTTACCCGGGGTGAGTTAGTGATTACGTTCCTAAGGGATTGCTCTTTCACCACGTACATTAGGTTTTTGTTTCTCATTTCACACACCACCTTTTCATTTTTCTTCTTTGCTATTTCAGACCTCAGGGTTTTCAGTGTCTTTAACTGGGGCTATCAACAATATCTTGGACTTGGATAGGATCTATGGTCAGGATACATGACTGACAACCTCATACATTTCTAAGGGTAGAATGTTATGAAATACGTCCTATGACAGACTGCGAATGGAGTAGCCAACTGCCAAAGTAGCGGGGTAAAAACCTAGATGCTCTGAAGTAGGCACAGAGAAGAACCAGACTAGCCTACGAGGTAAAAACAAGACTACAGGGCCTCACAAGCAGACCAAAATGGAAAAATGAGCAAAGCATGGCCCTACTCCTCAATCCCCACTCAAATGTTGATTATAGCACAAGAGCCAGACAGGCGGCCTGCAGCTACTGACGTGATCCTCCGGGCCTTCCAGGTCTACGAACATCACCAGAGAACAAGATTCAAGAAGCAGCTATGAAGACTTCCATGCTTCGTCACAACCTCCAGAAAGTGGCTGAACACATGACTACAGCAGAGGGATGGATACTGAAGGCACAGGGCACAGTCCTTACCCTAAAAAACCACAGTGGCCTTATTGGTGAACTCAACAAGGCACTTGCACAACCATGTGGAGGATGCCGAGGGGCATGAACACTGCAGCAGCTCAGGGTCATAGAAATCCCAGAAGATGCACAGGACCCCCGACCAGCACTATTCAGTCACGGCTGGTTTTAAATTACGGATACTGGGAGAGAATGTATCAGACTTCCTGTTTCTTCACTGACTTTGCCCACTGAAGTTTGGTGGCAAGATCCTGGCCCAGAGCATCCTGAAGACCTATCATTGCAAGGCTCCTGAACTATGCAGAACGAGATCGCATACCTCAGGCAGTACGTAAATAGGGTGAAGTCCTCTACAAACCCAAAAGAGTGATGCTCTTTCTAGACTACATGAAGCATTTCTAGCACCAGCAGAAGACCTCTACTTGAGTCATACAGAAAGTCGGTGCAATGCAACTGGACTACAAATTGCAAGTGATGCTCCACACTAGATGGCATTTCTTCGGCACTCCAAATACTGCACAGCGCTAGGTTTAAAAGTGGGAGGACCTGCAGCGCTCATCCTAGGATGCCGAAGAATGCAGCAGTGTGTCCTTAGCAATCAAAGAATATACTGGCTCTTCCTGTGATGAGAGAGAAGGACAGACTAATGAACAAGACCACCTGCCTCTGGTAAATCCCACTAAGGTCTGTGGAGCCAGAAACTCTTGAAGGGACTTGCATGTACGAATAGGATCCCCTGTACCTTTCTCTCCGATATTCTGATGCTGACTCATATGCATGTGTTCTAATCACTCTGCCAATCCGTTGCATCAATGAATGAGTGGCGGTATAGTGCCATGCAGCCAAGGAGGGATGTGAGGCAACACTAGCAGGACTTGCCAGGTTTGGAAGAGACGTGGGGGTAGTCAAAAGTTCCATTTCCGACTGGGTGACGTTTGGTGGGGTGTTGGGAACGACTCAGCCTGGATGGTTGGTTTGGGGGAGAGGGAGCAAGAAAAGAGGTGAAATGTTAAATGATGATACAGCTTTGAGATGGGTGGTTATTTCACTTCTGGAAGTGTTAGGGGTGGGGAAAAGTTGGAGGGAAAGTGAAAGAAGGGGGAGATGCGGTGTCTAGAGATGTATTTATGTTTGTGTATTTTATTTGACCCAAAAGGAAGGCACTTTTAGAAACATGTGGATTCAGAGTGATGTCAATGGATTAAGTGACAAAATCAAAAGACAGATCTTAACTACTCTTTAAAAAGTAAAATTTTTCTAAGATGGCGGAGTGAGGGGAGGTGCTTTGGGGTCTCTCTGCTCCAGTCCTGGTGATTCAGCCCACTGAATTTGAGTGGGCTGGTGGGGGCTCGTGGAACCCAGAGAGAGACCCCTTGCTGGAGCCGCGAGTCAGGGCCTCGTGAGGAGCCGTGGCTGTGAATGCCGTAGCAGGCTCGGGATCAGCCGCTGATTTTTTAATTTATTTATTTATAGAAGTTTTATATAGCGCTGACCTGACCGGAGGGTATCAGAGCGCTTTCCATCAGTTACAGAGCAGAACAAAACAGAGCAAAACATAATACAATAAAGCGGGGAATTCCGAATAAGAATATTAACAATGTCAGTGATAAAGAGTTCCATTTCGGGGTCTTGTTGACACAGCGTCGGAGAGGAGTGAGGTGTCTACTTCAGCACTCCGACTGCTCCTATCGGTTCACTAGGGATCGATCGAGGAATAGGATTTTGAGCTGACTTTGAATTTAGCGAAGGAGGGAATAGTTCTGATGTGGGAGGGCTGATGTCATTGGATGCCCCGGCCCCGCCAGGGACTATGTTTATGTTCCTTCTTTATTCTTCTGTCTTAGTTCAGTTCCTTGTTGGGGATGTTAAGTGGGTACCTACATCCTTGGCTCCTAAGCTATACATGATGTTGCTTTCACACTCAGATGGGTCCTCTCACGCTAATCCACAATACTGGGTGAGACAGGTATGGGTTATGGAATTTAGCGTTTATACACATTCCCCCTCAGAAGATAGGTGACCTCTTAAAGGTGATCTCCCTGAATGTGAAGGGGCTTAACAACCCAGTCAAGAGGCGGCAGTCCTCTCATATTTGGAGCCTACTAGGGCATATATCTGCCTTCTACAGGTGACCCACTCGATCGCAGGGGACTGGAATAGGCTGAAATCTAGAGCATTTCCTCATCAATCTTTCTCTTTGACAGGCAGGAAAGCGGCAGGGGTGGCCATCCTGGTCTCACGTAACTTTCGGGGAAGGTTGGACATAAACTAATGGAGCTTAGAGGACGCCGCTTGGTTTTTCACATACAGCTAGGCACCCAGACGTTTATCTTGAGCTTCCTTTATGCTCCTAAAGAAAGGCCAGGAATACTTTCTAAGGATGGACATAGTAGATATCCTTACCTCGTAAGGATCACATGGTCTTAATAGGCGGCGACTTTAATTTGGTATTTAACAATGACTTCGATTGCACGGCCCACAGGGATGGAGCTGCAGGGGCACTCTCAAGTGAAAGCACAGCCTTGCTAGGGAAGATGGGCATGATAGATTTATGGAGAGAACACCATCCCCATACTTGCAACTACACTTTTTACTCACACACACATAAGTCCCAAGTCTGTCTAGATCATTTTCTGGGCTGCAGGGAACTCCAGCGGCTGGTCAAGTCGGTGGAGATTGAGCCGAGATGTCTCTCTGATCACTTGGCGCTCATTCCTGAGTTGCGTACTCCACAGGTGGGAGATTGCTTCAGAGACCAGAAGTGGTAGGACAGATTAGACAGGCCATGGCAGACTATCTTAACCTCAATGACAATCCCGGCGTGCCCGTGTCCATAGTCTGGGACGCCCTAGAGACAGTTGTTAGGGGCAAGTTTATAGCGCTCTTGGCGGCAGAGAACAAGCTGCGAAAGGCCAAGAGAGCAGAACTCCAGAGGCAGGTGCACAAACTGGAACATATTCATCACCGTACCGGGGCTCTGAGGATATGGCGCAAACTGGAAATGGCCAGAAAACAGATGGCGGGGTTGGATTTAGATAGAGCTAAATACTCTCTCCTTAGACTAAAGCACTCCTTCTACATGGGGGAAAATAAATGCTGGAAGCTCTTGGCAAACAAGCCGAGAGCCCAGAGACAGTCAGTGAGAGTGGACTCCCTGCTGATCACTGAGGGAGCGCCTGTTAGTGGAAACGACTTGGTAGCATCCAAGTTCAGAGAGTTCTACAAAGCTTTATAGTCAGAGCACTCCCCCCACCCAACTTGGGAACCCAGCTCGTTATCTCCACAACGCAACCATGACCTGGCTGACTGAAGCACAAGCGGCCTCACTTAACTCTCTGATATGCTTTGAGGAGATCATAGCCGTCATATCCAGACAGAGACCTCTTAAGTCACCAGGCCCCGACGGCTTCCCAACAGGCTTCTATAAAACTTCTGTCCTGAACTAGCTCACGTCCTCATGAGGCTTTTTAACTTATTAACTAATGCAGCCACACTCCCACCCTAGATGCAGGAGGCGACCATTGTCGTCATTCCTAAGCCCGGAAAAGATGTCCGGCACTATGCAAACTATCACCCCATTTCTCTTCTGAACGTAGATGTGGAACTATTCACTGGTGTCCTGGCAGCCCGTCTCAACCCCTTCATGCAAGATCTCGTAGGCCCTGATCAGACTGGTTTTATCCTGCAGCAGCAGAACACCGATAACACAAAGCAACTCCTTAAAGTCTAGACAAAGCCAACCGTGTCGAGAGCGAAAATATGCTATCAGTCGATGCCAAAAAAGCATTCGACAGTGTGCATGGGCCAAATTTGGAAATTACATTGGCCCACTTTGGCATGGGGGAACGATTCCGCTCCTGTGTCCTAAGCACCTACGGAGCCCCGAATGACTTGGTGCAAGTCAACGGGGGAAACTCTGCGAGCTTCGCAATCAGAAGGTGCACTTGGCAAGATTGCCCCTTGTCAGCCCTTCTATTTGCGCTCTACATGGAGCCCTTCTCGGAGAGGGTGAGGGACCAACCTGCAAATCAAGTGAGTTCCCTTTGGTGGGGAAGAACAACTGATCAGTTTATACGCAGACTATGTCATGGTGATGTTAGAGGAACCCCAAGAGACTTTACCCCACTTCTTAGAGGAACTGAGGGAAGTTGGGGAGGCCTCGGGGTTCCGCATGAACCTCCATAAATTACAAGCCCTTAACCTGTCTGTTTCACCCACCACGCTGGCTTCCATGAACCAGGCCTACCTGTTAAACTGGGCAAAGGACTTCATCCCCTACCTGTGAGTGTAGCTGGCTTTGACACCAGAGAAAACAAAAATCCTTAACTATCGAGACTTACTGAAGCAAGTGCGGGCCGACCTGGACCGCTGGAGACACCACCCGTTGTCTTTGTTAGGCCGCCTTGCGGCCCTGAAGATGACAATCCACCCCAAGATACTCTTCCTCTGACCCCTTCGGCAGGCACAATCTCTGCCCTACTGACCTTGCTACACCACTTTATCTGGGTGGGTAAACGCCCTAGCCCACCAGCTGAGGGAGGGCTTAGAGTGCCAAGCCTACTTCATTACTACGAGGAAGCCCAGCTTAGCTACCTGGTCGAATGGTATAGGGCGGAGTCCTAAAAGCTGTGACTGTGTATGGATCGTGCACTTGCTAGAAATTTCCTGGGGAAAGTTCAGTTTCTTCATCGCGCACACAGAGCCCCCAGCCTCTATATATCTCCAACAACGAGCTTCTTGCTGAGAGTGTGGTATGCTCGCACTCTCAAGAGGAACTTAACCAACTTCCCCTCTCCCCTGATGTCTGTGGCGCCCACTTTTCGAGTGTGGCTGGAAGCTGGTTGTCAGGCAATTGGGCTTTTTAAAATATTTTTTATCAGGATGGTCCTATCCCCTTTGATACGCTACAGGTGGATTATTCTATACCAGAAGAGGAACAGTTCCGTTACCTTATGATTAGACACTGGCTTTTACATCCGTCGCCTAGACAGGGAGCCCAGAGGCCACTAACAAAATTTGAAAATTGGCTTCTTACAAAAAGTCTGATAAGCGCCTTACCACAGAATAATAGACTCTGCTTCTACCACCAAGGGCTGAGGACAAGTCTTCCGCCTAAGCATGTTGGGAGCTGGAACTGGGAAGGCATCTCACCCAAGACATCTTTTATAGTGCGAGGCACACTGCATGCAACATATCTAGCACACAACCGCTGTAAAATTACTACCTACTGGCATTTGACACCATATCAGGCTTCAAAGGGGCAACCCTGCCCGTAGCGACAAGTGCCGGCAGCAATGTGGGATAAGGGCACCCTTACCCACATCCTATTGGACTGTCCAAAGGGGACTTCATTTTGGGATCCTGTGTTAGATGACATTGATACGAACCTTCACACCCAACTCCCCCAGCTCCCATGATTCATCTTGCTACGACTCCCCAATGCCCTCACATACCCGCTCACAATACGCAGGGGGCATCACATTAGTATAGCTCTGGGGACGGCCCATCAAACCATCCCAGCACTCTGGGGCACTGCCACTACACCAACGCACCTAGGGTGGCTTCAGCGCCTTTGGTTTATTCTGGGGATGGAAAAGCTGACCTTCACTCTTTCTCCCCACGGTGACACATACAGAACCCTCTGGCATCCATTCATAGCCCTCCTGTCTCAGGAATTCAGGGAACTGACCTGACCCACTATTTGCGGTTATTACGTCTTCCAGATCCTGCCTCGTCAAAGGATAAAAAGGCCCCTTCTGAGTGACACACGTCTGATAATTTTCCTCCTGTATATTTATATTGCCATTAGTACCCAGGGAGGGAGGTGGGAGGGCTCTGGGGTGGGGGTTCCGGATATTTTGAAAAGTTACACTTCATGATTGTAATCTAATGTAAAGTAAATTTCCCAATACAGCAAGTTCGCTGTTTGGGTGCGCAGATAAAACTGTAAAAATATAACAAATTTAAACCTAAAAAAGTAACATTTTCTAGCCGTATTCATTCTGCAGCAGGTTCACCTTATGAGAAACGTGTGGTTGCTTGGGGGGGTTAAGACTATAAATGAGTGTCCCATGCAGGGTTTACCAGAGAACCTAAACGTTGATCTCCATCACCATCTCTGGGTTCACCACAGAAAGGCACACCAGATTTATTTCAGTCTCTGAAGTGTGTGGAGTAACCATGGAAGTTTTTATATCTTTCTTTGCCCGCAGATCCCTTCCTCACCATTCCCTCTGGACAAACTGAGCTCACTTATAACAGAGCCCCTCCTCCTGAGCTACAGTGATAGGTGGTGATTTTAATGCAGTTATCGAATAAGGGCTGGGATCTCTATGGCAGTCAGATGCCTTCTACACAACACACCTACTGGCTTCCTGATTGAGTAGCTTCCCTGGGACTGAGACACATCGCAAGGCTAGAATCCCTAAATGAGAGAATACACTTCTCAGCAGCACAACAGTCTTTCTCTCACCGTAACTATTTTTTTTAACTTCCTACCCAAATGTAAGATGGGTGTGAAGAGCCTACATCCTGCTTGGAAGGCTCCCAGCCCCATACACTGATGGAAGTTAATTTAGGACTTAACAATGCAGTGCCAATGATGCCTGGCTATGAAATGTCTGGTGAACACTGGACAGTACATTTTTCTGACATCTTCAAAAGAAGACAGAGCCTTATTTCCAGCTAAATATGGGAGCTATACAAAGTGGACCTATAGGGGAGAGCAATGGACCCATCGACGTCAGTTAGACAGATGTAGGGAAAGGACTGTTACTAGATTCAAGATAAAGCTCATGCAAGTTGAAAGTGAGTATGCAGACGATTTGGGCCTTTAATTTCCAAATCTTTGAATGAATAAACCTGGGACCAAGGTTCCGATTGTAGGAAAAACCACTCTATACAAACCAGACTGCAAGAGTAGGGGTCAATGGGGCGCTGTCACCCAAAAACGTAACAGAACGTGGCACGAGTACGAACTCTCCCCATTAATATTTGCGCTACCCATTGAGCCACTAATAACATGGATCAGGAAGGGCGGCCTAATAAAGGGACTTGGTAGTGGGAATGGCACAGATGATCATGCATTCTACTATACAGACGATTTGCTGCTACATGCGTGGTACCTGAAGTGGGCAGGCCTCAGCCTGAAAGAGATTCTTGGGGAATTTGGAGGGCCCTATAGATAGGTATTGAGCTGTGCTAAAAACTTGAAATTATTACTCCATGGTGGAGACCTAGTGATGAACTGGCAATCCCAAATAATGACAGCCAGGGGCTGCGCCAAGAACCTAAGGAGGGAGGTCACTCAAGATCCAGAACAGGAATGGAAGTTGAATTTGGTACTCTTGCTGATGTCCCTCCAGGACGAACCCCACAGCTGGAACTCTCTCCCAATTTCAATTATGAGGCAAGTGTCCTTATTCTAGAGAGTCGCTCCCCCACGCGTACAATACATCTTGTGGAATTACCTTTTGCATGTACCATCCATGTTTTTCCAAAAGATATGGGAATACTCCACAGATTTTCTGGTGCAACAAGGAAAATGAGCCCAGTTGTGCTATGACAGGGCACAGAATGTGGAAAAAAGGGTTCCCCTAGTTTCTTTTAGGTTCAAGAGGAGGGGAAAGGGCACATATAAGGAAAACAGCCTCTTGCCTAACCTATTTTAATTATTAATGATAATTATTCATGCCTTTAATAATCCCCAGAGCCACAAAGCATTTCAAAGATAACTTACTCTTGAATCTTATTTATTAGTTTTTATTTTTATAACACATCATTTATAAAATTTCATTCGACACATATTTTATGTACAAAAATAAACATTACCATACACATATTTTTCTATTAAGTTGGATGACAACAATTTATAAGAAAAAAGGAGGCACATAGAGACAACAATCTTTTTTGATTCAAATAATTGAATTTAGAGAGACAAATGAAAAAACATTAAGATAAAGACCCCACAAGAACATACCATCACACTATCATTCTCACCTGTCACTCCACCCTTGCATACTATCAATCATACCACAAAAAGGTTTCCTTTTTTTAGAGTATAAAACTAAAAAACCACATCTGGTGTAAGATCCTGTTTGAATTATAGTTCAGGAATTGATAAGATTCGAGAGAAACACAAAAAGATTTTGGTTAAAGCATTAACACAAAGTTTCTACTATAGGTCTCCCAGATATGTGGTCGCTGGTCGGTCTACGACAGGGCACAGCCACAGCAGACTTGCAGCTGTATTATTGGGCAGCTTAATTACCTGTGCTCACCGACTGGTTCTTTCGGCAATCAGTCCAAGGCAAACTGGCTGATCTACAAGGGACAAACCTACACCACTTCTTATATGGTGGCCCAGTGCCCCAACCCTTCTGCAGGTCACTAAAGTTGTCAGCATCAGGCCCTGCACTAGCTGGGCAGGGACCACAGAGTCACTCGGAAAACCCCACTATGATGTGATTCCTGGTTATCCCAGGCAAATGCAGCCTTCAAGTAGTGGGCAAGGCCAAGTAGTGGGATGCAATTAGGATAATCCATGTGGGAGATGTGTAGGAGATGTGTGGGACAGTTTCCATATCAAACCCTTTATAGAGTTAACTGAGGAATTTTAAATGCACAAGTCACAAATCTTTAAATACATTCAGGTTTGACATGCACTAAAGAGTGACAGGACTGACTGGGTGAACTGCAGGAATACAGTCCACTAGTCACCAGAGTGACAGCCAACTCGATCAGAAGAAAGAAAGCCTTACAGAACTGCCAAGCCCTGGTATATAGCGCACCTGATAACTTTGTTGAGGTATTCTGGCTTGAGAGGCAGATCTGGGGCCACTGAATGATAAGAACGTGTGCAAAACTAACAAGTAGGGAGCTGACAATTACCTACTGATTTATTCTCAAAGCTATGGAAAAGGCATGATTCCCATATAGTGCTTGCACACTTATAGGATTTCTCTCTGTTAAGAGAGACATTGCTAGTTTTTGGCAGTCGGCCTCTGTCCTGCCCTTTCATGACCAGCTACAGTTGATGGATAGATGCTCTGTACTAGGGAACCGATCAATCAAGAAAGGATGCCAGCCAGGGAGGTCAATACTGCACCACCTGATGAAGCCTTTGTCAGGTGAAACGCGTTGACTGTGCTGTGTTGAAAACGCACAATAAAGAAAACTACTACATCTATAACCAAGACCCAATCCATTTGTTTAATAGTGTGGTCATCCATAAAAGTTTCTGTTGCCTCCCTATTTTGTATGAAAAACCTATCAAAGAGGTACCCACAAAAACATGTAAAAATGGGGTTTCGACACGAGTTGGCCAACTGTAAGGTGTGCTGTAGTTAATTTATGAGGTAATTGCTTCTCATTGCCAGACTGTTACAGACTGTTTAAACACCCTCTTTTCTCTACAGTTACATTTGTGATGTAGTGCCAAATAAGCTTATTCTGAGACGGTCTACTTCTACACCAATGAAAAGTGTTATTAAATACAAATGCAATTACTCAGGGAGGAGTCTGTTAGTGGACATCACTACACTGTCGTCAACACATAACTATACTAATAAACAAATAGTAAGAATAAAATCGTATTAGTATCACACTTTACAACACGTACTAGAACGTACAACCTAAATCACAAGAGAAGTGGCTCTGAATCCACAGTTGAAAGTGATGGCTGACAGATTGAAATTATTACCCTCCATAGCACAATTGCTTCAGATTGCGAGAGCTGTATGCAACCACTGAAACATTCAATCCATGGGTCTCCATCCTTTCCAACAGTAAGAGGTCTACTTATAGAGGCACACCAACAAGCAAATTGGAGAGTTATGACACTTACAGTTCAACCTTAACTACGACCCTTAGTCAATAATACATATGTGTTATATGGGTTTATATAAACCCAATTTATGGATTTGAGAGCTTATGGCAAGTAGATTGTTTTTAATTTTCATTAGGTGTCAAACAAATTGTAACTGTTGTTATGATTTAAATGGTAACTAGATATAAGGCTGTCTTTTGCTTGGTGATGCATGTTTTAATAATATTTAGTTTATAAGAATTAGTTTCACAAATATAAACATTACTATTTAGGCCGTGCCACACACGGGGAGCTGTGTGAGGAACAGATCCATTCAGCTCTATCCAGTGCACCGGGAGCTGTGTGGGAATCAGAACGATTTGGCTTTGTTCTCAGTGATCTAAAAATAAAAAGCTAGAGGCGCTTGCGATGCATCACCACCATATTGGGCAGAGGCAACACATCGGCAATGGCAATTATAAGCCAATGGACACGCTTACACGCAGTGCAAGCATATTGTGACAAGTGTTGCCTAGCAACGTCTGTTGACTAGCAACGCAGCGTTCAGGAGAGCGTGAATTACGGCAAAGGATTGAAGTGTGTAATTTACATTAAATAACTACATTTTGACAAAAAAAATGGAACAAGGAAGAGTAGAGAATAGCCAAGAGAGATCTATAAAAAAAATCCCCTGAGGTAAGTCACTGCTGTACAAATCTTATAAAAACACATTTTAACAAACAAATAAAAAAATTGAGTGACAGCCTATTTCGATGATGAGGAATATTGCTCTATCTCGGATGACGATGAAAGATAAAGAGGCCCAGCAGGAAAATGTGTAAAAAAGGGAAAACACAGAGGTTACATTCAATAGGAAAGGAGTCCTAGGTGATTCAGAGGGGGAAGGTGTCCGAAGCGGCATTCAAAAAAGGCAGCGAAGCACTGCAAGTGATTTACAATCTGATGAAATGGAAATAAGAGGAAGAACATCCACTTTGGATAAATACATACTTGATCTGGATTACAATGATAACATTGACGAGGAGTTCGGGGAAATGATTGATAAGAGCACAAAAAGATAAAGAATGTAACAGATCCAATGGGGGAGAATCTCTTTGACCCATGTGATAGAAGACACCCTGGGGAAGGGACTGGTGGCCTTTAGACCATGTATCCGATTACATTTGGAAATTGGTTAAGGGAACTGATAGCGAAAGATAAGCGTAATATTATGCGAGCTGATTGTTCTCAGCTAACAATCGATGACAAAGTGACGATGATTCCAAATCTGTATCTGGAGCGGATCACTTATTTAAAATGGGTCAAGATCCTAATAAAGGATTAGAAAGGTCTCTCAAACAATGTCAAGAAAGGCTTCTAGATGTTCTAGGGCCATTGGCAAGGATGTCCAATTTAGTGTAAGATGCATACCTTAAAGGAAACAACCTAAATATAAATCTCTGATGGGGCAGGTGCCAACGCGCAATATGTTTTTCTGGGCAATGCCAATACAGGTCTCCTGGAGGTGAGCGGTAAATCAATATTAATGTGCCTAAAGCCATAAATTGGGTGATGTGACCGTAAAAGAACTGAGTGATGATGCCAAAGTGTACGAAGCTGGGTTTCTGTTGCAGTAGCCTCCCACTTTTTGCCAGACTACTGATGCACTTTGACTTGATGTGCCCTGGGTCCCTGCCAATCAGGTTTCCAGGGTCTCTGTTCTTTCTTCAAAACTGTACCTTGTTCCCCCAACTGGCACCTCTCTGGCACACGGCAGGACCTTGTAAAAGGTACCATTGGTACCAAGGGCACTGTGGCCATGGAATGCCTCTAAGGGCTGCAGAACTTAATGTGCCACCCTTAGAGGCCCTGTACCTTTACACACACACACACACACTGCCATTGCAGGCTGCGTGTTTGGTGCAGAACAAAGTGAAGAGTCAACATGGCACACATCACTGCGTGCCATGCCTACAACCCGCTGTCCTGGCATAGATCAGTCACCCCTCTAGCTGGGTGCACTATACCAATGGTGAGGGTACAGGTGCATGAGCATTGTACCCCTACAGTGTCTAAGTAAATTCTCAGACATTGTAAGTGCAGGGCTGCCATTAAGGGTATATGGTGCTGGGAGTTTTGTCATTACCAACTCCACAGTACCATATTGGATGCACTGAAAACTGATAGGTTTGGTATCAGACTTCTCAGCACATTAAACCCACACTGATGCTAGTACTGGATTTAATGATAAATGCACTTAGAGGGCATCTTAGAGATGCCCCCTGAAAATCGACCAGCCTCTGGTGTGTTTCTTGACAGGTACACACAAGCCTGCCAACACGTGACCGGTTTCTGGACCCCTGGTGTGGGAGCCTTCGCTCCCCGAGCCTAGAAACAAAGCCTTTCCGAGGAGGAGTTGGTCACACCTCCTCCAGGCCAGGATGAGCCATCTGTGGCAGGGGAGCTTCAAAGGCCTTGCAGCTTTTGTAATGCGACCCCCAGCCTCTCCTGCTATCAGGAGCAGGCCCCCTCCCCGTCTCCCCTCCTTTTCGGCAGGAAGATAGGTGGGAAATATTAGCCAGCCCAGAAGGTGTGCCCACCTCTGCCAACCCCACCCCTCAGGTGGGGAAGGCGAGGTGAAGCCCACTCTTCAGTGCCCGCCATCTTGCAGATGGCAGGCACTCCCCAATCAGGATTAGGGATTGTGCTCACTCCCACACGTGGGGGGGTCACACCAAGGGTGTAGTCACCCTAAGGACAGTAGCCCATTGGCTACTAACACCGAGACCCCTAAAAAGCCCCCTATATACAGTATTTGGGGGGTAGCCCTGAACCAAGAAGTCAGACAAGAAATCAGAAGAAGAAAAGAAGAAGAAAAACCGAACAGCCATGCCAAAGCTAACAAGAGGAGGACGCCCACTGACTTGGCCCCAGCTCTACCAGCCTGTCCCCACCTCGAACCTGCAGAAGCGAAACTCCGGTGAGTCCTGCAGCCAGCGGCCTCAACAACCCAGAGGACCTGCCCTGCCTTCAAAGGAAAGACTCTGTCTCTCGTGAACACGGGATTGGTTCACCAACAAACTCCAGGTCCGGCAAAGTCCGCGAGTCTGCACCAATCTGCAACTGACGCCCACGGCCCGAATTCGATTGGCCCAACACCACTAGGAGGTCTCCCCGACGGTCCTGACCCGAGATCCGGTGACCCCTGACCTGCCTCAATCTTACACCTGCTGCCTCAACCGGAAGGTCCCCCCAACCGCGACCAGGAGCTGGCAAGAAGATCCGACCCTAAACGGCACCCCTGCACCAGACGCCCCACGGCCTTGGGTGGCCCAACCGACGGTGCCTAACCAATCCCCAGCATCCCAACTTACCTCTCCATGTGGTGGTCGCACCCATAAGACCTTTGCCCAAGAGCCTGCAGTGTGTTTGCAAACCAGAGACTCCCCACTGAAAGCTACAGGGTGCCCAACGCCAAAACAGCACTCTGCATCCGGCCACCCCAGTGCTGCTGAGGGTGCACATTTTGTGCTGGCTTGAACCCCCATTTGCCTTGAGCTTAAGTCGAGGAGCTTTGCTACCACAACCCAGTGGCATGCTAGTCAGCAGCCACCAACCGGAGGCCCGCATCCCCCATTGGATAACATTGGGCCTCAACACTCTGCACCTGGCTGCCCTAGTGCCACTGCAGGTGTAACAAGAGTGCATTCTTGACCCTGGGGGACCCCTGAGTCTACCCCCAGAATAACTCCCAGAACTGAATACTTACCTTTGCACCGATAACCCTGTTTTCCTCCATAGGATAACATTGACTGTTTTTTCTGTGAAACGATTTCAAGTGTGGAGTTGGAAAATCTAAGAAACCCTTTAAAACTGTAACTAAATAACAAAAACGCTTTTATTTACCTGTTTACAGGAAATTTCCCAGTGCAGTATCCAGGTATACTGCACTGTGTAAGAAAAGTAATCTGTGAAGTAATCTACTTGACATTCTACTAAAAAGCCAAAACAAAGTATATGTATAGTATATCAAAAGCATTGCATCACTAGTAGCTCTACTGTAATCGAATCAAAGTGCATACAAAATTGCAATTCAAACTGCATTACTACTGTAAAGTATTTATTGCTTACCTGTGCCAGGCTTGCTTGGTTCTAGAAAATAAAGTAACTAAAAGAATTTTTTTTATACAAAACCAATTGGTCTGAAGTTCAGTCTTTGAGTGTGTGATATCATTTGCTGATTGAGTGTGTACAACAAATGCTTAACACTACCCTCTGATACATCCTTACAGCTCGACCACACTAACACAAATAGAAAGTAAGGTAATGTCTACTTTTACCTCTTCCTACCTTTGGGGTTCCACTGGACTCTGTGCACACTATACCTCACTTTGGTATAGTATACACAGAGCCAGCTTCCTACACAAAGGCTTATTCTTTTTTTGACAAGGTCATGGTGAAATCCTTACGAAAGTACGTACATACATTTTCTAGCTTAGATAAAGCCCAATTCAAAATGAATAGAGCCTTTAGTAGAAAAAGTATTTCTGGAATGGTCTGGAAGGAAAGAGCAACCTTTTAGCTGGGCAAACCATCCAGTTCAGGATACAATTACTGGTTTTACCCCATTAAAGGTGGAAGAAAGATTACAATTGTTCCAAGATCATTGAAAACAGATTAATGATGTTTTGGTTTTCAAACAACTGTGAAAGACTATCATCAGAGTTTACAACTCAACCTTACCAAATAAGAGAGCCACACAAATTGATGTGCAACAAAGATTTGAAAGAGATTGTAATGGAAGAAATAAAGCAGATGCTAAAGAAAGGAGTTTATAGAATTTAACCTAACTGGTATCTTACGGACATTTCAAGATGGAAGGAGTCCATCTATTACAACACATCAGTTTCAGTGTCTACCGTTTGGGCTATCTGCAGCCCCTTGGTGTTTTACAAAAGTTTTAAAGCAAGTGTGGGATTCCTAAAGGAAAGAGGTGTTCGTATGATAATATACTTAGACGATATTCTGTTGATGGATTAAAATATGGAGGACTTGAAAGAACATTTGGTTCTAGTGAAAGACTAGTTGGAATATTTGGGATTCATAGTGCACATGAAAAAAAATCAGTTTTTGACACCAACCTAACGTTTGAAATGTCTAGGGTTTGTAGCAGACACAATGGTTTGTCAATTACAATTACTAGAGAAAAAAGCAAAAACAATAAGACAGGAGGTAAAGGCCTTGTTGACGAAAGAGGAGGTGCAGTTGAGAGAATTGATTTGAGTAATTAGTCTGTTATTGTTGTCGATACAGGTGATCTTACCAGGACCTTTACATTACCAAACACTACAACGGTTGAAGACGTTGAGTCTGTCCAGTAGTCTGTGGTATGGAGACAGGGTAACCCTGAATCAGGAGACAAAGTAGAATTGCAATGGTGGAAGGAGAATTTGGAGGCATGGAATTGAAGGGCAATATTTGGATTAAAACCAGATTTCATTCTGGAATAAGATGTGAGCTTTGTAGAATGGGGAACTTTTTGCTCAGGACAGGAAACAGGACTATGGAATGCAGTAGAAAGATAGACTCACATAAATTGTCTAGAGATGAGGGCAGGCTTTTTTGCCTTGCAGAATTTCAGTAAACAGTTAGAAGGCTGTCCTCTTAAAGTTGGGCAATGTAGAGGGAGTGAACTATTTCAACAAACTGGGAGATACCAGATCAAAAAAGAGATTGTTAGACTTAATTTAGCAAATGTTTTGCTTGGAGCACAAAATTATCCTGAAAACAGAATACTTACCTGGAGCATACAATGTAATAACAGACTGGAATTCAATGAATTTTACAGATTCCAGCAATTGGAAACTGAGGGTGAATTTGTTACCGGGAATTAAGGAGATTTTGGGTCCCTTTGGAGTGGATCTATTTGTTTCCAAGTTGACAACCCAGTTACAGGATTACTTAAATTGGAGACCAGTCCCAGGTGCAATAGCGATAGACGCATTCATACAAGATTGGAGGAATATGAAGGGTTATGCTCCCATCCCTTTTTTCAATAATACAGAGGGTACTAGTTTATGTGAGGAGACCAAGATGTCAAATAGAAATGTTAATTGGTTTCCATCATTGTTAGATATGGTGGTTGACACTCCATATTTAATTCAGTCATGTGAAGGAGTTTTAAAGGAAGAAGAACATCCTTTTGTTTTTGCAGGTTTACTCAATCTTCTAGTATGGAAAATATCAGGAATTGAGGAAGATTCTCAGGTCTTTCGGGAGCAGCTCCACATTTAGTCAATGAGTAATGGGCACCTGGTGCTAAAAAGAGATACAGAGGGGAATGAACAGTATGGCTACATTGGTGTATGGAAAAGGATTTAGATCACGTACAATCAGGTGAAATAGAAGTGGCTAATTTTTTTGCAGAAAGATTTGAGAAAGGGTTATCATACAGTCATTTGTTAATTGCTATAGGTCGGCAGTAGGGGAAGGACATTTTTTGATTCAAGAGATTTCTATTAGTAGAAGCCCTTTGGTATGCAGAGCAATGAAAGCAGTGAGGCAGAGAAGACCACTGAGAGCTAAGTATCACACATAGGATGCCGATGTAATAATAAAACCTTTTTAAACAAGCATTGGCATAGCCAATGGATCTCGCCTTTGGGACCTTATAAGTGTTTAGCTACAGCTAGTGGCTTTGTTAATGTCTTTAAGCTCTTTAATCACTCCATCTCGCGGAGATGAAGCAGTTTATTCTTCTCTGAGCGGAGAGTGTCAGCTTCCAGCGCAATACATGATCAAATACAACCCCACAAAGGATGCCAGAGACTACTTTTTTTAATGTTATTTCCTAACTATTACGTCCTGGTAACCTTTGTTTTTTTAGTGAATTTCAAAAGGTTTTTTTAATTGTATTTCCTAACTGTAACCTGTAACCTATGAGAATGGGTGTGTGAGTGGCTGTATAGGTCGGTGAGTGGGTTTGTGAGTGGGAATAAGAGTAGCAGGGTGGGTGTGTGAGTTCGTGTATGAGTGGCTGTATGAGTTTGTAAGTGGGTGTGTGAGTGGCCACATGGATCAGTGAGTGGGTGTGAGTGGTTTTGTGGGTGTATGAATGGTTGTGTAAGTGGCTCTGCAGGTCTATGAGTGGGTGTGTGAATGCTTACACGGGTGTGTGAGTGGGTGTATGGGTCTGTGAGTGGGTGTGTTCATGGTTTAGTGGGTGTGTGAGCGACTGTGTGCATGCGAGTGGCTGTGTGGGTCTGTGAGTTAATGTGAGAGTAGCTAAATGGGTGTATGAGTGGGTGTAGCTGTGACCTTCCAGTTTGTGGCACTATGAACAAAATACCAGTAGGATACAGGTCTACACCCGGCCCAGCAATGCTGTGGAAAATAGTGATATTTTGCTGGGTGTCTGACTGAATCTGTAAGAAAGAAAAAACATAAGGTAGGTCACTGCTGCTCAAGTCTTCAAATAGAGGATTTATTAAAATATAAAAAGAATCTGTGATCCGATGCATGCATACATAATAATAGGCTTTACATATATAGAAAAAGTACAGTTTACCTGTGGAGTACATTATCCAGAAATACTTGATATCTGCATACAGTGTGACGTTGCTGGGTATTGAACCATGGGGGCTTGGTAAATATTTGTGTAAAATGTCATAATGTGTGGGAGCCTCATACATACTGGACACACTCAGAGTCTTGTGGATAGTTACAGCTCTTCCCTTGTTTTCAATAGCTGTACTGTATACCCCAGTGCTACCATACCGGCTTCACTAATGAAAGCTATGTCTCTTTGTTCAGTCACTTTTCTGTGTCACACTAATGACGTATGTCTACACCAGCATCCTGACTGGCCACAAGAAGAAACCCAATAAGAACTCCATGAATGGGACATAACTCCGCAGAGTCATTCACTCAAGTGCAATCTACGAAGCTATGTCAATGAAGGGGAACCAAGTCCTAAACTGCAAAGAAAAGTTATTCAGAGGTTGTGGCCACTGGAGAAAACGTTGGTGTCAGGAAAGTGCAGAAAAGATCTGACCAACCAGGGCATTGGATGCACAAGTGGCATCAAGTCAGATGATGACGAGATGCGTAGTTTCGAATCTTACGTTACCAAGCAGCAAGGTGGAAAGGCATGGATGCCTGTAAATGCGGCATCTGCCAGGTAGGCATTATCACAGTCAAAGTGCAACACTTAAAACATCCTTTGTTCTGGGTCGTGAGACTCTGCTATGATATGGTTATGTACGCGAAAGTAATCAGGAGCATATCAATGAACAATGTCACAGGTGTACTGGCCAAAAGGCGTGAGGGTCCAGGAATGTATTTTACCAAATAAGGAACGACTCCTGCTGAGCAGCTTTAATGATAACGAACAGAATGTATTGTGGGAAAAGTATAGATTCGTGCCTCTGTACACTGAAGGAAGAACCGGGCGTCTGCTAGCATGCATGAAAAAGAAAATCATTAATCAATCCACGATAGTTCCATGGTATCCAAACTCAATATAACATATTTTGTGCGACAATTTATAGACTGCTGCCGTATTGAAATGTATTGTGTGAACAGAATGCCACCAATAGGAGTTCCACGCTTAGAAGCTAAACAACATACACAAGAACTAAACTTGGCGACAGCGGCTCAAGGCGGCGAGTTGCGAGCAGCAACGCATGCCAGGTCTCAATTGAATGAACACTGGGCCAATTTAGCGATGGTTAAGCCTCCGTTTGACCTGCATACGCAACTGTGAACTTAGTTTGATAATGTACAGGAGATGGTCTCTGCCATAACTACGTTCACCCAGTAGATGGCAATAACGGTCAGTGTAATTTAAACACGCAGATCGAAGGCCTCCATGATTATTAACTTTTTAGATACGCACACGGGCTTGTTTTCAGTATATATTATGCTGGGAAATGGAGTAGCTTCATGCCCCAAAAACTCAGTACCTGCAGTAAGATTTACACTGAGGTGTGGTGGGATCTTAATGAACTTAGAGTAAGCGACAACCACCATTTTAAAGCTCTCTGCCAAAGGATGCACAGGCACTCACATGTGTTTGCGCTGCAGTTCACACAACAGTGCATGAAACTGTACATGAGATATTGCAAAATATGTGAACTGAGAACAGAAAGAGGAACAAGCATTGGCCGCGCGGTCGTGAAAGTGATGCAATCGCGGGCTGTTAAGGTGCCCTTGAGCGATGCACTTAATGAGCTATGACGAGAGAGGAAAGCCAGATGGCGCCTCCGCTCGTAACTGTGCACGTAACCGCACGCTCTAGGCCACACAAAAAGCTGTGGTCGGCTTTTTGAAGCTCATTTACTAAATGTCTCGCTAGTGCAGCGCATGTGATGGCTCAGGCGAGACCTAAAAATTGGTCTGGAAACAAGTAATTGGGTGTATGGGAATTTACTTGGATATTAACAACCTTACAATGTTTGATTTCTTTCAGGAGAAGTATCTGATATTATAACATTATAAGTATTTAGTAGATTTTACCAACTAAAAGGAGTAATTTTTGAAATATGGGAAAGGACTACGACTAGGTCAGTGTCAGTATTTTACCCAAGTTTTGACAGCATTCCGTAGCTGTTTGTGGTGAGGTGTTTAAAAGAATATGAGTGTAGAATGTTAGACCAAAGATGTGCAGATGAAGATCAATTTTCAATATCCATTGTAAAACCATTTAAATGTATTGTATTGTATTGCAATTGCATTTATAGAGCGCTTACTACCCCTGATGAGGTGTTCGAGCGCTTTTTCGTTAAGTAGCACGCTACTCCGGAACCCATAAAGGATTAGTGGTGAATTAGTATAGTGAAATATGAAATTAATTTGAGTGGTGGACATGTTAGTCTATTATCTGGATTGAAAAGAATAGTGGAGAGATGTTTTGGAGCTCATAGCAGTATAAAGAGGCTTGGGATTAGTAAAAGAGAGGTGGAGGGGGAAGAAACAGAGGGAAGGGTTTAGAAAGGCTTATTTTGGTGGATCGGAACAATAAAAGAACTATGAGGTGATGCAACGAGGGATAGAGTAGGGAAGAGCCTAGAATGCGTTACTTTGGGAATCATAGCAGTGGTATGGGGTTTGGGATGAATGAGAGTGGAGGTAGAGGATATATAGATAGAGGTACAGGGTAAGAAATAGGGTAGTGCATTGGAAAGAGTAGTAGAAAGATGTTTGAGATGAGTCAGAGAGTTGAGGTAGAGGATATATTGAGAGCGGTACAGGGTGAGAAATAGCATAGTGCATGGATATGCTGAATTAGGAGAAAAGTAATAAACATATATAGATCCATAAAAACATGGAAGGTATATAGATGTATAAAGGGAGGTAGTATATGTAGGTTAAAGATGCATTTTTATAAATTCTGGCTTTCAAGTGTTGTTGTACATGGAGTGGGCCCCTCTGGGCTCACTCAAGAGCTGTCAGGCCAGGGTACTGCGCTGAGGCGGCCCCCTGGAACTGCGGGGCCTTTGTCACGCCACTGCTTCCTTGTGTTATAAACGTTAGGATTGCAAGATGGACTAAGTCGGTAATAAAAGAAGCAGGTACAGATTTATCGAAATTCACAGCTCATTTGACCTGAGGAGTCATGGCAAGTAAGGTATTTATGGCAAGGGAATGATTGGAAGACGTATTAAAGGCAGCAGATTGGTTTAACATAAAAACCTTTTGAAAATCCTATTTTAAAGCTATAGAACATGTTTCAAGTTGTGCCTTGAAAAGCTTTGAACATGCTTAATGCTAGCCTCCTGTCTTGACATAAAATTGCGATTCTCAAAGGTTAACTGAATAAAGAATCGAGATTTTATTCAACACAAAGGAGGTTAGCATTATCCAACCCACCCTTCCCGTATAAGAGGAAGTTTCTAGTGGGAAAGGAAACTGGATAGATAACAGTGTTTTGAAATATTGAATCATTTTAGGTTATTAAATTATTAGATTTACCTTTGTGGACAACGGGTAAATAGACATGGATAAATGTTTTTCTGGTTTATTTTGCAGGTAACTATGTTGGATAAAAGATATGTGACAGAAGATTAAGAGAGTATTAGGTTTTATCTGGGAGAATCAAACAAAAGAGGAAGAATATGGAGGACAAGCTGCATTTGCGGGACTGAAAGTTCTAGCTCATTGTGATGTTTCAAAGTTCTATGTTGGAAGCTTTTAAAAGGTGCTGCTCAGAAGAAGTGAATAAAATATTTATGCATAATGCTAGCCTCCTTTGTCTTTAACCCCTGGGGGGGTTTGGGGGCAGTTGCGGTGCCGCCGTGCTCGTGACGGAACCACTCCGTCATGAGTCACGGGCGAGCTGTGCTCATGACGGAGTGGTTCCGTCACGACTCCGCCCACTGCGCTAATCGCCCGCACAGGCGGGGAATTAGCACCACGTGGGCGGAGCGGCCGCCAACGGCCGCAGCATGACGGAACCACTCCGTCATGAGCACAGCGCACCCGTGGCTCATGACGGAGTGGTTCCGTCATGAGCACGGAACGGGTTAATAAAATCTCAATTATTTTTCAGTTCACCTTTAAGACTCACAATTTTCAGGCCTACCGCATTTATGATCATTTTTCATAATAAACAGATCTGAACTATGGCATACATTTTTTTTCCTGGTAAACCATCAGACCTCTAGCAGTTGACACTGACTTGTCACCATAACCAAACTGAGGATTTGAATACCAGAGCTTAGGTTTACCCACAATGCAACAATATGGCACAGTTAAAAAATGACATAGTATACAAAATTACAGTTGACAAAGCAAAATACTCTCTCCTAAGAGGGCCTAACAAGGATTGTGAATCCAAATCTTCTATACCCATGCCTTGTCGGAGGGGGTAGCTAGTACAAAAGCCCTTGCTTACTACAGTAATCAGTTAGATTCCATAACACAATAACTATCTGCTTTATTACAGCGTAATTACAATCTACCCTTAACTGCCTGATGACTTTAACATTTGCTCTCACAATCGCTAGGTGACATCTACGACCCTTTATTGTATCATATCATTATAAACAATCAGGTATATACCCTTTATCACTGGCTACTCAACATAAACAACTCAAACCTACTGTATGGAGTCTAATCTTTCCACACCATAACTATCCAGCATACAATCGTAAAAGAACAAATGTATACACAATTACAGTTGGCAAAGCAAAACTCTATCTCTCCCAGGAGAGCCTAACAAAGATTATTGTAGTGTGTATCTTCTATCACCATAGTTTGTTAATGTGGATCACGAACACCAAAACCGTTTGCCTACTACTGTAATCTGTCAAAGGAACTACATGCCTACAGATTTAGCACAGTGTAATAACAACCCAACCGTAACAGCCTTTTGACTGTAATGATTGCTTTTCACAATAAGTAAAGCATACAAGCTTTGTAATAATGTTTCATAATAGATAAAATCTACTAGATCTGTCATGACTTTTCCCAATGAAGCCATTACCCTTTACAATTGGCTTCGCATCTCACCCAATACAGAGCTAAATAAAGTATTCTTAAACTGGCAACTATCATGGATACAGTTAGAAAATTACCAATATGTAGAAAAACACAGCTTGCTAGAACAAGCATTTGCAATGCAATAGGTCTCGCATTAGGAAAGTTTGAGCTTTTTGCATTGTAAATTGACTAATTTTTTATTTATGTGTTGGTATTGAAAATATTGAAATTACTAGCTTTCTCATGTACAATGTCAATAGTTTTAACTGTTGCAAATGTGACACCTATAGCATTTGTAATGCAATATGTGTTGTATTTACGTGACTTAGATGTATTGATATTACAAATAACAATGGCTTTTAATTTTTGCAAATAATTAATACTTAAATAAAAGTTAATGTAAATTATAATGGCAATCGTTTAAACTTTTGTTAATAACTCTTGTGAAGATTATGTTTATTGTATTTAATTGCGCCTAAAATCCAAGAACAGAAGATAAATATTATCATTTTTTTTTGTGCCTTTTGTAATAAAGCCTAAATATTGAGAGAACATATTAGAGCCAGTTGTTGTTGAATGGTTGTACAGATTGATACTGTGGTGGCGGTGAGTGATGTTGTGGTGGTGTCGAGTGATGCTGTGGCGTTAATTGATGCTGTGGTAGCGCATAGTGATGTAGTGGTGCCCTTGAGTGATGCTGTGGTGATGCGATAGATAGATAGATAAAGTGCAATAGTCCGATAGATAAGATAGATAGATAGATAGTGAGGGCGATAGATAGAGTGTAATTATGTAGAATATAATTATGTGGCACTGAGTGGTTTTGTGTGGAGTGTATGTTGATTTTAGTGGCGTGTAATTATGTGGCATTGAGTGTTATTTTGAGTGTATCTTGCATTGTTTGCATTGTAATTAATTGACACTGAGTGTTATTTGGAGTGCATGTAGCATTGAGTGTAGTGTAATTATGTGGTGTGTAATTATGTGACGCTGAGTGGTATTTGAAGTGTATGTGGCATTGAGCGCTGTGAATTATGTGGTGTGTAACTATGTGGCACTGATTGGTTTTTGGAGTGTCTGTTGTATTGAGTGCATTGTAGTTATGTGGCATGTAATTATGTGGCTCTGAATGGCATTCGGAGTATATGTTGCCTTGCCTTGTATTTCTATGGTTCCTTAAACCCTTAGAGGCAATTCTTTTATTTTAACTAAAAGGATGGTAGTTAAATGGTGTTTACGGCAGGATGGTCGTTAAATGGTGGCTACGGAGAAGCTGTGTGCTGAAAGGCAAAGAGAACACGGGCATGAAAGTGAAAGCGACGATGAAAATGGAATGAGTGTGGCAGGATGGTCGTTAAATGGTGGCTATGGAGAAGCTGTGTGCTGAAAGGCAAAGAGAACACGGGCATGAAAGTGAAAGCGAGGATGAAAATGGAATGAGTGTGGCAGGATGTTAGTTAAATGGTGGTTACGGGGAAGCTGAGTGCTGAAAGGCAAAGAGAACACGGGCCAAAGCTGGAAGAAAACACGAGATGCGAGAGGCATGTGTGTGTGGCAAACACTGGTGGGGCTCAGAGCATTCTGTTGCTGCCTTGATGCCTGTGTGTGTGAGCAGTGGGGCTGTGTGTGTGAAGTGCCTAAAGTTGCAAGAAAACATATGGTTATTTAAATCCTTAGACGCAGAATTAATGGAGCTAATGTTATCGACCTTAGAAGGATGAAAAGGGAATGAGCGTGGCTTATGTTAACTTTGTAAGCGCAGAAAGCGTGCAGGGCAAACTTATTATTTTGGTTGTTTGAGACTCAGATCTGGGCAAAGCTGCAAGAAAACACAGAGGGGGAGGGCGGACTGTGTGCTGAAAGGCAAAGAGACACGGGCATGAAAGTGAAATCGATGGATGGCAATGCGTCCGTGAGACTAGCCCTGTGGTGGGGGAGGGACAGTTGTGAGAGGCGCCATGAGGAAACAATCTCTCGGCATGCTGTGGCGGGGGCGCGTATTCCAGGCGGGGGAGCGGACCCTTTGAAGTATGATGCAGAGGCTGTGGCTACACGTGCACGCGCCATTGGGCTGAAGAGCTTGTGCACGTGCTCGCCATGCAATCCACTTTTGGGAGCACTTTGAAATGCCCCTTTTACTAGAGTCTCGCATAGCGATTGCGTAAACGCAATAGCTAGGCGAGACCTAAAAATAAGCACTCCCTCTCAATAGGGCCTAACAAGAATCATCACAGTGAAAACTCAGGCTTTGTCAGAGTGCGTGGCCAAGGCCAAAACACCTCCTTACTACAGTAAGAGTGAGAGTGAATGTAATGAATTACCGGTCTGTAGTTTGGAACACAAAGTGTTAATAGCCAACTGTTAAAAGATTACTGGCTTTAACAAATGCTTTTCACAATTAATAATATAGATCAACGGCCTTTGTCGTAACTTTTCAGAAGCAGACCAGACCTGTGGCACTGGACTTAGCGTCTCCCAGTGCACCAATCAGCCCTGTAGCTTATCACAATAACCAACTCAGACCTACACTTCTGAGTGTTAGTTTTTCCACACTGCATCCATTAGACACACAGTAATAACATTAGAAATGTATACAAAATTATAGTTCGCTAAGCAAAATAGTATCTCTCCTAAGACGGTATAGCAAGGATTCTCACAGGACAAACCTTCTAAAGCCTTTGTTTGTCACACTGAGTGATCAACACTAAAACCATTGCCTACTATGGTAATCTGTGAGATTCCAAGTAATAATATACCTATCTGTAGGCTTTAACATAGAGTAATAACAATCCAACCTTAAATGCCTATCGACTTTAACACATGCGCTTTACAATAAATATGTGAGGCCTAGTCCCTATATCATAAAGTTTCATAATAAACAGGTCAGGCCTATACCCAGGATCATTGACTTGCCACCATAACCAACTCAGTCCTGCTGTATCAAGTATAAACTTTGCCTCAAGCCAAAAAGTGCAATACAAGTAGTCTTTTTAGAGAAAGCACACAAACTAGGCCCAATTATATCCTGTAGTCTGAGACCAACATGGTGAAGCCCTCTCTCTCAGTGGGACTCTTAAAATTCTTTTTTGTTGATCACATAACAGTTGCACTGTCCAACCAGATCTAAAAATCCATGTAGATTAGTATAGCACAGGGCTCTCAAACACTAAACTGCACTCTGAAGTATAAAGTTAATGACTGTCCTCCTCTCCTTTGTGCTGTTGCCAGAGAAAAACAGAGTAAATGATCTAATTATCCAAGACACTTTAATAGCATTACAATATCATGTGTGTGCCCCTGAAAGTTCGCACTCAGGCAGCTGAATAAATGAACAAAATGATCACCAACATGTGGGGCAGAGCCAACGCCCCTCTACTGGCAGTGCTTCTTAAAGCACATTTTTAGGTTCATTACATAATGTTTGAAGACAACAGAGCTATCAAACCAGGCCTAAAAAGAAGAAACACAAATTGGAAGAAAAACAAAACAGGGACAGAGTGAAAAAAGAAGACAAGCATTGGCATAGCCAATAGGTCTCACCTTTGGGACCTTATAAGTGTTTAGCCATGCAACAGTTGCATAACTAAATACTTATAAAGGTCTCAAAAGCGAGACCTATTGGCTATGCCAAGCGGCCGCGAAAGTGATCGCGATCAAACATCAAAGCGGCCGTGCGGCCGCGAAAGTAAAGGTAATCGCGGTAAAGCACAGCGCGCGCGCCCGCGCACATGCACTGAAGCTCTAGGCTGGCCTGGTAGCACTTTTTGGAGCCCTCTCTAAGTTTTGGAGGACATACACACTTGCGTATTATTCAATCTTTGAGTCCGCTGGCTGCTAAGAGAATTGTATTCTCCTTGTGTAGAGTGCACAGCTACATAGGTATGTAAACGTGGTGCTTAAGGGTGTCACATGTTAGCTGGGATTACATGTATCACTGTTTTCACTTTTTGCCACCATGCACAGAATTGTGCTGCAGCACATCATAATGTATCTCTGCTGCCCATTATGGTACAGGCGTGTGCTAATTCACCAGTGATTGCCAAAAATGCAAGCATAACAATGCAACCACGATATGCACATACTTATGAATCATGCTACAAGGTAAGGATCACCAATGGGGTTTTTTTTTTTTTTTTTTAGACCCCCATCTGATGTATTGTATGGGAGTCATTTAAAAATGCATTTCCCAGTAGAACCGAAACATTTCCCTTCATAAACACATTGAAACTAGTTTTACTACAAACCACGTGTTACAGAACTCACAATACCAATGAGACAGCAGAATAGAACAAGCATTGGCATAGCCAATAGGTCTCGCCTTTGGGACCTTATAAATGTTTAGCCATGCAACAGTTGCATAACTAAATACTAATAAGGTCTCAAAAGCGAGACCTATTGGCTATGCCAAGCGGCCGCGGAAGTGATCGTGATCAAACATCAAAGCGGCGAAGGTAATCGCGGTAAAGCACAACGCGCGCGCCCGCGGACATGCACTGTAGCTCTAGGCTGGCCAGGTAGCACTTTTTGGAGCCCTCTTAATAAGTCTCGACCAGACCAGCGCATGCGCTGGGTCAGGCGAGACCTAAAAAGGTAATATAAAAAGGTAAGGCTGAGAGAAAACAAACATTGTCAATGCCAATATGTCTGGCTTTAAAGGAATGTTATATCGTAAAGTGAAGCATTACAAGTAAATAGCATGGGAACAGATATGGTAATACTAGTGTAGGTTAAAAAAAGAAAAATCAGGCGTCAGGTGCACTAATCAAGCCAGATCTAGAGCTCCCTGTAGGTTAATGACTTCTCTCTTCCCATCAGTACTGCTGCCAGAAAAAAAAACACCATAAATTATCTAGTTATCTAGGACACTAATGTATTAAGCTGAAAGTCCACGTTTAGACAGCTGCATAAACAAAATGATCACAGCTGTGTGGAGTGCAAGCACACAACATCTGCCCAATCATAAAAAGAGAATAAAATATTACATATTAAATGATGTGTAGGAGTGAAATCCAGGAGTCTTTAACACCTTGCTAGTCAGAGATAGGGGTCCAAACAGTATTATAGATCTTACGCACCAGGTGCTATAATTTAATTAATATGGAGGCCTGTGGCCCAAATTATCCAAAAGTAGGTAATCACCTAGTCCAAGGAGATGCTTCATGATGCAGCGCAGCCAAAACTAACTATCCTTGCAAAATCAACACAGTAGACCAACTCAAACTAATGCAATAATACACTTTAATACGTAGTTCTCTCTGTTACACTTCAAAGGAAAAAGACGGGTTTGGTGTGCATCTTTAAGTAATTTAATTCAGTTAATTGTGGTGGAATTTTTATGCAGTTTCATTGCACCTGCTACGAACCCTTTATAGGACTCGGAACCCCCATCCTAAGGATGAATCATGCACCCTAAACCTGGCAAACAAATGTTCTTTTTTGGGGTCACTTTGGTGATGTCTGGTAATGTGACCAGTGTCGGGGCGTGGTCTACTGGAGTCCAACAGTTCAGTACCCACTGGAATACCCATAGGGGACTGAGAAATAAACAACATAACATAAAGTGTGTAATTGTAAAGCGCACATTTACCAAAAGGGTATCCTGGCGTTGAATCACAGATGTTTACTGTTACCCAACTCAATGGTACTCACAGGTAGGACAGGAATGCCGAAAATATGGCAATTTTGCCAGGGAACCCTAATGAAAGTTTTCCAATGCCAAATATATCTACATTCGTCCAGGTATAATCCTCATTATGTCCTCGATGGGCATCATAATGAAAGGCAAATAATTGTCGTTATGCTAAACATGGACTCAATCATTAAAAGGTGGTTTGAGGCAATGCCACACTTCCGAAGACCCTTCTAAATAAAGACCGAATTGTGCGCTGCTCATTGTCTTTGCCTCTCACGTTGCAAGGGTCAGCTTCAGTTATTAAAACAATACTGCATCTCAGTTTAAGAGACACACTATTTTTTTTTCTTAAATCTTAACTACCACTCTCCTTAGCTTCACGATGCCATTAGGCAAACGTGTGTTCGTAAAATACATGTACACGACTAATTAATGTGAGAAGAATACGTTGCCACAGTCAACATTAAATACCAATATCCACACTATGTGTTTACATGGCAGGCATTAGACTGGGATGAATGAGCTCACACCCTGCGCCTTAATGCCGGCTGGTGCATGAATAATGGAGCACAAAAGTAGGCACCAGATGGACATGGGTAAAGTTACACGTAGGAAGGTGGCTTGCAGATTAGTCACCTTTGTTTGGTCTGTAGCCCAAAAGTGTCTGCATATTTAGAGTTCCGTGCAGGTCTGGTGCCTCTTGCGCTGGGGTAGGTAGAAGGAAGGAGATAAGATAAACAATCAACTGCAGATCAGTGGTTGAAAAGGAGCACTACAAAATGATGCGCGGGACATACCAGTCGCTTAAGGCTGGGGCGGGGGCGAGACGCTGTAGAAAACATTAAGTGCTGGCGCTGATGTCTGGGGGGAGGTGAGCCTTCATGGATGGATTCCGCAAAGAGACTGACTAGCACGGCAAGCGCCGTAGGGTCAAGAGATACAAAGGCACTAATGTGTTCTAGAAAGTCATAGGCAAGCAAACTGAGCTAATACGTGATGGGAGATACTGAGCATAGTAAGTCGTGAGCGTTGGTACCTGTCATGGTAGAAGGTGACGGTAAAATGTGACATCCTAGCAATGGGTGGGGAGGACAAGCATTGCATGGGGTGAGCATGGGGTGAGCATGGGGTGATGAGTGCAGTAAAGGTGGCAGGCGGTGCTGGGGGAGACGTGGCAAGCACTGTGGAAGTGAGTGGACAAAAGCGATAGGCGCTACAGTGGATCGCTGAAGAGGATGAAGGATCACAATTTGAAAGTCGGCACCGACCACCTTGGAGTGAACAGTGGCATGAGCAGCAGAGGGTGCGTGAGAGGTGACCAGTCCATGAGGATGCAAAGGGGAGCAGGCGACGCACCGGTTTAAGAAGAAAGCGAAGTTAACAGGAACACTCTAAACTGAGGGTGGAGATGGGGCAAAGGGACTATGATGGCAATGCATGGCAAGCGACAGCACCACCAAGGAAAACTGGAAGTGAAAAACATCAGCAGCAGTGAAAAGTGGGGAGCTAGAAACTTCACTGAGAAGACACACGAATGTTCGCTCACCTGCCATTGAAGTCCAGAGGTAGAGTAGGATCCTCGCCCGGCATCGAATCCATGGTCTGCTGATGATGGTCTCTGTCCAGCTACACTGGGACAGCAACAGTATTCCAGAGTACCGTCGACATCGAAGACGGACCAGCCGCCTGTAGACGTGTCTGCCAACGCGCTACCTTCAGTGCCATCTCCAGCGTAGCCCTGTCAGTCGTATCATTGTTGCAGAAGAGACTGACTGGTAGGAGATAATACAATCGATTAATAAAAGCGTTTCCCCTTAGCTAAAGTCAGGCCAAGAATACAGTAGTAAGCGACACGGAGTCACATAATTAGATGTTGTAAAAATGTTCAATAATTCGACCTCCTGCGCACATCCATGAGGAGATTAATACCAGACGGAGAGCAAAACTAGTCTGCTGGTGCGTTTCTGCAATTTCTCTGTACCGGACTCGCAATTTACAGAACCCCCTGTGCCAGTCCATAATGGGCTCTACTTCTTCGCAGACGCTACACAATACCTTCGCGCTGTGTCCTTTCTTTTTGTCTAGCTCTGCTCCTGACTCAGCGAAGGCGGGCGAAACTATAAACAGTCTGCGCGCCTCAAGCCAGCCTATAGTAAACAGAGCGCAAAGCGCTGCTATTGGCTGAGTGCTCTACACAGTCATAGACACAGAAAAAGGCTCTGTCAACATAGGCATAATAGTGAGACAACTAGAAACACTTTTCGACAGGGTTTAACATAGACAAAACAAAACAAGCATTGATTATGTCATTTTGTAGTGACAGGTACACACAAAAGCGAGAAGCGTAGATTGTGGTTGACACAGTTTGAGCTATTGCCATTGTAAATTTTATTTGTGCTTTTATTTGTAAAATATAAATAAAAGGCAGTGTTATTTGCTATGCCAACATTTTAAACTCTTGTAAATGGGAAACATATTGCATTGCATTTATGCGAGTTTGAGTTATCGTCATTGTTAATGATAATGCCCTTTAGAAACCCCTTCCGTGCGCGGGTAATTCCCGCGCCGTGCGGGCGTTTGTATTAGTGGGCGGGTATTCGGACGGCCGGGAGCCGTCGTGCGCACACGGCCACCTTGACAGCTCCCGGCCGCCATGCGCACGGAAGAGGTAAATGGTTTCGTTTTCAAACAACAGTTTTGTATGCTTCCAGTCCTTCGATTGTGCTGCTGCTGAGCGCGGTGTCCCTGAACTGTACGCCGTGCTCAGTATTACACCATAACACATTTTTTTTTTTAAAACGAGCGTTGTCCATGGGCCTGCTAAAAATAAGCGGCTCTGTTAACAACAGAACGTAATTAAATCTTTTTTTAAACTTGTGTTTTCAGAAAAGTTACATCCTGAGGGAGATAGGGGCATATTGAAAGGACTGTAGTGTGAGGTGACGAAGGACACAGGTGAGCATATTGAAAGGACACTGGTGAGGAGAAAATGAAGGGAGATAACGTTTTTTGTAGATCTGTTATTTGGGAGTGGGGGAGGTGTGCTGTGTCTGCCTGCTGTTACTGTGGCGGCGCTGGTCTGCTTCCTGTCAACAGTTGTCACAACAACATTGTAAAAGTGCGGTGAAGCACACGAGGATGTGATTACATCTGTGTTAAAGACACCGGCTTAAATTAAGGCATGTTATCTCCAAGGCTGGGGGAGGGGTAGTCAACAGCACTCCGACCAGAGCTCAACGGTCGAGGTAGAGCGCCGGGCAGCAGCCTAACGCTATTGTAAACACAGCATTTAGGTTCTCTCCTACACACGTGCACACATGCTGCTCGGGCTGCACCGGCATGGGAACTGACCCCTTCCCTCGGTGGGTCGCACTCACATGGGCTCTCTGGCAGCCTCCTCCTGCTGGTCGCAGACAGAGGTGCGCGAGCTGTGCTCAAACTTTAGATATTTATTACAATTTGTCAGTGTGCATACCGGCTTAAATTAAGGCCTGTTATCTTCAAGGCTGGAGGAGGAGTAGTCAACAGCACACCGAACCACAGCCTAGCGGTGGAGAGAGAGCGCCGGCCAGCAGCCCAACACCATTGTGAACAAGCTGGAAAAAAAAATCAGTGCCCCCTTCAATATGTAACACAAAAAACTGTAGCATATAATGCAGGTCAAACAATACTACTAACACAATACAACATATGTTATGTTATGTTATGTTATGTTAATAAGGCTTCTAAAGTGCACTTTTACCCAAGGGTGTCCTGTCGCTGAGCACTATCTAGCTGGTAACCCTAAGCACCTATAGTTAATCTGTGAACAACCACGTTTTCAACCCCTTCCTGAAAGAAAGGCGAACCGTGGAGTTCCTAAGATGCATTGGTAGGTTGTTCCAGGCTTTAGTGGTACACAAGATAAAACTGCTGCCTCCCCACTTAGCCTTTTTTACTCTGGGAACGATCAGTTGCTTTGCTTCTAAGGAGCGCAGCACTCTCCGAGGGACATACCATTGAAGGCGTCTTCTCAGGTATTCCGGACCACTGCCCATCAAGGACTTAAAAAACGTGCAGAGTGCTTTATTCAATTCAATTCAAATAATCTTTATTCAGATAGGCAGTATCCATAAAAGCACAGGTCAGAAAAACAGTAGCATAAAATAATACCTTAAGAATGTTTTCAATAAAAATACAACAATGACAATAAATAACAACAACTTACATATGTAACATAATCAGAGATAAAATGTTCATATTATAAAAAGGGTCAAGTATGTAAAACAACCACTCCTTTAAATGGAGTGGTAATTCATGTCCATAGCAGCATAGTGTAGTAAGTGTAAATATGCAATTAACATAACAAATCAATTAATATAAGGACAATCAGAGGAAGCAAATAACAGCAGAACGCATTATGGTAAAATACAGTGCGAAAATAGCAGCTTATTATATTAAAGTGCATACAGGTGGGGGCCCTATTGGCGGACACTGGGACCCAGTTGCTCTGCCTCTCGCAGACTGATTCAGCAACTCCCGACCGCCCCGTCACGGCCGAGGAGGTACAAGGGGCCATCTCATTGTTGGGATCCGGCAAAATGCCTGGGCCCGACGGCTACCCCCAGAAGTATTATGCGGCGTTTCTGGATACGCTGGTCCCGCGTTTGGTGGAATTGTTCAATCACGTGGTGGAAGTGGGGTCCTTTCCACCTGAGACGGACGTGGCCACTATTGTAGTCCTTCCGAAGACGCGGCCACACTCTCTCGCCTGCGCGGACTACCGTCCCATCTCCCTTATTAATACAGAGATCAAACTTTTTGCCACAGTGGTAGCCCAGAGACTCCGCCCCCTCTTGCAAACACTGGTTCATCGGGACCAATACGGTTTTATGCCTGCCCGGGGCACTCGGCATTGTATGCGCCGCCTCCACCTCGCTCTGGCACACCACAGCCGTCTCACCCCGTATCTGGCCCTGCTCCTATTAGACTTTGAGAAAGCCTTTGATACGTTGGACTGGGGCTACCTGGGTGACGTATTGGAAAGGATGGGTGTAGGTCCCGCGTACCGGCGTTTGATCCGGGTCCTATACTCCACTCCTAGGGCTAGGGTCCTTGTCAACGGCGTACTCTCGGAACCCTTCCCCATCCAGAGGGGCACCCGTCAAGGCTGCCCGCTCTCCCCGCTTTTATCCGCCCTTGCGATGGAGCCCCTGGCTTGCCTTATCCGTCAAGATCCTCTCATTCGGGGCTGGGCCTGGGACCCGACTCAGATTGACAAAATAGCCCTATACGCGGATGACGTCCTCCTCTTTGTGGCGGATCCCGCGTGTTCTGGCCCGAGATGTCTGGATGTTCTTTTGGCCTTTGAGCAGTCTTCCGGGCTCAGGCTTAATTCTGCGAAATCCACGCTGGTTACCCTGCACCCCACATGGGCGTGCTTTGATTGGCAGACATCCATCCCCCTGCGTAGGCAGTCCTTTAAATATCTAGGTGTGTGGATTGCTTTACACCCGGAGCTCGAGTGGGCCATGAACATCACCCCCCTGGTTACTAGGGCGAGGGCGGACCTCAAGAACTGGCAATCTCTTCCCCTCAACCCTCTTGGTAGAAGCGCCCTTTTCAAAATGATGGTCCTCCCCCGCTTCCTATACATACTACAAAATGTTACCCTGTATCTCCCGGGCAGTTGGTTCCGGGAAATGGACGGGGTCCTTACTCGCTTCCTGTGGGGGGGAAAGAGGCCGCGAATGTCCCTGGCGCGCTGCCGCATACCCCCTATGATGGGGGAATGGGGGTGACTAATCTCCACCTCTACTACCTGGCCACACGGCTTATCGTGATCCATTATTGGTTTGCGGGGGGCTGGTCCGACCCAGCGTACAGAGTGGAACTTAGCTCACTAGATTTTTCGCAGCTCCAAGCCTATCTGTACGGGAGCCCGGTGCCACAGGCTCTTCCCTCCGTCACCAGGGCAGTGCTTATGGCCTGGCGTGCTGCGCTGAGATATGTAAAGTGGGATCGGAGACTTACCAGGCACACACCCCTGTGGAGTGGGACATGGTTGGCGGAGGTTTCCTCTCTCCAGGGCTTTCGCAGGTGGGACCTCATAGGGATTTCGCTGTTGTGAGACGTCTGGGTGGGGGACCATGTCAGATCCTTTGCAGACCTACAACACCGTCACTCCCTCCATTCCTCCCAATTCTACAGGTATCTACAAGTGCGGCACGCCCTTCAGGTCCACGTCCCCTCCCCCGTGTCCTTTCCTGAATTCAGCCCCCTGGAGGCCCAGGTGATGATGGGGAACCTGGGTAGAGGAGGGGTGTCGCGGATCTACCGCTCCCTCGTGAACAACAGCCCTGTGGTCCTAGATCGGCTTCGCGCTCGCTGGGAGGGGTGGTTGGATCCCCTGGAAGACGCAGATTGGAGGGATGCCCTTATGGCACCCAAAACGCTGACGGCCTCCTCCAAGCTGCGTCTAGTCCAACTCTACTATCTCCATGCAGCTTACCTTTCCCCCGCGTGCCTATACACCGCCCGCTTACGTCCCTCTCCATCCTGCACGCGCTGCCAACGGGCTCCAGCTGACTTCTACCACATGGTGTGGCAATGTCCCGCCCTAGCGACATTCTGGACCGGGGTGGAGCGGGAGCTCACGCAGGCCCTTGGGTGGGAGATGCCCCATGAACCGCGGCGTCTGCTCCTGGGGGTGTTTGACGGCCTTGATGGATCCCGGGCTGATAAGCGCTTGTTGGGCACGGCGTTGGCGGTGGCAAAGCGAGACATTGCGGCATTCTGGTCTCAGGCCAAACCCCCTCAGTTCGGAGATGGAGGAAGGGAGTGGACTGGTGTGGCACTCAGGAGGAGCCTCTTTTTGCAACCCGGGGATGTCCTGAACTGTTTGGTAAAATCTGGGGCAAATGGTTCAACTTATTAAGGATCTGAGGTTTTCCAGTGTTTTTGTACACGGTCCCTTTCTCAGTGGAGGGTATGCCCTCCCCCGGAAGGCTTTTATGAATTCTTGTCCCTTCTGTTGCTTGCATTGTGCATGTATAATGTGTCTGCTTCAATGTCAATGAATTCCTTGTTCTCTTCAAAATCTAATAAAATTGATTATCAAAAAAAAAGTGCATACAGGTATAAGCTGTTTGTAAGAAACCATGGTGTGCTAGGCAACAGTTTCTACATGGCGCCCTCAAACATTGAAAGTTATAATTCTCAACAAATAGCAGCTTGATGTAAACAGATAAAATCTGGTGATTTTAAGAGGTGCTCATTGAGGCGCGTGAGCGAACTGCCGCCTTCAGGAAAGAGATTACTCTGAAAATAAAATCCACATTTTTAAGATTAATAATTTCCATGTAAGCTATTCTGAAATCAGTGGTGGCAGTAGCCTTGAAAAAAGGAATCAGAAACTGTTTAGTATATAATAAATAAAAATTACAGAAAAATAAAAAGTGTAGCATTGATTGATTACTCTGATTATCGCAAGGGCAAATCATTTGCCCAAGGTTAATGTTGAAGCCTACGGGGAAGCACAGTAAGTATTTTAAGGTGCCTGCCCTAAGGCGAAACAACAAGCTTCTCTCCCAGCGACTTAAATTCAGTAGGAGATAGCTAGATGGTAAATGGGATGGAGGACAGTTAGTAGATGCTGAAGACATATACCTTATAACTGATGACTTCACAAATTCTATATCATGTCTTGAATTCCTATATTGGTCGTATAAGGCCTCCTGTAGGGTCTTCTTAGTTACGCCCTCTACGCTGTTTGAGTTCAGGAAAATATGGTCAAGGTTTACGCTGATCAAGCTATTTCTGACAGCAGCGAGCCACAGTATATCTCCCCCCCTGTCACATTTAAGGCAGTCCGTTATAATTTCTCTAGTTAACAACGCTGCTGGGTTTTGCCAGACTTTTAACCAAAATATGGCAGGACGAGACCTGATATAATCTTCGATGTAAGGCAGCTGTAGTTCCTGATGGCAGATAAAATTTGAAGAAGAAATTGGAATCCCCAAAAGTTTTCAACAAAACCGTTTTTCTTCCCCCTGAATACTGCTACTTTTTGCGTAGCCCTAGACTTCCACACCATAGGTTGCTGTAGGTATGCATTGTGATTTATAGATTTTATTTATTGATAGCACTACCTCAGTTCTTTTTGGTTGCGGAAGACATAGAATTGAGTTAACTGCCCTTAAAAATGTACTCCTACTATGAGCTGCCCAGGAACCAATGTCTGAGAACATTAGTCCGAAGTATAGAAAAGTGCGAGTGCATAGAAGACATTCAGACCCTACGATAATTGAGTGGATAGAATGTTTTTTGGGACCACAACACATTATAAACAATTTCTTAAAATTAGTACAAAGGTCTAGGCCAGCCATAAAATCAACAAAGCTCCTAACTAAAGTGCGAAATGCGTTAGGAGTGCGGCTCATTAGAACTGCATCGTCTGCATATAATAAGGCAGGGAGTGTATTGCCATTGATTTTTGGAACATCGTAAGTGAGTTCCGACAGGGCATTGTTTAAATCGCTGATGTACAGGATGAACAAGAGAGGGGCCAGTACGCACCCCTGCCTGACCCCTCTACCAATGATAATGTTTCCTGAAACCTCCCCATCCTTGCCGATCCTCACCCATGCTTTCAAGTCCCTGTGCAGATAAGCTAAAAAATGAACTAAAACCTCGTCCAACCCATACTTTAAAAGCACTGACCATAGACGTGAATTATTTACAAAATCAAAGGCTGAGGAGAGATCCATAAAAGCCAGATAAATCGGAGATTGCCGACGATCAAGTTAAGATTTAAACATTGTTCGACTGTTCCCAGTTTGCTTCTGAATCCTAACTGGCATTTATTTAAAATGTGTTCCTCCTCAGCCCATGATCTAATTGTATTAAACAGAATCCTCCCAAGTATCTTAAGAGTGTTGTCAATCAGGGAGATCGGTCTATAGCAGCTAGGGTTCGATCAATCCCTTTTTTTAAAAATCGGAACAATTATGCTGGTGGACCATGTGCTTGGTATAAAACTAGCTACTAGGTTGTTATAAAACATTAAGTAAAAGAGGGGCCCAGAACTCAGGATTGTACTTAATTAGGTCGATGGGAAGCCCGTCTGGGCCAGGAGCCTTTTTACCTAAGCTTTGGTTAATTGCATCTTCGACTTCTGTTATTGATATCTGGATGCGTGCTACATCATAAAGATCAAAGGGCTCCTCACTCTGGGAGGGGGCTGCATACATTTTAGAAAAATGTGCTTCCCAGGCCTCGCTTGTTATGTTGCAACTTATACAGAGTGCTTTAAATTGTGCACGTTGTTTTATTTGGAGCCAATGAAGGTGTCGCAGACCATTTCTAACCGATACGAACCTTGGTGTGCCCGTTAGCAGCCTTGCTGCCGCATTTTGTACCATCTAGAGTCTGTTCAAATGTTTCTTTTGAATGTTTAAGTACAGACTATTACAATAATCCAGATGGGACAAAATGAGGGCTGAGACTGCCGTCCTAAAGCTTTCCTCTGGTAGGAAATGTTTTATTTTTCTCAAGATTCTAAGGAGGAAAAAGCTCGTCGAGACCACCCCACTGACCTGGTCCGCAAACGTAAGTTTGTTGTCCATCGTGGGAGATTGCCCATTTCTTTGGACCACCAGTCTGGCGTCCAGAGGCTGGAATTATTCCCAAATATAATCACCTCCATTTTGCCTGCACTAAGCTTCAGGCAGTTCGCAGACATCCAACCAGTAACCGCTTTCATACAATAGTTACATCTTGAGGCAGTTTCGGCTTCTTTATCCCGCTGCAGGGACAACACAATTTGTGTGTCGTCCGCATACAATGTTAATTGCAGCCCAAAAGATCTTATTAGGGCAGCCAGCGGGCTCACATATATATTAAAAAGCGTGGGGCTCAGGGAAGACCCTTGAGGCACCCCACAAGGGAGAGAGTAAGGCTTTGATCCATCCCTTCCCAGATCCACTGTTTGTAATCTGTCAGACAAAAACGATTTCAATAGGTTCCAGGCCTCGCCCTGGACCCCTGCTCTCGATAATCGGCCCATCAAAACTTCGTGATGGACCGTATCGAAAGCTGCTGACAGATCCAACATAATCAGGATAGCCTAGCTTCCCTGGTCCACTGCTTCTTGAACCTCCTCCGTGGCTTTAATCAGAGCTAGCTCTGTGCTATGTCCCATGCGGAAACCATACTGTGAGGGATCCAGCGCATTTTTGTTCTTAAAAAATGTGCTGAGTTCCACCTAAGGCGCTGTCAGATGAGCTGCGGGGTCAGCTGGAGGCCCCCTTGTCGGACGAGGAACTGGGAGCGGCCCTGGGGGAACTCAACCCTGGGAAAGCACCCGGACCCAATGGGTTTCCGAGTGGGTTTTTTCATCGGTATAATGTGCAATTGACCCAACATTACCGGGCGGTGGTGGAGGAGGCCCGGGACAAGGGTATGCTTCCCCAGACTGGAGACACGCAGAGGTGGTGGTGTTCCATAAGCCCGGGCGTCCTCCGGAACATCACGCCTCATACCGCCCCATTTCCCTCTTAAATGTGGAGGCCAAAGTCCTGGCGAAGGCGCTGGCCCATCGACTATTGCCCCATATCGCGTCACTTGTGCACCCCGATCAGGCAGGGTTCATGCCTCAATGGGCAACCCGGCAGAATATCAGATGGGCTCAGGTGGCGATTGCGGCGATTCAACGACTTGGGGAACCGGCGGCACTGCTTTTGGCGGACATGGACAGGGCGTTTGTTTCCCTCAGCTGGGTCTACCTGTTTGTTCTGCTTCCCAGACTCAACCTGGGCCCACGCTTTCTTTCCTACGTGAAACTCCTGTATACGGGGTTGACGGCGTCGGTGGGGGTTGCGGGTGCCACCTCCTCCACCTTTGCTATTCAGAGGGGAACGCGGCAGGGATGCCTCCTATCGCCGTATCTATTCGCCCTTGCTATGGAGCCCTTGGCGGCCTGGGTGCGTATGGACACCCAGATACGGGGATTTGAATGGGCCACGGCCCTTTCCGATAGAATTGCGCTGTATGCGGACGACGTTCTCTTTTTCCTGACGGCAGTCAACAGGACGGGGCCACGGATTCTGCGTATAATGCAGATCTTCGGGGAAACATCGAGTCTGTACATGAATCCCCGAAAATCCACATTGTGGGTGCTGGGAGGACAGACGGGGGTGGGCTCGTGGGTGACCGCGGTCCAGTCGGCTGCAGGTGGATTGAAATATCTGGGGGTGGTACTCCCTGGTCACGCATTGCTCCCCTACACTTCAGAAACTCCGAGGGGACTGGGAGGCAGATGTGGGCAGGCTGGAAGAGGAGGATTAGACGGAGGCCCTGGCAGCCCCGCGGGGGGCGGCCATAGCGATACGGCTTCGTCTAGTCCAATTCAAATCCCTCCACAGGGTCTACTTTACTAGGACACGATAGTGGCGGGTGGGGATGATCGCCTTCCCGGAGTGTCTTCGCTGTGGTCGGGCTGAGGGTACGTTTATACATACGGTTTGGCAATGCACATCGTTAGACCACTTCTGGAGGAGGGTCTTTGCCTGTCTCTCAGAGGTCCTGGGCTGGGAGCTTACCCGCACACCACAGCTGGCACTGCTACATGTTATGGAGGGGGTGGGAGGCAATGCCTATAAACAACACCTCATGCTCCTAGGCCTGACACTGGTGAAAGGAGACATTGCTAAAGTCTGGAAGGCGACAAGGGCTCCCTCGGTGGGTGCTTGGAAAAATGGTCTGGACTTTTGCATGGGTCTGGAGCAACCCATCTTTTTGGGCAGGGGGTGCCCGCGCAAACACTATAAAATAGGGAAACGATGGGCGGAGTACCGAGGCCTCTGGTTGGAACCTCCGGTGTTAGAGGAGCCTTCAATGCCGGTTTAAGTCTGGGGTCCAGTATAGGGGGAGGGGAGGGAATGAGCAGGGGGAGTGGTGAGCCTGGATTAGGACCTTCTGATCTTATTTTTAATGCTACAGATGAGATAGTATGGACCTGTGCGATCTTTGGGGGGGGGAGTGAGGGGGGGAGTTGGGGGTGGGGTGACATACTGTTAAATGCTCCTATGTATTGTATTGTTGATCATGGGGGGGGGGGGAGTCGTTTGCTGTAATGGTTGTCTTTGGTTTGCTTTGGCAGATGACTCTGGTGTGCAGAGCCCTGCGCAATATATATACGAATTGACAAATAAAATGTGTTTAAAAAAAAACAAACCTCCTGAGTTGCACATTGATGGCCTTTTCGATTATTTTTGCCGGTATGGAAGACGGGAGATGGGTCTATAACTATTCGGGTCACTAGGATCCAAGTTTGTTTTTTTAATCAGTGGGTGTATTGAGGCTGTTTTCCATACTGTACGATAATGGCTGACTCCAGTATGATGTTAAACAAAGGCGTCAGAATGGCGGCAATGACCTCTGGGGAGTTTTTGATTACTGATACCGGACAGGGGTCCAAGGGGGATCCGGATCGACACTCCATCAACAGGTTGGTTACCTCCTTGATCTCAAATGGTGTAAAACTCTCTAATAAGGATGCAGTATTGGATGCCTCGGACATTGGCCCAACTGCCAATTCACCCACCTCACCTTGCAGGTTACTAAAAGAAGAAAAAAGGACTTCCACCTTATTCAGAAAATAGGAGACTAGTGCATCACAGAGTCCTAGTTCGTAATATTGGTTATGGTTCTGAAGAGTTCTCTCGAAGAAGATTTAGCTCCCCTGATCTGTTCCGCAAAAATATGCTTTTTTGGTTTCTAGGAGTAGTTTCTTATAGTTAGTGAGGCTTGCTTTATATGCTTCCTTGTTGACGGTGCTATACCCTTTTCTCCAACCCGCTCCAACCTCTTACAGTCCGTTTTATGCTTCTGCAAGTTGTCAGAGAACCAGGGGGCTGAGGGGAGTGCTCGCTTAGGAGTATACAGTTTAACCGGAGCCAGTTTGCTGCAAGCGGCCTCAATCCAACTCCCATAAGCCGCTGTGGCCTCATCCACATTGATGGGGAGACTCTGGGCAGTTTCTTTCAGGGCCTTCCCTAAGTCAGTGCTATCAATATTTTTCCAAGCCTGTATAACTATCTTCTCCCTGGGCTTTGGTTTATGGCCTTTACTAAAGTAATTCACACCCAACAGTATTTAGGTTCTCTCCTGCACGCGCGCACACACGCTGCCCGGGCAGCACCAACCTTAGAACTGACCCTTTGCCTCGGTGGTTCGCACTAAGATGGGCTATTTGGCTGCCTCCTCCTGTTGGTCGCAGACAGAGGCGCGCGAGCTGTGCCCAAATTTTGGATATTTATTACAATTTGTCAATGTGCATACCGGCAAACACCGGCTTACATTATGGCTTGTTATCTTGAAGCTGGGGGAGGGGTAATCAACAGCACACCAACCAGAGCTCAGCAGTCGAGGTAGAGCGCCAGGCAGCAGCCTAACGTTATTGTAAACAAGCTGGAAAGAAATGCTTCGATTGTGCTGCTGCTGAGCGCAGTGTCCCTGAACTGTACGCCGTGCTCTGTATTACATTATAACAAAAAATAAAATAAACGAGCGCTGTCCATGGGCCTGCTAAAAATAAGCGGCTCTGTTGAGGGGAGACATGCTAACAACAGAACGTAATTAAATCTTTTTTTTAAATTGTGTTTTTAGAAAAGTTACATCCTAAGGGAGATAGGGGCATATTGAAAGGACACGGGTGAGGAGCAAATGAAGGGAGATAAAGTTTATTGCAGAGCTGTTGTTTGGGAGTGGGGGAGGTGTGCTGTATCTGCCTGCTGTTACTGTGGCGGCGCAGGTCTGCTTCCTGTGAAGAGTTGTCACAACAACATTGTAATTTAAGTGCGGTGAAGCATCCGAGGATGTGATTACATCTGTGTTAAAGTTGTGCATTACCAGAAATTACAAGCAGGATGCTCAATCTTGTTTAAATAGTGATTTTATATATGTTATGTTTACATTTTTTGAATGTATTAGATTTTTCTGATGTGCGTACTGGCAAACAGCAGCTTAAATTAAGCCCCCTTCCCACAGTGGGTCGCACTCATACGGGCTCTCTGGCAGCCTCCTCCTGCAGTTCTCAGACAGAGACGCGCAAGCTGTGCCTACATTTTTTATATTTATTACAATTTGTCAATATGCATACCGCCAGACACCGGCTTAAATTCAGGCCTGTTATCTTGAAAGCTGGAGGAGTAGTCAACAGCACACCGACCACAGCTCAGCGGTAGAGGGAAAGCGCCAGTCAGCAGTCCAACACCATTGCAAACAAGTTAGAAATAAAATCAGTGCTCCCTTCAATTTGTAACACAAAAAACGGTGGCATACGATGCAGGCCCAAAAATACTACTAACACAATACCACACATGGCCTCTACTAAAAGCAATTCACACCCAACTGTATTTCGGTTCTCTCCTGCATGCGCGCACAAACGCTGCCCGGGCTGCGCCAACATTAGAACTGACCCCTTGCCTCTGTGGGTCGCACTGAGACGGGCTCTTTGGCAGCCTCCTCCTGCTGGTCGCAGACAGAGGCACGTGAACTGTGCCCACATTTTTTGTATTTATTACATTTTATGGATGTGCATACCAGCAGACACCGCCTTAAATTAAGGCCTGTTATCTGCAAGGCTGGGGGAGGGGTAGTCAACAGCACACCGACCAGAGCTCAGCGGTCGAGGGAGAGCGCTGTGCAGCAGCCTAACGCTATGGTAAACAAGCTGGAACAAAATGCTTCGTCTGTGCTGCTGCTAAACGCGGTGTCCCTGAACTGTGCGCCGCGCTCGGTATTACATTATATTACAAATAAAATAAAAAATGAGCGCTGTCCATGAGCCTGATGAAAATAGGCGGCTCTGGATATAAGCAGTGTGCAAATTTGGGCGCAAACAAAATAATGAGGACGAGACTTTTTTGATAGACATGTTTATCTCTCACACATATAAAAAGCACAGATACGTATGTATATTGGATGAATGATAGGCCTGAGATAACAGCGATTCTAACTGTTGTCACAGTGTTAACGGAGGCGCAATGAGAAGTTGATATGGGCGAAAAGGTGCAACAATAACTTGCTCATTTCTAGAAAAAAACATCAGTTTATTAAAACTTTAATGACTAAAATGTACTTGTAAAACAGATACGTTATAACTTGTACAGTGCTCCGTTCAATCTGCAACATAAAAAAATGTGGCAGATGATGCAGGTCCAAAAATTCTACTATCACAATACGGGCTGCCCCAACTTTAGAACTGACCCCTTTCCTCGGTGGGTCTCACTCATACAGGCTCTCTGCAAGCCTCTTCTTGCCGGTTGAAGACACAGGCGCGCAAGCTGTGCCCTGCTTCTGATGCTCCCAGAAACCACCGCCTCGCGACCCACAGTAGGAAGAAACTCCAGTAGAACTGAACCCTTGCCTCGGTGGATCGCACTCAAACGGGCTCTCTGGCAGCCTCCTCCTGCTGGTTGCAGACACAGGTGCGCGGGCTGTGCCCTGCTCTGGACGCTCCTAGGAACGCCTCTATGTGTACAATGTTTAACAAGCTCTTACTTTCCCAAAAATAAAAAATTCAGTTCGCTGACAAATGTCTATCGGGTCCGGATGGGCGGAGCCAAAAAGGAGACAGGGGGTAAAAAAAAGCCTAATTGTAAATCACAACACAGTGTTTACCATAAACGATGACGCAAGCCAATTAGAAAGATGGGCAGGGCATCATCTCCACTTCCAAAATCTCCTCTACCACAATATGTCTTGCAGAGCGAGCACCGCATGTGCACTGCAACGCTAGGCAAGACCTAAAAATTGATCAGGGATCAATTGTCAATAACATCATAACACAATGGCGCATACACATTCACGCAGAATCCCTGATGCGCTGGGGCCAATTTATACGTCCAAACATTTCTTTCCTTTTATAGATTCAAATGAGACATTTTTTAATAACTAATCCTTCAATATCAACTTTCCTTCTACTTGGTCCATGGACCAATTAGTTGAATGGTTGATGCCAATGATAACTACTGACCTTATTTATTTTTATTTATTAAATTTGTAATGCGCAGCAGCTACCCAAAGAGGGTTTCCTGGCGCAGAAAACAGATCCGAAACATAGATGAAAACATGCAAGCAGGTTATTTGTCAAAAAGCCACGTCTTCAAGAATTTGCGGAATTGAACATAGTCAGTTTCGTTCCGTAGTGCTGTAGGCAGTGCGTTCCACAGTGAGGGGCCCAGATAGGAAAAGGACCTTCCGCCTATCCGGAATAGTTTGATTTTGGGAGTGATAAATTTACCTTGGGTGGAGGAGCGGAGGTTTCGAGAGGGAAAGTAGGGACAGACCAGGTCTTGAAGATATTGCGAGGCATTTGATGTTTTAATTTGATGCATATAGCTCAGGGCTTTGAACTTTACTCAGTTCTCCACCCTGAGCCAGTGCAAGTTTCGTAAATGACTGGAAATGGAGGAGGCTTTCGGGACCCGGCACAGAAGCCTGGCTGCAGAATTTTGCACCATCTATAGTCTGCGGGTTACTTCTTTGTTAGAGCCCAAGTAAAGCACGTTTCCGTAGTCCAGCCTTGACGTAATCAAGGCATTGACCACGGTTTTCTGGGTGGAATCTGGTAGCATCCAGCAGATTTTTTTTAACCATTTAAGAATGGTAAAACGTGTAGCTGCTACTTTAACTGCTTGAGAATGCATGTTAAGCGAGTCATCAATAGTGATGCCCAGATTTCGAGCGTGGGGGGAGGGTGTGGGGAGAGCGCCCATTTCACAGGGCCAGTGTTGAGGACCCCAAAGATCCTTGTTTTTAACCAAATACAAGGACCTCAGTTTTCTCTCCATTTAATTTGAGGTAGTTTTGTTGCATCCATGATGCTATTTTGCTTAGACCCAACTGCAGGGGTGAAGGATCATCTGTGTTCTTCGAGGAGAGAGAAAAAATTATTTGGGAATCGTCAGCATATGAGAATAAGGACAGCCCTGATTCCTCTGCCACATCTTCTAAAGGTCTTAGATACAAATTAAAAAGTAGAGGGCTGAGGATAGAGCCTTGAGGCACCCCATGGGTGAAAGAGTGAATCTCTGAGTGGGCTGTGCGTGAAAAAACTTGAAAGGTGCGATTAGTGAGGAATGAGGTGAGCCAATTCAGAGCTGAGCTGCGGATGCCCAGTGAACTAAGAGTTTTGATTAATACAGTAGGAGACACCGTGTTGAATGCGGTGCTCAGATCCAATAAGATAAGAGACACGGTGTCTCCTGTATCCAAGTGGCGGCATATGCTTTACGTTACCCCTAAGAGGGTGGTTTTGGTGGAGAAGCCTGCTCTGAAGCCTGACTGAGAGGGATGAAGGAGTCTATGGGTTTCAACAAACTGAGTTAGATGTGAATGGACATGCTTCTCTAGAATTTTTGAGAAGGCAGGCAGTAAGGAGATTGGTCGATAGTTAGAGGGTAGGTCGGGGTCAGCATTTGCCTTTTTAAGGAGTGGGTGTATCGTGGCATGTTTCCAGTCAGATGGGATAGTAGCTTCCTGCAGGGAGGCATTTAGTAGGTCCGTGATCACACGCAACAAAGGTGGTTCCAGCTGCCTAAGCACAGAGATAGGTAGAGGGTCCTTGGGTGATCCTGATTTAATGTTGTTTAGGAGTTTTACTAGAGTGGCTGTATTTAACAGGGGCCAAGTATCCAAAAGGTTGTTGGACATATCGGGTGACTCAACTTGGTTGAGGTGTGTGTTGTCTGTTGAGAGTGGTGTGGGTAATGCGGAAGGGGGGGAGAGATTCTCATCTTGCGCGAGCACAATGTCTTGGTATATTTTATCCACTTTCTGGACAAAAAAGGAGGCCAGTACCTCACATTTCTGTTTGTTGAGTGCTAGGGGCATAGCTTGGGTTTTGGAGCCAGCAAGCTCCTTGACCATATTAAATAGCGTTTTAGAGCAGTTAAGAGCATCAGAGATGGTGGTGGAGACATAGTCAGATCAGGCGATTCTGCAAAGATTATGATACTTTTTTAAGGTGATTTTGTAGCTGGTTTTGGATTCAGGTGTGTAGTTCTTTCTCCATTTTTGTTCCATAACTTTACAGTTGGCTTTTTCTAATTTCAGCGATGCGGTGAACCACGGTGCTGGGGGCCGGTGATTGTTTGCTCTTTTTTTTGAAAGAGGTAAGCAGGTGTTAATGGCAGTAAGAAGCCATTTCTGCACTGAGGAAGAGAGTAAGTTCACCAATTGTTTGGAGGAAGGCATGTGAGAGTTTAAAAATGTGTTTCCAATTACTAATTTGAGATTCTAGGACAGAGGAGGTTGGTGTAAGATATGCAGGGAGTGTTAGATTGAATCTAGTAAGAAAGTGATCCGTCCAGTATATTGGAAGTGCCGGGGAGCATTTAATCTCAGCAAGTTTGGAGAAGATAGGGTCAAACAAATGACCCGCCTCATGTGTTGGCCCCGAGTTTAGTAGATTGACATTTAAGGAGGCCAAGTCAGAGATAAAATTGGTGCTTGTTTTACATGCGGGATACTCTAGGTGAAGATTTAAGTCCCCTAGAAGAGAGAAGTTAGCTGTTTTCATGACCACAGGAGTTATAAATTTGGGGCGAGCAAAAGCCCAGGGAGCAGATGGTCTGGGTGGGCGATAAACGAGTATGCCGGAAAGGTTAAACTTTGGGGTAAGAAACAACTTAAATATTGCTGCTTCACAGTTAGGGAACAAAAGATGTTCGAACTCGCATTGGAAATCTTTTTTGAAAATGATGGCTCGTCCACCTCCCGTTTTGGTGTTGCGATCTTTCCTGACTATTGCATAGTTGGCAGGTAAGGCAGCGGCAATATCCGGACCTGAGATTTCGTGGAGCCAGGTTTCAGTGAGAAAGATCACGTCGGGTGGGTCGCTGACTAACAAATCAAACAAGTCAAGTTTGTGCTTAGGGAGGGATCGGCAGTTTGTACTAATAAAGGAGAACAATTTGTTGTGTGGAGTTAATTGGTTAGTGCTGGTGAATTTTTTGTCTTTCTTAGTTTTAAGAATTGGTGTAAAGGAGAAACCGCATTTTAAACATGTTTCTATTTTGTCATCAAGGTGTAATTTTGTACAGTCATGGGACTGAGGAGCACATAAACTCTTTAATTGCTCAGAAGCGTACAGGAGCCTAGGACCTCTCATGGGGCCCGGTGACAAGCTCACTTGGTAATTAGTTTTGGTCTGCTTTTTAATAATATGTCCATGGTGTTTAGGAGGAGGACCAGGGATTCTGGCCCTAGGCCCGTTCTAGGCGCTGATGGGCGCAGACGGGCTTGCCTTTGGCGCGCAAGCGGCGCACCCGCTGCATCGGCCCCTTATGCGCTTCCCCACCTGATGTGTGACGAGTCAGGGGGCGTGTCGCGCTCTGCCGGGCCACCCTCCACTCAAGCAGCCAACAGCTGTGGTGGACCGGGGTCGGAGCGTGTAGCGCGAGGTAAGATCAATTTAAAAACAAGGATTGCTTATTCGGGTTTAAAACGCATACAATGCTTAAAATAGGTGAAATTTGGTTCAAGTTTTAAAAAGCTAGTGCAGCCAGCAGTGCCACAATAACGCGACTTACAGTATTTCAGTCGAGCGTCCCTGGCAGCGGCCCCTTTTGAGCTTCCCCACCTGACGTGTGACGCGTCAGGGAGGCGTGTCGCGCTATGCCGGTACGCCCTCCACTCAAGCAGCCAACAGCTGTGGTGGACCGGGGTCGGAGCGTGTGGCGCGAGGTAAGATCAATTTAAAAACAAGGATTGCTTATTCGGGTTCAAAACACAGACAATGCTTAAAATAGGTGAAATTTGGTTCAAGTTTTAAAAAGCAAGCGCAGCCAGCAGTGCCACAATAACGCGACTTACAGTAATTAAATCGTGCGTCCCTGGCATCGACCCCTTTTGTGCTTCCCCACCTGATGTGTGACGAGTCAGGGGGGCGTGTCGAGCTCTGCCAGACCACCCTTCACTCAAGCAGCCAACAGCTGTGGTGGACCAGGGTCGGAGAGTGTACCGCAAGGTAAAATCAATGTAAAAACAAGGATTGCTTATTCGGGTTTAAAACACATACAATGCTTAAAATAGGTGAAATTTGGTTCAAGTTTTAAAAAGCGAGCGCAGCTAGCAGTTCCACAATAATGCGACTTACAGTACTTCAACCGTGCTTCCCTGGCATCGGCCCCTTTTGTGCTTCCCCACCTGATGTGTGACGAGTCAGGGGGGCGTGTCGCGCTCTGCCGGTCCGCCCTCCACTCAAGCAGCCAACAGCTGTGGTGGACCGGGGTCAGAGCGTGTAGCGTGAGGTAAGATCAATTTAAAAACAAGGATGCTTATTCAGGTTTAAAACACATACAATGCTTAAAATAGGTGAAATTTGGTTCAAGTTTTAAAAAGCGAGCGCAGCCAGCAGTTCCACAATAACGCGACTTACAGTATTTCAACCTTATCAACCATTTAATGAATAAAATGATCACAGACTCTCAATAAAGTTAATAATGAATTTTCATCTCAAAATATTAAAGAGTTAATGCTCAGTTGCATTTGGTCACAGATTACAAACACTGAATCTCACGAAAGAGACAATTGTATATATAATTTTCAAACTTATTCAAATTAAACAATGACTTTATGCAATGAAGGAGTGGATAGAGTAAGAGACAAAAGTTTCAGCAAATATTTATGCCAAACAATATATACCTAACAGAGGGATAGATGAAAAGACAATAGTTTCATCTAAATAATACATAACAATAAATCATTGACAGAGGGAATAGGTGGAGAGACAAAAGTTTCATCGACAAAATACATTAGTAATTAGATACTGAGAATGATTTAGTCTAAATACAAACCGATTGGTCTGTAGTAAAACCACCCCCTAGGCCTAGGAAAAGGTGGGGGTTCCCTGAAACAGATGCAGGGAACAAAGGATATAAGGACAGGAACAGGACAGGTCAGGAACAGCTAAGTCTCTCTCCAAACCGACAGATAGCGACGCATCTCCCCTCTTCTTTCCTGTCAGCCTAAGCTCTAAACGACACCCCATACAGGCACCCAAATTATACCCTAAAATTGACATGTCCATCCCACTAATGTTGCAAACTAACATTGAACTGGTACAGTGATTGGTGGGCTTGGGGGTGGGGGGTGGGTGGGTGTCGTGGTCACACCACCATGATTTCACCTTCTATTCAACAAATAATAAAATTAATTCCCATGGTCTGAATCTCAATTTATTCACACATTCCCCATACAAGATACCATTTTATAACGTTCTTCTTTCATATATTAATGCTCGGGTACAGTAGTTGGCAGTCGCCTGATACTCTGTCAAGTCATATGCGGTGCACAGCACGTCTTGTTTGCCTCATGTCAGAGCGGAATCACTCATGGAAGCCTCCCCCTCCCACATTGGACATGTTTAGGAAGATGGAGGCTCCATCCAGCACACTAAAGTAGATGAAAACGAACAGTTATTAATTATATGATAATGAAACCTTCACTGTTTACCACCCACCTTTCACTATTCCCCATTGATGATACCTAGCATAAGCTTAGTGCAAAAGCGGCAATAATAATTACTTTTTTTTTAACTCTTTTTTATTGAAATCAAGGTATGACATAAGAAAAGGCAGTTCACATGTAAAGTGGCAATAGAGTTATGCTGCAGGGGAGGCGTGGAGCAAAATAATTACAGAACAACAATATTGTAATCGCAGTTCCAACATGCCCAGACCTCATGCAACAGTTTCTTCCCTCGTCTTCGGGGGCTCACAGATCCCTCCTCTGTGGGTTTTCCACTTTTCCCAGACCTGCATCCATTTGGTGGGGCACCCCCTAGCTTCATATATAGCCTTTTCCGTGACCATGCACCAGTCCATATCCTTACCCCAATCCCCTATACATGGCCTTCCACAGTCGCGCGATATTTCGCTTTGCCACCATTAACCCCAAAGTTACCCATATTCGCTCCCTGGAGGTTAGGTCAGTCGGGCCCCAGGCGTTTAGGATGGCCAGCTTTATATTACAGTCAATCTTCTGCCCCAACACCCCTTCCATGAGTCTCACTACCGCTGCTCAATACCCTTGGATAATCGTGCATTCCCAGAGTGTGTGGATAAAGGTGCCCTCCTGCCAACATTGCCTGGAAAAACCCCATCAGAGCTATATCGATACAAACCAGTAATGGATCAGACAGGTAGGACCTATGTAGGAGCTTCAGCTGTACTAGTTGAAGCCTGGAGGAAATGGCCACCTCTCGAGGAGAGGCCACGGCAGTCAGCCACTCTTCATCATCCAAACCTGCTACATCGCAGTCCCATTTTGCCTGCAGCTGGACCAGGGGATCCATCATGTTATTGATCAGCTTTTTATAAATGAGTGATATGGCCTTCTCCGGCAGGTCCCCATCTAAGATTCTATCCTCGAGTGGGGAGGACTCAGTGTGTGAATCTCCTCTACTGAGTTGTGCAAGCAAGGCATGTCTCATTTGCAGGTACCTAAAATATTTGGATCGCGCCAGTTCGTATTCCTGCTGCAACTGAGTGAAAGGGATTATATCGCCTGATTTCCATGTCTCCCACCTTGGATAAGCCTATAAGGTCCCAAGGATCAAAGCCCTTCGAGCGAATCAGTCTACCCAATTGCTCGCTGTGCCAGAGTGGTGTGGCCAGTGTGATCTTTCCCTCCCACCCCAAGCTTTTCATGGCGGCCTTCCACACCTATACCGCGTGTCCAGTGGGGCCAGTCAAGGCTGGTTTCAATCAATGCAAATATAGTGCCCCTTCAAAACTCCCTCCCGGCAGAAGCCATCTATCCATCTGGAAGGCAGGGTCGCCCTGTGGTTTGTACGTGCATTGGTTAATTGTTGCGAGGTGAGAAGCCCAATAGTATTTCCTAATATCTGGTAATCCAATTCCCACATCATACCACCCCAGCTGGAGCTTGTGCGTAGCAATATAGGGGGGGGGGGGTTACCCTCCCAGAGCAGGTGCCGTAGGAGACAGTCAATTTCTTTGAAGTACGAGGAGTCAACATGATGTGGAGTATTCTGTAAAACGTATAAAAATCTGGGAAGGGACATCATCTTAAAGAGGGCCGCTCATCCCAAGAGGGACAGAGGGATCGATTTCCAATGCCAGACATCAGACTGAAAACGTAACAGGGGCGGGATGAGGTTGCGCTCATAGAACCTGGACGAGTCCTTAAAGACCCAGCTCTCCAGATACGTGAAGCCGTCTGTTGCTGCCACCAGCTGAAATCCCTGAGAGAGCGGGGGCATCTTCTCGTGGACAACATAGAGCACTGATTTGGTCCAGTTCATTTTATAGCCAGCAAATCTATCAAACACCCTATATTCAGGACCCTGTTTAGGGATGCAGCCGGTGATGCCAGATAGAGCAAGATATCGTCCGCATATAGTGATATACGGTCTTCCCACCCAGAGGTCCATTTGAGGCCCTTGACAATGGGGTCTCTGCGGACCTACATCACCAGTGGCTTGAGGGTCAGGGCAAAAAGAAGCAGGAACAAGGGGCATCCCTGCCTGGTGCCCCTGCTGAGGGTGAAGGTGGAGGATTCTCTGTTATTGAACACTATTTTGGCCAATGGTCGCTGGAAGAGGAGCCGAACCCAACTGATAAATTATGGGCCCAAACCTAGTTTATTGAGTACTGCGAACATGTAAGGCCACTTGATGGTTTCAAACGCCGCGTCAAGAGAAACCACTACTGCGTCTTCCTGTATTGTGGCGGCTCAGCACAACACACCATGGAGTCTACGCAGATTGAGGGAGGTGTTCCTAGCGGGCATAAATCCCGACTGGTCCGGATGAACCAGGCGGGCAATGACCCTTAGCAAACAAGAGGCAAGGACCTTTGCCAGGACTTTCGCTTCGCCATTAAGCAGGGAGATCGGTCTAGGAGGAGCACTTAATATTTGTTTTGCCCTCCTTATGAATAACTACTATATTAGCAAGCCTCTGGTCTGCGGGCAGTAGCCCCAACTCTTTACTTTCGAGAAACATTCTGGTGAGATAGGGAGCTAATTTACCCGCGGTGAGTTTAAACAATTCAATATGCAAACCGTTAGGGCCCGATGCTTTCCCACCACGTAAGTCATGAATAGCTTTTTAAACCTCCGAATCAGTGATGTCTAGGTCGAGGTCAAGACGCTCATCCTTGGCAAGCGATGGCAACGAAATATCTTGCAAAAAAGAGGATGCCTCCTCCTCCGTATATGGAGTTTGGAACGTATAAATGGCCTGGTAATACTGGCCGAAGGCATCAGCTATGTCTTGTGGGGCGGTGAGGCGGGTACCCGAGTCTGTCTCTACACCACCTAGTCTCTACGATCTAACCAAGCCAGCAATTTGCCAGCTTTGTCTCCAACGTCATAGATTCTACTGAGTGTGGCTCTGTGATACGATTTGGCGGCCTCAGTGGCTAAATCAGTGTATTCCTTGATTTTAATGTGCAGCTCCTGTCGGACCTCCTCCAAGTCCTGCACCCGAAGTGTCCCTTCTAAATGTAAAATGTCCCCCTCCAGGCGGATCATGCTGGCACGCTTCTCTTTCCACAGTCCTGCAATTTGGGCCAGGGCCACCCCCCGAATGACGGCCTTAAAGGCCTCCCAATTAATAATTACTTTACAGGATGCAACATGCAAAATACTGATGCACATGCGGCCTATTTGTGCAACTTCTTCGTTTACTTTCAAAGCACAAGAGTTATTACAATATTATTCATTTACGTGTTCATTTAGGCATGCGCTAAGCAGTTCCCTTATGTTTATGTTGGTGTGCGTTATTTTTACTACATCTACTTGCTGTTAGTACATGTTATGGGAGTATTCATACGAGCAGGTTTCATTTTTGCGAAACCCTGCTTCATCACAAGCAATACACTCAGCTCCATCAGATGCCTGTCGAGAGACGGATAATCGAGACAGAAGGCCAGTGGAAACCCAGACAACATTCCAACTTCTAGCACACAAACATCAAGTATTGGTGAAAGCATAAGTATAACTGCTAGAAACGTGCGACCACATACGTAACCCGTTTTTCACAAATTCCAAAACAGTGACAAATTGAATTTGGAAGAAATGTGAGGATAAGCACTTAAAACAAAATAGGAATAAAGTAACAGTGCACAATATAGTCTTTACATTTAGCAGGAAATCTAACATTTGTTTCCAACAGATTCCAATGCTGCACCAGTGTAGTCATTTTTCCCTTGTTCTTCAGAACCATTTTCACATTTGTTGTTAAAAGACTTGCACCAGCACCGTACAAAAACGATACCAACCATACTAATGAGCATCAGGACGCTATTTTTGGGCAATTACACTTTTTAAGAGTAAGTTGTTGACTAAAATCAGTTGCACTTTACTGTAAAGTATTAAAAGTATATTGGTTGTTAAAAGACTTGCACTAGCACTTTACTGAAACCATATCAACCGTATTAATGAAGAGCATCTGAATGTTTTTAAACTTTTAGCTTATATAATGAAATTTATGTTAACCTTCTGGAATTACTATTTATCGAAGATGAATGAATATCTTAACAAAACAAAGACACGAGAGCACACCATGCACAAGTAACTCTAATCCCATAAACTTTGTGCACTTTCAAGCAACCATGTCATCATATTACAGGAGAGTTCCAAATCAATATCCACGTAGCTGTAGGTCATTCAAAATCTTTTTATTTCTTTTTTGAAATGCAGCAGCCGACACGCGTTCGCCCGACCTAGGGCTTCCTCAAGGCTGCAAATCATATATAAAAACACGAGTTGTAATCTATATAAAAATGTATGCAACATACAGTACTATCTTTAGACAATCAAAAATTGCATATACCAGTCACAAGGTATTTTTTCAGAATTCCAAACTTCTAATAAAAACCGACCACCAATTACCCAAAAGTGATGACAAAAAGACATATATTCGTGAATCTACAAGATCTACAATTTAAGAAAAAAACGTCTACTAATGAAGATAAATATTAGAGAAACTGGAAGGCCACTACGTCACATCTCAAGGACTTCTCCTATGTCAACTGGATCTTCCAAGAAATACCTGGAAAACCTTAAACACAGCTATCTCATTTGGCTCAAATGAAGAGTGCCATAAAGAATAGGAAAAAGAAGGAAAGATGTGAGCAAAATTAAAACTCCTCACCCCACTTATGTCGTAGCTCACACTCTGTTGTTTAAAGATTATTCAAAATATTAAATCCACACGGCAAGTTGTCAGGAATCCAATAAACTACATAAATAATTAAAATGTATGCTTTAATTCACCAATCTGACCCATGAATATCTATATTCGCACACAAATATCCATTATGACCACACCAAAAAACCCACCTTCAGATTTTCATGCGTTCTCATTATATGTTTCTTTTGGGGTCTATACTGAAATCCATGAACCTCTAAAACCAATTTTCAATAGACTTGTGGAGCCATGATACGTTCCACCTATATAGAGAAACATTAATATATATTCGTTATACTGTGAACCAATCATTATAAAATACTAACCTTGTTATTTACTATCTTCCATATACACTTCATTACTAAGAATCAGGTTCTTAATCTATGTAGGTCCTAGTTTGCAGCCAACTGACTCCATATTATCTGTATGAATATTCTTATCGTCTTTTCTTGTGTATATGAGTACTGGTTTCACTCATACTTCGAAAAAATACCTGTCCAAAATCAATTCCAAATGGCCCTACAATGTTGCGCCACAACGCCTACCCAGTAACAACCTATTTTTGTTCGAAGACTATCCAGTCTATTATAAGTTTTTGAATTCGTCATCTTCAAAAATATCTTATATATTTTTTCAAGATATCGACCTACCATATTCCATATTAGCTGGTTGTGCACTTCTAAGTCACAGCCTTTGAATAAACATATGTTCATATAGTTGAGACAGTATAATGAGTGGGTCCACACTCAATATATAAAACCCCAGGCACTACTGAAAGCCTTATATCATATTCTTATTTCATATTTATCTAAGCCCACATTCCATATAAACTGCAACTATATTCAACTTCTCGTTTGCAAAACTCACCGATTGAAGTGTCTAACTTCACCGCATTTCGATTTCCAAACTTCCAATGTTCACGCGCCCGACACTTTCCGTTCCATTTAAACAGCGTGAAGCGTCCAAAATAGAAACAAAGAGGAGACAACAATATCTAGCCTACAGAATCTCTTCGCAAATACGGCGGCCATCTTAGAGCTCATAATTATAGTCCTGTCGTCTATACTCAGCATTATCCATAAGAAGTCCTTCGAAAACAATATGGGAACCAAACCGGTCCGTGTTTGGTGGCCCTCCACTTTTCATTCAAATAAAGTGAAGCATTCAGAATTGATACAAGGAAAATACAAAAGTGCCTTACAAACAAACTCTTCACAAATACGGTGGCCATCTTGGGGTTCCTAATTAAAGCATTATCATTTATGCTCTACAATATCCATAAGAAGACCTTTAAATATAACTAGGGAACCAGCCGGTCCCTAATTAGTGGCCTTTCACCTTACCCAACATGCATCTCCCATAAGGTTTATTGGCACCAACAGTGTTTTGGTTGTGTATGATAACATTCCTTAATATTTAGAGCGATGAAAATCATTTACAAAGCACGTTTTAATATTTATGCATAAACTTTGCTATTCTAAATCCAAACCCATTTTGATTTAAAACACCATTAGCAAATAGCGTTTTCTTTTTATGGTATTAGCTAAATTTGTTATTTGCATAGCTTCCATTTCTCATAGCATACTGGTACTCATTTTATTCCCAAAGCACTCTAACAATATTGATTGCTCAGTCTCAATTTGGATTATAGTTCCTCAATGCATGAAAATCATAGGGCTTGTTTTTCTACAAACGCTACCCCCACCTGATAAGATTGTATTCATTGAAAGCATTGTTGGTACAATCCCAATGTTCGCTTTTATCACATTCTTTTTCATAGGAACTCAAAAAGTTCTTTGTCAACGTTAATTCCCTGTTCTACTGCTCGTAGGGAAATAATCCATTTACTTTCAATTTGACGCAGTCTCAATGTCCTATTTCCACCTCTTTGATTCATTTGTGCGACATCTATACCATGGAACCCTATGTTGACATTCTCCGTATTTTTGTGCCAAGTGTTAAAATGCACCGCAAGGGGATATTGGGCATTGTTGTTTCGTATTGCCCTCACATGTTCCTGTATTCTTTCCTTGAGGGGTCTTACAGTACTTCCAATATAGATTTTATCACAAATGCATTTAATGCAATTTACCACATGTGTCGTGTTGCAGTTAATGAAATGTTTTATCGTATATCTTATAGAGGTGTTATAACTGGTATATGCAATTTTTGATTGTCTAAAGATAGTACTGTATGTTGCATACATTTTTATATAGATTACAGCTCGTGTTTTTATATATGATTTGCAGCCTTGAGGAAGCCCTAGGTGGGGCGAACGCGCGTCGGCTGCTGCATTTCAAAAAAGAAATAAAAAGATTTCTGAATGACCTACAGCTACGTGGATATTGATTTGGAACTCTCCTGTAATATGATGACATGGTTGTTTGAAAGTGCACAAAATGTATGGGATTAGAGTTACTTGAGCATGGTGTGCTCTCGTGTCTTTGTTTTGTTAAGGTTGTTCTGGGACACAAAGTTCTGTGTATCCAGGCTGTAACACTCTAGGTGGATGAGTGTTTGACACTAAGATTGCACCCAATATTGGAAGAAAAAACAAAGGTATTGTTGATTCATTACTAATTGGAGACACTGTGATGTGCAGATCATAATATAGCAAATCTACCACACCGTATGAATATGTTACATAAATGAATATCTTTTAAAAAAAAACTTTTTATAAACTGTATGTGCTATGTGTGATTATCCAATTAAAAATATTGTAAAGGTTTGTGAAAACAACCATACACAATAAAGTTACAGTGGAGCAGCTCATTTGAAATGGCCTTCTCCTGCCAGTGTTAATTTAACAGAAGATTCATATATTTTCCAAATTGTTATCATCCATTTATCAAAAATGTGCAGATTTGACCATTGATATTACTCAGATTAAAAAAATAAATCTTCAAGGCAGTTTTAATTTGGATGCTCAAGCAAAGAGGACTGTTCATGACCTCAAGAGGTTGTTTTCTCAACCTCTAATTTTTTATGTGAAGATGACTTGTATGGAATAGAGACATTTATTCATGGGCACTCAAGAACCATTTGAATTTTAAACGATCATAGAAATCTCTCCCTGCTCTCTCCTCAGTGTTCCAGGGCCACTACGCCGGCTGTCCCCTGCTCATGTGTATATGGGGCAGTGCCAGAGTCCAGGCCGCCTCGCTGGGGGCAATGCACGTTATCTAGTATATCTCAGGCCGCCCTGCTTGTAAAAGCCAGATGGCCCCACAAGCACAATGACAAGGGGTCAATATGCCCAAAGAAAGGGAGCAGCGCCTCTGCCAGCAGGGAGCCAGAAGGTCGAGGTACAGCCACCTCTTGTTCTGTTGAAGGTAAAGGTCCCCCCCAGGTTCACCTCCACATTGCATTGCTTCTGCTCCGTCCGAGCGAGGGCAATGTTCTGTCCTCTTCTTTCTTGTCACAGCTCTCGCGCCTCTGCGTTCTGCGGGTGGCAGAGTGGACTTGATTCTCTGTTCCCCTGTTCCTATTGTTGATGTTCAAACATGCTTGTGCAAGCAGATGCTTCTTGTCTGCGCGCAGATGCATGTTTGCCTTTGAATTCCTGAAGGGTTTATTTATTGTACAGCACATGGCAGTTAGGTCCATTTTACCTTCTGCTGGACACGGACACATGCATAAAGGAGTTCACGGCTTCTCTACTTACATATCCTTTGCTCTTCAACATCTTGTGAAATTACCTGTTCACGCCTGTGTTGTTGGGTGTGTGGTGCAATCTTACTTTGTGCTTTTTTATCAAGCGGATTACCTGAAAGCTTTCCTAAGCGCTTTCAAGCATTGGATGTTACTGCCACCTCTGGTACCTCCTTTCTACTGTTCTCAACAGTGTCTCTGTGGTTTGCTAAGACCTCCTCTGGAGGTACTGTTTTTGTGCATTTATTTTCATCCTGGCAGTCATTATTTATTTTGTGGATTTATGGATTTGTACAACGGTGACAGGCACACCTTGAGAGTATTTCAGCCTGTTACATATTTATGTTCCTCAGCCTCATATCTTAAATTCTTCCGTCAGGCCAGAAATACGTACAACAAGAATATCCTTTAGTCCAAAAAAGAGTTCTTCAAATCAGAGCTGGAAAATACCAAGAACAGACCACGCAATCTTTTCAAAATAGTCAAACTTCAATCAAACAAACTAGCGAAATCATCGAAAGAAACTACTAAAGCCCCAATAACCTGCGATGAGTTCTCCTCCTTCTTCACAATCAAAATCAACTCGCTTGGTAACAAACTCAATGCCTCCGCAAACTTCCCTAATTTTCCTTCTGGGACCCTACTCTCCTCTGTCCCCACCAAGCAACACCCAAAAACAAGGCTCACTGGTCCAAATTCGAACTTTATGATGACCATTCCATCTCGAAAATTCTATCCTCCTTAAAACCGAACACCCACTTTAACGACCTCCTCCCCGCCAACTGCTTGGCAGCGACCGCCTCACTCATCGCTCCCATCTGGACTACCATTTTAAATGCTTCCCTTCTCCTAGGGACCATACCTGACTCCCTGAAAACCGCGCAAGTCATCCCAATCCGAAAAAAACCCACTCTGAATCCGGAAATTCCAGATAGCTTCAGACCTATCTCGAATATCCCTCTTCTCTCGAAAGTACTGGAGAAATATGCTCAGCTACAACTAAGCCAACACATCGCCAATTTTAATCTACTTGACGAATTCCAATCTGGGTTCAGGCCTGGACACAGCACTGAAACTACTATTCTTCACATCGTTGACGATGCTCTCCTAGCCCTCAACCAAGGCAAAACCTGTTTTTTGATCCTTCTGGATCTCTCCTCGGAATTCGACACGGTCAACCGCGAGAAACTTCTTGAACGCCTCAAACACAGGATGGGTCTAGGAGGTACCGTCATCAACTGCTTTGGTTCCTTCCTTCAGAACCGCACCCAGAGATTCCTTGTCAACAACAACCTATCTGCTCTCTCCTCGATCTCCATCGGTGTCCTGCAAGGCTCCACTCTGTCCCCTACCCTCTTCAATCTCTACCTTGAACCCTTAGCTGAAAGTCTTCACTCGGCCAACATCTCCTTCCACATGTATGCCGATGACACTCAGATCTACACTAAAATCTCCTCTCTTGAGGAGATCACCTATGTAAATGATGCCCTGAAACTGAATGTCCAAAAAATTGAGGGGCAGATTTACAAGCCCCTTGCGCCACTTTTGCGTCACTTTTCCAATGTTAAAAGTGACGCAAAAGTGGCGCAAGGGGCTTGTAAATAAACCAAAATCTCTACAAAAGGGTCTAATAGGGACCAGTTTAACGACTATGCTACCTTCAGTCCCCAAAGTAAGACTATAAACACAACACGAAGGTCCTAAGTCAAAGCATAAACACAACGCCGCATGATGCTGTATGTGCAATCCCTTACATTTAAACTTAAAACATTATTGCATCACCAGGAAAAAAGATGATTAAAGGGTCTATCGGGCCACCCTTAATGGCGGAGCTTCGTCATGTATGACCCTGAGGGATCAGAGGCCGGGCCCCTACACTCGTGAGCCACCCGGCCCTACTGGGTGCCCGTCACGGTGATCCCTGTCAGAGGAAATCTCATGCCACTGGTGTGCATCCAAATAGTTCAAAAAGAAATAGAAAAAGTGCAGTGCAATAATGTGGTAGTGTACTAAAAATGACTACGTGGTCAAAAAAACAGTTTAATATGAATTGACCAGGTGTCATGTCTAAAAACCAAATAAGTCAAAAAATCTATATATGACTATTTCCCTGTCTTGGTCTGTCTAGGTCGACATGTTTCAGCCGATCTGGTTACTTAACCCGGCTTTCTTCAGGACCAGTTAGTTGATTAAAAAGAAGCTACTGCAGGATAAACTCACCAGACTGCTCGAGGTCCAGTTTGAGGTCTCGACGGATAGAGCGGTGCCTCCGATACCGAGCAATCTGCCGGGTGAGGTGAGGCTTTCCTCCCACAGAATGCTGGGAGAGAAGAAGAGGTGACTACACAAATGCTAAGCGCAATTATGCTAGTCTGGTAGGGTGGCTTCGGCCACACCACATCTCTTTTTATAAGTTTCTTTAATTTGATTCACATCACTGTTCACCAAATTTATCCTGCAGTAGCTTCTTTTTAATCAACTAACTGGTCCTGAAGAAAGCCGGGTTAAGTAACCAGATCGGCTGAAACATGTCGACCTAGACAGACCAAGACAGGGAAATAGTCATATATAGATTTTTTGACTTATTTGGTTTTTAGACATGACACCTGGTCAATTCATATTAAACTGTTTTTTTGACCACGTAGTCATTTTTAGTACACTACCACATTATTGCACTGCACTTTTTCTATTTCTTTTTGAACTATTTGGATGCACACCAGTGGCATGAGATTTCCTCTGACAGGGATCACCGTGACGGGCACCCAGTAGGGCCGGGTGGCTCACGAGTGTAGGGGCCCGGCCTCTGATCCCTCAGGGTCATACATGACGAAGCTCCGCCATTAAGGGTGGCCCGATAGACCCTTTAATCATCTTTTTTCCTGGTGATGCAATAATGTTTTAAGTTTAAATGTAAGGGATTGCACATACAGCATCATGCGGCGTTGTGTTTATGCTTTGACTTAGGACCTTCGTGTTGTGCTTGTAAATAAACCCCTGAGTTTCTTCTCATCTCCCCCCCAAAAAATCTAATGACATCCTGGAATGGACTAACTCCATCACAGCACTCAACTGCACCCCTACCATAGTGGATTCTACCAAATCTCTTGGGATTACTTTGGACCACAACCTGAATATGACTGAACATATCAATGCATTGGCCAAAGCTGCCAGATTCCATCTGAGCTACTTGAGAAAACTAAAACCCTTCCTTGGAACTGTCGACCTACATACCGCTGTGCAGGCGTTAGTTATCTCCAGAATCGAATATGGCTGCTCCATACTATCTGGCCTACCTAAGACTTCGATGGCACCCCTAAAAGCTTGCCTCAACGCAGCAGCTAGACTCGTGTCTGGCTCAAGAAAATGTGACCATATCTCACCACACCTGAATGCCTTGAACTAGCTTCCCCTTGAAGGCAGAATTCAACTCAAGCTGGCCTGCATCACTCACAAAGCCTTGTACACGAATTCCCTGGCATATCTCGCCCAGAAAATTGTGTTATCTGGGAGATCCAGAAACTCATGATCCTCCAGAGACCGTGTGCTCCAGCCACCCTGCTTCCGCGAAGTAAAAACATACAATGGAGCATTCTCCGGGGCTGCACCAAGAATCTGGAACTCACTTCCTTCCGCCATCAGAGCACTTCTCTGGTGCTCTTCAAAAAAGAAGCTAAAACATTCTTAATGAGCAAATTCCTCCAATAACGCTCCCTTGGTGCACATACCGCCTTTTCTTGATTTATTTCTGCACTTATTCCCCTTTTTTGATTGACCTTCTACATCTTACAACCCTCACTCCTTCTATTGCTCCCTGCACCATTTATTGTACATATCTCTTCTTTGTCCTATCGTAATCAAGTCGCTCGCTAATTTTGGAACTGTATTGACTCGTGTATATATCCATGGCTTTATCCCACTATTGTCATTTCCCTAACCCACTTTCTTGTATTTTGCCTAGGCCACCCTGTACTTGGAACTGTACCATTTATTGTGTATATATCTCGTTCTTGTGTCCTATTGTATTCAAGTTGCTCACTGATTCTGGAACTGTATTGACTGTTGTATGTATCCATGGCTTTGTCCCACTATTGACATTTCCCTAACCCCCATCCCTGTATTTTACCTGTGCCATCCTGTACGTAACGTATCTTTCCTTGTAAAGCGCTCTGATACTGTAATGGGTCATGTTCGCGCTATATAAAACTTCAAATAAAATAAAATAAAATATGTTCATGCATGTTTGTTTGTCGAATTGGTGACCTTATTTAATGAAGGTACTATTTTCTGGGATTCAGAAGTTCTGTTTTACAGCATATTTAATCTACTATATTTTGTACTTTGTGTGAGTGACTATGGCTTATTCTTCCTCTTCTGCCTCTTCCTCTTCTGCCTATGCTTTGGTGCACTTAAGTTTGTTCTTAGAGTATCCAGGAAAACCTCCTGTGAGATGGACAATTGGACTGAGATCATTTGAAAATTACTCTAAAGTCAACAGTATTAAAGTTCCTTTGGATATTGAAATCTTGGAATTATCCAACCTAGTTCTCAATCTTGATGTATTACAAGTATCTGAGGTTAAAATTAAGGATTGCATCTGTCAGGTTACGTTAGGTGGCAAATCAACTTTAGAGATGATGTGTGGTTCTGGGGTCCCTATCACAATTACATCTGACACCTTGTTCAATATTAACTGGTTAGACTGTGTACAGTTATAGACTCCTGATGTACGACCTAAAGCATATGGAGATCAAGACATTGACATGTTGGGGTTTTTTAATGATTGCATTACTTGTTTGGGTAGGTCTGTTTTTACAAAAATGTATGTTGCAAAGAAAGGCAGGTCTGTTGTGGAATGGAAGGCTTGGAATTATTTTGGTTCCTGGAGCTGATGCTCCAGTCGGAGTTTCTGACGTACCTCTTGCATGTGTTCAGTCCATTAACCAAGAAGGTATGGGATTATGGAGCAAAACATTCCCACAAGTACTCAGTAATTCTGTTGGTTGTGTTAAGAATGATGTTCATTGTGTTAAAAAAAGAAGCCATACCTGTGACTCACAAGGCCCGCCCTGTTCCTCTTAACATTAGAGATGAACTGAAATCTCTTCTTGAACAAATGATCTTTGAGGGCGTAATTGAAAAAGCCGAAGCTTCTGAGTAGGTCAGTTCCATAGTTATTGTGTGAAAAAAGGACAACATTATTAGACTTTGTGCGGACTTGCGCAGTTTAAATAAGTGCATTGAATGCGGGTCATCCAAGCGGCGCTCCGAACAACACTGCTCACTCCATCAGCGTCATGCCACGCCCTCTCCAGGGTATTGATTGTTGACTCTAAACGATTATAAGACAAGGGGTACCACCGCCCCCTGGATATAGTCACATAGTTTTGATTTAGATAGGTAGCCAAAGAAGCCTTTCAGACATTTCCACTCCCACCTCCTAAATTCACCTCTCTTACATCACTAATTAACTAAAATATTGGCATGTATGCAGCAGATGGGTCACCAAGCTTCATAAGTTGTGCTCAGATGTCATTTAAACCTTTGATCAGCCAGGTAGCCGATTGTGGGTAAGTGATTTTGGGCATTCCATAGCTGACAAACAATGGGAGTTCTGTTGTTCCAAGTGAAAATGATGTCACTTGACTTTAGGCACCAACTCTTTCATTTTTAAATTTCTTAATCGAATATACTACTTCTCAGCGATTATGCAAAAAATGTGATGCGTCAAGAAATGTGGAGTACCACTGATGTGTCTGTTACAACAAGAGCCTTACGCCCAAAATGTAATCAAGTGAACGCTGCCAAATTATCTGGAGTCCCACCCATTGCTTGTCGCCATTCCAGGAATCCGTGCCTAGAAGAATACTTATGGGTGTACTCATCATTAGTGGGGGTTGGTCATTGAAGTAACAGAACAGAATTTTCATTAACCAGCGCGAGGATAAGAACTACATTACCCAAGCGACCTTGCATACTGTAGGAGAGCTGGATAACATCTTTCACCAAAGACCGGAAGACATGAAACGGGGTCAGCCCACATCCCCATGCAGGTTGTTGTTGTTGATTCTAGTTGAGTTGGTGACGGGTGAAGACGCGAGTGCTGCTAGGTCCGGTACGGTAAGGGTGTTTACTCTGCATTTGGGTGATTGTCATATGCTATGCCATTCTTAGCTTCGTGAGTACGAAAATCGCTTTGGGGCTGACTTGATGCTTGATATTTCTGCTATTGGCAGTTTTATGCTGCTTCATTTAAAGGGTCTTTGGGAAGACCGGTTTGCTTGACTGTGTTCTTGCTATATAGTGCTGTGGAGGTACTGCTCAACTGAGGCGGGTTGGTGAACCACAAAATATTTTCAACATAGAAATTATGTGTAAAAAACAGTACGCTGTGATTTAGAACAGCAAATGAAGTCTGGAAACGTGGAGGTTCTTTATTTTTGCCTATTGGGTGTGGTATGAAGGCTGTCATAGAATAAAACGTGGCAACTGCAAGAGTACCTGATCAAACAACGTGTGTGCAGAAGAATGAATGTTCATGAAAGTATTTCTAGCCATTTTTAACACGGGTTCCTAGAGATCCAGTGGTTTGGTTCTTTCCCCTGTGAGGCCAGGCTTGTATGTTTTATCGATGGGTAAATAGTAATGTGTGTGTGTGTGTGTGTATATATGTATTCACTGAAAAAACCATAGGTTTCACACACGTTATAGTTAGGAATTAGCATTTAAAAAACCTTAGAAATTCAGTGAAAAAACCATAGGTTTCACACACGTTATAGTTAGGAATTAGCATTTAAAAAACCTTAGAAATTCAGTGAAAAAACCATAGGTTTCACACATGTTATAGTTAGCTGGACATTTTACTCGTAAAAAACCAATGAAATTGCCCCGTTATAGTTAGTTCAGCTAACTATAACTCGCGCGCCCGCAATGCACTGCTGATGACGTCACATATTACATCACTCATGACATGGTCAGTGACATCACTCATGACATCACTGATGACATCTCAAATGACATCACTGATGACATCACTGATGACATCATCCTTGTGATAGAGTGGCAGACCTCCTCTCACCTTAATATAATCTTTGATACACACATTCAAAAATAGAGACTAAAAATTTCAAAACAATGGACATACCAATACCAGTTACAACAACCTCATCAGTAATTCAAAGATCCACATACACATCCACTCATTCACCAACAGTCCTACACAGTCACTCATACATGTACTCACTCATCATATGTACTCATACATCTATACATCCTGTTACACAATGCCACTCATCCATAGAGTTACTCACACACATAGTCACTCATGCTAAAAAAGAATAAAACATACATTTACTTGCATATACAGTAATACACACACCACCACACTTACTTCTACGGAAACTTACACATACTTAGTCTTTTAAACAATCACTTATAGAAACACATACTTATTCATACAGGAACTCTTTCAATCTCTCCCTCTCATATATACTCACATATATACACCAATACTCACATATACTAGTTTAAAACATATGTAGTTACTCCTGAAGACACTATTGAGACAGTCATTCACTCAATAACACACCCATACACACACTCATCCACCCATGCAGTCCTGCACACATGCTCTGTTCAACACATACAAACAGTGAGTCACTCATTCATGCATCTATGCACTACGTAATACCCCCCACCGTACCATGCAGACACTCAGACTGATACTCAAAAAAACAACTAATAACCTATATAGACACCCATGTAGCTACTCACCAACCCATGCAGCCACTTATACACAAAGTGAGAGATACACTTAATCAGTCAGTAACACAATCAACTTTTCAAAAACAAATCATCCATTTAGACACTTATATACACATTTATTCTTCCATCGACCTTGAGATACACATATATAAAACAAATTTAATTTTCAGAAAAACCCACATTCACTGGATGATGTCATCAGTGATGTCATTTGAGATGTCATCAGTGATGTCATGAGTGATGTCACTGACCATGTCATGAGTGATGTAATATGTGACGTCATCAGCAGTGCATTGCGGGCGCGCGAGTTATAGTTAGCTGAACTAACTATAACGGGGCAATTTCATTGGTTTTTTACGAGTAAAATGTCCAGCTAACTATAACATGTGTGAAACCTATGGTTTTTTCACTGAATTTCTAAGGTTTTTTAAATGCTAATTCCTAACTATAACGTGTGTGAAACCTATGGTTTTTTCACTGAATTTCTAAGGTTTTTTAAATGCTAATTCCTAACTATAACGTGTGTGAAACCTATGGTTTTTTCAGTGAATTTCTAAGGTTTTTTAAATGCTAATTCCTAACTATAACGTGTGTGAAACCCATGGTTTTTTCAGTGAATTTGCAAGGTTTTTTAAATGCTAATTTTTTTTTTTTTTTCTTCATTTTTTTCAAACATATTTTTAATTTAATTTTTTACCTTTTATAAAGACTATGCTTAATTTTTTAAAATCATTAAATATTTATTTTATATAAATTTTTTAAAATAAACAAGTAAAATTTATTTCTAGATTATTTTTTTTTTTTTTTTTTTTTTTTTATAGTACGCGTACCGTAAGCTCACGGTAAGCGTACGGTTTACGCAACGTCCGTAATCTATCTACGCTGCTTGCGTATAGTTACGTACTTTGCGTAGCGCGCGTACTGCGCGTGGGACGTGTGCGCGCTTACGCAACACGCGCACGTTACGCGGAAGTGCCGGGAAATGACTGTTATGCGCATGCGCGCAAGCGCGTGTCTTTTTTACGCGCACGCGTACTTTTTGCCGTAAGCGCACCGTAAGCGTACCGTAAGCGTACGGTAGGTCATGTGATCATGAAACACAACTTTTGATTGGTTGAAACTACTTTCAGTTCTAGAACTCTCCTACACCACACCCATTCCCCTCATTTCTGCTTGTGATCCCTTGGGAGAAGGAGCTGGTTTGTCTTTGGGATACGATGGCAGAACAGCAGAGCTCTTCTGAGAGTGAGGCTAGCACCAGCAGCACTGTCTTGAGGCAGAGAGCGAGGAAAGTAAAGCCTTCTTATGTTTGGGATTATTTTACTTTTCCAGAAGGCCAGCAAAAGGTGAATGCACCCTTAGTTACTTGCAAGCTGTGTAAGCGTGTACTTTCTAGAGGTAATCCTGACAGGAAGTATTCCTTTGGGAATCACACCATGATGAGGCACCTCAAGGATGTACACAAAAGGACACATGCTCAACTTTTTGGAGGTAACTCTTCAGAAAGACGAGCCAGTACATCCACAGCAGCTCAGCCTGGACCATCACCTGCAGAGCTTACTCCTTCTTCTGCAGCTCAGGTGAGCCCTTCATCTGTGGGGGGAGAATCTCCTTTTGCTGGCCCTCTGGAAATGAACCCTCGATTTCGGAAGGTTGATATTCATTGCACATTTTGTAAAGCTCTAATTTGTTATAGGGAGACCAGTGTTTCCCTAGTGAATAACAAAATAGATCAGCACATTTGTAGCTTTGAATGATTTTCCCATGGTTCCTTTCCTCTGTCCCTGCATGAACACAACGGTTCTTTTAAGAGCCAACCTTATCTTTCATCTTTTTTTAACATTTTTTTTAAAAAACTTTTTTTTTTTTTTTTACCGTACGCGTACGGTAAGCGTACCTTTTTTTTTATTTTTTAAAAAAAACACTAAAAATCATTTTTCACATTACAAGGTCCTTGAGAGACTACAATTATTACTATTGACTTACCATACTCACTGAAAAAAATATTTATTCATTTGTTTTTTTAAAAAATAGTTTTTTAAATGGTTGTAGTTTACGAAAATTTTCTATATCGATCTGAAAAAAAAGAAAAAAGTATTAATATTTTTAAACCATTTTATAATACAGTACACATATTTACATTTTTTACCAAAAAATATTTTTGCCTTATTTTTGCTGTTTTCAGAATATATTGCATTTCACTATAAATTGTGAAAGCCATTGCATTCATCATTTTACAGCGGGCAAAAAAAAATAACAATCTCAAAGATTGTATTAAAAAAGCCCAGAATCTCTTCTCACTTAAACTTATCATTACAGAAATGCATATTATTCTAAAAAAATATCATCTAAAAACAATACTTTTTTCTTTAAAATACCGTCTGATATTTTTGTTTCAGGAGTATAATCACAATATTATATCTCAAATAACTCCAAAATACATCTGATTTTATTTCCTTTAGGCCAATAAATCTCTGCCTATAATTCTTCTATGGACACAGAGTCATGTTTTCACATTAGTGCCAAAACGAAATTTCTTTGCCAATTTGAAAGCACACTTACTGCTCTTTTTTTTTCGGGCCAAGTGAAAATCTCTTTTACAGACTGACACATTATGAATCCACCATGTGTAACTACAACAAAAACAATTCCCATTTCTATTATTCATTTCTTAAGTTACCACATACATCCCCTCTCAAACTGTAAACTCACCTTTAAAATTAGTTAGTTGTGAAAGAAATGTGTCACTCAAACAGCAGATTATCAGAGCCAGGATCTCTGTTCTGTACACCTCTCTCCTCTCAGCAGAACCAGATAATGGCAAACTTTCCCTCTATTTTTCCACACATATACATGTAAGTTTCAAATCTCAGTGCTTCCCCCTTTTTTTCAAATGTAATGACACATTTCTATTGGTTGAAAACCAACCCTTTTCCAAAAGTACCCTGCCCCCAACTTGACTTCTGCCTAGTACCCTTCCCCCAACTTGACTTCTGCCTGCTACCATAGCAACAGCTCATGGAACACTGCTGTGTGCAGTTAGGTCAGAAGTTCGACACACAATGTTTCAATTCCACAGAGCAAGAGTGCTTGACTTTTCAATCCTAACTGCAAATCCATAGTACTGTTCTTTGCTTACACATTTTTTTGTACCAATACAAAACATGCTTCTATTAATTTTCACATACAGCCTAGTTTTTTTTCTAGAATGGTATGAAACAGCCAATCAGTTCTTTTTGTTTTGTAAAAAATATGTATGCCTCCATTTCCAAACTGTCTTTCTTTTCATATTGCCATTCTACTGAAAGACACCTCCTGAGTGCATCCAGTTCTCCTTTGAAGATGTTCACAGTGTGGATTGTAGGGCACAGCTATGTCTTCTGGAGTGAAAAGTTTGCAGAGAAAACAGATATGGTGAGAGACCTTGCTTTGCCAAATGTAGACATTAAATGGATTGGTCAGAGAGGGTTAAAGTGGCACCAATTGATGCCATTGGTGAAATCCTTCATTCAAATCCAACACCCTGACCTCATAATAGTGCACTGTGGTGGCAATGACCTAGGCACTTTGACTGGGGTAGGTCTGGAAATGCTTATGAAGGACACCTTTGCACAACTGTTTACACTTTTCCCTAAAACTGCCTTTGTGTTTTCCAACATATGCCAAAGGCAAAAATGGAACTGGTCCAATCATTTCTGTCCACAGATTGACAAAGCAAGAAAGCACGTCAACAAATCTGTTTCTGCTTTCCTCCGTGACTATGGTATGGGTGCCATTTACCACAACAACTTGCGTTACGACATGCAAGACATTTATAGAGGAGATGGTGTGCACTTCAATGATGAAGGGAACAGAGTCTTCCTCTTGAACCTTAGACTCTGCATCGGTACTTACTTGTAGGTACCACTAAAAAAATGACTCCATAAACACAACAGCTCTTTTTAGAGCTCCCTAATTTCCAAACTCTTAAATCTGATTTTCATTTATTTATTTTTATTTTTTTTACCGTACGCTTACCGTGAGCTTACCGTACGCGTACCCCGTGATTTTTTTTAAAATCAATAAATGTTTTTTTTGTACTTTTCTGTCCTTCTTTGACCCCCTTACAATTGTTAGGGGGTCTGTAACTCTCCTCATTGCCCCCTTTCCTTGTTTTCACTCTTTTTTTTCAGAGTGAAATACACAAAATGGCGGCCGCCGCTTCCTGGTTTCGGCCGATTCGAATGTTTACTAAGATCTAAGAGCCAATCAGAATCGCGCTCGCGCACGCCACCGTACGCTTACCGTAAGCGTACGGTAAGCGTACCGTAAGCTGGCTCAGATATATATATTGATTTAAAGGCTATTTTCTCAAAATCTACTGAACTGATTTACACCAAACCTACAAAAGGCACTTCCTTGACCTACGGACTACCTCTCTGCCAAATTTCTAGTAATTCTGTTCAGCCGTTCGGGCTGTAGGTCGTTCTAAAGGTCCTATGGAAAAATGCATGGGAAAAACGCGTTTTGGGACCCCCCTTTTATCTCAGCCCCCGCTTGACGGATCCCCCCGAGACTTTCAGGGTAGGAGCGGACCGTAGCGCCCCACCTATTTTGAGAAATTCGCGAGGATTCGTCGACCGGCGCCAAAGTTATTCAAAATAGAATGTTGAGGTTTTCCTATGGAAACGTGGTCCTAACTATAACTACCTACTGGCGACCGCCAGTAGGTAATGTATATATGTACGTATGTATATATATATATATATTCACTGAAAAAACCATAGGTTTCTCACACGTTATAGTTACGAATTAGCATTTAAAAAACCTTGCAAATTCACTTAAAAAACCATAGGTTTCACACGTTATAGTTAGCTGGACATTTCACTCGTAAAAAACCAATGAAATTCCCCCGTTATAGTTACTGCAGGCAACTATAACTCACGCGACCGCAATCCTCTGCTGATGACGTCAGATATTACATCACTGTATTTAGACACTTATTTACCCATGTCTTCTTCCATTAATCTTTAGCTATACATATATTACAAATATTTATTTTTCATAAAGACACATATGTCATCAGTGATGTAATATCTGACGTCATCAGCAGAGGATTGCGGTCGCGTGAGTTATAGTTGCCTGCAGTAACTATAACGGGGGAATTTCATTGTTTTTTTACGAGTGAAATGTCCAGCTAACTATAACATGTGTGAAACCTATGGTTTTTTAAGTGAATTTGCAAGGTTTTTTAAATGCTAATTCGTAACTATAACGTGTGTGAAACCTATGGTTTTTTCAGTGAATTTGTACGTTTTTTTAAATGCTAAGTTATGTATTTATGAAATGTTTTTTTTTCAGGTTTTTCACCGTGCGCGCACCGTGAATTTTTTTTTTTTTTACCTCCAGTCAGCGCCAGGGAGCTGCGTTGCAGAGAGGTGTAAAAAGGGGCGTGGCCTCATTACACCTCTCTGCAACACAGCCCCCTGGCGCATACTGGAGGTTCCTGGTGGGCTAGTTGGCCCCCAGGGACCCCCAGTATTGAAGGGGAATTCGTTCCCCCTCTGCAAACGCGCCAGGGGGCGCGTTTGCAGAGTGGTGTAAGGAGGGGGCGTGGCCTCCGGCCCGATCCTTTTTTTTCCCCCCCCTCAGTTTTTTAGAAGGGGGGCTGTGTAGCCCCCCTTCTTTTTCTTTTTTTTGGCCCGGGGGACCCCATCCCCCAGGGCCTGCCCCCAATTTTTTTCTTTTATTTATTTTTTTAAAAAACAGGAAGGGGGACGCGTGCCCCCCTCCCCAGGCCATAATTTGCCCTGGGGACCCCATCCCCCGGGGCAAGGCCCTTTTTCAACAATTTTTTTTTATGGAGGGGGGCTGCATAGCCCCCCTCCTGTGCCACCTATGGCCCCGGGGACCCCATCCCCCGGGGCCATTTTTTGAATTTTTTTTATTTTTTATTTTGGGGAGGGGGCAGCGTGGCCCCCCTCCCTGGCCACTTTTGGCCCCGGGGACCCCATCCCCCGGGGCCTGGCCTCCGTTGGGGGCCATGGGGGGGTCCCCAAAACCCCCCACGGCCCCGCCGGCTCCCCGAGTCCTGCGGGAGCCGGCATTGCTTTTCCACATGGGGAGCAGCTAACATGCTGCTCCCCGTGTGGAAAAGTCGCGAGGCTCCCACCCTGCCAAAGCAAACAGCAGTGTCCCGGGGGTGGGCACCCCGGGACACTGCTGGAGCCGGCCCTGGGGGTGGCGGTGCCCAGGGCCATCATTGGCTCCAGGGGGGGGCCACGCGGCCCCCCCCACTTAAGTTAAAGCCCCGGGGGGTGGTGGTCCCCGGGGCTTGGGGGTCCGTAACGGACCCCCTATTTTACATATTCAGTGCCCCGGGGTGGTGGCGTTCCCCGGGGCATGTGGGGGGGCTCTAGCCCCCCCACACAGGGTTGTTTTTTTTTTGTTTTTTTTTAAAAAACCCGGGGGGGTGGCAGTCCCTGGGGCTGCGGGGGGCCATGAGCCCCCCCGCATACATGAACATAAGCCCCGGGGGTGGCGGTCCCCGGGGCTAGGGTGCCCCTCTGGGCCCCCCATTATAAAAGCATATTGCCCCCGGGACTTGGTCCCCCCGGGGGCTAAATCTAAACGAAGCGCGGGAGTCCGTGCTTCGTTTTTTTTTTTCGTTAGCGGGATGCATCCCGCGATTTAAAAAAAAAAAATTTTTTTTTGGGCCTTGGGGGTCCTTGTGGGACCCCCTGAGCAGGCCTAGGGGGTCAGGGTGTTTCTACCCTGCCCCCTTGTCGCGTTTTGCGTCTTTGTTTTTGTGGTTTCTTGTGCCTCGGTTCTACCGAGGCACAAGATGGCTGCCAACACTTCCTGATTCAGAGTGTTGGCAGCCAATTAACATTCAGCTCGTGCTCGGGAGGGTTCGGGGAGGGCCATAGATATATATGTACTTTTAACTGTAATTTTCTCAGGGACTACTGAACGGATTTACACCATTTAAGCAAAAGGCACGAGTCCGAACTGAGGACTAATTCTTTGGTGTCATTCCGTTCAGCGGTTCGGGCTGTAGCTGCGACAACAGATCCTATGGGAAATTGCATGGGGAAAACGCGTTTTGGGACCCCCCTTATTTCTCGGCCCCCGCTTGACGGATCACCGCAAAACTTTCAGGGTAGGAGTGGAGCGGTTTGGAGCTGGCCAAAAGTTTGGAAAATTTCGCGAAGATTCGTCAACGACCGCCAGTAGATAATGTGTGTGTGTGTGTATATATATATATATATATATATATATATATATACAAGAAAGAAGTGACTCAAACAGATAGATTCACCAAAGAACAAAAATATATTTCCACTACTGCGTTTCAGCTTCCGCCTTCCTCAGGTAGTACAAGATGATTTGCTCTGTGGCTGCACAGATGACACAGCTGAATTTTCAAAAAGCATCATGAGTGAAGATTCCATTTGGAATGTGGAATCAATGCAGTCCTGAGAGCTCTTGAGATATGCAGTAATCAGGTTGTGTTGTCAGTAATGTTCAGTCCATCTGGATGCAGTGATTTTAAACGGTACATCCAGAAGTTTTCCCTGGAGTCCAGTAGTTCTTCCTTTAAAACAAGTTCCACAGGGAAAATCTTCAAATCTGATAGTGAATGATCCAGAAGGTTGAAATGATTGGCTACAGGCTGGTCAGTTTTCTTATTAATTATTGCAGATTTGTGGTTCCTGAATCGTGTACGGAGGTCATTCACTGTTTGGCCTACATATTGTTTTTTACAGCTTTGCCGTTGGCACGGAATCACATAAATAATGCATACTGAGCGACATGTAAGATGCTGCCTTATTGCATAGGTCCTTCTCGTAACAGAACTAGTTACAGATGATGTTTGTAAAAGATATTCACAGGTGATGCACCTTTTAGTCACAGCAATGAACCCCTGCATTTGTTACAGCTTGCTTGAGTTCAGCTCTCACAATAAGAGATCGTAAATTTGGAGCTCTGCGGTAAGCAATGACTGGTGGTTTTGGAAAAACCTTTTGCAATTTTTCACAAGTGGACAGTAAGGGAAATGTTTTTTGCATTATATTTCTGTAGTTAGGAGCTGATGGATGATAGTCAACTACAAATGGAGTTCTGTCACTTTTGTTTCTGCCGTTGGTATTCCAAATAAGTGCTTCTCTGGGTAACTGCAAAGACTTGTCAATTTGTTGCTGTATGATATGCAGAGGATAGCCTCGCCTTTTAAATAATGTAGCAAGCTCCTGTAGATGGTCTTTACAGGTTTCCTTATTGCTGCAGATGCGTCTTATTCTGAGTGCTTGGCTGTAGATGATGCTCAGTTTAGTGTGGTGTGGGTGACATGAAGTCCAGTTTAGATACAAATGAGCATCTGTAGACTTGTGGTACAGATCAGTTGTAATTTTGTGTTCATGAATGGTGAGTAGCACATCCAGAAAAGGGAGATGACGCTTCTGTTTAGTATTGCTGCTGGTAAATTTGATGGTAGGATGGATATTGTTGTAAATTGTTCCAATGTTCTACTTCCTGAATTCCATATTATAAATATGTCATCAATGTATCGTTGCCATACCAGTGGTTTGATGCTAGAAGTAGCGAGTATACAGTTCTCTAGTTTGCCCATGAAGATATTTGCATAGGATGGAGCCATCCGAGTGCCCATGGAAGTCCCTTGTATCTGCAGATAGTGTTTACCATTGAATGTAAAATTGTTGGATTTAAGGATAACTCTTGCAAAGTTGGTAAGCACATATGTTGATGGCTTTTTCACAGTTCTTTTATTAAGAGCTTCATATAATGCCATAAGCCCATCCCCATGTGGTATATTGGTGTATAATGATGTAACATCAAATGCAGCCAGAAGAGTATCATCATCAAATGTGTAGGTTTGGTTTAATTTTTCAATAATCTGAAGGAAGTTACTGGTATCTTTAACAAATGATGGAAGTTCCTGTGCTGGAGGTGCAGGTCGACAAATAAAGATAGTCTCTCATTGGCTGTGGCATTGCCAGAGATGATGGGACGGCCAGGATTTTTCATTTTGTGAATTTTGGGAAGCATATAAAATCTCCCAGGTCTTGGTTTGGGATGAACAAGTATATCTGCTGTTGTTTTATCAATGAGGTTTAAGCTCCTGTATCTTACAACCATGTTCTTAATTTATTTGTTCAAGTCTTCTGTGGGATCAGTTTCTAAAGGTTTGTAAGTGTTGGTATCCATTAGTTGTCTCATTCCTTCCTCAATATAATCACTTACTTTCATGGCAACCACTGCACCACCTTTGTCTGCCGGTTTTATAATGACATCCATTCTCTGTTGAAGGAGGTGGAGAGCTTTTCTTTCTTCTCGGGTGATGTTATCAAAAATCCTTTTAGGTGTTGATTCCTTGATGAGTTTCTTGATGGATAAAATGTATGTATCAAGGACAGGATTTCTACCACATTGAGGTGTCCATGATTTGGGATGGCGGAACTTCTTAAATGGATCTGGAAGGTAGCTTGGCAGATCAACATTAGAATTATTGTAAAAGTATTCTGCAAGTCTGCATCTTCTCTCGAAGGTTTTTAGGTCTCTCATCATGTTGGCAGTATTATGGTCCTTCGGTACAGGACAGAAATAGAGGCCTTTGCTCAAGAGGTTCAATTCGCCTGGTGATAGAAGTCCTCCAGTCAAGTCAATAACTGGGTCGGATGTCTGGAAGGGTTGTAGCTGACTGATGCTATGCAGCCTTTTTTGTCTTATAAATCTTCTATTCTTTTTATGCTGTTTTCTCACAGGGCTTTCACTGACAAGAAAATCTCCCAAAAGAAGAATGATTTATGAAGTGGTGAATTGGAAGAGGAGGTATATGAAATCTTAACATATCTCTTTTTAGTTTTGCAGATTTAATTTCAATAGCTTTCCTCGTAGTCATCTTTTTTACTACTGCAATCCTCTGTAGTATGTGTGCCACTTCAGAGTCACTTTTTGTGTTCTTTAAAAGTTCCAGTTGTTTTTGTAGCTTGGCTTTAAGCATCTGCATTTTTTGAATGGTTTCTTTAATAGATACCAATAGTAGGGCCATTGATGAGTTATGCAGTAAAATATTCCATGTAGCGGACCATTCACAACTAGTTAGTTTAAAAGGTGGCTTAGACTTAACCTCCAACCCCATAGGATAGATGTTAAGTTTTTTATAGATTTGTAAATGTGCTATTGTAAATTGGCACTTGCTGATTTCCTCCTGGATGAACAGCGCATATCTAAGATGTAGATTTGTTCTTGACATGGTGGTTGCTTCTGGCTTGATTATCGGATCCAGGGAGGATACAGGTTTGTTTACACTTTTTGTACTATATCACGTGACAAGAGTAAACATCGTATCGACCCGTGACCAAGGAACCTTTTGGTTTCGAAACGCGTCGGGAGTTGTTTGCCATAACTTGATGGAATAAAGCATGCTTAAAAAAGCAAATTGGGGCTCGGCGCAATCTTTTGGAAAGAAGGATTGAATGGTGTTTGGATACGAAGGGTCGCGTCCTTGTCGGCAGCCCGCCACCATACAGAGGCAGAGGTCTTTGCGAGGAATGGTTTGAATTTTTAAAGATTTTTCCTCTGCCCGCTTCAAGTCATTTGCGAGTCTATCTGAGGTGGGAGCATTTCCAGTAAGGTAACGGGTGCAGTGCAGTGTTCAGTGTGGTCGGCTGACTAAACGGCTTTATGCGCTTGTCGGTTGCCATATCTGGGAAAAAGAACCTGTCAACCTCGGCGGATTATCGCGTTACATTTTCTTTGGAGCTGGTGGAAGCAGTGTGACGGGCGCGTCACGTACTGCAAGCGTGTAACTGAAAAAGAATCAGTGATAGGAACTCTTTCATTTGGGTTCCTTATATTTGAACAAAATGTTGGCAAATCGGGAGGCAATGTGACGAGAGGCAGCGGAGCTGCTCTTTATACCAATATCGGATGGTCATATCAATGGTGTTTCTGCTACTGGTATCATTACAGAAGAAATACAAAGTAAACGCCAATTATGGGATAAACTATGGAAAGTGGCTAAGATGGAACAATCTAAATGGTGGGAGGCGACAGCCCTGCAGAAATACATAGACTGTAGAAGGGTCCCTAGAGGTTTACGCATTTTTATAACCCCCACGTTTCAAGATCCTGATCCTAATTTAATAAAAGAATGGATGGACAACAATCATGAATGTTCCACAGTCATGTTAAAACTCCTGGTTAAATATGCATTGAGGGACACAGAACGACTTGCGGCAGAAATAGATAAATTATCTGAACTGCTAAAAAATAAAAGCACTACAAGTGAATTTGAGATGGAAATGGCCAAGTTAAAAACAAAACTTGAAAAAGCAGAAGAGGAAATTAAACTGAAAAAACAACGTAAATTTCATCGTGATGAGCTCGATTATAAGCAAGGACAGATTCTTACCTTTGGGAAGAAATTTGATCATTTAAGAGAGAAAACGACCACAGTTGTAGAACAAATACAAGTTATTGCTGCTGAATGCGAAACTACGAATGAAGCTATAAATGAGACGGCAACGACTTCACAATCATCGGAAAAAGAACCAAGGGAGAAAGTACAAAATAAAACCCCTGAAGGAGTAAAATCCAGCATTTTAAAAGAGTACGACATAATTGCGAAGGAAAGGCAGGAATCTGCGAGTCCCCAAGGAGCAAAAGGTCAAGGTCGAGGAGGCAGAGGCACCAAGCAGGGCGCAAAGCAGCAAGAAAATATTCAAAGCTTCATGGGAATGGCCACAAGGGGCAAAACGGCGCCAAAATGAAAGACACACATACGGTATTGAACCTTTCTGACTAAAGAACAAATTGATGTACTGTCTCTAGGATTGACTTTTTGCCCTACCAGAAGTTTTAACTACACAGAAAGTAGGAATGATTTATTCTTTTGTACGCGTAAATTAAAACTAAAAAAATTGCATCTTAATAAAGTGAAACAGACGATATATACTCCTACAGTTAAGGAACCCACATTATCCATTGGAGATATAGAGACATTACACACATTAAGAGAATTGGGAGTTGATGATTGGGTAGACGATCCATTAATCACCTTAGAACAAGAGTAAGTAAGGATCGATAACTCATGTGATAGTGGTTTCAAACCTAAATCCGTATTTCTGCCCCAATTGTATAATGAATCTATAGAAGTATTTTAGAAAGGGGTATTGAAGGAGTTTAAGAAATTAGCAAAACATAAACCACAGTTTATTAGCAATATCACAAAAAAGCAAGATAAAGGAGGTAATGTGGTGATATGGCCTCGTATTATGTATCTAGAAGAAGGCAGAGGACAATTAAATGATATAGAAATTTACACTAAGAGTAATAGGCAACTTTATGAGAAAAGCAATGATTTATACAAAGAGAAATTGGATAGGTGGAAAAATATAAACCTAATTACGGAAGATGAATATAAGTATTTGTACTGCAAATATCCAAAATTAGCAGCCATGCACTTATTACCTAAAATACACAAAAACAAGGATGTCCCACCAGGTCGCCCTATTGTTTCTTAGATTTGCAGCATGTTTGAAAACACTTAAAAGTATATTGACCATTTCTTGAGACCGTATGTACAAGTATTACCATCCTATGTAAAGGATAGTGGGTATTTTTGAAAATTGATTGATGGTGTATGTTGGGAACAGGATATGTTGTTACTCACATTAGATGTTAATAGCTTGTACACCTGTATACTACATGAGTTAGGCCTAGAGGCCTGTAGGTATTATCTGAAGGATAGATCTGTATGTTTTCTTTTGCATACTGAAATGTTACTTGACGTCAACTTGTCTCAAAAACAACTTTTTCATATTTGATCATGTGATATACTGTCAGGCCCAGGGAACGGCGATGGGGACCTGCTTTGCCCCCAGCTATGCGGGCTTGTACCTAGACTGGTGGGAGGAGCAGGTAGCGAAAAACATCAATGCCTTTAACCATCATGTCGTCCTCTGGGCCCGGTATATTGATGACATTTTCTGCATTTGGAAAGGAGATCAAACGGAGGCAGCTAAGTTTGTGGATTCCCTTAATGAAAACAGCCTGAACTTGAAATTCACCTATACCATAGATAAAAAATCTATAGAGTTTTTAGATGTGATAGTCGAGGCAAATGGGAATCACTTAGAAAGCAAACTATTCCGTAAAAGCACGTCTGGGAATAGTATTTTGCATGCTTCAAGTTGTCATCCCTTGAATCTGATTAATAGTATCCCCTACGGGAAACTATTACGGGCCAGACGTAATTGTAGCTCAGAAATGGCCTTTGCAGAAGAAATTAATACAATGAAGAGTAGATTCGAAGAGAGGGGCTACTCGCAAAAGGTCATCAAAAAAGCATGTGAAAAAGTTAAGAAAATAAAAAGAGAAGATCTGTTAGTAAGAAAAAACAAAACAGACATAGAAATTGAACCAATAAGATTTATTACAACCTTCAGCAATCAAGCAAGAGATGTCAGAAAATGTCTGATCAAATTTTGGAATGTACTGAGTGTAGATGACACGTTTGAGAAATGTGCTGAGAGCTATCCTAGCATCACATTTCGACGGTGTCCAGCACTTAAAGATCTATAGTGTAAAAGCACGTTAATATCTGAGAGTGATCCTCGTCTTAAAATCCAGGTATTCTACAGATGTGCTTCTTGTAAAGCTTGTAGGAACAGCTCAAATTGTAAACAGATAATATTATCTAAATTTTTGAAACCATTTGTCATTACTAAACATCTAAGCTGCAAATCGGATTTCTGTGTCTATGCATTGATATGCCCATGTGAATTGGTATATATTGGTAGCACCATCAACCAAGTTAAGCTGCGCATTGTAGAACATGTGCGAGTGATAACGAATGAAGACAGATAGTATCCAATTGCCAGGCATTTTAAGGAATGCCACAATAAAGATACTAGCCTATTGAGGTATTGTGCCCTGGATAGAATCCCAGTCTCTGAACGTGGAGGGAATAGAATTCAGGAATTGCGCAGATTGGAATCAAGATTGATTATAAAATATGAAACTGTGCATCCAGAAGGCATCAATAAGGATGAGGAACTGTCAGTCCATCTCGGCTGAGATGAATATTTGATCTGACCATAAGAAGATATACTGTAATGTAAATATAAATAAGTTGATGTCGTATTGCCTCCTGTGATAAGATGTTTATGTTGTTTTTAAATTTGGGTACAGACCATTTTATTGATGTATATACATGATTTATTTTTTATAGGAGACGGAGCTTTTGCCTGGGTTTGAGAGAAATGCAGCTTTAGCCACTTGTTGAGATGTTAGAAAAAGAACTGGCAATACGATTAAATTTGGTGATGATCAGCCCACTTGGGCGTAGATAAGGAGAAGATGGGAATTGTTTTTGCTCTTATACCCACAGGGGTAGAATTAATATGTTTACATTCAAGCAATTTACTAGGCTTGAATTGTGATTGACTAATCATGAAATCGATGTATGTTATGTATATGAGAAATTAATTTACAATTTTGAATATTACACTTGTATTTTCATTTGTATTAATTTCTATTACACAATTTATTGAATTTGCATTTGATTGTTGTAAAATAGAAGCAAAACGCCATAAATTGCTTGCTACATCCAGTTTCATTACACTATTCAAAGATAGCGGCTATGCTTGGCACACGAACCAGGCAGCCATGTAGTCCTTTCTTTATATTGTTTACACTTTTTGTACTATATCATGTGACAAGAGTAAACATCGTATCGACCCGTGACCAAGGAACCTTGATGGAACCCTTGATGGAATAAAGCACGCTTAAAAAAGCAAATTGGGTCTCGGCGCAATCTTTTGGAAAGAAGGATTGAATGGTGTGTATATATATATATATATATATATATATATATATATACACACTGAAAAAACCATAGGTTTCACACATGTTATAGTTAGCTGGACATTTCACTCGTAAAAAACCATTGAAATTCCCCCGTTATAGTTAGTTCAGCTAACTATAACTCGCGCGACCGCAATCCACTGCTGATGACGTCGCATATTACATCACTGTATTCACTAAGATACTGTTAATAAGTCAGTTATACAATTAATTTTTTTTTTAAAAACATCCATTTAGACACTTATTTACCCATTTATTCTTCCATTAACCTTTAGATATACATATATAACAAATATTTTTTTTTCAGAAAGACACATATTCACTGGATGATGTCATTAGTGATGTCATCAGTGATGTCATTTGAGATGTCATCAGTGATGTCATGAGTGATGTCACTGACCATGTCATGAGTGATGTAATATGCGACGTCATCAGCAGTGGATTGCAATCGCGCGAGTTATAGTTAGCTGAACTAACTATAACGGGGGAATTTCAATGGTTTTTTACGAGTGAAATGTCCAGCTAACTATAACATGTGTGAAACCTATGGTTTTTTCAGTGAATTTGCAAGGTTTTTTAAATGCTAATTCCTAACTATAACGTGCGTGAAACCTATGTTTTTTTTAGTGAATTTGTATATATTTTTTATATATTTATTTTACAATAAACTACCTATGTATATAGTTATAGATTGACTGCATCCTTTAATATGGAATGGCTCAGCTCTTTTATTTTGAATTTGGATAAAGTTGAACAGCATAGTTAATATCTCCTATAAACTTATAAACAGTTTAAAATGTTTTTTTTTGTTTTGAAGGGTTTTTCACCGTGCGCGCACCGTGCGCGCACCACGCGATTTTTTGAAGAAAAAAAAAGATGTTTTTTACACCCTTCGGGGTCCTTCAGGGACCCCCTGACAAAGGCTAGGGGGTCAGGAACTCTCTACCCTGCCCCCTTTTCACGTTCTCCACCTTTCTTTTTCAGTGCCACCAACAAAATGGCGTCCGACACTTCCTGATTTCAAACGATTCGAATGTTGACTGGCATCTAACCACCAATCAGAATTACGCTCGCGCACGGCACCGTGCGCGCATATAGATATTTATGTACTTTTAACTGCAATTTTCTCAGGAACTACTGAACAGATTGACACCATATATGCAAAAGGCACATGCCTGACCTGAGGACTACCTCTTTGCCAAATTTCAACTAATTCTGTTCAGCCGTTCGGGCTGTACCTTCGACTAAAGGTCCTATGGGAAAATGCATGGGGAAAACGCGTTTTGAGACCCCCCTTTTTTCTCAGCCCCTGCTTGACGAATCACCCCGAGACTTTCAGGGTAGGAGCTGAGCGGAGCGCCCCATTAGTTTTGAAAATTTCGGGAGGATTCGTCCATCGGCGCCAAAGTTATTCAAAATAGAATTTTCAGATTTTCTATGGGAACTCGGTCCTAACTATAACTATCTACTGGCGACCGCCAGTAGATAATATATATATATATATTCACTGAAAAAACCATAGGTTTCAGGGGTGTTATAGTTAGCTGGACTTTTCACTTGTACAAAACCATTGAAATTCCCCCGTTATAGTTAGTTCAGCTAACTATAACTCGCGCGCCCGCAATGCACTGCTGATGACGTCACATATTACATCACTCATGACATGGTCAGTGACATCACTCATGACATCACTGATAACATCTCAAATGACATCACTGATGACATCACTGTTGACATCATCCAGTGAATGTGTGTTTTTCTGAAAATTAAATATGTTTTATATATGTATATCTCAAGGTCGATGGAAAAATAAATGGGTATATAAGTGTCTAAATGGATGATTTGTTTTTGAAAAATTGATTGTGTAACTGACTGATTAACTGTATCATAGTGAATACATGGCTTAGTGAGTAATGTTTAAATATGTAAATATCTGTATCAGTCTCTCACTTTGTGTATATGTGGCCGCATGGGTTGGTAAGTAGCTACATGGGTGTCTATATAGGTTATTAGTTGGTTTTTTGATTATCAGTCTGAGTGTCTGCATGGTTCGGTGGGGGGTATTACGTAGTGCATAGGTGCATGAATGAGTGACTCACTGTTTGTATGTGTTGAAGACAGCATGTGTGCAGGACTGTTTGGGTGGATGAGTGTGTCTATGGGTGTGTTAGTGAGTAAATGACTGTCTCAATAGTGTCTTTATGAGTAGCTACATATGTTTTAAACTAGTATATGTGACTATTGGTGTATATAAGTGAGTATATGTGAGAGTGAGAGATTGAAAGAGTTCCTGTATGAATAAGTATGTGTTTCTATAAGTGATTGTTTAAAAGACTAAGTATGTGTAAGTTTCCGTAGAAGTAAGTGTGGTGGTGTGTGTATAACTGTATATGCAAGTAAATGTATGTTTGATTCTTTATTAGCATGAGTGACTATGTGTGTGAGTAACTCTATGGATGAGTGGCATTGTGTAACAGGATGTATAGGTGTATGAGTACATATGATGAGTGAGTACATGTATGAGTGACTGTATAGGACTGTTGGTGAATGAGTGGATGTGTATGTGGATCTTAGAATTACTGAAGAGGTTGTTGTAACTGGTATTGGTATGTCCATTGTTTTGAAAATTTTAGTCTCTATTTTTGAATGTGTGTATCAAAGGTTATATTAGGGTGAGAGGAGGTCTGTCACTCTATCACAAGGATGATGTCATCAGTGATGTCATCAGTGATGTCATTTGAGATGTCATCAGTGATGTCATGAGTGATGTCACTGACCATGTCATGAGTGATGTAATATGTGACGTCATCAGCAGTGCATTGCGGGCGCACGAGTTATAGTTAGCTGAACTAACTATAACGGGGGAATTTCAATGGTTTTGTACAAGTGAAAAGTCCAGCTAACTATAACACCCCTGAAACCTATGGTTTTTTCAGTGAATTTCTGAGGTTTTTTAAATGCTAATTCCTAACCATAACGTGCCTGAAACCTATGGTTTTTTCTGTGAATTTCAAATGTTTTTTAAATGCTAATTTCTAACTATGCCTACAGAGATAGGACATGTGAAGAAAGAAGAAAAAATGGACAGAAAGAAAAAAAAGAAGTGCAGAAAGAAGCAACAGAAGTCCTCAAAGACGAAGAAAAGTGCAGGAAGAAGGATAACGTGCAGAAAGAACAAAAAGAAGAGCAGAAAGAAGCCTTGTTGCAAAATCATCCTGTACCCTCAACTTTTTCAGACGGATACTGGTGGTAACTGAGTCTGACTAACCAGTCCTAGAGACAGTGCTATGTTAAAAGACACTTAGAATACAGTGAAAACACCTACATACACTAGGGAACAATATGCGTTGGGGTCCCCCTGTGATTAGCATGACCTCCTCTGTAAGCCCCTAGTATATAATAGGGCAGGGGGATTAAAACTACCTCTTAAAACAGGCCACAGGGCGTTTTTGCACACGTTAACTCAGGCCCCGTCCCCTCCCTTCACCACTGTGTAAACACGTCCTGTGTCCGTTTTTAGTTGGGAGATTAAGTTCATTTGAATCCTGAGGGTCCCTAGGGTCCAACTAGCCCACTAGGTACCTCCAGTAAGTGCCACAGAGCTGCGTTGCAGAGAGGTGTAAAAAGTGGCACGGCCTGGACCACCTCTCTGCAATGCAGCTCAGTGGCGCTTACTGGAAACACTTGGTGGGCTAGTTAGCCCCCAGGTGCCCTCAGTATTGAAGGGAAATTATATCCCCAATTTAAAACGTGCCAAAGTGCGTGTTTGCACACGTCACCTCAGGCCCCGTCCCCTCCCTTCACCACTGTGTAAACGCGCCCTGTGGCTGTTCTAAGTTGAGAGTTTAAGTCCCCTTGAATCCTAAGGGTCCCTAGGGTCAAACTAGACCACTAGGTACCTCCAGTAAGCGCCACAGAGCTGCGTTGCAGAGAGGTGTAAAAAGGGGCTTGGCCTCAGAACACCTGTCTGCAGCGCAGCTCCCTGGCGCATACTGGAGATGCCCGTTGGGCTAGTTGGCCCTCAGGGACCCTCAGTATTGAAGAGGAATTAATTCCCCAACTTACAACTCGCCAGGGGGCGCGTTTGCAGAGTGCTGCAAGGAGGGGGCGTGGCCTCCGGCACGATGCCAGTCTTTTATTTATTTTAATTTTTTAAGAAGGGGGGCTGTGTGGTTCCCCTTCTTATTCTAAGCCGGCCACTGTTTTTTATTATTTTTAAAAAATATATATTTATAAACACACCTAGGACATGCTGGACAAACCGTACGTACCTATCACCATGACGATTTGCGTGATATTCATTAAAAGGCGACTATGCATACAATGAATCCACGTGGAATGTATTTACACCACTAGTGAAGCTCTGACATGTCTGATGCCCTACCGTGCCTAATCCCGGTAGACACCCTTGTCGTTTATTTATACAAACATGGGTAGCTATTGACGGGCACATTTAATACACATGCACAACAAGCCATTCAAAGGGGATTCGACAAAAATTCGACCAAAACTATGCAAGAAACCCCCCTCACGGTTAATAAAACACACATCCACTGCCAGATGTGTAATACTTTTTATTTTACTCTCTGGAAAGGGGACGAACATCACTTGAGAGTTACAGCGCGCTCCTGGCAGAGCCCAATGCTGTGTTACACCCACCATTGCCTGCTGAGTGCCACACACCTCTGTGTTGTATTCCACTAGCTAGTGCATATGCTATGACACTCTCTAGCCCATGTGCACTGTAACACCACCCCGTGAATATGTCATGCCACACTTGTCTTCGCACGGGTTATATTGCCCCATCTAACGTGCCTTCCTCGATGCCTATGTTATAACGCACAGTGCTATGCCATACATATTACAATCTGGGATCCATATCTTTGTCACAGTGCATATGCAACGTTACACTCCCCAGCACATATTTTATATTACAACTTTAGAGACTAGTTAGGTTACACAACACTGCCCTGTGCATATTACACTCCAAGGCGCATATCGCATAGCACGCGCTAGAGCCTGTGCTATCTCGCGCTCTCCAATGAATCTGTCATTGTGCACAATGTATTGCATATTATATTTCACGCCCGGTTCATCTTATATCACACTTTTTGGTGCATAGTTTATACCATACACTATATCTAGTTTTCATTTTCAATCGTGCTCTCAGGACTATGTTCTATATAACACTGTGTTCACCTACCCTTTTCACGGGCATTACATTTTGCGATAGGGGGTGGAGGGTCAGGGGGTGTTTCTGCCAAGTGAGCCCGGAGTCACAGTCACAAACGTCCTCTTCTTCCTGAATAAAAGTGAGATTATGCTGCATACTTGTTCATATTTTAAGCAGTTCGCACAGACACACGTTTTAAAAACAATAAAGTTCCTAATACCCGCCTTCTCTGAACAGTTAGCTTGCTGCCCCATCCCCCTCCTCCCTATCCTCTGTTGTGTGAATCCATGGACTAGCCTCCTCCCTCCTGCCATGCATGGTCTGATGTGCTGCCACTGCCCTCAATTTAGTATGATGTACCAGTCTACTCCTCCTGCCCTCCATTGCCCAATTCTATGCCCCATCATTGACCTCCTGCTTAAACTCTGTGCTTAACTTGCTGCCCCTATTCTCCTTCCCCCTGCCCTCCGATGTCTTTGTGCATGCCCCTGTTCCATCCTTTTTGCCCACCATGTTCCATGGACCTGCCACTCCTATCTACTCTGAGTGTTCTGTTGAGCGGCCACTCCCCTCCCACCTGCCTAGTATTGTCAGATGACTGTAACCTGTCCCTGCCACCTCCACCCTGCCTGTCCACATGCCATGCCCCTATCCTCTTCCCCCTGTCCTACATGGTCCATTGTACTGCCACACCCTTCTGCCCTCCCTGGTCTGTTGTGCTGCAACTGCTCCTCCTGCCTGCCCCGTGCGATCTGTTGTGAGGCCCCTTCCCCTGAACTTTCTTGTCTGTGCACAGGTCCTGACCCTCCCTTCTATCCTCCATCGTCCTTTGTGCATGCCCCTGCACCCTCCTTCTTGCCCATCATAGCCATTGTGCTGCCACTAACTCTCCCACTTGCCATGCATGGTCTTCTGTGCTGCCATGGCCCCTCCCACCTTCCCTGTATGGTCAGTTAGCTGCCCCTGACCCCCTCCCACCTTCCCTCCATGGTCTGTGTGTATGCCATCACAGTCTCACTGTTGCTCTTCATGGTGTGTCTTACTTCTAGTGCCCATCCTGCCTGACCTCCATGGCTATCTTGCTGCTCCTGCCCTGCCCCCTTGCCCCCAGCCCTCTGTTTGCATGTGCAGACCCCTACTCCCTCCCTCCTGGCTTGTCTGTTCCATTGTAATGCCACTGATCCGTCCCTCCTGCCCTTTATGGTCTGTTATGCTGCAGCTTTCTCTCCTGGCTGTCCATTATGGTCAGCTAGCTACCATTGCCTCTTGCCCCTCTGTTCTCTGTTGTCCATGTGCATGGTCCTGTCCCCTCCCTCTTGCTTTCTATGGATTGTTGTGCTGCTCTCCTGTCCCGCATGCCCTGTGTGGTGTATTGTGCTGCTGCAAACCCTGATGCCTGCACTGCAGGGTCAGTTTGTTGCACCTCTCCATGTCCCTCCTGTCCTCTGTTATCCAAGTCCATGTCCCTACCCCATTTCCTTCCATGATCCAATGTACCATACTTGGGAACATTTTGAACTTGGTAAGAGGGAGATTTTGAAAAAAAACTGGGGTATTGATTTTCCCCTTTGAGTTACATTGAAAAAGAGGAGATTGTAAACAGGAGACAGATCAAATAAAGCCCATTTGAGCTTAAAAACATTGGACGTTTCCTGGCTAAATTGGGTCTGTTGGCATGTATAGTTGTACTACCATTGCCTCTTCCTTCTGCCCACAATGGTCTATTACATTGCCACAGCCTCTCTTGCAAGTCCTGTATTGTTGGTTTGTTGCCCCTGCCCCCCTTTCCACTGCCCTCCATAGTCTGTTGTGCTGCCACGGCCCTTCCTGCCTGCTCAGTGTGGTTAAATTGTTGCCTTTGCACCCTCCTACCTGCCTTCAATTTTCAGAGTCCGTGCCCCTGGCCTCTGCCTCTCAACAGTATCCTAATGAACAACTAGATTGCTAACATTCTATATTTATTACAAAAGTGTGGAACGCCTGACGTCATCTTGATGTAATCAAAACTGTGTAATACCTAGAGCATTTCCTTTAGAAATTACATATATGAGAGGGTCTTATTGGCATCAAAAGTATGGTTAGTGCTCTAAAAGACTAAAATAAGGACATATTTTCTGAGTTTTCAAATGGCGACAAAGCACTTTTGATTTTATTTGTTATCTTTATGTTTTTTTATCCAGTTGACCACTTGATTAAATGTTGCACTTAGGGGAGAGGATGTGGTGTTACTTCCAGAACTGCAGACTTTGCAACTGGGGAACCAGGTTGGAGTTTCTGCTTCAGCTTGACATTCTGTGATTCTGGTCAAATCACTTAGTCTCCCCATGTCTACAACCAAAATGAATTTGTTCTTGTGTGATGTAACCAATGCTCATGTAAAGCACTCCAATACCTGACAAGTCTGCACTATATAACACTGCAAAAACACAAAATAATTAGTGTTTTGCACACTTCTGTCATTGGGCTATATTTGGGCTACATCTGGGTGATTTTGGGCTACATTTGGGCTCTTTTGTCTCCGGTGGCCATCTTGGGAGATTTATTTGTTATGAAGTTTCCTAATTTCCTCATGTACTGCAGTCTCCTCAGTAGGAAATGCTTTCAGTTTTTTACTTTGATTCCATCATGAAGGTATTCAGATATGTCACACATTTGCCATAAATTCTGAATGTTAGCCCTCTAGTTGCTCATTAGATCACTGTAGTAAAACTACTGTTCACCATGGAAGTCTGCTCCTGGTATTAAAAGTGCATGTTTCAGTCTGCATGTCAGAATTTTTTAATGAAATAGAAGAGGATTTGAGAAGTCACTCAAAATGTGCCATCATTTTCTTTCTTCAGCATTAATCATAATTTCTATGGCAAAATGAACCCCCTCATTTTTTTTTTTTTTTTTTTTTAAACCGTTTTTATTGCAGAACAATATTATCAGCAGTGTACATTCTTCCTTTTCCTGCATCAATTCTACCAGCGCCCCATTCCTCGTGGTCATGTAGACCGCCGTACACAGCTCATGAGCCCACATCCCGGAGGCCGGGCAGCGACATTCAGGGTACCATAACACCGAACTATATTGTGAACTACACTTTTGCCACTAACATAGGAGGGCGTCTGCGTTCCGCTTTAGAGTTTTTCCTCCCCCCCGTCCCCCCCTTCCAGCACTACCCCTCCTCCATCCCTACCCCCCCCGTCCGTCCGCCCTCCCTCCCTCCCCGCCACCCGTGCCCCCCCGCCCGCGACTGCGACTGTTCCCGGCCGTAGAATTTAGTCTGGGGTACATTTCAGAAGTACTTAACCATTCCCTGTGTTTGTGTGGGTAGAATGCACCGGGGGGTCCCCCTCGGGGTCAGATGGCGTCTCGTCCACCTCCATCGCGTCATTGCGCAGGGCCTGCACCAACCCCTCCCATGCTGTGGCCGCCGCTAGCGCCCTGACATCGGCCCTACGAGTCGCTAGTTGATATCTAAGCGTGCTTTCACTCGCCGCCCACTTCTGTAGCTCCTTGGCCCACCTCTCGTGTGTGGGGCCCACCTTCGACTTCCAGAGTCTCGTCACCTCCCTTTTGGCTAGCAGTAGACCCATGTCGATAAATTTGCTGGTGTTCTTGTTTTTGGGTGTGTGAGGAAACCAGTGTAGGACACAAACCGCCTTGGTGTATTGCAAGATGAACCCCCTCATTGTGTTCCTTTTTAAATTAAATGTTTTAAGTGTTACCAGTTTATTCCAATCAAGATGGCTTCAGGTGTGCCATACTTTTGTCATAATGAAGACAGTAAGCGCTCTAGTTGGTTTTAAGAACATTCTGGGACATTCTGTCATTGGGCTATACTTGGGCTACATCTGGGTGATATTTGGGCTACATTTGGGCTCTTTTGTCTCTGGTGGCCATCTTGGGAGACTTATTTGTTATGAAGTTTCCTAATTTCCTCATTTACTGCAGTCTCCTCAGTAGGAAATACTTTCAGTTTTTTACTTTGATTCCATCAAGAAGGCATTCAGATGTGTCACACATTTGCCATAAATTCAGAATGTTAGCACTCTTTTTGCTCATTAGATCACTAGTAAAGCTACTGCTCACCAGGGAAAACTGCTGCTGGTATTGAAAGTGCATGTTTCAGTCTGCATGTCAGATTTTTTTAATGAAATAGAAGAATAGAAGAGGATTTGAGAAGTCGCTCAAAATGTGCCCTAATTTTTCTTTCTGCAGCACTAATCATACTTTTTATGGAAAAATGAACCCCCTCATTTTGTTCCTTTTTAAATTAAATGTTTTAAGAGTTACCACTTTAATCCAAGCAAGATGGCTTCAGGTGTGCCATACGTTTATCATAAGTAGGACGGTTAGCGCTCTAGTTGTTCTTTGGAACACTCTGGGAAGCTGCAGTAGAACACAAAGGAATCAACTAACAGTCTCTGCCCTTGTTGGGTGTACATGTTTTACTGAGAATGTCAGACTTCATTCTCACATGACTGAGAAAGATAATGTGAATTTACAGAAAATAAGCTCTCAGTTTAGCTTATAGATCACCTTCCAAACCTATGTGGGAAAAGCATGAGAAAATATTTTTCTCTCAATCATGATATCCCAGCAGAAGGCTTTTTCACATGGTGAAATCACCTTAGAACATACCACAATTCCTAAAATGAGTATGGTACCATCAACAAATGATTTATAATGTAACTAAATTCTTAAAACCTTCTATTAACTGCAATGCTTTTTAATGAGGTGCTATCATGTATATTGGTCCCAAGATGGCTGCTAACACTTCTTGGATGAAGTGCTGACAGCCAATCAGATCTCAGGATGAGATGTGTGGTTAGGCTCCGCCCACATATATATATGATTTTACTTTTGATTTTCTCAGGAACTACTGAACAGATTGACACCAGACCTGCAAAAGGCACTTCCCTGACCTGAGGACTACCTCTCTGCCAAATTTCAAGTAATTCTGTTCAGTCGTTCAGGCTGTACCTTGGACTAAAGGTCCCTATGGAAAATTGCACGGGGAAAATGCATTTTGGGACCCCCCTTTTTTCTCAGCCCCCGCTTGACGAATCCCCCCGAGACTTTCAGGGTAGGAGCGGAGCGGAGCGCCCCACCTATTTTGAAAAGTTCGCGAGGATTCGTTAACCGGCGCCAAAGTTATTCCAAATAGAATGTTGCGGATTTCCTATGGAAACACGGTTCTAACTATAACTATCTACTGGCGACCGCCAGTAGATAATATATATATATCAAACAGGAAATCTTTCAAATCCAAATGAAAGAAAAGAGCCACACCGATCCAGTCCTTGATTGTGAAGATTTATTCACGGGCATAAGAACAAGTATATATATATATATGTATATGTGTGTGTGTTTAAATATATATATATATATATATATTCACTGAAAAAACCATAGGTTTCACACACGTTATAGTTAGGAATTAGCATTTAAAAAACCTTGCAAATTCACTGAAAAAACCATAGGTTTCACACATGTTATAGTTAGGTGGACATTTCACTCGTGAAAAACCAATGAAATTCCCCCGTTATAGTTAGTGCAGGCAACTATAACTCACGCGACCGCAATCCTCTGCTGATGACGTCAGATATTACATCGCTGTATTTAGACACTTATTTACTCATGTCTTCTTCCATTAATTTTTAGCTATACATATATTACAAATATTTATTTTTCAGAAAGACACATATGTCATCAGTGATGTAATATCTGACGTCATCAGCAGAGGATTGCGGTCGCGTGAGTTATAGTTGCCTGCACTAACTATAACGGGGGAATTTCATTGGTTTTTCACGAGTGAAATGTCCACCTAACTATAACGTGTGAAACCTATGGTTTTTTCAGTGAATGTGCAAGGTTTTTTAAATGCTAATTCCTAACTATAACGTGTGTGAAACCTATGGTTTTTTCAGTGAATTTCAAAGGTTTTTTAAATGTAATTTTTTTTGGGAGATTTTTGTTAAAAAATAATATCCAACCTATGTATAAAATAATATATGTACTATATCCTGCATTGTGGAATGGTTAATTTTTTAAAAATTAATGTTTACATACAGTTGTACATCAGTTATTATCTTCTGCAACCCTTGAAACATTTTTTTTTTTAATGAATTTTTTGCCGTGCGTCATAAGTACGGTGCGCTTACATGACGTACGTACGCACGCGTACTTCTTCGGCAACGCGTACACGCATGCGCGTTGCGCGGAACCAACGTCGCGGTTACGCGGGTGCGTGTAATGCGCATGCGCAAGTGCGTCATACGTACGCGCTCCGTAAGCGCTCCGTAAGCGCATGTGTACGTCACGTTTGCGCATGCGTACTTGTTTACGAGCGCGTAGCGTAAGCTTACGGAGCGCGTAGCGTAAGCTTACGGAGCGCGCACGGTAGGTCATGTGATCCACAAAGAACACTTTTCATTGGTTTAAACTACTTTCAGTTCCAGAAACTTCCCACACCACACCCATTCCACTCATTACTGCTTGAGATCCCCTAGGAGAAGGAGCTGAATTGACATTGAGATACAATGGCAGAACAGCAGTCCTCTTCTGATAGTGAGCCTAGCAGCACCATCATCATACAGAGAAGGAGGAAACAAAAGGATTCTTTTGTGTGGGAGTATTTTACTTTCCAGAGGGGCAGAAAAAGGTCAATGCTCCATTGGTCACTTGCACACTTTGTGACCGTGTTTTATCTAGAGGAAATCCAAGGAAGAAGTATTCCTTTGGAAATCACTCTATGATGAGACACCTTAGGGATAAACATCCCAGGACCTTTGCTCGACATACTGGAGAAAACTCTTCAGTAAGTCACCAGAGCACAACCTCAGAAGCTCAGCCGAGTACATCATCGGCAGCTCAGCTGAGCCCTTCCTCTGAGGTGGGAGCATCACCTTCTTCAGCTCCTCTGGACATTAACCCTCGATTTCGGAGGGTTTCAATGAGGTGTACAACGTGTTGTGGTCTTATTGTTTTTGGGGAGACCAGTGTTTCCCTTATTAACAATGAGATAGACCAGCACGTTTGTAGACGTTCATAATATTCCCATTCTTTCTTTCCTCTATCCCTGTATTAACACAACGGCTCTTTTAAGAGCCAACCTTACCTCACAATTTTTTTTTATTTTTTTTTAACCTCTCCTTTTTAAAAAAAAATTTTTACCGTGCGCGTACGTTGTGCGTAATCGCGGAATCGTTACGCGAAGTTCGCGGAATTTTTCCGTTTACGCGTACGCTACGCGCATTCGGCGATTTTTCGAAAAAAAAATAAAATTAATTTTTGCCCTTGGGGGTCCTTCTGGGACCCCCTGACAAAGGCTAGGGGGTCAGGAACTGTCCACCCTGCCCCCTTTTCACGTTATCCACCTTTATTTTTCACCCCCTCAGAATGCGAGAGACAAAATGGCAGCCGTCACTTCCTGGTTTCGACCGATTCGAATGTTTACTAAGATCTAACAACCAATCAGAATCGCGCTCGCGCACGGCGGCGTGCGCGTACGGTAAGCTTACGGTAAGCTTACGGTACGCGCTCGGAGCGCGCCTATAGATATATTGATTTAAATGCTATTTTCTCAGCAAATACTGAATAGATTTACACGAGACCTTCAAAAGGCACATCCCTGACCTGAGGGCTACCTCTCTGCCAAATTTCAAGTAATTCTGTTCAGCCGTTCGGGCTGTAGCTCGGACTAAAGGTCCTATGGAAAAATGCATGGGGAAAACGCGGTTTGGGACCCCCCCTCTTTCTCAGCCCCCGCTTGACGAACCCCCCCGAGACTTTCAGGGTAGGAGCAGAGCGAAGCACCCCACCTATTTTGAGAATTTCGCGAGGATTCGTCAATCGGCGCCAAAGTTATTCCAAATAGAATGTTGCGGATTTCCTATGGATACACGGTCCTAACTATAACTATCTACTGGCGACCGCCAGTAGATAATATATATATATATATATATATATACATATATACCGCCAGTAGATAATATATATTACCTACTGGCGGTCGCCAGTAGGTAGTTATAGTTAGGACCACGTTTCCATAGGAAATCCGCAACATTCTATTTTGAATAACTTTGGCGCCGGTCGACGAATCCTCGCGAATTTTTCAAAATAGGTGGGGCGCTACGCTACGCTCCTACCCTGAAAGTCTCGGGGGGGTTCGTCAAGCGGGGGCTGAGAAAGAGGGGGGGTCCCAAACCGCGTTTTCCCCATGCAATTTTCCATAGGGACCTTTAGTCCAAGGTACAGCCCGAACGGCTGAACAGAATTACTTGAAATTTGGCAGAGAGGTAGTCCTCAGGTCAGGGAAGTGCCTTTTGCAGGTCTGGTGTCAATCTGTTCAGTAGTTCCTGAGAAAATCAAAAGTAAAATCATATCCACCTTGCCATGGGCCCATCCGCGAATAGCACTCCATCGCTCTATCCGCCCTCAAATGTTCGGGGTAAAGCTGCCGATAGTTTGGCAACAGATGTGAGCTCTCAAGTCATTATACCTGCAGTCACAGGGACCCCCCCCACGCCATCTTCCATGGGTGCTATTAAGTTGCTATCATGGAACATTGCAGGCTTAAGGAGGAACCTCACAGACCCTGCTTGGAGTGACTTCATTGATAAGTTCGATGTTATCCTCTTTCAGGAAACCTGGAGTTTGGTCCCTCTGCATAGATTAGGGTTCTCTTCTTTTTCCGTTCCAGCGACTAGGTCTACGCGAGGTCGACCCTCTGGGGATCTTTTAATTTGGATCAATATTAGTTTGAACTGGACAGTTAAGTGGCACCCAACTACATCCCAGGACCTCCTGCATATTTCCATCAAAGGGGCAGCCCATCAACTTTCCCTTGAAGTTTTTAACATTTATGCTAGGGGTACTCCTGGTGGACAAGTAAGTCCAATTGTCTCAGCTCTTGAGTTTGAACTCTCTGCAATCTCCCCCAAGGCGGGTGTCATAGTTGCCGGGGACCTAAACTGCACTTTTGAGCCCCTGAGCAGCGATGACATTCTGGGTACTGGTGATATTGACTCTAAACAGAGCATACCCCAGCTAACTCTCCCACCACTGAAGAATTGGTCCAAAAGAGCAGTGCAAATCAACGCTCTTACCCTGGAGTTTAACTTGAGGGCAACAAATGGCCGAACCCATTCAGATGGCCTAGGTGCCCCTACTTTTATGAGAACTAGAGCCCCTTCACGTATCGATTACATCCTTCTGAGCATTGAGATCTGGTCAGACTTGATTGATATGACAGTGGTCGATAGGCCTGAGAGCGACCACAACCCTCTGTTTTTGCAACTCAGGAGGGGCCTGGCCACTATTCCTACCGAGCACCCGATTGAACAGAGGTCCGGGGCTAGAGAGGTCGCCCTCACAAACTGCAATAGACGACTCAAGTGGCCTAGGGTGGCAAAGCGCGAGATGGACCTGGGTAAAATCAGATCCTTAGTCGAAGATGGTATCGCAGCAATGGACTCACTCACTAGTCGCCACTCGAAGGCCCTCCCCACCGATGACTTCCTAGAAATCTACCCACAAACGATAGGAAGGATTGGGAATTTTTTTGTGACACAGGCGAAGTGGGATTCAAAGCGGCACCCCCCAAAATCAGAAAACCCTTGGTTTTCACAAGACTGTAGGGCCATGAGACAGTCGCTATCCCTAGCCATTAAATCCAAGGACCAATTAGCCATTACTAACGCCCGGAAAATGTATTACAACACTATAAGGTCGGCAAAGCGCTTGTGGGATGAATCCCTTTGGCAAGACTTAAAGGCCGCAGCCCTGCTTAAAGACTCATCCCTTTTCTGGAATCTCGTGAATACTGGCATGAGGGGAGGGGCTGATCCAATCCCAAACCATATAACGGGATCCCAATGGTATTCACACTTTTCAAACCTTTATTCATCTTGGGATAGAGCGGGCCACGGGGAGCAGGAGCCTGAATCAGAGTACCCGGAATCCTCCGAGCAGGAGCCCGATTTTGCTCTGATTGAGGTTATCTCTGCAATAAACACGATTGCCCCGGGAAAAGCAGCTGGCCCCGATGGACTCCCAGGTGACCTACTGCTCCATGAAAAAGATCTCTGGGCTGAATTTATCCTTCGGTTTCTTAAAAACTTAGCCCTAGGTTGTCCAATTCCGGACTCCTGGAAGGGGGCGGAGGTGGTGGCCATATATAAGAAAGGTGATAGAGGGGACCCTGCCAACTACAGACCGATTAGTTTAATCGATGTAATTCAAAAAGTGGTTGGCAGAGTCCTCCTAACCAGGATTAAGGCCTGGATAGATGAGGAGGGTATCTTGAGTCACCTGCAGGCGGGCTTCAGGGAGGGAGTAGGTACTATTGACCAGGTCTTCAGATTTTGTACCATCTATTGGAAATCTGTGGTCATCGAAAAAGGCAGCCTTTATTTGGCATTTATTGATTTAAAAACAGCCTTTGACCTGGTCCCACGATCATAGCTGTGGCAGGTACTACTTGACCTGTGTATCCCTCCCCTAACCCTGAACCTCCTCAAACGCCTCCACGTAGGTAACTTCGCCAAAGTCAGGTGGGGTCCGCAGGGACAACTTACAGAGAGTATTTCAGTCGAGAAAGGAGTGCGGCAGGGTTGTGTCTTGGCCCCGACCCTGTTCTCTCTCTATATAAATGGTGTGGCAGACTATTTGAGAGGCGACAGGGTCGACGCCCCAACCCTGTGCGGGGAAAAAATATCTACCCTGCTCTTCGCTGATGATACTCTCTTGATTTCGAAAAGCCCCATGGGCTTACAAACACTGTTGTCCCGTTTTTCCCAGTTTTGTGACACCAGGGGGCTGAAAATAAATACATCAAAAACTAAGTTGATGGCGCTCTCTCCCTCAAAAATTTTTAGGAATAACATCCACCTCAACGGCACTACACTTGAGCTAGTGGACGCTTTTGGTTACCTTGGAGTGAGGGTCAATAACAAGCTCATATGGGCCCCCCATCTTTCTAAAATGCTCCTCGCCCACAAAAGAGCTGCAGGGGCAATATTGAAACATCAGAGGCTCTCACATAGTAGGCCAATAGCGGCAGCCGTTAAGATTTACGAGGGGAAGGCACTGTCATCAGCCCTCTACGGGGCGGAACTGTGGGGTTTTGAAAACTTGTCAGAGTTACTTAGATCTGAGAACAAGTTCCTCAGAGACCTAGCCTCTCTCCCCCTGTCTACCCCACTAGCTCCACTTCGTAGCGACTTTGGCAGACATAACATCAGTAACGTGGCCAGGCTGCGTCCTATTTTATTCTGGTCGAGGATCAGAAGGTCCCCCGCACTCCACCACTATGCCTCAGCCCTGGATGAGTTATTAAATCTGGGTGCAGACCATAAGATCCCCTTGGTAATGAACTTGAAAAAACAACTGCAGCAGATCGGTTTGGAAGAAGCATGGGTGACCCAGGTCCCACCCCCCAAACTAATGCTAAAAAAACTTTATTGGGATCATGTTATAGTCGAAAACTTAAGAAGTCAAGATGGTGTCCTCACTGTGCGTTTTCTGGACATGAAACCAGCTCCCAAATTGGAGCCCTTTTTGGATTTTATCGAATCGCCCCATGACAGATTACTATATCTCAAACTCCGGTATGGTACCCTCCCTCTTCATGATTTCCAATCCAGTTGGAACAAGGTAAATACGTACCCAACAGGTTGCCCTGTTTGTGCCTCGCCCACAGAGTCCATTGGCCACTTTATGTTTGCCTGCCAGGCGTACAGGCAACCTAGATTAAGGTGGCTCAAACCTGTCTGCAAAAATCTGGGTATAAGGTCTGCAAGGGTGGCACTGCGCATTTTGACATATGAAACATCTGTCCCAAGTATAATCTGTGGGACCGCCAAGTACCTGGGTTGGGCCTGGAGGTTAAGACGTAGGTTGCTCAAGGTGCATCATTTATAAGTACACCATCCACCTACTTGAATTCGCAACCTATTCTGTCTACATTACTAATGTTAGAGGACATGTGAACATAATATGAGCATATATGAACTCTTTTATCTTTTTTAACTTTGTATGAATTGAAGTCGTTTGTTGTAGTATTGTTTGTTTTAAACTGTCTTTTATATACATTGTGCTGAACTTTTATGACATTCTTGTCAATGTCGAATAAAGTACTACAACAACAACAACAAAATCATATATATATGTGGGCGGAGCCTAACCACACATCTCATCCTGAGATCTGATTGGCTGTCAGCACTTCATCCAAGAAGTGTTGGCAGCCATCTTGGGACCAATATACATGATAGCACCTCATTAAAAAGCATTGCAGTTAATAGAAGGTTTTAAGACTTTAGTTACATTATAAATCATTTGTTGATGGTACCATACTCATTTTAGGAATTGCGGTATGTTCTAAGGTGATTTCACCATGTGAAAAAGCCTTCTGCTGGGATATCATGATTGAGAGAAAAATATTTTCTCATGCTTTTCCCACATAGGTTTGGAAGGTGATCTATAAGCTAAACTGAGAGCTTATTTTCTGTAAATTCACATTATCTTTCTCAGTCATGTGAGAATGAAGTCTGACATTCTCAGTAAAACATGTACATCCAACAAGGGCAGAGACTGTCAGTTGATTCCTTTGTGTTCTACTGCAGCTTCCCAGAGTGTTCCAAAGAACAACTAGAGCGCTAACCGTCCTACTTATGATAAACGTATGGCACACCTGAAGCCATCTTGCTTGGATTAAAGTGGTAACTCTTAAAACATTTAATTTAAAAAGGAACAAAATGAGGGGGTTCATTTTTCCATAAAAAGTATGATTAGTGCTGCAGAAAGAAAAATTAGGGCACATTTTGAGTGACTTCTCAAATCCTCTTCTATTTCATTAAAAAATTCTGACATGCAGACTGAAACATGCACTTTCAATACCAGCAGCAGTTTTCCCTGGTGAGCAGTAGCTTTACTACAGTGATCTAATGAGCAAAAAGAGTGCTAACATTCTGAATTTATGGCAAATGTGTGACACATCTGAATGCCTTCTTGATGGAATCAAAGTAAAAAACTGAAAGTATTTCCTACTGAGGAGACTGCAGTAAATGAGGAAAGTAGGAAACTTCATAACAAATAAGTCTCCCAAGATGGCCACCAGAGACAAAAGAGCCCAAATGTAGCCCAAATATCACCCAGATGTAGCCCAAGTATAGCCCCATGACAGAATGTCCCAGAATGTTCTTAAAAACAACTAGAGCGCTTACTGTCTTCATTATGACAAAAGTATGGCACACCTGAAGCCATCTTGATTGGAATAAACTGGTAACACTTAAAACATTTAATTTAAAAAGGAACACAATGAGGGGGTTCATTTTGCCATAGAAATTATGATTAATGCTGAAGAAAGAAAATGAGGGCACATTTTGAGTGACTTCTCAAATCCTCTTCTATTTCATTAAAAAATTCTGACATGCAGACTGAAACATGCACTTTTAATACCAGGAGCAGACTTCCATGGTGAACAGTAGTTTTACTACAGTGATCTAATGAGCAACTAGAGGGCTAACATTCAGAATTTATGGCAAATGTGTGACATATCTGAATACCTTCATGATGGAATCAAAGTAAAAAACTGAAAGCATTTCCTACTGAGGAGACTGCAGTACATGAGGAAATTAGGAAACTTCATGACAAATAAATCTCCCAAGATGGCCACCGGAGACAAAAGAGCCCAAATGTAGGCCAAAATCACCCAGATGTAGCCCAAATATAGCCCAATGACAGAAGTGTGCAAAACACTTATTATTTTGTGTTTTTGCAGTGTTATATAGTGCAGACTTGTCAGGTAAGTGCTTTACATGAGCATTGGTTACATCACACAAGAACAAATTCATTTTGGTTGTAGATATGGGGAGACTAAGTGAATTGACCAGAATCACAGAATGTCGAGCTGAAGCAGAAACTCCAACCTGGTTCCCCAGTTGCAAAGTCTTCAGTTCTGGAAGTAACACCACATCCTCTCCCCTAAGTGCAACATTTAATCAAGTGGTCAACTGGATAAAAAAACATAAAGATAACAAATAATTTAAAAGTGCTTTGTCGCTATTTGAAAACTCAGAAAATATGTCCTTATTTTAGTCTTTTAGAGCACTAACCATAATTTTGATGCCAATAAGACCCTCTCATATATGTAATTTCTAAAGGAAATGCTCTAGGTATTACAGTTTTGATTACATCAAGATGACGTCAGGCGTTCCACACTTTTGTAATAAATATAGAATGTTAGCAATCTAGTTGTTCATTAGGATACTGTTGAGAGGCAGAGGCCAGGGGCACGGACTCTGAAAATTGAAGGCAGGTAGGAGGGTGCATAGGCAACAATTTAACCACACTGAGCAGGCAGGAAGGGCCTTGGCAGCACAACAGACTATGGAGGGCAGTGGAAAGGGGGGCAGGGGCAACAAACCAACAATACAGGACTTGCAAGAGAGGCTGTGGCAATGTAATAGACCATTGTGGGCAGAAGGAAGAGGCAATGGTAGTACAACTATACATGCCAACAGACCCAATTCAGCCAGGAAACGTCCAATGTTTTTAAGCTCAAATGGGCTTTATTTGATCTGTCTCCTGTCTACAATCTCCTCTTTTTCAATGTAACTCAAAGGGGAAAATCAATACCCCAGTTTTTTTCCAAAATCTCCCTCTTACCAAGTTCAAAATGTTCGCAAGTATGGTACATTGGATCATGAAGGAAATGGGGTAGGGACATGGACTTGGATAACAGAGGACAGGAGGGACATGGAGAGGTGCACCAAACTGACCCTGCAGGGCAGGCATCAGGGTTTGCAGCAGCACAATACACCACACAGGGCATGCGGGACAGGAGTGCAGCACAACAATCCATAGAAAGCAAGAGGGAGGGGACAGGACCATGCACATGGACAACAGAGAACAGAGGGCCAAGAGACAATGGTAGCTAGCTGACCATAATGGACAGCCAGGAGAGAAAGCTGCAGCATAACAGACCATAAAGGGCAGGAGGGACGGATCAGTGGCATTACAATGGAACAGACAAGCCAGGAGGGAGGGAGTAGGGGTCTGCACATGTAAACAGAGGGCTGGGGGCAAGGGAGCAGGGCAGGAGCAGCAAGATAGCCATGGAGGTCAGGCAGGATGGGCACTAGAAGTAAGACACACCATGAAGAGCAACAGTGAGACTGTGATGGCATACACACAGACCATGGAGGGAAGGTGGGAGGGGGTCAGGGGCAGCTAACTGACCACACAGGGAAGGTGGGAGGGGCCATGGCAGCACAGAAGACCATGCATGGCAAGTGGGAGGGTTAGTGGCAGCACAATGGCTATGATGGGCAAGAAGGAGGGTGCAGGGGCATGCACAAAGGACGATGGAGGATAGAAGGGAGGGTCAGGACCTGTGCACAGACAAGAAAGTTCAGGGGAAGGGGCCTCACAACAGACCGCATGGGGCAGGCAGGAGGAGCAGTTGCAGCACAACAGACCAGGGAGGGCAGATGGGTGTGGCAGTACAATGGACCATGTAGGACAGGAGGAAGAGGATAGGGGCATGGCATGTGGACAGGCAGGGTGGAGGTGGCAGGGACAGGTTACAGTCATCTGACAATGCTAGGCAGGTGGGAGGGGAGTGGCAGCTCAACAGAACACTCAGAGTAGATAGGAGTGGCAGGTCCATGGAACATGGTGGGCAAAAAGGATGGAACAGGGGCATGCACAAAGACATCGGAGGGCAGGGGGAAGGAGAATAGGGGCAGCAAGCTAAGCACAGAGTTTAAGCAGGAGGTCAATGATGGGGCATAGAATTGGGCAATGGAGGGCAGGAGGAGTGGACTGGTACATCATACTAAATTGAGGCAGTGGCAGCACATCAGACCATGCATGGCAGGAGGGAGGAGGCTAGTCCATGGATTCACACAACAGAGGATAGGAAGGAGGGGGATGGGGCAGCAAGCTAACTGTTCAGAGAAGGCGGGTATTAGGAACTTTATTGGTTTTAAAACGTGTGTCTGTGCAAACTACTTAAAATATGAACAAGTATGCAGCATAATCTCACTTTTATTCAGGAAGAAGAGGACGTTTGTGACTGTGACTCCGGGCTCACTTGGCAGAAACACCCCCTGACCCTCCACCCCCTATCGCAAAATGTAATGCCCGTGAAAAGGGTAGGTTAACACAGTGTTATATAGAACATAGTCCTGGGAGCACGATTGAAAATGAAAACTAGATATAGTGTATCGTATAAACTATGCACCAAAAGGTGTGATATAAGATGAACCGGGCGTGAAATATAATATGCAATACATTGTGCGCAATGACAGATTCATTGGAGAGCGCGAGATAGCACAGGCTCTAGCGCGTGCTATGCGATATGCGCCTTGGAGTGTAATATGCACAGGGCAGTGTTGTGTAACCTAACTAGTCTCTAAAGTTGTAACATAAAATATGTGCTGTGGAGTGTAACGTTGCATATGCACTGTGACAAAGATATGGATCCCAGATTTTAATATGTATGGCATAGCACTGTGCGTTATAACATAGGCATCGAGGAAGGCACGTTAGATGGGGCAATATAACCCGTGCGAAGACAAGTGTGGCATGACATATTCACGGGGTGGTGTTACAGTGCACATGGGCTAGAGAGAGTCATAGCATATGCACTAGCTAGTGGAATACAACACAGAGGTGTGTGGCACTCAGCAGGCAATGGTGGGTGTAACACAGCATTGGGCTCTGCCAGGAGCGCACTGTAACTCTCAAGTGATGTTCGTCCCCTTTCCAGAGAGTAAAATAAAAAGTATTACACATCTGGCAGTGGATGTGTGTTTTATTAACCGTGAGGGGGTTTCTTGCATAGTTTTGGTCGAATTTTTGTCGAATCCCCTTTGAATGGCTTGGTGTGCATGTGTATTAAATGTGCCCGTCAATAGCTACCCATGTTTGTATAAATAAACGACAAGGGTGTCTACCGGGATTAGGCACGGTAGGGCATCAGACATGTCAGAGCTTCACTAGTGGTGTAAATACATTCCACGTGGATTCATTGTATGCATAGTCGCCTTTTAATGAATATCACGCAAATCGTCATGGTGATAGGTACGTACGGTTTGTCCAGCATGTCCTAGGTGTGTCTATAAATATATATTTTTTAAAAATAATAAAAAACAGTGGCCGGCCCTGGGGATTGGGGTCAAAAAAATATAATTAGGAGACAGGCCCTGGGGGATGGGGTCATCAGGGCCAATAACGTAGAATAAGAAGGGGAACCACACAGCCCCCCTTCTTAAAAAATTAAAATAAATAAAAGACTGGCATCGTGCCGGAGGCCACGCCCCCTCCTTGCAGCACTCTGCAAACGCGCCCCCTGGCGAGTTGTAAGTTGGGGAATTAATTCCTCTTCAATACTGAGGGTCCCTGAGGGCCAACTAGCCCAACGGGCATCTCCAGTATGCGCCAGGGAGCTGCGCTGCAGACAGGTGTTCTGAGGCCAAGCCCCTTTTTACACCTCTCTGCAACGCAGCTCTGTGGCGCTTACTGGAGGTACCTAGTGGTCTAGTTTGACCCTAGGGACCCTTAGGATTCAAGGGGACTTAATCTCTCAACTTAGAACAGCCACAGGGCGCGTTTACACAGTGGTGAAGGGAGGGGACGGGGCCTGAGGTGACGTGTGCAAACACGCACTATGGCACGTTTTAAATTGGGGATATAATTTCCCTTCAATACTGAGGGCACCTGGGGGCTAACTAGCCCACCAAGTGCTTCCAGTAAGCGCCACTGATCTGCATTGCAGAGAGGTGGTCCAGGCCGTGCCACTTTTTACACCTCTCTGCAACGCAGCTCTGTGGCACTTACTGGAGGTACCTAGTGGGCTAGTTGGACCCTAGGGACCCTCAGGATCCAAATGAACTTAATCTCCCAACTAAAAACGGACACAGGACGTGTTTACACAGTGGTGAAGGGAGGGGACGGGGCCTGAGTTAACGTGTGCAAAAATGCCCTGTGGCCTGTTTTAAGAGGTAGTTTTAATCCCCCTGCCCTATTATATACTAGGGGCTTACAGAGGAGGTCATGCTAATCACAGGGGGACCCCAACGCATATTGTTCCCTAGTGTATGTAGGTGTTTTCACTGTATTCTAAGTGTCTTTTAACATAGCACTGGCTCTAGGACTGGTTAGTCAGACTCAGTTACCACCAGTATCCGTCTGAAAAAGTTGAGGGTACAGGATGATTTTGCAACAAGGCTTCTTTCTGCTCTTCTTTTTGTTCTTTCTGCACGTTATCCTTCTTCCTGCACTTTTCTTCGTCTTTGAGGACTTCTGTTGCTTCTTTCTGCACTTCTTTTTTTTCTTTCTGTCCATTTTTTCTTCTTTCTTCACATGTCCTATCTCTGTAGGCATAGTTAGAAATTAGCATTTAAAAAACCTTTGAACTTCACAGAAAAAACCATAGGTTTCAGGCACGTTATAGTTAGGAATTAGCATTTAAAAAACCTCAGAAATTCACTGAAAAAACCATAGGTTTCAGGGGTGTTATAGTTAGCTGGACTTTTCACTTGTACAAAACCATTGAAATTCCCCCGTTATAGTTAGTTCAGCTAACTATAACTCGTGCGCCCGCAATGCACTGCTGATGACGTCACATATTACATCACTCATGACATGGTCAGTGACATCACTCATGACATCACTGATGACATCTCAAATGACATCACTGATGACATCACTGTTGACATCATCCAGTGATCAACAAGTCTCATGTCGCGTTTGAATGTCCAACAACGGTGTATGCAGGATACCGACATCCTGCATACACCGTTGTTGGACATTCAAACGCGACATGAGACTTGTTGTTTGGACAGTTCATACACAAAAGAAATAGAGTGAAACAGAAAAATATCTTTTCAGTCTCCCGGAACAAACCCAAGGGAAAGTATCAGAGATCTCAATAGAAGGATAGAACTGTCAGAAATTAGCCATAACAACAGGTGGCTACAATTGGATGGACTGACATCGCACATACCGTACATGAAGTCATATATACAAGGAAAAATAATAACTTAGATTGTGTAGGCAATCGATATCCGAGAAAGGACGTGTCAACCGGTGTGATCGCTCGGTACTCTGTGAACTGGTCATATAACATTGAGTGATGGAATCCTGATGAAGGCACTGCCGAAACGCGTTGGTTCTCTCACCATGTGTTTTTCCATTACGTGTTATTGATGATCTAATGTTTTTCCATTACGTGTTATTCATGATCCAATGTTTTCAAGATCCTATGTATATAGCTTAAACGTTGTTGAAAATACTAGAAAGTAATTCAAGCATAGCATGACACTCGTTAATAATTGAATTGAGAACATTGAACCCTCTAATCCTGTATCAGCAATTGGATTGAATATCTATGTACATGTGGTTCTTTGAATAATGATATGATCAAAAGTAATTGCTTTTTTCATCAGTTTTTGTAAATAGGCACATCTATATGTCTTTTTATCTTTTTGATATAAGGAATTAGTCCTACAAATGAATTAAGAATAATAATATTCAGCAAAAAAAGAAATAAAAATTGAAAAATACATATTTATGTTATCATTTCTGTCTTTAATAATTAGGTGTTCATAGTTTGGCTCATCTAGTGCTCCTTCTTGCACAGTATATCAGTCATACAGCTAAAAATTCTTTATCTCCCCCCTTTTCCAAGTTGTTCTTTCCTTGGCAGGTTATCCTGTGTCCAGGGGCCCCGTTGTTTTTCAAATTCTACTCTTGAAAGTGTCAAGGGCCTGGCAGGGTTTTTGCACCTGGCCTGACAGTGGCCAGTTACCTCCACATCCTGGCTTGAGATGAACAAGGTAGTGAATGAGATCAATGGAAACAATCAGCACTTGATGGGCCTGCTGGAGTACGTAGCGGACTTTCCAAAACTGGTTCGAATGCTTGCAGCCCTATTGTTAGTATTTATAAAGCAAAAAGAATGGCCTGGCTCAAAGGACATCCCCTCCACACATCACTAAAGTGAGAGATGCTATTTACTGTAATGAATCTGCAGACTGTTTCGCTAAGTTACAAACTTTGTAGAGTAGGCCTGGGAATATACAGGGCCCTCTCTGGAGTTATAGCTGTGGATGAGAGCATGCCTGAGGAGTGACCTATTTTCCGTTATTTTGAATGATTATTGCAAATTGGCTGTTTCGACATGCACATATAGCCACTCACTGTGTGTAATAGCTTCACACGAACACGGTAAAAACGCCCTAAGCCGTAGCCATTCCATCACCAACTATACGGATAGTCTTCTGAACTTATGCATTCGGTACAAGTGCTAGTACACCTGGAAGATGGCATCTATCATTACTCCCCTCCCCTCTCGTTCAGCTCAAACTTGTACTTGATCCCATTTGAATACAAGAATTGGCAATGCCAGTAGGTCTGGCTTTAAGGGAACACTGTATGGTAATGTGAAGCATCACAAGCAAATAGCATGGGAATTAATACGCATTTGTATGGAAGCAAAGAACTGTAGGATAATATTAGTGGAGCTTAAAAGGTCAGGTGACAGTTGCACTGTCAAGCAAGACCTAAAAATCCATGTATATTAATTGCTGACCTCCTCCCTTCTTTGCTACTGCAAGAGAAAGACAAACACCATCAATTATCTAGTTATCTAAGACAAGTTTACTGCTTTACATTGTCATAATTGTGCCCCTGAAAGTTCAAACTCAGCCAGCTGGTTAAATAAACACTTATCACAGATACCTGGAGGGCAAGCACTTTTGTGTGGAAGCATACAATTTCTGACCAATCAAAGTATGTACTCCTGGCTCTCTACATGTGGGAGGAGATAAAGCCGCTCTCTAGTAATGCTCTCATAACTGTCAGGTGACAGCTGCGCAGTCAAGCCAGACCATAAATAGAAAGCCTGCTAGCACCAAAAGGACAATGCTGGATAATTGTATGTATGTATTGAGTCTGGATTTATTTCACTAGCGCAATGCCTTTTTATGTACCACTGGCACCAGTGCAGTGCTCAAACCAAGTGTGCTGGAGCAGGATTTTCTGATGAAAATCTATAGGGTTTTTAAGCTCTGGTTTGTCTATTTGTCATGATTAACATTAATAATCATTAATTATTAATTATTTGTTTTGTGTAAGTGGTTTTACTTATCAACATGTACGTATTAACAAGAGAGAACTACACGTGGGAACGCGTATGTGTTGCCTATTGACAATGTGCATGTTTTATTAAATAAACGTTGCTGAGTGCTGTTTATTTTAAAGCACAAAACGCTTTTGAATTAATGTTTTCATGTGTTGCAAAAGCTAGATAATTACATACACATAAGGGTATTAGTGGGGTTAACACTGTTTAATCATTATGCTGTGGTAACGTTGTTTTTGTCTCTTTTAATTAAGATGGTCTATTTTGGCCTAGAAAAACATGGCCGCCGTTTGCAGCCTGGCCTCGAGTGAAAGAATTGTGATGAGAGGGCCTTGCTGAATATGGTCACGAGACATCTGACCACAGTCCTTGCCTGGTTAAAACTTTCCGTGAGGACAGCAGCAGTTCTGGGCGAGTTTCCAGATATATCGGACAGCCTTGGAGGACAAAGGAGCTGTAAAGAAAGAACTCTGAGCTCATTGTGACATCGCCGAGGAAATGTGGATGTTAAAAGTTACTTTTTATTTTTGGTTCCTGTTCTGTCTTTTTATTTTTGTGATTTCCTGAGCGGAGATTTTCCAAATGTAGCGATGCTACATCCTTTCCTGCTCGCTCTGCTCAGCGGTTCGGCGGACGTGTAAAACATTTAATGTTTCTTTAATATTGCAAGTTTCATTATAAATATTGTTAGCCTAGAGAGGGTCGAGGCCACTTTGCCATTTTCTTCCCAAACCTGCGTTGGTGAGGATCGATGCTGTGAGGACGGTGACTTGGGAGATTTCTACTGAGAGACTTGTCCTGATGACCCATTCTGACATTTAGCTAGAATAGGTAATTATGAGAAAATGATTTATTCTGATTAATTTCTTTGACTAATTTTAGATAAAGAATCATAATTTTAAATACGGTGTTGGTGATTATTTCTTGTCAATTATTGAGTACTCTATTTGATCATTGATGTATAGATTGTTTAGATTATGACAATTGCAATAACTAGGTCTTATCGACCTCGGTGTAGATGTGGGGTTTAGGAGTTTTCTTTCCACAGGTTCAATGCTGGTGGAGTATTTGAGTGTATGTTAGTGAAATGGGCCCTAGTGTATGGTGAGTGTATGTGCGTGTAACTGTGAAATTACTCTATCCGTGGAAGTAGGGATATTTTATACACCCCAATCTGCATCAAGTGCACGTGACAGAAGTCAAGTGAAAGACATACCTGCATCATCCAAACCACTTACTCTCACCCACAGCGTTATACCTGCAGCCAGAGCCAATTGTAGGCATCGGTGAGCTGGGCTTAGGCCTAAACAATGTGAATGGTCTCAGTGATTTTGACCAATGGCCCAGTGTCAGTTGGACCGATTGTCAAAAATTTCTGACAGCAGAGGCTTCGCTTGCAGAAACTGGACTGCTCGCTGATCTCTAAGCAGAGCGGGTGAATCTGGAGTTTGGTGGACACAGCACTTTACCATATTTGTGGTGGTGTACCATGTCCACCAAACTTAAAATAAGCCTCTCTGTTATGAGATTAGTCTTAGTCTCTTCAGTGGAGAGTGTCAGATTCAAAATTCCATTGGCCTTGAAACAACCACTGTGAATGATGCATTTTCTTCAGTTGAGGGCTTCAAGGGCAAATCCACGGGAGCTTCAGGGAAGGCATCTAGGCCACTGGAAATTGTAGAAACCAGCATCAGTATGATGGGGGGAGGAGTAAGCTATCTACCTCATCATCATTCTGAAATGGCTAAAGAGTTTGTATAACATCAGAATATGACGCCAAAAAAGCCTCCATTTTCTGGAAGTATTGCTGCCGAGGCAGAAGAACCAGCCGAGAGTCTTCGTCAACATTTGGTAGTGCCTTAGTTATAGTATAACTTGACAAAATGGCTTGTTTTAACAGAAGATGTCTCCAAATTCAGGTAAGGAACCTCAACCAGATCCCAAACAGGCATTGATGGAGGAGAAACGGGTAAGGTCTGCAGCAGAGATGTAGATGAATGGCAAGGCGCGCAAGGCGGAACAGACTGACTTTGTCTTGGTCAGTTAATGCTGAAGGGTATGCCCAAACATGGGGGGTCCTGTGCGGACTGTTGCACCGGAACCAAGCTTTCCCCGACTGAAGACCCTCAACCAGGGTGAAACAGGTCTTGGGTTGCTTGTGTTTTGGTTCAGGAAGGACCCGGCCTGGCAGTTCGGCCTGGACTTTTCCTATTGCAGTATGGTCAAGACTGATTTCCATAGGGCTGCGATGTAACCGAGGGGGCAGATAGGCAAAAGAAAACACACAAAAAAAACAGATGGGTTGGAATGCTACCCACGTGATTACTGGTGGTTGGATGACACTCCTCGTCTCACCTTTTGTTTGTTTGCTGTACTGCACTCAAACCAACAGAACATGCATCAACAGTCAAAATAGACGGGTGCTCTTATCAGATCTGATTTCAAACTGTCAATATTTCTTGCACATCTCACAACCACAATCTCCATAGACATTTGAAGCAGTCCCCTAAAATGTTTATATTTAGCAGCAACGTTTTGCAAAAGCATTCAATAATATATTTTTTAAAATGAGGTGTCACAGCACCACATTAATTAGGGACCAAAGTTTGATGATGTGCTCTAAGTATTTACCTTCTTTTTTCTAAACAATTCATATTATTACTCTTCAAAGTTAACCCCCTTTCCTAACACTTAAGTAACACTTCTTCTCAGAGTTTGTTCTGCTCAGACATAGGTTCATCATAAATAAGAATATTGTCTTGGAAAAGTATTAACTCCCGATAATGAAGAACTCAAACTTATTTTAAGTAGTTGGTCTAGAAGTACAAAAATAAGCAAAACGTACCCAGTTTTAAACACTGATCATGTAATGGTAACTGGTTCAAGGCTCCCTTATCATTTTCGGATAAAGATTGAAGGTAAGGATGCCAGACACTTTGAATGCTGAATAAGCCTGGTTCTCTTGAATGTACCACCGAAGGGTTTCAGTCAATGGCCCAGGAAGAGCTTGTGTATATATGGCAAAAGATCTATTTGACAATCAACATAAATGCATGGGCAGAGTGTTTCCTCCAGCCTGATCAAGATATCCTTTGAATCCTTATATTCAGCAGGCAAAGCATGAAATACAAAAGCACCTGTAGTGTCCGACACTTGGGGTGATAAGGTGTCTGGAGTTGTATGAAAACATCTAGGTGCAGTAAGCGATTTCAAGGTTATGGTCATGCTATCCAAATGATATAGGGAATGTGGATGTACAAGGGAAGATCTATAATCTAATTGTATGCATAACTAAAGGTTGAGCTTAGTAACAAATGGTTTTGGTTCTTGTATGATGGTCATCCCTAGTTTTGGCATACTGGCTATCCATAAACTACAAGTGGTACCAGAAATTGTTTGCAAGAATATCAGAAGCATGACACCTTAATCTCTTTTAATCCACAAGAGTACAGGCATTATCAAATATGAAACTGGCTTGATTGTTGCTAATAAAGAGACCTTAAAGGATTAAGTCCAACAGAGCAATCTCCGTTACTATTGAGCACTGATGTGTTCTGGAGGTGATTGCGTCAAAATGGCAATTTAAGAAGGACTCCTGGACTTAGTGGGACATTTATAAACAAACAGTATGTGCCTTTTCATTGTGCATACACTGGTTTAGTTTTCGGCTTTTTTATTTATCTTCTTTGATTTCATTTATATGGGATGTGCTCAATCAGCTGTATTTTGATTCGCTTACTTTTGACTGAGAGCAGGTTAGTGAAAGGTCAATACCACATTATCTCAGAATAAATCAGTGGCCATATCCAATATAATCGTTCTCTCCAAGAGCTTTTAGGAGATATTGATGCCTAGCTAGGAGTGAGTATTCCTAAATATTGCCTCATCTATGCCCTTAGGAGACATTTGGCAGTACAAATACGTTAGCTGCTGCAGTAGTCCTGAGTGCGTGCCAGTCCTTGTTTAGTCAGGTTATAACATTTGACATCTGATTCAGCATAACAGTGCTTCTATCACACACACATATATCTATACATACACATACATATACAATGCGGCAAGGTGCAAGAGGCAAACAGGGGACTCGAGACAAATATAGTGCAGAATGAAAAGGGGTAAAAGGAAAACGCAGGGGCAAAATGAGAAGATAACCCATGTGGGGAAAGTGATCGGTATCAAATAAACAACAAAAGAGTGCATCCAACAAAAGAAGAGCCAGCAAGAGAAGTCACTCTTGTTTTTTAAAAGAAGCCTTAATCCCCAACCTGGTTGGTGACATGCTTCATCATTGGGTTCCCAGCAGAGAGGCTGAGTGCCTCCCTAGTGTGCTACGACGCCTGACTACAGCGGAGCGGGTTTATTTGTGATGTGAGTGTACAAATGGTGAGTGAAAAGTGGTTTAAAAATGCCTTGGTTTTATCCAAAAAGTTTTATTGATGGAAAACTAGGCACAAGTAAAAACAAGTGTGGTGGATGTTCAACAACTGGTTAAATCAGCCAGAAACATCCTAGTATGAAAGAAAGTGTATGGTCTTCAGGAAAGACCCCTGGTAATTAATAGTTAATCAACTGTGATAACCCCAAATCAAGAGAGGATTTTAAATTATGGGTTAACATTCTGCCCCCTCTCTACCCCTAACTTTGCAAATATGAGAATTAAGATATATAAATTCACCAGAAAATGAATATTGCATAAACACTTTGAGATGAAGATAGGAAAGGTGGCTGAAAAGTAAAAGAAGTTAGACTAGGTAACATCACTTACAATGAGAAACATTTGGATGATGAGACTTCAAATGCACGAAATGAAAATTATTTACAGAACTAAACCCTTATAAGCTCCTGCGCAGGTACAATACACCTTTCATTCCGGGGCTCATGGTAGTCTTTCGAGACTTGATTATGTTCTGATACCAGCGGCACAGGCGGGGAGGGTCGGGGAGGTGCGGCATCTTGCTCGGGGTATTTCAGACCACTCCCCTCTCTTGTTGCACTTTGATATTGTCCCGGGGATGGAGGGGAGGGTGGTCCCGATCAACCCCTGGTACCTGCGTAATCCCGCGATTCGCGCAGATTTGATTAAATCCCTTGAGCAATATTTTGGAGATAATGTGGGATCAGTGTCGTCTGCTGTTTCTCTGTGGGAGGCGTTCAAAACGGTACTCCGGGGGGAGGCCCTGTCCCTCATTTCCCACTCCAAGAGGTGTGAGCGGGAGGAGGTGACCCGTATCGAGTCTGAGATAACTGAGTTGGAGGGTGACCTGGATTGTGGTGTCACGGACGACAAACTGCATGCTCTCAGGATCAAACAAGCGGACTACAAGGCCCTAGTCACCGAGGCGGCCAGGGGCCTGAGTAGGGAGCAGCAGGGGTGACTGTATGATGTGGGTGATAAAGCTGGAAAACTGATCGCGTGGCTGGATAAAAAGGAGAGAGCGAGTCGAGTTGTTCCGCTGGTTGAGAGAGTGGAGGGTGTGTATGTTACTGATCCGGGTGAAATTGTTGATTGCTTCGCAGAGTATTTTCGCGGGGTGTATTCCCCGGTATCTTCTCGCTCGGAAGAGGATTCCCGCGACCTGCTTAAAGATATTGCATTGCCTTCCCTTTCGGAGGAGGATAAATCGTTGATGGACGCGACTCCGACGTCTGAGGAGATCGCTCTGGCCATACGTTCAGTCGCCTCTGGCAAGGCCATGGGTCCTAATGGCCTTCCCATTGAATTGTACAAATTGCGTCCGGATACATTGGCGCCGCATCTTCGTGATATGTTCCTCGCGGCCCGGGCGGCGGATTCCCTCCCGCTGGTCCAGCGTCTAGCAACTATTGTGGTTATTCACAAGGAGGGGAGGCCGCGTGATCGGGTCACTTCGTACAGGCCCATTTCGCTTTTGAATGCGGAACCAAAAATTTTGGCCAAGGTGCTGGCTAATCGGCTGGTCAGCGTGGTGTGCGACCTGATCCATCAGGACCAGTCCGGTTTTATCCCTCATCGCAACACCGCGCTTAACCTGCGGCGTCTGCATGGGGTGCTCTCGAGGGTTCCGTTCATACGTGAGCCAGCCATTTTGGCGTCCCTGGACGCCACTATGGCATTCGACACGCTTGAGTGGCCATATATCTGGGTGACGCTGGAGAAGTTTGGGTTTGGCCCGGGATTCATTGGCTGGGTGAAATTGTTGTATTCCGGACCGCTAGCCCAGGTGGTGGTGAATGGTAGAGTGTCGGCTCCTTTTGAATTGGGTAGGGGCACGCGACAGGGTTGCCCGCTGTCGCCTCTCCTCTTTGCGCTCGCCTTGGAGCCCCTGGCGGAGTGGTTGCGGTGGCACCCTTCGATTCGTGGTCTCCGATGGACTCCTGAGTATGAGGATCGAGTCTCTCTCTACGCGGACGATATTCTTTTGTATCTTGCTTCCCCGCGTGAATCGTTGATTGTGTTAGTGGATGTGCTGAATTCCTTTGCCGTAACTCAGGCCTAGTCATCAACTGGGCTAAATCCTGTGTATATGTCCTCTCAGGGGAGGCCCCTATCCTCCCGCGGGGTTGTCCTATCCAGGTTGCTCCACAGGGATTTAAGTATCTGGGTATTTTTATTACCCTGGACTCTGCGGCCCGATACACACAGAACCTACTCCCCCCCTCCAACGTTTGAAGGCGGATGTGGCGCGTTGGAGGCGCTTGCCGCTCTCGCCGCTCGGCCGAGCGGCGCTGTTTAAGATGATGTCGCTGCCACGGTTTTTATATGCCTTGCAAAACACGATGGATGTCGTTCCGGCTAGTTACTTTCGGGAGGTGGAGGGTCTGCAACGCCAACTGTTTTGGGATGGGAGGCCGCGGATCGCCCTCGCGAAGCTGACGCTCCCGTGGTACGATGGGGGGGTCGCCCTCCCCGACATCAAACGTTATTACTGGGCCTCCCAGCTGGCTGCGATAAACCACGGGCTTTATGGGCCCGCCCTTAATCCGGCTTTTGAAATGGACAAATTGTTGTTGCCGGGTGGCGACTACAATCGTGCGCTCTACTCTAGATCGCTCGACGCACGTTTGACTGGTCCGACACGGGTCGCGGTACGGGTGTGGCATGCGGCAAACTCGGCGATGGGGTGGAAAGATCGGTTGACCCGGGCGACGCCACTGTATGCCTCTGAACGACTGGGTTGTTTGTGGACGATGAAAGGTTTCGAGATGTGGGACACGATTGGCATTAGCAGGGTGGGCGATCTTTGGACGAAGGGGGGATTTGAAACGTTTGATGTGCTGAAAGCGGAATACCAGTTGCATGACAGGGAGTACTTCCGGTATGTACAGGTTCGCCACGCGTTGTCTTCCGTGTTCCCGGAGGTCGCGTCCATCCCGGAGTGCTCCCCCTTGGAGGATAGAGTGCTAGATGGGCATGTACCGGATGGCACTATCTCATTGATCTATAAAAAGCTCATCAACGATCGCTCGGGACTGCTGGCCGCCCTCCGTGAGGCATGGGTCGCTGATGGATTGGAGCTGGACGACGAGGATTGGGTATCTGCGGTGGCCTCCCCGAAAGAGGTGGCCATACCGGCCCGCCTTCGTTTCGTCCAGCTCAAAATACTCCACAGGGTTTACGTTACGGGACCGGGCCTGATGCGCATGGGATACGCGGTGGATGGGATGTGTAAGCGTGGGTGTGGCATGTTAGGGACCTTCCTCCACATTTTGTGGGAATGTCCGGAGGTGACTCGATTCTGGCGTGGTGTGCATGAGGTGTTGCAAGCGGTCACGCATGTTGCGCTGCTCCCCGAGGCTAGGAGGTGTCTGCTGAATGTGTGGGAGCCGACTGATTATACGGTGACGCAAACGTGGTGGGTGACATTGGGATATATGGTGGCCAAGCGTGACATAGCACAATTGTGGGGCTCCCAGAGGTCACCCACGATTTCGGTATGGAAGGAAAATATGGATTGGTGTATGTTCCGAGAAAAGGTTGTGTATGTGGCGAGAGGTAAGCCTGGGAAATGGGTAAAGGTGTGGGGCCCCTGGAACTCCTACCGCGGCGGGATCTGTACCCCGCCACTGACGCCCGACCTGGCGGCGGCCCTGTCTCCCTAGTCTGCACATTCTCTTGATTCTGTGTTACCGTAACCACTTTGTTTCTGCCCTTGCCCTTCCCCCCCTGTTATTCTTGTAGGTTGGTAGAGCCCTCCCGAGGGGAGCACATACTGTTGCCTAGATTTTTGCCGCCTTGTGGGTTTGTTTCTCGTTTTTTCATTTAAAATGAAACCGCCATTTGGGATGTTTGGGAAATGTGGCCGCAAATGATTTTTTGATCTGTGGGACTTTTTACTGCTTGCTGCTTGTGTTTATGAATATGTTTCATGGTCTCACTGTCTACTAGCGGCCGGCCTGAAGGTTGTAGGCCCATACTTGTATATCTCTTGAAATCTTTAATAAAGGTTTCTAAAAAAAAAAAAAAAACCCTTAAAAGGATGAGGTTTAACACTGCCACTGCGATATCTAGCGGATGCAAACCAAAGAGTAAATATTCTAAACAACCTCCAGCAGGTAACAAAATTGACTTCTTTCATGAGATGATGTAAGAGGACATTAATGATTTAAGGAAGAATAGGAAATGGAAGAATATGGGAACTCTAACATCTGAGGGTTGGAGTAAAATCAGTGTCCTAAAAAACCAAGAAATCATTGGTTATTTTACCATCAGATAAATCGGGTAACATCATTGTAATCGACAGGAAAATGTACCAAGCTGAGGCATATCGGCTATTGGGAAACGCAATGCATTACAACTCACAGAGATAGGGACAGGGAGCAGAACAAGCATTTGCAATGCAATCGGTCTCGCCTTTAGGACCTTATATGTATTTTGCTATGCAGCACATTAGCCTGGGTGCTGAAACATCTACTGTTCTTTAACCTGGAGGGAAACTAAGCACCAAACTTACAAAAGGTATAGGAACACATGAAGAGAAATATTGCCTTTCAGAGGGAAATGGTATAGTCCAAAGCTCTGTTTTTAATAACAAATCAGGGCCTTCGGTGGTTATATCACTGAAAATACTAGATTTGAAAAAAATATTATTGTCTAAGGGTGCTCATGGAAGACAATTTCTATGGACTGGAATCTAGAGAATGCTAAAGAGATTCTGGTATTTTACTGACCTCTGCTGGTATTTTTTTTTATCAAGAAAGTTAAATAGAGGAAGTTGCCAGAAAAATTAAAAAAAGAAAGTCCCTCAGCAGAAAGTAATTCTGGTACTTTACTGACCTCTACTGGTCGTATTTTTTTTTTATCAAGACTGGTAAATAGAGGTCGTTTTTTTTTTTTTTTTTTTTTTTGAAACCGTTTATTACAAATCTCAAGAATATACAAATATGGGCCCACAACCTTCCGGCCGGCCGCTAGGAATGGCAGAAACATATGGCATACGTTCATAGAACACTTGGCGTTACAAGGAGCATAAGCAGGAGTTATCAACATCATGGGCCACAGCCATAATACCCCACAGTACGGTTTCATTTTTTACAAACAACAAGAAAACAACACCCACAAGGCTACCCACAGTCGAAAATAGCAGCACGTGCTCCCCAAAGGGGAACCCCATCTATCAGAGGAGTACAAGGAGGGGGAGGGAAACAGAGCGAGGACTGGGGGAACCCTGTGCCCGGGGCTAGGGGAAGGAGCCAGCTAAGGGGACGGGGCTGGTGAGGCAGCAGGCAGCAACGGTGGCGCGCAAATACTCCCACGGTAGGCGTTCATGGGGTCCCACACTTTCACCCATGTCCCAGGCTTACCCCTCGCCACATACACCACCTTTTCTCGAAACATGCACCAGTCCATGTGCTCTTTCCAGGCCGACACCGCCGGGGGGTTCTGGGATCCCCACAGTTGCGCAATATCACGCTTAGCAATCATATATCCCAGAGTCACCCACCACGTTTGCGGAGCCGAGTAGTCAGTTGGTTCCCACACATTCAACAGGCATCTCCTCGCTTCCGGCAGCAGCGCAACACGCGTAACCACTCGCAGGACCTCATGCACACCGCGCCAGAATCGCTCCACCTTCGGGCATTCCCATAGAATATGCAGGAAGGTCGCCACGGCACCACAACCACGCTTACACAATCCATCCTCAGTATAGCCCATACGCTGAAGCCTTGGCCCCGTCATGTAGACCCGGTGGAGTATCTTGAGCTGGACGAAGCGAAGGCGAGCCGGTATAGCCACCTCCTTCGGAGAGGCCACCGCGGAGGTCCAGTCCTCATCGTCCAATTCCAGACCGTCGGCAACCCAAGCCTCGCGAAGGCCAATCAGCAAGCCCGATCGATCATTAATCAATTTTTTATAAATAAGGGAGATCGTACTGTCTGGGACGTGGCCATCTAGCACTCTATCCTCCAGGGGGGAAGACTCCGGGATGGAGGCGACGTCTGGGAAGACGGAGCCCAGTGCATGACGGATCTGCAGGTATCGAAAGTATTCACTGCCCTGCAACTGAAACTCCGTCTGCAGCATCTCGAATGTTTTAAATCCTCCCCTCGACCAGAGATCCCCCACTTTACTGATGCCTATCATGTCCCATTTCTCGAAGCCCTTCGAGGTCCAGAGAGAGCCCAACTTCTCAGACGCATACAGCGGTAACGCCCGGGTCAAACGGTCCTTCCACCCCATAGCTGCATTGGCCGCATGCCATACTCTGACCATGACACGCGTAGGTCCCGTCAAGCGAGCGTCGGGCGCGCCAGAGTAGAGCGCTCGATTGTAGTCGCCACCGGGCAGTAGCATCTTGTCCATCTCAAATGCCGGGTTCAAGGCGGGCCCATAGAGGCCATGGTTAATTGCAGCTAGCTGGGAGGCCCAGTAATACCGTTTAATATCCGGGAGGGCAATCCCCCCGTCATACCATGGGAGCGTCAACTTCGCCAGGGCAATGCGCGGCCTCCCGTCCCAGAACAGGCGGCGCTGCAAACTCTCCACCTCACGGAAGTAGCGCGCCGGGACTGGGTCCATAGTGTTCTGGAGAGCGTATAAGAAACGTGGCAACGACATCATCTTAAACAACGCCGCCCGGCGGAGCGGCGAAAGCGGCAGGCGCCGCCAGCGCACGACGTCCTCCTTCAAGCGCTGGAGAGGGGGAAGCAAGTTCCGCTCGTAGCGGGCCTCTGGGTCCAGAGTAATGTAGACACCCAGGTATCGAAACCCCTGAGAGGCAATCTGAATTGGACAACCCCGCGGAAGGACAGGAGCCTCCCCAGAGAGCACATACACGCATGATTTAGCCCAGTTGATGACAAGGCCTGAGTTCCGGCCGAATGAACGTAAAACATCAACCAGGACTATGAGTGACTTACGTGGGGAGGCTAGGTACAAAAGGATGTCGTCAGCGTATAGGGACACACGGTCCTCATACTCGGGGGTCCAACGGAGACCACGGATGGAGGGGTGCCACCGCAGCCACTCCGCCAGGGGCTCCAAGGCCAGCGCAAACAGGAGCGGCGACAAGGGGCAGCCCTGTCGTGTGCCCCGGCCCAGCTCAAATGGGGCCGAAACTCTTCCATTCACCACCACCTGCGCCAATGGGCCCGAATACAACAATTTGACCCAACTGATGAAGCCCGGGCCGAATCCAAACTTCGCCAGCATCGCCCAAATGTATGGCCACTCAAGCGTGTCAAACGCCATAGTGGCGTCCAAGGACGCCAAAATGGCCGGCTCCCGCACGAATGGGACACGTGCGAGCACCCCGTGCAAGCGCCGCAGATTAAGGGCCGTGTTGCGATGGGGGATAAAGCCGGACTGGTCTTGGTGGACCAGGTCGCCCACCACGCCGACCAGCCGATTGGCCAGCACCTTGGCGAGAATTTTGGGCTCCGCATTCAAGAGCGAGATAGGCCGATAGGATGTGACCCGGTCCCGAGGCCTCCCCTCCTTATGGATCGTCACGATAGTAGCCAGACGCTGGTCCGGCGGGAGGGAGCCCAGCGAGTGAGCCGCCAGGAACATCGCGCGGAGGTGGGGTGCCAGTACATCTGGTCGCAACTTATATAACTCGATAGGGATGCCATTCGGGCCCATGGCCTTGCCAGAGGCAACCGAACGTATGGCGAGGGCAATTTCGTCGGATGTAGGAGCGGCATCCAGCGACACCCTGTCCTCCTCCGAGAGGGAGGGCAGCGCGATATCCCTAAGCAGGGAATGGGAGTCCTCCTCCGAGCAAGGAGAGAAAGGAGAATACACCTCGCGGAAATAATCCGCGAAACAGGAGACAATTTCTTCTGGCTCGGTGACACTCACACCATCCGTCCTCTCAATCAGCGGGACCACACGGTTCACTCTCTCCTTTTTATCCAACCACGCTATCAGTTTGCCCGCCTTATCACCCACATCATACAGTCGCCCCTGTCGCTCCCTACTGAGGCCCTTGGCCGCCTCCGTAACGAGGGCCCTGTAGGCCGCCTGCTTAAGTTGTAGGACATGTAGTGCAGCATCCGTCACTCCGCCCTCTAAATCACCCTCCAATTCAGCAATTTCGGCCTCCACCCGGGTAACCTCCTCCCGCACGCGCCTCCGGGCATGGGAAATAAGGGACAGGGCCTCTCCTCTGAGAACTGTCTTGAAGGCTTCCCACAAGGAGATAGCCGAAGGGACGGACCCCACATTCTCATCAAAGTATCGCTGCAAGGATTTAATCACAGCAGCGCGAATGGTGGGGTCGCGCAGGTACCAGGCATTGATGGGAACTACCCTGCCCTCACCCCTCGGAAGGACATCAAAGTGGAACAGGAGCGGGGAATGATCTGAGATACCCCGCGCCAGATGGCGCACCTCCCCCACACTCCCAGCATAGGCCGCCGGGACAAGGACATGATCAAGCCGTGAGAGGCTACCATGGGCCCCCGAGTGGAAAGTGTACTGCTGCTGCGTGGGATGTTTTAAGCGCCAGCAGTCCACCAATCCCAGTGTATCCAAGAGGCCGGATAGCCACGCCTGGGCCCGGGGGAGGTCCCTAGGGGGGTGACGATCCAGAGTCCCAGAAACCACCGCATTGAAGTCCCCCCCAACCACTAGGAGTCCCCCCGGAAGGCCCAGGAGGAGGCGCCCCAGGTCTGCAAAAGTGGTCGCCTGTAGCCCCGGTGGGACGTATACTGATACAAAGACCACTACTTTGCCTTCCATTCTCCCCACTAAAACAGCATAGCGTCCCCTATCATCATGGCGCACCTCATCAATTTCCAACGGGAGCGAGTTCTTCACCATAATGCCCACACCCCGTGAGCCCGACGTGAAGCCCGAGTGGGCCACCAAACGATAGCCACGCCGATTCATGGCACAAAAAGAGTTTCCAATAAGGTGTGTCTCCTGCAGGAAGACTACATCGGGTGAGATTCGTTTCAAATACTGCAGGACCACACCTCGTTTGATCCTATCCCCCAGTCCATTAACGTTCCAAGACAACAAAGTCAAATCCCTACCCCCCATCACACACAGGAGCCATCAGTCGTCCCCCGGAGAGCACCTTAAAAACAATACAGAAAAGGGTTTGCCTTGTGGTAAAAACGAACAACACCCCACCCCAACTCCCCCACCCCAACAAAACTCCCCCCTCCCTGCACCCCTGCATGAGCCCAGACAGCCCCCCCAAAGTGCAGTGTGCCTGTCGCCCCATAGAAGGTGAAACTAACTAGACCCCCAGAGGAGGAGGGAGAACCCCCGAGAGACCCCACACGACCTCCACAGGAGGAGACTTACTCGAACAAGCGAACAGTCAAAAGTGACATCAATTTTGTCCAGAGCGAGGCATAATATTAGTCCCTCAGTCCTGATCCGGCGGGCCCTCTCCCCCCACCGCTCCCCCCCCACCCCCCCCGATCCCGATCCCCACGCAAGGTATCCAGCCAGTCCCCGGCCGCTTCGGGACGATCAAAAAAGTGCGTGCGGCCATCCAACTCCACCCGCAGTTTAGCCGGGAAAAGCATAGCGTACTTGAGATTTAGGTCCCGTAGACGACGTTTGACTCCGAGAAAGCTTAGTCTCTGCTTTTGGACCGCTGGGGTGAAGTCAGGATAAAAATTTATATCCATATTGTCGAGTCTGACCGGCCCCTGTAGTCTGGAGGATTGCAGGATAGCGTCTCTGTCCCGAAAGTTGAAAATCCGGGCGATGAGAGGCCTCGGGGGGGCTCCGGCCTTGGGCCTTCCCCCGGGAACCCTGTGGGCCCGCTCCACCGCGAAGAATTTACTCAGTCCCCGGGGCTGGAGGTGGGTGAGAATCAAGTCCTCCACGAATAGATCCGCCGTCGCCTCCTCACGTCCCTCAGGCACCCCGAGAATACGGACATTGTTCCTCCGGGCCCGACCCTCAGAATCCTCCAGGCGACGATCCATCAGCGCGCTCGCCTGGCCAAGCCGGCGCACCTCCTTTTGGAGGGCTGCCACATCCGTCGTGAGGCCCGATGTGGTGTGGGCCAAAGAATCGACCCGGTCATTAGTCTTGGATAGATCGGCCCTTACTAGGCCAACATCCACGAGGACCGAGTCAATTTTCTGCGCCAGTGTATCAAAACGCTGGTCCACCGAGGCCTTCATCTCAGTGATGGCGCCCATCACGTCCCGCAGGGTCAGATCCGCGGGCAGAGCAGGAGCATCAGTCGGGCCCTCAGGGGACCTACGCGGCACCTCGGGAGATCCCTTCTGGAGGGTATAGCGGTCCATGCTGTTAGACTGTTGGACCGCGCCACGTCGAGTCGATTTCACCTTTGCCCGATCTCCATCTTGCTTTGTGGACATGGTTCCAGTCACACGGCCGTGCCAGGCACGTCGTGAGGGCGGGCAAGCCGGTTCACGGGATCCGGGGGGGGGGTCACCACAGGGCCGCGGGGCAAGTCACAGCCGGCGGGCCGGCAGGGCACCCCAACGGGGCCACACCACCTCACAGTGCCCCGCGACCCAACCTCGCCGAGACAGCAAGGAGGGTACAAAAGCGAAAGTGAAAGTGCGGGGTACGCGAGCCGCCGCGCCCAGCCCGCCGCTGTTGTTGACTTTGCCTCCGGATCACCCCACAACTCCAATCCGGGGTCCGGCGTGGAGAAGGCCGCAAATCTCAATTGGTGCTACCGCCGGAGTCCGAGGTCCAATTTGGAAGCGGAAAGCGGGTGCCACCTCAGCTCGGGCTCACCAACACAGTCCCCTCATCTAGGACAGGATATTGTCAGGATATATGTAGGAGGTCGCGGAGGTCCTCGGGAGCCTCGCACCTACGCGGCCATCTTGGTTGCGCGCTAGGCTCCTCCTCTAAATAGAGGTAGTTGAACAAGTAGAAAGCAATTCTGGTATTTTACTATTTTTATAGTGTACTTTTATGGCTTATGTATTTGCCGAATAAAGTTATTGATGATGATGATGATGCTATTTGATCTGCAAATACATATCTATCTGTTTTGGCGTGAAAATTAATATCTCCTTTATACTTACAAATACGTGAGTTAAATGCTAGTCTTGGGCCTGTAGGGTCTAATACACAATCAAATAAAAAGTTACCTGATACACTCAGAGGAAACTAAGTGGGACTCAATTCCTTTCCTCTTGCCATCCAACACAGAGACAGCCTCAGCACGAGCCATCTCACTCTTCTTGAGTAAAAGCCAAGCCCCAGTCTTTATGTCTGTGGCAATCGCTAGATCGACTTCTCCTTAACAATCCAAAATTTCAATTTTAAAGTAACAGGGCCGATCCACGTCAGTTAGGTTGCAAGCAGTGAGTGTAATGTGCACCACCTATTTGCGACCTACCTGCCACTTTCTACTGTGGCTTATATGTGCTATTAGGATGTTTTACAAAATGTTGATTTGGAGAGGTTTCAAAATTATCTGTCTTAGACAGGTTGCCCTTTGCGACCCCTTGCAATAAGCTACAAACACAGATGGTGGCATGCAAAAGGAAAGCATCCCTCCATCACATTATTTGCATTTCCAAATAGGAAACATTATTTTTAAAAACAGCCTATATCCCTTAACAGGACAGGTTTCACGTTACAAAAAACCTGTTTCTCAGTTGGGAATTCATTGGGGGGATGCAGGTGTACTCTGGATTACTGTCTGATTCCTCTTGTTGTGGTTCACCCCCTCCCCCTTTGACAATTTTTTCCCCCATCACTATGTCAGACTCATTGGCTATCCTTAAATCACTTAAGTCGGGCTCTCCTACAGATCCGTGTCCGGCTAGGGTACTAGCAGGGGTTGCGGAGGTGGTTAACTCAGAAGCAAATATTATTATGAATCTATCTTTACAGACTGCCACTGTCCCATTGAATTTGAAACAGGCTAAATTGCTGCCACTTTTGGAAAAAACCCACTCTAGATCCCACCAAACTTGCAAGCTACCGCCCTATCTCTCTTCTATCGGCTTTGGCAAAGGTGTGTGAAAAAGCTGTCTTCAGACAGCTAGACGCCTATGTCGAGCCATCTGGCGCTCTCCACCCTGCCCAATCCGGATTCAGGGCAACATATAGCACAGAGACTGCGCTTGTCGAAATGGCAGAGGCAATAAGGGGGTGCCTGGACGCAGGTGGCAGAGCGGCCCTGATTTTGTTAGACCTCTCTGCCGCCTTCGATAGGGTGCCCCATCAACAATTACTTGCCCGACTTTTGAACATTGGCGTTACAGGCCTTGCCCTGGGACTGGCTTAAATCCTTTTTAGAGGATCGTACCCAGCAGGTCTGGATGCCACCTTTTTCGTCGGCCCCCAGGAAAATGTCCACAGGAGTACCACAGGGCTCTACTTTGAGCCCTTTACTTTTTAATATCTATATAACACCCTTGATTTATCTCGCGGAGGAGCTGGGAGCCAAGATCATAGCGTATGCTGATGATACCCAGCTCCTCTTTACCTGGAAGGATAATGATCTGTCTTCGGAAGTTGCCCAGAAATGCCTCTCGACTGTCTTCAAATGGCTTGCACGTGCTCAACTGTTATGTTATGTTAGCTGGACTTCTACCGCGCACAGCTACTCCAAGGAGTGTCCCGGCGCGAGCATAGGGAATCAGACAGCATAACCTAAAACTCAAACAAAAAGACGAGTTTTTAGCAATTTTTTGAAAACTGCTGGATCTTCCACACTACGAAGCGCCAGCGGTAGCGGTAGCGCATTCCAAGGGCGGGCCGCAAGAACGGCCAGGCAAGCACCCCCTAGTCGGTGTCGATGTAAACAAGGAACCTTTGCCAGCCTGAGAGCCGAGGAGCGCAGTAGCCTCCCTGGAACGTAAAAGGAGAACCGTTTCTGCAGATAAAGTGGCCCCAGACCATGAAGAGTACAATGGGCGATAGTGAGAGATTTAAACATCACTCGCGCCCTCACAGGAAGCTAGTGGAGAGAGCGAAGATAACCTCGCACACTATTCCTTAGAGGGATCTCTCCGAGAAGGCGGGCCGCCGCATTCTGCACCACTTGGAGTTTATTAAGGGAATAGGCCGGGATCCCTACGTACAGCACATTGGCTTAATCCAAGCGGGAGAGGGTGAGCGCACGTACCACTGATTCTCTCGCCGCCTGAGGAAGCAGTGGAAGAAATCTTCTCAGGACTCTAAGGAGGCCAAAACAGCCTCCCGCGAGTCTCTTAACTTGAATTGAGAAGGATAGATTATCTTCAAACCACACTCCAAGATTCTTTGCAAGACAGCTGTTAGACAGTGGGGGCGGAAACTCAGCTGGCAAACAAAAGTACCTCATACTTATCTTCATTGCATTTTAATTGGGCCTTCGCAAGCCACTTGAAAACCGAAGATAGGTAGAACAGGACAGGGACCATGGAATCCTCCATCTTATCTCAAGTAAAAAGTAACTGGGTATCGTCGGCATAGGCGATCACCATAGCCCCCAAATCCTCCGCCAATTTGACAAGAGGAGTAAGATAGATGTTGAACAAAAGGGGGCTTAGGGATGATCCCTGAGGTACCCCCGTGGAAACCCGCTGAGGTAAAGATGCAGCTGGAGGAAGCCATACTTGCTGAACCCGGCCCTCCAAAAAGGACTTAATCCAACCCCAGGCTGATCCTGCAACGCCTATCTCCGCAAGTCTGTCCAGCAATAAGGGATGGGGGACCGTATCAAAAGGAGCCGACAGATCGAGCAGCACTAAAGCTGCTCTCCCGCCGGCATCGAGACAGTCCCGAATCGCCTCAGTCACTTCCACCAGCGCCCCTTCCGTGCTATAAGAGGAGCGAAAGCCCGACTGAGCCGGATGCAGGAGCCCCTCCCTCTCCACAAATTCAGACAGTTGTCTGTTCACTATCTTCTCACACACCTTAACAAGGCTAGGAAGAAGGGAAATGGGTCTATAATTCCCAGGAATCAAGGGATTGAGGGCAGGTTTCTTCAATAAGGGGAGGATTTTAGCCTGATTCCGAACACTGGGGACCCTAGCATCAAGCAAAGAACGATTAATAATACTGTTGACCTCGAAATTCACCACCTCTGCCACTGATGCCAATAATCTTGCAGAGCAGGGGTCCGCAGGTGAGCCAGACTTCAGTCCCTTCAAAATCCTAAGCGTACAAGATAAGTCAACCGGGAAGAAATTAACTAGGGAGTGACTAGGAGAGATGACAACGGAAATAGGTGTCAGAATAGAATCTGTCATGGGTGGACACGGTTTGGAAAAAGGCAGTATAAAACTGTCTTGTATCCCTCGAATTTTATCCAAGAAAAAATTAGATAACGTGTCACACCAAGCATCCGTCGCAGACCGGGCGCTAATCTGAGCTGTAGGTGACATAAAGCTCTGAAAAAAAGCAAAGATCTCTTTTGAGTTGTTATGTGCCTGGTCGATACGAGCAGCATAGTAATCCCTTTTAGCTAGGGAGATCCCCTTATGATAGATTTTCTGGCTCTGCCTAAGCAGACCCTTTGCCACCAGACAGTATTTACTGAGACGCCACGAGCGCTCCAATTTTTTGCAATCCTGTTTCAAAAGTTTCAGCTCAGCTGTGAACCATGGTTTGGAGGGAGACTCCCTAGAGCGCCTCCTCGAAGTGGGAATGGTGATAGTAGACATAGTGCCCTGAATCCAATTAGAAAAAGCTAAAAGGCTCCCATCCAGATCCTGAGGAAGGGGCAGCCTACTGTCCGCTAAAGCCATAGCAAATTTGGCGGGATCAATTCTTTTAAAAGGAGGTTTATGGCAGACTAAGGCTCTTGAGCTAGGTAAGGCCACCTCCCATGAAAAGAAGGTCAGAAAGTGATCCGACCAAGAGACTGGCAGGGGGTCTTTAGTTTTGATAGAGAAATTAGCAAAGATGGGATCAAGAATATGGCCCCCTTGATGGGTCCCATGAGTGACCCATTGGGAAAAATGCGCTAGTTGAAAAATATCGAGGAACTCTAAAGTGTCCCTAGAATCTCTTTGATCCAGATGTATAATAAAATCTCCAAGAATCAAATAATGAGAAAAGCGCAAAGCCCGCGCTGATACAGCCTCATCGCAGTCCTGAAGAAAGAATTTCGCCGGGCCTGGCGGACGATAAATCAGAGAGCCCCCCAGCATAAAATGAGCCGAAAAGCGAACAGTAAAGTCCAGGGCTTCACACCCACCCCAAATACTAAAGTCACACTTACAGAGCTCCCACTTCTCTTTTGAAATAATGGCCAATCCAACCCCCCTTCCCATAGGACGATCCATTCTACATATTTTATACCCCCCAGGAATAGCCAGCGGGACAATTGGATCAGAAGAGCTATCCAACCAGGTCTCCGTAATGAACAGAAGATCCAGAGAGTTATCATCAAGTAGCTCAAACACATCCGAATGATGTTTCTTCAGGGAGCGAGCATTTATCAGCGCCGCTGAAATAGTAGGCACCCTCGACGACCTACTCATGGAGTTCGAATCAAGACAGAGACGAAACCCACAAACCAAACACACAAAATCTTGCTTCCCCAACAAATTAGGATAAACCTGATCTCCTTAACAGTTTTAACGACTCACTAGAGAAGCACCGTCGAAGCGGCGCACCAATAAACTGAGGGGCAGCATAACTGGCCCCGGCCGCCGCCAGGACGCTGACGGGCGCAGACGAGCTTCCCTTAGGCGCAGCGTGCATTTTTGTAGCTCTGGTGGCCAGAAAGCTAGAGAGCGCCGGTCAGCGAAGTTTCGCGGGTAAGGTAGATATGACAAACGAATTCTGAGTAAATACAATTAGTGTGCAAACCAGCAGAAAGGTTAAAAAAAGGATAACAATACGACACAACACAGTTCATGAAAACTTAGCAGCAAAGTTAAGGAAGCGTCACGAAGGTGATGTGCAAATTGAATTATTTCAGCCCCTAAGCACCTGCGAGAGCACAGCGTGCATTTTTGGAGCTCCGGTGGCCAGAAAGCTAGAGAGCGCCCAACCAAAACAAAATGGCGCCTCTCGCTGGCACACCGGCAAAAAGCAGGAAGTGAGGAACCCCGGTCAACGGAGTATCGCGGGTAAGGTAGATATGACAAACGAATTCTGAGTAAATACAATTAGTGTGCAAGCCAGCAGACAGATTAAAAAAAGAATAAAAATACGACACAACACAGTTCATAAAAACTTAGCAGCAAAGTTATGGAAGCGTCACGAAGGTGATGTGCAAATTGAATTATGTCAGCCCCTAAGCGAACCCAACTGAAGTGCAACGAGGACAGGTCGGAGGTCCTCCTGTATGGATCTTTCCCTCCCTCTTTTAGAGAGACCCTATGGCCTTCAGACTACCCTCGGCTCAACTCAGGGGGCAATCCAGCGAAAAACTTTGGGGTCTGGTTTGGTGAGTACCTCAGGTTCTCCGCACAGATTAAGAAACTTGCGGGGTATGCTTTGGTACTCTCCAATCACTTAGAATGTTTTCCCCTTGTTACCTAGGTCAGCCAAAGAAATGGTGGCCCGCACCCTTATTTTGTCTCGCATTGACTATGCCAACGCCCTGCACATTGGCATTCCAGACTACCTGCTAAAAAAACTACAAACAATACAGAATGCAGCCACCAGACTGCTGTTGAACATCTCAGGAAGGTCAAGCGTTAGACAGCATCTGCGTGATCTGCATTGGCTCCCTGTGGTCCATAGAGTGTGATAATTCAAAGCCCTCACTCTAGCTCACAGAGCCCTGCATGGACTAGGGCCGACGTACCTCAGGATGCGTTTTGCCTTTTATGACCCCAGCCAATCTCTGCGCTCAGCCACACATCGATGGGCGGTGGTCCCCCGCTTTCGCATGATGCGTCTGGGAGGTCACTCCTTCACCATTAAAGCAGCGGTAGCATGGAACTCCCTTCCCGTGGAACTGCGGAACACTCAGGACCCTAGGCTCTTCAAAAAACAATTAAAAATCCTTCTTTTTAATCTGCCCATCTAAAATCTCAGCTTCACACTGCTACGGTCACTTCCTGCGCTGGGACACTCTTGGATAAGCACTAATCCCTTGGGCTAGCACAGAGGCCAGGAGATTATAGGCCTTCATGCCCGCTAAAAGGGGTCTGTATATCAAAGTAAGTGACAAAACAACACACAGGTCAATCGTCAATGAGTCTAAAGCAGTAAGAAAACAAGTTACTTACCTGTAACTTTGGTTCCCCAGTATTGGTAACTTTCATAGATTCTCATGCTTTGTATCATTCCCCGTCGTCGGAATGGGAGCCTCGGTAACAAAATATATATATATATACATATGTATAACCACAGAAACAAAAGAGAAAAATAGGCCTAGGCCTCATCCCATTTTGTAGTATATCACCCTCTTTGTGTAAAAGAGCCCAAACTTTTGCCAGGGCCAATCAGCACAGCCTCACCCTCTGGAACCTTCCTGAGAGAGCTCAGAGCCTCAGATTTTCGTAGCCGTTGTGCCAACAGCCACTACCTTAGTAAACCGGCAGAGCTTTCCCAGGGGAGGTGGGTGGGCGCATGAGAATCTATGAAAGTTACCAATACTGGGGAACCAAAGTTACAGGTAAGTAACTTGTTTTCTTACCCCAGTATTGGAACTTTCATAGATTCTCATGCTTTGTATCAGAATAGCAAGCAGTAGATCACGACAAGCACATTTCGGTAATTACATGGCTTTACAAAATCATCTCAGTGCACATGATAAAACAACCATTACTGAAACCAAATGTGCTTACCAGGATGGAGGGATTGTAGGGAAAGCTCACCTCTCATTGAAAAAGATTCCGGAGGACTGCTTGACCAACCGCAGCGTCAGCTCGTCCCACCGATTCCAGGCAGTAGTGCTTCGTGAAGGTGTGTACACTGCTCCACGTTGCTGCCCTGCAGATGTCCTTAATCGCCACTCCAGCAAAGAGAGCCACTGAAGACGCCATCGCTCTCGTAGAATGCGCCCGGGCCCTTTTATCCAAAGGTTTGCCCGCAGCCTGATGACAGTACTGAATTGCACTGGAGATCCAGCGGGAAATGCCACTCTTGGCGAGCGGTAACCCCTTCCGTGGTGCACTGTAGGCGATAAATAGTTGAGTAGACTTTCTGAAAGAGCGTGTGCGCTCCAGATAGAATTTCAGGCATCTTTGGACATCCAAAGAATGCAATGTTCGTTCCGCTTGAGTGGAAGGACGCGGAAAAAAGGAGTTCAAAATTAAGGGTTCATTCAAATGAAACTCCGAAGGCACCTTCGGGATGAATTTTGGGTTGGTTCTCAAAATCATGACATCCCTCTTGAACTGTAGAAAAGGCTCCACTATAGAGAGAGCCTGGAGTTCACTAACTCTCCTAGCCGAAGTCAATGCTAGGAGAAGGGCCAGTTTCCAAGATAGGAACTTCAAGTCCGCTTTGTGAATCGGCTCAAAGGGCGCTTTCATCAGTTGAGCCAGTACCAGGTTAAGCTGCCAGATAGGCGGAGGTGGCCGGACCGGAGGATACATCCGAAATAACCCCTTAAGGAACTGCTTAACAATTCTTGCAGACCATAGAGATGGTCGCGATGTCTGCCGTCGAAAGCGGGATAAGGCAGCCAGATGCACCTTGATCGAAGAGTGCGCCAGACCTGATTTCGCCAGAGACAGGATGTAGGGCAGAATCTGATGTGGCCGGGATTTGTAAGGATGGAGTTTATTCCTCTGGCACCAAAGGCAAAATCTCTTCCACTTTGCCCTGTAGGTCTTATTAGTGCTTGGTGCCCGCGCCTGAGATAGAACATCCCTGCATTCCTTAGACAGATTCAGATGGCGGAATTCTCTGTGCTCAGGAGCCACGCTGACAAGTGAAGTGACTCCGGATCCGGATGGAGGACTTGCCCCTGATTCCTCGATAACAGAGATGGAATCGGTGGCAAGCGAATCTGGCGATCTTGGGAGAGAAGTAGGAGTTCCGAGTACCAGAACTGCCGCGCCCATGCTGGAGCAATGAGGATCATTTTGCATGGTTCTGCCCTGACCTTCCTGAGAACTCGAGGAATGAGGGGAATCGGAGGAAAGGCGTAGCAAAATGCGCCGAACCAAGCAATCGAAAGGGCATTCCCCAGAGACCCTCGCTGGGGAACCTTGCTTGCGTAAAACCGGCACTTGGCGTTCTCCGGGGTCGCAAAGAGGTCTATGGTCGGAGTACCCCATTTCTTGAACACTGCCTCCAGAGTGGCCTGATCCAGCTCCCACTCGTGTGTCACCTTCGTCTGCCGACTTAGAGCATCCGCTGTGATGTTGAGACACCCCGCCAGGTGCTCGGCTCGCAGAGTGATCCCGTGAGAGATGGCAAATTCCCAGATCACCTGAGCTTCTTTGGACAGCGTCCGTGATCTCGTTCCCCCTTGCTTGTTTATATAGTGCATGGCCGTAGTGTTGTCTGTCGGGACCAGCACTGCACGGCTCTGAAGTCTGGGGAGGAACGCCAGCAAGGCTAAGTGAATGGCCCTCAGCTCCAAAAGATTGATGTGGCGCAGTCTGTCTGCTGGACTCCAGTGACCGCTGACCTGAAGCTCCTGGAGGACAGCTCCCCACCCTTCTAGGGAAGCATCCGTGGTCACCACCATAGGAGAAGGAGGGACTCGGAACGTTAATCCTCCTGCGATGTTTTCCTTCACCAGCCACCATTCGCAAGCCGTGCGCATGGCAGGTGTTATCCATACTTTGTCGCTGAACGATCCTTCTGCCTGACGCCACTGTTTGTCCAGTTCCTCCTGTAGAGGACGCATATGTAGCCTGCAATGCGGTATCAAAGGTATGCAGGATGAGATTGATCCGAGCAAGGACTTGTACTGACGAACCGATACATGTCTCTTGTGCAGTAGTAGACGAGCGGAAGCGGCCAGTTTGCCCTGACGCTCCTCTGACGGACGAGCCGTGCATCGTCTCGTGTCCAGAATTGCCCCAAGGAACTTCCGTGACCTGGAAGGTATCAGCTCCGACTTGGACACATTGAGCTGAAGACCCAAATGGGCGAACAATCTTATGCAAGTTGACACAGCCTGAGACGTTGCCCTGAACGACGGAGCCTTGATGAGCCAGTCGTCCAAGTACGGGAACACTTCCAAGGACTGCTTCCTCAGGAAAGCAGCGACTGGTGCCAGCATCTTCGTGAAAATGCGGGGTGCCGACCGAAGGCCAAACGGGAGCACCTTGAACTGGAAATGGCTCTTGCCTACTGTGAAGCGTAGATATTGCCTGTGAGCTGGGTGGATTGGAACATGAAAGTAAGCATCCTCTAAATCCAGGGATGCCAAAAAATCTCCCGGATTGAGCAGCCTTAGAATATCCTGGAGTGTGACCATCCTGAAAGAGAGCTTGATGAGATAGGTGTTGAGCTCCCTGAGGTCTAGTATAGGACGCCATGCCTCCTCCGTCTTCCGAACCAGGAAGAACCTGGAATAAAACCCCTTGCCCCTTTGTGAAAGTGGCACGGGCTCTATCGCCCCCTTGATGAAAAGCTGGTGGGCTTCGAGATGTAATAGTCGGAGATGTTTCGCTGCACGGGCGTCTGGAGCTCTTGTTGGAGGAAGATCTTGGAACTCCAACGTATGGCCACTCTGAACTATGTTCAAGACCCACCGGTCTGATGTTAAACGCACCCAGCTGTCCAGACAAAAAGATATCCTGCCCCCGACCGGTGTTTGTGGCAGGGGAGGAACAGTAGCCAGAGCCAGGAGGCCGCTATTGCCTCTTGGCGTTGTCTCGTCCCTGACGATTCTGACGTCCTCTCTGGGACTGCCGAGAGAAAGACGCCGACTGTCCTTGGCGCTGGCTGGAATATTGTCCTTTATAGGACTGTCCAGATTGAGAGGAATACTGTCGTTGGTTTCCTCTGTAGTTAGAAAACCCCCGACCACGTGCCCCCTTAAATGGCACCTTGCGGTAGGTCAAAGAGCCTAAGGACTTAGCTGTATCGGTGTCCTTTTTAATGCCTTGGAGGGCGTCATCCACATGCTTTCCAAAAAGCATCTCTCCGTCAAAGGGGAGATCCAAGATCTTATTCTGGACCTCCTGGCGAAACCAAGTCGCCTTCAACCAGCCTTGGCGGCGCAAGACGGCTGAGCCCGCCAAAGCCCTGAAAGCAGTTGAGGCAATGTCCATCGCACAGTCGATGACTTCCGAAGAGCATCGTTCTCCCTCCATCAGCACCTGTCTGGCTTCGTCTTGACTAGTTTCTGGTAGCTGGTCCAGGAATGGTTCCATATCACACCACATCTGGCGGTCGTATCTGCCCAGAATAGCCAGAGAATTAGCTGCCCGCACCAACAAGCTGGCCATGGTGGAGAATCTTTTACCCACATTGTCCAGTCTTCTGCCTTCTTTATCTGGAGGCGTGGTTAAAGGGGTGGACGGATTCTTAGATTTACTTTGAGCAGCCTGTGAAATAACAGAATCCGGCTTAGGTTGTCCTAGAAGACACGCAGGACTGCCCTCTGGTGCCTTGTATTTCTTCTCCAGCCGGGGAAGAACCGGAATGACTGTTGCTGGATTCTGCATTGTTTTCAGTCCCTCATCCCAGACATGTTCTATAATGGGAATTGATCTTACAGACTTCCTATATTGGGCTTTAAAGTCATATAGGAAGCAGTCGGACTGCTCCACCGTAAAGGGCAAACCAAACCTCTTGGATGCCCGTTCCATCAAATTATGGAACCCACCAATGTCCACCGGAGGCGATATATTTGTCTCTCGGCCTACAGCATCTGGATCCTGTGTATCATCAGGGTCCCCATCTGGATCCCCTGGATCTGTAAGAGGGATCACCTGTCCCTCGTCGTCTTCGTCCGTATCTCCATCGTCCGCGTCATCATCAGCAGGTTCCGTACCTGAAGGTTGGGGAACCACTAAGGGCAGCACTGGTGAAATGGACCGAGGTACCTCTCTTGGAAGAGGTGGCAAGTCCATTGGTATGTCACGTGGCACTTCCAAAGGAGAAGGACGCACTGGAGTGCGATCCGGCAACGTCGGAAAACGAGATTTGTAGTCTTGCAGCATCTGTCGCAAATCCGACACCAAAGCCACTGGCAAGGCAATTAGGTCCTGCCTTAGAGGGCGGGGGCGTAATCCCTGTTGGTGCCCCTCCTGCCCCTCTGGGCCATAAAACTCCTCCGTATCTGTGTCCTGCTGTTTGACATTCAGGTCTGAAAGGCTGTATGCGTCCCCAAACTGCCCATCCTCCTCATCCTCCTCCGAGTCCTCGAGAAGCATGGATGGTGGCAAAGGCGTGACCCGCCTAGGGGAAGTCATGTCCGGTGTAATCACTAATCTTTGGGTTGAAAAATCCAAATTTTTCGTCGTCGACGGTCCCGTCGGCGGTCTCGTCGACGGAGTCGATGGCAACGGGATTTCCAATGTCGACGCACTCGACGACGACTGAAAGGCAACTGTCGTCGACGGAGCTGAAATCGTCGTCGACGATGAGGCCGCCGACAGTCCTGTAATCCTCGTCGACGGAGCAGTCGTCGACGGAGCAGTCGTCGACGGGGCAGCCGTCACCGGAGCAGTCGTCGACGGAGCAGTCGTCGACGGAGCAGTCGTCGACGGAGCTTTCTTTTTCGTCGACGTCGTATGTTTCATCGTCGGCGGAGCACTCGTCGACGAACTTGTAGTCATCAACATCGACGAACTCGTCGTCGTCGTCGTCATCGTCGACGTGGTCCTCGTCGTCGACACCGCCGTCGACGATGTAGATATTGTCGACGGTCTCGTGGACGAACCCATGGAAATAGGCTTAATCGAGGAGATCGTCGTCGACGTACCTGCTGCCGCCTGCGTCGACGGACGCGGTTTCTTCAATGGCACCAACTGAGGAGTTTCTGCAGCCTGTTTCTTTACAGGTTTCTCCTTCTGGGACGGAGGGGTAGATGTAGCAACCCCCTTATTGTCCTTAGGGGCTATGTCCACAGTAGCCCGTCCCTGCCTCTCCTTTACACTGTCGTGAGGAGATTTTTTGGGACCAGCCTCCTCAGACCTGTCAGAGATCCCGTGAGGGGCTTTGAGAGGAACCTTGAGAGGGGGTTCCGCAGAAGTGGAGGGCGATGACCTACCCCTCTTCTTCGATCTCCTGGAGGAGGTGCCAGAGATAGATCCTTCCTCATCCGAAGAAATGACCTCCCTGGTCTTTATCTTCTGCAGCCACGTCAGCAAGCGCCCCTCTCTGTCTCTCAAGGTCTTGGTCGAGAAGGTCCGACAGATTTTACAGTCGGTGGCCTTGTGTTCCGGGTACAGGCAGTATATGCAGTTCTCATGCCTGTCTTCCACAAACAGTCTCTTCTTCCCACAAGAGGCACAAGCCCTAAATAAAGCCTTCTTCTCCTTCTCTGACATTCTGTCTCAAAAGATGGTAATAAAGATATCCAAAACTAACTCTGTGGAAAAAAACTGAGCAGAGCTCAGTGGAGACTCCCTAGCACAACGTGCGGTAGAAAAATCTGAGGCTCTGAGCTCTCTCAGGAAGGTTCCAGAGGGTGAGGCTGTGCTGATTGGCCCTGGCAAAAGTTTGGGCTCTTTTACACAAAGAGGGTGATATACTACAAAATGGGATGAGGCCTAGGCCTATTTTTCTCTTTTGTTTCTATGGTTATACATATGTATATATATATATATATTTTGTTACCGAGGCTCCCATTCCGACGACGGGGAATGATACAAAGCATGAGAATCTATGAAAGTTCCAATACTGGGGTAAATGTATATGGTCAACAAGGGGATAATCTACAGAAATGGTAAAAATTGCTTTTTCCGATTCATTCAGTTAACTGAGGTGAGCTTTGCCTGAGATCTTGTCTGTTGCTCTAGTTTTAATACTCAAATGCACCTTTGATTACTGGCATTTTTTCACATTTTTAGCCAATTATAGGACATATGAGTTTATAGTAATTTTAAACGTGTGCTCAACCCACAAGTGTTCATGTAAGTACTGGCTTTAAAATGCAGATGCATATTTCTAAAGAACTCTTATCCACTCTTTAGGTCTCGCCTACGCAGCGTGCATGCTCTGCATACGAGGGGACCTCTTGGAATCGATCAGCTTTTTTACCCAAAAACGTGCACGCTTTGCATTGCTTTCAATTGCAACACGTGCACGTTTGGCATTTCCCTTGCGGGAGCGAGCTTTGGCGATATCTGTTTGTAACTATCTCGCTCGCTCCCGCAGGGTAAACGCTGCGTGTCCCTGCTCTCGGCCGCACTCCCCCCACCCCTCCCACTTGTTTATGGTAGGCGGCGACTCCCCTTTCTTTTGCGACGCTCGCCGGGGCCGTTGTCTTTAAGCGCTTGTTATTCTACTTTCTGCAGAAGCCCGTCACTTGTTTATTTAAGCAGCAGACTGCTTGGTGGCTGGGCTCTGAGCTGCCTGCTTGCTACAATGTAAAGACTGGTTGAATCACCGCGCAGTAGCGCAGCTTACTTTCACTTTCGCTAGTCATGTGCTGCCTCCCATGACGCGAGCGGGAAGCAGCTGAATTTAGAAATGGGGCCCTGTTCGTAAGCTCCGCTCTCCGCTGCTGGCGCGGTAATGAATCCCGCGTCTTTCTGCATTGCAAGTGACCAACTCTCAGCCGGTCTCACCACATCCCCAGGCGGCGGCATCACTTTCAACATCCGGACTGACTGCAGTTGCTGGAGTGGTTCGTTCGAGGCCCCAGAGCACTGGGACCCCTGACTGTGAAGTTGAACCCGCCACTGGCCAGAGCAAGCCTGATGCGGGCGGCAGGCATCACGTGAAATACAGCTGCTCTCCAGCTGGCCGCTACAGAATAAATTTCAAGTAAGTGTTCTCCGTGGTCACTTGTTTACCCCCGAACATTTAAAATTAATTTGGTCTAAGGATTTACAAAATTATAAATGTGCCCTTGTTCCTTTGATCAGTGGGTTGATTTATTTGGGTGTTTTGTAGAGCGCTGATATGTAACTTTACAGTGACTTCAGAGCGCTGAGGTCAATGGTCTGGGAGCTGGTTCTGAGCTGTGCTAATCCTGTTTGGTTTCAGGTCTTTAGCTGGGATGTAGAAAACTCACTACATTTGGGTTTGGCGAGGTAGACCACTTGCATGTGAAAACAAGCATTGACATAGCCAATAGGTCTTGCCTTTGGGACCTTATAAGTATTTAATTATGCAGCTCAATATCCTTGGTGCAACATCATATGTTGCATGGCTAAACACTTATAATGTCCCAAAGGCGAGACCTATTGGCTATGCCAATGCTTGTTTTAACTTGTTTTGCTCCATGATTGGTCCTACATGTTACTCTTTAAGACATATAAGTGCACCTAAGCAATTGTTAACCTTTTCGTAAATCATCCCTCTGTTGACAATTTACATGTACTTTATTTGATACTTAAGCTCGCAAGGGGCTATTGGATTGCCTTATTTGTTTCAACCACAAAATGGGTCTACTGCAGCATCATAGAGAGAATAAAACTTAGAAAATTCTAAGTATTCTTGACTAGAAACGCAAGTCTGTGAGAGCAATGTGCTTTCAGTAAGGTATAATGTGGAGTATTTTATAAGAACATGGGAAACAAAGCAGCAAGAAGGGAGTGCTGGGAGAGATGAAAATAAGATGAATGTGGAAACAAAAGAAACAGAAGAGAAGGAAAAGCTTACTGATGAAATGGGATAAAGCCAGGATATGAGGCCATGGGGGCTTGAGTCCAGAATCTTCTTGAAATTCAATAAAGCCTACTGAATTCTGTGCAGTCTGTCTTGGATAAAGACAGACCTGAGTGCTCTGGGCCTCCCACTGCATGGCTGAAACACAATCCCCTGCTGGCCATGACATGGACCCCTTCTAGTGAAATACGGTTGAACAATCTAGTTAACTAAAAATAGGACCTGTAAAACATAAAGAAAACAAGTGCAAGGTTGCGATTACTACATCACTGGGAAAAATGGTACCAGACTTATTTAGATGTAAACATTTGCATAAATTATATTGGAAATGTGCACAACATTTAAACAAGCGCAATGCACCGCCCAACAGATGCCTTGGGTAAAAAAAGAAGTGTGCTACTTGCTAAATTCTGACCCAAAGCAGGACAGGCTCAGGCCAGCTTCTTAAACCATATCTGTGTGACCCACACCAAGCCACATTGAGGGAAAGACACTTACTCATAAAAAAAGCTCTGAATTAGTCCAGGATATGAACGTGTAAGGCTCAAATAATACAGGCGTAAGCCAGATTTACTCATTCGACCTTGTCAGGAGTTGTTTAAACCCCCTCCTGCCTCCTTCCTACAGGTGTCTTTGCCCTTCCATCCTTTGCCAGTTATCATTCCAAGTTTGCACCCTTCTTCTTTAATTCCACTCTTCCCCTGTGCGTGGCTAATCTGACTGATACGGAGATTCCACCATCGATAATTCTTGACTTTCTATTTCTGTGTGTGGGCACGAGACGGAGTTATTATAATTCCAGCAATATATAAAGCACATCTTACTTCGTTGGCCAATGTACAAACAATACGAACTCAAGAGGACCCCAGAGTGCAAGGTAAAGGAGCAATTTGCAAAATTGTGGTATTTCCTGTATAATCTATAAAAGCCGATGTTACTGCGCGTATCTTCGCTCTGATGACCTCGCATTTGTCACAAATGATGGCGCCAAAAGACCAGAAAGAACGGTTTGGAAATCTCACTACAATATCTCGGGTGTGTCTGAAAAGATGTTTAGGTTTGTATGCACATTTCAAGATTTGTTAAAAATCAATAAAAAGATGAGACTAAAACTGCTCACACTGAACACGCTGACCTTTGCCCTCCAACTATACTGTTTGTAGTTAAGTCTCACTTGTATTTGCATTGAGCCCAAGTCGAGAACAAGTCACCTACCTCTGGCACAGAAGCCCCCGGCACAGCTCAACTGAGTTTATTGTGAACACAGATGAGGCACAACTCAGACTTCAGGAAAATAAATGAAACAACGGCTGGGACCAGTTCAAACCGTACCCAAAAAACAGCGACTGCAGCAACAAACCATCAGCATTTAGGATATTAAACAGCCCATCGCAGAGCAGCATACACACCAGGGCGGGTACAGCCTTCATGTCACGGCTGGCAGATGCCCTCACCCCCGCTGATCTCCAATGGCCGCAGCGACAGGAGCCACTCCTGTGGGTAGTCACTGCCCGTCCCTGCACCTCCGGGTCACAGGGTGAATTATTGAGGCAGCACGGTACACACCTTCGGACCAGAGACTGTTTACAGATTGTCATAGCGACACTTGTTTAATATTACAGCACTAGCGCAAGAAGGCACAAGCATGACCGGGAGTGCACAGGAGGGAGGTGGGGGGTTGGAAGAGAGGGGAAGAAAGTAGTCTGTGCTGTGAAGGGGCCAGTAGCCGTGGAAGGACACAAATGACTGACATGTCTGTCATGGGTAGGGACTAACAAGCCTAAAACCAATCGGAAGGCAGCATTTAAAACCTAAGCCAATGAAGAAGATAGGCTGGAGAGTGGGTGGAGTTCCACGAAGCTTCCACACTATAGTGTATACTGCATGCCTCGCAAAGCGATGGCAGGGCATTCGCGCTGCAACACTGGCGAGACCTAAAAAGAAAGGTCCAGTACCCATGCTCCCAAGAACATATATGAAAAACACTAAAGGGTAACTATTCCTAGGAGGGAATCCGGCCTATTGGGCTACGGATTTTTGGAGGAGGGATAAGGGAGATGAAATCCAGATTAGGAAATAGATAGGTCCCAGGAAAGATATTGCATTTATGAGGGAAAAATCCTAAGTTTTAAAGAGTTGCCTTCACACACCCGTAAAGGTGTCATGCTTCATCATAGGGCGTTTTTTCTCCTAGTGGGGCTGGGGCTGCAGTCTCCATGGACCCCACGAGAGGGCTCTTTATAGGAGATCTTTTTTTGTAAAATGCTGTAGTTGTGTGCGCGGGTGTGTGGGGTTAGTGCAGACATGGGTTCAAAATACAGTGATGGTCCCCGAAAACAGCTTTTTATTCCAGGGTCCGTCAGGTATAGATAAAAACAAAAGTCAAACTTTGACCTTCCACTAACGAGGAAGTATAGTTTGGTTAAAAAAATGAGTAGTGATAAAGGTCATGGGGTCGACATGTTTCACACTCTGATGGTCCAGAAAGGATCCTCGGCATTTCTTCAGGACCAAGTAGAATTAAAAAAATTATTAATATGCAAAACAGAAGAGATCAGGGGAGAAAAAACACCCTGAATGGCAAGTCTCAGCACTTGAAATTAGTAATCCAACCTAGAAGAGACAAAAAAGAGAAAAAATACATGTGTAAATAAAATGGAGTCATGTGGAGTGTTAAGTGGCTAAAAACATGGAAGACACTACATGATGCACTGGAAACTATGTACTCCCGTATCACAACTTAGGTTATTCATAATAAAGTGCAACTGACATAAGGGATCAATATCCACTGTTAAAAAGTCAGTCGTATCCTCTCAATGTATTATGAGCCCGAGTATGTGAGGGAGAGAAATTGTGACAAGGGTTGTCTCGCTTACCCTTAGAAGGTGAAGGGGAGGGCTTCAGCAGAGATAGCAGGCATACATAAGGGTAACCTGTAGGGTGAAGTAAAGACGGTAAAGTAACAGGGACGTAGGTGGGGAGGAGGTGGGGGACGGACAATGGAGACAGCACAGAAACGTGCTGTCTGTAAGTAAAAGATAAGTTACTCACAATGACCCTTAAGTGCGTGAGGCAATCTCACCTACCCACATCCGCTACTGCCAGAGGAATCGCACAGGTAGCGGCGGCACGGATTTATAGCGGTGGAATTTGTAAAATCTAGGGCCGCTCCCGACCGGGAGTCAGATGTGATGTAGCCCAAAGAGGTGTGTCATCGACACAAATGGGTTTTATTTTCGTAAATAGTGGCCATCTTAGAGTGGTAAAGGAGTCCCGCAGAACATAAAGAAAGGGGTTTTCAATGAAAATGTGAAATCACGTGTCTTGTCAGAATAAATTCACGAATAAGAGAAAGAGAGGTGTCTGTATACAATTAGCGCGACACAGAAAAACGCAGGTGACCGAATGTAAATAGACATGATAAGGTGTCATCCACACTCAGGTTTCTTGTCAGGAGGCGGGGGGGGCGCCGCCAGGTTCAACATTAATGTATGGGGGTCCTAGAAGGTTGTAAAAGTAGGTATTCGTGGGACTCTGGGGGAACTGCATTGGAGAGATCTGCTGGATGAAAGTGTCCTACTGTATACCTGGAAGGACATGCCAGGGGTATAGTACGATGTTCAGGTCTTACGAAACTGGTAGTGTGGGACCATGGAAACTAAGCTACATTATGATTACACTAAATGTTGTATGATTAGACACATCAATAAACCACAAGGATGGAATAGCTGCCTGTCGTATAGACCAACTGAATTGCTTTAACATACTCCAATGATACCGGAAATGCTGCAATATTATCTTACACACAATGTCTTCTTATTTGACAATGAGATATATAACAGGGCACTGCCATGGGGCCCTCCTTTGGCCTCACCTGCGCAAATGTATTCATGGGGAGGTGTGAGAAGGAGGTAGCCTGGTCAGAGGAAAACAAACCATTCTTGACAGATGTTGCACTTTGGACATGGTTTTTTGATGACCTCTTTATCCTATTGAATGGTGAGGAAACAAAACTAGAGAAATTTATATTGAATAACTACAATCTGAATATCCAACTCACCAAAATGTACAGTAAGAAACATATTGATTTCCTGGATATTGAGTTGAACATCAATAACAATATTTTAAAAACAAGGATTTATAAGAACGCAACTGCTGCAGACTCTATATTGCATACTAACAGTAGACATCCAAGGGCACTGAAATGAAGCATCCGTATAGACAGATGTTAAGAGCAAGAAGGATATGCTTCACAGAAGAGGATTCTGAATTGGAAGCAGTTAAAATGGTAACGAGATTCACCCATAGCGGTTTCCCCCAGAGTGTACTTGATGATGCACTGGAAAGATCTTGAAAAAGGAAGAGAGAATCTTTGTTATATGAGTATAACAACAAACCAGTGAAAACACAAGTGACACCTACAAAAAAGGACAATGCCTGTAGAATATTCCTAGAGTATCATCAAGCCCAATCAGATATTATTAGGATCCTAAAGAAGAATTGGCATATTTTGCAACAAGATGAACATTTAACAAGTATTGGCGTAGCCAATAGGTCTCGCCTTTGGGACCTTACAAGTATTTAGTTATGCAGCACAATATCCTTGGTGCAACAACATCAACTGTTGCATGGCTAAACACTTATAAGGTCCCAAAGGCGAGACCTATTGGCTATGCCAATGCTCTTTTCTTTTCTGCCCATCTTGCTTTTGGTTGGGGTCAAAATTTAATGATGAAAAATAAGGCTGGGTCTCAAAAGATAAGTTCCAGTTTTCTCTACCTGAAACCATCTACACAAATTAAGTACTGGGCACAAGGCTCTGAAGCAATGACTGGGCAGCTGCCTGGCAAGTTCTGCTATCTCCACACTGTCCCTCAAATATACCCATGATCCCCCAACATCCTATGCTTACCTTTTATATCACTCCTACTGACTGTTCCATTGAGGTCTCCCTTTCTGAAGATGATTTAGAGCTCCCTTAAAAATCCAATCAATGATTGTCAATGGCTGTTTAGAAATGGTACCTAGAAACGTATTTCCCTAAGGCGTCATGTGGGAGGGTACACAGAGCCACGATTAATTACATTTACGCACTATTTAGTTTTCTTCAATTTTACTAGATGTAAGTGCATGGAAAATAACCTTTAAAACAGATTTAATTAACAGTTCCCAGTGTTCTTGCTCACTGTGCTTACAAAGGTATCATTTCCTTTTTGTTATGACTACTAGGGAAGAGGATGTGGCCGAACGGGCTAGAGCTGTTGATCTCAAATCTGGGGAACCGGGTTCGAGTCTCAGCAATGGCACTAAATATCCTGTGATTGAGGGCAAATCACTTAATCTCCCGTGACTAACAAAAATGAATGTTCCCTTGTGTAACGCAACTGGTGCTCATGTAAAGCGCTCCGATACCTGATACTTTTGGGTCAAGTTTGCGCTATTTCAAACTCCGATTAAAAAAAATAGTGGTAAATGTCGAATAATGGTAACACTTTAGAAAAACTGCTAAATATGGTGCATTCTTTAAATTTTCCACGTATTGTGCCTTTAATGACGAAATATTTCTGGTGGACCCAAACCAATGTAAAATATTGAGAACCGAAGCCCTCCTGTAGTTATGCCTTGGGGCCATGCCCCCCTAAACATCTACCCCTGGCTACGGGCCTGGCTCCAATTAGCTGTTCACCTAAAGGGGTGCCATCTTGAATCCTGGAAGCTGCAATGGAAGACACGATGGGCCTGGCCTCTCCAACCAGTGGCATGTTTTGGGGAATAAAGCTGTTCTAAACCTGCTGTCTGAGTAAAGGATCAACAAGTCCCCTAGACTCCGCACTAGCATCCTGACCTCCTGGCTGCAGCTTTCACCAGGCTGCACTGCCCCTTCACAACGTAAATGACTTATGTCCACTTAAGTGTAACGCCCCACTGACTTTCCTGCCCATTCCTGTGAGACGACCGATATAAGGCCTCTGTTAGGGAGACAGAAACATGAGATATAAAAGTATAAAACTGTTAATGTTAAAGGTACTCCTGGGGGGAATATAGTATTCATTCACTGTTTGGTATTAACAGCATTTGAAATGTCCCTTCCGAAAATTATTTAATGAAAAAATATCAAAGAACTGTGTCTTTTTTAGGAAGACCTCAGTCTCCAGTGCTTCTAGATCAGGCCCTCTTTCAGGCACACAAAACCCACAGAAGTGCCTATTTTCAACCCAGCGTGTAGCGCTGAACTAAGGACCTCGCCACCTTATTACCATCAATGAAATAGGCCCCGACTGAAATTACACCCAAAAGGGGGGTCTGAGGTCACAACCTTGAGAGGTCAGTGAAAGACTCTTTGTGGGAAACCGGGCTGAAATAAAGATAACATACAGTCATTATATAGAAATAGACTTTTAACCGCTATGAGATTCTTTTGCAAGAAATTAAAATGCATGCGTCTCAGAAGAGACATGTAAATTGCTAGGGTGAGGGGGGCAGGGAGGGAGAGGCAGGAGGGTCACGGGCAAATAACAACCAACATTGAAACGAGTGTGTGCAAAGCAGTGCGGGGTGGGTCGGTGTTAAACAGGGTCTTCAAGCTCTAGGTGTAAATTGAGAAGGTTTAAGCGCTAGCATGAGGCCTCTTACTGGAAGAGGGGGTGTCGAAGGTTACATAAACAGATGCAAATGTCCAGGCTACGCCAAGACCAGCAATCGACAGACAGACCGCACCAAACACTGCTAGAGGGTTAGGAGGTAGCATTTTTAATTGGGGAATCTGCCTCTCGGTAGAGACCGATTATCGAGTTAGTTTATAATATGTATGATGTAATATCATGATTTCTGCAGCATTCTTAAACAGGATATTCAGAGCACAGGGTGCCTCTGGACTGGGACAGAGACCGCCAAACCTTCTTCTTCCAAGCCCCCCTAGAACCGAATGTTTCAATGTCGGGACCCTCTTAAAAACTTTAGGGCCAGAAGGGTAGTGGGAAGGAGGGACTGAGTCTTCAGACATTATCCTGAGGCTTGAAGAAAAGGGAGACACTATGCAGACGCCAATATTTTTCATCTTTCAGCTTTGGAATAAAAACTTCTGACAAGTTGTCAGTGCTGTCTAACATATCGCTAAACATCGAATAAAGCGCACAGATGCAGTACTCGTACCTACAAAAGTGCAGCTTTTAAGGGTTAAGTTAAGGCATGATGCACACCTCTCCATATTTGAGTCGCTGAGGGTGACATTCTGGGATCTTAATGGTGGTTTAATTGTAATCAATGGAAATGCCGCTTTTCTGGAGCGCGAGGCAGGTTTTCAGAGCACATGACCCCACTGAAGTAAAGGGAGGTATGTCCGTGGGTTGGAGGCCGGTGAGTCCAAGGACACCGACACCCTCCAAACAAGCATTGGCCACGAAAGTCATCGCGATCACGATCGCTGTGAGAGCTAAAGTGATCGCGATGACGTGCTAAAACACGCAAGTGATGCAAGCGCGCGTGCTTGTTGCGCGTTCTAGCAAGCTGGCTAAAAAGATGGGGGGAAAAATGCTACCGCCGGCCACAGCTTGCGCGCGCCCGCGCACATGCACTGCAAGCTGTAGCCGGCGGTAGCATTTTTTGAAGCCCTCTCTTACTAAAGTCTCTCCGAGCAGCGCATGCGCGCTGACTCAGCGAGACCTAAAAAGTATTATTACCCCCCACCCACAGGTTACATTTTGGAAGACTGAATCTCTTGGTGATATTTTAACACAGACTGTCTATGATTCCAATAAGAGAGTTAGTGGCTGAGTGCAGCATTGGCTTTGTAAAGTGCAATACATGCAAAGCTTGCAAATATGGTCAAAATCAAAAGGAATATACAACCTTTGATGGACAAAATTACCATTCATATTTTTTTTAATATACCTATTGAAGTTTTGATTTATAGTAGTAATTCCACAATGACAGTATTGATACATAATCAAGTCTCTCCTAGGAGGCTACCCCCATGTCATCATTGGCAGAACAATACAATGTAAAACTCTCAACAGTTTTCTGTGGTAGATGAACACAATGTCACGGGTTTCATGATGATCACCCCCCCAGTCAGCTCTCTCTCATGTTCCTTCCCCACCACAGGCACTCTAGAGAGCAATGAAAATTCCATTTACCCCATATTTTATTACATTTCCTCGGGCAGACCCTGTTGAGATAAGTCACTCTCTCCGCTATCATGTACATGTCCATAGCGTTTCTCCATTCCTAATCTGTAGGGCTCACTGCCGATTCCCAATGGTGGGCTGTATTGCTTTTAGCGACTACCAAAGCCAGGTTGTAAAATATTAGTTGCGTTTGCAGCAAATGGATATCACATGGAATCCCCAAAACAATAAATCTGGGGTCCATAGGGAGGGAAGAAACAATCACAGCAGACGGATCCCTCGTAATAGAACTCCAGTACACTTGAATTCTGTGGCAAGACCAGACTGTGTGGCGAAAGGAGCCTTCTATAGCAGCACAACATAGGCAGGGGGGGCAGGCACTCTCCCCATGGCGTGGACACATTTTCTGTCATAGTGGGTTCTGTGCAGGATTTTAGGCTGATTCAGCGGTAGTCATGCCTTTATTGCTACTTCGCGGGGGTGCATCAGGGCTGCTTCCCAATAAATATCCTGGAGTTTCCCTGCACCCTGTTCCCATTTTTCCCTTAAACCTTTCAATTTATCAGGTTGTTTATTAAAGAGGGTTTGGTATGTGGAAGAGATCACCCTTCTCTCCAGATCATCCATAGGTAGCCGTCCCTCAAGTGTTGCAAATTCCGGGATTCCATCTCCAGGAAGCCCCTCAGCTGACTAAGCTGCACATATTTTAAATATTGAGTCATGCATGCTGTATTTGCATTTCAGTGAGTCAAATGACATAAGGTCCCCCCCTCCAGCAGGTCTCCAATTTTAGTGATCCCAATCTAATGACAAAGACGGGATACCCCAAGCCGTATCCTCGTCACACGAAAATACACCATCTTCGAACCCGAGGGGTTCAAAGGTACAATTAAAGTCTCCGGCAATAATTAGGTTGCCAGAATTATTTAGGGACTGTAAGAACATGTCAAGAGCAACCACCGTGGGAGATATTCTTCCACCCGCCTGACCTCTGGCGTATACATTCACTAAAGTGCACTTATGGGCATTACCAAATGAGATGGAAAGAGCAAGAATGTCCGGATCCTCCGTTACTAACTCCTTGACTGAAATATCAGCCCGTTGGCGAACCAAGATTAAGAGACCTCCCATAGATCTTCCCCTATTCCTAGGTGCAGGAATAGCCTGCTTCCCAAAGGACAGAAAGCCTGGTCTAAAATATGTTTCCCTAGCCCAAGTTTCTTGTAACATTATGATGTCCGCCTCTTCTATAAATGATGACCAATCCTCTGAGGCGACTTTGGACCCTAAACCTGCTATGTTCCATGAAAGTACTTTAAGTGTACTAGATGTGAATGAACAAAGTAACCCCGGAGTGACAACTCTCTCATCTGCAGGGATAGCACTACAGGGGTTATTTTCAGCAGCCGGACTCTCAGAGGGAGCTTCCAAGATAGAGAGAGGCTGTATAGACTTCTCTTCACCCCTCCCCTCCTGCAGAAGTCAATCACACTCTTCAAGCCCTGATAACGGAGCAAATCTGTTTGAAGTAGAGGCCCCCTGAAATCCGTCCTGATACACCCCTCTGTCTCTTAGTAAACCACCCTGCCTTCCACGGCATAACAAAGAGTTGCTAGGGGGGTTGTAAAATGCACTTAGGTGGCAGACCAAGATGTTAGATGGGTAACATCCCCCAGTGTTTGGGCTTAAGTAATCCAATATCATGCTTACAACTTCAGGATTATTAAAGTTGACCACAACACAGTCTCCACTCTCTGTTTTTACCGCCGAGCCCAGCCATGAACAACGCCTTGCCATTATAAGGTACCCATTAATATCCCACTCCGGGCTGACTCTACTTTTCATTTTGGTATTGAGCCAATGCATTACTTTCAGCATCAATTGTTCGGTTGATTCGTTCTGTCCCTCTTGCAATGGGGGCACTTGTTTTAATATTACCACCAACGGGGCTGCTGCCGGGGGTAGGTCGAGTGATCCCGGGACCCGCCCAGAACCCGATCTAACTTGGCCCAGGTTTTTAGACAGATTTGTATGAACACTATTTCCCAACATCCGGGTATGCCTGGTCTCTAAGTCGGTATTAAGCCCTCTTGGACAAACTTCCACAATTTTGGGAGGGGAACTGGAAATACACAGCGCTGATTCCCCGGACATATCAGCGAGTTCCAAACCCTTATTTAAGGTACAGTGTGTTGGAATACACATATTAGGACCCTCAGCCATGAAATTCGTGGTTGAGGGAACGATAGGAGGAAGCGGAGCAAAGGGATTAGACGAGGCTGGTCCACTAAGTAAACAAGAATAGAGACAGAAGGAGCCACTACAGTGGTTTGTATGGCCACGGATTTGACCACTCCTGAGGCTAACTTGACCTTGGCACATTGATCACAGAGCAGGACTTTCCGCTCAATCTGCGCCAATTTGTCAAGCACCGGATTGAGCATAAGAGTTAACATGTCTTTTAATTTCAACAGGAGAAACTCGTCAAAGCCACTAGGCGGGGTAGAACTCAACTGGGGAGGATCCAAATCAATGTTAGTCATATGTGGGCTATTTATAACCAGAGGCGATGGTAAATTAGTAGCATCAACAATTTTTGCAGGCCATGGCATTTTGGCAGGTTTTTCTGGTTGAAGCTTACCGCCTCTCTTCCTTTTGGGGGGGCCAGATTCCTTACTTAAAGAGTGTAGCATAAGTTTATTGACCGTCTTCGATCTCGGAGGCAACATTTGAGCTGGTATTGTGTCGGGATTAGTAGGGGAAAGGGAACTTAAATTAGAACTACGAACATTATCAGCGTCACCCATACCAGAACAAGGAGGTAGCAGTGTGGGAGGAGCGCTGGCTCCTTGAAGAGACATAGCAAGGTCATCGTTAATAACAGGTGTCCTAAATGACATAAGGTCCCCCCCTCCAGCAGGTCTCCAATTTTAGTGATCCCAATCAATTCCCATGGCCTAAAGCCTTTCAATTTACCAATCTCTGCCAGCCAGCTCCCTACCCACAGAAGTGTTTCCCTAGTGGGCTTACCATGCAATCCCATAGCCTTCGTAGCTTTGATCCAGCTGTCCACTGCCACCCTAGTGTTAGGAAGTAGGCATGAGGCTCCCCGACCCCCATATAGATAGAGAAAACTGGATTGACTGGTCTATTGGGAGGATTCTAGGCTAAAGGTGGAATGATCTAGGGGGGCATAAAGCCAATCATTAATGTTTATGAGATGAGAGGCCAAGTAGTGACCCCGGATATCGGGTAGGGCGATGCCGCCATTATATGGGTTTCGTTGGAGTGTGGTCAGGGCAATCCTGGGGTGTTTACCATCCTATAGAAAAGTACAGAGGTCCCTTTCTATACCCGCAAAAATATTGGGCGAGATCAGAGAATACGTGTGGTGGAGGGCGTATAGTAGCTTGGATAGCATTATCATTTTGACCATTGCGACTGTCCCCAGTAGGGTGAGGGGGAGCCCCCTCCATCGCCCATATCCTCTTGACATTTGATGATAACCCTCTGCAGGCTGAGCTCGTGGCTCATTTCCTTGTGGAGAGTCCGGAATTTGCCCAAATATTTGAATCATAAAGTAGTGCATATCAGCTGTTGAGGGAGGGGGAGGGTCAGGTCAGCGCCCTGCAGGAAGTACAGGAGAGACTTGCTTCAACTCACTCGGTATCCAGAGTTCCGCCCATATTGATCTAGGACTTCGAATAACAGGAGGAGGGATGGCATAGGTTGAGTCACGTAAAAGAGAACATCACCGGCAGAGGGATATTCTCCCCTGCCCCACCCCATGGGCTTCTCTCCCCTATACACAAAATCCATGAATCCCGGGGTGGTCTCAGATCCTACATGTCAGTGATTCTATTATGAGGCAAAGAGCAGGGGAGAGAGGGAACATCCCTGTTGCGTCCCTCAGCCTATTGCACAATCAGTGGACATTACCCCGTTAACTCTTACAGATGCCCTGGGTTTTTGGAATAATAGTTTTACCCATTTACTGAATTTAGGGACGAGGCCAAATTTTACTAACGTTTCAGAAAGGGCTAGTGCACGGTGTAAAACTCCTTTACCTGCATCTAGTGGTAGTGTGACATATGGCTCTGAATGCCCCTTAACTTCGTTAATCAATTTGTGGGACTATATCAGATTATGGTGATTTGATCTACCTGGCATAAAGCCCGATGGATCCGAATGGACAAGCGGTGATATGGTGTTTATTAATCTAGTAGTTAAGATTATCACAAATATTTTGACTTTTGTTCAGTAGAGAAATTGGGTGGTCTCTAGGTTTGCCATCCTTATGAATAACAATTATCATTGCCTTTTGGAAGTAGGGAGGGAAGGCCCGACCCGGTCAGCCTCTAGGAACATCTCTAAGACCCGGGGTACCAGGAGATCTACTCTACGTGTCTCTTATAAAATTCAGAGGGTATCCCATAAGGCACAGAGTTTTATCAATATTGAGGTGGGCTATTACATTTCGAACATCCGTCAAGGTTTTAACTGCCTCAAAATGTTTATATTTTTTTAGAGCTGTATACAGCGCAAACTAGACCCGAAGATATCAGGTATCAGAGCGCTATACATGAGCACCAGTTTCGTTACAGATGGACACATTCATTTTTGTTAGGCACGGTGAGATTAAGTGATTTTCCCAGAATCACAGGACGTTGAGCGTTGTTGCCGAGACTCGAACCCGGTTACCCAGCTTCGAGGTTGACTGCTCTAGCTGCAAAGCTACATCCTCTCCCCTAATGCATTACGGACCTCTGCATCCAGCTGTGGTTCAGCGATAGTCTAGATGCTCTAGTATGTGGGATTCAGATTGCAATGGCCTGGCCTTGCATAGTTCCTTATAGTAGTGTGCAAAGGTTTCAGCGAAGTCCCGGTCTGAGTCTGCCACTTCCTCATTTAGCCTAGTAGCTGGTGTACCCTTTGGGCCTCGCGCTCTTTCTTTGCCAGCCAGGCCAACAGTTTACTGACCTTCTGTCCAGTGTCATACAATTTATGTAGTGTGGCTTGGAGCTGTGCTTTTGCGTTTCCTTGCGCCAGTGAGTGGTATTCTTCCCTGAGAAGCAACAATCGTCGGAGCACAGGGAGGTCTGGGTCTAGGTATAGTTCACCATCTAGTTATTGACTCTGTGATTCCAGAGATTCCAAGGCACCGAATGCACATTTTTGCTTCTGTGCCACTAGGTTTTGTGCCCTATCACAAAGGACTGCCCTATATTGCTCCCATAGGGTGATTTGAGAGGAGACTGTGTCTTCATTTTCCTTGAAATAGAGCTCAGTATCTACTCTGAGGCTGATTGCAACCTCCCTGTACCTCAGGTCCCAGGCATTTAGCTTCCAGAAAGTGTCTTGCCTCACACCCCCTCCTATTTGCAACAGCTGGGGATGAATGGTCTGATATGCCCCGGGTCAAATAAGTTGCCTCCCACACCTCCCGTACATCTCCTGCCAGTGTCAGGCTATAATCCAAGCTGTAGAAAACATGATGGCCCCCGTGAAATAGGAGTTACCCGTTATGTGGGAGAGCCTGCCTCCACAGGTCCATATGGCCCATGGCGGTTGCAAAGGTGGCTAGATTGGTTGGGCAGGTGCACAGCAGAGTTGACCCCGACCTGTCCTGCGTGGATTCAATAACATCATTAAAGTCGCCACCAATCAGGTGAAGAGAGGAGCCCGCCTCTGGGAGAATCTGCGATATCTTCGCTAGTGTGGGAACCTGAACTCTAGGGGGTGCATATACACTAATTATTGTTACATCAAGCAACCCCACAAACCCCTCACTCTGACATACCTACCCAGTGGGTCAATCCAGCCTCTGGTAACTGTGACTAGAGGATTCTTACAGAGTAGAATAGCGACCCTCCCTTGAACCAGATGTGTAGCCCGCATGTGCTACCATATGATATGCCCCCTATTTAAAAACCTGCAATGTGTCCCTTTGAGGAGTGTTTCTTGTAAAAAATATCACATGGAGTCTCCTTATGTATTGTGACTAGCCTTCTCTTGATCTTGTCCCCTAGGCCATTTACGTTATATGCGAGGACCGAGATACTGCCCTCCTTTAGTGCTTTAGCGTGCATAGCGGTCACGCTGTAGTAAGTGGGGGACAGTATGGGCTCCGGGACGCTCTCATCACTGACTTGGGGTGTGAGCATCTAACAAGTTCCCAAGTCAAGCCTTGTGGTGAGACAGTTGTTCACTTGTCTATTGTCTCAGCAATAGTAAGGAGTAGCCCTGGTGAAAGTGCCCATCGGTGAGAATAAACCATAACCCTGAACAAAGTATAGCCAAACAGCTCGCCAGCAAACCTTGCCCCCCCCCCCCCCCCACCCCACAAAGACCCCAGCAAAGGAAACAAAGCATTCAATCAATAAACTATCCCCCAGGGGGTTCTGAGAGGTCTGTAGCTCCCTACCGATTAACTCAGTCCCTTAAACCCAAAAAACAAGAGCTCGTACATGAACTGTTCCTAACAACAGTGATAGTTGTGAGGATAGCTGGAATAATCTCCTGAAGTCAGTATCCACTGGGAGGGAGGGGGGGGGGGGGGGGGGGGGGGGGGGGGCGGGCTCCAGGTGATGCTGATGTGTCGCTTTCAGGCCCCAAGTAGGTAATTAAGTGCTCCCACGGCGTAGATGGAGGATCGGTGGCAGACATCACCGGGGAGGTCTGTTCCTGGTCTCCCTTGAGAGCCACAATGACTGCAGCTAGAGGATGTGGAGTCTCGGATTCCATGTCGTGGCTGGTGGTATCCATGGTGTCATTCTCCGCTGCGCTTGTCTGTTGCTCCTCTTGCAGACAATTCCCTTCCAAGTCTGAGGAGGTAGACGGCTGATCTGGGTTATTTTGGCTGCGCCATGTCAGGGCCTTTGTTGAGCGGCTTCGCTGCAATTTCCCGCTTCAGAGACAAAGTTTGGTCTTGGGCCTACCTCCCTCTGTCGCATAGGTGCGGGAGTCTCCGGTTGTCTCTCGGAGACGCTTTGAGTTAGGATGTTCTTCAATCCAGTGCCATGCCTCTTCAGGTGTGAGGAAGAAGTAGGACTTCCCATGAGAAAGCACTTTGAGCTTGGCCGGGAACATAAGCATGAATCGCAGCTGCAGCCCTCGCAATCTGGCCTTAACTTCGTGAAAGTTTGTCCTCTGTTTTTGTACCTCCCTAGTGTAGTCCGGGAATATGAGTATTTTGGACTTCTCATATCTCACACTGTCAGGAATCAGGTAAATGTATCTATTATTTGCCAGGGAATCAAGAGTTGTGTGTTGGTTAAATGCCCAATGATCAATCATAGGAGAACTTTAGGAGTGGCATGAGTTTCTGTACATTATAAGATGGCCGCCACCTTAACTAAGTAATACATTGCTGCTGGGACGCTCACAGAGAAGCATTCAGAGTTTGTGGGTGCACGCACTCCTCTCTGTGCACTTCAACTGAATTCTTGAAGAGACTAGCCTCTCTGTTGTTTGTCTCAGTGAAGGTCTGTTAACTTGCATCGGCTGAGTAGGAGATTATGCTCTCCCGCTGCCCAGCTGTATATCCAGCGTATCCTGATTTGGAGGAAATTTCTGTGTTGGCTGTCAACCGGGGGAAAGTGTCTCCCCGTTGAGCAGCCGTGTTTCTGGAGGCAGAGCCCCTAATGAAGAAACACAAAAGCGGGAGGACTTCCACCAACTGCATGCTCATAAACTGCAGATCGTTCTGAGTGAGGCTCCAGGAGGCAGGAGTCTACCCAGTGCTCGGTGAGACCTTTTGATGACATAGCAGGAGGAGAACCCGTCATGCGGAACGAAGGAGCGAAGCCAGTCATCATGAAATTGTCATGTCTGGGCCTTCAGCTCCCTCGGGAAATACTACATATTGAAGAATATTCCGGAGGGCCCGGTTTGCTGAGCACAATTACCATTTATTTGTTTATTTTTATTTATTTACGGATTTATACAGCGCATAGCTACCCCAGCAACGGGGCGTCCCAGCGCTTCCCAAAGGACCGGTGCGAAGACCTGCTCCAACCAACCCAGACCAGTTACACCGGGAAGAGCCAGGTCTTTAAAGCCTTACGAAAGATCAAATGATTCTGGAGTCCTCTGATAGAGATCGGGAGGGAATTCCAGAGGTGGGCCGCCTGGACCTTAAAAGAACGCCCACCAGCTCTGGCTCTTGGAAAACGGGGGGTACAGGCCAATCCCGCGTTGGCAGAGCGCAGGGGGCAATTCGGAGTGCACTGGACTAACAGGTCCTTTAAGATTGGGGGGCCTTGTTGTGTCAGAATTTTATGTGCTTAACACAAGGACTTAAACTGAGTTATTTTGGCTATAGGCAGCCAATGCAACTTTGGTAAAAGATTAGATACCGAGCAGAACTTGGGCAGTGCCAGCAAAGCCCGGGTCGCGGCATTCTGAATTCGTTGGAGGCGTAAAATACACAATTTATTGGCGCCCAGATAAAGGGAGTTGCCATAATCCAACCTGGATAAGATTGTGGCCTGGAGAATAATTTGACGGATTTTTGGTTCAAAATATCCAAGCAGGGGTTTCAGCCCCCTCAGGAGTCCAAAACAAACCCCAGCGAGAACTTTAGATTGGGTATCAACAGAAAGATCCCTATCTATCCAGAAGCTCAGATTCTTAACCGCCTCTTTAGGCAGTGGCGCTGGTTTGAGTTTATCCGGCCACCACTGTTCTGACCAGAGAGCACTATCTTTCCCCAGCACAAGAATTTCCAACTTGGCAGCATTAAGCTGCAAGCAATTGGCTGTCATCCAGTCTGAGATCGCTAACAGATCCTCTTTGACAACCCTTCACTTTTAGCAACCACTGCCAGGGGTTGAACATAGTGGTTGAACATAGTTGTTAAACAGCGCAGGGCTCAATATCGAACCCTGGGGAAGCCCGTGCTTAATGGCATGCACCTGCGAGTGGTATGGTTGTACAGCAACTTGAAAAGTTCTGCTTTCCAAAAAAGAACGGAACCAGCTCAAGGCCAGCCCCCTGACCCCGATATCAAGCAGCCTACCTAAGAGGATGTCATGGGAAACCGTGTCAAAAGCAGCACTTAAATCCAACAGAATCAAGGCCACCGAGTTCCCAACGTCTAGGCCGACAAGGATATCCTCAATCACTGCCAACAGTGCCGACTCGGTGCTATGGCGGGGGCGAAAGCAGTTTTGTGAGGGGTCAAGGATTTTGTTCTGCTCAACAAATTCACGACAGAATAACTTGTAATACAGAATTTGTGACATATGTTTTAGAATGTGACTGTGGTAAGCTGCATGGGGCGAGTACAACTAAGAAATTAAAAGTGAGAATTATAAAACACAGAGAGCGAACAGGAATGGTGGCAAGAGTTATCCGCTGGCTAGTCACTTTATGGATTCCATCATGGTTCATTAGTAGGACTAAAGTATTATGGTATAAAACACATAAAGGCCCATCCTCAGGGGAGGCGAAAGGGAAAGAGAACTGAGAAAACAAGAATCTAATTAGATCCTTTTATTAGGGACAGAAATACCGTGGGGCTATAATACTGATGCAAAACTTCACGTACATCTCTAGAGTATGAATATCAGTGTGTAGCATCAGTATTACCAATGTTCTTGAATGGTGTTGATATTTATATATCTTGTGCGATTGTATCATGGGTTTTAAATTTGCTTGAAAAATTGGTTGATGAATTGAAACTTGTCTAAATTATATGGACACAAAAGTGACACATTTTATGAAGAGGCTTGGTTATTTCAATTTTTAGAGGTATGGAGACTTTAAAAAAAACATTGCACTTTAACATGATGAACTTTCAGTTGATAGATGAATATATAGGCAGCTGCCCCATTATAACACCTTAGACCCATCTATACATTTTAGCAAGATAAAATATGAGCCCTCTTAGTGATATTATAACTTTAGGATTGAAAGTGCATTAAATTGGAGTTACAGTCATGTACTTTGCACTTTTAGGGTAGCACTAGGCATTTTGTTGAAGGGGAGTGGAATTAATTGTTGACCAACAAAGGCTTGTACGGACATGCTTCATTATAGTACCATACATTTACCTATGTATCTGAGCATGATGGAACAGGAGCCTCTTTAATGAAAATATTTTACACTTTAGGATTGAGAGTGCAATAAATTGGAGGTTATAAATATGCACTTTGGGAAAAATGAACCCCTTCAGTGAAAATATCATGCACTTTAGGATTGAAAGTCCAATAAATCGAAGTCTTGACTATGCACCTTGCACTTTTGCTAGGGAATACAATAGATCGTTGATGGATAAAAGGGTTTACAGGGACTTGCTCCAGAATAGTACCTTGCACCTATTCTTTCATTTGAGCATGATGAAATATGAACCCCTTCCGTTAAAATATCATGCACCTTACGCTTGAGTGCGCAGTAAATTGGAAGTTATAACTATGCATTTTTGCAGTTTTTGAAGTAACGATAAAGGAGGGATTGAGTTTGGCACTAGATACTTTTTGGGGGATATGTGCATTAATGAATGACGTACTTACTAGAAATTATAACGGGAGATACCAGACATCATGATATGAATTAGGTGTTACTAGGGGAGGCTTACTAGGCCTTCTTGGGTGATTTTCAAATATCAGCTTGAAGTGTCATCATTGATTAGAAGGATTATATTTATCAACATTTATAGCTAATCTAAAGGTTCAGCTTCATATACTTATACATAACTGTGAAGTATAACAATTTAATTTAAGTGTCATAAATATGCATTAATTATGTAACTAGATCCATTGTATTAAGGATGTGAATAAATGAATTGAAATGAGACAGACTTGCAATGTTGGGAACGGTTTAATACATTGACATGTCACTTTGTAAAATGGGTGCTGACAGGTTCCGGAATTAAGATGAAGTCATCAGTCCGGTTGTTGTTGGGTAATGAAAAGTAAAGAGGAACATGATTTTTTATAAAATAGCAGTTACTTTGTTTCAAGATAGGCTCGGTTGAAGGCGTCCTGCCGAAATAGATTGGCTGTGATTTATGTTTTAACATGCCTTTGGTTTAGTCGAGATTACAATAAAATAATTGAAAATGTATCTGGATGTAAGAAGTATATCTGTTTGCATGGAAATTCGTGCTGCCGAAGCCGCTGAGAGATGGAGCTGAGCGGAGACACACACACACATATATGTGTGTATATATATATATATAGATATAAAATATATACAAGCAAAGCTTTGCCACTCCCTAGCTCGACTTACTGTACTGTAGGTACTGTGCTAATTCTATGTTAAAAAAACTCTGCTAGGGGAAAAATACATTTGAGGTGTGCACATTTAGAGTATTAGTGGTGTTGTAGGTTGCTACGTATAAAGGAACTGCTCTCCAACTAAACTTAGCAACTACCCAGAGTGTCCTGCTTCCTTCTTTGATTAATTTATGCAGCACTCTAAACCTTAAAGGATATTGCCTGGGGGGGGGGGGGGGGGGGGGGTGTTGTGTGTGTTAATAGATATACACACACGTACATATATATTGCACACAAACACTTTGTGCTCAGTATTTGTCTTTCATATTTTTCAGAGGTGCACAGCATACTCCTATTATAAGCTGATAACTGGTGCCACTGCTGTGGGAAGCAAAAGTAAAAAAGAAGAAACTGGGATTTCAATGAGACAAAATCTTGATGTTGATGGGAACTAACATAGCTGCCAGCCCTAACAAGACCAACTTAAACTACTATCAGACACATAAATACAGCCACAGATCACACACACACACATGCATGAATGATATGCGTGGGTGCCTACTTAGATGAGTGTTAAACAAATGGGATGGGTTGCTAAAAGAACAGAAATGATTGTCCATAAATAGTATTGATGAATGAATGCAGCAATACAATTAAATAGTTTTATGTTGATAGATGGACAAATTAATTTGTGTGGACACAGAGTTCATGGGTCTGGATGAATGACCTATTTTATAGACCGATACATACCTGGCTGTGGGTGCACTGCTCCAGATAAATATATTTGGTACGTGTGCATAGTTGGATGAATGTCTGTGTGTGGGAGAATGCATAAATAGGACCGTAAGTGTGAAATGATGACTGTGTGACTAGTTTGGGAGGCTATATATGATGGCATGGATGTGTCTGTGCATATCTCGATATATATGGAGGAGCATGGGTGGCCAGGCAAATGCTTAGATGTAGTTGGACGAGTAGCCGCATCAATACGTGCAGATGGTTGATAAGTGTGTGGGTACATACGTGAGTGATGTCTGGTATCACCTGTCTGCACACTTTTCAATTTTCCTTTCCTCTCTCACACACATTCACACAACTCCAACCTTCAGAAGACAAAAATAACAGTAGCCAGGAGGTAAAACTGTTTGTAAAAGTCAACTGCTAACACACAACGTCACTGAATTGTAAGTACATACCTCGCAAGCTCAGTGGACAAGAACATGAACCTTCCTCTGAAAGAAGATCCTGCCCTTCTTACCTTTGGTCAGGCTGGGCAAGAGTTGGAACCCTGGATGACAAAACACAGAATGAGCTCACAGGAGTCCATCTGGCACCAGAGACTGGTATTATTGATGTGGATTATCCACCTGCAAAAAATCAAAGTGTGGAGTGACCCTTGAAAGAATGAACTCAGGGACTTAGCTTCAGTGAAGTATATGGGGTGGGACACCCCCTTAATAATTTCGTAGTCGGTCTTAGCCTGGCGGTGTCAGTTGGCTCGACTTTAGTCAGATTGGGTAGAGGTGGTAAAGCACACATACTAACAGGGGGAGTCGAGGTAAAACCGAGTCTGGGGTGGGACTGGTCATATAAAGCCCGTGCATGAGCCGAGACATGAAAATGTTTGACATGCATATCATAAAGTATATACACTAGATCAGATCATTGCACTGAGAGGCATTTATTAAAAGTAATAGTTCTAGAACATAAACTGAAATATTCCTGCCTCTTCTAGTCCTTACGACAATGGCACTAGAGAAATCAGAAAGCAGTAATTTGTCAAGTGTACCCCACATGTGGACTAGATTCTTATTATAGAGGGAGCAACATTCAATAAAACACAATAGGTTTTTGTACAGTGCACTTCCTGAAATCTAAACTTTGAAGAAAATCTCACTTATCCTAATGAAGAAAAAGGCTTGGTGAAATAAAGTATTTGTCTAGGATCACAGTTTGTTCAAGAGTGGAGCCGGTGTCTACCCAGATTTTCTGATTTCTTTTTCATTCTTGGCGCAGGACGTTAGAACGAGGAGGCAGATAAGACACCACATGAAAGCTCGACTTGTTTTGGGCTCGATTGTCCAAAAGGACCCCCATATAAGCCAGGCATCTGGCATGGGATTTCAGTAGCTCGCCCACCTCTAAAACTGGACCTGGGTTTGCAGAGTGAGAAGCTGTGTGTGATGTGCAGCTAGGGTACAAGGCATGAACTGGATTGGGCCCCTGGCCATCATTCACTGCATATTAGGGTGCCGCCTGCAGGGCCTTAAGCGGGTCGTGTCCTGCCAGGTCTCAGATGCGGGCGACATTTAAATAAAATAAAAAAAACTAAGAAATGGGCCCTAAATTCATGTCCCTTACGTGCATAAACAATGCTCAGATTCACAGCGGCAATTGTAGAAAACTTTGAGGTAATACATAACAGTGAAGAAGTCCCTTTTTTTACATAATATTTTAACTTAATTTTGCATTCTGATGAAGTATTTGTTTTTTTCGACAGTTTGCATCTCTGTAGTTGGTCATGTAAAATGTGACTTATGTGACCAAGTCACCTATAGATGTCAGAGTGAAATCAGATTGTGGGTTAGTGCTCACGATGAGACAAGAGTGAGAGCTCTGCAGAGGAGTCTGAAGGCAGTGTGAACTTATCATAGTGTTTGTCTGAGTCAGAAAGATGTTCAGACTTCAAGGTCTCTCTGAAGAGCACACTTAGCGATATGTGGCAGTGTGAGAAGGAGGTACATAGCAGTCAAAAATTGACAGCAGCAAAGGAAAATAAAACACAATGCTTAAAGCGGAGGTGGTGAATTGCGTGTGGGGGCAGCAGATGGTGAAGGGAGGATATGAACAAAACTACCCGCAAGAAGAGACCAGCGAGACGAGATGATGTGAAGATGATAACATGAGATAGATGGAGAATTTCAGAAAGATGTGGGGATCTGCAGTACAGTGGGTGTTGAGGGAACAGACATACGGAGCTATGTCCAGGCACTATTCCACTTGATCCTAGGCCTGCAGAGGAAACGGAAACCACTTTGCAGCTAGACAGGGTCCACGGAGTGGGTCGGCCTGGGACTAGCAATGCAGACCTATGGCTATACGGGGGTGTGTCCATGACTTCCAGATCAAAGAAGAAATCCTCGAGAAAGCCAGAGATTTGCACCCCCTCCAATTCAGAGGACATAAACGGTTACTCATCCAGGACATATCAGCAGCCACCCTACACAGACGCAAAGACTTTAAACCGATTACTGAATTTTTGTGTTCCTAAGAGATCTCATAGGGATGGGGGCATCCCTTCAGGCTTATGTTTTGCTAGGAAGGTCAACTCCACCAACCGAAAATGCTTCTGGAAGCACGTCGCATCTTGGGTCTGTGGGAAAAGTCCCCCACTTGCTCCTCATCAGTCTCCTCGAGGCTGCCCCTCCCCCAACCCCGCGCAGGCGCACATCTTACCGGCAGAGTGGCTAAATCAAAGAGACATCCGCACCCCGGGGCAAGGGAAAGTGCCCAGGAATGCCAGGGTGGGCTGTACAAACATATCAGAAGCTGGCAAGGGCTCTACTTTACCTGCAATGCCTCTGACACTCAGCCCATCTGTTGGTTGCGTATATGCACATTTGGTACTCCATCCACTGAACTGAATCATTGTGTGGAGGAGCGCTACCACTTGCTCTCCGGAAGATAATCATCACCATCCCAACTGGATCAGGCTTGGTTTGCTGTTCTGCATTGTTCATGCACTCTTGCAACAGTTTTGTTTGTTGTTATTCTGGGGATTTCTTTACTATTCACTCTTCCCACTTAACATCGCTGGCATTGCACAGTGCATACATACCGGGACCCTGGAGGCCCCAGCTCTCCAGCACTTATAACAGCCCTTCCTCAGGCCTTTTAACATGTGCTTCCATCATCACTTACTCTGTGTGCTGACACTATGAAGGTCAAGATCCCCTTCCTCAATGTTTGAGATTTTAAAAAATTCGATCAAGAGGGCGCAGTTTTATCTTTGCTGGAGTGGAGCAGCAGTGACATCTGCATACTCCAAGAGACACAGGCATGAGCACTGAATGAGGTCCCGCAGGTTCCCTCATCTATTTTGGTCCTTGGGGGACACAAATAAGTGCAGGGTCAAGATACTGCTCTCAAAGGCCTTTCGAGGGGAGGTTGTGGAGAAACTGGCAGAAATTAAAGGTCGGATGCTTGCATATTGTGTGTGGATAGGCCATCTCCATGTGACAATTGCCTCCCTCTATGCACATAACGACTAGCAGGAACAATTTATTGAAGGGGCCTCAACAGGTATTACAATCCCCAAATGCAGCCATTATAGTAGGTGGTGACCTAAACCTGGTCATGAACAATGACTTGGACTGGTCATGCCAGCGGTTTGGCTAAACTGGGACTTTCTCACCTGGAGGTTTGAAGTGATTAAGTGAATGTGTCCTGGGTGACGTTTGGAGGCTATCCCATTCTCCTGTTAAAGACTATACAATCTACTCCGCCGTCCACAAAACATACGCCTGCATTGACTACTACCTAGCCATCCCCACGATACAAACTTATCAAAGACCTGAGCATTGCCCCCAGATAGATGCTTATCAGAACATGCCCCCTCTCACTAGTCCTCCAGCTGGATAAGGCTGGCATTCGGCCCTCCCACTGGAGGCTACACAATAGTCTCCTCCAGAATGAGACTAACACAACCACCTTAGCGGTAGCTATTTCTGATTGCCTCCGGCACAATGACCCACGGAAGACTCCAGTGAGCAACATTTGGGAGGCACCAGAGGTGGTGGTGGTTAAAGCGGAGCTGATAACCATCTTGGCTGCGGATAACCGTCGTAGGCAGGAGAAACGAGAGCAACTGGAAAAGAAGGTACTTGAGTTAGTAGCCATAAACCAAGCTCACAGAGGTTCCCAGAGTTTGGCCAGAACTAGGTAAGGCGCGGACAGACCTCAAGAGCCTGGGCCTCAAGAGGGTGAAGAACACATTGGCATGCCTTACTCACAAATTCTATAAAAAGAGTAGCAGATACGGTTGGATGATGGCCCATCGCCTCCGGTCTAAAACGTAATCAGATACCCTCAAAGTTACACACTATGCTGGTGGGGATGCGATCCCTGGGGGCACACAAATAGCAGGGGTATTTTTATAACCATTACAAAAACACTATTTATAGCCCACAATCATCCTCCCAACAATGTCCATCCCTACTTGGAGAAATCCCAGGTAACTACATTTACCTCAACACAAGCTGACAGCTTGGAGAAACCAATTAGCATTGAAGCTAAGTTGTTTATGAGCATCCCGGCGCACCCCCTTTACCCTCATGCCCGGCCTGGTTGACCCTGACCAGGCTGGGTTCATCCCAAATGGGCAATGCAGAGATAATACTAAACGTATCCTCCATCTTATTAACAAGATCTGCCGGTCTAAGAAGGAGGCGCTGCTTCTTTCCATCAATGCAGACATAACATTTGATAGAGTTCATTAGCCTTATCTATTTGCTTCTTTGAAGCATTTCGGCTTTGGGGACAAGTTTTGTCGGTGGGTTGGAGTGTCTATAGCTCCCAAGGGCCACAGTAAGGGTCAATGGTGAGCTGCCCTGACCCTTTCTCATTTATAGGGGTACAAGGCAGGGGTGTCCACTTTCCCCTCTATTTGCTCTCTACATGGAGCCATTGGCTCACCGTGTGAGGGCAGCTGCCAATATCACAGGCATCCCCTTCTGAGGGGCCAGCACACCATCAGCCTCTATGCTGATGAAGTTATTGATGAATACACCGAACATGTCATGACTACCTGCTTTAGTGGCAGGGCTTCACCATTTTAGAGACACATCTGGGTTCAAGGTCGGTCTCCATAAATCCCAAATACTCAACCTGTCACTTCTTCCCCTGCACAGAGAGTATCTTCATACTGCGTTCCCTATTGCCTAGGCAGGGGTGGCCATACCCTACTTGGGGATCCCGATGGACTGAAATGTAGACAGAACGGGGGGAGGTCAACTACTCTTACTTCGCAAGTCCAGACTAACTTGACTATATGGTGCTGGCTTTAACTATCCTGGCTTGGTAGGATAGCAGATGTAAAAATGACTGTCCTTCTCGGGATCCTATTCATCTTCCAAGCTCTTATGCTGATGCCTCCTTAACACGCCCTTCGGTCCCTGAAACTAGTTACCATTAACTTTATTTGGGTTGGGTAAAAACCGCAACTTCACGAGCAGCTCCTTTACCGTACGAAACTCGAAGGCTCACTATGATTACAAGATGGTACAACTCTACTTCATGGTCAAATGGGGAAAACCAACCACGGAAACGCATTGGTGCTTTATGGACCAGGTGGTAGCTGGTACTCACATCTAGTGGGAGCACTGCTACCCCCGCAAACACAGAGCCTGGGGCCTAAACTCATGACCGGTGACTATGTCAGCCTTCAAGGCTTGGGATAACCTGGTGCTACGCGCTACGCTGACTTTCTTCCCTTCCACAATGACTCCCATAGTAGCCAACCCTGACTTCTTGCCGGGTCTGCAAGGGGAGGGTTTCCAAAGATGGCTAGGCAGGAGGATCAGCAAGCGAATAGGCTGCCTGTTGGTCGTTCATGGGATCATCCCATTTGAGCGTATGAAGATAGAATACGGGTTGGAGAAGGTGGATCGAATCCAGTCCTTACAAATTTAGCACTAAGTGATGCACCATTCTGTTAAACCGCTTGCTGAGCAGCACCTTACGCCCTCTGAGAGATTAATATTTCTTAAGTAAGATGATACGCATGTCATCACTGAGATTTATGCTCTGTTAGGTCAAGTACCTATACTAGATAAAACTGTGGAGCAGAAAAGATGGGAGGTATCAAACCCAAAGAATGGGAAGATATCTATTACTGAGCAAAGTAGACAGAACACAACATGGCCAGTACATAAGTGGGCTACAAAATAGCTTCGTATTGGCACCTAACTCTTGCCAGAGTCCAACAAGGGTGTCCGGAGCATTCTAGGGAATGCGGAGAGGGGCTGTGGCAGGACAGGCACTTTATTACACCTACTGTAGCACTGTTCGAAGCCAGTCTGTTTTTGGGGGAGAATACTGGATGACATTGATAAGGCTTTTAACACACTACTCCTAAGGTTCCCTACATTTACCATACTTGGGCTTTCTAATCCCTTGACATATCCTCTTGGTCGATAAGGGGACAGCAAATTGCCCTAGCCCCAGGCACTGCTCATCAGGCTATACTTTCACTATGGGGCGCTGACAGACTTCCCATATATACGGCTCGATTGCATACATTTTGGTATATTTGGGGAATTGAAAAACTGTCCCTCGCAGCAGGGTCTTAGCAAGAATCCTACTAAGAGTTGTGGGATCCCTTTATTAACATTCTCTCTAGTGAATTCAACGGGTTGACTTGTCTGACCTTCCTTGAGCTGCAACATTTGATTCCACCCTTGGCATCGCCCTCTGAGATGATCTAGGACACCAAACAGTAGTGCGTGTAGCCCAGGACGTACTCTATCATTAGTTCCGGTTGGTTTGCTAGATGGCAAGCGATCTGTTGTGCATTACCTCTCTGCATGAGTGAAAAAGAGGGAGGGGGGAGTTTCATGGGGATAAAAGTTGGGTTTTGCTTGTAGGCCCATCGGTTGTAGCAGAAAGCTTTGCATGATAATCGCCTCAGGGTATGCTTTACTCTAATTATCAGAATTGATCCTTAAATTCAGTATTCATCAAAACAAGTCATCTAGTCCTCCACTACTCACTCAATTGTCAATCTGTTGACACCATCATTCACTTTCTGTCCATTTACTCATGTATCAATCAGTCAATTAGGATTTATAAAGCGCGGCTAATCACCCAACAGGGTATCCAGGTGCTTGCAGGCCCCGGCGGCTTATTTGAACAGCCAGGTTTTGTGGGCCATTCGGAATTCCAGGAGTGAGGTGATTGATGGTCCGGAGGTGCGAAGGGGAAGCTGTTCCAGGTCTTTGCTGCAATGTGGGAGAAGGAGCATCTGCCACTTCTGCTTCGGTTGATGCAGGGAGTATGGGCAATTGAAAGGGAGGCAGAGTATAGTCTTCTCGATGGCTGGTGGAAGTTCAGTACAGCCATTTCCCCTCCACACATAGCATTACATGACAACATATGTATTTGTAAGTGCATGTTCATTTCTAGGTGTGTCTTGTTGCTGAAATAACAGATGTTTATATTCAATCACACCTACTCAATTGTGTTACCTGCACTACCATCCATACATTTACCAGTCCACACAACCATACTGAAAATAAACATCAAATAGGCAAGGTTGTTTGCACTACTGCAGCAGACTGCTGTACATGTCTTTTGAGAGCAAAGGCTTCACTGATACTGCCTGGGTTGTACTTCTGTGCCAGTAGGAAGCTTGTACTACTGCTGTAGTGTCAGAGGAAAGCTTCCACTGCTGATACCATGTTGTACTCAAGGAAGAATGCTTGCATTTCTGCCCATACTGTACTTAAAACATTCACTGCTGATGCCCGGCTGTATCTTTTCTGTGAAGGATAATCGCGTGCACTATTTCTCTGAAGATGGGAAGCTTGGGAAACACACTGCTAATGCCCAGCTGTGCCTGTTTTGAGAGTGATTTGCACTGCTGATGGTGTGATGTACCTATTTAATGAGGAAGGTAAGTTTGTACTCATGTCTCTGAAGCATTAATCACATCCACTATTGTGTACCTGTTTGTTGGTGCCATGGGGAAGCTTCTGGTTGTGGGTTCATGATTTTGAGCATTCAGTGGGTTTCCGTTTTCTGACGTGACACAGTACATACTGGACAGGTGGGCGGCACAGGAGAGAAAGAGATGTTGCTCCACTGCCAAGTACTGATAACGTACATCTGCACACATATATCTAAAGCTGGTGTGTGGTGCAATTGGTAGTGGTTAGAGCTTTTTTCTTTTGAGTAACCTATGCAAAATGTTCACTGCAAAATTAATATAAAAGACACGCCAATGGAGCAATGGTTAAAGATGGTTACTCCAACATAACCAAGGACTGTAGGGTAGACTCAAAGCCCCTTTTCATTGTAGCACATGAAAAGGTCTTTGGTTTTGCCAGACATGAAATGTAGGTAAGAGTGAAACAGAAAACAAATATTTTAAACTAAAATCACATCCAGGATCTGGGAGTCAGTAATGCAAACATAGAAGATAATTAGTGAAGGATTTGGGTAACTTGAAGATTGATCACAAGTGAACTGCTTTGGGGGGGGGGGGGGGGGGGGGGTCACGGTTGCGGTCACACACACAGTGTTTGATCACTAAAACATTGTAATTACTGACACCTATGTATCGATAATACCTCATTACCAACAAAGGAACGGATTGACAACATCCACGTATATATAACAAAATACATTTGTATAATAAATCTGGTCCATGAGCTTCATTTTACATTCACTTCAAGGCTAAGATGAAATGTTCTTTTCTATTTCATCACTCCCACATTAGCAGAACGAACCGGAACATTATCTACCGTTATGAATGATTAACAAAATCAAAACTCAAACATTTATGGATGACCAAATGTAGAGTTAAACACTAAAAAAGAAAAAATATTTCGGGGGATATTTTCAAGTGAGAAGAAAAACGAGAAGTAAATTACAAAAACAAAATATTCGAAGTTGAAATCTGGTCACCCATCTACATATGGTATTCACATAATATTCACTTCATGCACTGTCACTGCCTACTGTGCACATAATTTAGATAAAATAGGGTGATTTATTTTACAAATAGTTAAAATGAAACGCCAAGCACATATTGTACATCATATTTACAACGATGATCAGATATTGTACAGTATATTTACAATAAGTTAATCAGGGTATTATAAGAAACATTTTATAACCCTGAGATGTATTGCCATCTTTCCTTGCACAGTACAAATTACAGATTTTTAAAGGAAACAATGGGGCTGTGCATGCGACTTCCAGTACAATAACTGCAAATGTATACATCTTCAGTCGTTCAGTGCAATGAACACAATTTCCACTTTATGAAAGTACCTTTAAGTGAAATCTTGTATTTTAAAAAAGAAAATTAAATTCCCCCTTCAATCCTACTATAAGTTAACAAACCACATTATATTTAAAAAAGGTTAGGTCACAGTTTTGTAGTAACTCTAAAAAGTCTTAAGCATCACCTGTTGCCAAATCTTTGGACAATCAACTCCACATGTCCATTACTAAACGAGGAGCACTATGATTATACAATGAAGGGCAAAGAGCAAGTGTCCGTTAGTTGTGCATACCTGTATGTCCTAGCTCAGCATTCGGTCCCTACATCACGCGTCTCACTCTTATCCTACATAAAACTGCTTACAGATGTACTTCAGCTGGGCTGAAAACATTCAGGAGGGGCACATTGTTGGTAGTGGAAGGAGCTCAAAGTTTATAATAGAGGAACTCACAAATGAATGATTTTTCTTTAGTATCATGTCCAGTTCCCTTCTTCCCAATGTGTTGGAACAGCTAATATAGCAGGGAAATTTTGAAATAGGATAACAGTGCATAGTTGTTCACGTTCTTCACAAACATCTGCCAAAACTGAGTATCTACCTCACAGCCTACGACCATAATAGTGCTGGCATAAAGTCTGACTTGCACCACATATGGCTGCCCAAGAAATGACTGTTGGGAACATGCCCCTAGAAAGCAACTCTGAAAACTACAACCTTAGTAAAAACTCTCAGAGCGGAGGCCGAGAGGAAGGCCTTTTACTGACAAGTGACAACGCTCCTTCTTGTCCGCTCTCCACCAGCGACCCAGGCTACCTTCTGAGCAATGACAAACATGCCATCCAGCGCTCCCTTGTAATGTTCATAGCAGTGGCCACACATGTCCCTTCTCATGTGGATGGCAGCTGCAATGCAGAGACCTGGTGTGAGGAGGACAGGACATTGAAAGCCCTGTCATTCACAAAGATGAAACCTCATCACTGTTGGAGCTTGAAAGGTTTTTGCAGTTTAGTCTACCCATCAATATTTTCTAAGCATCGCTAGACAATATATCATTAGATATGTTGCTTGCACAAGTGGGGACAACAGAATTCTTGTTGAGGTAGAGGCTGGTAGTTCCAGTGGAAAATCAAACTATCTCAAAATGGTTTTTGCTATTGAACCAAAGCAGTCAACAATTAGTTAACAAGCACTGTATGTGGGACATGAATTACAGTTAAATTAATGATTATAGGAGCAACTTCATAAATTTGGTGGTACAGAGTTCTGGAGATGCATGGCTCTGCTGCAACCTTCTGCACTGAGATACCTCGTCTTTTCTGGACCTTTGACATTTTACAAGATTGTCAATAGTGAGGTAAATAAAGTATCTCAGCATCTATGCTGATAACTGTGAGAACCTATTTAGAACACCATCTTGTGGAAATGAAGCATTTCTACAACCACACTACTGAAAGGACTGCAGACTGTTTCAAAGGCTTACACTGAATAGCTGATCCACCATCTAATCAAACTTCATCTTCTTGTTGCAATGGCTTAAATAAGTCGTAAACCACAAAGCATAGGTAAAAAAAAAAAAAAAAAAAAAAAAAAAATTATATATATATATATATATATATATACACACACACATAAATATCTTAAGTCGAGAATCTGGGTATAATTTTTGATTCCTGTCTGTCCTTTAACGCACAGATAAATAAACTCACCACCTCCTGCTTTTTCTTGTTGCGCAAGATTAGGAAGATTTTCCTTTAATCCATTTTGAGCTCCAAAAATCAGTGGTCACAGCCTTTGTGTTAACGAGGCTGCACTATTGTAATGCTTTATACTTAGGCATTCACCAGTCCTTACAGAAAAAAACGCAAGGCCTACAGAATGCAGCGGTGAGATTCTTAAAGAGAATTCCAAACTTCAAGCCAGTATCTGGGACATTATGAGAACTTCATTGGCTTCCTGTGAAGAAAAGAACCAGGTTTAAGGCTTTATGTCTGTCTCCTAAAACCATGCATTGCAATACCCTTGCATACCTGGGAAAAGAAAAATCTTTCCTGGATAGTCCTAGTAGGACATTACATTCAACTATCTCCAGGACAGTCAATGTCTACAAAATCAGAAGAATACATTGGGAAGGTAGGATTTTTATCTACTTCCCAGCAATACTGTTTTTTTTTTTTTATGACGAGTGAAGCCCTCAAGATTTATGTATGCTGATGAGAGACTTATCTGGAGCCTGGTCAAAGTTTGCTAGTGCCTTTTTTAGAAAATAGTATCTTAGTGCAGTGATGGAAACGTTATTCCATTTTGGACTAAAAGGATGTACATTTCCTGTGGTAGATTTTCTGCCTGATGCAATTAACAGCTCAGTCTAAATAGGTGCTGTTAAATTCTGACACGGACAGCAAATATTCAGCTCACCAACGTACCATTATAAGAGTCCTCTAATCACTAGAAGAGCTTCAAGTACATACGTGTTTTACTATTATGCACTGAAAGGCAAACAGTCTACGAACAAAGAGAGCATTCACTTAGTTCCTTGGTAAGGCTAAGGGCAGCAGACAACTTATGTAATCATTAAGAGCAAGCCATTTCAGGCATCAATTGGATCCCGACTAACAAGTCAATTTAGAAGGGGCATAACTGTTACAAAAACCCGCCAAAACTGACAAAAAAAATACCCAAATAGCCTTAACCTACTGAGTAAATGAAATGGAACAACTTAAGTTCCTATTTTCAGAGGTCATTGGAAAAAAATGGGAATGAGACATTAACACTATCCAAAGCTTTGGCACATGTTTGGGTACTGGCCAAACAATTATGCTCTACCTACACGCTGGGATGTGGGAATTGGACGCAATTAGTGCTGAAGTAGATGTCTAAGAAATTACCATGTAACCATCTAATACACTCAATAGCGGTCCATAAAAAAATATATTTTAAAGTCTTTATATATTATTTCAAGTTCATAACAGGAGCAATTAAATTAATCTTCATGTAAATGTTATCAATGACAAGTTTCCATCTTTACCTGGAATTATTTATAAATTGCATGCATTTTTAGTTTTCCGCTCCACTATTTTGCATGTAAAAGAAATTGCGTTGAGTAGCATGCTCCATTTGTGAGGCAGCTTGACATGGTATTTAACTTGCCTTTTGGGCATTATTTTTTATAACTCGTGTTTGGACAATCAGGTTTTAAAGTTGTGTATAGGCGTGGTCAATGACAGCTGTCCATTCGGTGTGATTTCATTTCCATCATCTTCCAAAAGACCAGACACATCAGCATTGGGGAGCGTGTCATGATAGCTGCTAAAGCTGATGTTGTCTTCTTTAAGTTCAATAGTCCAAAACGGAGCATTAAGTTTTCGGTTTTGATACTCACGATACATATACACAGCCCCTACAAATCCTATTAATAATACCACAACAATGAGGATTACAGTCAAAACTATGATGTTAAACTGAGTCCACGAAACATCTGCTACAGCCGATGTTGCATTGTCTGAAGAGATTACTGTAAACGTAGTCTGCACAGTTGCTGGCGCTGAAGTACTATTAACAACTAAAGTTGAAAATATTGTTGACTTTATGGTATTTATTTCTGTTGTATATTCTCGTGATTCTGTAACAGCAGGAACTTCTAAAAAAGAGAAAACAAAAAAAGGTTTGTACCACATACATGCCAATTTCAGGTAAAAACACTTAGGAGTGTAAAAGATCAACAATATACCACAGAGGAAAATATAATAAATGATATTTTATCTGCCATACACAACCCCTCACACCGAAAGGAGCAATGTGTGTATGGGGATCTACATTGCTCAAATCCAGTTACAAATGAAGAAGTGGCGAACAATCAAACAATGTGGAGGATCATCGTAGGTAGACGCCAGTAATTGCCAATGCTGAGCGGGGGTGCAGAGTACCGTGGAGGGGGCAATACATGGGAAAGAATAAAGGATAAGTTGGGTGGTTGATGGGCAAGGACAATATTGCCTTTTACATTTTCTGACAATCTGTTAGTGTCAGAACAGCCTTGTGCTTATCTGATGGTAAGGAGTTTAAAAATGGATGGCCTTCAGTTCCATCATGAAACGAAGAAGGGAGTGTGTATGGCATAGTTACAATTTAATAGTATTCCAATAAAATCAGTGAATAGCAGGATAATCCAGGCATCTGGATTTCTTTTTCTAAACTCTACTCCTCCTGCAGGTTCTGCACCTCTCTACGGGAGGCTTTATTCTTCCCTACCAGGTAGGGGGAGTCTGTTACAGACTGCCTTGTTGGTAGTGCAGCAGGTGATGTATGTCAATAGGCAGACAAAGTCAAAGAAGAATTCTGTTAACTAGAGTAAATTTCCAAAGCCCTTTAATGATTTGGGCTAGCTGAACAACACTCTGTTGGTTTTGTGGTCACTGTGAGTTTTGAAGATTTTCACTGATAGATATAAAGAACATGTTCTGGACATCAAGATGCGTGCTTACTTTGGCAGGAAAACGAATAAAATGGCAACCATTTCATTCGCCCCAGGTGATGAACTGGCTCTATGAGGTGACCCTCCGATTACAGGAACAGCCGGGGAATTTTCTTTCTCCTTTAGCAAATTGGGATTTCATGACCAGAGAGCTGGGAGCACTCCTTCAGGGCCATAAAGGCTATTCAAAGCGATCTCAACAATTGCCAAGTGACATTAAAAAACCACTGTCGGAACAAACCATAAACCTCATGCGGAAGAACCTGAGGAAGAAATCTAGTCTGTTTAAATTAAACCCAACTTACGGAAAATTATAGGCAGCAAAGAAAGCACGGAAAACTCATTAAAAAAACATCTGGGCCCTGCAACGCGCCCAGCAAGACGAGGAATGGAAAAAGTTATTCATCATGCTCAAAGAAGGATCTTTGGCTCGTTTTTGGGAGTATGTGAACAGATTAAAATCTCTTGGACCCCCGAGGACAAATGCGGCCCCTGTTTGGGAGAACCATGTGAGAACTCAGTTCCAGACACATAATTTAACATCTACCATGGCCCTAGTTCCATCGAACAGATGTGACCATCAAACCCCAATCCAATCAAGAGACATTACAAGACTAATAAAATGCATGCAATCAAGTGGGGCGCTGGGCCCAAATGGCCTCCCTGCGGGGATTTTCCAATCCACTCCAGAGGGCTGGGCAACGTTATTCACCCCGCTCTTCAATACCGCTTATACCCTCGGAAAAATTCCAGAAGCTTGGAAGGGATCAATATTATGCCCAATTCATAAAAAAGGATACCGGCTTAATCCAAACAATTATCGCCTAATAGCCTTGTTAGACCTGGAAGCCAAAGCATATGCAGGGGTCCTCTTGAAAAAATTGGAAAATTGGGCCGAAGAAAACAAGTTGCTCCCTTTCTTTCAAACAGGCTTCCGAGGAGGAGCCACAACAACAGACAATATAATCGCATTATCTGCCCTCTGTCACCACGCAACTCAGCAGCACCAACCTCCACTATTTTGCTGTTTTGTCGATTTAACCGCAGCATTTGACAAGGTTAACAGACAACTGTTGTGGAGGAAATTATCGAATTGGGGCATCCCATCCTCACTTTTAATAGCTAAAATGTCTACATCTACACTGCTGATGGTTTGAAGCAAGGCTGTGTGCCAGCTCCCCTTCTTTTTAATTTGTATACCGCCGACTTAGGAAAGGATCTTGTTAATAAATGCATGGCCCCTCCTTGACTAGGAAATCGTTCTATACACATTCTACCGTACGCAAATGACAGTCATCATGGAGCATACCAAAGTGGGCCTCAAACGAGCACGGACTAGTTTTCATGAATATTGTACATCAAATTATCTTACCATCAATCCAGATAAAACCAAGATTTTAGTAATAGGTCGGCAAAAACACAAAAAATGTATTACAGGTACAAATGGCACCAGGATAATAACTGCAGTGCAGAAGTATAAGTATTTGGGGATATGGCTCACAGAAACAGCAAGATCCACCGCTCTTAAAATAGAACTGATCCATAAATCTACGGCTATAATGTATGGTTTAACAAAATTGAACAACAAGCTAGATAGTCCGTCAGCAGAGGCTATAAGAAAGGTCACTCAAGCCTCACTCCTCCCAGCACTCTCGTACGGACACCAAGCATTTCCGGGTACTTGTTCAGAAACCTTAGAGCGAGCTCAGTGCGTGGCCTACAAAATAATCTTTCAACTACCAAAACAAGTTTCAAGGGCGAGACTTAGATTAGAGCTGGGGTTAGTTAAATAATCACTAAACCTCGAGGCCGACTGCTTAAAATACTATATCCGAATTTTGAAATCTCCAGGGGATACCCTAAAAAGCTGCTTCAGAGATACATTTGAAAAAACTGGCTCGCCATGGAACAAGCAGCTCATGAAAGCAATGGATTCCCTTGAAATAAATAAATCAGCTCTTGCTCCGACTTGTATTTCCTAAATCATCTGGAAAACACATATTAACAAACAAGTACAACAGGTTTCTTACCAGCAAGACCGGGCAGCATTAAAAACACTACCCTTCCAGATACCGCTGAATGATTCATATTTAACAAATAAACCTCAGCCTTATTTTTCAGCCCTGCTCAACACTAAGGCCAGAAGAGAGATTATGTATATGTGATTGCTGGCACTCACAGTCATGGATTTCAATCGAGCTTAGGCTGATCAGAACACAGGAGGAGCATGCTGTCTATGTGAATATAAACGAGAATCATGGCTACACCTTCTGTGTTGCTGTCTGACTTTAACAAGAAAGGAGCCTTCTCCTTAGAGACCTTTGCCTGATTAAAAAGTAACCAACTGCCAGGGAGCCTCTGCCCTATGCTTTACAAAAATTGAACCTTATATTCTGGCTCGCTGTGCAGATTCGTTCAAACTATCAGGGGTGCTATGTACCCTGGCTCGGTTCCCCGATCCGGGTCTCGAACTATTCAAACGCTGATACCGGACTATTTCAAATGCAGGCCTGCGAAAATCCATTCACCAACACAGTCGCCAAGTGTAACCACTTGATAAGAAAAAAGAGTATCAGCAAAAAGAAAAGAAATTAAAGCAGCTTTGGTGATTCCAGGGAGCTAGCAGGGTGACACTTGCTTACGGATCTAGCCAAAAAAAAAAAAAAAAAAAAAAAAAAAATCACAATGCCCAATTGAAATCATGAGAAGAAGCCCTTAAAACAAACGCTGGAATTTTAATTATTGCACTTTCTTAGATCCTGTTTGAATTCTATGAATTGTGATGTTCTTATTTTATTTTTTAATGTTCTATCGTAATGCAATGGTTTTAAGTAACTTATTCAATTAATTAAATAAATACCAAATACCAGTAAGCACTACTTAGTATTTATCAGTTAGAGCCTAAGACAGACTTTGGACATCCTGACCTGGACGGTGGTGAAGAAGGGCACAAGCCAAGTGATGGCATGGTTGGTTGTTAGCTTCATATACAGCTATTTAGTCTCGGTGTACAGATTTATCAGCCTGTAGTACTCCCAGTGGGTCCCAGTATAGGCAGATCACTATTGAGATGATGGAGTCTATGAGTATGTCACAGATTAATGAGATTGCATAGGATCTGGAGGTGCTCATTTGAACTATATGATCTCTGTTCTTTAGGTAGGATTTGAACCACTGTAGGATTAACAATCTTGCAGAAAGACACAGGATCTGATCTAGTCGTGAGGATAGTTGGAGATTACATTCTTGATGAACTTTTCCAGCAAGGTCAGGCGTGTGACTGTTAGACTGTTCACCAGGTCAAACGGGTCGAGTTTGGGTTCCTGAGAAGTGACAGGATCTGTCCCATTTTCAGAGCATCCAGAAGGCACCCTATCAATGAGATGCATAGATTATGTTCAATAGCAGCTAGAGGGCTTCCCTGGAAATCTTTCTTCATAAGGAGATATGGGATGATGTACTATATCTTTGATGTTGTTTTTAGTGAATGGAGTTGGGTTATCATGTCCTCTGTGGAGAAGAGAGTGGAATGCTCACAATTATGCGTGCTGGGTGCCAGGATGGTTGTGAACATCACAAGGAGGAGTGGTGTTGAATTTTATCTAGACCTTCTCTTCAATAGGCTGCCAGCTGTGCATTTCCTCAAAGAAGGGGTGAGCAGGGGAGTGGCTGAACGGTTCACTTTATGGTGATTAATTTGCGAAATATCCTGCTTTTTTGGAGGGTGGGGGACTTGCTGGTAATTTTCTCGTAGTCAGATGTCAGGACTTCTGTGATATCACATATCAGGTTGCATACAGATTGACTGTTGCTGGGTGGAGTTTCAGCAGGCTCTGGGTATTTTTTTGTTTGCAATATAGAAGGTGCTACTGAGATCCAGTAAAAGGATTTCAATGTCATTGCTGGGTCCGATATGGCTACTATGTTTGTTAGGTGCTCATGGAGAACATCAAGGTGGAAATTCTTGAAGGATCGCTCCGTGTATTCATTAGGTTGACTTGTTCTTGGTCTGTGGGGGGTTTGTTGCTGAAGTCAATGACTATGTGTTGATGTGTGACGACTCTGGGGATTTCCTTCATCATGATGAGCAGCAGAGGAAGAGGGGGGTACTATGAAAAGGATAGAGAAGCCAGGATTTTCATGGAAAAGGTGATGAATGTTCCACGAAGATGGCATCTTTAGACAAAGGGATTTATCCGTTTCCAGATACTGAAAGGTCTGAGAAATCTTGGTCTGAACTTGGCTGGCGAATGGAGTATCAGAATAAATTGAAAAGAAAGCCAGGACATTCCGGTTCCGAACCTTTGGAGTTGGTGCACAAGTTACTACTTGTGTAACAATATATCTGTAAGAGACATTAGTTAGTGATAGATTCCTTACCTTAGAATATCGCCAGGCGTCAGACTGGATCTGAAAAGTTTTTGTAGCAGTACCCCTGCACGTCAGAAGGTGGCGTCGTGCAGCTCCGCGTCCATTGCTGGCGTCGTGCAGCTCCGTGTCCGTCGCTGGCGTCGTAAGCGCCGAGATGACGTCACGGAGACTAATTAGGCGCCACCCATGCGCGCTGACGTCAGTTCTGTACACGACTTTCCGCGCCAGGAACGCAGAGCCATACAAGAAACTGACTACTGGTGCCATGAAACTAGGGCCCTAAAAAGGGGGATGACCTTAACCCTAGAAATCAGTTCGCAGAACGGGGAGGATGGGTGGGGCGGTAAGGAATCGATCACTAACTAATGTCTCTTACAGATACACCGTTACACAAGAAGTAATTTGTGCATCTGAAAGAGACACGTTAGTGATGGATTCCTTACCTTAGAACAGATACCCCAGCAATACCAACCCCGGTGGTGGGTCTGCGAATAGATTACACCAGAAAATCACAGAGAAGAGAATGGCCAAAGAAGCCGTCTCTCCGGAACTGACTGTCAAGGCAGTAATGCTTGGTAAACGTGTGCAGCGAGGCCCACGTAGCTGCCTGACAAAGGTCCTGCAAGGGTACGCTGCGTCCCAAGGCAGTAGTGGCTGTAATTGCCCTGGTAGAATGGGCACGTAGCCACACAGGAGGCTCCTTCTCAGCCAACGAGTAACAGGCCTTAATGCAGAGACCGACCCACCCAGAGATGGTCGGCTTGTGCACAGCCCGACCTCTTTTGGTGCCCACGTAGCCAACAAAGAGCTGGTCATCCACCCGGAACTGTTGTGTGCGCTGCAAGTAGAACAACAGCGCACATTTTGGGTCCAGACGGTGGAGTCTCTCTTCCTCTTTCGAAGAATGCGGAGGCGGAGAGAAGGTGGGCAAAGTGATGGTCTGCCCGATTTGGAAGGGCAAAAAAGAAGGACGGGTCCTCAAAACCACCTTGTCCGGATGAACAGAAAGGAAAGGAGGTTTGGAAGAAAGAGCCTGGAGCTCACTCACTCTTCTGGCATAGGTGATAGCGACCAGGAAAGCAGTCTTGAGAGTGAGAAGAAGCAAAGGACAGGTATGAAGGGGCTCAAAGGGAGCGCACACCAGATATGTCAAGACATGGTTTAAGTCCCATTAAGGCATTACGAACGGCACGGGAGGAAACGTGTGTGTAATGCCTTTTAGGAAACAGTTAACAACCGGGGACTTAAAAAGAGAAGGCTGATCTGGAAGCCGTAAAAAGGCGGAGATGGCCGAAAGATAACCTTCGATAGTGCCCAGAGCAGAGCCCTGCTGGGCCAAAGAAAGAAGGAACAGAAGGACTTCAGAAAGAGGGGCAGAAAGGGGATCCACAGCCTTAGCTGTGCACCATGCCACAAACTTATTCCACCTGCAGGCATATACCGTCTAAGTGGAGGGACGCCTAGCTGCCAGAATGACATCACAGACTTCGGGAGAAAGATCGAGAGCTGTCAACTGTCGCCGCTCAATCTCCACGCATGGAGGTGGAGGCTGGACAGGTTCGGGTGGAGGACCGTCCCCTGCTGCTGCGACAGAAGAACCTCCCGAAGAGGCAGTCGGATTGGGGCATCGATCGCCATGCTGAGTAGCTCGGTATACCAGTATCTTCGTGCCCAATCCGGAGCCACAAGGATGACTTGGGCCCAGTCGCGCCGAAACTTCTTCAGCACTCTGGGCAGAAGTGGTATAGGCGGAAAGGCGTACAACAGACCGCACCACCACTCGCAACAAAAAGTGTCGCCGAGCGAGTGCCGCCTTAGAAATTCCAACGCGCAGAACTGATGACATTGCGCGTTCTCTTCGGTGGCAAATAGATCTAACCAAAGCTCTCCCCACTGCAGAAAGAGACCTTGCGCCACGTCAGAGTTCAGACGCCATTTGTGATCCATCAAGCACCGGCGGCTGAGTTCGTCCGCCCTAGCGTTCAGAGAATCTGCCAGGTGTTGATCCACCAAGGTAATGCCTTGACGTTCTAGCAATGTCCAGAGGCGCAGAGCCTCCTGACACAGGGTCCAGGACCCCACCCCGCCCTGTTTGTTGCAATACCCCATGGCAGTGGTGTTGTCCGTGAACACCTGCACCACACTTCCCCGGACAGAGGGAAGGAATGCTTTCAGTGCAAGTCGGATCGCCCGAAGCTCCAATAGGTTGATATGGAGCCGGGATTCCGCCAGAGACCAGAGTCCTCTGATCTCCACCTCTCCCAAGTGGCCTCCCCATCCCAGGAGGGACACATCCGTCACCACTGTGTGCTCCGGTTGGGGAAGGGAGAGGGATCTGCCATTGATCCAAACGCGATTCATGAGCCACCACTGCAATTGCCGTGCAGTGCCCTCTGAGATCTGGACATGATCGGGCAGGTTGCCCTGATGCTGCGCCCACTGGAACTTCAGGTCCCACTGCAGAGCCCACATATGCCATCTGGCATGTGTCACCAGCAGGATGCAGGAGGTCATCAGGCCCAGAAGCCGGAGGGTCATCCTGACAAACCCAGGACAGAGGCTGAAAAATCTGAATCATAGCCTGAATATCCCAGACTCGCTGCTCGGGAGGATAAACCCAAAACTGTGTTGAATCCAGAACCACTCCGATGAAGGGGAGCTTCTGAGGAGGGACTCAGGTGCGACTTCGGCACGTTGATGGAGAACCCCAGCAAATGCAGGAGGTCGGCCGTAGTCTGAAGGTGGTTGACTACTGCCTGGGGCGAGCCCGCCTTCAACAACCAGTCGTCGAGGTAGGGGGAAGACTGACACCTTCGACCTGCGCAGATGAGCTGTGACCACCGCCATCACCTTCGTGAACACCCGTGGGGCACTGGTAAGGCCGAAGAGGAGCACAGCAAATTGAAAATGCTCCCGGCCTACCATGAACCGCAGGTAACGCTGGTGGGCCGGCAGGACGGGGATGTGAAAATATGCATCCTGTCAGCATTTTGAACTTCTCCTTCCGGAGGAAGCGATTGACGTTCCGGAGGTCCAAGATGGGGCGCCGGCCTCCTTTGTCCTTCTTGGGGACCAGAAAGTAGTGGGAATAACAACCACTCCCTACTTCCGGCCCAGGAATGCACGCAATGGCCCCCTTGGCCAAGAGGGCCATGACTTTCCGCTGGAGAAGTACCAAGTGATCCCCCAAAATGCGGTGGCACCGAGGTGGCATGGCTGGAGGGGAGGATTGAAAGGGAAGGGAGTAACCCCTGCAGATGATCTGCAACACCCACTTGTCCGATGTAATATCGCGCCAGTGAGGGAGGTGGTGGCGGATCCTGCCACCCACCGCTGTGGGGTGCTTCACAAAGCTCGGATTAGGAAGGTTTGGAGGTAGAAGCAGCAGGTGCGGAGGTGGACTGACCCCCCACGCTGATTCCCAGACCCGTTCCCTGCGGAAGCAGAGTCCACGCTGAGGCCGGTTCTGCACAGGCTTGCTGAAGGAACGTGCCTGGGTGCCCCTGCTGTGGGCACGAAAGGAACGAAAACCAGGAGTGGCCGACTCTTTGCAGAAAGACCCAAGGACTTGGCCGTGGCTCGCGAGTCCTTAAAACGCTCCAGTGCACGGTCGGCCTTATCGCCAAACAGGCGAGTGCCATCAAACGTCATGTCCATGAGCGAGCTCTGGACATCGGGCGAGAACCCGGTAGATCGTAACCAGGCGTGGCGATGCAGTGCCACAGTCGTAGAAATCGCCCTACCTAGTGAGTCCGCGGTGTCCAAACCACACCGAATGGAGAACTTAGCCACATCTCTACCCTCAGCAACAGCTTGGGAAAGCACAGCGTGGACCTCCTCAGGACACCGAGGCGACACCTGCGCAACCGTATCCCACACCGCATGGAAATAGCGGCCTAATAAGCAAGCAGTGTTCACTGACCTCAGCCCCAAGCTGGCCGAAGAGAACAACCTCTTACCGAACTGCTCCTGCTTCTTAGAGTCCTTATCCGGCGGAGCTGTGGCAAAAGCACTCTGTGACGTCGAGGCTTGGATGACCATGCTCTTAGGCGTAGGATGAGTGGTCAGAAAAGCAGGGTCACCAGGCGCCGGATGGTGACATTCTTATCCAGAGGAGCCCCTGTGGCTGGCCGCGACCAAGTGCCCAACAAGACATCAGTGAGGGCGTCGTTAAAGGGGAGCAGGGGCTCTGATGAAGTGGACGCCGTCTGGAGCACCCTAGTCAGGAGGTTAGTTTTGAGGGCCATCGTACGGGGATGGAGGTTGAGGACCTCTGCTGCCCGACGGAGCACCATCGCGTAGGAGGCGCCCTCCTCCATGGTAGGCAGGGGAGAGGCAAACCACGGATCAGAAGAGACGTCAATGTCGCCGGCATCCTCCAAGTTGTCCACCCAGTCCTGCTCGGAGTCACACTGACAGGCAAGAGGGTCCTCGGACCTCTCCGAGTCGTCCTCCACCTCTGTTGCATGGGGAACAGGCTGCGGCGGCAGAGCTGGAGTTGGTGAAGGAAGATACGGCGTTGGAAACTGCACCCAATGCGGATCCCAGGTAGGAACGAAATGGTCCTGGAACCGGGGCAAGGGCAGGACAAACAGCACCCACTGCGGCGCCGGAGGAAGAGGAGCCGAGGGAGGCGCCGGAGCCGGCAGCGCTGGACCTTGTGGCGCCGGGGCCAACAGCGCAGGATCCTGTGGCGCCGAAGCTGGACCTGCCGGCAGCCCCACAGGATCCGGACACGGGACCGCGGGGCACGAAGGTGCAGCGGCGGGAACCCGAGGCTTAAAAAGGCAGTCCAAGGTAGCAAGAAATTCTTGCACCTGTTCGGGAGTCGCCGACGGACCCGGGTTAGGCGGATAAGCCGCGGGACTCCCAGGCTCAAAACAAGCCGCAGCGGCAGAACCCCTGTCCCCCTCGTCCGCATCCGAGGACCGACGGGGGGGACGTCGAAGAGCGAACTCGCTTCTTCGACTACTTTTTATGTCGACGCTTACCTGAATCCGTAGGCGAAGACTTGGAGCCCGAGGAGCGACGACTGCGGCCCCGCGATTGTTCTCGGGAACGGTCCCAGGACCTGGAACGGCCTCCAGCAACTTCCGGCGCCGCTCCCTCAAGGCCTCCGGGGCCATGGCCCGACAGTCCTGGGAGTCGTGGTCGGTCTCCAAGCAGTAGAGGCAAACATCGTGGGGGTCCGCCACCAACATATTTCGACGGCAAGCCCCACAAGACTTAAATCCAGGTATCCCTACGTGCACCAAGGAGAAAAAGGAGACAAAAGTCTGAAAAAAGGATAGTCAAAAAGTGACTAAGGTACGTGCTCTATCCGGATCTGCACTTGCTGGCGCGGAAAAAGAACGAACCGACGTCAGCGCGCATAGGTGGCGCCTAAGTAGTCTCCATGACTTCATTCGGCGCTTACGACGCCAGCGATGGACGCGAAGCCGCACAACGCCACCTACTGACGCGCAGGGGGTACTGCTACATAAACTTTCCGGATGGAGTCTGACGCCTGGGGATAGTCTAAGGTAAGGAATCTATCACTAACTTGTCTCTTTCAGATTTGCGGTGACAATCTGTCTTTGTCTTGTTGTAGATTTTTGGTAATTACTTGCCTTTGCTGTTCAAGATGATCGATAAAATCTGCAGCTGCCGGAACAAGAGGATATATTTATAGAGTGTCTGGAAGACTACAAAGGTGGAACCCTTGGAGGCATAAAATGTGAAACTTGGTGGCTGAATGGATTGCAATTTTATAAGTAAACTCTGCCAATTGTATATTATTACTCCAGTTACCTTGTATTGCCTTGCTGTAACAACACACATACTGTTCTAAGGTTTTGTTTTTTTCAGTTATTTCATTAGATTGTGGGTGATAACCACAAGAATACAATCATTCGTTTGCAAATGTTGTGCATAATGCCTTTCAGAATGTAAGTGTCTACTGAGAACGGCCGTCAGAAATGATATCTTTTAAGATGAAAAATATTTGCGATCAATACTTATGCCATTTCAGGTGCTGGAAGAATTTTTTTGAAAGTGGAAATATCTGCCATTTTAGAAAAGGCATCTACCATTATTTTTCAGTGATCCTTGAAAGGAAGCAAATCCACAATGAAGTCTTTTAAGATGGTAGGCCATAGATGGGTCAGAGCTTAAAATGGAAAGGTTTTCTAAGTCTTGCCTTAATCACAAAGTGAACAAGTCTGAACATATTCCAAACCATCTTGAGCCACATGTATCACACATTTTACCAGTCGCCAAAGGCCTGATTCGCAGAATCGGGCCGTTGGTCCACCAGGAAAATGCTTTCTGGCAAGTATGAACTCCAATTTACGATTTGGTAACACGTTATCAAATAGCAATTTGGAATTACGAATACATACTGATTCAGTATTAGGAAGGGGTATGTTTAGGACGTCCCTTCACAATACCGAATTGCATCTGTAGATAGGAATGTTTTGCGACCAAAATGCGGTCACAAAACGTTCGCATTTTACCACCTACTTAAAGTAGGTGGTAACCCATTCGCAAATGGGACGGGCCTCCAAAGGGAGCCTTTCCCCTTTGTGAACGTTCTTGAAAAATATTTCAGAGCAGGCAGTGGTCCCACGGACCACTGCCTGCTCTTGAAAGATGAATAAAACTTTTCATTTTTCTTTTTTAAACGCAAACCGTTTTCCTTTAAGGAAAACGGGCTGTATTTTTTAAAACATGAAACCTTTATTTAAAGACAATCACAGACAGGGTGGTCTGCTGACCCCAGCAGGCCACCATCCCTGTGATTTGAGCAATTCCTAACAGGTTTCAAATCACGACTTGCCTCATTAATATTAATGAGGTAGGTCGATTTGCGGCCCATTAGTAAACGTTAAATGAAACTCATGGAGTTTCATACATTCAAATAGCGATTAGCAGAGAAATGCAATTAGGTAATCTCTATTTAAAATAATGATACATGTGGCCCTGTGATTCAGTTTGGGCTACCATTGGCTCAAAGAACCAGGTCCAAGGTTGAATGTTAACAAGGGTGACCAGAGAGAGCAAAATCATGGACTATCTTAAAGTACTTCCCCTTGCAATTCCTTAATTAGATTATATAATATTTGCTACTGGAAAAGATTGCGATAACAAGACAAAGTAGCCATTCTTTTGACTTTTTGTGCTCTTCACGATTTAATTGTTCTTAAGGGCTTGACATGAAGATCTTCCTGGTAAATTCGATACTGCAGCTCCAAAGTAGGAGCAACATCTCTTTTTAGCCGCTCTGATTCATAAACATCGACACATAAAGGGACCAGATGCCCAGAGGATACGCTATCTTTGGGAGGAAAAACAAGGGGCTCAAAAATCTCTGCTGATGAATACTGTGCTCACGCTTGCCGAAGGACTTGGCATTGGAAAATCAGGACTGACTATCACAAGCTGAACTAGAGCACAAACCAAGATCTGGAACTGTAGCAATGAGGAACAGACTAAGAAACTTTAACTGTGCTGCGATGCAAAGGTGGACACTGCTCAGCTTCTTAAATTCACATACACTATAAATGATCAACTGGGACAGAAACTGCCTCTTCCATGATGGCCTGGGAAAGGGCCACTGAGGAAACATGGTCATCTTGAATTGGGCTCAATCACAGGAAGCGCCCTTGAGAAGATGTTTCTGACCAGTTGCCTTCCTAAATTTACCTTTAAAAAGGACTAAAGGCCAACTACCCAGATTTGTTGCTGAAACCATTCAAAACTGTCCAGCTGAGATAGAACCCTGCAGCACCAGCTGCAGAAGAACCAGCTAAATCGAGTATGTTCATTCCCACAGACCCAGCCACATGAGTTCCAGTAGGTTCATGTATCCTGGCATGCAAGAAAGAGACCACGCAGGAAAAGGATGGGGAAGGCTTGGAGACAACACAGGTACCAGATGTAAAGTAAGTCTGGTCTGCTTTGAGCAGCTCTGCACCAGTGAATGCGTAATACACAGAAAGACTGGGAGTCCAATCAAAGGTGTGGAGGAAGGACGGGGGTGTCAGGTGATTTTGGTCATGGACATACAGTAAAGTCCTTCTTTGCAATGGGTTGGTTGTGAGATTTCTACCATCTACAAGATATCTTGGCATTTTTTGCTGCTGCTCCTTCTGGAAGGTGAAATGTACCACCATATATATTATTTGGGAGCTGGTAGTGGTGTTTGTACGGATATTGACTATCTTGGAATGAAATACAGGGGTAATGCCACAAGACAGTATGTGAGATAAAACCCGATTATGGTTGTGTGTATATATGTGAGGGGGAGCAGCTGGGAACCCATTTACATTACTGCCCGTCTTCCTCCGAAATAGATTAGGTGGTGGGATGTCTCGGTTGGCGCCATACAACAACAAAATAAGCCTCTTGGCCAGGTATAGATGCTCCTGGGAGGGCGGCTATGCCAGAGATAAAATTAAAACAGCACCACTGTGAGATGAAAAGGTTACTAAACTTCAACACCAGTTTTCTATCAAAGGCATCTTCATTACACACATCAACATTATTTTTTTTAATTACAAAACATTGAACTATAACAGTGACCTCGTCACCCATCCCCTCACTTTAAGGCAGTCAAGCGCCACTGAGGTGATAGTGTGATTCACTTTGACAGTGGGTCTCCGTTTATTTTGATGATCTTGGCTTCCAAAGAGTGTGAGAGTAGCACAGCAACAGGTATGTGGCATCATAAGAAAACAATGTATTTCCTATAAACTCCATAGGAATTATGCCAGAAGGGGAGGAGGAAGAGAGCCCTTCATCAGCACCCGTAAACCCAGGAGCCTGTAACACCAGGTACTGTACTGACAGATGAGCGGCCAGAAATGTCTGGTTGTCTGAAGTGGACAACGAGCAATCTCGTGGTGGTCGGTCTTCACAGAAGCTGGTCTGCTTCAAACTGACATGAGAGGCTAACAAATGTTAGTATTTATCTCTGCCAAGAGTAAAGGCAATTTCTGGACCACAGACACCTTGCCCAAGACCACCAAGTCCTCTGAAGGGAGTGCTTAGGGGCATCAGGACTAACCTATCATAATCTGTGAAGTCATTGAGCTTCTGAAACCCCAACAGAGCAACCTTATTTGATTTAACATTTGAACATGAACTCCCTTGACCAAGCCTAAAGCAATACTTTTGGGAGGCTCATAAGAAAACTATTCCAAATAACGTGAAAACTGGGCTACAGAGGTTCAATATACTGCATCCAGTATCGGTGCTAACATCAAAGTAGACAGAGAGGGCTTTGGCAGCAAAATATCAGCCACTAACCTGTCCAAATTACTGGAGGGGTCAAATGGTGACCAGGAAGAAACAGCGGGCAGAGGCCTGGTCCAAGGACCTGTATGCATCTTAGGATCCAAAGGCGTGATGAAGGGCAACGCATAGCGACCAACGCCTAGGTGAAAGCGGCCTCCTCAATGTGGTCAGCTACAGGGGCCAGAAAGTCTGAGTGGAGCTGGAAAAGAGCTTTGTCCAAACATCGGGCTCATGTTCACCAATGTAGAACAAGTTACAGTTCTGAAGAATAATACAAAGGAGTAGGGGAACGGATCCACTGACTTGAAGCTCCGTTGCGTGATCAGAACCGACACTGAGATGCAGACAAGTTCTCTAGAGAGTATTTCCTGAATGTGGAACAAGAAGACTTACTTGGGCATGCGGCCGCATCACCGTACCGATCACAGTAACAGAATCATCAGAAGCACCAATGCTCGCAGTGACCTCCACATGCATAGCAAGATCCCGCTCGGTTCTTGGCAGACACCTAAGGCAAACAGTCATGCATACCTGGGCCTAGAGGGACATAAGGAGTTCAGACCTCGTGAACAGCTGTTGCAATAAAATTAAAGAAGTCTTACTGGAAGAGCAAACTGACCTTCTTTAGGGGCATCATCCTTAAACCACTGCAGAACAATCTATTTGAAGACATTCGAAATGGAAAGCAACTTAGAATCTATATCAAGAACTTGGGAGGGAAACAGACCATACATCAGCATGCCAAGGGCACCTCTGTGATGTGACATCTGGGGAGGTATCCAATTTGATTTGGAAATGTGGCATAAATTACTGGCGGAGAGGAGCCATTTCATCTTGCCCATACACAGTTTGGTGCCTAGGGGGATTCAGGAGAGAAAAACCTGCAGGTGTAAGACCATATATTGATTTACCCCAGTTATTATGCCGAAAAACTGAGAGTTAACCTAGAAAAGATTCAAAGAAAAGGGGGCAGCCTTTATCACCTTGTAATACATAATAAGAAATGTTAACTCTAGCTTTAGAACACATTTATTAGTATAACTTGAAAACCTTTTAAAGCAGACTAAAAGAAGATTCGCTAGTTCACTGCTGAACACCAGAAACCTGTTTCATTTGTTAAGCCGTAGGAAAAAACCTCACAGCGTTAGGCAATCTGGTCTTATGAATGATAGTGGAGAAAGACACCTTTACCGGAAACAAGAAAGGTTATAGGTTTCTTACAAGTGTCCCCTTATTTTCAATGTATTTGCTATTAACCGCCTTGTCTTTCTTACAATAAGAATGAGAAAAAATATCCTTTGATTTTATGATCCAAATAATATTCAGAAATCTGCACTAGGGAAACCACTATTCGGAACAAATAAGCCTCAACGTTTTCAAAATACCACTGAAGAATATAAAAGAAAAGTAGAAGAATCTAACAAGCAAATATCTTTTTCAGAAAAACAACTTGAAATGAGCACAAGGGCAAAATGACTTGAGCCCACTGTAGCCCTGGAGCTATGCAAACGTCCTGAAAGAAAGCAACCAATGCTTAACAACACAGTTTTGTTATTGCTTCATAAAACTGCACTTGTGGATCCGATGAAGCTATCAGACTGCGTTAAGAGATGGACTCCTTAGAATTCCAAAATAGAGCAACCCATCCATCTATTCCCCTTAAATATCTTAGAGTGCAATGCTTATTAGGGCACATGATGAACAAAAGAGTAAGTCGCCTGGAAGTGACACACTAACCATATTAAACAAGAAGCACAGCATTCATATAGAGAGTAGCTAGGAGAAAAAGAGCAGAATCAAGTTTTCGGACCAGCAAAGAGCCACGGAAAAAAGAAACAGCCTTCAGTGGCTTAGCTAAGCATTACCTTCAGAATTTGTTCTTCTCCAGAAAGCATCAATTTAAAAACAAGCATTTGCAATGCAATAGGTCTCACATTTACACGGGTTTAAGCAATTAGCATTGTAAATGACAATGCCTTTTATTTATGTTTTGAAAACCAAAACATAAATAAAGGGCATTGTCATTTACAATGCCAATAGCTCAAACTGCATAAATGTGACACCTATTGCACTGCAAATGCTTGTTCAAACCTTAGGGTCGATCGTCATAGCAGTTGGGCCTGTGAGCTGGAGAAGCCCAATGACCAATTAACACCAGCACTCACACCGCACACAGTTTAGAGGTTCATGAAATCACCCCCACCCACCCTTCCGACAAACCAAGTGTGACGAGCGAGCACCCGAGAGCAGTGGGAGGTACATCGCTCAGGTCTTATGAGAAATGCACCTGGGCAGCCACCACCCGGGTGCAGCCTCATGCTGGAGACGGAAGCCGATGAGGCGGGCACCCTGCGGAACACAGCAGAGAGGGCTGTAGCACTGCAAAACTGCACAAAAACTGCTAACATATACACACGCCCGCATGACTTTTTGTGAAATCACTGCACCGACTTCCTGCAGAGTGTGACGAAATCAGTAATAAGATCACTGCCCCGGGGTGATCAGATGTTATGCTGTTCACCACCAAGTGATGAATCACTGCCCCCCTCCCCCACACACACACACACCCCCCTCAGTCACAACAGCAGGCGGTAAACAGCTCTTCTTCAATCCTATCAGGCACTTTACTCCTTCAGTCCAGCAGTATGTTCAACGTGGAATATACAATTGTATTTATATAGCGCTTACTACCCCGTCGAAGCGGTTTTCGGCTAGTAGTAAAGGATTAGAGGCAATTTCTCTGTTAAAGTGCGTGCATTTAATTCCAGCCACATCTGCAATTGTGTCTAACTGGCCTCTAAAGTCATCCTTGACGCCAAATGCACTTGCAAGTTTGGTCTTTCAAACTACAAAATACCCGAAACCCTTGCGGCTCCACACAGAAACCAGCCCCGGAAGGACTTATCGTGTGTATCATATTTCATTACAGCCCGGGTCACTGAATAATGGACAGGAACACGTGATGTTTCGGCAGTAAACCTGCCACGCATGTACCTTGGAAAAAGGCGCACGGGTTCATCCATGTATCAACTTAGGACAGCGAAAACAGGTGCGCCTAAAATGCAGACTCTATCAGGAGATTTAAGAACACCAGAGACACCACAGAAGTCACGGAGAACAAGCGCCGTGCGCCCTGAAGTTACAGTGCCCCGACAGGTCGTGACGCAGCATTTTTTCTTAAACTTAAAAAAAAATGTGCAACGCGAACATCTACTGCTCCCGAAAAACTGCAGTCATGATGGGTTTGGCCTAGTCCTTTGCTTTTTACAAGTTGTACAGCATATATAATTTAAAAAACAACGCGGCACATGTAGCATCTGTAACAAACGGTACAGAGAATCTAAGCAAGGAGGTGGCTCAACATATAACGCTGCCGACTTTGGAGCTGGAGAACAGGGTTCGAGCCTCGGGTGGGCGTATCACGTAATCACATATAAAAAAACTGAGATCTCAGAGGGGAGTGGGGAAAGACATAAAATAAGAGGAGGGGGGTCACAAAGAGTGCATTACCACTGCATCACATGGCTCCTTTGCCAAAGAGCGCACAACGAAGGACTCCTCTGCAGTTCGTTGCCATAGTGCTAATACAAGGAAAAAGTGCTTAGCGGCTAATTAACAGACAGTGTCACGCCGAGAGTTAAAGATCCAGTCCGATCGGCCGGGCCAAAAGACAGGGCGGTAACATGGAGGGACTAAAAAGCCTCACTGACAAAGGAAAACCAGGGTTTTAGCATGCACGTTGACGCAAGCCAATGGAATGAAGGGGCGGAGCCTAGACCACTTCTGAAATTGGCTTGATTACAAGAAGCCTCGCAGAGCGAGCAACGCATGCGCGCTGCAACGGTAGGCTTGACCTAAAAAACGGAAAGAAAACTCTACAAGGATAAATCGCAATAATGAAGACAGACGTTTAAAACTTTGAGGGAAGCAAGCAATTATCACTAGAATTATTTTTTACACGGAAATTAAAGTAAAAAAAGCGCCCGCCAGTGTCTGAGCATTTTCATTATTTGGCAGTGCAGCTTCCATCTATATGGGTTTGCACACATCTGTGGAGACATTTTAATGTTTATGAATTTGAATGAAGGTCCCATGATGGAAAAATAAATAAAAGTCTCCTACATGGCAGCAATGACGACTACTGGGGAAGTAAAATAATAAATGGTCGGCGGATGGTGCAGAGGTATCACTTAGGTACTGAACTTAACATTTAGTTCCGATTGGTTAAATGACAGTGTGATGCATACAATAAGTGCACTGTGAGACTAGCCAATGAACTTGCATGTTTTGCAAAGTGAATTTATAGAACGGTTTAAAACAGGGAAAACGTTCACGGTGACAAGTAACCAAAATCACAACTATTTAAAATAATAGGTACATTCCCCAAGTAGTGAAATTTTACCTCTTTTAGTGCAGTTTCTTGCTGATGCCTGGCCAATGTAACCTTCTTTACATAACTCACAATTACGACCAGTAGTATTGTTAGAGCAGTTCAAGCAAGCACCGGTTGCTGGGTCACAGATGCTTGGCGTTGTTAACGAGTTTACATTTCCATTACAGTCACACTTCATGCAGACTGTGTCACGCATATAATATCCATGATCACACTTTTCGCAGTGTGGACCGACATATCCTGTTTTGCACTGATCACATATAACTGCATCATATTCTGGAAAGGAACAGCAAAAAATACACGCAGTGAACCAACTAAAAACACATACACAGGCTGCTTTTCTGATTACAGCGTAACCTCAAAACAAATCTGAGCATATAGCAAATACATATTTAAACTGGCATTTAATTGTGATTTCTCAGATAGAAGATTGAAAACTGCAATTATTTCAAAAGGATGATTACATTGATCAATGGAAATATCAATACTCAAGGCAGAAAAAACGTACGAGCTGGGTCGGTCGCAGAATATAGGGCAAGCAGCAACGTAAATCAGGCAGACCACAAAGTAAAATTACTTATGTAATTGATTGATATTCTGGACTCAATTCAATAGAACAAAGAGAAACACAATATACTAATAAACACTGGCAAATTAAACAGGTCTGCTTTTTTGTAAGTGAAATTACAATTTCAACTGATACACAAATGGACTGAGTACCTTGGTGAACGGACGAATGACTGCATAGGCATGCGAGTGTATGGATGGATGACAATGCATGCATGGGTGAGTACATTGGCAAGTGCATGGATGATTAAACTGGCTGAATCAATTAGTAAATAACTTCATGTCGGAGAGCATGAATTAAAGAATAAGCTATTCATCCAACTACATCAATGCATTCCACAACCAGTGATACACTAACATTCATCTCTACATCTACCCACACACCAACCATAAACACACACCCCAAACCGCCCACTCAAGCTTTCTTTTATACACCTACTCATACTTTCATCTAGTCAACTATCTAGCCACTCTTACCTATGAACGGCTCATCCAACCAAATTACTACCCTTCCATTTGTATGTGAAAGTGTGCCTGTAATCAAGAACTCTGCAACAGTTTGTGTGCTTGCAAGTATGTTGTCTGATTTTATTTGGGCCTTTAACTGTAGCACATAGTATGTGTAAGCATGCTTTGTGTCCATGGGTACCTATTTTCAAAAACTCTTTTATTGGGGTTTCAAACCTAACATACACACATCTTAAAGGTGCCAAGTCCACAAGGAAACGCAATGTAGATTATTCTACTGGAAATAATTAAAGAAGAAAGGTACCCCCTAAACACACTATTTAAGGTCTGGGACACAGGAGGAAACAAACCAATGAAATGTGATGCGGGTCCCACTAGCCCTGTATTACTTCATAAAGGGCTAGATAGAGCTCACAAGGCTGGCCACAAGAGAATTACAACTAAATTCAAACATGTACTCATATCCGCATCATTCGCTTACTTCTTTATTGTAATACACATTTTTAACTTTTTTCCTTACGAATGTTAACATTTTCAGTTGAATTATACACTATACATGATATAAACACATTTAATTTTAATATACAACACAGTGCATAATCCTATCCCGTATGCAATAGTAATACAATGACCAATTTTTGTCACTTCTTGTTAAAAAAAAAAATCCTGAATGTTCAAACAGATGCCTTTAGACTAATAAGAAAAAAGAAGACAAATCTATTGACAAACAACTCTTCAAATGAACATACCTCAATATTATGCTGGTTTAATACCCCCATTCACATACACCCACTCTCTCCTTTCACACATTCATTCACTCACTCTAAACATTCATACCCATCCCAACCACTGACTACAATTACACGCAACAAACGGGAAAGTGACTTATATCAGCCATTGTTGTGTTGTAGGTCGAGATGTCGTGTTTATATCATGTATAGTGTATAATCAAATTGAAATATGTAAAATTTATAAGGTAAAATAAGTTCCACAATAAGTATTACAATGAAAAGAATAAGCACATTATCCCGGGATATAATGAGTACACGTTTGAATTTAGTAGTAATTCTCGTGTGGCCAGCACTGTGAGCTCTATGTACCACTTTATGAAGTAATACAGGTCTAGTGGGACCCCACATCAAATTTCATTTTTAGGTCTCGCCTAGCGAAAGCAGTGCATGCGCGGCTCTCGCTATTGAGAGTACCTTTTGGAATCGATTCTGCGGAGGGCTTGCATGCACGCGTCTGCATGGACAAACATGGCTGCTCTTGCCATTTGTCCATAGCAGACAGCATGCGCGTGTCCGTCGGACTGTGGACAGCCCGACACCATCTTGCAATGCTTTCGTTTTCATAGCACTGAAAATGCCGCTTCCGGGACGTAGCTTGTTATAAAACTTCCAGCTTGTATGTTTTTTCATCACGAGCCACTAGGTGGCCCCCTGCACAAACAGTGTTTAAGAATGTAAAAAATAGCATCCAAGTGAAGTCCATGAGTCATCGCGCTTTAAACAAAAGATTCTCGTCACAACACATTTTTGACGTGGGTAGGTGGGAATGGCTGCATGCGGCTACATCAACATGGCAAGCTGTAAAACCGTGTTACAGGTGAATAACATGATGAGGAAACATGACTGTTATAGATTGACATGCTTTCATTGCGTCACATGTAGTAAAACTTCGATCTTTATATACTTTCCTTCTTCTGCAACCCTGTGATAGCATCTGAAGCGCTTTAAAAAGTCACAGCTGAGGCCATGAGGGTATTGGCGACCAATTCTTAATACGAATTAGCAGAACATCGCATTGTGCATCAGAGAGTGCTTTAAAGCACAGCAAAACGGGCTAGGTCACCCAGGGGCTAAACATCAATAGTAAAGCCAATGGTGGAGGTGGTTGAATCCTGCCAGAATCGGCGGCCGGAAGCTAGCCCTGCAGAGATCGGACAGTAATTGGCAAAAACTGGTTTAGATTTTTCACACCCTATTGCCCTTGACTATGTAACATCCGAGATCCATTTTCGTATCGATGATTTCAACGAGAAAGGAACGCTATATGGCAATCAAACATGACGTCGAGAAGAAAAATTCAGTGGGTTCTTAAAATAACTTTTCCCCTAAGGAGTAACATTTAACGTCTATTAGAGCCCATATCTCACTATTCGCAAATCGATGGTATCTGGGAAAGATCTTTTCCTGGTGTCTCAAAATGGATTTGTGTGTGAGCTTATACAGAAGACCCACACTTAGGGTGACCAGATTCTTAAAACAAGCATTGGCATAGCCAATAGGTCTCGCCTTTGGGACCTTATAAGTGTTTAGTTATCCAGCACAATATCCTTGGTGCAACAACATAAAGTGCTGCATGTCTAAACACTTATAAGGTCCCAAAGGCGAGACCTATTGACTATGCCAATGCTTGTTTATTCTACTGACAACACAGCCCGCTGTGAGACAAGGTGAACATATCACAATTTGCCGGTAAAATTAGCAAACCGTAATCTTCCTTGTTGAAGGGTACAATGACATGCGGGGGGAATAAAGAGTTTCAAGGGTGTAAATCAGTGCTCGAGAACATGCTTTCCACAGTTCAAGATCACCCTGTGCTTGATCATCGGTCCGAACTAGTTACATTTGGATTTCCTCTGCTGTTGTCCATTTTGTCACATCCTGTATCCAGCTGCGGACATCTGGGATTTTTGTGCTCAGCCAATTAATGGCTAATTGGCGCTTCACCAGCAGGAGTATGCGCTGTAAAAATCATTTTGATTTTGTATTTACTTTTAATGGCATCAATTCCCAGCACACTTGCAAAGTCAACGGCAGTTAATGACGCATGATCAGTCTATCTACCCACGACCTCCACCTAGAATTTAGCAATTTTGGGTCAATCCCATACCAGATGACAGTAAGAAGCCTCCTGAGCTCCACATCTGGGGTAGTGACTTGAGGCATCAAGGTTTAAGCGGTGCAGCATTGCATGAGTCATGTACGTCTGGTGTACAAAATTCAAATGGAGTAAATACAGACTAATTGTAATCTAGCATTACTAGAAACCTCTTATCAACATTAGTGTCTGTTTCCAAAGTGCATTCATGCCTCTTTTGACCCGCAACAAGTGGCGGCTGGAGACATTTTAAAGTGGTGAACCTTAAACATTTCTTGATGAGGGTCCTATGGTGAGTGAGCCTGACCATTATAATGCGGGTTCGGTGGGACGGTCCCCAGAAGAATTTTTTTTAAAGAAATGGCAAATGGTGCACTTTCAAGCAATTTTGAGAAAGCAAGAAGCTTAAAAAGGCAATTGTTAAAGTGCAATTATATCATCACTAAAGAGATTTCATATGATAATGATGTAGATAGCTGCTTATTCAGTAGGACCCCAGTTCACCTCCCTGGTTATTGGGACAACCTCTTGCACGATCATGCTCCATACATCTAAGACATAAAGAATGCATATCATTTAGAGTAAATGTGGTCATGTGATGGAGTCAGGCTGACCATTCAGCACCCAGTGTATGAAGCCCTTTTTTTGGGTCTTGCCTGACCCAGCCCTCCGCTGGTCTGGCGAGACTTTAAGTAAGGGCTTCAAAAAAATGCTACCGCCGGCTACAGCTTGCAGTGCATGTGCGCGGGCGCTTGAGCAGAGGCGCCATATGGCGCGATTACTGCTGCGTGCGCACCACTCGCGCACATGCACTGCAAGCTGTGGCCGGCGGTAGCATTTTTCTGGCGACTCCAGGACTCGCTTAGTTCTCGGTGACCCCGAACATGCCTCCTCCAGACTCAGCCGATGTCTGCGGGGGGAGACACTCCCCGTGGACCCCCTCTGACCAAGTGTAAGCCGCTACTGCAACTCGATGCCGCCGCCAAATGTCCTCCCTTGGCCGGCCATGATCACTACAGGCCACCGGATTTTGGAGTGGCGTCACTGCACACCGTTATCACTCCCATTGGATATGGCGGGTCCCAGCAGGTAACATATGCAACGGGAGGTGGCAAGGGATTGAGGTTTTAGTAGTTCGGCAGGCTTATGTCAGATAGTGTTCAGGGCTACACCGGAGCTTGGCTAAGGCGCGCCTGTTATGTTGGACAGCTAGGCCACGCCCCCAGGGATGTTCCTTCTTAAACCTTTATTAAGTAAAGTGCACGCAGTATATTAGCCAGATTGAAGGAGAACATTGCATAAATCTATGCGATTAAATATAAGAACCCATTCAAGATGGAGTGGTGTTCTTGTATAATGCATCAGAATAATATCTTCGCAGTCTTGTGTGCTTGTAAAGCCTCCGTTGCCCAACTTCATACCTTCTCCCATGATTAGTCTTGTAGCGTCATTACCGTGCAGAAACCAGTATTTATTTTTGTACGTGTTTTTTTTTTTTTACTCGACAGGCTTCTCATTGGTCGTCTGCTCACATGCATTGCATTTTCTGCAGAAACGCTCGCGCTTCGGTCAGACAACCGTGCTTTGCTGCTGATTGCGGTTTAAGAGAAGGAACGAAGGGTCAGATTTGAGGCGGGCATCTTTCTCAGGCGAAATCACCACCTTTAACGACGCCGTAAAATCTTCCAGCCAAGGCGAGGGGTGAAAGGTCGTTTACAGCGTGTGGTAGCAGGCCAGGCACCTTCCTCCGCAGACGCCGTTAATATAGGAATACCCGCAGAGGGTGGGGTGGCCATTAATGTTCAATGCAATGTGGAGCAAGTAACTAGCTGAGGTATATCTCAATTCAGTGTAAAGGCAATGGAAGGACCGGTGTGTCAGGCTGTCGCCGCTGGCGGCGGCTGCAGGTTTTAAACCAGGTTAGTCAGTCGCAGTTCTCTGAAGCAGTAATATGCCTTTTCTGACGTGAATAGCTCGACAAGGGCTTGTTAGTTGACGCCCCTGAATGGGCACCCAGTACGATTATCTTACCCTTTTTTTTTTTTTTTTTAAACTCTTTTTTATTAACATTTCCATCTTCTTTCCAAGATTTTATTTTTTTAAATCTCTGTAAGGTTGTGTCTGTGAGGACCTGGTTCTCTGGACACTAAGCAATTAACTATATGCAAGTATCATAATCTGGTGAACTATTCACAGATGACCGTGCACTCTCGTGTCTCTGGTGCAAACATACTGATATTTTCACATAGTGCATTTGTTAGACTTGTTCCTCAGAATTTGAATAAATGAAAAACATTCCAAAAAAACAATCAGTAAATGCATCACTATGCAGATCAATAAAATCGATGTGCATTTTCTGTTTGCTACTGACGGGGTGGGTCAGTGCCTAAGAGGTGGATGGCAATCAGCCAACGAAACAAAGGGAATAGTCAGTAAGACAAGGCAAGCCAGAGTGAAACACGTGAACTGCACGAGTCCAAATGCTCAGGATGTGGCTAGAAAGATAAGGCAATTGATTTCTTGGAATCAATACTACACCATATTGAAAATGTAAGTAGTAACGGATTACATTTGAAACCTGTCCTACAGCAGACTATAGTGAGTCTGATAGCAGCGGTACGTACTTATGAGCCGTCACATCCGGTACTATTAGAGGGAACTCTTGAGCCCATTCATCGTTTAGGAGCCATTGATGCAGAGACTACCTTTTAAAGGAGAACATCCTCAACGAGAAATTAAAGGGACGCATTCATTTATTTGTTACATCTGCATAGACAATATAAAGCAAGGGATGTATACTGCAAACGTTGCCTTGGATTCCCCCTGGTAAGCACTTGATCTGATTCTGGTTGCTGACACTGCAGTGGGCCTCTTAAGCTGCCACTAAAAGGTCATTAGGAGGGGTGGACACCAGGTAAGGCATTACTGGTGAGATGCAAGGTGTCGTTTAGAGTTGTTGGCGGTGTAAAATTCCCCAGCTTTAAGGGAGAAATGCTCTACCCACCATTGAAGCACTCTAATCCGTTCTGGAATCTGCCTGCAGAAATACCTTTGTCATAGGGCTAACGTAACATGTACATCTGTAAAGTGCTCGTTTACCGTGATGGATAACTTGGCACTGAAATAACAGATGCTTATTGTTACCCAAGTCAATGATAGTCAATTTAGCAAGCTTGAAGGATCAACGGCTGAGTGAACCTGTTCAGATTCAACCCTTTACCAATTCAAATACAACAGGGCAACCTACTAACCAACCAGGAACTTGTTTAATAGGATACAAACGGAAATAATTGATCCAAATGAGAAAACTATGATTTAGATTGTCAGAAAAGCAGTCTCTATAATATCACCTCATGCACTGCTGCTTCAAGTTGTATATAGTAGCGCACCCCAATCACTTTATTTTAGCGTAATCTGTACTTTTATGCAACCATTGACATTTTAATCCGACCTGTTGCTTCTCTCAAATATATCTTTCTTTGGAGTAAAAAATGCAGTCTAATATCCTCATGCCTTAGCATTCATTGATACTGCACAGATTGCTTTCTGACAATTTAAACCACATTTATCTTATTTGGAACAATAGTTTCTGCTTGTATCAGATTCAAACCTGTGGCTATGAGGTCAAACACAGATCCCTGCAGTGGATGCATTAGTCCACCGAGCTAAGATTGCATTGGTCATTTCAATCGTCACTGGTGTCTTCTGTGCTGGAGATCCATTTTCCAACTAAAAAATGTGCTCTTCCTCGAGAAATTGGAGGTTTTTCTGTGATCTAACCCATCATCAGCAAGTAGTTGCTCGTTTCCTCCCCCAGACCCAGCATTCTGACTGCATCAGGTGCTATGCATTTACAATTACAACCCAGTTATTCAGCAGACAAACTACTTTTTGTATTATATCCCAGTACCACAAAGAATTTCGATCCAATATCATTTAGTTTTAAGGCTTTACAAATTGCAGGCGTCGTAGAACAAGCATTGGCATAGCCAATAGTTCTCGCCTTGGGGACCTTATAAGTGTTTAGCCATGCAACGGTTGATGTTGTTGCAACAAGGATATTGTGCTGCATAACTATATACTTATAAGGTCCCAAAAGTGAGACCTATTGGCTATGCCAATGCTTGTTTTCATTAGTGCACTCAACAGTGCTGTAGTGCTTACGCCAAGCCCAATTCAGCACTCCTGTATCAGGACAGTTTGGTTTAAGGAATTGGTTAAAAGTCCAGATCCACATGGGATGTATTTGCATTGCTGCCCTATCTGTAGAGTGATAAATAAATGAACACCTTAATGATCTGCTCTCAGGCGCCTTGTTCTTCTCGAACATTAAAGGGAGATATATGGTAATCAAAGGCAGCTGCCTCCACGGAATAAAAACGTTTCAGGCAGCAAAATATACACAAATCTGCTAGTTAAGGCCCTGTTAAAAGTGAGGGGCCTCACTGGATGAAGTTTTTGCTCAATGTCAGCATTGAAGGCAGACAAACTCCTAATGTTGCTTTTCCTTTTGGAGACCAGATTTTCAAATGACAGCAAGGGTGTCTGAATACCTTAAAGAGGGCTGGTCGAAAGAAAGAGGAGTCAATGCACAGGACTGACAGAACAAAGGGAGCTCTTATCTTAAGTACCGACCAATGTTGTAGAACCAGGGCACTAGCAGGCTCCAGCCAGCCTCTACTATGGATTTTAAAACTTTTTAATGCTTGCAAATGCTCTCAACAATGTATCTATGAAGCGTGTTTATTTAAAAAAATATTTAATTTATTGATACGAAAAGCAATTGGCCGCAAAGAGTTTTTAATGAAATTAAATTGCCAGAATGTTAGACCTGTTCGTGTGTAATAGTCCGTAAGGGTGTCCAACATATTAATGTCGTCCATAAAATCAAAGGTTAAGTGTGAAATACACCCTGCCTCTTCACCCGCATTCTATTTTTCTATCCTGCCTCCTCATTTTCCGTCTTGAAAGCATTTTTCAACTATTTAATGCCAATAGATTGACAGAATCGATCATGCCATTTAGAAGTGCACAACGATGCAAATTTTAATTTGAAAACAAAGAAATGTGCACTGGTCTTCCAACCGTGCCCGGGGGTCTCCATCTCAAACCTGTGAGTATTCAGCAAAGGGAAGCAGTCTGTTTAAATGCATCAACCAGGATCAGGACGGGAAGAGAGTAAGGGAGAAGCGGGGGCGGGAGTTAGGAGGGGACGAAGGAAGGAAAGAGGTAGACAGGAGGGATTCGGAACGGGAAAGGATCGAATTTAGAGGGACATAAGGCAAGGAAATGAGCGAACAGCCTAAAGAAACAGATACCGATTCCACTATGCCGCGTCATTAAGTGCAGAGCCGTGACCCCTTCGCTGCACATACAGTGCACACCTCCCTGCGAATCGGGAAATCATGTAACTTAACCCCTTGTGTGCCCTTGACGGAACCACGCCGTCATGAGCCACGGGCGGCGTGTGCTCATGACGGCGTGGTTCCGTCATGGAGCGGCCGCTCCTCCCACGCGGCTGAAATTCCCCGCCTGTGCGGGCGAATTAGAGAGTGGGCGGAGTCGTGACGGAACCACGCCGTCATGAGCACAGCTCGCCCGTGACTCATGACGGCGCGGTTCCGTCATGAGCACCGCGCCACCGTGCTGCCCCCAACCCCCCCCCAGCGCTGCGGCGGAATTCGCGCCGCAGCGAAGGGGTTAAATAAATTATAAATGAAAAACAAAAGCACTTACCGATGGCGTCTGTTCATCCACTTGTCTTCGGCAGTTGGGTGTTCTGTTCCCGGGACTTCCCGGAAGAAACCCACTGAGCCTGAAGTGACGAGACAACAAACCTAACCAATCCTGGAGCTGCTCTGCATTAAAGCAGCGCCATGATTGGTTGGATCAAGCTCACACAAGGCTCCTTTTCTGAGTAGGAGCCGGTGCCTGCAGTCTGTCCGGCTGTTACACAGCTGGTTTGGTGTTTGCTGAAGTGCGCATGTTGGGCTGGCCGTCACAAGTTGGTCGGCCAATCCAATATGGGCACTTTTGGTTTTAGGCCAGTAATTCCTGCTGCCAGTCAACAACAACAACAATGGCTCCGCCCGGTCACAAGACACTGTGAGGGATGGTTAGTAAATAAAATTTAGGATTGCTGCAGCTGCTGCATTTGCAGTAGGCGGGGCGATGCTCCTCTGCCCAGATGGAGGCACCGCCACTACCCGCAAATGCAATGGGTGTTTGTGTGCGTCATCCCTAATGGCAGTTCATAGCCGCATGATGATCCGCGCCCACAGTCTGCATGGAACAATAGGCCAAGAGTGGCAGATAGTGCTGGGCCACTCCTGGCCCCCCTCCAAAGTTTGCTCATTACCCCCTTGGGGGATCTGAAAGTGCACCCAGGCCGTCTCAAAAGAAGTCATTGTATCTGTCTCCCAGATGTCCCAGTGTGAAGCAGCCCTCCCTTTTCCATTCTGAAATGTTTATAGCACATTCCAGTCTGGAAAACTCCGGCACATACAGCAGTAATAATTCTGCAACATATGGCTTGCACCTGCCCCACCGCTCGCAGTATCACCGCCATAGGGACACTGCATCTTAAATCATGCAGGTAGCTCCCTTCAGAGCTTGTGGTGACATTTAGAGTTGACTGGGTAAACGATCCCCTCCCCCCACAAGCATAGCAGCCCTCAATCCACACGGTCATCGGTGCTTACCAGTCCGATGTGAACTGCAGCTGTGCTGCCAAGTGGTATGCCTCTATGTCTGGAACCAGGTTGAAAAAGGAGGGGATGGGGGCTTTTAACCTTCTAGAGCCTGGGCTACACCACAAAATATATGAAAGAAGGGAATGGCTCTAGCAGGAAGGATACACTGAACTAAACAAGAAACCTACTTTTTATTTGTGGTGGAATACCTCACCTGCTAAACTGATTTCAATTTTTTGGAAACTACTGTGTATGAAAATACATCAACAAGAATAATAAAGATATCGCTGTGAACGAACTAGGAAGAGGACACCACAAGATGACATTCTTCTTCAAAGTTTTTTTTAACTTAATGGAGTAATGTTTCTAATGAATCTAGTAGTCAGTCACAGCACATACATTAGTACTACAGTCAATTACAAAGTAACAACCAGCATGGGCACAAAAAATAAACAAAAAAGTAAAGAAGGAAGTAGGTGAAATAAGTGTCTGCAGGTAATGGATATTTTGGGCCACAGTCAATAGACCGTCTGTAGGTACCAACAATCAATTCATATTAGATCAATTCGTACATTTCACAAATTAATTGGATGTACTATTAATTCTGTGGTCTAAACCAGATAATTTTTTTCTCCTTTGAGATGAACAGTGCTGGTCCTAGGTAATAAAAGTCGACGCATTTCGGCCTCCAGTTATGGCCTCCTCAGGACAAAGCGGGACCAAAATCACACAAGCTACAATGTTTTGGAACTACCATCGGAAACTCCAAGAGCCAATGCGGATTCTGAGGTCAAATGACAGCCGGGAAGATAATCACCCCAGAAGGCACAAATAATGTGCGTCCTGCTGAACGTGAAGGAGGGAAAACAGCTCGCCCTGTGCTCTGGTCTTGTTCTAGGCTTGAAAACGTCCTTGAATCACAGTTGGGTCACGTCCGCGATCCACAATCCTTGGCACTGTATCTTGTCTGGAACCTGCATGCTTCCCTCCATGTATGGGTGCTGGAGCAGAGTTTTCTGTTTGAAAATTCGATGGTTTTTGAAGCTCTGGCATGTCTATTTGTCATACTAATTTATTAATTACTAATTATTAATTATTTGTCTTGTGCAAGTATGTTTATACTAATCAATCCGTTTGTTTAAACAAGAAGAAATTACATGTGGGTATGCATAAGTGTGCTGTTTAACAATAACGTGCATGTTTTCATGTTTAAACGTTGCTATGTGCTGTTTATTTTTGAGCACAAAACGCTTTTCGAATTAATGCTTCTCTATGTTGCAAGAGCTAGATAAATACATACACATAAGGGTATTAGTGGGGTTAACACTGTTTAATCACTATGCTGTGGTAACGTTGTTTTTGTTTCCTTTAATTAAGATGGTCTATTATGGCCTATGGTGGCCTAGACAAAGATGGCCGATTTTGTAAGCCTGGCCTCGATTTGAAATAGAAAAATCGTGATGGGAGAGAGCCCTGCTGAATATGGTCCTGAAGTCAGCTGGCCATGTCTGAACTGGGGTGGTGTAGTGGGCAAAAGAACGATGGATTTAACCCAGATCTCTTGACTGGGGGAGAATGTATGCATTGTCAGCATTCCGTCCATCATTTGTTTGTTGTAACCCTGAAGTCAGCTGACCACAGTCCTTGCTTGCCTTGTTAAAAGTTTCCGTGAGGACAGCAGCAGCCTGGGTAATCTCCAAGTGAAATGGAACGTCCTTGGCAGCCTTGGGAAACAAAGGAGCCTTAGAGAGAGACTCCGAACTATGGTCTCATTGCCGAGGAGAAGTAGAACTAACAAGATACATTTATGTTTCTTGGTTCCTGTTCCGTAGTCTTTATTTTGTGATTTTTCCTGAGCGGAGATTTTCAAATGTAGCAATGTTACATCCTTCCCTTCTCGCTCTGCTCAGCGGTCCAGCGGACATTACAACTTTTTAATGTATCTTTCCTTTGTTCAATTTGCTATAAGAATTGTTAGCCTAGAGAGGGTTTTTGCCACTTGCCATTTGCCTTTGCCGCGTACCGAATCTGCGTTGCTGAGGATCGATGCTGAAAGGACTTCGTCTTGAGAGACTTTACCGAGAGACTTGTCCTGACCCGTTCTGACATTTAGCTAGAATAGGTAACTATGAGAAAATGATTTTATTCTGAATGTTTCCCTTGACTAATTTTAGATAAAGCAATATAATTTTGAATATGGTGTTGGTTATTATTTCTTGTCAATTATTGAGTACTATATTTTGATTATTCCTGTATAGGTTGTATAGATTATGTTTATGGACAGTCACAATAACCAGGTCTTATCGACCTCGATATAGATGCAGGGTGTCTGGTGTTTAGGAGTTTTCTTTCCACAGGTTTATTGCTGGTAGAGTATTTGAGCGTATGTTAGTGAAATGGGCCCTAGTGTATGATGAATGTATGTGCGTGTAACTGTGAAATTACTCTATCTGTGGTAGTGGGAATATTATACACACCCTGATCTCTATCAATTTCCTGGTAGCAGAGGATGGTTATTGATGATTGTCTTGATCTGATAAGATTGCTTGTACATTAGCTTATTGATTATGGATTATTGGTTGATGTTGGTATATGTACTAATACTATATGTTGGAGTCGTAATGTTGAGTTATATGTAGTGCTTCTGGAACTTGGAAGCTGGTAGCAGTTCCGTAGTAGGGCAGAGGGAAGTATATGCTGCTCTCGGGAAAGACGGAATTGTAAGGAATAACGTGTGACAATTGAAGTTGCGCGTCACATTGTCTGGGTTCGGAATCAGTGACATTGTCGTATGTTACTATTAGATATTTCTGGTATATAAGGAGTGTGTATGGTAGTGAAGGATATCTGTGAAACTCTGGTCTTAAGTCCCAGGGATCCGTAAGGTTTACCGTTAAAGCTTATCGCGGGAGGAGTAATAGGTATTTTCTGAGCTTGTTTGAGGAACTGGGCAGAGGTAAGCTGCTTGGTTAATGTGAGTTATAATTCTTTAGTAGGACAGATTGTTCGCTGTTCTCGGGAAGCAGGATTCTGTGTGTATGTACTATATTTTCTTGTATGAATGTGCGTAAATGTATATACATTTAATTGATTGTAAGACTCTTTGGATAAGTCCTAGAGGAAACAGTTAAGGAATGTATGAAAGTTTGTTGATTCTTGTGAAATAGATTTCCTTTTACTATTCTGTGGTTAGCGAAGCAGACAATGGAGATGTTTTTATGTTGTAACTAATAGATTTTGTAGAAATTTTGACACGAAGTCTACTGAGAAGATTTTGTAAAGGAGGGGTAGACGAGTGACAAGAGACAGGAGACAGGCGACTGCTGACGTCAAACACGCAACAGGCCGCGTTCTGATTGGATAGTAGATCAGAATAGTGTTCGCGCTGGGATTGGTGCGTTGGTGTGAGCCGCGCAAGGATTGGAAGAGCTATTCTAGTGACGTAGACGCTCCAGGATTGGTGCGTTAGTGTGAGTCGCGCTGTTATTGGTTGAAAATTCGTATTGTATATTTATAATACGGAAAAGAGTAGAGAGTTTGGGTAAACGCTAAAATGTATTACCAAGAAGAGAAAAAGAAGAAAACATTTTTGGGAAAAATTAAAAAGTGGTTTAACAAGGATAAAGATGTTAAGACGAGAGAGGGTGAGTTGTTACCTCCAACGAAGACACCTGCATCCTTCATGGCTGCGAAATATGGGTTTCATACCTGTATATGGTTGGAGAATTGGGTTAGGTATACTAAAGAAGATGGTGTTCTAGCATTTCCAGAACATGGTTCATTTAATCTGGCCGTGTTGAGAAATTTACGGGAAAAGATGTTATGTCTAGACCCGAAACCAAGACCTACACAGTTTGAGGCTTTAGTGGAATGGGAAGAGGAAGTACATGACCGAGAAAGACAGAGATCTGGAGGTTATTACAGGTACATGTGTGGGAAGAGACATGATCGTGAGACTCATCATGATCGAATGAAAAGGTGGCGAGATGTTAGTATGTCAGAGGGATTATATCCGATGAGAACAGTTGAAGGAGGAGCAGAAAGGGTTCCTGAGTCAGAAATGAGAAAATATGGAGTTAATGAGTATGATGATGAGGTCTTGAATGACATGATTTACAAAAGACCACCTCCATATAGACCAGAACCAGATGAGAGTACACCAGTTGTTTCTCCGATAAGAGATACAGTTTGTATCATTGAGACAGAAAATGTGACACCTGAATCAAGAGGTAGTAACTCTTTCAGGGAAAGAGAGAATCGAGGTAGTGATGAAAATGCCAGACAATTAGCCAGAACTACAACAGAGCTGACTGAGAAGATTAGGGAGTTAACAAAGAATCTAGAAGCTGTTACGGTGCCTGTAACTATAGGTCCGGTTATGCCTGTGTTTGACAAACAAAGGACAGGTGAAAATGGATTGGTGATTCCATATGTTGGGAATAATTTGACAAATTCAGTTGGTCCTTCAGGAGATTCAGGAAAAAGAGCAGAAAGAAGTGACCTGAGACAATCCAGACATGACATGTGTAGTGAAATACTGGATGCTAGTGAAGCTAGTTGTTCAGGGATGCCAATTTTAGAACCACAGAAGAGAGTGGTTCCGGTAAGAAAAACTGCTGAAATAACAGTTGAAGATTTGAATGATTGGATGAAAGTTCTTCAGAAAAAGGATAAAGATTCACAAGCAATTGATGTGGCTAGGTTACGTGTAGAATTAGAAGAGCTTGTTACAGGGACAGTTCCAACAGAAATCCTGAAGAGTCATCATGATGGTGAGCTAATGTTTATGTGCAAGAACATTACCTGGAGAGCAAGAAATACACATGACAGGCTAAGAGCAATAGCGAATGAGCAGGGAGTTGACATTGATAAAGTGAAAGCTTTACAAAAAACCTACAGGATGGACTTTACAGAGAAAGATATTGAAAATTTGAATGCTACTGGTAGGACAGGACAGATTAAAGAAATGGTAGCATTATTGCGAAGATGGGGTGATGTAGAAAAGTGGAAGGATAGGTGGTATAAGAAAAGAGAGGAATCTGAAGATAGAACAACTTATTCAGCATTTCCAGTGAGAGAAAAAGAGAAACCAGTGGATAATTATCCTATGAGAGAAATACCTGGAGGAGGATATGTACATGTGCCATGGACCAGACAGGATATTTTATCATTTACGAATGATTTCCCTCGATTGAGAGAAAAGCCCGTCGAGTGGTATAGGCAGGTAGATAGGTTTGTGAAATTGTCAAAAGTGCTGTGGATTGACCTGAATAGTCTGTTTGATATAATTGTTCCAGCAGATTTGTGGACTGAGTGTAAAATAGTTGTGAGTTGGCCTACTGAGGAATATCCAAGAGACCCAAGAACAGGAGCACCAGATCCAGAGGTAATGAGAAAGTATGATCAGGTGATGGTATACCTGAAGAGTAAAGTACCTGCAAAAGAGACAGACTGGGTAAAAATAGATCGAACACAACAGGAAGCGAAGGAATCAGTTCATGCTTTTTACGAGAGGCTGATACTGACATTTAAACAATTCAGTGGAGATGAACACCTGGGTGACAAAGATTTGAGTCATTTTGTATACAGATTTGTATATGGCCTTAGACCTGAAATTGGTGAGAGAATTCGTGAGCACACAGTGGATTGGCAGAGTAAGAAAGTAGATGAGATTCTGAGACATGCAAAATACTTCAGTGATGAAATTGAAGCAAAACAAAGAAAGCTGAAAGAGAAAGCAATGTGGGCACAAGTGAAAGTTGCGGAAAGACAGGAAGCACAGTTAGTGGAACAGGCGAATAATCCAGGAAATAATGCAGGGAATAGACCTAGATATGCAGGGAAAGGAAAGGGGAGTCTTGAGGAAGCAAAGAAAAAGTTTCCTTGTCACAACTGTGGCCAATTGGGGCATTGGAGATCAGAATGTCCTAATCCACCATTAGTAAGTAATGAGAATAAACCTTTAAATCAACAGGTGCAGTGTGAAGGAAATAATCAACAGCAGCAACAACAGAAAGTTGTGAGACAGCAGAGTCAAGAGCCAAAACCGCCCTTGCCGCAGAATAGAGGGTCACAAAAGTATAATCAGGATTCAGGATTCTACAATGATGAACAGGTAAACAAACCAAGACGTTCTAACAAGGTACAACAGTACTTGTTAAAGAGTGAAGGGAGTGAGTCTGAGGGTGATTATTGACGGTGCCGAAGAGAGGAGGAAGAGTGCATACTTGGTGCAACTCTAGAAATAGACCAGGCAGGACCATTTGTGGATGGGAAAATAAATGAGGAGAGTGTTACTTTTTTGGTAGACACAGGTGCGACAAGATCAACTGTCAGGTCAACAGATGTTAGAAATCTTCCTCTCTCGGATGAAGCAATCCAAGTAGTTGGTGTAGCCAATACACAAATCAGAACACGTCTTACTGAACCAGTAAGAGTACAGATAGGGAAATTTTCAGACATGCACAGATTTATTGTCTGTGACACAAGTCCAGTGAACCTGTTAGGTAGGGACCTATTGTGCAAGATGAATTGTACAATTTTCTGTACACCGGATGGAATAGCCTTTGAGACACCAGATGAGGATGTTTTGTACCGAGTGACTCTAGAAAATGGAGAAAGTGAGTTAATTGGTGCATTTGCAGTGTTTGATCCGGAGGATTTGCCTCGAGAGCTGAGAGACAGTGAAAAGGACAGTTTGGGATTTTACTGGAGAGGATGTGGGATTGATGAATAGTGTAGATCCAGTGAAGATTGCAGTGAAAGAGGGAATTACATATCCTAACATTCCTCAGTACAAAATGACACCAGAAATAATTGAAGGGATAACTCCTATAATTGAGAAAATGATTCAGCAGGGAGTCCTGAGACAACTACTGAGTAGTCCGTGTAATTCACCGATAATGGGACTAAAAAAGCCTAATGGGAAATTTAGGATTGTGCAGGATTTGAGAAAAGTTAATCAAATTGTGGTGGCATGTTGTCCTATTGTGCCAAATCCATCAGTGATCCTGTATCAAATTCCACATGATGCTGAGTGGTATACAGTGATTGATTTGTGTCATGCGTTCTTTTCAATTCCATTGCATCATGACAGCCAGACGATTTTTGCATTTAGGTTTGGCCAGCGTATTTTAGCATGGTGTCGTATCCCACAGGGGTATACAGAGAGTCCTTCGATATTCAATCAGTTATTGAAAAAATCGTTGGAGAGTTTGATCATGCCCGAGAACTCAGTACTAGTGCAGTATATTGATGACCTACTTGTGGCATCAAAGACGCGTGAAGCTTGTGAAGTAGATACCATAGCTTTACTGAATCATCTGGCAGATGGAGGGTTAAAGGTTTCTCCAGCTAAATTGCAATTTTGCAAGAAAGAGGTGCATTATCTTGGACATAATATTGAAAAAGGTCTGAGAAAAGTGACTGATGACAGGATCAGAATCATCAGAGAAATGAAAGCCCCAAAGACTCAGAGGGAAGTGAGAATGTTCCTGGGTATGGTGGGTTATTGTCGTCAGTGGATAGTTAATTTTTCGCTGATAGCAATGCCACTGATTAAACTGACAAAAAGTGAGATGACAGACCCATTGGAACTAGATGGAGAACAAATGGCAGCATTTGAAGAGCTCAAAAGCAAAATGTGTGAGGCTCCAGCTTTGGGTATGCCTGACTATGAAAAGGAGTTTGAGTTGTACTGCAGTGAGAGAAATGGATGTGCACTTTCAGTGTTAATTCAGAAGCATGGATTACTGAGAAGGCCTATTGCGTACTTCTCATCGACACTTGACCCTGTAGCTGTGGGTTTACCAGGTTGTCTGAAATCCGTGGCTGCAACATGCAGAAGTCTGGAACAAAGTGAGGGAATAATAATGGGATATCCTGTAAGGGTATTCGTAACTCATAATGTGGCAATTCTCTTGACAAGAAGCAGAACCCAGTACATGTCACATAGTCGGCTGACTAAATATGAGAAAGTGATTCTGGGAACATCAAATGTGACTCTTGAGAGATGTGTGAATGTGAATCCAGCGACACTCTTGCCGGATATTGAAAACGTGGGTGTGAAGATGGAAGATGATCATGATTGTTTGGATGTGCTGGATTACTGTACAAAACCGAGACCAGACATAAGGGATCTTCCCTTACATGAGAGTGATCATGTGTTTGTGGATGGATCATGCCTGAGAAATGATAATGGTGTGCTATGTGCAGCATATGCGGTGTGCAAAGTTTCAGAGGTCATGGAAGCATCACCATTGAAAGGAGTGAAATCTGCGCAAGTTGCTGAATTGGTGGCATTGACTAAAGCTTGCGAAATTGGGAAAGATTTGAGGACAACTGTGATGACTGATAGTCAGTATGGATTTGGGGTTGTGCATGATTTTGGCCAGCTTTGGCTACAGAGAGGTTTCTTGACATCAAGTGGAACTCCGATAAAGAATGCTGAAATGATTGGTAAATTGCTTGAGGCGATACAGCTGCCTAAGGAGTTAGCAGTTGTAAAGTGTGCTGCTCATGGACAGGGAGAAGATTTTATAACGGTCGGAAACAGTTATGCGAATGATGTTGCGCAATACTGTGCTAAGACAAATCAGTCTATTAATCGGGACCGAGAGGGTGAAATGTCTTTTCTCTCTGTGATGTTTACTAATGTCTTAGAGACATGGGATGAAGTGAAACAGTTGCAAGATGAGGCAGGAGAGGAAGAGAAAAAAGATTGGATTAAGGCAGGATGTGCTCCAAGAGAAACAGACCATGTTTGGGTCTACAGAGATGGCAGACCAGTAATGCCAAACTCCATTTTGTCGTCAATGGCAAGAATGTATCATGGCCAGGGACATTTGGGGAGGGATGCGATGGTTAGGTCATTCAAGCAAACCTGGTACAATGCGAAGTTCAGGACGATTGCAGAAAGCATCTGTCAAAGGTGTTTGGTTTGTCAGCAATTTAACACTGGGAAAAAGACAGTGGTGAGTCTGGGAACAATAGGCAGAGAAGGAGGTCCTTTTACAAGAATGCAGATTGATTTCATTGAAATGCCCCAAGTGAACAGACTGAGGTATGTTCTAGTGGTAGTCTGTTTATTTTCAAGGTGGGTGGAAGCTTACCCGACTAGAAGAAATGATGGAATAACGGTGGCAAAGTTACTGTTAAGAGAGTTGATTCCTAGGTACGGGTTTCCAGTAACGATTGAGTCTGATAGAGGTGGACACTTTCAAAATGAACTCATGGGTTTGATTTGTGAAGCATTGAAAATACAGCAGAAGCTACATTGTGCATACCGACCAGAGGCTTCTGGTGTGGTTGAGCAGATTAATGGCACAATTAAGAACAGGATTGGTAAAATGTGCTTAGCCACTGGCATGAAATGGCCAGATGTTTTACCTCTAGTGCTGATGACTATTAGATCTACTCCAGATAGAACTACTGGCTTGAGTCCGCACGAAATAATCATGGGACGTGCAATGCGCCATGCATTTGTACCTGTCAATAGGTTGGTGACAATAACTGATGACATGATTTTGGATTACTGTAAAGGCCTGGCTGAAGCAGTTCATTCTGTGTTTCACCAGGTTGGAGAAGAAGCTACCACACTTGAGAAGAAGCAAGCCCATGATCTGAGTTCAGGAGACTGGGTGAGGATTAAGGTACACAGAAGAAGAAATTGCTTGGTTCCAAGGTGGGGAAGGCCGAGACAAGTCATTCTGACTACGACAACTGCAGTAAAGTGTGCTGGAGTGAAACACTGGGTACATGCAAGTCATACTCTGAGAGTTCCAAACCCAAAAGAAGGGACTGGTAAAGAGTATTTTGAAGAGTCAGATTCCAGTGATGATGAAGATACAGAATCAGTGAGGAAAGAAGCAGAAAAAGCTTCAAGTGAACCACTGCGAGTATCAGAGAAGAGATCAAATTCTGTGAGAGAGCCTGAAGTTTCAAAAAGCAGTGAAGGAAAAAGAAAAGAAAAGAGAAATTTCACAGAGACTACTCCTGAATCAGAAGAGGAGGAGATTGAAGAACCACTTGAGATTATACTTGAAGAAGCAGGGTCAGAAGAAGATAGAGAGGGACAGATTGCGGAAGACCCCCGAGGAGGTGTAGGGAACATTCTTAACGAGCTAGGTGAAGGGACAAGTAGACAGCAAGAAGATTGCGTGTCGGAGACCCGAGGAGGGACAGAAGTAGGGAAGTCTCGAACAGTGGTGAAAGAATCTGTGGAGAAAAAGAAAGCTGCTAGAAAACGAAAACAGAAGGCACTTGAAGCAGAATTGGATGAGAGTGAGGATGAACAAACAGAGGGTCGAGTTCTGAGAAAGAGAACTTGGATTGGAGAAAGAAATAATAAAGAAATAAGGCCGAAAAAGGTTGTGAAAGGAGATCGTTGGCCTAACAACAGAGTTAAGAGGCTGAGATACAGAATAATAAGAGCGAATACTTCAAAAGCAGAACAAGTGAATGAAGTATCGAGTCAAAATACAAAAGTAAAAGGAGAAGAATCAAAAGAATCAAAAGAACCAGAAGAGATCAAAAGAATAAGAAAACCTAACCAGAAGTATAGGTCGCCGGAATGGATGTATGTGACACTGCCTGAAGGTGAAGAGGTGGAAAGTCAAGGAAATCCAGAGGAGGCCGTACGAGAAGTGGTTGAGGAAGATACTGGTGAAATCCTGAAAGTACTCTTGACTGACATTGGAGAAGAGTCAAATACTGAGGATTTTGATGTTGGAGATCTAATACAATTTGATGTTGAAGAAATTGGAGTGAAGAATGACAAGTATCCAAACTGAATAAAAGAAGGATTCACTTGGATTAAGTGAACAAAAGAGTCATTTGAAGAAACTGGAGAATTGTTGAAGAATTTTTTTTAAAAAAAGTTCAATTTCAGTAGTGGAGTAGTAGAGGTTAAGTCAAAGTAGTAAAATGGCTAACATAGAGAATAATCAAAATAGATGTGCCTTCTGGTGTAGAATGTGCTGCTGTTGTACTGGATTATTAATGCTTCTATGGGGTGTTTTAGTTTTATTAGTTACTTTTAAAGTTGAATTTGAGATGCATACAGAAAATATGACAGATATAGAGAAAAATTCGCAAAAAGTAGTTCCGATTAGAATTAGTAATACTTACATACATAAAGATAGGTCAATTAATAATTTTTCTAGTAATGTTTTTTCAAAATTGTTATATGAATATGTGAAAACAATGGAAGTGAGGGATTGCTACGTTTGTATGCAATTACCTGCATCCGTTTCAGAGGGTGTTACTTATCATCATTTACCAGCTACATATGGTATTTCTTGTAGTATTTTAAGTAGTGTTTTCTATTTGTTAGGGAAAATAGATTATAAAATGTCTAACAGAGATAGTATTTTTGGGCACTTGCCAATGAACAAAGAGCTGAATCCAGCTAAAGAAGCTAACACTTTTGGTGAGATTTTTATTGAAGAAAGAGGATTAACATTAGATTACATTTTTAAGAATAATTTAACTTGCAGTCTGAAAGAAGAGGAGAAAGCTTTCCTGGATATGGTAGAGGAAAGGAGAGTGAACATGCATGAGAAAGGGAGAAAATATGAAGTGAGTGAGACGATTTGGGACATTGAGATGGGAAAAGAGTTGAAAAATGGGGCTAGTCCAACTTTAGCTCTAGATGCACCACAGAAGGGTAAACTTTGCATTACAAGAAGGAAATCCCAATATGATACATATTTTGTTGGGACTAGTGAGTGCCATGATACATACTTCATTGCAACAGGTTGAGGTTTCAGAGGTGGAGAAGATACGATTTTTCCAGGAGTATACTATGTTTGTGGGAACAAGGCTTATTACAAGTTGCCTGACCATTGGTATGGCACGTGTTATGTGGGCCTGGTCTTTCCAAAGATTTTTCATATAGATAAGATAAGAGATGTAGAACATATTAATTTACTAATGCGTTTTAAGAGAGAAACTTGGTCTGAAATAGTGGGTGATATTTTTGGGGTTTTGATTCCAGCAGTGGGAATTTCTTTGAATGCTTATGGAATTCGGAAACTGTCAACAGTGGTTGATCGCTTATCGACAAATACCGCTGGAGGGTTTCTTTTGGTGAATACGGAATTAAGTGCCGTACGTGCCATGTCTATGCAAAATCGACTTGCCCTTGATATTCTATTGGCCAAGGAGGGTGGAGTTTGTGGAATGCTGAAAGTTCAACATTGTTGCACTTACATTCCTGACGAAAGCAAAGACCTGAAGGTCTATATCAAAAATATTACTGATTTGCATGAAGAATTAGTACCACTTGAAGCTGAGAGTTTATGGACTAAAATAGCTAATAAGATGATAGCTGTTAAGGGTTTTATTGCAAAGATAGGTAGTACTATTATAGGTAGAATATTGTTTCCTTTAACTTGTATAATTGTTGCTCTATTGATACTGAGATTAGTGTGTGTATGTTGTAAAAACAGGGGAGGGAAAAAGAAATTGAATAAAGAGAAGAAAAACAAGAGGTTGAAAAGAGAACCACAAGAAATTGAATTAGAAGAATTTAGGGAGAGTGTTTACTTAGAGACAAAAAGGGATGATGAAAGAGTGACTGGTGTGTAGTGTTGTGTAAGGAGAAAAAGACATTTCCGATTTCTCCTAAAATGGGACTAAATTTTCACGAATTTTTTTTTTGGGGTTTATTTGGTGATAAAATCACCAAAGGGGGGATTGCTGGAGCAGAGTTTTCTGTTTGAAAATTCGATGGTTTTTGAAGCTCTGGCATGTCTATTTGTCATACTAATTTATTAATTACTAATTAAGTATTTGTCTTGTGCAAGTATGTTTATACTAATCAATCCGTTTGTTTAAACAAGAAGAAATTACATGTGGGTATGCATAAGTGTCCTGTTTAACAATAACGTGCATGTTTTCATGTTTAAACGTTGCTATGTGCTGTTTATTTTTGAGCACAAAACGCTTTTCGAATTAATGCTTCTCTATGTTGCAAGAGCTAGATAAATACATACACATAAGGGTATTAGTGGGGTTAACACTGTTTAATCACTATGCTGTGGTAACGTTGTTTTTGTTTCCTTTAATTAAGATGGTCTATTATGGCCTATGGTGGCCTAGACAAAGATGGCCGATTTTGTAAGCCTGGCCTCGATTTGAAATAGAAAAATCGTGATGGGAGAGAGCCCTGCTGAATATGGTCCTGAAGTCAGCTGGCCATGTCTGAACTGGGGTGGTGTAGTGGGCAAAAGAACGATGGATTTAACCCAGATCTCTTGACTGGGGGAGAATGTATGCATTGTCAGCATTCCGTCCATCATTTGTTTGTTGTAACCCTGAAGTCAGCTGACCACAGTCCTTGCTTGCCTTGTTAAAAGTTTCCGTGAGGACAGCAGCAGCCTGGGTAATCTCCAAGTGAAATGGAACGTCCTTGGCAGCCTTGGGAAACAAAGGAGCCTTAGAGAGAGACTCCGAACTATGGTCTCATTGCCGAGGAGAAGTAGAACTAACAAGATACATTTATGTTTCTTGGTTCCTGTTCCGTAGTCTTTATTTTGTGATTTTTCCTGAGCGGAGATTTTCAAATGTAGCAATGTTACATCCTTCCCTTCTCGCTCTGCTCAGCGGTCCAGCGGACATTACAACTTTTTAATGTATCTTTCCTTTGTTCAATTTGCTATAAGAATTGTTAGCCTAGAGAGGGTTTTTGCCACTTGCCATTTGCCTTTGCCGCGTACCGAATCTGCGTTGCTGAGGATCGATGCTGAAAGGACTTCGTCTTGAGAGACTTTACCGAGAGACTTGTCCTGACCCGTTCTGACATTTAGCTAGAATAGGTAACTATGAGAAAATGATTTTATTCTGAATGTTTCCCTTGACTAATTTTAGATAAAGCAATATAATTTTGAATATGGTGTTGGTTATTATTTCTTGTCAATTATTGAGTACTATATTTTGATTATTCCTGTATAGGTTGTATAGATTATGTTTATGGACAGTCACAATAACCAGGTCTTATCGACCTCGATATAGATGCAGGGTGTCTGGTGTTTAGGAGTTTTCTTTCCACAGGTTTATTGCTGGTAGAGTATTTGAGCGTATGTTAGTGAAATGGGCCCTAGTGTATGATGAATGTATGTGCGTGTAACTGTGAAATTACTCTATCTGTGGTAGTGGGAATATTATACACACCCTGATCTCTATCATGGGCACGTTAGTTTGTACATCTTTACGTGGCTTCTCTTTTTACCACATATGAGCGTAAATGAGGAATCTGTTTCTCTTAATATATTTCCGGGGTTCTGTATAGTGGCAGCATTGAAAAATATATAGATAGCGTGGTAATACTATCATTTTGGATATTGCTATAGATCTTGGTATTGACAAAGGGAGGGAGACGCAGAACTCCGTAGATTCTTGCGTAGACTGCATCAGTCTGTATATTCAATTCATGCCAAGTATGTTCCGAAGTAGTTACAATCATTGCCTAATACTGGAACGTCTCCTTCCCCCAGTGGGGAAAGCAGTGCTCTCTGTACCGCCTAAAGCCCAGCTATTGGGTATAGAAATGACTTTTGCGCACTAATGCGCAGTCCGAATTGTCGACCAAAGTCATCCAGTATAGCAAGGAGGCGCAGGAATGCCTCTACAGGGTTCAGCAAGTACACAAACAAATCTGCGACCAGCGCATACAGCAAAGGAGAAAGAGGGCATCCCTGTTGTGTGCCACGGTCCAATTTCCATTCTGCTGATATGAGCCGATTAGTTTTCATCTTTGCAATAGGTTTAGAGAAAAGAGGCTTAGGTGGCTCCATGAATGCCGGGCCAAAGTTCATGGCCTTTAACGTTTCAAACATGCAGTGCCAAGACCGCGAGTCAAATGCTGTGTCTGAGTCCAGCGAAACCAAGGTCATAGGCTCGTTCGACGGTCTTGTTTTACCAAGGACGGGTCTCAGTCTCCTAACATTGAGCGCCGTGCTCCTGTTTGGTATGAAACCGCACTGGTCAGTGTCGATCAGGGTGCCTATTAAAGGTTGCAATCGTCAGGCAGCCCATCCAGTCCTGGGGCTTTGTTAGTGCAGAGTTCTGTCATTGCTTCGAGTTCATCAAGGGTGAGTGGCTCCTCCAGTCACACCCTTTGGTACTGCGTCAGTACACGAAGAACCTGTACCGCCAGTAATGTGTATGTGATTGTCTCGTCTACAAAGTACAGGTTTCTGTATAGCTGCCTATAATATGCAGGAAAGGTATTATTTATCCCATCCTGCGTGTCATCTAGGATGCCGTCCACATATCTGATCGCTTCAATGGACGTCGGGATCCAGTCGGGTTTTAAGAGCCAGAACAATAACCTACCCGCCTTATCCCCATCTCAGTGGAAAGCCAGTCTAAATATACGGTTTTGTAATAATGCTTCGCCATCGTTTTCTTTATCATGTTAACACGCAAGGTGTCTAGACTGGCTTTGGCTTGGGGGCCTCCCCAGTAGCATTTTTTCAGTACATGAGTTCACCATCCATGTCCAGGAATTCTTTGTCTAGGGTTTTAATCATCAATGTTACTTGGGAGCTGGCAAAGCCGCGCACCACTACATGAAGCACATCCCACGTTATTGCTCTGGTGCTGGCTGTGTTAAAAATAATACAGTCCGTAACTGTAGCGTGCAGGGCCCGTCTGAATTTGGGATCATGTAAAGGTGGCACCGGTAGCCTCTGTGTAGGTATGTGTGTTCGATATGGAGCTAGGAGTATGATGCATAGACCAGAGAGTGATCGGAGATGTGCGTTACCCGTGTTACGTAGCGCACTTGGCACCTATCCACTAATCTAGTCTAATCTGAAGTCGGCATGGCTGGAGGGGTTACATAGTGTGTAAATGCCTGCAAATGCTGCTTACTTTATCGCCAGACATCTATCAACATTAGGTTCTTCATCACTTAAAGCGATACTGACATTCTGTATTAATACGTTCGGTTTGCGGTCTATGTCCCCATTTAGGACACAATTAAATGCACCCATCCAGATCAGTGGCATGCCTACATTTGGTGTGAGTGCTCACCTAGGAGATGGGGAAAACTCACCATCATCAATGTTTTGGGCATAAATACCTACCAACACTAAGTTCCTGTTATTCAGTTTGACCTGTGGTATAACACGTCAACCTTACTCGTCAGGGTGTATTGCAGTGACAGAAAACTGCAGGCCTGGGCAGAGCCATATGCGCACCCCTTGACCATGTGTGTTATAGCTCGCATAATGAAAGCACCCCTTCCATTTATGGGACAGTTTGTGGACTTCCACTGGCAGCAGGTGTGCCTCTTGCAGACAGGCCACGTGTACGCCATATGTAATACAACAAAACATACGGTAACATCAAGGCACTCCTTTAGACCAATTAATTACATGGGATTACTAGTAGGGTAATATAAAAATATATTACTCCTTCGTTAGTAGTTCTTGTCATGAACTATCATTAAATCCCTGGTGCCATACAACTTAATATTTACTAATTCCCAAATGGTGAGAGTACCCAGCCATGTATACAGTCACACAACCAGCATCTATAGGTGACTATGGTGCAATAGAACGAAAGCAAAAAGTGAAGAAAAAATGAGAAAGTATCTCACGTGCGCAACACCAGAGGAGCTGCTGGCAGGTTCTCACCAGTTTGCTCACGATTTTATCATCATCGATATCATTCTCATAGAAATAATGGTGTGTCCCATTTAGGAAAGTGTAAAAAGTATGAAAAAAAGTTTTTTGCAAACCCCAAAACCAAAAAAGAAAGACCAAAGAAAGACCCGTGAAGTCTTAAGTAAAATTAGGTCTGGCTCACATATACAATTCCAATTTCTTTATTCCGTTGTGTGAGTCATCCCAAGGTTAAAAACACGGTCATGTCATGTAACCACATTTAGGACTGGCCAACATGTTTTGTGTACGCCATGCCTGGGCAGGTATGCTCCAACTGTCAATCTTTTGCGGCAAAGATCAGACCCCTAACGTTACATGTTCATAATTGGATTACATCCATGGACTACATATACGTGTATACAATGATCATGTACCCAGGTGACGTATGTGCCCCGTCCGTACTCAAGCCATGTCGCTTTGAGTCTATTCGCATCCAACAAAATATGCCTCATTGCCACATGCAGACACCTACAAAAGGAGCCAAAGCGTCTAGATTATGGACAGATAACACATTCTTGACTATACACTGCAGATATTGATGCAACCAATTGAAAAGATATGAACAATTCAAGCATTACAAATTCCAAATGAAAAAAATGAAAAACTATATAACTGGAAGCAACTATCACTGCATACAAGTATAACAAACAAACACTTATGCTGACCTGTCCATCTGGACTGTGTGGGGCTCGTCACAAAGACCCACTGCAATTAATAGGTCCCACCCAGGTAGGGGGGCGGTAGAACATACATGCATGCATGCTCCCCTACGGTCAACATAAACCAAAGGCAATAATGCTACTCATTGTTTACATAGTTACGTGGCTCATGCTCAGCGACAGTTGTGCCATGGTGGTGTGTAGCACAAAAATATTTAGCAACATCTGCGATGTGCGATCCATCCTCGCTGAGTGCAGTGTGTCATTTCGGCTGTCAATTTCTGAGGCCTGCAGTGCTGTTACTGGTGTCCGGCCAATGCCAAACCTAGGTCAGTTCCATGAAGAACGGTCAATCTATCAGCATTGTATATGTACATATAAAAGGGTCTTAGCTTTATGTGTTGTTAGCTAATTTTTTAACTGAGGTGGTTGAAACTTGCACTGCAGGAGTCAAAAACATTTGTGAGGCGTTTTTGTCATAGACAGGTCACTGGATCTATGCAATGCCGTGCCTATTTTCATATAACCATGGACTCGCCATAGAATCCTTCATCTCCAGCTTAAATTGCAGATTGAAAGTAAATAAGGTAATAGATGTTTCTAGACCCAAAATATCAACAGTTATTAAATACGCAATTACGTAGGTTCAGACGCAGTAAGGCCCTTTGCAAAGGTTTACTGATCATCTTATGATCCCTTACCCAGTATTTATTTAGTTGTTCAACGGGTACTAAGGTGGGGAAATCTTTGTCCAGTATTTCCATGCGTAAAGGTACGGAATGACGAAGTAACAGTATCCCAAACTGTGCAACATTATGCAACTTAATGTGATTCTCACACATAGTTTAATCAGCGCTGCCGCATAATTTGGTGCTCCCCTACCACATAATTCTAAGGACCCTGGATATAGCGGATAGTTGATAACTGGGATTAGAGTTAAACATTATTTGGCACATACCTTGTATTGCTACTGGCCTTACACAGCAGCTTCCTCAAAATAAACCCTCTCAGAGGAATGGGTCACACAGTGCACAGAGAGTTATATGGGCATCACACCCAGCGAGCAGTTGGGTAATTCGAGAGCTATAGCACAGTGGTATGTCTTTAGCCTCTGGTGGCACAGGCTTTCACAGGCTTGTGTGCTGCAACAGATCTACGATATGCGGGGAAGAAAACAAGTTACTTACCTGTAACTTTGGTTCCCCAGTATTGGTAACTTTCATAGATTCTCATGCTTTGTATCATTCCCCGTCGTCGGAATGGGAGCCTCGGTAACAAAAATATATATATATATACATACGTATAACCATAGAAACAAAAGAGAAAAATAGGCCTAGGCCTCATCTCATTTTGTAGTATATCACCCTCTTTGTGTAAAAGAGCCCAAACTTTTGCCAGGGCCAATCAGCACAGCCTCACCCTCTGGAACCTTCCTGAGAGAGCTCAGAGCCACAGATTTTCGTAGCCGTTGTGCCAACAGCCACTACCTTAGTAAACCGGCAGAGCTTTCCCAGGGGAGGTGGGTGGGCGCATGAGAATCTATGAAAGTTACCAATACTGGGGAACCAAAGTTACAGGTAAGTAACTTGTTTTCTTACCCCAGTATTGGAACTTTCATAGATTCTCATGCTTTGTATCAGAATAGCAAGCAGTAGATCACGACAAGCACATTTCGGTAAATACATGGCCTTACAAAATCATCTCAGTGTACATGATAAAACAACCATTACTGAAACCAAATGTGCTTACCAGGATGGAGGGATTGTAGGGAAAGCTCACCTCTCATTGAAAAAGATTCCGGAGGACTGCTTGACCAACAGCAGCGTCAGCTCGTCCCACCGATTCCAGGCAGTAGTGCTTCGTGAAGGTGTGTACACTGCTCCACGTTGCTGCCCTGCAAATGTCCTTGATCGCCACTCCAGCAAAGAGAGCCACTGAAGACGCCATCGCTCTCGTAGAATGCGCCCGGGCCCTTTTATCCAAAGGTTTGCCCGCAGCCTGATGACAGTACTGAATTGCACTGGAGATCCAGCGGGAAATGCCACTCTTGGCGAGCGGTAACCCCTTCCGTGGTGCACTGTAGGCGATAAATAGTTGAGTAGACTTTCTGAAAGAGCGTGTGCGCTCCAGATAGAATTTCAGGCATCTTTGGACATCCAAAGAATGCAATGTTCGTTCCGCTTGAGTGGAAGGACGCGGAAAAAAGGAGTTAAAAATTAAGGGTTCATTCAAATGAAACTCCGAAGGCACCTTCGGGATGAATTTTGGGTTGGTTCTCAAAATCATGACATCCCTCTTGAACTGTAGAAAAGGCTCCACTATAGAGAGAGCCTGGAGTTCACTAACTCTCCTAGCCGAAGTCAATGCCAGGAGAAGGGCTAGTTTCCAAGATAGGAACTTCAAATCCGCTTTGTGAATCGGCTCAAAGGGCGCTTTCATCAGTTGAGCCAGTACCAGGTTAAGCTGCCAGATAGGCGGAGGTGGCCGGACCGGAGGATACATCCGAAATAACCCCTTAAGGAACTGCTTAACAATCCTTGCAGACCATAGAGATGGCCCCGATGTCTTCCGTCGAAAGCGGGATATGGCAGCCAGATGTACCTTGATCGAAGAGTGCGCCAGACCTGATTTAGCCAGAGACAGGATATAGGGCAAAATCTGATGTGGCAGGGATTTGTAAGGATGGAGCTTATTCCTCTGGCACCAAAGGCAAAATCTCTTCCATTTTGCCCTGTAGGTCTTATTAGTGCTTGGTGCCCGCGCCTGAGATAGAACATCCCTGCATTCCTTAGACAGATTCAGATGGCGGAATTCTCTGTGTTCAGGAGCCACGCTGACAAGTGAAGTGACTCCGGATCCGGATGGAGGACTTGCCCCTGATTTCTCGATAACAGAGATGGAATCAGTGGCAAGCGAATCGGGCGATCCTGGGAGAGAAGTAGGAGTTCCGAGTACCAGAACTGCCGCGCCCATGCTGGAGCAATGAGGATCATCTTGCATGGTTCTGCCCTGACCTTCCTGAGAACTCGAGGAATGAGGGGAATCGGAGGAAAGGCGTAGCAAAATGCGCCGAACCAAGCAATCGAAAGGGCATTCCCCAGAGACCCTCGCTGGGGAACCTTGCTTGCGTAAAACCGGCACTTGGTGTTCTCCGGGGTCGCAAAGAGGTCTATGGTCGGAGTACCCCATTTCTTGAACACTGCCTCCAGCGTGGCCTGATCCAGCTCCCAGTCGTGTGTCCCCTTCGTCTGCCGACTTAGAGCATCCGCTGTGATGTTGAGACACCCCGCTAGGTGCTCGGCTCGCAGAGTGACCCCGTGAGAGATCGCAAATTCCCAGATCACCTGAGCTTCTTTGGACAGCGTCCGCGATCTCGTTCCCCCTTGTTTGTTGATATAGTGCATGGCCGTAGTGTTGTCTGTCCGGACCAGCACTGCACGGTTCTGAAGTCTGGGAAGGAACGCCAGCAAGGCTAAGTGAATGGCCCTCAGCTCCAAAAGATTGATGTGGTGCAGTCTGTCTGCTGGACTCCAGTGACCGCTGACCTGAAGCTCCTGGAGGACTGCTCCCCACCCTTCTAGGGAAGCATCCGTGGTCACCACCATAGGAGAAGGAGGGATTCGGAACGTTAATCCTCCTGCGATGTTCTGCTTCACCAGCCACCATTCGCAGGCTGTGCACATGGCAGGCGTTATCCATACTTTGTCGTTGAACGATCCTTCTGCCTGACGCCACTGTTTGTCCAACTCCTCCTGTAGAGGGCGCATATGAAGCCTGCAATGCGGTATCAAAGGTATGCAGGATGAGATTGATCCGAGCAAGGACTTGTACTGTCGAACCGATACATGTCTCTTGTGCAGCATTCGACGAGCGGAAGCGGCCAGTTTGCCCTGACGCTCCTCTGACGGACGAGCCGTGCATCGTCTCGTGTCCAGAATTGCCCCAAGGAACGTCCGTGACCTGGAGGGTATCAGTTCCGACTTGGACACATTGAGCTGAAGACCCAAATGGGCGAACAATCTTATGCAAGTTGACACAGCCTGAGACGTTGCCGTGAACGACGGAGCCTTGATGAGCCAGTCGTCAAAGTACGGGAACACTTCCAAGGACTGCTTCCTCAGGAAAGCAGCGACTGGTGCCAGCATCTTCGTGAAAATGCGGGGTGCCGACCGAAGGCCAAACGGGAGCACCTTGAACTGGAAATGGCTCTTGCCTACTGTGAAGCGTAGATATTGCCTGTGAGCTGGGTGGATTGGAACATGAAAGTAAGCATCCTCTAAATCCAGGGATGCCAAAAAATCTCCCGGATTGAGTAGTCGTAGAATATCCTGGAGAGTGACCATCCTGAAAGAGAGCTTGATGAGATAGGTGTTGAGCTCCCCGAGGTCTAGTATAGGACGCCATGCATCCTCCGTCTTCCGAACCAGGAAGAACCTGGAATAAAACCCCTTGCCCCTTTGTGAAAGTGGCACGGGCTCTATCGCCCCCTTGATGAAAAGCTGGTGGGCTTCGAGATGTAATAGTCGGAGATGTTTCGCTGCACGGGCGTCTGGAGCTCTTGTTGGAGGAAGATTTTGGAACTCCAACGTATGGCCACTCTGAACTATATTCAAGACCCACCGGTCTGATGTTAAACGCACCCAGCTGTCCAGACAAAAAGATATCCTGCCCCCGACCGGTGTTTGTGGTAGGGGAGGAACAGTAGCCAGAGCCAGGAGGCCGCTATTGCCTCTTGGCGTTGTCTCGTCCCTGACGATTCTGACGTCCTCTCTGGGACTGCCGAGAGAAAGACGCCGACTGTCCTTGGCGCTGGCTGGAATATTGACCTTTATAGGACTGTCCAGATTGTGTGGAATATTGTCGTTGGTTTCCTCTGTAGTTAGAAAACCCCCGACCACGTGCCCCTTTGAATGGCACTTTACGGTAGGTCAAAGATCCTAAGGACTTCGCTGTATCGGTGTCCTTTTTAATGCTTTGGAGGGCGTCGTCCACATGCTTACCAAAAAGCATCTCTCCGTCAAAGGGGAGGTCCAAGATCTTATTCTGGACCTCCTGGCGAAACCAGGTCGCTTTCAACCAGCCTTGACGGCGCAAGACGGCTGACCCTGCCAAAGCCCTGAAAGCAGTTGAAGCAATGTCCATCGCACAGTCGATGACTTCCGAAGAGCATCGTTCTCCCTCCATCAGTACCTGTCTGGCTTCGTCTTGACTAGTTTCTGGTAGCTGGTCCAGGAATGGTTCCATATCACACCACATCTGGCGGTCGTATCTGCCCAGAATAGCCAGAGAATTAGCCGCACGCACCAACAAGCTGGCCATGGTGGAGAATCTTTTACCCACATTGTCCAGTCTTCTGCCTTCTTTATCTGGAGGCGTGGTTAATGGAGTGGACGGATTTTTTGACTTACTTTGTGCGGCTTGTGAAATAACGGAATCCGGCTTAGGTTGTCCTAGAAGACACGCAGGACTGCCCTCTGGTGCCTTGTATTTTTTCTCCAGCCGGGGAAGAACCGGAATGACTGTTGCTGGATTTTGCATTGTCTTCAGACCCTCATCCCAGACATGTTCTATAATGGGAATTGATCTTACAGACTTCTTATATTGGGCTTTAAAGTCATATAGGAAGCAGTCGGACTGCTCCACCGTAAAGGGCAAACCAAACCTCTTGGATGCCCGTTCCATCAAATTATGGAAACCCCCAATGTCCGCCGGAGGCGATATATTTGTCTCTCGGCCTACAGCATCTGGATCCTGCGTATCATCAGGGTCCCCATCCGGATCCCCTGGATCTGTAAGAGGGATCACCTGTCCCTCATCGTCTTCGTCCGTATCTGCATCGTCTGCGTCATCATCAGCAGGTTCCGTACCTGAAGGTTGGGGAACCACTAAGGGCAGCACCGGTGAAATGGAACGAGGTACCTCTCTTGGTAGAGGTGGCAAGTCCATTGGCATGTCACGTGGCACTTCCAATGGAGAAGGACGCACTGGAGTGCGATCCGGCAACGTCGGAAAACGAGATCTATAGTCTTGCAGCATCTGTTGCAAATCCGACACTAAAGCCACTGGCAAGGCAATCAGGTCCTGCCTCAGAGAGCGGGGGCGTAATCCCTGTGTCAAGCTTTGGTGCCCCTCCTGCACCTCTGGACCATAAAACTCCTCCGTATCTGTGTCCTGCTGTTTGACATTCAGGTCTGAAGGGCTGTATGCGTCCCCAAACTGCCCATCCTCTTCATCCTCCTCCGAGTCCTCGAGAAGCATGGATGGTGGCAAAGGCGTGACCCGCCTAGGGGAAGTCATGGCCGGTGTAATCACTAATCTTTGGGTGGTAAATTCCAAATTTTTCGTCGTCGACGGTCCCGTCGGCGGTCTCGTCGACGGAGTCGATGGCAACGGGATTACCAGTGTCGACGAACTCGACGACGACATCGTCGACTGAGGGGCAACTGTCGTCGACGGAGCTGAAATCGTCGTCGACGATGAGGCCGTCGACAGTCCTGTGATCGTCGTCGACGGAGCAGTCGTCGACGGAGCAGTCGTCGACGGAGCAGTCGTCGACGGAGCAGTCGTCGACGGAGCTTTCTTCTTCATCGACGGAGTATGTTTCATCGTCGGCGGAGCACCCGTCGACGGTCTCGTCGACGAACTTGTAGTCATCAACATCGACGAACTCGTAGTCGTCGTCGTCATCGTCGACGTGGTCTTCGTCGTCGACACCGCTGTCGAAGATGACGAAGTAGATATCGTCGACGGTCTCGTGGAAATAGGCTTAACTGAGGAGATCGTCGTCGACGTACCTGCTTTCGCCTGCGTCGACGGACGCGGCTTCTTCAGTGGAACTGACTGAGGAGTTTCTGCAGCATGTTTTTTTACAGGTTTCTCCTTCTGGGACGGAGTGGAAGATGTAGCAACCTCCTTCTTGTCCTTAGGGGCTATGTCCACAGTAGCCCGTCCCTGCCTCTCCTTTACACTGTCGTGAGGAGATTTTTTTGGGACCAGCCTCCTCAGACCTATCAGAGATCCCGTGAGGGGCTTTGAGAGGAACCTTGAGAGGGGGTTCCGCAGAAGTGGAGGGTGATGACCTACCCCTCTTCTTCGATCTCCTGGAGGAGGTGCCAGAGATAGATTCCTCCTCATCCGAAGAGATGACCTCCCTGGTCTTTACTTCTGCAGCCACGTCAGCAAGCGCCCCTCTCTGTCTCTCAAGGTCTTGGTCGAGAAGGTCCGACAGATTTTACAGTCTGTGGCCTTGTGTTCCGGGTACAGGCAGTATATGCAGTTCTCATGCCTGTCTTCCACAAACAGTCTCTTCTTCCCACAAGAGGCACAAGCTCTAAATAAAGCTTTCTTCTCCTTTTCTGACATTCTGTCACAAAAGATGGCAATAAAGATATCCAAAAGTTAAATTCTGAGAAAAACTGAGCAGAGCTCAGTGGAGACTCCCTAGCACAACGTGCGGTAGAAAAATCTGAGGCTCTGAGCTCTCTCAGGAAGGTTCCAGAGGGTGAGGCTGTGCTGATTGGCCCTGGCAAAAGTTTGGGCTCTTTTACACAAAGAGGGTGATATACTACAAAATGAGATGAGGCCTAGGCCTATTTTTCTCTTTTGTTTCTATGGTTATACATATGTATATATATATATATTTTTGTTACCGAGGCTCCCATTCCGACGACGGGGAATGATACAAAGCATGAGAATCTATGAAAGTTCCAATACTGGGGTAAACATATTTAAGCAAGATGCCTTGGTTTGGGCATACATTGTTAAAGGATTTGTAGCCGGGGCTAGAAAGCTGCTGTGCAACGCGTCTCTACAGCATTGTGTCCAAGCCATTCCTCCCCCTGAACCCTCCTGCCCGCCCCCTGTTCCCCCCCCCCCCCTGCCCCTCTACCCTCTGCTCCGGTTACCTTCATGTCAGCAGGTGACTATACATGAATTTGGTCAGTGCAGTGGTGCCTTTATGCATGTTAGTTTGTGTGTGAATGTATATTTTGCTCTGCACATGAACATGGAAATATAATGCCCAATCTGCTCCTCCTATCCTCCCTACCGATGACTGCATTGCTCGGGGGCTCCATGAAAAGTGGGTAGACCTCCACTGCAACCTGTTTTCCTGGTTAATTTTTAAATAAAAAAAAATAATACAAAACAAATGAAAGGTAAAAGTTAGAGAGCACAGTGGTTTAAAAATCACACGCCTATCAGCATCAACTCTGAAGCAGCTGCGTTGGGGCGAAACAGCTGGCTGGTCAAAATGGAAGACTAACTAGACTACCTTTGCAAGGCACCCCTATAACAGTGACAACATCCGTAAAAACACTTCTGCCCCCCCCATGCTGGAGTGGGACGGGCTGTGCTGCAGGGCAAGGCGGTGCCAACCAGGTCCCCTTCTTGACAGCATAGACAGACTCTGGGGCACAGCTGGAAACCAATTTCCTGTAGGACCTCCAGTTCCTCTGAAGGAAAACAAGCTCTGGTCAGTGGTTCAGGGTGAGATTTCACAGACCATGTTCATTCATGGTGACTCAGTTTTCAGTCGAAGTCCTCAGCCCCTCGCATGCCTATAGACTAGCATTGGCAGCAAAGAGCTGCTCCAGGGTGCGGCTGTCTGCTGCGTTTGCTATCGATGAGGATAGAGGTCGGTGCTGCCAATGACTTCACCAGATTCTGTTAACTGGTGTGGAAACTGCAGCTGGTGAGACTAGAATGAAACTGAGACATGGAGCACAGCAGAGGGCTCCTGGGCAGAGAGGTGAAGATGGACTGATCTGGTCGTTGTGTGCCTAACCATCGACAGGCTCCCAGTGGGGTCAGCTACAGCTTTGAATCCCAGTTTGCTGCCCCCCTTTCACCCCAGTTCCCCAAGTGCCTTCTGCCTGCCTGACCAGACGTGGTTTGGCTCAAAGAGGTAAGGGCCGGGTGGCCCTCAAGGGAATATAGCATAAGGGTTGCAAAGCACGGTCTAAATAAAGTGGTGAGATATTTTGCAGACTTTCTGAGGAGTCCAACACCAAATGAGCTATCATATTGGTCTGTTTTTATAAAGCACAGATCTGAGGCTCTGAATGTGCACCTCAACACTTTAATTTCACCCTGAAAAGAAAAGACCCTCCACACAAGCACCGTGGCTCAGATAATCTAATTACCAGTGAGGCTCTGTGTTTCATTGTCACAAGTTACATCTGCCATCATACTAAATAAGTGCTTTATAAGCCGGTAGAATTCTGGTGATCCTCGAGCTTGTTCAGTGGCTGCTGTGACCTCCTCACTAGACAACTTACACTTGGCCTTGCTACAAGGACACAGAAGGTTTCTGTCCTGATTGACCTCATGTAACTTATTTGCTCTCTTCTTCAGGTAGTTTATTGTGACCAAGGAAGAAACCACTACATCAATCAACTGCACTTCCCATCACAATCACAGATGACTTGCAGGTCGTTGATCAACTCAACTTGACTATGGGCTTGATTTAGAGTGCAGCAGAATGGGTATTCCATCGCAACGGAAGACCCTTTCCTCTGTACTGAAGGTCCGTCCACCTCATTTAGAGTTCAAAGGACCTTCAGTACGTCAGTGGTAGAGACTATTCCATCACTGACATACTCCTCTGGTGGCCCAACAGAGTGAGGGCTCTCAGGGGTGTTGCCATTTGTTCGTCCACCCTATTTAGAGTGGGTGAACGGGTGGCAAGTTTTTATTTTGCTTACCGCCAATCAAAATGTGTCAGTAAGTGAAATTTAAAAAATTTCAATGCCCCCCTCCCCTCCCCGACCATGGGAGAAACCCCTCATGGTAAGTGGGTCATTGCTTTTTTTGAAAATTTATTCTCAAAAAGAAGATCCTGCTTTGGCATTTTCTTTTTGAGAGAAATGTTTTTTAAAGTGTGCCACATGCCTCCATCATGTACATTGACAGCAACAACTTTGACTGCAGTTCCTGCCGCAGCAGACCGCTCTAAATTTGGAGTGCGGTTACTGCGTCAGGGAGACAGAGTAAAATACTCCATCAACCTGACGAAGTAACCACACTCTAAATCAGGCACTATGTCAGGGTTACCATACTCCAACGTGTCTACACTCCACCGTGGCCCTCCCTGGTTGCATTCAAAACTGAATTAACTTTTGACTACACACCATGGCCAAAGAAAAACATGGCCAGGTTGGGAACCAAGGCACACTACACAAATTTACTTCATAAATCACCACCAATCAATCTGCAAAACCACTCAGCCAAAGCTGTGTCCATGCAACAGGAATCAAACTCAGAATTTCACAGATGACTGGTGAAAACAGGCATGTGATCCTCTCATCTAAAGAAGTTTTAGAGACAACAATTAGTGAAGTGGGGGAGGGTGGAAGGTTTCTTTACTGCAGCAAAACTTGAGAAATGTGGTTGCTAGGCTCACCGAAACAGACCTCAGAGTATCTGAACTCGAAGAAATAAAAAAATTAATGCAACAACCTTCTCAGTGACATCTTAAAAATTGGAAGATTGTGCAGAGAGACATGTTTGAAATTAATGTTCAGCCCGATAGAGACTGCTAGCTGCAGATTCCTTACCTTAGAATAGATACCCAAGCAATACCTCCCCGGAGGTGGGTCTGTGAAACGGTTTCACACTAGAAAGTCCTGCAAGACCGAACGAGCGAAGTGCCCGTCGTGATGGACCGGACTGTCCAGGCAGTAATGCTACATAAATGTGTGTAGAGAAGCCTATGTTGCTGCCAGGCAGATATCCAGGACCTGAACTCCATGTGCTAGCGCAGTGGTCGCAGCCTTGGCTCTAGTGGAATGAGCACGCAAACCTTCAGTGGTTTGCTTCATCACCAATTCATAGCAGATCTTCATGCAGAGCAGGATCTACCAGGAGATGGTCCGTTTCTGCATGGCCTCTCCCTTCTTTGTTCCGACATACTTTCTACAAAGAGTTGGTTGCCCACCCGTAAATTTTGTGTAGTCAAGGTAGAATGACAATGTAAGGGCGAAGGTGGAAACCTACAGTATTAACCTTTGAAAAGCCTATTTGCCAAAGGGGATTTGAACAAGGATGGCTAATCTGGCAACCGTTGAAAGACTGAGATGGCAGAAAGATAGCCCTTTATGGTGCCCAAAGCAGAGCCCTTTTGGGCAAGAGAAAGGATATAGAGAAGGACCTGAGAGAGGGGAGCCAAAAGAGGGTCAACCTGTTTCCCTGCATACCATGCCACAAACTTGCCCCAACTGCAGGAGTTTAAAGTCTTGGTAGAGGGACGCCTCGCTGCCAACATTATATTGCAGACTTCGGGAGGAAGCTCGAAAGGTGTCAACTATCATTGCTCAATCTCCACGGATAAAGGTGGAGGGTTGATAGATTTTGGTGGAGAACCCTCCCCTGCTGCCGCACAGAAGATCCCCCTGAAGGGGCATCCTGATTGGAGGACCAATGGCCATTCTCAACAACTCAGGATACCAAACTCTCCCAGCTCAGTCTGGAGCCACAAGAATTACTTGGGGACAGTCGTTCCTGATCTTCTTTAGGAACTCTGGGCAGGAGTGGTATAGGTGGAAAGGGGTACAAGAGGCCTGAGCTCCACTCAAGACAGAAAGCGTCTGAGTGAGAGATGCCTTGGAAACTCCAGTGCGCAAACCCGCTGACATTGTGCTTTCTCATTAGTGACGAACAGATCTAACCAAGGCTTTCCCTGCTGCTGAAAGGGACCTTGCACCACCACCGGATGGAAACGCCACTCGTGATCAATTTGGCATCTTCAGCTGACTTTGTCAATCGCTCTGAGAGCCCATCAGGTACTGAACCACCAGAAAAATGTCCTGATGTTCTACCCATGTCCAGAGATGCAGCGCCTCTTGACAACGGGTCCACAACTCCACCCTGCCCTGTGGCGGTGTTGTCCGTGAACACCTGCACTAGCCTTCCCATGATGGAGGGCAGAGAGGCTTTTATTACCAGACGGATCATCCGGAGCTTAAGTCGGTTGATGTCGAGTCCTGATTTTGCCAGAGGCCTCTGATCTCCGCCTATCCCAGATGGCTGACCTATCCCAGGAGTGGCATATCTGTCACCACTGTCATATCTGGTTTGGGGAGAGAGGTCTGCTTCTGACCCAATTGTGGTTCTTTAACCACCAGTGCAGATTTTTTGCTGTTCCCTCCGTGATCTGGACCATGTCTGAGTGATTCTCCTGATGCTATGCCCACTGGAACTTCAGGTTCCACATTCAGCGCCCGCACATGCCAGCTGCTGTGTGTCACAATCTGGTTGCAGGGGGCCATGAGGCGCAGCAGCCTCTCAGTCAGTCTCACCGAAATCCAGGATAGAAGTTGAAACATCGGTATCTTAGCCTGAATATCCCAGACTCGCCGTTTAGGAGGATAGGTCCGAAACTGCACAGTGTCCTAGAACTGCACAGATGAAAGACAGTGTCTGAGAGGGAGTAAGGTGTGACTACGGCACATTGATAGTGAGCCCCAGCGAGTGCAGGAGGTTTGCCATAGTCTGGAGGTGGGAGACGACAGCCTGGGGCAAGCCTGCCTTCAACAGCCAGTTGTCAAGATGGGGGAAGACTAGCACCCTTGATCTCCGCAGATGAGCTGCAACCACCGCCATCATCTTCGGGAACAACCAAAGGGCACTGGCAAGGCCAAAAGGGAGCATGGCGAACTGAGTGTGTGCTCGTGGCTTACCATGAACTGCAGGTAACACCTGTGGGAAGGCAGGATGGGAATGTGGAAGTAATCATCCTGCAAGTCCAATGCTACCATCCAGTCTCTCGGGTCCAGGGCAGACAGGACTTGAGCGAGCATTTTCAATTTCTCCTTTTTCAGGAAGAAACTGAGAAGACGCAGGTCTAGGATAGGACGAAGACCTCTGTCCTTTTTTGGCACCATAAAATAGCAGGAATAGCAACCACAACCTATTTCTGGCATCAGCGCCCTCTCTATTGTTCCCTTCGCAAGATAGCAGCTACTTCCTGGAGGAACAAGGAGGGATAGTCCTCTGTCAGTCTGTCGCATGTAGGTGGTATGGGTGGAGAACAAGTCACAAAGGGTAGAGATTAGCCCCTTCGGGCAATATGAAGAACCCTACGGTCTGATGTTATTGACCTCCAGTGGGGCAGGTGATGGCATATCCTGCCTTCCATGGGGTGCCTAATATGGTAGGAGGGCAAACTAAAGGGGCGCAGAGGCTGCAGCTGCCGGGGGCATGGTGTACTGGCCTGACCTCTGTCTGCCTTACTCACTGGATCTGTGGGTACAGTATCCTCTGCCACGCAGAGGCTGAGAAATGTGCGCGCTGTGGTGGCTTGGCGGGTAAAGACCCAGCTGGACGCTCCTTCTGTGGCTACAAAAGGATCGGAAGTAGAACTGGTGTTGGCGAAGGGCCATAGAAAGGACGAAGACCTGGCTGTAGCTCTGCTATACTTGAAGCACTCCAGCGCAGAGTCTCCCTGGTTTCTGAAAAGACAGGAACCATCAAAGGGCATGTTCATAAGCGACCCCTGGACATCACCAGAAAAGCCACCTGTCCTCAGCCAGGTGTGGTGCAGATAGGCCACTGACTAAGAAACACTCTGCCAAGCTGAATGGTCATGGCCAGCTGCGTCTCTCCCATCAGCCTTGGCTTGGAAAAGTATGGCCTGGTCCTCCTCTGGGACCATGGGTGGCACCTACGCAACCGAATCCCACAGTACATAGGACTAACGGCTCAAAAGGCACATGGTTTTCACGGACTGCAATGCCAGGCTAGTGGAAGAAAACCTTTTCTTTGCTAAGTTACCCAGCCTCTTGGATTCCTGATCTGGTAGAGTGGTAGGTAATGTGCCAGGATATACACAGGAGGCGAAGCTTGGCCCAGCTCCTGTGCACGGTTTGGGCCAAGTCCTAAGTAGGATGTCCGAGAGGGCTTCATTAAATGGGAGAAGAGGTTCTGAGGGGGGTCACTCCCAACTGGAGCACCTCTGTCAAGACGTTAGTCTTGACTGCAACTGAGGGTAGGCTAAGGTCCAAAGTGTCGGCTGCCTTTCTCACCACCATAGTAAAAGAGGCTTCCCTCCTCCGTAGCCACAGTAGGAGAGAGCATACCAGTATCTGGAGAGGTGTCCAGCCTGCTGTTGTATGTCGATTCCTCACACCAGTCCATGTTAACGTGTAGGGGCTGGACATTCTGCAGGTCCAGCGACCCCTCCCAATCCTTATAGCCCATAGGAATAGGGCTCAGACTCTTGCCTGGAAGGCATGGCTCCGGTCGGACGACGCCCCTTTGGTTTTGAGTCAGAGATGAAAATGGGGATACGACATCGGCACCAGGCAAAGTCAAGGTGACATGACTAGCGCCGGTACAGATCCATCCATGGATCCAAGGGCCCAACTGGAAAGAACCAGTGGGGGCCCATCCCAAACCCATGGGGCCCAAAGGCGTCCCAGTGGAAACAGGCCTCCCAAAGGAGGTGCATGGCCTCATAGAACTCCCAAAGTTGGGAGGGGTTGCTCTGGCAGCCAGAAACTCTGAGAAGTGTGGAGCCGGCCCAGCGCAGGCTCAACCGCAGAGCCAGTCCTGAAAAAGCTCCCTTGTCTCGTTGTATTACTTCTATAGATGGGGGGGAAGTCAAAGACCTCTTCATCTTCTTACTTTTCTTTCACTTTTGTAACTTACCTGAAGACGATTCCGAATGCGACAAGTATTCTGGGCTCCACGAATGATCCTGGGACCTTCCTCTTGACCGGGATTAAGACCGTCGCGGCGTCATAAGTTGGGCAGCAAGGAGCCTGAGGAAGCACTACCTCAAGGCCTTGGGGTGCATGGCGCAGCAGTTGACGCAGGTCTTCGCATCATAGTCGCACTCTAGGTACAAGAGGCAAACAAGGTACGGATCCGACGCATACATTTGTCAGTGACAGGCGCGGCAGGGCTTGAAACCAGCCTTCCTAGATGCCATCTTGCCACACAACAAGATCTCAAAAAGACTTCGACAAAAAGTCGAAAAAAGTCAGTCAAAAATGAGTGGGGTTAGCTCACTCCATATCTGCTCTGACTGGCGTGGAAAGAAAAGAACTGATGTCAGCGTGCTCTGGTGGTGCCTATATAGGCACCGCATACGTCACTTCTGATGTGGGCAACGCCATGTGGAGCCGAAAGACGCTACCTACCGGTGTACAGGGGTACTGCTCAAAAAAAACTTCTGAATCCAGTCTGAATAATGCTTAAGGTAAGGAATCTGTAGAGAGAAGTCTGTATTAGATATTGTTTTACCAAAATTAATTATGTAATTGTTTCCATCAAATTAACATTTGTAGAATTTACAATTTATTTTCCATAGCAATATAATATAGCAAACTGGGGGCAGACCTTTGGAGAACATGGTAGTCAGTCGCGAGTGACTGCATGTGAGCTCCCACCACCGCAGTCTGTGTACGATTCCTACCAGAGTTTCCACTTGGGAATCCTCAGGCAGGTCAAGCAGCAGGGAAAGTTGAAGTGTGGGGGTTAGAGATGTCCTCAGTTGGATATCCTTTCAGGCGAATGAGCAAGGATTGTTTCTGCCCCCGTCAGCAGCGACGCCTTTGCAGTGCTGGGCCTGGGCAGCTGAAGGCGTCGCTGTGGTGCTGGAGCAGCAGAGTCAGCAGTAGCGCGAGGTTCTCCAGGACAGGAAAAAAGGAAGGCTGTGATGTTTGTTTTAGAACCAGGGTGGCAGAAGGAGGAAAAAGGGTGCCTGCTTGTTGAGTGGTCATTCCCTTAATATCTGGGCTATTGAGGATACGTGGACTACCCTGATTACAGACGAGAGCAACAGTATGCAAAATATGGGACTGTTTCTGGAAGTTGGTATTTCCAAACATCTTACACTAGAGGCACAGGAAGTAAAAGGATCTTTGGGTCCCTGCAGGGGGAAGCTGATTGGCTATCAGCTGCTGAGGTTTTAAAGGAGAGAGGCGAGCAGGTGGGAAGGAGGTATGCCTTGAAGTCAGCCATTTTTGTGGCAGGTAACCCACACTTAAAAGCCCAAAGTAAAACCACCGGACAGGGAGATAAGGCCTTGAGGGGTCAGGTCAGCATTCCCAGAGTCCAGTTGCCAAGGCTCATCTAGTAACAGGCTTAAAAGTGGAGCTGACAAGAGCAGGGAGATCCCTAAAGCCAGTAAAGCAAGTTAAGTGAGAAAGTAACACGGTCCCTTAGGTCATATTTCGGATTTAAATCCAGGGGCATTTCTAATACCACTGTTCTTTGCCAACTGAAGAGGGGTCCCTCCCAGAGGATAGAAATAAGATGAGGGAGCAACAGAGGATAAAGGATGGAGGGATTTGAAGGGTCCAATTTGGGACGGGCCGTTGATGTTGGTTTGACAGGGATCCCTATAACAAACCATTTTAGCCCCCTTATGCAAGTTGGTGTAGCTGAGCAGGGTGGTAAGCCATGGAGTCCTAGTGATTGTGCTAGTGCAGTGAAGAGCGATGAGGAGAGGGCCTGCCAGGGTTTGAGAAATCAGAAAAAGTGTGCCCAAGAGTCATCATTGGGGAGAGAGTGGGAGGACAGCAGACACTACCGGAGACGATTGCTGTATTAACGGGAGAGATGAAGGAGCGGTTTACAGTATCAGAAGCCAACCAGAAGGACATTCAGGTTGCTTGCTTTTAGTTGAAAGAGAATGTCGATGGGTTAACAAAGCATTCAGAAGTATTAGAGAAGACGGTACAGGGTCTTAATTTGGAAAGTGAGGTGAATGCAAGGTTTGAAACAGAGGGGGAAAGTCTTGGAAGAGAAATTGGAAAGGTTGGAGAACAATGCTATGAGAAATAACATCAGAATCTTGAATGTTCCCGAAGGGCTAGAAGGGAAATCACCTGAAATCCTTTGTGGTGAAGCTACTTAGGAAGGCACTGAAGCAGTTGATCTGGAGTCTAAAAGACAGAGGATACACAGAGACCCCTTTAAGCTGAGCTCTGGGAGGCAGAAACCACGTACATACTGGTTAATTTCTTTCCTACACAGTTAAAGAGCATTTTAGCGTCTGCAATAAGGGAGAAAATCCTTATGGTACAGGATACTTCATTCTCCATTAGGTCAGATCTCTCCCATTCTACTTTAGACAGGCAGTGGGAACTGGGCAAGCGAACGGAGAATCTTAAGAAAATTGTTGTCAGTGTTCAGCTCAGGTTCCTCGTGCTGTTGAGAGATACGAGTGATAACAAAATATACAACTTTAGTAACTGAGGATGTAGATGAGTTTCTGCAAAACGTGAATTCAGGCAAGGAAGGGACTGGATGTATAGGTGTGATAGGATGTATCTGTCGGTGGAAGTGGAGCTCAAATAGACATTCTGTATGCCTAAGCCTTTAGAAGGGAGGGTTCTCAAGGGTGGGTTGTGGGGTATTGCACAGGTAGGGAGCATGGCAGGGGGTCAATCAAAAAATTGGAGTCCTCTTTTTAAAAGTCACAATGGGTGTAGAATGTTAAAATTGTATTTCCAGTTTGACTGGTTAGGATGGGCGTAGGTGAAGGATAAGGGAGATGCCAGGGACCATCACTACAGATACTGTGTTGGAATGTGAATGGCTTTAGGATTAGGAGGAAGCAATGTCAGATCTTAAGTTATTTAAAAGATTGTGGGGCTACGGTTATGCTTTTGCAAGACACCGACTTATAGAGATCAGAGTGTAAGGAACGGTTGTTGAAGCAGAATTGGGTCAGTCAGGTGGTGGCAACAAACCAACCGCATTGTACAAAGGGGGTGGCAATTGTTATAAGGGCCAATGTGGTGACGGAGGTGTTGGAAAGTAGAGTGGATGAAGGAGGACGATGGGGTATCGTTGAGATTAGGTTAGAGAAGGAGTGGTTTACATTAGTTAGCTACTCTGGACCCCAATATAGAGGAGTGTTGCCCCTGCAGCAGCTGTTCTCTGCTCTTCTGGATTTTCACTCCCATTATTTTTAGGGGGATATTTTAATATTGTTTTGGACAATGTATTGGATAGGTCATGTGTGCGTTATCAGATACACTTCCCCAGAGAACGTGCCCTGCTCCTCTCCATGATAGAAGATCTGAATCTCTGTGATGCATGGAGAAAAAGGGAGGGAAATCATAGGGATTATACCTTTTTGGCTAAGTATGGCCATCACTCAAGGCTAGATTTCTTCTTGGTAGAAAGGGCTAGTACAGGTAAATGACCAAAATTGAAACACCTTCCCATCCATCTCTATGATCACGCTGCCATAATTATGCATGCTGCTTTGGTAGGTAAAGAGAAGGCTGGACACTTGAGAGGAATGTTTTGTTTCATACAGACTATTTTGGAGCTTTTGGCAAGAACAGAGGAGTTTTTTGGTTTCAACAAGTGGACAGAAAGATTAGAGGTATTTTGGTATGCATACAAAGCTTACCTCAGGAGAATACTAAAAAGTATGGTGGTGTCCAGGAATAGAGAAGAGAGAATCAAGTTGTGGGAACTGGAGGAAGAACTACTCAGGTTGGAAGGGAAGTTCAAATTTGCAGGTTTGGATGTAAGTAATAGGAAACAAATAGAACTAGAGCTATTCCAGCACCAGGCAGAGTTTAAGGCAAGGCTGGAGTGTGCGGAGTGGGAGTGGTGGGAGGCCAGTAGAGCAAAACATTTTTAATATGGAGTGCTGCAGGACGCTGCTTACATGGATGACCAAAAAAAGATAGAGGCAGAAACATTATCACAGGGATACAAAAGGAAGGATCAAAAGTTTTGGTAGAGGTTGAGGAAGGGATTGAAGAAGCTTTTGTGAGTTTTGTCCAAAGGCTACACTCTGAACCCAACAAGTTCAATTTAGATTATGTTAATTGATGGCTGGAGACAAGGGGGTTGCCTTCCATTCCACTAGAATCCCAGGAATTCTTGAATCGAGAGATTAGTGGGTCTGAGATATTAGATGTTTCGGATCCCGAATGAGGTTTATATCTGTGGAACAGACAAGATAGTCCTGTTCTGGGCAATGCTGTTTAATTCAATCATGTTGGAGGGCTCTCCCATTCCCTCGTCATGGAACAAGGCAACTGTTTCTCCGATTCTAAAACCGGGCAAGAACCCAAGAGAGTGTCAGTCATATTTTAAACTGTGACCACGTTTATGCAACTATCTTGGCTAAATGTTTGAGCAAAGTAATTGGCTGGGTTATTCATCAAAAACAAAAAGGTTTCTAGTCAGAGAGACAATTGAAGGAATTAGCGCATAGCTGAATTGGAACGATTGATATTGCCACAGAACAATCTTTACCTTTAGCCATTCTTACTTTTAAAGCGGCCAAAAGGTTTTGACCAAGTTAACTCAGAGTATTTAAATCTGGTACTTCGGCTTCTAGAAGTCGGAGATGTCATAAGTGAGGCGATATGGAAAATCTATTCTTCTCCTACGGCGAGGGTTCTGGTTAATGGTTACCTCTCTGCTTCATTTAATACCACAAGAGGTAACAGGCAGGGATGTCCTCTATCCCCACTTATTTTTGCGTTGTATATAGAACCATTTGTGCAAAGTTTAAGGTTAAACACAGAAATAGTTCCTTTTATTACAGGGAAGTGACTAGGAAGGTAGTGTTGTACACAGGTGATTGGATGTTGTACACCTTGGACATCTGACAGTCATTACCAGACGCGTACAGCGCTTTGTCGTGGCTTGCACATGCAATTTTTAAACTTCCCGTTTTCTTATCTGATTTGGCTTTATTTTTGTATCCCTGCTTTTATGACAGCTGCGCCCCCCCCCCTTGGCCCTTTCACGCACTATAAAATCTTACCTGCACCGCATTTTGCGGGTCCGGGCTCACGGGGTCACGTGACGCGCCGCCGCCATCTTGGATAGGTCTATTGACCCTTCCTGGGTTCGGGGGTTAGCGCTCCAGCGCCGCCACACCGCCATACTGCCTATTTAAGGTGAGTTGGAACGTGGGTCAGCCTTGAAAAGGTGACTACCACGCTGCGCTAGGGTCACGCGTACAGCGCTTTGTCGTGGCTTGCACATGCAATTTTTAAACTTCCCGTTTTCTTATCTGATTTGGCTTTATTTTTGTATCCCTGCTTTTATGACAGCTGCGCCCCCCCCCTTGGCCCTTTCACGCACTATAAAATCTTACCTGCACCGCATTTTGCGGGTCCGGGCTCACGGGGTCACGTGACGCGCCGCCGCCATCTTGGATAGGTCTATTGACCCTTCCTGGGTTCGGGGGTTAGCGCTCCAGCGCCGCCGCACCGCCATACTGCCTATTTAAGGTGAGTTGGAACGTGGGTCAGCCTTGAAAAGGTGACTACCACGCTGCGCTAGGGTCACGCGTACAGCGCTTTGTCGTGGCTTGCACATGCAATTTTTAAACTTCCCGTTTTCTTATCTGATTTGGCTTTATTTTTGTATCCCTGCTTTTATGACAGCTGCGCCCCCCCCTTGGCCCTTTCACGCACTATAAAATCTTACCTGCACCGCATTTTGCGGGTCCGGGCTCACGTGACGCGACCGCCGCCATCTTGGATAGGTCTATTGACCCTTCCTGGGTTCGGGGGTTAGCGCTCCAGCGCCGCCGCACCGCCATACTGCCTATTTAAGGTGAGTTGGAACGTGGGTCAGCCTTGAAAAGGTGACTACCACGCTGCGCTAGGGTCACGCGTACAGCGCTTTGTCGTGGCTTGCACATGCAATTTTTAAACTTCCCGTTTTCTTATCTGATTTGGCTTTATTTTTGTATCCCTGCTTTTATGACAACTGCGCCCCCCCCTTGGCCCTTTCACGCACTATAAAATCTTACCTGCACCGCATTTTGCGGGTCCGGGCTCACGGGGTCACGTGACGCGCCACCGCCATCTTGGATAGGTCTATTGACCCTTCCTGGGTTCGGGGGTTAGCGCTCCAGCGCCGCCGCACCGCCATACTGCCTATTTAAGGTGAGTTGGAACGTGGGTCAGCCTTGAAAAGGTGACTACCACGCTGCGCTAGGGTCACGCGTACAGCGCTTTGTCGTGGCTTGCACATGCAATTTTTAAACTTCCCGTTTTCTTATCTGATTTGGCTTTATTTTTGTATCCCTGCTTTTATGACAGCTGCGCCCCCCCCCTTGGCCCTTTCACGCACTATAAAATCTTACCTGCACCGCATTTTGCGGGTCCGGGGTCACGTGACGCGCCGCCGCCATCTTGGATAGGTCTATTGACCCTTCCTGGGTTCGGGGGTTAGCGCTCCAGCGCCGCCGCACCGCCATACTGCCTATTTAAAGCTCGCTTTGGCGCGCAGCGGTGACGCGCAGCGGTCGCGCCCTCGCGACGCCCGAGTCAAGCCAGAGTCCTGCCCGTCTGCGCCCGTCAGCGTCCCGGAGGCGCTCGGGGCGGCGGGACAGGCTCGGCCACCCAGCATGTGTCATACTGGTCCACTCGTGCTGCGTTATACTGCTGGGGAGCTTCGCGCTCTCCTCACTGCTTCCAGTAGCTGCTGTACTGTCTTTCCTGGGCATCACCGTGGTAAGTCCATCTGCCCCGGTTGCGGATGGCGTCCCTCCCGTGCTTTGTCTTGTTCCCCTGGCAATAACATCGCCAGTGTGGGAAACGAGTTTCCGCCCCTTGGTTTACCGCAGCACTGTCGGCTAGGCGGCAGCAATGCAAGGTAGCTGAAAGAGCCTGGCGGGTAAAATATGACTCGGATGCTAAGTTGACCTATAAGAGCGTGGTTAAGGAGTATCACCGGGACATTCGCCTGGGTAAGAAAGCCTACTTGGCAGGGAGGATAGAGGCTGCCTCCAACTCCTGTAAGGAGATCTTCTCTATAGTTAGAGAATTTATTTCTCCACGGACTAACATCTTTGAGGAGAGACCCTCTGATTCTTGGGCCTCTGATCTTGCTAGTTTTTTTACTAGCAAGATCCAACTTATACAGGATTCTTTTCCGTCGGTTGTATCCGTGGAGCGAATTAATTCTGAGACTAATCGATCGCCCCCTGCTCCGCCAGGTTTGACGCTGGGCGTATTTCCACCTTTATCTGCGCCCGCCTCTTTAGCACTTCTGGGCAATTTGAAATCGGGCTCGCCCTTGGACCCATGCCCTGCTAAAATTCTGGCAAAACTGGCCGAGGTGGTGAATCCATTGGCTAACCCGCTACTGAATCTATTGCTGAGTCAGGGAGTGGTTCCGCAGGCTTGGAAGCAGGCAATGGTCATCCCGCTGCTCAAAAAGCCTGGTCTGGATCCAAAGGCCCCTGTCAACTACCGGCCTATCTCTCTGCTGCCGGCTCTTACGAAAGTTGTTGAAAAGCACGTGCAGACGGTGCTGTCCAACTTTCTAGAGTCGAATGAGATTTTGCATGCCACTCAGTCGGGTTTTCGCCCAAATCTCAGTACGGAGACTGCGCTCCTCGAGGTCTCAGAAACCATTAAAGGGGTTCTGGATACTGGGGGCAAAGCCATGCTGGTGATGCTGGACTTGTCGGCGGCTTTTGACACCGTCCCCCATGATGGTCTTCTCATAAGACTCTATGAGATTGGACTACGGGGGACGGTGTTCAGCTGGTTTTCCTCCTTTCTAACGGGCCGCCGGCAAACGGTCTGGGCCTCGCCTGATTCCGCCGTGATGCCGCCTCTGGGAGTCGGGGTCCCTCAGGGCTCTATTTTGAGCCCGACCCTCTTTAATATCTTCATGACCCCTTTGGCGGCGTTGGCGGAGTCGTTTGGGGCCCGGATCGTATCCTATGCAGACGACACCCAGCTCCTCTTCTCGTGTAAGAGAGGAGGAGACTTTGATGGGGAGAGTATCCGGGATTGCCTTGGGGCTGTGTTTCAATGGTTTCAACTGAACAGCCTCACGTGCAATTCCGATAAGTCCGAGGTACTTTTCTTTGGGTGCGACACGGAGCCAGACTGGCAGGCTTGGTGGCCTACCGATATGTTCCCCCCAACTTGTTCATCCCAAATGGCTAAGAACTTGGGGGTCAAGATGGACAAGGGGTTGACTATGAAGTCTCAGATCCTGGGGGTGTCGGGCACTTGCTTCGGCCTCCTTAGGATGCTACGGAGGTTTCTTCCCCTCTTATCAGAGGAGCACAGGAGGCTGACTGTGCAGGCTCTGATAGGCTCCAGGCTAGATTATTCTAACGTTCTGTACCTGGGCCTGCCAGAGTACCTGCTACAGCGGCTCCAAATTGTGCAGAATGCTGCGGCGAGAGCGATTTTTGGCTTGAACAGACGCGTCAGTGCTGCGGGCTTGCTCCAGACCCTGCACTGGCTTCCAATCCGCAAGCGGATCGCCTTTAAGGCTTTGACCCTGACATATAAGGCCCTCCATGCGACGGGAGCAAAGTACCTCCAATGGAGACTTGCCTTCTACCGACCGGCTCGTTCTCTGAGATCAGAATCCCTGTTTTTGGCGTCCGTCCCGCGAGTAAAGAGAGCGCGCTTGGGAGGTCGCTCTTTTGGACTACTGGCGCCACAGCTGTGGAACTCTCTGCCTCTTACACTTCGGGGAGCCACCAGCTTACTAGCTTTTAGAAAAGATCTCAAATCCTGGTTGTTTACTCAGTAGGTCTTGTCTCGTTCGTTGTTTTTCTTTGTCTGTGTTCACTTTCTCTTTTAATGTGTTATGTTAACATACTGTAGCCTACCTTAAATAAAAGCGCCGGGACACTCTTTTTGAGTAGCCGTGCGCTCTATAAAAGCCATTTTAACATAACATAACATAACATAACATAAAACAGGAGTTTGCTTTTTCTGAATATTAAGTTAACGAAGCTAAGACTGAGATAATGTTGTGGAGCATGGTTTAGAAGGGTGATAAGATCAAAGAAGTAATCCGGTATTTGCTAAAAAGCATAGCGCATGACCTTGACAGTCTTGTCGAGATTAACTTGGAGAAGGTGAGGAAAAAAGTGGACAAGTTGTTGGTCAAGTGGCATTCTTTACCCCTTATGATTTATGGGCAGGTTAATCTTGTGAAGATGATGATCTTGCCCAAGTTTACCTTCTTACTTGACAAGATTTCACTCACTTTCAGGAGAAATATTCTAAGTAAGATACAGGAGAGAATATGATTCTTCGTCTGGGCTTAAAAAGGTATAAGGTTATCAAAGAAAAAGTGGTAAAAGTGGGTTTACACCTCCTGGTATTCAGCTGAATTGCTGGGCATTTCCACTAAGACACAGGAGGATGTTGTTTTCTTCTCCGGAGGAGTCTTGCATGGGGATTCTGCCTTCTGGCAGAATGTTAGGTCAGGGCAGGAATGAAGGGTTCCTTGATAGATTCGGGCCCCAAATACTTCAAGGAAGTAAGATTGAAGTGTCTGAGGTCAGCAGCCAGACGATGGTTCGATGTGAGAGTGTTACTAGCGATCCCCTACTACAATAACTTATTACGAATCTGGGACTCTGCACGACTCCGGAATGTTTAAAGGACTTCTCAGCAGACATTCTGCGGAAGGCAGAGATTATGATTTGGGGGCAGATAATCTTGGGGGATAAATTGCTGCCCTGGGATGAGTGGTCAAGGCTTTTAGGAATGGGCATGCCCAGATTCAAGTATTATCAGTTGGCTAATTGGTTTAGGACGAAAAACTGACAAACTGAGATCCTTGACATTGTGGATGTTGCAGGACACTAAGGCTTTGAACAAGGAAGTAGCTAAGTGGTATTTGCACCTGACCAAGGAAGCGAAAAAGAACGCAAAACCGGCATATGGGAAGACTTCTTGTCACTAGAGGAACAACAGGTTCGTTGGCAAGTATCTTTTAACTTAATCTATTCTACAGTGAAATCATCCCCTCTCAAGAAAAAACACTTTTTCACTCTCTACAGGATTTATTGGTCACCCAAGAAACTTTTGAGGATTAGTGATATTAGAGACCAGAGGTGAAGAAGATGTGGAAGTCTGGATGCTGACGATCTCCATATATTTGCTACCTGTCCAACTGGGACTCATTTTTGGCCCCTGATTGGTAAAACTTTTGCAAGTATCTTTGCTCGGGCAATAGAGGTAAGCCTAAAGTGGATATTATTTTTGAACACAGGGTGACACTGTAGAGTGGGGCCTGGCTGCCGAGGACTCTAGGAAACAATGTTTTTTTTAATCCTTTTGGCAAGGAGAGAGATTTGTAAGAGGTTGTCTCACTTTGAGCCTCTTAGCTGATGGCGCTTAGTGGTCTATGTGTATGAGATCGAAAATAAAATTTCAGAAAAGCGTCACTTCCGCAGACGGTGTATAAGGGGTCCTATAGGTGAACTGCTGAGTACCAGTAGGGTCCTGTGATTATACTTCTATGGCTGAAGTCAAGTAAGGGCTCTGGGTACAGTTTTGAGACTGCTGGCCTTGGATTGGATACTGGAGAGCATCTGAGATGGTTGCCTGTCCAGATACTCCTATGAGTTTGTATGAAGACTCAATAAAAAATAGAAAAAATGAAAACATGTCCCAAAACAATCCTTTCTCTACAGAAAAAACCCAGTCCTTGCTGCATACTCTACTGCACTACAGTCCTCCCTTACCCCTACCTCGCCACCCACAACTGCTCCACTGGTTCTTCGCCTGATCAGATTATGTGTTATTTCAATAGCATTGTCTTCTTTTTTTTCATATTCACTTCTCAGTCGATTACATATCTCATATGATGCAATCGCCAGTCCTGGTTCACTTACCTTCAATGCTTTGTTTAATTATCCTGTCCTTCTAACATCTGGTGTCACTAGGTACTTATCCTCTATTTGCTATGTGCCATGACACTAATGAAAAAAGTCAAAAATCTGTTATAAAAAATAAAATTTAAAAAAAGAGCCCCGATGTGACTCTGATGCAAAAACCAAATGCAGGGACCGTATCCACCCCACATACATTGTATCAAAATTACATATTTCTGGAAGGGGGTCTTAAAAACCTTGGGTAAAGTGCTGGGGTGGAATTTGCTTTATGTATCCATGTTAGTCTAGACTCCAACAAAAACATAACCGAAACATTGAGTCAGGAATTGGTAACAGATAAACAAGATATCTAAACAGTGGCACATCCCTCTTCTGTGGAGGATAGGTAAGAGGAGATGGATCACCGTATGACTTTCAAGTTGCCGATTTTTTGAACCAGTGTGGTGTCTCTTGCATGTGGTTCTATGAATAGAATCACATACAGAGTAGTAGAATTAGGAAACCTGTGTTATAAGGTTCCGTAACTGTAAAGTGTAGAACATCCAGAGTTAGTTGCTTGCTAGCTGGCGATGGATGAGGTGTAAAGCAATAAACTTATCTGATTCAACCTACATGCGTGTGGAAGATCATCTTTTGAATGAAACACTGGCGAAGACTTATTATAGGCACACCTCAACATGGAGATGGCATGGTTGAAGTAGGATATATATAGGACACATGATTTCTGTAGTAGGTTTGAATCCCAAGCAGGAATCATCTGACCCAATAATACATTTAAAGGCACCACAGTCAAAGAAGGAGTTGAGTTCCTTTTTAAGGATAGTGGAGTATTATGGTAGGTACATAAGAAATTTAGAAGATAAAATTGAACTTGAGATGTTTGTTGGAAAAAGGCAAATACTTTGTGTGGAGTGAGCTATGTGAAATGGAGTTTAAAGCTATAAAAGAAAAGTTTGCAGAGGTACCGTGTTTACAAGCTTTTATTCCACGTGATGAGACGATTATTCTTACAGATGCCAGCTCCAAAGGTTTGGGAGCTGTGTTAACGCAGAGAAGAAAAGGACAGTAAAAATGAATTCATCATCAAAAACGTTGAATGTTGCCATAAAAAAACTATTCGGTGATAGAAAAGGAAACACTGGCAATTTCCTGGGCATTTAGGAAGTTTAAGACCTTAATTTGGGGGAACTGACTTTGTGGTACTGTCAGATCATAAGCCATTTGTGGAAGTGTTTAGGAAGAAAGGGCTCGATTGCATCCGAGCAAGGATAGGAAGGTGGCTGCAGGAACTCAAGTTTAGAGTTGAGTAGCTGCCAGGTAAGGGATAAAAACTGTTAGTGCGTAGTGCCTTTCAAGACTGATAAATGTTGAGTCAGCTGATGGTAAACGAAATGAGGTGCAAGATGTGGAAGAGGAGGTTTGTGAGGTCACACAAGAAGTGTGTGAGGCATCTCTTGGTGTTGTGACTGAAGCTGAAACTAGGAAACGCTAAGGTTTTGATGGAAGTAAAACGTGCTACAAGACATGGCAAGTTTAAGGATATGGAGAAAGGATGAAGTGCCAGGAGATCGTGACTTGTTGCTGAGGGGTACCAGATTTGTTTCTCCATAAAAGTTGAGGGACAGCTTAATAAGACAGGCTCATGTAGGCCATCTGGGAATTGCACAGACTTAGGAGAGTTTGAGTGTCAGTTTCTGGTGGCCAGGAATGGATGTGGAGATTGAGCGGACAGTCAGGGAATGTGTGGAATGCTCTTGCAGCAATAGCATTTTGAGAACCCATCATGTTCCCATGGTTTGTAGGTATTTAACAAGTCAACCTTTGGAAGAGGTGTCCATTGATATTGCAGGTCCCTTGCAAGGTGAGCATGTCACACCTTACACAATAGTAATGATGGATCTTTACTCTAGGTGTGTAGAGGTCAAAAATGTCAAACACATCTCATCTATTGGCATCATTAAGTTCATAGAGATCATTTATTTTCAGAAAAGAGGGTTTTCCAAAAAGTGTCTTGTCAGACAATTGCCGTCACTTTTGTTCCAAGGAAAATGGAAGACCATCTAAAGTCATGTAGTAATACCCACAAAAGTGTGCCATTTATCATTCAGAAACAAATGGCGCAATTGAGTAATTTAACACATACATTAAGGGGAGAATACAGTTCGACAAGGTGAACAGTTTAGACTGGAGAATAGGAGTTACAGGAAAGGATAATTGCGTATTGTATGTTGCCATACATGACAATTGGGAACACTGCATTTGAACGGTTTAAAGGAAGAGCGCTTAACACATGTTTGTGTCCAGGTTGGATGGTCTGGGATAAAGGCATACAATTCAATGTTACTGCAGATTGGAGAATTCTCGAGGAAAGGTTGTTGCCAAAAAAAGAAAGAAGATTTTGACAGAAGAAAGAATGTCAGAAATGTAGAAGTCAAAGAAGTGGATGTTGTGAAAATTAAAGCACTTGTGGAATTTGCAACATGGTCAACGTGTACTAAAGCACAAAAAGTAATTAAGGTATTTCATAATGCTATAAAGACAGATGATGGTAGGATTTGAAATAGGAACAGAGTTGTGCTCATAAAATTGAATGAGGGAAGAGGTGGGCATAGGTAGAGATGGAAGAAGTTGTGGAGATGAAAGTAGTTCAGTGAGTGTTCAAAACAAAAACAAGGATGAGAATATGACGGGAAAACCTGATGGGAGATGTCTGAGTGGTAGAAATGACAGTAGAAATCGAATCAGAATGAGTTATGAAAGAAAAGTGCTGCCACGTTATCTGAAGGATTGTGTCACTGTGTAATGTGAAATTAATTATTTATAGTACAACTGTGGCCCTACTAATATTAGTTTCTGTTTGTATATTACCAAGGAAGGGAGATGTGTGGGGTCTCTGCATGCAATTCTGTTCATAGAACCACTGCAGGAGTAATAGAATTAGGAACCTTGTACTATAAAAACACAGCCAACCCTCCAAGTTAGGGTAGAATGGGCAAGGTGTTTACAAATCTGTGGCAAACATGCCCTTGTTACAGAACCAGTGTTACAGCTTTTATCCCCAGAAAGGTTCCCCCAAATTCATAACATTGTAATAGATTGCAGAGCAATGCCTCAACCTAAAAAAGAAGGCAATTGGAGGTATCCATCTAAAGTGATTCAGGACAGAGGTCAGTGCTAGCATCTAAATCCCTGCATAGCAGCTCTACAAATATCAGCCAGCCACCTATCATATGACAGAGATGCCTTTGTAGCTTTGCCTCTTTTAGAGTGTGCCCTGATTGGCCCTGGAATAGGTCCATTTGCCTTCGGATCCAACTAACAGTTTTATGCAGTCTAGAACTTATTTGAACATGGAGTGGAAAGAGATGTAGTCCAGTAGAACCCTCATCTTGACATATGGTAGACCTGGGTCCTAATCTCATGTCTCTACTTACAAGAAGTGTGGTGCAAGGGCGGCTGACTACGGAACACAAGGCTCACGGTTCGATCGCCTGTCGCAGGTTAGCCTAGCACCATGTGACTCTGGGCAATAGCGCGCTTAATCTTCCCAACTGCCCCCAGCGTCTTGAGACCCTTAGGGGTGATTAGTTTGCACTTTACAAATGCTGGGTTATTTATTTATTACTTGACCAACAATTATGTGATTGTGGGTAGATCCCTTCATATCCAAACTATAAATGTGTGCCAGAAAAATAGTGCAGCGCACACCTACACCGTCAATACAGGTCACCGTCTATCACCAATAAACTTCACTGCATCTATTTAACAGTTTTATATAGGACACATGCATCACAAAGGGTGTCAAGAAAGGTAAGAGTACATTACAACAAACAAGAACATACTGAATAAAGGTTACAAAGCCATCGTGAAAGCAACTGTTAGCAACTATTAGGGAGATTAAGAAAGAGTGTGACACAGATTGGTCAGTTTACTTGAATTAAAGAGTTGTTACTGGTCAATGTAAAGGTGGAGGATGTGTGTTTTAGTTGTTCCCTGGAAGTGAGAAGGGTGATTTCTTTCTTCTAGCAAGGTGAAGAGAGAGAGAGAGCTCAAGCAACGTCCGGAGCACCCAGGAGTGTTTTTAAGCAAGAGAGGTTTTGAGTAGAGACAAATTCTTAATTGAGAAATAAAACCTGTAAAAAATACATAAACATGTGACTGGGTGCCCTAGCCATCCTTGAACACAGTAAACTAACAGCTATCTAGAATGCCACTAGGCCTCCGTTCTATCAAGATAATATCCAGAACACTTTTCACATCTAACGTATGAAGAACCTACTCTACTGGGGTCAAAATATCAATAGAAAGCAATCATTAAGCATTGGCATTTTGCATTAAAAGGCAGTACACATCAAATCTGCTAAATATTAAGTGTCATCAGGCAAAGAACGCCCTGGAAGACCAGCTTTGGTTTGGAAGGATTGAGGTATGGAATTAAGAGTTCTGCTTAGAAAACAGTTTGAACTGCTTCTTCCTGGTTGTTCTGACTTTCAACAGTGCCAAGTAAGCTGCAAGATCATTGACCACCTTCACCTGAAATCTTGTTACCACGCTGACAGAAGTACATTGATGAGCTCATGCTTCATTAAAACAGCCGCACAGCGTGAAAATTCGCACAGCGCGGAAGGTGTTAATCTACGCCGTATATTATTAAAACCCTTATTTCATAAAGCAAGGGTGAGATCTGTTAGTCTGGCTCTCATTTTATGCTTAACTGGTGTTTCTATTCCATGGATTTGTCAGATTATAAAGCTTCTAACAATAGCCAAAAAAATGCTTGCCTCTGTAGCTGAGATTTGTATGCTGATGCCCTCCTGAAGGGGTTTTTATAGGATTAGATACTAGGTCACTTGCTTTAAAGCACTTGGCACTTTAAAGTCTTACACAGTTATTTGAATTTAATGTACTGAATGTTTTTTTTTATTCAGAGATTTAAACTCAATATTTATACGTTTTTGTCCAAGGTAATGTGTTTTATTGATTTTTTATGAAGTTTTACGGATATACTTATGTATATGTACATTTAATATGTTGTTTTGTATGTATTGTGAAGTGCTATTTTGTGATGATTTTTATTAATCAGACAATAAATCTACTTAAACTACGTAGAAAGCAACACTAAACCTCAAGAGTAGAAAGCAATCTATTTTCAACACCATCTAGCAGAAAACGCAGAACTGGAGAGAATGCAAAGTGCGAACGCAGGAATAAAGACTAACCGCGCGAGTGCCATGACTTGTTTGAAGTACCGAGGAAACAATTTTCATTTCCACCACTAAGTGACGACAATAATCACGGTTAGGTAGAAGAGGCTGTCAAAGGGTTGCTTGGCTTGTAACCCGCATGCATTAAAGCCTGTTTGGTAGATTCAATACCATAACAGCGCGTCAAAGGCAGTATTATACTAACACATGAAACTCTTACTTTGATGACAGCTGCCATTTGATAGCTCTTTGGAGCAGGGACATTGCAAACATTGTTCTGTAAGTGAAGCGTTTTGACTTCTGTAGAAACTTGTTTCGCATTCTTCACAGTGGGCGCCGATCGTGTTGTTTTGGCAGCCCGAGCAGTTGCCTGCAAGACGAAATAAAAAAGAAAATCGTTAAAGACATTAAAGCTACAATTTTAAACTGAAAGGGTATGTGCTTTAACGGTGGCTTAAAGAAACATGGATTATAATGTGAAAATCAACAAACATTTGAATACTTAGATCTTTCTATATAAAAGTAAACATATTAGTTATATAATATCTCTAAAACGGGCACTGTCGGAGCATCATTGCATATTCAACATTCTAACACACAAGTTTACATATTTAGGTATCAACCGGAAAGCAAACAATGGTTTCTCCCCAAAAAGTTGAAATACGACGATTTACCTAACAAAACAAACTTATAGCCGGAATATACCAACGTTTGTTTGCACAATACAGGCGTTGCCTTAAAAAATTGTACTGGGGACAGTGGCTGGCATATTTGTAATGTGGTTGTTTAGATAGGACGTCCTGAGGGAATTGGTGATAACTCAGTTTCCAAAAGTTTTTTTGAAGTGAGAGAGATTTTAAAGGTATAAATCTGTTACACAAATGTATCGACACTTTCTTCAAAACTAGACAGTTCAATAAAACACCACTTTATTTTCGGGGTCTGATCACCATACGAGCCAGAACATCTCTCCCCTCCTGCCATGTGCGTAACAATAGTCCATTTCTTATCAAGACTAATCCACGACGTGTGTAGAACAATGAACTGCAGGGATAGCTACGTATAATGACGCCCATCCACCTCTGACGTAAAGGACAATAAACTATAAAAAAAAAATATTAGTATTTGTATGGCTCGGCTCTTCTATTTTACCAGGCGTCTCCCAGTGCCAGGCAATCACTTCTGCCCAATGTGAGTTTCTATTTTTTATCAATGTTCGCTGCCACGTCTCGAGATGGCCAGGCTCAAGTACAGTAAGGATGGGGAAACTCTGGCCAAGTCCAAGTCTTCGATCAGATCCACAAAGAACACCATTGAATCCAAGTGCAATTGTCATTTCAGCGTGCATAACAATATTTGGACCACCGCAGACCAATATCTTTGAGTCATTCTACAGCTTAGCTCGAGACAGTGTGGAAAAATATAGCAACTCCCATGTCAGTGAGACTTCTGACAGTTTAGGGAGTAGCCGTGATGCACTGTCCACGTTTTTCCTTGTGTAATAGGCACAAAAGAGACAGTTAAATGTTATTATTCATAGCCAAGCAAAGACTGTTACCTCCCTAGATGTTAATCTTGGCCTCAAAGTAGTTGTCACTCAGATCGCCCAAATACTTCACCAATCGCTCCCATCCTTTCTCTAATCTGTGTGGCGCACTTACTAATACAGTACTAAACATTTAGTGCAAAGTATTTGTTCAACAATAATTTAGAGAACATCAAAATCGTAGCTGTGGAAGTCCGTGTAACAATGAGTCATCGAAGTGGCAATAAATGGTACTGACCAAATAAATCGAATTAAAAAGTGTCAGGATTATTCAAGATGCTTAAAACTTGGTAGCCTCACTATCACTGTCCGAGAGGCAAGTGTGCCTGCGGAATTGAAGACAAGGGCATAGATCTGGGTATGCAATTTTTAATGCTTAGATACTACAGCACATCTCCCCAACTTAATCATTCTGCAGAAACAACTAAGTAATGTTAAGTGACAAAGGAACTCACAGGATCCCCTATTGATATTTAATTGTTTATTTGCGCTGTTGCGCTGCACATACAAAATTATTCAAGTCCCCTTTTATGAATTATGCCAAAGGCAGATAAATAGTATTTGAGGGGATATCACAAATCACAGCGTGTTCCATCATTTAGTTAAGAGATATTCAAAGGAGGGGGAAATGTTGTACTTTATGAGATGACCAATCAGATAGATACATCAATGATAGATGGAAAAACGAAAAAATTACCTGAAAATGAATTATTCGAATAAGGAGTTGATAGGCAAGGGCAATTCAACTCCCATTGACTTGGAATGCATTTGGCACCACCCACTGTTTACTTCTCTAGTATAGAAAACAATAGTAAAACATCTAGATATTTGTATTCTTTTAAAACTCAGTCTAGCTCCTCAAGCAACTACAACAGTTAAGACCAGATGTTTTCACCTTAACCGTATCTTAAAAGAGATATTTCCTTATGTGGAGCATAAGCAAAAGATCCAGATCACCATTGTGTGATCTGGATCTGGCTGGCTAATGGAGTCTAATGAGGCCTTCCTGTCTATTTAACTAGCAGATACCAGGGGGCGCCATAGGGCGCAAAGCAAGATGGCCGCTCTGTAGAGCAGCTCTGCCGGCTGAGCTATTAATCCGTACATTATCCTTGCTTACGTGCCATCAACGCCCTACCTGCTGCAGACAAGTGGCGGAGTGTTGTGAGCAGCTTTTGATGTGCTGAGCTGTCTTCTTCGCGATCAGGTAGCCGAGAGTGGGGCCTGCGACCCATCGTGCCTGCAGCACCACAATGGAGGTCCAGGACGAGTTCTAGACGCGGAGTCGCGGTGAGTACTGCATTGCGCCGACCGTGGCCTCTGAGTAGCGGGTGGGGATCTTACCACCTGGCCGGTGCCTGGTGGGCCGTGCCAGGCGCCCTAGTGAGGTTCCCCGGACTGATTAGGGCGCGCGCCGGCTTCTGGCACCGGCCTGCGTGGCGCTCCGGCTGCGGGCTGGGGATCGACGGCATTGATCTTCCGCCTCTCAGCGCTCCGGCTCCGGCCTGTGTGCGAAATACCACTGTGAGCCGGTGCACAGAGTGCGCGCTGCGGTGTGTGCCCTCTCCACACCGAGGCCTAACCCGCTGCTGCTTATTGCAGGGCCTCTCTCCCCTGCACCGGTTAGGCCATCTTTATTGCTGACCCTGTGGCCTGCCAACTGCTCTCAGAGCGCGAAGCCTCCTGATTGCATCCCAGCCTACGATCGCCTGTAATCTGGGACGGCTGACCGGTGTGGTGTGCTTTGCCTGGCGGCTGGTCGTACCCGGCCGATCCCGATGACAGCCTGGGGGCCCCCTATTCGTCTCTACTGTGCCACGGCGTGAGGCAGGGCCCTCCCCTGAGGAGTACTGCTGAATTCTAGGACGCCTGTGTCTGCCTGCAGCTGGTGGCTCTTCTCTACCCCGTTCACTCACTGTCACACAACCGGGGATGGGCGCTACTGTTATCGTCGCCTCAATCTCCTGCATACGGCTGGGAGGTGTGGTAAGGCCTGGAACTGATCAAACAGCACACTGCCCTCGCATACTCTTGACATAGGCTCTGCTGTGCTGAGGCGTCTCTCCCTGTGATCTACTACGAGGCAGCTCCTCGCCATTTGCACGCCTGGGCCTTGACCGCTCCCGGACCTGGGTGTTGGACCGGGTGTTGGCGAACAGTCCCGGCATAATCGAAGTCACTGGCGGTGGTGACTGGCTGCTACGGGGATTACACAACGGATTGCGGGGCACTTTGTGGGCCCACTGACAGCGCATTGGGCTACTACTGTGTGTGTCTCACTATTTTCCATGCTTTGTCCTCCCTCCTGCTCTTTGGTCCCGGCTTAAGAACATCTGGTCACAGGGACATGGGCGCCCTCTGGGCTCTGTCGCCTCCCCCACTAAACTACATCAGAGCTGATCGGAGCAGAGGCGAGGAGCCAGGACAAGGCAGGCGCGAAAGGAGAAGTAGGAAACACCTTGGCCATACCTCCCTTGCGACCAAGTCTTGCCCCCGGGCCCCCGTAGGGCCGCTGCATTCAGCGCTGTGCCCGGCTTTTGATCGCGGCGTCAGGGGACTCAGTACAGCAGGAGCCGTGGGCGCCGTAGCTTCAACGACCATCGCATCGCAGGCAGGTGAGACCGCTGAGATCCCTGCCTGTAGCCATGGCCACACTCTTCCCTATCGCCTCCCGCCGAACTGTTAACTGAGTCCGACACTCGGAATCCGTTTTAGGCGTCCGTAGTGCCTCGGGAGCAGCGTGGAGAGAGACGGCACACTAGAGAGTAGAGAGCTGCGGGTGTTACTTGCACCCACCTCGTCTGTCCACTAGCACCTTGCCTACACCTTTCCCTCCACAAAAAGCCCCTGACTTACTGCTGCTGCTCGCTTCCTCAGCCCCCACCGGACCAGCTCCCACCGGACCAGTAAGCTAAGGGGGGGGTTGCACATAGTGCCTTTGAGAGCGCCGAGCAGGAAGAGAAGGGGAAGGGTGGAAGGGTGGTCAAGCAGTACCTAACAGCAACCAACAGCCACCAGCCAAACAGCAGCTAAACAAGGAAATCAAACCACCCACAGCATTTTTGCAACCAGTAAGGGAAAAAATATCAACAAAAAATTTAACAAAACCTAACAACTAACAACCAAGGCACAACCAACCAAGGAAGGAAATTGGAGCGCAACTCGATCAAAACCATTACCAAAACCATTACTACTACTTCAACTTCAGCCCCAGCTTCAGCTTTACTCTCAGCTTTACCTTCAGCACAAAAAAAATACTTTTTAACATCCCATAACTCAAGCACAAGCACTCATCGACCAAATAAAACCCTCCTGGTGAGAAAGTAACAGTAACACAACCAATAAACAAAAAAGCCAGACAAAGGAATCTTTGACAAGACACTAAATTTCCGCCAATCCACCAATAATCCTCTACATCAAAGGAACACAGGAATCCTGAGCCAGTTGGTGGCACACACAGAAGCCCCAAAAAACCCTAAAAGATAGTCAGGAATTTGCGTTAAATTAAGCACGCCATGAGGTCAGGTAAAATTAGGAAACCAATCGAATACGACAACGTACCCGCCAAAAGACGCAGGGCCAACAAGCGGAAACTTAACACCGACACAGACGCAGTCATTGTGCAGACAGAACAAGAAGATGCCGTGCTATTAGATCTAACGCCAGAGATTACAGAAACAACAGCCTTTAAAAATAGCAAAACGGTTGATCGGCCCTCTGAGACAGACTGTGTCTATCTGGCATGCGGCAAGACGCCTGAGGGATTTGCAAGGGCTTCGACGCTTGGGACAACATCGGAATTTCAGTAATTGGGGATGTGTGGCAGAAGGGGGCGGTTGTCCAGTTTGAGAGCTTGCAACAGCAATACAAGCTGGCCCCGTCGGAGTGGTTCCGATACCTCCAGATGAAACATGCCCTGGTTGCACAGCTGGCTCCAGGTGCGCAGGTTCCGGAGGCCTCCCCGTTGGAGGACAGGCTACTGACGGAGTACATGCCAAAGAGGGCTACGTCCTTCACATACCGCAAACTTATCAACAATCAACCAGACCCTATGGGGCCCCTTCGGGAGAAGTGGGCCGATGAGGTTGGTGACTTTGATGACCCGGAGTGGCACGAGGCGCTGGCCTCACCGCGTGAGGCGGGCATACAGTCACGACTGCGGCTGGTGCAGCTTCGTATTTTGCATCGCTCGTACTACACCAGGTGCTTACTACATAAGCTGGGCAGGGCGCTACATCCCTTCTGTTTGCGAGGTTGTGGGGAGGAGGGAACCTTTTATCACACTATCTGGGAGTGTCCTGTCATCCAAGACTTCTGGAAGCGAGTGCTGCGTACAATGTCGCAGGCGAGCAGGGTTTCGTTGTTACCGGAGCCTCGGCGATGTCTATTAAATGTGTGGGAACCCAATGATCTCAATCATCAGGCGCAGAGCTGGGTAACGTTGGGGATAATGACGGCCAAAAGGAACATAGCCCAAAACTGGGGTGCGGTGGAGGTGCCGTTGCTGTCTAAATGGAGGAGAGATATGGATGTTGCCATGTTCGCTGAGCGATCAGTATTTATTAGACGGGGATGTCCCCGCAAGTGGGAAAAGGTTTGGAACAAGTATAGGGGGGGGGGGGGAATATGTGACCCACCATCGCTATCCGATGAGGACTCCTCTGACTCGGACGGTTGAAATGGCTGACGGGGTGGTGGGGAGGTGGAGAGCCGCAATCTGTGTCAGCACATTAGTACCGGGGTTGATTGAGGGATTGTGCATTTGGATAATAATCGGTCAAAGGATCTGTACGCAATGGTTTGAATCAGTGTCTTCTGTTGTAACTGTTCTGAAAACAATAAAAAAGTAAAAAAAAAATAATAATAGCAAAACGGAAAGAAAGAGCGCTCAACCCAAAATTTACTCCTTTTTCTCATTTCTGAAAGAGCCCGGCTCTTACCTAAGCTCCACTAATACAATCTGAGGGGACTGCCCTCGCCAATGGAACCACAAGGGGGCACGCAAAGCAACCACAGTGAAGGTATTGAAGAGAAGTATGGCACTAAAACGTGGGTTTCTCACACACCTAAGGATAGTAGCGCACAATCTGATAACCCAAATAACCACTATAGCAGTGGGGACAACACCACAATCACTGACGCTACCAACAAAAGGGGACTCCCCATGGAGCCAAACATCGTAATCCAGGTGACCGCACAGCTCCAAGATCTAGCAACAGGGAAAGCTAACAGCTGCGACGAGCTAAACTTCGTAAGAAAAATAGATCCACTAGGATCCACCGAGCTGTAAACTCTAACCGAGCCAGAGCCTCCTAATAAGACTGAGACAAAAAACAAAGCAGACTCCAACACAGGGAGTAGCAGCAGTACCATGAGGTCTGCACAGGCCACACTTCGGGATCAGCATTACAATCCGGGGATTCAGTCAGGCAGAGAGTATACGGACTTGGGGCGGGACAGAGACACAGAATCAAAGCCGGAAGGTGAGGAAACTGAAGCAACCGAGGACATGGTAAAAATCTGAACCCCTGTCCCAGTCCACACGGGGCGGGTAAATAAGCCAGAGAAAACATGGGTAAGGGAGCTAATAGAAGCAACCGATCCTTCGGAAAAAAACAGAAGTACAGACATAAGCCAGGTCCTTATCCAACCTGCATCCTCCAACATAGAAGAGCACGCTCAGCTAACAACAGAAGAATGGGAGAGGCTGGTAGCATCATACTTACCACCTGCTACACAGCTCGACGCCAGTACTCCAGAGAGAAAGCTAGATCCCGAGAAGACTCCATCAACTGATAACTCAGAGAAGACTCCGTCAACTGATGACCTCCCAAAAAGCGCAGATGCACTATGGTCATCTTTGCTAAATATGCTCCAACTATCCATAAAGGCCATGCAGTATCATTCGGAAAAAATGGACATCCAACTATCCCTCCTGAACTTCTTGGCCATCCACGTAGCCAAAATTGATAACAAGCTGGCAGACATGAACTGCATGATCAAGAGGGTGCAAGCGGAAACAAAAATAGAGCAGCCGAGCTGTGCATGCTACACAATAGTAGACAAACTTACTACCCTCCCCCAACTCCTGGGAGACATCCTAGCAGACCTAAAACAAAAAACGGAAAATACAACTCACAGTAACCCAGGAATTGGGAAAGAGGGTCAAACCCAACAACTTAAATTCCCCAGAGAATACTTAGTTACCACAAACACACAGAACCCATCAACTACGCCAAATAGCCAAAAAGGTCAATTCGAGCCAAACAGCCCAACTGCCCTAGAAGATAACAAACCGATCAATGACACCTACGCGGAGACCCTAGGGAAATCCTTAAGGCAGCCTCTGGCCAACCAAAGGAGTGAAGCCCTGCCACAAACAAACACACAACTTGAACACACGCAAGGGCATGAACTTGACACAGCGACAACTGCCCTCAACGATGCTACCGGAAAGGTAATCAAGGAAGAACACACGCAAGGGCATGTACCCGACACAACGACAACTGCCCTCAATGACGCTACAGGAAAGGCAAGTAAGGAAGAAACCAAGGCAGCAAACAAAAGACTACGAAAACAAAAAAGGAAAGGAAGAAATAGGATGGCCAACACACAAACTTTTTTCCACAGGGCAACCACTATCCCAGAAGCTGCAGCAGCAGAAGCATCAGAAGAAGAAGCAGCAGAAGACACAGTAAATCCGCCCACAACTATAACAATCCCATCGGCCAGGAAGGTGGAAGAGCTACCACAAATTAAAAACCCCACCCTAACAACCGCAAGGGAGGGACCAACGGCAGATAGAAGCAAAGGCCGGCCCCCAAAAGAAGACTCCAGAGCCAAGGCCAACATGACAAACTGGGAAGGGCAGGGGGAGGACCTAAAATCTGTCATAAGACATGATATCCCACATAGGGACAAGGGCATAAAAGATGACAATCAATGGGAGACCACCCAGGCGGAAACCGATAGCAGCATAATACTGTTCATTCCAGACTATAACTCAAGAGGGAGCGGAGACATCCTCAATCGCGGCAACATCTTACTCCTACTATCGACTATAAGCAGTCTGACTGACATCAGCACTAAAGACCTAGCGGCGGTGGAATGTATCCACAGTTACCACTTGTCAAACTTGGAGGTCACAAAAACAACATGGTTAAGGAATGAAACCGCGAAGAGAATTATGGAATTAGAGTAAATTTTTCTATCTTGGGGGATACGCTTAAAAAGAATGGAAAAAAACGGTTTCCCGGAACCACTATGCCAGGCATATAAAGAGAGACAAATTCACGAGCCAACAAGCAAGCTACTATCAGAAAAAAAAAGAAAAGCGTCCTAAAGGGGGCCAGAAGCCACTCAGTTTCCAGGATGACCCATCAATCAAATAGGCAAGAGCAACGCTTAATTGATCAAACCGACTGGAACTGGATAGCGAGGACAATAAACACAAGGGCGAAAAAGTATTGACAAAATTAACAAAATCCAGCCATACAGCAACAACTAAGAACATGCTCTTGGAATATTAACGGCTTAGGAAACAAAAGAGACGACCTTCAGCTATTTTCCTACTTTCAAACATTTCACATAATAGCCCTACAGGAGACCTGGCTAGAACAACCACATCACATCCAAGGCTTCAACACATATCACCTCCCAGCGACAAGAAATACTAAATACAGCCATCCAAAGGGTGGTCTTACAATATACACTGCTATAAAGACCTTCAACGAATCTAAGTACATAAACGCGAAACAGACGGGTAACAACTGCTCCCTCACGATAGAACTAGAAGTGAGGGGAAAAGATTCAAATCAAAATTTAAGGCTGATGAATGTATACCTACATCCCCGGGAAAAAAAACCAGGAATGTACCTCCTGGTAGAAGAGATCTCAAAAACACTGACAGACAGCGAACACAAGCCTCGTAGTAACAGGGGACTTCAATATGTTTTTGGGAGGGCCTCAAACAAGGGGCACATCGTTAGAAGAACTGTTCCTTGCATGGGATATCCCACAACAAGCAACAAGCAAATGGGGCAACCAAAACCGGTTGTCAATCTCAAGCACTAAGGATCTAGAACACCTCAATCTGGCAGCATTAAATGGCCGCTTCGCAAACGACAGCCCCCCGTCAGCCACTTTTCACAACTCAACAGTTAGCTCCTCCATAGATTTCACATTTGTATCCCTGCATCTCTTCGCGAAAATCACGGACTTCCGAATTGGCACAATGTCAGCTAGCGACCACCAGCCCCAAGAATTTGGCCTTAACCTCCAGGGGGTGGTGCAAGCCAGACCGGCGACAAACTTGGGTTGTTCACTGCTGGTGGCACAGAAAAGAATCAAATGTAACACGTTAAACCTGGAAGGCTTTACAACTGATGCAAAAAGCCGGTGGGAAAAGAGCATCACAAATAACTGAGTACCTAAACGCCTGGGAACACTTCACGAGGAGCCTGGGACAGGCTCACACAAGGAAACCTAAGACTCGTCGTCAAAGCTACAAAAGTCAAGGAAAGAGAACCGATTCAACTGGCAAATGCGACAAGGCCTCAAACCAAAACATCAAGATAAACCACCTGAAAAGTAATATCAACAAACTGCTGCGTAAACTACACCGTGACGGACCGGATCCTACAATTCAATTGGAGATGCAAAACTTAAAACGGGAAAAAAAGAACAATTTGGCAGGACAAAAGGGAAGTAGAGGAAGAACTGTGGGCAAGACTTCTACACGACGCTAAAGGAACCAACACAAGCAGAAGATTCTGGAAAACAGTTCACTCACTCCAGAACTCTAGGACTCCGACCATTGACCCTTATGTATCCAAGGAAGCCTGGGCCAACCATCTTCAGGCACATTTCAATATAGTGCCACAGCCCACAACTACTAGTCGACCGGACAAGACCAAAACAAGTCCAACACGGTTGTTACAATTGGGCAGTAACGCATTTGACCCCACGGAAAAACAAATAAGCAGGATCACAATGGGGAAAGCGGAGGGGGCGCCAGGCCCTAATGGGATTCCTCCAATACTGTATAAACAAAACCCGGATTACTGGGCAGCAGCCCTAGCGCCACTCTTCAAACAGATAGACACTGCAACAATCCCAGCGTCATGGAAAGGGTCTATTATAGCACCAATACACAAGAAGGGCAACGTAAAGGACCCAAAAAACTACAGACTAATAGCCCTAATCGACAACGAAGCCAAATATTACGCTGGCCTCCTATTAGAGGAGCTTCTGGACTGGACAGAAGAAAATGCAGTAATTCCTATTACCCAGGATTCCGTAAACAAATGGGCACAACATCAAACATGCTAGTTCTCTCGCTTCTCATTGACGCCACAAAGGCAGCTAATCTCCCCCTGTACGTATGCTTCATTGACTTCACCTCAGCGTTTGACACTGTCAACAGAAACTTACTATGGTCAAAACTGGAAAAAAGGAACATCCCATCAGGCCTTCTCACACAGCTGATTCTACTTCATACGGACACATGGGTCCAAGTAAAGCTAGGGCCAGGATATTTCCTTTCAAGAAAAATAACAACCACGAAAGGCTTAAAACAAGGCTGTGTCCTAGCTCCAACACTTTTCAACATCTTTATGTCCGACCTGGCACAAAACTAACTCTCACGCCCCTAGCCTAGGCGGCCTTACTATTTCCAACCTAATGTATGCTGATGACATTGTCCTAATAAGCAGAACACTGATAGGGCTACAACATCTGATCAGCACTACGTTTAAATACTCAACAGACAACAACCTTACCATCAACCTCCCAAAAACCAAAACAATGAGGATCAATGCAAAAAGATCATCAGCAGGTTTTCACTGGCACATGGGAGGGACTACACTGGAAACAGTAGAGGAGTACAGGTACCTGGGGGTAATTCTTGATAGAAAGGGCTCATTCAACCAGCAAAAGGAAGCAATAAAACGGAAGGGCATCAGCGTAGGGATTGCACTAAGGAACCTCAAAACCAAAGCAGTCGGCCGAAGCTTCACACCCCTGCTTCAAGTGCTACAGGCAAAACTAACATCGGCCCTGACCTACGGAAGCGAATGCCTCCGAGGAAGGGATGCCCAGCAACTGAACAGCACAATAGCGAAGGCCATGAGAATAATCTTCAGTCTGCCCAATTACACCTCCCAGGCACAAGTTAGGTTGGAATTTGGTCTGAGAAATCAAACTCTAGAGCGATTGGGCGCCTATGCCAAAAGATGGCACAAGATACAGAGAGGGGAATCCATAAGCCTAAATCACCACCTATGGAAAGAGATGGAAAGTAAGAGTAAGAGTGCTGCTGCGCTATACCTCAACCACTCTTTAAATTCCCTGAGCCTACAAGAAGCCTGGATGAGCAGTGGATCTCACAACATCTTTAAACAATCAGTTAACAAATCAGTTAGATCCATGTCGTTAATCGAGGATAAAGCAAGCCTAGCAACCCGGGCCCATGGCTGGACAGTTATCCAAATCTATAAAACCAGCCTCTGCCAAAGCTACTTAGGAGTCGGGTTTACTAGGCGCACAAAGGAGAAGTTCCTACGTCTACGGCTGGACCAACTTCCAGTTCAAAATCCTCTCCCCCCCATGGACAAGGCCCAAAGAAACAATCAACTGCCGAGTCTGTGGGAACTCAAAGGAAGACATCCTGCATCTACTATGCACCTGCAAAGGCTTGGACGCAGAGCGCAGATCCCTTCTAAAAAAGCACTTCAACAGGCTGGGCATAAGAACAGGCCGGCAGGCAGTAAAGGCTTGCTTGGACGGAACGAATATTCAATTAGCAAGCCACGTCGTCAAATTCTTGGAGAAAGCAGAAAAGAAACAAGAATGACAGAGGGCCAAAACAGGCCAACGCCAACTAACGAAGTGAAATCCAAAACTGATAAGGAACCATCTTACTTGATATGGGTAATGGCCTGACACCCAAATGGTAAATAGGTCATAATAACACTGCAGGGGACAGTTATGATTCAACAGACCCAGCAATAAATACCATAGCTCGGCCTAACACCCACGCGAAAAAACAACAGACAGTCCTTCTTTCAAATTCTATGCTCAGTCGGAAATAAGCACAAATTTCTGTATTCATTATAATGACTCTTTTTATCACTCGAAGCTAATATCGTTATATATAAATATTTGTCATTGTCTTTTTTAAACACCAATTGTATTTAACTTATGGTTCTTATATGCTAACAATTGCAATGGTTTTAATTAACTGAGCAATTAAGACTTTACTTACATCTTGGTCTAGTGACGTCGCTATGGGGAAATCTAAGCGCAGCCAGCTGCGCCTCAGCTTTGAGCCAAGTAGGTCAACCAAGACTTCTCAGCAAGTTGTCTTGGATACGGATTCAATGTGCCTGGCGACCATTTGTCTATCATTGACAAAACACTCCTCGCAGTCCAAGTCAGCCTGCAGTCCATTGACGGGAAGATTGACAATCTGAACCTACGCAGGGATCTTATGTCGCAGAAACTGGATAAACATGCGATGCGCCTGGGGGAGGCGGTAACACGAATATCAGACGAGAGCGACGTCCATGAAGAAAGTGCTGGCTGTAATACAAGCTTGCAATGAGGATTTGGAGGCCAGATCGAGACTCAATATTGTGAGCATTACTGGTCTGCCAGAATCCACTAACACTGGCTGCCTTGAGACCTACGTGGAGAAACTTCTTTGTGATATTTTCGGTGCTCTACACCTGTCTCAGATATTAATTGTGGAACGGGCTCATAGATCTCTGGCTGCTCGCCCTCCCCCGTGTGCGCTGCTGTGCCCCATCATTGCCCGTTTGTTAAACTACCGGGACCGAGCCGCTGTCCTCCGATTGGCCCGTGAGAAAGGTACTATAACCCATGAGGGCAACACCCTTGCTTTCTATCCTGATTTCACGGCAGCTGTGCAGGAGGCTCGAAGGGAATACCAGCCTGTTAAGAAACTCCTCATCCCCGGCACAGATATCCTATGCAATGCTCTACCCTGCGCATCGATGATAATGGGAAACCCAGGATCTTCAACACTCCAAAATCAGCAATGGACTTTGCGAAGACTCTAACCCGACGTAGATGGTCCTCCACTATGACGGCGGGACCACTGGGGAGATAGCAGATGAACAATGACACTATCAGGCCACGTGAGTTGTGGACTGCCGTTCACCCCCCCCCCCCCTGTTGTGATTTGATTTGTTTTGGGGGTGCCCCCGCTTACTTGCTGTCGCGAGACTTGACAAATGGGATCTAGAAAATTACCCAAGGGTTTGAACTGTACCATTGTTAACACATCATTACCTATGACTTCTCCCGTTAACACGTGGGTAGTCAGTTTATTATTCTGAGATACTGTACGATAATGGCTAAGTAACACCATCACTTTTGCTCGACCACCTCCCACTACATTGGGAGGGGTATTGAGCTCCGGCGCTCCCTCATGGGTGTTCCCCACTGTTGTTTCCTCCCTTGGTGTTGAACTCTGGGATTGATTTGGGAGGTTCGGGATGGCTTTGGCATGTAGGGGTCGCTAAAGTGGGCGGGGTGACGGGGGTGGGGAGATTCTAAAGGGTTTGGTTACGTGGCTGACTTCATTGTTACTAATGTGATAACTGTAAATCTACCTTCATGCACCGTAGTCGTATCATGCTCAATGTATAATATGTTTTTACACTGCACCCTGCTCACACTGTAATTACCTGTCTTGCATGGAAAGTACGGGGACTAGGTACTAGCGTGTTTGGATCGCCACGAGGTCGCCATTGCCCTATTACAGGAGACACATCTGACTCCGCAGTCTGATAGGCAAGTCGGGGCACAGTGGTCTAGCTATTATCGCTTGGCCTCCTCCTATTCCTCCTACTCACTAGGTGTTCTTACGCTAGTCAAGAAACATCTTCCCTTCATCATGCTCAAAACCTGTATCGATGATGCTGGACGTTACGCCATAGTACATGGGAAGTTAGCGGGCAGTTAAAATACCATAGTAAACACATATGGCCCAAATATAGATGACCCCGTTTTTATTTTTAGCGCATCGTCTCCACACTACACGACTGGCCTGAGGCGGATATACTGTGGGGGGGGGGGGGGGTGACCTCAACACACACTTAGACCCTACCAGGGACAAGGCGAGTGGCAGAGGTGGTCAATCTCCTAGGGCGGCCCAGGTCATTAATGAGGGAATGTCTGAACTGGGTCTGATAGACGTCTGGCGTCAGCGGAATTTGGAGAAGCGAGAGGGCACACACGTTTCCATGGCACACAGTGGCTGGTCTCAGCTAGATTACTGGCTCCTGAGTGAGACGGCGGGAGGCTGGGTGTCCCAAATAGCAAGGTTGCCTCGTACATTATCTTATTATAACCCAGTCCGCATGACACTACACTTCCCAGACACTGCGTGCCGTGCGTTCACCTGGCGCCTCCGCTCAGAGGCCCTACTTGACCCTCTTTATGTCACAACCATTCGCAACGCCATTACGCAATACTTTACCCACAACAAGGGCTCGGTGGACAAAGCGCTGACCCTCTGGGAGGCCTTCAAGGCCACCATTCGGGGCACTTGCATTAGCACGTCCACTGCCATTGCCATTCTGAAGGATTTGTGAGGACAGCTTACTAAACTTGAAACCACATTACATGATCTTGAACGCGACTATGAGGTCTCACCTTGCGCTCAGACACTGGCGTCGATCAAAGAGGTCACATTGGAATACACTGAGCTAGCGGAGAGGGAGGTTAAATATATCTCTAGATGCCATATTGCCCGCGCGTTTGGGGAGGGCGGGGGACCGGGGTGACACCTGGCTCACAAGATCAGGGATCGTATGAACTAACACACTATTTCTAAGATCACGGACGCAGCTGGCCATGACCAATACACTACCCCGGAAATCTTAGCACAGTTCCGAACTACATATGCAGAGCTAAACACTACACAGGGAGCGGCTGACAGTAATGACTTAGATGCATACCTTGCTGATATTGCTATCGCTTGGTTGTCGGATGGGCAGAGGGAGTTTCTCTGTCAACCAATTATGAAAGAGGATGTGCACGCAGCCATTAAGGTCCTCCCAAACAAAAACGCCCCTGGCCCTGAAGGCTTCTCTAGCGAATTTTATAAAGAATATGCAGAGGAGCTAACTCCCCACCTCCTGGAAACGTACTCCGAGGCCTATGACTCTGGCAAATTGCCGCCCACCCTTCGGGAAGCTCTGATTATTACATTACTTAAGAAGGATAAACCGCTATCTTGCTGCAACTCATACCGGCCACTGTCGCTCATAAACACAGATGCCAAGATACTGGCCAAAATATTGGCCACCAGATTACAACTGCTCATGCAGGGTTTGGTATTCCCGTACCAGTCTGGCTTTATTCCCACTCGCTCTACCTCGCATAACTTGCGTACTCTTTTTGCTATGATTCACATTCTCGAGCCTGGGCTGTAAGCGGCGGCTGTCATGCTAGATGCTGCCAAGGCCTTTGACTATAGAAAGGAGTTATCTTTTTTACATTCTGCGTCGTATGGGCTGTACCCCTATGTTCGTTCACTGGATACAGCTGCTATATACCGATCCGGCGGCACCTATCCGAGTGGAGGGCAGCACATCGGACCCTATATGCATCACTGGGGGGACATGTCAGGGTTGCCCCCTCTCGCCTCTTCTTTTTGCACTAACACGTGAGCCTCTTGCCTGTATCATTAGGCAGCGACATCGAGCCGCGCCCATCCGCTTTGCCCACCGCCCCGTCAGCATTTCATTATACGCAGACGTCATGCTGCTCTTTATACGGGAACCACGCACTTTCCTGGCACCGGTATGCTTGAGTAGATTCGGTTCGGCTTGTTCTCAGGCCTGCATATTAACTGGACTAAATCGGTGATAGTACCACTGGCAGAATGCACCTCACCTCACAAACTCTAATTCCCACTTGAGTGGTCCATGTGCCCAGTGAAATACTTGGGGATGTGGGTACATAGAGACCCAGACACGGTTATTCGCGAGAATTACGGCCCCGCGTGCGCGAAGCTGGAGCGGCAGGTGGATAGATGGGTGAAGCTTCCACTGTCCTTGGCTGACCGTATTGCTTTAATTAAGATGGTTGTGCTACCCCAATTTTTATATCTTTTTAGCAACATACCGATCCCACTAACTAAACACTTATTTACAGATGTGCGCTCTTTGCTTCTTAAACTTGTTTGGGGGGGTAAATAGGCTTGTGTGAACTGGGAAACACTTACTCTGGATTACAAACACGGGGGCATTAGCGTGCCTGACTTTTATCTGTATTATTTATGCGCCCACGCACAATACGTGCACTATTGGTTTGGCGCGCATGACTTCATCCCACATATGGCGGTGGAGGATGGAGATGCCCACCCTGTTCCATTGAGTTCCATGTTGACGCACGCTCCGAACTAAACACTGTTGATGCAACTATAGGAGCCTGGCAGGAAAAATGCCATTGTATTCCCCTCTTCTACCTCTCGCGTATCACTCGGATTTGTCTGTGACACATTAAGCGGGTTCTATGCACGCTTTGCATCTGGTAGGGATAGTTAAAATGCAAAAGCGGTTTCCTGACGGCGTCTTTTTGTCAGACAGTGATCTAAGTTACATACAGAATAAAACGCCATTATTCATATTCCTATTCCACAGGTTAAAGAAAGCGAAAGAAGACCACTATCACACCTTCCCTGCGGAACCCTCAACAATGCAAACTCTTCAAACCATGCTGGTCAGTCCAACACGACGTAAACTTCTCACCAAACTATATCGATCCGCTAGAGAGGAGAAGCCGCTGCCACACAACAAAAGTTTAGAGAAATGGAATGCTCGTTTAACTCCACCACTGATGCTACAGGACTGGGAATAATGCTGCCAACTCACTGGGGCCCCCACTTCTAATGGTAACCTTCGCATAATCCATTTTGAGTACATACACCAAGCGTATTATACTCCACATAAGCTATTCGAATATGGGCTTTGAGACACTGACACATGTAAGAGATGTGGAGCTGCGGATGCTGACTTTTGGCACTTGTCCTGGGAATGCCGCAGGGTGACGTTGTTCTGGGAGGGCTTGATCCGCGCACTGTCCAAAATGATTGGTCTGGAATTGCAATGCTCACTGCATGTATGCCTGCTGGGTTTGGTGCCCTCTGTGAAGGGGGCTACAGGTAAACTGGTGAGAGTGGCTTTACTCATGGCCAAGAGACGTGTGGCAATGACGTTGGAGAGCGCGGCTGGGCCGACGACTGCCTGATTGCTTCAAGATCTGGCGGCCTGACGGGATAATTTGGTGCTATATGCGGAAGAACTCTCCACCTCCTCTAGACCTAACGATATATGGGAACCACTGCTACTATACCTAAGATCTGTCGCGCAGGTCGAGTCCCCAGGTAATGCAGAATGCTGAATATACAATTATAATCTTGATAAGCATGATACCCTGTTACACTATGCAGGTTATTGTTGCACGGTAACTGATTGATATGTATGCCACTGCCATGAGCTGTTAAGTTGGTTAATCAATTTGCATGTGCTCATTGATGATCTCATTGTGCATTGAATATGCTCAATAAAGAACAAAGAAAAAAAAAAGTAGCAGGGACCTGTGTACAATTGCACAAGTGAACATACCACCAAAATCAAATTAAGCCAGCCCTATTACGTATAAAGTGGCTTGTACAAGAGAAGTTAATTTGGTTCCTTAATAGAGGTTTAGTTCTTCAGGATTTTAAAGGACACTGCAAATGTCGTTAGGATTACAGGATTCTAGATGAATTGTATAGATGACTACTCCTATGACGATGCAGCATATCTGAAGAACAGCTTAACACCCAGACGCACAACTTACTACTTGTGTAACAATATATCTGTAAGAGACATTACTTAGTGATAGATTCCTTACCTTAGAAAATTCCCCAGGCATCAGTCTGGATCCGGAAAGTTTTCTGCTTAGCAGTACCTCTGCGCGTCAGTAGGTGGCGCCGTGCGGCTATGCGCAAGTCACCGGCGTCGTGCGCGCCGGGATGACGTCACGGAGGTTACTTAGGCGCCACCCATGCGCGCCGCCAGTTCTGTACACAACTTTCCGCGCCGAAACGCAGAGTCATGCGAGAAACTGACCTTTGGTGCATAAAACTAGGGCCCTAAAAGGGGATGACCTTGACCCTAGTAATCAGTTTGCAGAACGGGGAGGATGGATGGGGCGGTAAGAAATCTATCACTAACTAATGTCTCTTACAGATATATATTGTTACACAAGTAGTAACTTGTGCATCTGAAAGAGACACGTTAGTGAAAGATTCCTTACCTTAGAATAGATACCCCAGCAATACCAACCCCAGTGGTGGGTCTGCGAACAAGATTACACCAGAAAGTCACGGAGCACAGAACGGCCAAAGAAGCAGTCTCTCCGGACCTGACTGTCAAGGCAGTAGTGCTTGGTAAATGTGCGCAGCGAGGCCCACGTAGCTGCCTGACAAATATCCTGCAAGGGGACACCGCGTCCCAAGGCAGTAGTGGCTGCAGTTGCCCTGGTCGAATGGGCACGCAGTCCCACAGGAGGCTCCATCTTAGCCAAGGAGTAACATGCTTTGATGCACAGAACGACCCACCGGGAGATGGTCCGTTTGTGCACCGCCCGACCTCTTTTGGCGCCCTCGTAGCCAACAAAGAGTTGATCATCCACCCGGAACTGCTGTTTACGCTGCAGATAGAATGCGAGCGCATGTTTTGGGTCCAGACGGTGAAGCCGCTCCTCTTCCCTCGAGGGATGCGGAAAAAAGGTGGGCAAAGTGATGGTCTGCCCGATGTGGAAGGGCGTGAAAACCTTTGGTAAGAAAGAAGGATGTGTCCTCAGAACCACCTTGTCCGGATGAACAGAAAGGAACTGAGGTTTGGAAGAAAGAGCCTGGAGCTCACTCACTCTCCTGGCAGAGGCGATAGCTACCAGGAAAGCCGTCTTGAGAGTAAGACGAAGTAAGGGACAATTATGAAGGGGCTCAAAGGGAGCGCACATCAGAAGAGTCAAGACAAGATTCAAATCCCACTGAGGCATGATGAAGGGCACAGGTAGGAAAGTATGCGTAATTCCCTTAAGAAAACTTAACAACCGGGGACTTAAAAAGAGAAGGCTGAATGGGAAGCAAAGAAAGGCAAAGATGGCCGAAAGATAACCTTTAAGAGTGCCCAGAGCAGAGCCCTGCTGGGCCAGAGAGAGAAGGGACAGAAGAACCTCAGAAAGAAGGGCAGAAAGGGGATACACAGTCTTCGCTGCGCACCATGCCACAAATCTGTTCTACCGACAGGCGTACACCGTCTTAGTGGAGGGCCGTCTGGCCGCCAGGATGTCATCACAGACTTCGGGAGGAAGATCGAAAGGTGTCGACTGTCGCCGCTCAATCTCCAAGCATGGAGGTGGAGGCTGGACAGGTTCGGGTGGAGGACCGTCCCCTGCTGCTGTGACCGAAGATCCTCCCGAAGAGGCAGACGGATCGGGGGAATCGATGCTCATACTGAGTAGCTCGGGATACCATACTCTTCGAGCCCAGTCCGGAGCCACAAGAATAACTTGGGCCCGGTCGCGCCTGATCTTCTAAAGCACTCTGGGCAGAAGTGCTATAGACGGAAAGGCGTACAACAGACCGCAGCTCCACTCGAGACGAAAAGCGTCTCCGAGCGAGTGCCGCCTTGGAAATTCCAACGTGCAGAACTGAGGACGTTGCGCGTTCTCTTTGGTGGCGAATAGATCCAACCAAGGCTCTCCCCATCGCAGAAAGAGACCTTGCGCCACGTCCAAGTTCAGACGCCACTCGTGATCCACCAAGCACCGGCGACTGAGTTCGTCTGCCCTGGCGTTCAGAGAACCAGCCAGGTGTTGAACCACCAAGGTAATGTCTTGATGTTCCAGTCATGTCCAGAGGGGCAGAGCCTCCTGACATAGGGTCCGCGACCCCACCCCGCCCCGCTTGTTGCAATACCACATGGCGGTGGTGTTGTCCGTGAACACTTGCACTACACTTCCCCGGACAGAGGGAAGAAATGCCTTCAGTGCACGCCGGATCGCCCGCAGCTCCAAAAGTTTGATATGGAGCCAGGACTCTGCCGGAGACCATGTCGCCTCCCCAACCCAGGAGGGACGCATCCGTCACTACTGTGTGCTCCGGTTGGGGAAGGGAGAGGGATCTGCCATTGACCCAATTGCAATTTGTGAGCCACAACTGCAATTGCCGTGCAGCGCCCTCTGAGATCTGGACATGATCGGACAGGCTTCCCTGATGCTCCGCCCACTGGAACTTCAGGTCCCACTGCAGAGCCTGCATATGCCATCTGGCATGCGGTATCAGCAGGATGCAGGAGGCCATCAGGCCCAGAAGACGGAGGGTCATCCTGACTGAAACCCGGGATAGAGGCTGAATATCCCAGACTCGCTGTTCGGGAGGATAAACCCGAAACAGCGTCAAATCCAGAACCGCTCCTATGAAAGGGAGCTTCTGAGAGCGACTTGGGTGCGACTTCGGCACATTGATGGAGAACCCCAGCAGATCGTCCGTAGTCTGGAGGTGGGAGACAACTGCCTGAGGCGAATCCACCTTCAACAGCCAGTCGTCGAGGTAGGGGAAGACTGACACCCCTGATCTGCACAGATGAGCTGCGACCACCCCCATCACCTTCGTGAACACCCGAGGGGCGCTGGTAAGGCAGAAGGGGAGGACGGCAAACTGAAAATGCTCCTGGCATACCGTGAACCGCAGGGAACGTCGGTGGGCCGGCAGGACGGGAATGTGAAAATAAGCGTCCGGCAAGTCCAACGCCACTATCCAGTCTCCAGGGTCCAGGGCAGACAGGGCCTGAGCCAGAGTCAGCATCTTGAACTTCTCTTTCCGGAGGAAGCGATTGACGGCCCGGAGGTCCAAGATGGGGCGCCGCATCCTTGCCCTCCGCAATTGCTTGGGAAAGGACAGCCTGGATGTCCTCAGAGCACTGAGGCAGAACCTCTGCCACCGAATCCCACACTGCATGGGAGTAACGGCCCAATAAGCAGGCGGTATTAACCAATCTCAACCCCAAACTGGCTGAGGAGAACAACCCCTTGCCATATTGGTCCAGCCTCTTAAGAGTCCTTATTCGGCAGAGCTGAGGGAAAGGCACTCTGCGATGTCGAAGCCTGAATGACCAGGCTCTCAGGCATGGGGTGAGTGGTCAAGAAGGCGGGATCACCAGGCGCCGGGCGATGACGCCTTGTGACGTTCTTATCCACCGGTGCCCCCGAGGCCGGCCGCAACCAAGTCCCCAAGAGGATTTTGGTAAGGGCCTCATTGAAAGGGAGCAGCGGCTCCGACGATGTGGACGTCGTCTGGAGCACCTCCGTAAGGAGGTTGGTCTTAAGGGCCACCGTAGGGAGGTCAAGGTGGAGAGTCTCCGCAGCTCAACGCAGCACCATAATGTAGGAAGCGCCCTCCTCCATAGTAGGCGGAGGCGAGGCAAACCCCGGGTCAGAAGACACATCAAAATCACCTGCATCTTGAAGGTCATCCACCCAATCCTGCTCGTAGTCACACTGCCGCACAAGGGGGTCCTCAGAGCCGTCCGTCCTCATCCGGCTCCGGGGTAGAAGGAGCCGGCCGCGACAGCAGGACCGGAGCCGGAGAGGGGGCCAGCAGTGCCGGGAACGGCGCCGGCCGGGGCCGAACAGGAGCCGCATCCCAATGAGGATCCCAGGTCGGAACGAAATGGTCTGAAAACCGAGGCAGGGGCGGGATAAACGGCACCCAGTGTGGCGCCTGTGGCGGAGCCAAGGGCAGTGCTGGGGCCGGAGCCAGCGGCGTCACACCTTGTGGTGCCGGGGCCGCGGGCGCTGGATTCAGTGGCTTTGGGGCTGGCGCCGGAGGTGGTGCCGCCGGGTCCAGACCGACGCCTGGGGAATATTCGAAGGTAGGGAATCTATCACTAACGTGTCTCTTTCAGATTTCAGAGGCTCACCATATCCTCTCATTTTGCATCAGACAAAGAACATGTGGCTCAATTTAGCAATACTCTTCGAAATGATATTATTTCAGTGTAAGAATTCGGGGAACTGCCACCTATATCAGAAACAAATTGCAGAGTTGCAAAGAAATTGTACAGTGAGCTAGCTGTCATGAGCACACAGTCTGGATTAAAAAAAGTATATAAAAAGAAATGAAAGCAGGTTTCAGTCTACCCCAGGATTTTTGTGATACCTGGAAGCATACAGCGAATGGTATGACAGTACATGCTTTACTTTCAGGTCTTCAGTAAAATGTATTTCTTCGCCATCTGCAGTAAATGGTAGGGCTTGTGTGCATGCGGAGATGCATGCGGAAATGCAAACATCTGAATAAGACAAACAAAGCCAACTGTAGTGATTAACTACTTAGCTAAGAATGTGTCAGATCAATACCGTGACATTGTTTTACACCACACTGCATTGCTCTGGATTTTTTGCAGCAGTCAAAATGCAGATGAAGCTTAAGATCACATTTGAACTCAAGACAAATAGAATACAACATTTCTCTGGTAATTGTATCAAGGGTCAGATGGGCTTCTGGCATGCTGCAGAAAGTACTCTGGAAGACTTTTCCAAAACTGGAGAGGATTTGCTTCAGGATAACAGCTCAAGATCATGTAAGCAACCAGGACCACGCTTCGACCAGCATAACTCTTTGTTCTTGATTTAAGCTGGAAAATTGACATTCTTTCTTTCTAATGTTCTGTCTGGAACTGCATGTAACTGCAGGTAGGTATTGCGGTCCCCCGCACCAGAAAGATCAGATCGGGAGGCTGCTCCTCCTTCCTCGCGGACAGAGACTGGAACGCCCTACCACCCCACCTCAGACAGACAACATCACTCTCCATCTTCGCGAGAAACCTCAAAACCTGGCTCTTGAACAGACCCCCTCCAAGATGGACTGGAACCTGAACCCCCCGCCCCCACCCCTCCAGCGCCTTGAGACCCTTACGGGTAAGTAGCAGCGCTTCACAAACACCTGACTGATTGATTGATATATCCTCAAGGTTGCTTGGGTATTTTATCATCTATCAACCAAGTTAATGTAATGTGGATTTTCATACAAAGAACAAACACAAAATTAAATCAACGTTTTGTGAGTGCATGGACTTTAATTACAAAAGAAAGCTCTAAGATTTTTTATTTTTTTTTACTGTAGAGTACATTTTTCTTTACCTGTTAAGACGTCACACATTTTGGAATGATTATTGCACTGACATTGGCTGCAGCCGAAGTTATTGAATCCGTAGTATCCATCCTGGCACTGAACACATTTTAATCCTGTTACTCCAGGTTTACATTCGCATTTTCCAGAACTGTACAGAACAAAATAAACAAAAATACATTAAATTTGCATATGTCGTTAAATACCTTAAGAAAAGCATAAACTGTAGATAATTCTATAATCGACATTTGAGCCTGGAGTTTGCAAAAACTAAGGGAAAGGAATGACTTGTTTCTGCCTTCGATACATAAAGACACTTGTCTAGAGTTACTTGTTGTGAGGACACCTACAATGGCTGTTCGGTCTTGACTTTTTCTTGTGAGTTAGCACCGCCAGTAATTTGCAGATGGATAATCACGTCTAATGACATACACACGCTAAAAACACAATAGATCCATTGACGAAAAAAAAAAAAGCATAGGCTCTCAGGAATGGTAACAGAATGTGCCTTTCTTCTAGGAACCACAGGGGATTATGAAGCAATGCAAGAATTATTGGTGTCATGTGGTGAAAATATTGGATCCAATGTCATTGACAGGATTTTTATTTTCAAGATTTCAAACATGAGAGATGGTGTACTATGTAAAAGTATGCCTGGTCTTCCAGATTACCACCCAGCAAATATCAATAGAAGAACTCCAACAAACCGGGCCATTGATGTGGACATACTACTTGTTGAATGAGCAGAAATGGTCCTTACAGTGGACGACCTGCTTCAGTGTGGCTGAACAAAATTACCAAACAGGTTATCCTTTGTTTAGATAATAGCTGCCCAATTTGGAGAGGCACAATGGCTACTAGTAATTCGACTTTCGAAAATTATTTGTTTGGTCTATGTAAAACTGAAGGAATCTTCTGACACACAAAGTATGTTGAGCCTTTTCTGGTGCATTTATTGGATTTTTGAAGAAAGACTTTAAGATGACAGGCTAAAATGGAGATTTCTTCTTAAAATAACTGTCCTTTTGAAACTGAGATAAGGTTCTTGAACTGAGAAAGCCTGACTTTCACCAACACTTCTGGATGAAGTAACTGCTATTAGAAACATTATCTCTACAGTCCAGAGGAATGGCTAGATGTTAGAATTCAGTGTTCATGAGCCATGCCAAAAAATCTGAAGTTGGAGCGGGATGCAGTACCTGTGCACTGTGAGAAGACATCGGTGGTAGGGACTGTATACACATAATAGTCATATCTTTTCCCTACTATTTAACCCCCTTTTTATCCATACCAACTAGGAGCAAGAATAAGATATTAGCTCACTAGCTAGGTATTTTTAACACCACTTTCACCACTCCACGAACACTGCACTACACATTTCTTCACAAAAAGTGCTTCTACTTAGTTACGCAAGTCGCAGCCCGCCCCAAGCAGCAGCTGTTTTGGATGGCCCCAATGATGAAGCATGTCACCTAGGGGCAACCCTGGGCGAGTGAGGGGACTCAAGAAAAGAATTTTCTTCGGACAGGGGTCTTGTTTTTTTCGCGCATTCAGCGGAATCCCCATTCCCTTGGTTAGGTTTTTGGATCTGACATTTTCAGATTTTTTGTTAACTACATGTACATTGGAGGGTGAACCTAACCGGTACCTCCATCTCCCCCACTTTTTTGATTGTAATCAACATAATAGTCCAATGGGATGTAGGATGCCATGATCCCTAGAAATATTTAAATAGGCTCACAGCACTGACATTTTCTTTCTATTGCTGTGTTGTCTGTGCCTGCATGTATAACGGTTGTCGAAGTGTGTATTACTGGTGTGTACTTCTATGTCTGTGCATTCTCAGTTTGCATATGCACACAGAAAACACCTTTTACAAGTGTAACTGTATATGCAGTGCACAAGCACTCGTGTTTGTGTGCATTCCTGTATGCCTTATGCATGTTGTCTGGGAACACATTTGACTATTATTGCATATCTGGAAACGCAGTATAGGATTAGACAAAATTGTTGGTATCCTATGGTTCCATAGTGAGCCTCTTTACAAGGGGTCGAATGCCTTTCTTGAGCACATCTGTGATGGTTCCCTTTGCCGAGCAAGTCATTGATGACGTTGAAGAGTGGTATTAGGGCATCACCTTGGAGAGATCTAATGACTGCTGAAGGTCGCAGAAAGTTCAGGATCTTAGATCTCAATGCTCAAGAGGAAGCTGAGAGCAGTCCACTTGGAGGTTCAGCAATGTGGAAGGGGATCCCGTTTTGTGGACCTTCAGGTTGCCCCAAGGTTAAGATTAACCAGTGAGCTTTATTACTAGATACATTTAATGGCCAAATGGATCTGTTAATAAGATGGCCAAGAGGGTCAACACAGATCTATTGTATCCTGCAACTCTCCGTGGGAAACACCAGTTCAGGTAGGTTTATACACTTCCTACAGTGATCAGTGTGTTAAAGTTGGTCAGAGGTAGGAATACACGTAAAAATTAATGAGTCTGTAGCAGACCGCTGCCTCGTGACCTGCAGCTCGCATGTTTTAAATTCTAAAAATAGGCCGTACAGTGGATTTGGGTTTGTTTGCTCAGAATCTTGTATATCTTGTATGTCACAAATTTCAATTCTGATAAATAGTTCAGCAAATATGGATTTGTTTCTGACATCAGCATAAAACTAGAAAGACAGAAGTGCGACTCATTGAAGGGCAAACTCCAATATTTTTTCTTCTAAAGGGAATAACATTAGTAGCCTTAACCTGGGTAGTAACTGATTATTGAACGCCAAAAATAATTCTGTAGAAGTCCTGGGATACATATAAATGTAGAGTATAAATATTATTGGTCTATTTATTGGAAGAAATTAGAATATTGTTTGAGGGGTGGGAATCCACCACAAATAATAATTACAGTCCTTGTCATGGTGTGCCACTAAAGTCACCCAACCCTCTGGTAGCTGGAAGCAAAGTGTAAATATTTACACAGCACACAAACCGTGATAAAGTGAAAACACAACACAAGAAAATTCCAAACCAATTTAGAAAAATGGAGTAAACTTTAATAAGTAAAAGAACACCAAAGCAACAAAAATCCAATGAGAAAAACCAGAGATATGAATTTTAAAAATGTGAATTAAACCACCTACTCTGGGTATCTGGCCATGATAGACTGTGTCAAATTCTAACATTGAAGTTGACCGCGATGGAGCGTGGGTTGGATACAGGGACAAGCTTGTTCTAGTGAAAAGTTTACTTCTGGACTTAGGATCCAGCTTGCCAGACCATTTTTCACCATAAATGTTTCTAAGGGGTGTTTGACAATCGCAGGTTGCTGAATAGCGGGATCACGGTGCATCATCCACAAAGGTAGGAAAGCTCCAAGCAGGCAAAATCTGAAGTCTGTGTTTAGGAAGGCCTCAACATAAATGGGTTCTGCTTGGTATCGGTCTTATTGAAGTCCTCCACGTTCAGACTTGGAAGCTTTTCTGAAAGTCCGATCTCCTTCAGCAGAACAAACCACCAAGCTGAGGCCAACTGGCAATTACACTTTGACAGCTACTGCTTTGTTCACGATCCCAGTCTCTGTCATTTCTCCGGGCAGAAAGCTGGCAAAACATTTCTTAGTCCTATTTCTTGCAGTTTGGGGACAAGAGGATTACAATCTAACACCAGCCATAGATCCAGGACCTGGGGCAGCACTTGGGATGGTAGGACTCAGTCTAACAGAGGCCAGCAGTGGGGTCCAAGGCAGGTCCACTTGGTACTGGTCAGCTGGGAAGTTAAAGGGAAAGGGCGTCTGGAAGCTTGTCGTGTCCCTGTACCTCTAAAAGGAGGTCACGCAACTGACCCTTGGAGTCCCTTCTGGGGTCCTGCATTCAAAGTAAGCAGGCCCAGTCTTCCTTCAGGTTCTTCGTAGAGCAGAGCAGTCCTTCTTTGAACTCTTCACAGGTGCAGGAGAGGTCTGTGTGGTCTTATTTCATGCTCAGTGCCAGCTGGTTGGTGGAGGGCAAGCCTCTGTCCACCCAATAAACAAATTCAGATCAGTTTCTTTGTTGCCATCTTGCCTAGAGGGACAAAAGGAAGGCAGGCCTAGGTGTGAATTTAATCTGCCAGCAACAAGAGTCATCCTTTGATGCTGGGTAAAGGACTGGGCAAAGCTCCAAGGCCATCCTGTAAAGGAAGGAGTCTCTGCCCCCTCCTACTTCCAGGGCCCTTTGTCCACTGTCTGAGAGCAATACACATCTGACCACAGGTGAGGTGCCAGGTGAAAGCTGGGCACTGGCAAAAAAAAACTTTTGGTTGTAGAGTGTAGACATGAAAATGACAACTTTCTAAAAGTGTAATTTCCAAAATACGAATATAAAATCCAACAGGACCATTAAGTTGGGACCTTGTCCCTATTGGAGACGCGGAGGAACATGGCGGCTGGCGGACGCCAGTCACGGAGACTCCAGGAGCGGCAGGGGCTGTCTGATGGATTCGTGGCTCGCCAGATGCAGTCAGTGGTGAATATGCTCCGGCAAAGAAAGGGGGGTTAACGGGGCTGATCTCCCTGCCCATTGTGGATTTTACGCTTGTTTCTTCCTTCCTTGTTTTTGCTGACCGGAGGTTGCTTCGGCAAAAAAAAAAAAAAAAAGGCGTTCGAGCGGAGGTCAATCCTCAGGGCGTTCCTGCCGCTGGAAAGCTGTCCCAGCTGAACCACGTATGGGTCCGGAGGTGGAGCCAGTGGCGTACCGCGGCTTTGGCGGTCGGCGGACTCTGCTCTGTGTTCAGGTCAGGGCGGCGGTGGCGAGGGTGAGCTACCAACAAGCGAGGTGTGGGCTCGGTTGGTTTTGTGGGCCAGCGCTACAGAGCGGTTTTGTTCTTGGGGCGACCCGGTAAGATGGTTGCCAGTTCAGTCTGGGGGAGGATGCTTGGGCTGGGACTGCACTATCCCTGAATCTACCTTTGAATCTACCTCTAATTTTGTATGCAGCATTGATGCTGGAGTATTTAGTGGGGTGCTGGACTTTCCTGGAAGATTGAGTGTGGGGGAGAGAGTATTAGACCGTGTTCCCCCTACGTTTCAGGGAGGGCTGGGCCCTCCTTCCATGAATCCGGTAAAGAACAGTTTTTAAAAAATACTGTGAAAATTCACTGAACAAAAAGATTCTTGTAAAAAAATGAATACTTTTTTTTTTTTAAGATAGGTGGAAACGACAGCCTACACCACCACCACCTGTACGCCAGAGGAAGAAGGGATTGGATTCGCATCAGAATTTTAAAAAAGGAGGAAACAAGACGATGTGAAACTATTATTCTGAGGTGCAAAGAGCCATAAGAAACATAATTTACACACCAAATGCAATCCTTATGAACTCAGAATATTTAAACCAATTACATATGATGTGAGAGTTTGATTTTGCATGGTGGTTGTGAGTTATGGTTTGTCCTTCTAACCATAACCTGTGAATGTCAGTGGTTTTTCATTTGTAACTCACACTTTACTGTGTTTTTCAGGCGAGTTTGAATTTTTTTTAAAACAAATATATGTCGAGGTGTTATAGCAAAACCTAACCATAACTCAATTTTAACCCTTGTTTTCTTCCAGTGAATTTCCTGCACCCAACTCACAATAGATGAGCACCCCCAGGTAGTGCACAAGGCCACGTGGGGCAAATTAACATGTGTGGCTGTTTCCCATGTGCAGCAGTAGTGTACTGAAATCTTTTCTATGCTGTATTCACAAATCCTAAGCCCCAGAAGTGTAAAGGATTCATGAAACACACATATTTTTTTTTTTTTAATTGCCATGTGCTGAAGGCGTCCTTTTGTGCCCACACTCCTCCACACACATGCCTGGGAGTTAGGGTAGGTTTACCATGTCCCCTTATGCCCTTTTTCTTTTCCCAAACATAATGGTAATGGTGACCACAACAGAAATGTTTCTGTGCTAGAAAGCCATTCAGAACTGGGCCGGTTTGCAAATCCACAAAGCACGACTGGAGAGAAAGCTCCCTTAACTAATTGGGTGCCTTTATTTTTTTATTGTTTTTTTTAGTAATTCGCACATTAAAGGGCCAAATATAAATTTTAACATCATGCCCGAGCCATGTACCTATTCAAATGTTAATTTATGAAAAACTACTGAACAGATTTGCAGCAAATCAAGTGAATGAAGTTCTGCCTGCATGCTAAATTTGATGCAATTTCGTTCTTTATTTTATTGAGGGGTACGGCATCATATAGGAACTAAAATGCCATTTCCCAGACCCCACCTTTTCCTTAGCTCCTGCTTGTTGGAACGTCACAAAACTTGCCCTGAAGAATCCAAAGTGAAGATACTTTATTATGGAAAATGTTGTGAAGATTAGAACAGAGCCAACGCAATTAAGAAAACAAAAATAGGTTTGTGCCATTTTACTGGTGCATGCATGCGTCAAAACATAGCCGTCGCACAACAGTAGAATGACATGGGCACCGTTTCTTTTTTTTTTAACAAACCGATCCAAGATGGCAGACACCACTTAGATGTGTAAATAAAATAAAATACAAATGTAAGCATAAAAGCGATTTTTGGAAAGTAGAGCAGCCTGGCAGCAAATGGCAGCTGCCAGGTCCTTCAAAATAAATAAAATGTATTCAATGTACCTTAAGGGTGGGAGAGTATCAGAGGAGTGGGAAGAAGCAGGTGTGGTAAGCAGTGGACGTTGGATGAGGGACAACAGAGGTGCAGAAACGTGCATTTTGGACAGTGGAGTGGCATGACAACTAATGGCAACTGTCGGGGGCCTTAATAAACAAGCATTGGCATAGCCAATAGGTCTCGCTTTTGGGACCTTATAAGTGTTTAGCTATGCAACAGTTGCATAACTAAACACTTATAAGGTCCCAAAAGCGAGACCTAGTGGCTATGCCAATGCTTGTTTTAACTGCTGCAATCTATTGAAGCCTCACGGAGAACATCAAAACGGCCGTGCGGCCGCTAAAAGTGATCGCAATCGCGATCAAACATCAAAGCGGCCCTGCGGCCGCGAAATTGAAAGTAATCTCGGTAAAGCGCGACGCGCGTGCCCGCGCACATGCACTGTAGCTCTAGGCTGGCCTGGTAGCACTTTTTGGAGCCCTCACAAAATGTCTCGCCAGACCAGCGCATGCGCTGGGTCAGGCGAGACCTAATAATTGCATTTGCTCTGGTGCGAAGGATAGTGGAGCAACAAAGGGGGCGGACAAAGGGGAAATCTCGCTCTCTGTCTTCATTTTTCATGAAAGAAAGAAAGAGAAAGTTGTTCCTAGACTGTGAACAGTGGAAGGATACAAGACAACCAACCAAAAGAATAGTAAAGAGACCATGTTCCAGGGGAGCGACAAACAAAAGTAAAGGAAGGCAAGTCATTGAGTAAGAAGCTGGGAAATAAGAGGCAATGAAGTCGACCAATGATAAGCAATGGGCGCACTCTAAACCAACGTACATTTTTGGTATGGTCCACAATAGGCTTTCGCTTACATACAGCTAAACACGGTTTGTTAGACGAGCCTTAAAAACAAGTATTGGCAAACAGGCTAGTGCAATGGTTAATATTTATTCTACAGTTTTTAATGAAAAAATGCCACGAAAACAAAGAAAAATAAAAAAATTATACTGCCTACTAAATGTGGTCATCATATGCCTGCAATACAAATAAACAAGTTATTTATCTTCAGTAGTGCCTTTTCTGGCAGAGACTATTCAACTGCAGATTCCTCACCTTGTAAATTTCCGCAGCTGACAGACTGGATGTGGAAACATTTGTATTGTCAGAAGGTGCAGAAATAAGGAACTGATGTCTGGGGGTTAAGGTAGCCCTGATATCACATACGGGGTAGGACGGATCGGATGCGGAGCTCCACAACATCACCTACTGACGCACCAGTCAACTGCTATCAAACGGTACGGACCCAGTCTGGCACCCAGGGAAATTCACAAGGTGAGGAATCTGCGTTTAGAAGTCTCCATCAGTAACTTTAAGGACTTCTTGGCGGGAAGACACAAAGAACAGCAGAGCAAAGGAGACTAGGGTTGTTTTCCGTGACACCATCCATCCCCAATCTTGCATCTGCTATTCTCAAATTGTAAATGTTCGCAAACACGGACATTTGTACAATGCTAGCAGTGCAAGTTCACCTTATGTTCACAATCATTACACTCACAAAATAAAACACAAAGGGCCCCCCTGTTGGTCAGAGCCTCAGGACTTAATTTATATGGAAAGGCCAGTAGGCAACGTCCCACAATGCGTTCCTGAGGGGCATCACATCTGCAGTTTGAAGCGTGCCTTTAAGTTAGGGAATCCACCACCTCTACCAAGAAGCAACAATTCGTGGTGCGTCTCGAAGGACAAAATAAAAATGTCAGGGATGCACACCTGCTGAGCTGGTCCCTAAAACTCCGTTAGAGAAGCAGATACCAGTAGAGTTGATAAAACTCGCTGGGAATAGGAGCCACAGAAAGTGAACATAAAAATATCGAAGCTTATGCCTTTGTGGGATGTCATGCCTTGGACAGATAATCTGGGAGGCTAATTAAAGTGCTTCAAATAATAATGAACACCTATTTAATTTTCTAGAACAACATATCACCTTAGAATATTTTTTGGTGCACTTAACTTTTAACAACGAGCACAGCACCAAAAGAACATCGAATGCGAATATTCTGTACATTATAAATACCATAATTTGAACTTTAACACAATTCATTCATGCACAGCAAAGGTAAAGTTGGACTTTTCAGCCTAAATTATGATTTATCTTTCCCCACCAAGGAATGTTCACACAATGAATGAGCCTATTGCTTCTTTTTTTTTTTTTTTTTTTACAAAAAAGCATTGCTTTTACACAAAACAACCAGACTATTGTTAGATTAGAAGAAATAACCATTGAAGAGTCTTATGGGTAATGTATAATGCGTTTAAATGGCTCTTTCAAATCGCAAAGCTCCGACTCAATGCTCAACAAGTGCAGAGTGTCTGCCTAACTTTCCGCTCTGCCTTTTTAGTAGGACAAGGGGAACCACACAAACTCAACTTCACGTTCCAATCCCTGTGCAACCTCCGAAGCAACAAATGCCAGAGAAGGGATCAAAAGGAAACCTGGAAAGAAAAATCCCTTACTATCACAAAAGGTGGACCTTAAACTTTTTGGCGTATCACTAGTGTTGGGCCAGTACATCAATTGGCGAGTTGCATGGATGATGCATCGGCAGGTGGTGCGGAGTGGGGCCCCAACCTTCACTGGTGGCTGTAGTCGGATAATTGCCATGTAGATCTTTGTCTGCTCCACTTGGGAAGTGCGGGAAGGAAAAAAGAGGGAAGAATGAAGAAAGAAAAGGAAGGGTAGTGAGAAAGAGAGGGAAGGAAGGAATTAATTAAGGAAGGCAGCTAACTAGCTATCTAGTACGTTGAACTGTCCAGTTCCTAGCTCTTGCGCAGCTCTCTTGTAATTGTGGGAAAGTCCCAGGAGGCTGGGCATAAGGGCCTCCTGGTCTACTCACAGTAGTATAGAAAGTTGTGGTGAAACTGAAACCTCTTGACAATGACTGCACAAACAGGAAAATAATAGCTCTTTGCTTGACCCAGGCAGGGATGCATACAAGAGGGCTGCACGGAAACATGGCACCTGCTCCTAGAGGCTTAAATCCTATCTGTTTCATAAATGGGAAATTATCACTTATTGCAAATTAATCCTTTGTTTTATAGAGTACGCAAATACCTTAAGAAAATGCTACATCAAGGCTCTGAATAATGAACAAGTTACTTATCTTCTGTAATGCTTTATCTGGTAAAGACTATCTAGCTGCAGATTCCTTACCTTAGAATTATCCCCAGATGTCAGACTGGATCTTGAAATTTTCGAGCAGCATCCCTGAGCACCAATAGGTGGTGTTTTTTGGCTCCGTATCTGCGTCGTCCGTGCCAGAACTGACGTATGCAGTAATTATATAGGCGTCACCTCCAGGTGCTGACATCAGTTCATTTTCGTGACTTTCAACACCAGGAGCATAGAGCCATGATAAAGACTAACCAATGGTATGAGTTCCTAGGGCCCTTTGTAACAGGATGCCCTCATCCTTTAGGCAGGTCACAGAGCAAGGAGGATGGGAGGGTCGGTAAGGAATCTGCAGCTAGACAGTCTCTACCAGATAATGCTTTAAGAAAGGTAAGTAACTTGTTCTTCTGATAAAGACTTCTAGCCGCAGATCCCTTACCTTAGAATGGATATCCAAACAATACCTACCCAGAGGCAGGTCTACACTAGCCTTCCCTTGATGGAGGGTAGAAAGTCTTTCTATTCCAAGAGAATAACCCGAAGCTCCAACAAGTTTATGTGGAGTCTGAACTCAGCCGGAAACCAGGGTTCTCTGTTCTACACCTCCCCCAGATGGCTGCCCAGGCCCTGAAGTGACGCATGTGTCACTATAGTCAGTTCTGGCTGGGGAAGGGAGTGGGGTCTGCCATGGAGCCAATCGCGATTCATCAATCACCACTGCAAATCTGTTGCAGTTCCCGGTTAGAGATTACCCTGATGCTGCGCCCACTGGAACTTTGAGTCCCACTGCAAAGCCCACATATGCAAGCGTGCATACTTCACTAGCAGGAAGCAACAGGCGATGAGGCCCAGCAGCCTCAGAGTCGGTCTCAAAGTTACCCAGGGTAGGGGCTGTAACATAAATATAGTCTAAATATCTGGACTCACTGTTTGGGACGATAAGCCTGAAAGTCAGTTGCAACTTTGGCACGTTTATAGTGAACCCCAGCAAGTACAGGAGGTTCACCGTAGTCTAGAGGTGGACGACGACTGCCTGGGGCGAGCCTGCCTTCAGCAGCTAATCATTGAGATTGGGGAAAACTGGAATCCCAGGCCTCCGCAAGTGTATTGCACCACTGCCACCACTTTGATGAACACCCGAGGGGCGCTTGTGAGGCCAAAGGGGAGCACGATGAACTGAAAGTGCTCCTGGCCCACCGTGAACCACAGGTGTGGGCGGACAGTATAGGGATGAGAAAACATGCATCCTCCTTGTCCAACACCACCATTCAGTCTTCCGGATCCAGGGCAGACAAGAACCCGAGCCAGCAAAAGCATTTTGAATTTCTCCTATTTGAGGAAGAGTTTGAGAAGGTTCAGCATGAAGTCCTCCATCCTTTTTGGGCATCAGAAAGTAGTGGGAATAGCAAGTATGACCTACTTCAGATCACGGCACCCTCTTTATAGCTCCCTTGGCCAAGAAAGCCAACACTTCCTGGCGGAGTAACAAAAGATAGCACTCTGTCAACTGGTCCAAAGTGGGTGGCATGGGTGGAGGTGTATCCACAAAGGGGATGTAGTAGCCCCTTTATACAATTTGGAGTGCACAATTGTCTGATGCTATTGATCTCCAGTGGAGCAGGTGATAGCGTATCCTGCCCCCCACTGGATGCATGTGATGGTAGGAGGGCATACTTTAGGGGCTTGGAGGCTGCAGATGCCCAGGAGTGATGGACTGGACTGGCCGGTGGCTACCTGTTCCGCTTGGTCTGTGGGAACCGCGTCCTCAATCACAAAAAGGTGTGGAAGCTTGCCGCCTGTGGTGGCTGGAAGGGTATGGACGCGGTTTGAACCCCCTTCCATTGCCAGGAAAGGGGTGAAAGGCCGACTGGGGGTCACAGAGAACCCCAAGACTTGGCTATATCCCAAGAATCCTTAGAACATTCTAGCGCTGAGTTAGCCTTCTCTCCAAAGAGATGAGAGCCATCAAAGGGCATGTAAATAAGCAATGCTTGGATATCCCCCAAAATGCCAGTGAACCAGGTGCAATGCCGAAGGGCCATCGAAGTAATTGCTCTGCCCTGTGAGTTGATGGTTTCCAGACCACAGTGAATGGCGTACTGTAATGCATCCCTCCTGTCAGCAATAGCCTGATAGAGTATGGCTAGGGCCTTCTATGAGACCATAGGCAGCACTTGCAGACCAGAGTCTCCGATCATGTAGGAGTAACAGCCCAAGAGGTGCACTGTGTTCACTGACCGCAGTGCTAGGCTGATGGAAGAGAACATTCTCTTTCCTAAGATATTGAGCCTCCTGGATTCTCTATCCTTTAGAGTGGAAGGGAACGCGGCAGGGAGTAGAGGCTTGGACCACCAGGCTCTCTGGAGTGGGGTCACTGGGTGAGAAGACTGGGATCCCCTGGATTGGGGTAGTGGCGGTGGGCCATTGTCCTGTGCAGGCCTTGAACCAGGCCCTGAGGAAGATGTTGTGATGGCTTCATTAAAGGGAAGCAAGTAGCCACAGTAGGTGGGGAGAGCAAGCCAGTATCAGGTGATGTGTCTAACCCTCTGGCATACGCCAGTTCCTCATACCAATTGTCCTCAGTATCATCCAATGGGTGGCGATAATCATCAGGGTCTCCATACCACCACTCATCCCTTGTACCAGGCCTGTCAAAGACAAAAGGCCTTTGCTCCGGACGGCGCTGGTACTGGCATTGTCAGTCCTGGTCTGTGTCAAAGTTATGGACGATGGGGAAGGTGTGGTCAGTGCCAGGGGCATCTGTACAAGAGCGGGCACTGGAAAAGGCCTTGATCTCACTGGCGGCAGCCCTCTAGATCCAGCACCGGATCCAAGGAGCCTGACTGGCACAGAGTGTGTACTTGCCAGCGGGAATCCAGTATGGATCCCTCCCGAACCTATGGGGCCCAAAGATGCTCCAGAGAGCGCCGGGCTGCCCAAAAATGAGGTGCATGGCCTCATAGAACTGTTAGCTGGGCGGGGGCTGCTCTGGGAAAATTGAGGAAGCGTGGCGCCAACCCTAGTTGAGGCTCTGCAGAGGCGCAGGCCTGGTGTACCGATGTTCCCTCGTCTTGTCTGAGGATTTGGACCAACGCGGAGAAGTCGAAAACCCCTTTGACCTCTTAGATTTCCATTTCTTGCATGACTTACCAGATGGCAAATTCGACTGGAACAATGGCCATCGAGAGCGCCTTCATGAGTGGTCGCAAGACCTTCCATATGACTGGAACCTTAATCGTCATGGGAACGGTCGACATCGGGTGGCGAGGAGTTTGAGGGAGCGCTCCCTTGGCACCTTCGGATGCATGGACAGCAATCCTCGCAGGCCTTCGATTCATGGTCTTTCTCAAGGCACCATAGACAGAACAAGACATCTGTCTTTGTCGGGTGCCATATGGTTTGAAAGTGGCTGGTTTCTTGTGGGACATCCTGCCACATCCGAGAAAGAATTTCTCCCCAAAAAGTTTTCTACAAAGCGTTTTTTTTTTTTTTTAAAAGCCTGTCAAAAAGTGACTGAGTGGTAGCTCTTCACAGATCTAAGATAACTTGCGCGGAAAGGAAAGAACTGACAGAGCGCAAAGGTGGCACCTATATAGGTACCACGTACGTCACTACCGGCGTGGATGCCACAGATACGGAGCCGAACGACGTCAACTACCAGCGCACAGAACTACTGCTTGACATTTTCTTGTTCCAGTCTGATGCCTGGAGAGAATTCTAAGGTAAGGAATCTGTGGCTAAAATTCTCCACCAGATGGTGTTTTTATTCGTTTTCTGAATAATAAAATGCCCAGAAGGAGGCTGGCAGTGAATTCCAGACAATTGAGGTCATCAGTACCTGGGAACTCCCATATTTGCCCTTTTTAGGTCGAAGCCTCCAAGACAAAAACAAACATAAGGTGATGATGGACGGAGTGCTGAAACTTTTCAGACACTCACCCCCAGTCAGAGATCGGGATTGATTCAATCATCGTTCTTGAGCTCACTTCGCCACCCTAGTTCAGACACAGCTATATGCAAATCAGTCAAGACATGGGAACAGTCCAACCCGAACTGCCAAGCCATGTCTTCCCTGGATCAGAAACAAGCATCCTAGGACCAGTTTCGGGCAGACAGCCCTCATCAGCCAGGCTAGCTTGAATCCAGTGGCAAAGTGAGCAAGGGACCCACGTCTGGGCATACCCTGCCAACTTAGGGCGAACAAAGCAAACAAGGAAATGGACGGAGTGCTGAAACTTTTCAGACACTCACCCCAAGTCACAGATCTGGATTGAATACATCATCGTTCTTTAGCTCACTTCGCCACCCTAGTTCAGACACATCTATATGCAAATCAGTCTTGACCCTGTGCCTCATGGGAACCGTCCAGCCCGACCTGCCAAGCCAGGTCTTCCCTGGACCGGAAACAAGCATATGGGACCAGTTTTGAGCTGCCTACCAGACAGCACAGGGGTCTGGTTTGTTAACGACATCTTGGGGACATTAGGAAAGCTTCCTTGGGAATGCATTCTGCCCATTGCTTACCATTGGCTTTATGGTTTGTAAATCACATTGGTTTGCTTTCTATTTGCTGGCTTTATTTGTTTTAGGCTGTCCAGCTTGAGTTCGTCCTTTCCGTGGCCCATGCCCTATTTACTGTATTCTTCCACCAGTGACTGC